>NC_051071.1:15526069-16726069 GCF_004664715.2 Peromyscus leucopus | reverse complement strand
TCATGTATACTGCAGTTTGTAACAGTATTTCTTTTTCAAAAAAAGAATGAATGATACTGTACTACATGCACATCTCAGAATTTATCATTCATTCAAACATTGATGGATATTTAGGTTGCTTCTACTTCTTGGCTGTTGGGACCAATTCTCCTGTAAATATGGGTGAAGAAATATCTTCAAGGTCTTATTTTCAATTCTTTTATACATGTACTCAGGAGTCGAATTGCTGTCTAATATGCCATGAATATTTCTTTATTTAAGAGCTGGACAGTGTTTTCCATAGCATTTATACCCTTTTATAATCCCACCAATGATGCATGAACATTCCATTCTTTATATCTCTATCCATCCTCTATTTCTGTATCTCTCCTAGCATCTTGCATCCTAGTGTATGTGAAGTTATGTTTCATCATGGTCGTGATGTGCATTTCCCTATTAGAGTTGTAGAATGTTTTTAAAAACCACTATCAGCCATTTGTATAGCATTTGGGGAAAATCTTCATTAGCTCTTTTGCCCACTTTCAATTGGGCTGATCATACTGTTACTATAGACCTGCACATTCTCAATTTTAACCCACCACTAGAAGCTATGCTTTGTAAGTGTTTTTCCCACTTCCACAGCTCTTCCTTCCTTCCCTCTGCTGACTATCTTTTGATGCACAGAAATATTTTAAATTTGATGCAACTCCAGTCATCTATTTTGTTTTATTTCCTTGGCTGTCAGTCTTATATCCAAGAAATCATCATGAATCTTTCCTCTCAGCTTTTCTTCTAGAAGCTCTGTAGTGATTGGGTTAACATCTGGGTCTTTGATCCATTTTAATTAGTGTATTGCTTATGATATAGGAGTCCATATTAGTTTCTGTTGTTGTGATAAAATACCATGACCAAGGCAACTTATATAAGAAGGGGTTTAGTTAGCTTGTAGTTACAGAGCAATAATAGTCTCATGATGGTGATGAAGAGGTATCAGACAGTGGGTGGCTAAAGTGCACATGAAAGCTCACATCTCAGATTGCAAATATGATGCAGAGCGAGCGGTCAGTGAATGGCGTGTGGCTTTTGAAATCTCCACATGCATCCCAAGTGATACTTCTCCCAGCAAAGTCACACCACCCACATTTTTCCAAACAGTGCAAACAGCTAGGAACCAAGTATCAAAATGTCTGAGACTTATGGAAGATGTTGCATTAAAACCACTACAGATTCTAACTTCATGTTTCTGCATATGTTTGTCCAACATTTCCCCAGTGTTATTTGTTCAAAAGTGCCTCTCCTCCCCTCTGTTTCCCCTTGGATTCAGTTGTGTATAATCTTCATTCCATACCTCACATCTACTTTGACTCTCCTTCCTAAAGGAAAAAAGGCTTCCTAGTCCTATTTAAGCTAATTCCCAGATTGTATTGATTTGGTTTCACAGTTCTCTCTGTAATCACATTGGCAGTGCCCATAAATATCTTCACTGATACTCTGAATTTGCTTTATATAAAGAAATGGCCCGTTATTAGTGGATTAGTGAAAAATTAGTAATCAAAGTCAAACATGTTGAACATTTCTTTTAAGTTACTGAGTAACTGTTATGGTATTCCTGGAGTGCTGACAAATTCAACTTCAGGATCATGTAGAGTAGAGGATTCGAAGGAGCTAGTCAGGTGCTGAAAATGAGGACAGGGAGCCAGAGCTTCCCCCTGTGCAAGAGTACAGGGGCTCTGAAAGGCAAGAGCTACTCCTGATTCCATGCCAATGTTGAGTAGAAAGTTATTGGTTGCTTTTAAACATTAATAGCAGTGTACATTTATGGAAGACTGTGTGCCAAGCATTGTTTTAAGTATTTTACATAAATTAACTCACTTTATGCTCACATATACTGAATAAGATTTACTATTGCTGTTTTCCCTTTGTTAATCAAGGCACAGAAAGTTAAGTAGAACAAAATCCAGCAGCTCCACAGTGGTAGGTTGGGGCCTGAACCAAGCCAAACTGGCTTCAGAGTCCATGTGTTCATCTCAACTCTTGATCCCTTTATTCTATCACATCACCCCCTTCATGAAACCTAGCCATGGATCGTAGGCCCTGGTGGGGAACAGAGCACACATTCCACTTCCTGTACAAAGTGTCTGCATTTTTACCAAAGCCAGTACCAAGGCTTGGAAGACTCTTTTCACTGTTGTTCTCTTCCCTTAAAGGCCACAAGATGCTCACACTTGCAGAAGACCAAAGGCAGCAAAGGGGTTTTCTGAAAGGAACTTCTCTCTAAGAGCACACAGATCCACTCTCGCAACCAGCAAGGCAGAAATCCCTAGCTAGCTTCTTCGAATGAGAACAAAGAAGAATACACAGGACCAAGTCTTTAATAGCTGCCTGCATTTTTCCTCTGACTTAGTATAAACCCTTCATACCGAGGACCTTTGTTCTCATACTGTCATCTCTGGGACTTGTCCCTTATGTTTGCTTATTCATTAAAAAAACATGTTTCTCCACACTCAGAGAATTCTCTTGAATCTTTAAATGGAATAGGCTGTACTAGAGTTTCCTATGGACTTCAGGTTGCGAATAGGTCAGGTCAGAATGGAAAGTCCACTCCAGTATGGAGAGGTTGGATCCTGCCATATGTCATGAGGATGCTGGTCATTGGAGTAAAATGCCTTGGCTTCAATGCCTGCCACATGCTTTTCTTTAATCTTGTAAATTCCAATGCTGTATATCAAAGGTAAGTAGCAATGAGACCACAGCACCTTCACACCATGAAGGAGTGGATGTCTAAAAGGCCGAGACACAGGATCATCAGGATACAATCATGCTTGATTTTTTGCTCTCCCTGGTTTTTCTCTCTAATACTTCTTCCATTAATCATCTACATATTCATCAAACTGCTTAAAAATAAATAGATAACATTTAAAGCAAATTCTTAAACAAGTGAACATTAATATTTATTAGACAGTCATAACTTTGTTTCAGGCAAAGCCACTGGTCAAGGTTCAGTTGACTGGGGAGACTTCAACAAAATTAGTTAACCTTGCAAATGAGGTCTTTTCTTTATAAGTTGAGTAGGTAGAAGAAGGGCATGGATCTGTGATGGGGGCGGGCAGGTTCCTACTCTCAGTACCCACTCTTCAAAGACAAAGAGAGACCTTTCCAATCTATTGTACAGAGCAGTGAGGTAATTCATGCTTTTAGTTATTGATCCTAAAGTGAATATAACATTTATATTGGTAAGGGGGGGGGGATGGTTTGAAGTAACAAATGCATGCTATTGATGTGAATACTCAGAATATGAAGGCAAATAAAAGTTTCTGTTTTGAGAGACAGAAAATTTCTAGCCACTAACCCATCCAATACAGTTCTAAAAGTCCTACAAAGAGTGAGCACTGTCATTTAGGAGTGAATGCCTTGAGTGAGCTTCTCTGTTTGCCGAGAGTGCAGCACAGTGCAGAGGTGGCATCTGATAATACCTTGACAACACAAATTCTGGACCATTTTACTGTATGAGCTCTGACTAGTGAGTTCCACCCTCAAGTTTTATTTTCTTTCAGTGGGCAAGTGAATGAAAAGCTGTGGGGAAGAACAAAGTGTTTCAACCTTCCTGGGACTTGGCAAGTGCCAACTCCTTAACCCCTTCACTATCTAAGGCATAACAACATTGAAAGTTGAGGACACACGTTGATAAGAATTGAGGAGGTTGACCAGCTTAATTCAGTGACCTTTTCAAACATGGAGGGATAGAAAATCCATCCCACTCTGACTCAAGTTGTTAAAAATGTTCACTGAGTGTGACAACATTAGGCTTTGTCTTGCTCCCAGGTAGAAAAAGCATTAAAGTCAGCTTGTGGTGCCCAGTATCTATGAAGGAGGTCTGGAAATGTCATCTCAGGAAATGGAAATCCAAATCTACCCTCCCATTAACAGCTGAAGATTGTGAGAACACTGACTCCATAGGAGGTAGGACTGGATTTACATGGTATTAGTATTCTGCAGCACATAAAGTGGTAAGTGAACATTCAAGGCACTACAAAAAGGATCCAAACCACGAGTCTTGCCCTTGATAGCCACAAGAACTTTAACAAATAACTCTAGAAAGGCTTGGTCTCCTCATCCATTTTAAAATGGGGCTAGCAGTTCATTGCTGAGATGATATTCTATAAGGAATATTCTGTAACCTCTAGGCACATTCTCCATTGTCAGTACTGGGGATGGGTAAGAAAGATGGCTTGGCTCTAGTAGCTAGAGACCAAGAATGCTGCTAACTACCCTCCAGGGCATGGAGCGGTATTGCTTGATCCTAAGGCTCCCCTGAGGGAGTGAGAAGGTGCAGTGTCAACAATACAGATACCAGGAGTCAGTTGAAGGCAAACAGCAGACTCTAGGTTGGCTCACAAGGAAGTATGTTATGTGCCTACCTTGGAAACTGGTTTGATCAAATTTCATAAACCCTATAGGCCTGACCTACTACATACCCACTCTTTTATTTTATTGAATGGGTGCTCAGTGTTCTTTGCTCTGGCCCTGTTGACCCCACCTCAGGGGCCTCAGCAACTAGATTGTGCCTATCTTAGGTTGACTTGCCAAACAAGTGCTTACCCATCATTGACTATCAGCCCTGGAAGAGCGTCCATCCCTGGGGAGTCACCCTGGGTGGGGTGTGTCAGGCTTTTTGAATTTCAGAAATCCAGGCATGCATAACTTCCTGTGTAGAGCTATGAGTTGGATGTCTAAGAGCCATCAACACCTGTAGAGTCATCTTAGTGGCCTGCCTGTTATTGCCAGATGTTCTATTGGAGACACTTAAAAAGGAGAAAAATTCAAAGCACCACCCCACTAGTCAAAACATAAGTGAAAATCCAGGAGGGATCAAACAGCCTTTTTTTTTTTTTTTTTTTTTTTTTTTGAGACAGGGTTTCTCTGTGCAGTTTTGCGCCTTTCCTGGAACTCACTTGGTAGCCCAGGCTGGCCTTGAACTCACAGAGATCTGCCTGGCTCTGCCTCCCGAGTGCTGGGATTAAAGACGTGCGCCACCACCGCCTGGCTCAAACAGCCTTTTTATATCATGCCAAACATTTTCAAAAATAGAGTCAAAGGCCATAACCTCTGCTTTTGTCTGTCTTAATTGGAAAATTTTGTGTGTTAGCTGTCTACATTGACTGGGAAGGCTTCTATGGGCCTATGGACTGACAGTGGCACAGGCTGTGAGGGTTGTAAGACACCTGGTGCCATGGGAGAGTAGCCACCTCCTGAGGCAGGCAGGTACTGGGGTAGATCACCCCAAGAATACCTCGGTGGAGGTATAGCCTGCAATGGTGGTGGAGTACAGGGGGGAGCACCTCCCCTGAGGGAGACATTAGGATCAGGCAACAGAGCAGCATTTACTGAAAGCCTCAAGTGTCAATCATGCAATGTCTGAGCTGAAAAAGCCTGAGCTGGGATTATTTTGATAATCTAGTTTAATATCTCATACAGGATCTCTTCAGAGTTCCAGTATCAAAGCAAGTTTCTATTAGTAGTGCAAATATATTTGCATAAGGCACTATAAAGTTTCTACCTATAGATAATTGAATTTCTGCTTCTATGTATATAATTCACATACATAAATAACATTAATAATTTGCACTCTAAATTGCATTTGTTATGCACATTTATCTGAGAATATCTTACAGGAATGAATGCGGTTCAGTTGGACAGTCATGGTGTGGATGATGCTGGGGAGACTCCACAGAGCCAACATGAGAGCTGACTTTGGGTCTGAAAGGTGAAGTCACAGCAGTGATAGTAATCCTGCTCCAGAATCCACTGTCCTCCAGTGCTTTGTGAGGAAGAGAGGGAGTGTCTCTTCAGGCCTCTGTTAACTGGCCTATTTCATGGCTAGACAAGCATAGGCATTTCTGTCTCTTCTATATCCTTGACTGAGTTATAAGATTTATTGAATGGAAACTGGGATATGTCCTACATTTGGTAAGGGTTTTGCTTTTCTTTCTGCAGAAGAAAATCTATGGATACCAACAAAATTAATAAAAATTTGATTGAACACGAGAAACCCCTTGATGAGGAGAAGTAAATGCTCATCCACCAATGTGACATCCCTACAAGTTGTAAGAGAAATTTAACAAACAAAGGTTGGGGTAGGGTTCTGTTTTTGTCTTTACAGGATAATGGAATACCCATCTTCCAGAAATCATAAGGCTTTGAATATCCGGATGTTTACAACAGAAAGAAAGAATCTATTAGTACCAATCTACAGCAGGGTAAAGTCTCACTGTCTAACATCTATATCTCTATCAATCTAGAAAAGTTGTGGTTCCAATTCAATTATAAACCAAGCTGGCTTTAGAGATGGAATTGGCTCACTCCTTCTCTAAACCCAAGCATATTGCTAAAAGAAAAGGTTGAGAGATTATTCAGTCCCATATCAGAAGAGCCCTCTGGTGTGGGACAGAAGAAAACCAATAAAAAGGGACCATTGTCTTCAAGATTCTAATTATCTCCATGCTTACTCTTGATTTCTTGGAATCCTTTCTTACATGTTATGTCCTCTTTAAATCCAAACTTTCCATTTTGATAAAAAATAAGCTTTTCCAATAACAATCTCTGAAGTCTCCAGAAGGAAGATGGGGCCCCAACAACAACTCTACCCAATCCAGAATGATGCCATGGTAATCATCATCATACTACACTTCTTTCTAGAATTTCAGACAATTTTACCCATTATTCTAAGACTTGCTGCAGAATCTACAGTTAGTCTAACTGAGATTCAACTATCTGAGCTTTCTCACAATACCTGACAGAGACACCATCACCCCCAAAACAGCAAGAAGCAATTCTAAGAAAACGATGCCCCTTCTCCCTAAGGTTTCATATTTCTCAGGGTTATGGATGATGGTTATAGGGTTGGAGGTGGAAGAAAATATTAAACTCAGTATTCTCCTTTAAAACAGTGTCTCAAAAAAAGGGGAAAAAGAAGAAATGGAATGGATAGGTTATTGGTGAAATTATTATGGGCACTCCACGTAGTTAAAAGGATATTTATTTAATGGCGTAACTCACAAATTAAGTGGTAGGTAGGTCGTAGGGTCTGGGAAAGGTATATCGAAGTCCAGCAGTGTTCTCTGGAGCTCTGCTCAGTCCACCTCCACCGTTCAGGGTCCCAGCACAGAGAAAGCGCACAGAGAGAGCGCACAGAGAGAGCGCTGGCCCATCCAGCTCTCGGGTCTCCAGGCGCCTCCCCTGATCCTGCCTCATAGGCATGAGAGTTGCCAGAGTCTCAATGGGGGTTGGAACTTCCTGATCCAAGCTGGAATGGCTACCCACTACATCTCCCCCTTTTTGTCTAAATAAGAAGGTTCTAAACTAATACAAGACTATATAAAAAGGAATGGTTATCAAATATTGTCCAGGAATAATGAGGGATAATGACCTAGATAAGATGTAACTACAACCAATGCAAACAATATCAAGCAAGAAACACATACTACAATCCAGAGAAGTATAGAGCATAGGTAAATGGCATGAAAACGCCATGTTGGTAAGCTGAAATGGGCGGAGCCAGCAGCCACAGTGCTATTTCAGTCTTAGAATACTGCAGTTTAAACCAATAGATTCACAATACGTAGGCTTTAAAGAGACAAAAAAGATAAATTAATATAAAAAAGCCACGTAAAGATGAATATTACACAGACAATCTACATTATGTTGTCTTTGGGATTTTTAACTACAAAAAAAATTTGATCAAAAAAGATGTTAAATTAAACCAATATGTATATTTTAAAAGTACCTTGACTTCAAAATTTAGATTTTAGGATATGTTGCTTTGGAAAAGAGGTTCTGCTTTTGTTTCCACAGAAAGCCAGAGGCTATGGATTTGTTCCAGATTAAGATACATCAGGTTTCACCAGCCAAGATCCCCTGAAAGGTCTTCAATGACACCATGGCCCAGATAATCTAACATCCAGAGCGGTTTCAAGACAACTGGTTCACACAATACAGCCTCACGGACTACCCCATAGGCCTAAAATTTTCTTTGCACCTCCATAAGATACAGTGCCCCCCTCCAGCAGGAAGTAGTAAGAGATGCTACGCCCAAATTCCCAAATATACCAAGCTGGCTTTAGAGGTGGAATTGGCTCACTCCCCCTCTAATCCCAGACATATTGCTTTAAAAAAAATGGTTAAGAGATTCTTGTGTCCCAAATCAGAAGAGCCCTCTGGTGTGGGACAGAGAAAAACCAATATTTTTATTTAAAACACATTGATTATAAATATGATCTCTTTCTAAAAAAGAAAAGGGGATATGATATAGATATATAGGAGGATATAGAGATGATAAGATAAAAAGGTAGATTAATGAACTTACTTTTAAAGAACAACTTGTTTAAAATATTTTACATTGGTATAGATTTTAGTTTATGTTTAAAATGTTTTACATTGTTATAAATTTTAGTTTATTGATACAAACTTGAAGTTAATTTTGTTATACTGTATATATATACATATATATACTTATATATACACATATATATATACATATATACACACACACATATATACATATAAATATACATATATATATTTCTGTTCTTGTTTGAGGTATTATGTTTTTGTAACTCATTTAAAATTGTAATGGATAATTAAAAAATAGATTAATAATTAGTCATCTATGATAATCATATTTGTAGCCATGTTAGTTAAGTGTTCTAGGTATACATAGATATATTTCAGATAGATAAGTAATCTTCAAACACTTCATAGACCTAGAGAACATGGCATTTAAATAACTTAGAATTCTGTTGATGTGAGACACAATTGCTCCTGGCTACACCAATTTGATCCTGAGAGAATGTTGGGCTTCTAAGACATTTCCATTTGGAAGTTTGTCTTCTTGGCACAAAATGGCCTACTGGGCAAAGAACTGCCCTTGCCTTGACGGCTGACAGTACGAATGCAATGCCGTCCTTCCTGGACAAGCAGGACACAAGGAAAGCGACCACTGTACTCTGCCAAGACAGGGTAAGATGGTCTTTCAGAATTCCTGCTTATGAAAATGGTCTGTCATATACTCTAGGCCTGTAGCCAATTTGAATGCACCAACAATGTTGAAAAACATTAGGTGACTGTCCAGGCTGCCAGTTGTCTTGGTCTACTCTTGCAAGATTCCCGAAAGTTGCTTGCATCCATCTACCATTTCTCAGGTACCATTATGTTCCTTCTCAGATCTTTGATGTGGTTAAAGACTAGATAGTTGTAATTTCCTCAGTTATGATAAAAGATAAGTTAGATATAAAACCTTAAACTCACAAATATAAGATAGATAGGACATCTTCTTTTATATTGTAACTGTAATTCTTGCTCAATAATTGTTTTGTTATGTGTAATTTTACTATGTTAAAATTAAAACCTTCCTTTTTTAAAAAAAGAAGAAGGATATCATTCTATATAAATAAAACACTGATGGCCAGTGACCAGACAGGAAGTATAGGTGGGACAAGGAGAGAGGAGAATTGGGGAAACAGGAAGAAGGAGGGAAAGACACTGCAGCCACCACCAGGACAAGCAGCATGTAAAGACACCAGTAAGCCACCAGCCACGTGGCAAGGTATAGACTCATAGAAATGGGTTAATTTAAGATATAAGAACAGTTAACAAGAAGCCTGCCACGGCCATACAATTTATAAGTAATATAAGCGTCTGAGTGATTATTTTATACATGGATTGTGGGACTGCAGGGCTTGGTGGAACCTGGAGAAAAGCCCTCCAGCAACAATAGGTATAAGATATTATGGTAGATTATTGTATATACTAGTAAACAAATTTAGTAAAATAGCAGCCTTAGATAATTTGTACTGTAATTTGCATTGTAATGGATCCTTATATGTTGATACAAATGTAAACTATTTTTATATTCCTGTTTAAGATAACTTGTATATTAATACAAATACAGAACTATATTTGTTATAATGTACATATATTTCTACTCTTATTTAAAATATTTGTATATTGATACAAATGTAAATTTATATATGTCATACTGTATGTATGTTCTACTTCTGTTTAGGATATTCTGTATATTGATATATATTTAAGATTATTGTCATATTGCGTATTGCACTATACATTCCTACCTCTGTTATAAATATCTTGTGTATTGTCACAATTTTGAAGTCATCGTCTTTTACCATACATTTGCTTATAGACTGTTTACTTTGTTTACATGAAGCCTTAGTCCTTAGGTTATTTCGGTAGATAAGACATATAGGTTTATAGTCACCTATGCTTGTCATCTCTATAGTTATGTTAGTTAGGTTATCCAGATTTACAGATACATAGGTCAGATGGACAGGTAATCTTCAAACACTTCATAGATCTAGAGAACATGGCATTTAAATAACTTAGAATTTGTTGATGTGAGACACAATTGCTCCTGGCATCACCAATTTGATCCTGAGAGAATGTTGGGCTTCTAAGACATTTCCAGTTAGAAGCTAGGCTTCCAAAATGGCCTATTGGGCAAAGAACTGCCCTTGCCTCAACTGCTGACAATACGAGTGCTGTCCTTCTGGACAAGCGGGACACAAGGAAAAGTGACTTCTAAACTCTGCCAAGACAGGATAAAATGGTCTTTCAGAATTCGTGCTTCTGAAAATGGTCTGTCAGATATTCTAGGCCTGTAGCCAATTTGAATGCACCAACAATGCTGAGAAACATTGGGTGACTGTCCAGGCTGCCAGCTGTCTCTGTCTACTCTTACAAGATTCCTGAACGTTGCTTGCATCCATCTTCCATTTCTCAGGTACCATTATATTCCTTCTCAGGTCTTTGATGGGATTGAAGACTAGCAGTTATAGTTACAACTTAGTATACACACACACACACACACACACACACACATATGTATATGTACGCATATATGTATATATTATCTTAGATAGAAAATATTAAGTATTAAATTCAGGTTCTTTAGGTTAGGACACCTTTTGGAATGATCTTTGTAACATGCCATTTACCTATGCTCTAGACTTCTCTGGATTTTTGTATGTGTTTGTTGCTTAATATTGTTTGCATTGAGCTGGGCGGTGGTGGCACACACCTTTAATCCCAGCACTCGGGAGGCAGAGCCAGGTGGATCTCTGTGAGTTCGAGGCCAGCCTGGGCTACCAAGTGAGTTCCAGGAAAGGCACAAAGCTACACAGAGAAACCCTGTCTCAAAACAAACAAACAAACAAAAAAAAAAAACCCACCAAAAACAAAAAACAAAAAAAACTATTGTTCACATTGGTTGTAGTTCCATCTTATCCCTCTTTATCCCTGAACAATATTTGATAACCTTTCCTTGTATATAGTCTTGTATTAGGTTAGAACCTTCTTATTTAGACAAAAGGGGGGAGATGTAGTGGGTAGCTATTCCAATCTTGATCTGGAAGTTCCAACCCCCCACTGAGGCTTTGGTAACTGTCATGCCTATAAGGCGGGGCCAAGAGAGGACCCTGAAGCCTGGAGATCCAGATGCGTCATCTCTCTTGGTTCCTGGACCCTGGATGCTGGAGGTAGACTGAGCAGAGTTCTCCGGAGAACACCACTGGACTGCACCACGCCTTTCCTAGACCCTGCAACCTACCTATCCCTTCATTTGTAAGTTACACCACTAAATAAACCTCCCTTTTAACTATGTGGAGTGGCCTTAATAATTTCACGAATACTGATATTTATTGATAGATGCCTTAATTATTACCACAAAATATATTGGTTTTTATTATGATAGTCTTTTTGCTATATCTCTGTCATATACTGAACTTTAAAAAGTATTACCCAATGTTAGGTTCTATATTTGAAAGTATCTGTAAACTCTACATTAATAAACATATCACTACTAGTAAAAGTTGGGTTCTCTGTAGGTTTTTTCCCTCTAACAATTATTAGAAAGATAAACCCAAATTCATCAAAAACTTGTTTATGAAAACCAAATAAATATGTAAAGAGTGGGCCCTTGGTGTCTGTGGGGCCTGCATCAATACACTCAACCAAGTCAACTTTAAAATATTAAGAAAAATGGTTGCACCTATGCTTAATACATAACAGCTTTCTTTGCTTGTCACTCTAAACAATACAGTATAACAGCTGTTTTACATAACATTTACATTGTATTACATGTTGAAGTGCACAGGAGGATAGCCTCAAATTATATGCAAATACTGTGCTATTTTATGCAAAGAACTTCTGTAGTTCAGACTTGGTGTCCCTAAGTAGTCTTAGAACAATCCCCCCATGTACAGAATGATGACTGCATATGTATGCATTTGTGGCACAGAAGAAATACGTCAAAAGAAGCAGTACAGTAGCTAGGGAGACAGCTCAGTGCTTAAGAGTGCTTGCTGCTCTTCCAGAGGACGAGAGTTCAATTCCCAGTACCTACCACATAAAGAAGCTGAACACTTGTGAATCCAGAAGACATTCTCTTCTGGCATCCCTGGGTATTACAGCACACATGCACACACACAGACACATCCATATAAATAAAAATAAATCTTATCATTGCTCATATTCCCTCCTTTACTCTGTCCTTCCATCCCTATCCTATTTAGCTCTTCCACTTCCCTTATTTCCTCTTCTGCCTTCATACCATAACCTGTGTTCTATCCTCCTTTCCTCATAGCACCCCCATGGCCTCTTAGGGCTTCCCTGCCTTCTATGGGAGCTCCAGTCTAAACATACATATCTAAAGAATCAAATCTTGGAACCACATATGAGTCAAAATGAAATCTATTCTATTTCCTTTTCCCAGGGAGCTCCATATGCCCCACACTGTGCCCTCCTTGTTAGCTAGCCTCTCTGGGTCTGTGGATTGTAGCATGATTATCATTTACTTAACAGCTAATGTCCACTTATAACTGAGTACATACCATGCTTTTCTTTCTGGGTCTGGGTTACCTCACTCAGGATGATTTTTTTTCTAGTTCCATTCATTTGCCTGCAAATTTCATGTAGTCATTTTTTAAACTGTTGAATAATACTCCAGTGTGCAAATGTACTACATTTTTTTTTACCCATCCTTCAGTTGAGGGGCATCTACATTGTTTCAAGATTCTGGCTATTATAAATTATGAATAAAGCTGCTATGAACACAACTGAGGAAGTGTCCTTGTGGTAGGATGGAGTATCCTTTAGGTACACACTCAAGAGAGATATAGCTGGGTCTTGAGGTAGATCGAGTCTCAGTTTTTTGAGGAACCACCATACTGATTTCCAAAATGACTGTACAAGTTATCACTCCAAACAACAATGGGGGAGTGTTCTGCTTAATCCACATCTTTGCTATCATGTGTTATTGATCTTAGTCATTCTGATGAGACGTAAGATGGAATCTCAATAGAGTTTTGATTTGCCTTTGCCTGGTGGCTAAGGATGTTGATAACTTCTTTAAGTGTTTCTCTAATGATAATTCTCTGTTTAGATCTGTAACCCATTTTTTAATTAAATTGTTTGTTCTCTTGATATCTAGTGTTTTGAGTTTTTTGTATATTTTGGATATTAGCCCTCTATTGGATGTGAAGTTGTTGAAAATCCTTTCCAGTTCTGTTGGCTGCTATTTCACCCTATTGACAGTGTTCTTTGCCTTTCAGAAGCTTTTCAGTTCCCATTTATAAATGTGGATCTTAGAGGTTGAGCTATCAGTGTTCTGTTTAGGAAGTTGTCCTCTGTGCCAATGCATTAACGTCTACCCCCTGCTTGGTCTTCTTTCAGTTTCAGTATGTCTGGTTTATGTTGAGATCTTTGATCCATTTGAACTTGAGGTTTATGCAGGGTAATAAATATGGATCTATTTATATCCTTCTACATGCAGACATCCAGTTACACTAGCACCATTTGTTGAAGATGCTTTCCTTTTTTTCCATTTTGTATTTCTGGCTTCTTAATCAAAAATCAGGTGCCCATAAGTGTGTGGATTTATGTCTAGGTCTTCAGTTAGATTCCATTGATCAACATGTCTGTTTTTAATGCCAATACCGTGTGGTTTTTATTACTATAGTTCTATAGTACAGCTTGAAGTCAGGGTTGGTGATACCTCCAGAAGTTCTGTTATTGTTTATTGTAGATGTAATTCTGAATGGTTTTATTAAATAAGAAACACAGAGCCAAATACAGAGTTAAAAGCCCCAGAGGTCAGAGAGCAGTAGCTAAGAGCTGAGACCAAGACTGCCTTCTTACCACCTGCTGCCACTGCCATCCTTCCTCTGAGAAAGAGAACTACTTCCTGTGTGTCTGTCTTTTATTGACTTTCTGTTCTGCCTTCTCATTGGTAGTAAACCCAACCACATGACCTCATCATCACTGCCTGTCTATACAGACCTCCAGGTCTCTATGGTTGGTATTGAGATTAAAGGAGTGTGACTCCATGCTGGCTGAATCCTTGAACAGTTTATGATTGGTTTAACTATCCTGTTTTTTTTTTTCCATATGAAGTTGAATATTATCCTTTCAAGGTCTGTATAGATTTGTGTTGGCATTTTGATAGGGAGTGCATTGACTCTGTAGATTGCTTTTGATAGGATGGCCATCTCTACTATGTTAATCCTACTGATGCATGTGCATGGGGCATCTCTCCATCTTTTGATATTTTCTTTAATTTATTTCTGCAAAGACTTGAAGTTTTTGTCATATAAGTCTTTCATTTGCTTGCTTAGGGTTACCCCAAGATATTTTATATTGTTTGTGCTATTGTAAAGGGTGTTGTTTCACTGATTTCTTTTTTAGTCCATTTTCAAATGTATATAGAATGGTTATTGACTATTTTTAGTAAATCTTATATCTAGGCACTTTGCCAAAGGTGTTTATCAGCTGTAGGAATCCTCTGGTAGAATTTTTTGGGTCCTTTATATATTATCATAGCACCAGTAAATAGCAATACTTTCACTTCTTTCTTTCTAATTTGTATCCCTTTGATCTCCTTCAGTTGTCTTATTGCTCTAGCTAGAACTCCAAGTACTTACTGAATAGGTATGGAGAGAGTAGACACCCTTGTATTGATCCTGATTTTAGTGGAATTTCTTTGAGTTTGTACTCTTCTAATTTGATGTTGGCTATAGGCAGCTTGCAGTAATTCTAAGAATTGTTGTCTTGATATGCCTACTTCCAGAGTAGAAAGGCACCTTTATTTTGAGAAGTTCCTCAAAAATAGCATTTTTTGGAACTTTCATGTTTACAGGTAATGAAACTATATTTGTTGAATCTAATAATCATGTATGGGATAGAAAATGGCTGGGAACTGAAAGTTGGGTAATAGGTAGCAGTTGGTATAGATAAGTAGGAGGCCAGAACATGTAGGGATAATTGTTCAGCTGTGAGGAATGTAGGTGTTGTGTGTGTGCAGGTGGGCATGGGTGGATGTGATATGTGTATGTGTATACTTCCGTGGAAACAGGTCAGTGGGGGAAGGAAAGGGAAGGCAGGAGGAAAAACAAGGGAGATAGTCTCACGTACAGAACTAAATATTCACCGACAAAGGGTTAAGAACCCAAATGTTTGCCTGTCTTATAATTACAGCGGTGACTCACTGTGATCTTTGATAAGCCCATGTCCTGCAGGAGACTCTATGAATGCAGGTGTGATAACAATATCTCCCTTCTGTTTGCCACATGTACAAACAAGGTCACTTCAGCACAGTTTATAAATCCCAGGACTGATGGAAGAACAAGAACTGCGTTTTTGTTCTATTATGTCAATGAGAAGGAAAAGTGAAAAATGTTCTTTCGATATTGAAATGCATTTCTAATTTCTGTGGCTGTATTTCATGCTAATGATCTGACCTAATATTAGATGCGTTGATTACAGCCTGCACTTTGCTTCCAAATCTCTGAACACAACCTGAGTGTTTCCTTTTCAGGCTAACTGAATCAGCAGAAATTAGTTAGATCAGACATCAGCTGTTCCGTTGTTATGTTTAACCTGAAGCCCAATGCAGCCCAGTGATTTTCCAGGTTAGGCAAAAGTACTATAGCAACAGCAGAGGTCTGAGCCATCAGCCTGGGCCTGAAAAGCTGCTTTACTTTTGTGATTATCTGTGAGTTGAATTGGCAAATGAATAGAGCTGTAATTCTCATCTAAGGGAGAAGTCCACTGCTTTGTTAAGACAATGACTACAACCAAGAAGAACAGAGAACTGCAGAGTGTGACCTGCTAGTACAGCCCTTGTTATTGCCAGGGGTCTCCGATTTACCTTTCTAGAAATGATCAAGTGATGCTGGTGAATGAGCACAGGGGAGATTTTGTCAGTATGGAAGTTTAGTGACCCTGGTATTGGAGACCGGGAATGTATACCCTGTAATCCAAGACAGACTGAACAGGCGGCAGAGTGTAAATCATGAAATAATTATGTTCTTGTGGATCTACAAAGGACTTCCATAGCAGCCAGCCCTGTCACAACTGTGGCTTTCCTCCAGTATATAGAGGAGGTGATATTCAAAACCAGGTCTTACAGAGAAAGGAGGGTCAGATTTTTCTACAAAAGATTTAGCAGTCATTCCCTAGTGGTATAAATTAATAACTGCCTAAATGTGGCCTCTTTGTTACAACTGTTGAAATTCCCATTAGTATCCCTTTTGGGGCCAGATAGAAATGAACAGAAAATTACATATTGTGGGAAACAACTTAGATACTAATAGGGAAAGCAAGCAGACACCAGTTCTTTCTGGGCACTACTTTAGACAGCTGTTGAGAAGAATTATTTCTTGGTATTCATTCACTCATTCATTCATTCATTCATTCATTCACTCAAGTGTAAATTAAACTTCTATATTCTAGACACCATGACAGGCACTGTTTCAGTTGTACATAAAAGATTATTTGCCCTCCCAGGGTGGAGAACATGGAGAAAGAGACAGACACACAGACAAGTGGAAGCCAGCATATCTAGTTCCTGATTGTGCAGAGTGATGGGCAAGATAATGATAACATATTCCAGGGACCAAGTTCAGGATGGCTTCTTCAATGTAGAGCATGCCATGAAAGGTGGTGACCTGTAAAAAAATAGGAAGAGGCATTCAAGACAGGGAGAATGGGAGTGGCAGCCTGATGGGGAAAGTGCAGTCCTTCCTAGGGGTTACAGGAGGAATGAAGAGGGAATGAATTTGCAGAGCAGGGAGGGGAAGGTAGGGATATGGAATTAGGCAGGACATAAAGTGAAGGGCTGGGTTACCCTTGCAGCCAACAGCAACAGGTGAGTAGTGGAGACAGGGACCATCAAGAGGGTGGGGGCACCCAAAGGATTGAGGTAGATTTCAACTTTGGCCAGCATGTATTGAACCTGATGGATATTTTACTCTCCATGTTAAACTCTGTGTCTACCTGGAACCCTATTCCAGAAACCCAGTTCCACCTCCATATTTTTGTCATGGGCTTCTGTTCCACAAGAGAATAAAGAAAACCAAAGCTAAACTGCCAATTAGGCATATCCAAAGTAGTTTCTCAAACTCTCATGGAGACTAGCCACAAACTGACAGGTCTCTGGCCAAGTTACCACTGTCCCCAAAGGACGTGGTCGGGTGAAAACCCACTTTCTCCCTCCGTCATCCTTGCTGTTTGTGGCTGAGTCAGCCCCCAGTCTTGGCAGCTGGTCATCAGAAGTCAGTGATGAATAGCTGTGGCTATAGAAGTTTGGGGTTTTACTTTCTGGAACCTGAACGTGTGCTTCCTTTGTGCGATATTTTAATTAGAGTGTAAATATTGAAGCCCCATAAACATCGTGATTTGGAGCTGACAGGTTTGCACTTGCTGTGGGAGGCCGCAAGTCTTTGGTGACCCCCGGCCTTCTTCCACCCCCTTCTCAGGCTAGTTGGCTGTTCCCAGCTGCTTCGTACTGAGTTTGTGCATAAGGACAACAAACAACAAAATCACCACACGGAGAGATCACCTTCTGACTTCCTCCCAGTGTCTGCTCTGACACCTCTTTCCTGTCACTTTGCCCCTCTCCTTCTGTCCCAAACCAATGTGCAATCTTAGCTTGCCCTAGAAATCCCCACTGAGATTGGCCTGCTGCCAGGTGCATCCCATCAGCAAAGTCTATCCTCACACTCAACAGTCTCATTAACTAAGAAACTGAACTAAGATGCCTTCCAGAAGCAAAAGTTCAGTAAATGAAAGGATTGTGATTACACAGACTGGGTGGTTTTCTCAGGTTCTAGTGAGGCAGCAGTGAGGGACAACAAGGTCATTGCTATAATAGTTCATTCTAGAAGAGGGAAACAATACAGCCAAATCAGTCAAAAGTGGAAGGACTGGAAACACGGCTCAGTTGCCTAGCGTGTACAAACCCATTGGTCTGATCACCAGCCCAGCATAAACCAGGTGTGCTGACACACACCTGTAATCCCAACCACTGGGAAGGTGAAGGCAAGGAGACTCAGAAGGTCAAGGTCAGGCTAGGTTGCATGAGACCCTGCCTCAAGCAAAGCAAAACAAAACACAAGAAGTGTTTTCTATTTTTAAAAGTTAATAGCAGATCCTGCTAAGTATTATAGAGAGGATAAAAATGTGTTCTATATGGAAGAGATTGACTGGAGGTTGCTGTGGTCAAAAGGACAAGAGATTTGCTTATTTGCTTACTTTCTCCAGCCTCACAGTATGTGACCCGCCCATCCCCATTTCTGTCTATTTCAGAAGACTAGCCTTTTCCTTCTTATTTTCATGGTATATTTATGTTTCTAGAATTAAAGGCTGACCAAATCATCTCTGTTTTTAAATCGATTCAGTGAAAGCAATCAACACAGAGGCAGTTGTCATCCCTGGGTCCATATTCTAAAAAATTAGAATCTGATCAGTCCATCTTGGGTCAGGTTTCATCATGGTGAAAATCAGCACTGGGCATTCAGTTATCAGCTAGGATTATAGCTTTGGTCTCTATCACTACAGACAGATGGGTACTTTTTCTAGAAAATGGGAACAGATGATCTAGGAATGCATTTCAATAGATTCCTACCATAAATGATTTCCATGTTGTTATAGAAAAGGAGAAAATAAGTAAAAAGAACATATACAAGATTTCTTCATTATTTTCAATGAAGGTGTAGTCTGAGAGATTTAGATGGACATCCATGTAAGTATTGCACAAACATACATTGCTGGTGTGTAGATGCTGCCTCTAGTAGAAGTCAAATGATTTGTCTCAAGAACCCAGGCAAGGAGACAATAGTATTATATTTGTGGAGTAATCAGAAAATGATTCAGTGGGAAGACAGATTTTAAATAAATGAAAGTAAGGGGAAATACCCTAGGCTAAGGTCAAGGTTTTCTTGGAGCTGTTATAAAGATCCTGAGAACTTAGATGGCTCATTAGAACGCTAACTGAGCAGGGATTGTAATTAGAGGGAACTGGTATTTTTGTAGATCTTATCTATTCACACAGGCAGGCAGTAAACCATGGAAGAGGTGCTGCCAGCTTGAACTGATGAGAACTTCAATGAGGAAAAAATGGGATTTTTAGATTCAATCTGTCAATAAGCTAACAGCAATGCAACAAAGCTCCTAAGCTCAGAATTTAAAACCTCACTAGTCAAAGAAAACTCTTGAAGGGAAATTCTATGGTTATTTAATACGTTTTCAAAACCACACTACAAAATTGGAGACTTTTAAGTTGCTGCAGTCATAAATGACTTCATGCCTTGGACAGTTGTTCTGGGACTGGAAGACAGTACATAAGTACCTTCATGGGTACAGACACGGGTACAGACAGTTCATGAGTACCTTCATGGTTACAGATGTGGGTACAGACAGTACATGAGTATATTCACTCATTCACGGGTGTGGGTAATTATTTCTGGTGTCCTGTTTCACCCGAGCTGGTGTCCCACTGTGGTGGTATGAGAATGTTCTCCATAAAGCTTATGAATTTGAACACTTGGTCCCCATTTGGTGGCACTGTTTGAGGAAGGTATGGGAGGTGTGATCTTATTAGAGGAAGTATATCACAGAAAGCGAACTTTGAAATTTTAATGCTAGCAACATCTCCACTTGCTGTTTCTGCTTTCTGCTTATGGTTCAAAATAGGGTCTCTCAGCTTCCTGCTCCAACAGCCATGCCTGCTGCCTGCTGCCTGCTGCCTGCTATCGCGGTATTTGCTCCGCCCATGACCTTGGGCTATGGGGCCCAAGGAGACAGTGCTTCCTGCTGTTGTATGTGACCTCTTAAAAGGAGAGGGAGAAGGGTCACATGCCCCTTCTCCCTGCTCCTACCTGCCAGGTGGATTCACTCCCAGTCATTTCAGAGGATGACTTCAGCTGTCTACTTTGTATTTCCTCAATTTACCTTAATAAATTTCCCTAATACTTCTTAAATAGACTCTCATGGATTTATCACTTTATCTGGTGCCCAGCCTCATGGATCTGAACCCCATGCAGCCCTACTGGGGCTACTCATGACCAAACCCAAATGCCCACGGGCGACAGCTGGTGAGTTTCTCTGCTCTGCAGACTCCATGAGAACCCCCCAGGAACTGCCTGACCTCTGCTCTGATGATTGGCTGAGTATAGAGGTCATGTTGGGAGCCTGTAGGTCAGACAACTCACGTGGCATCAGTTCTTGTAGCCACTGCCAGAAGCACTAGTGTTCTGCAGCACATAGAGCATCACGTCTGGGAGAAAGGTGCCATTCTAGTTCTGTGCTTGTAGCAGCTGGATCAGGTAACAGACCCCTGCCTGGTTAGAGACTGCCAGCAGATGGTTCCTTTACTTTTAAAATTGTTCAGTGTGGCTGCTGTCAACTCCATATTTTGAAACTCCTGCTGCCACTGCCACTGCCATTTTGTGTGCAGCCACCATGGAGCACACACATGCAGCCAGTCCCACAGACTGTCTGCAGATGTCCCAGGAACACTTCAATTGGTTGATATATTGCCTCATCTACTGTGATCCCAGCAAACTCTGCCTAGTACCCAGGTGTGAGTTGCCTGGATGAGTGCTTAATTCACAAGAGCTCAGTCAGGGAGCCTGAGTCAGCTCACACCAGACCTGTTTGGTACTACACCTGTGACACCTACTGGCCAAGCAACCATCCAAAAATCATGGAAAGAACCAGCCATTTGCCTAACCTGGTTTATTACACCTGGAACATCTGGACACATAGGACAATCTTTAGAGGATTTTACATAAGGTAAAATACTTGATAATTTATACTTTAAATTGATTAATAAATAAATTAATAAAAATTTTCTTTATGAATTTGTAATATTTCTCAAAAAAAAATGGCAGACAATTTTACCACTCAAGAATTTAAAAACCTTTTTGTTTCTACTATGAATGAAATATGACAGGAAATATACGACATTCCTAGGACATATATAATGTTCACCATAATATCACTTAGCATAGTGATTCATCTCATATCATTGAAAAATTGGCTTTATAATAACAGCAAAAATGAGACATTGATGGTATTGATACAGGACTTAAATAGAAGGATGCTTTCTTTGGAATCCACTAATTCACAAGAACTTCAGTCTGTTAATAATAACTGGACAACCAGATTTAATTCTATTGATAATAAATATGAATATTTAATGGATAAAACAATAACTCTTCAGAGCAATCTTAATGCCATTCAGATAATTTCTAAGGAGGAAGGGTCATCACTAATTGATAGAATAAAGTCTATGAAATCATATGTTTCAGATGAACATAAAAAACTTTGTGATTCCATGAAATCTCTAGAATCCTTTATAATAGAGGAGGTTCAAACACTGCAAAAGGTGGTAGTTAATTGATTTCAAGCTTTGGAGGAGTCCCTCAGTAAGGATAATAAAGGAACTAATAAG
This sequence comes from Peromyscus leucopus, assembly GCF_004664715.2. Classification (NCBI taxonomy): domain Eukaryota; kingdom Metazoa; phylum Chordata; class Mammalia; order Rodentia; family Cricetidae; genus Peromyscus; species Peromyscus leucopus. Next base: position 16,704,288 of record NC_051071.1, on the reverse strand, counting down.
CAGAAGAGAAGGGCCATACAAGTAATAACATCACCAGGCAGCTCTTATAAAATGGCTTATCCTGTCACCATCCACGAGAAGCCAGCAGATGATACACATCCTGAAGAATATATAGAATATCTCTGGCAACCTATTCATATGAGAGATTTAAAAAATATTAAGAAATCAGTTGTAACCTATAGAATACATTCAATATGTGCAAAACAGATGTTAAATGCGTGGTCTAGAAACTGAATCATACTGGATGACTGGAATCAGTTAATTTCAACTGTATTAGAGTACCACCAGCAGTTGCAATGGAAAAGCTGATTAAGACAATAGGCTAAGGCCCTTGAACAGCAAGATAAAATCAGAGGTTTTGAGATCTCCCAATATCAAAGTCTTTGTGAAGACTGCTTTGCTGATTTAAATGTACAAACTACCTTGGATGAGCATATATTATCTCTATGCTCTAAATGCTTGGGAAAAATTCCAGAACCAGGGAAACTAACTGAGCTATATACAAAGGTTTTATAGGGTCAAAATAACCATTTACTAATTTTTTACAAAGGCTGACCACAGCTGTAAACAAGACAATATCAGACACACAATTAAGACAAGCATTAACACAATCTTTGGCTTTTGATAATGCTAATACAGAATATAAAAGAATATTTATACCTTTAAAGGTCAGGTCAGCACCATTGGAGGAATGGATTCAACATATAAACAGCATTGAGTCTCTTAACTATAGTAATGAGGCTTGGATAGGAGAGGCAATTTCCAAAGGTAGAAGGAGGCATCAAGGTAACAAATGTTTTAACAGCGGTACACCAGGTCATATAAGAAAAAATTGTACACAGGATGCTCCTAAAAGCAATGCCTTTTATAGCAATAACCTAAACAGGAGACCCCAACCTTCTAGGTTACTCAGAAAGTACAGCATGCAGATCAACAAGAGACAAACCCTTTACCAGTGGGAAATGCCTCAGAGGGCCTCTTGCAGGCTCCAAATCAAGCATGGTCCAAACATTTCCAATCACTGTAGAAGAAATTCCTCTCCATGACAATTAAATAACCAAATAATCATACTGCACTGGATGATAGAACAATTTTGATAAATGGATCAAAAATTCTTAAAAACACCATAAAATGAATATTTTGGCAGACTTCCACAAATGAACAAAGACCAAAGCTTAAATTGCAAATTAAAAACATTGCCCTTGAAGGATTAGTGGACACAGGTGCGGATGTGACTATAATTACACCAAAATCATAGTATCTTAATTGGCCTCTTCAAGAAGTAGATGTCCAATTTCTAGGGATGGGAACCATATCTCAGGTAAAGCAAAGTATAAGATGGGTTGAATGCATAGGGCCAGAAGGGCAAAGAGGAAGCCTGAAGCAATATGTGGTAAATGTAGCAGTGAATCTTTGGGGCCAAGATCTGTTACAGCAATGGAATACCCAGATTAAAATTCCTCCAATCTCAGGAGTGGAATATAGACCAATTCATGTTTCTGAGAATAATATAAAATTCTATAAAAAAAAAACAGCTACAAACCATTCAGGCTGTACATAAACAGATCATAACTGTCATTGAACTCTCAGAAATACCAATGGCCCTGCCTTTAAAATGGCCAACAGGTAAACCTGTCTGGGTTGGACAATAGCCTATGACACAAGACAAACTACAAGCTTTAGATCATCTGGTTCAGGAGCAGTTAAATGCTCAACATATTAAAGAATCTACCAGCCTTTGGAATTCTCCTGTATTTGTTATTAAAAAGAAATCTGGCCAGGTGGTGGTGGCACACACCTTTAATCCCAGCACTCGGGAGGCAGAGGCAGGTGGATCTCTGTGAGTTCGCGGCCAGCCTGGTCTCCAAAGTGAGTTCCAGGAAAGGCACAAAGCTACACAGAGAAACCCTGTCTCGAAAAACCAAAAAAAAAAAAAAAAAAAAAAAAAAAAAAAAAAAAAAAAAAAAAAAAGAAATCTGGTAAATGGAGAATGCTGACAGATCTGAGAGCTATAAATAAAGTAATTCAACCTATGAGCTCCTTACAGAATGGGATGTCCTTGCCCTTTCTGTTACCTAAAGAATGGCCTATTATATTTATTGACTTAAAAGACTGTTTCTTTACCATACGTTTACAAGAAAAGGATAGAGAAAAATTTGCCTTCACAGTATCTGCTTATAATTCTCAGCCAGTCAAGAGATAGCAATGGAAGGTCCTCCCACAGGGAATGTTAAATAGCCCTACCCTATGGTAATATTTTGTGCAAAAATCATTGGAAATATTTCATGTGAAATTTCCACAATCCATAATATACCATTATATGGATGTTATCTTATTAGCTGATCCAAAGTTAGGTACCTTAGAAAATATGTTTGAAGAAGTAGAGAAAGTTTTGCCTTGCTGGGGATTACAAATTGTTCCTAAAAAAAAACATGAAGAGGAAATTCTATTAATTACTTAGGATATAAAATAGATCTATAAAAAATTAAACCCCAGAAGATACAACTCAGGAGAGATTGATTGTGGACTCTTAATGATTTTCAAAAATTCTTAGGAAGCATTTCTAACTTACAGACCATCATTGGAATACCTAAAGATTTGGTCAATACCCTAAAAGGGGACAAGGACTTAAATAGTCAAAGAAAATTATCAGCTGACACTGAGAAGGAATTGGCTCTAGTAGAAAAAAAATATGAGAGGCACAAGTAGATAATGTGAATCCAGAACTTAAATGATTTCTGGTCATACTCCCCTACAGACACACCCCAATGGGATTTTGATGCAGAGGGAAGATATTATATCCTATCTATACCCTAACTATACCCTAATAATGCTGAAAAACTTTAGGTGACTGTCCATGCTGCCAGCTGTCTCTGTCTATTCTCACAAGAATTTTGGAAATTGCTCGTTTGCATTTTCTATTTTCTCAGGTATTATTATTTTCCTTCTCAGGTCTTTGATGGAGTTGAAGACTAGATAGTTACAGTTATGATGGTCTCATATCTTAGCTAGAACATCTTAGTACTAGAGTTAGAATCTTTAAGACAGGACAGCTATTGAAGTAATCTCGGTAATTTGCCATTTATCTAAGTTCTAGACATTTTTGGACATTTAGCATGTCTTTCTTGTTTGATGTTATTCTTGTTGGTTATAGTACATTTTTGTTTATGCTATTACCCTTTGTTTTTCCTGGGCAATACTTGATAATCACTTTGTATATCGTTTGCATTAAGTTTAGAACCTTCTTATTTAGACACAAAGGGGAAATAAAGTGGTATTTGCTCTGCCCATGACCTTGGGCTATAGCGCCTGAAGGAGGCAGTGCTTCCTATGATTGTATGTGACCTTTTAAAAAGAGAGGGAGAAGGGTCACTCCCAGTCAGATCAGAGGATGATCTCAGCTGTCTACTCCATGCTGTATTCATGAGTGTATTTCCTCAATTTACCTTAATAAATTTCCATAATACTTCTCAAGCAGACTCCCATGGATTTATCACTTTAGCCTGCTGCCTCTGCCCCACCATTATGGACTCTGGTCCTCTGGAATTGTAGGCCATAATAAACTGTTTCCTCTGTAAGTTGCCTAGGTCATGCTACTCTATCACAGTAAGAGAAAGGTAACTGAAACACCCACTCAGAGTAGAAAGAGGAGCAACCTTTGTCTAGGAAAAGGTGAATAAAAGGAATGATGCCTTTTACTATTTAAAATATCAAAGGATACCATTTATCTGATTTGGAATCTATGCTGGGAATTTCTTGTCTATAATATAAATGGGAGAGCACCACTTAACCCCTATCTGAAGTAGACATTTCTCCATTATTTGGCAGTGGGTATCGAATCAGTTGGAAATAACTATGACAGTCCCTTAGAGACTTGGAAGGCATTATCAAATTCTCCCTATGTCATTTGCTTTCCCAATCCTAAGAATTTTAATTCTTACATTTGTATTCCCACAGCTAAAAGGCAGCCAGTATGCCTTCTAGGCTTTGGGTGAATTGGATATTTATTACTATCTACAACCAGAAGATACATATTTTTTTTAACAACAAACCCAAGATTGAGCATGGTATTATCAGCTCTTCACATACTAAAATGAAAATAAATGAGTATAGGATTTGTGTTTCATTCAGCAGAGTTTTAGTGTCAGTTGTAACTGTCCTTAGTGGAAAAGTGTTTAATGCTTTCTCTTTAATCAAAATTAAATCCTCATAAATGACTTTGATTAAACAGAAAGTTCTATTAGTAACTTAGTACACAGTGTAAAATTGACCCTCAAATTCCAAAGAATGAAGCAAAGCTGAGTGAGTATGGTCTAAGCATGGTATCAAGGTTTTGATAAACACAATAAAATCTCAAATACCAAATTGTTCAACCAGAAAGACAATGAGATAACCCTGGACTAGCTGATAGCTGACTATTCTTTCCCAGAAAATTAAGTGTGACTAAACCACACTGGTATTTTTATATATGGGATTTTTTTCAATCTTCTATTATCTTCTCATATCTGCCTTGAAGTCTATGCTGAGGATTACTTATGAATAGAGATTTTGTGAACAGCCTTCATCTTAAGTGCTTTTTCTCCAATTGTCAACTTTGCAGTAAAGGAGACAATAACTTTGGGGAACTGATTGTTCTAAATTTCAGAAGTCCTACAGCAATTTCTAGACATATGGAATAATTATAGTAGCATTTGTAGCTGACTGCCTTAGCCTTCCACTAGGCATCTCCAACCTTCCATAGAGTTCTGTAACAAAGAATTCCCTTCATTTTGATAATGGAAGGCAGGGAAAATGTGCTCCCTTGAAAATGCAAAGTCAGGGGCTGGAGTGATGGCTCAGGGGTTAAGAGCACTGCCTATTCTTCCAGAGGTCCTGAGTTCAATTCCCAGCAGCCACATGGTGGTTTACAACTATCTGTAATGAGCTCTGGTACCCTCTTCTGGCCTGTAGGGATAAATGCAGGCAGAATACTGTATACATAATAAATAAATATTTTTTTTAAAGGAGGTTGGGGATCTAGCTCAATGGTAGAGTGCTTGCTTGCCTAGCAAGTGCAAAGCCCTGGGTTTGGTCCTCAGCTCTGAAAAAATAAATAAATTAAAAAAAAAAGCAAAGCCAGGCTTCAGTTGACTTTTCCACTGTAGTTACTGGTATAGGTCTGTCTCCTTTTCTGTGTTCCAGGTCAACACTCAGGTAACAGATATGACCCACGGAGTGCTGAGTTAGGGGCACTTTCCTGGGCTGCAGAGTCCAGCTCTGCTCTGGTTGTAGTGGACAACCATGGATAAGGTGTAGATGTAACCAACTGTCTTATTAAAATAAGAAACACAGAACCAATGTAAAAGAGAAAGCCGAGAGGTCAGAGCTCAGAGATAAAATCTTACCTCCTGCAGTGCTCCTAGCTTCCCTGAAAGAGAGCTACTTCCTGTGAGTCTGTCTTTAAATAGTCTTTCTGTTCTGCCTTCTCATTGGTTGTAAACCCAAACACATGACTGCCTTGTCACTGCCTGTAAGTACCGCCCTCCAGGTCTTAAAGGCGTATGTCTCCAATGCTGGCTGTATCCCTGAACACACAGAGATCTACCTAGCTCTTCTACCAAGTGCTGTGATTAAAGGCGTGCGCCGCTGCCGCCACCACCACGCTCTTGCTATGGCTCTAATAGCTCTGACCCCCAGGCAACTTTATTAACATACAATGAAAATCACACTTCAGTACAAATAAAATACCACCATAATAAGGTTTTGTTTTCATGCCTCTCAATCCTGGTTTTCTCATTAATAGTTTCTATCTCAGTGTGTCATATGGTCGCCACATATCGGTATGAAGCCTGGTACAGAGTATTAGACAGTCTTATTAGATAGTCTACTTTCTCCTGTTGCTTGGGAGAAAACAATAACAAGAGGATAAACAAAAACCTTGGCTCATCACCCCTTGAGTAACCAGAATACACACATTCTCTTTGTGAACCTCAGCATCTGCTGGTATACTCTTTTAAACATGGTGGATTCTGGGATGGCAGAGTTTGAAGTTCTCTTTCTTTCTTCAATGGACTAACTCTCCTTTCTCACAGAGGTGGCATTCATTCAGTCTGGAATCATTAAAAGTGGTTCAGATTCCTTTGGACTTCCACTGAGATGAGGTTTCACCCACTTCTTTATAGTTTTTTTAGAGACATGATGTCATTCCATACTGGTCTTCATCCCCAAATTAGTACAGGAAATGTTTTCAGACACATTTCTGTTAACTGTAACCATGTCAGGAAGGCTTCATGTACATTCTGGTTTTCTTCACAGTGTGTGTACCAGAGAAGACTGGTTCCTGGCACAATAGCGTTTTTGCATTCCACATCCCAGGGTTCTAGTTGGGAACCTGTTCTTTCAGTTCCTGCCAAGACAGTTGTGCAAAGGTGTATTCCGTACTTTTCTCATGCTGTGACAAGATATATGGAAAAGTAAGTTAAGCAAGGAAGAGTTTATTTTGGCCCATGGTTTGTGAGAATGTGGTGGAGGGGAAGAATGGTGGCAAGAACGTAAAGGGGCTGGTCACATGACATCAGCAGTCAAGAAAGAGAGAGAGATAAACACTATTCCATGGTTGCCTTTTTTTTTTTTCAGTCTGGGACCCTGTCCCATGAAATGTGCTACCCACATTTAGGATGGGTCTTTCTTGATCAGTTTACCTTCTCTGGAAGCTTCCTTAGAGAGAGGTCCAGAGGTTTGTCTTTTTGGTGACTTTAAGCCCAATCACCTGATATTGAAGATTAATCATCTCAATAGGTAACCATTTCCATCTATCAGTTTCGAAGGAAGGGACACAGGTCTTGTTTAATTAACACTGAAACTCAAAGCTGACTTCTTTCTCCTCAAAGAAATACTGGTAGAGCCCTGGTTTTTAAAGCATCTTTGCAGAACAAGTTCTATAACTGTTTCCTCCATCATCTAAGTTGAATTCCATTGTAAATAGGCAAATGTTCCTGTTTCTCTCAAACTACCTCAGTTTTATAGATAGCATGAGTAAGGCCTTAGCAATTAACTCCCTGTGGAAGTGGTAATGACCGGGTATGCTCTCTGTTTCAATGGGTTGTTTTACCAAAGCATGTTCAGAGGGACTAATTAGGTATGAATACTGTTCTTCTGTTTTCTTGAATTTTTATATGGTTTGCATCATAAATGCCCCCAAAGGCCATACTCAAAGGGTTGATTTCCTACCTCTATTGTTAGTGGGAGGTGGTAGGACCTTCAGGAGGTAGAACCTTCTAGAACAAAGTTAGTTCATAGGAAATGTACCCTTAAAGGGGGTTTTGGGTCCCAGTCCCTTTTTTCTCTATCTTTTGCTTCCTGAGCACTGTAAGATGAGAAGTTTCTCCCTCACACATTCTTGTTATGGTGCCTGTGGTACTAGCTCAAAGCTGTATAGACTGGCCCATAGAATCATGAACTGGAACTTCTGAAGCTTTCGAGTCACATCTTCCCTGTGGGACACAGTTATTTGGAGCATTTTGTTCCAGCATGGGTGAGCAGTGCTACTCAACAGAAGCAAGACCACACAATGAATCACAGTTTATGAAAAGATTAGTCACGATATTCATTTTCATGGGGTCAGTCACAAGTTCAACATAGGAGTAGCGTATAAACAACAGTTTTTAATGTATCTACACCACAGGAAAGTATTTCTTTTTCATGTTCATGAAATCATTGGTAAAATTAAACAGGAAACATTTTCACAGACTTCTAAGAGCTTTCTAAAGGTGAAAAGGAGGTTTTATTACTTTTTAAAATTGTGTACAGGGCTGGAGAGATGGCTCAGCCATTAAAGGCTAGGCTCACAGCTAAAATTGTGTACAGGCTGTTGGAAAAGCTGTTTAGACGATGCACTTGCTACCAACAGTGATGCTGCACAAGAAGCTTCATGCATAGCACACACTTGGAATGAAAGCAGAACAAGAGAAAAAAGTCACCTTTCTCTAGCAGAAGGTTAGGCACATCGAAATAAAATTTTAATGAATCAAAAGTGAAGACCTGTATCACATCCAAGGTTTCTGGTGGGGACATTTCAGTAGCGATGAGTTGCTTTCCAAAAGGAGTAATTAATGAACAACACAGCACTTCACAACAGAAACAGTTGGGTGTGACAGAACCAGGTAGGCAGGAAATGCTTCACACCCATGCAGAGTTCAGCTTGTGTGTTTGCTCTCTTTAAACATTTTATCTACTCCACCAACCTGAGAACATTCCCAGAAGAAAATGACACAGGGTCGATGCAGTCAACATGGTATTATGAATGTTATAGTTAGTTCTCTCTTTCTCTTTCATTGAATTTTTTAGAAGAAACAAACTTTTCTGTTGTTAAATATATACCCAGGGAGTAGCCCCACAGCAGCAGGTCATTTCTGTGAATGTTCCTGTCTCTTCTGTCTCTATATTGAGTCTTTCTCTGAAGTCATCAGGTTCTGAGGCTGTACATGCAGGCTGGGGATTCACAGCCTAATCCTTGATGACTCCTTGGTATTCCAGTCTCATGGATCAGACTTGCTTTGTGAATTTCCTATTGGATGTTTATCTGATATTATAAATATTTTCTTTTCTCTTTCTTGTATTTTAAGATTAACATTTTAGGTTAGTGTTCAGATTAATAGGATTCATTTTATGCCATTTTCATACATCTATGTTATTATGTATTTTGATCTGTCCCTCTCTACATTTGATTTGTCTCCACCACATTTCTCATGTGTACCCTGTCCTCTGGCTGATTGTCTTCCTTCCCTTGAATAGTACCCATCTTCCTTGTTATATTTTATTGGCACCGTGAAACTGGCCATCCTGATGAAAACTATTGACAGATTCAATGCAATCGACATCAAAGTTACAGTGCCATTCTTCTCAGAAATTAAATAAAATAAAATTAAAATTAAAATTAAATTGAAATTTTATATTAAATTAAAATAAAAATAAAATAATTCCAAAATTCATATGGAAGCACAAAAGACCCTAAATAATGAAAGCAATCTTAAGCAAAAAGACTGTTGTAGACATCACTACACCTGATTTCAAACCATGCTTCAGAGTCACAGTAGTAAACATGGGCTGGAGGGTCAGCTCAGTGCATCAGGGCACTTCCTGCTCTTGCTGAGGACCAGAGTCTGTTCACATCCACAGATGCCTGAAACCACAATTTTGTGGGATCTGACAACCTTTTCTGGTATCAATGGCACCCATATACATAAATTTTTAAAAAGTGAAATAACTGTTTTAAAAAATCCAGCAATCATTGGTAAAACAAACAACCCTCCTCCCCACCAAAAAAATAGGAAAAATGGATATATAGATCAATAGAGTAAAACAGGTGGTCTAAGTATAATCCCACAGCTAAAGCCATCTAATTGCTCACAAAAGTGCTAAGAGTATACACTGTAGAGACAACAGATTCTTCACTAAACAATGTTGGCATTTGCAACTGTAGAGAAGAATGAAATGAAATCATTATCTCTCTGTAGTGGTTTGAATGAGAATGGTCCCCATTCAAACATATATAGGCTCATATATTTGAATGCTTAGTCCTCAGTTGGTGAACTGTTTGGAAAGGATTAGGAGGTTGGATCTTGTTGGAGGAGATTTGTCTCTGGGGGTGGGTTTGAAGTTTCAAAAGCCTATACCAGGCCCAGTCTTGCTCTGGATGCCTTCATCTTGTAGATCAGATGTAAGCTCTTACTTAGCTACTCCTCCCAGATCATCCCTGACTGCCGGCTGCCATGCTCTTCGCCATACTGGACATGGACTAACTTTCTGAAACTCCAAGGGAACCCTTCAATTAAATGCTTTCTTTTCTAAGTTGTCCTGGCCATGGTGTTTTATCACAGCAACAGAACAGTAACAGAGACACTCCCATTTGCAAAATAAATCATCATCATCATCATCATCATCATCATCATCATCATCATCTCAAGTAGTTCAAAGACATGAGCAAAGACTTAAAATTGTGAAATTGCTAGGGAAAATACTATATGATATAAACATAAGCAATACATTTCAGGAAATAATGCCAACAATTGACAAATTGGAGCTAAAAGTGCATAAAATCTTCTGTTCAGCAGAGGAAATAGTTAATTGAGGGAAGAGACAACATACAGAACGGAAGGAATATTTGCCTGCCAATACATACAACAGAGGATTAATATCCACAGTACAGAAAACTGAAAACAGGCAAACAAATCAAAAGAAATATGCTAAGGAACTAAACAAAGAGTTCTCAAAGTAAGAAGTACAAATATCTAATAAATATTTTTAAGTGATCAGCATCCTTAGTCATCAGAGAAATGCAAATTAGTGACTTTGAGATTTGATCTCACACAGTAAGAGTCTGTTATATCAAGAACACGCATGACAGCAAATGCTGCCCAGCTTCTGGTAAAGGAGAAATCTTATTCACTGTTGATAGGAAAACAAACTAATGTAACCATTATGGAAATCAGTTTGGAAGTTTCACAAAAAACTAAGAACAGAAGTAGAATGTGACCTGGCCATCTTGAGAATATTCTCAAAACTTCTACTACAGAGTGACCTGCACATCTATGTTCATGGCGGCTTTTTTTACCATAGTAAGAAAAAGAAATCATCCTAGATGACCATCAACTGATAAATGTGAAACACAGTACATTTACACAATGGAATTTTACTCAGTCATAAAAAACAAAACAGAATTGTAAAGTTCACAGGAAACAAATAGAATTGAAAATAGTTCATTAAGTGGAGCTACCGAGGCTCAGAAAGACAACTACTGCTTGTTCTCTTTCATCGGTGGGTTCTAGCTTCCATTTTAAAATGTTAATTTAGATGGGAATGGGTGTGTATAAAGCTTGGGAAAGTAGAAAACAAAAAAAAAATGTCCTAGGAGTAGAGGGAAAGTTGTAGAATGTATGAGATATGAAAGTGAAGAGGAGAATATTCCTGGTGGGAAGGATTAAGGGAGGGTGGCGAAGAGGAGCAACCTAAACTAATGATATGTGGAAAACCCTGTAGGAAATCTAATGCATCATAAGCTAATTAAAAAAAATAAATGAAGCACTCTGCATGGTGGGTAAAATAGCTCCCAGAATCCACAGGTTATTGTTCTAGTTACACATTTGTGTCTGTCGCTGTGATAACATCCTCTGACAAATGCAACTTAAAGAAGGGAGGGTTTACTTAGCTCCCTTTTCCAAGTGCAATACATCATGGTGGGCAAGTCAAGACAGTGGGAGACTAAAACAGCTGGTCCCATTGTGTCTGCATCTAAGAAAAACAGAACAATGGAGGCTTGTTCTCATCTCACTTCCTCTATTTTAACCTTTTCTCTTTTTTGAGCCAGGGTCTCTCTGTGCAGCCTTGGCTGTCCTGGAACTTACAGTGATCCATCTGCCTCTGCCTCCTAAAAAGCTGGGATTAAAGGCATGTGCCACCACTGCCCAGCTACTTTCTCTATTTTATACAACCCAGGATCTCCTGCCCAGGGAATGGTTTCACCCATGTTAGGCAGGTTTTCCCATCTCAATGAACTTAATCAAGACCATTCTTCACAGCCACACCCAGGGGCTAAGCTAACCTACACAATCTCTTACAAACAATCACTCAGTGATTCCAGAGCTTGTTACATTGATGATTGATATTAACCATTACAATTCCATCCCTTTTCAACTTAACACCCAAACACATTGCTTGAAATCTTAACTTTCCACTACTTATCCCCATAGGCTCGTTACCATCTTATAAATTGTACGTGGTTCAATATTGATAGTCTCCAAAGCTGTAACAATGCCAACACTTTAAAAATCCAGCCCCTTAACTATGAACTCATATAAAATAAAAATTGAATTATGTATTTCCAACATATAATATCACAAAGCAAGACTTTCTGCTCTAGGAGGGAAGAATTAGGGCATAGAAAGGAATAATCTGGTCAGAATAAAACCAAAGTTTAACAGGGAAAACAGCAAAGTCTACAGCTCTGTGCCAAGCATCTGGGGATTACCATAAAATTGGCTGGGCTCCAGTTAACTTGGGTGGTCCCACTCATCCAGTATCAGTATCACACAGAGCCTCTCTCTTAGACTAGCTCCAGTCAATTCCCTTAGCTCCTTGGTGGACATCTCATAAGTCCTGGTATCTTCAATATTCCAAGATCTACATCATAATATTAGCTTTACCTACAGAGCTTCACACAAGGGCCTCTTAAGGACTCCTTACAGGGACTTCCATCCTGCTACATACTGCATGGCCTCAGCTGCTCTCTGGAACAATGGAGCAAGTCTTCATGAATCCCTCGGTTATTTATTTATTTATTTATTTATTTATTTATTTATTTATTTATTTATTTATTTATTTATTTATTTATTTTAGCTCTTATGCCTCCAAACCTAGTACCATATGAAAGATACTGCTACATTCTTTTGTTAGCTTAGGATGAAGCCTTGTCCCCTTGGACCATAGTTACATCTACTCTTCCCTGGTCAGTAGTTTTTGAGGACAGGGTATTCTCTCTTCTGCACTCTCAGTTCAGGCTTTCTCCTTTCACAAATTTGTACTGTTACACACTGGAACTTCTGATTGGTCCAGTGTTGACCTCAAGGTACCTTTCCTACTGTCCCAATGCTAATCTCATTCTCTGTGATGATGCTAAACTCTCTTAACAGAGTTGCTATGCTATCTGCCCAATCTTTGTTGGAAATAGTACACTTTTCCACACACCTTTCCTCCACCAAACAAACTAATTCTTCATTTTAAATTCAAGTTCTCGAGACATATTTGGAAGAAAGCCTTATTCTTGGTCAAAATACCACACAGATCCTAGTTCCTGATGGATCCACTTTTTTGCTCTCAGATACCTCATGAGCCAGGCCTCCACTGTCCATATTACTTTTGTCATCACTGTCTTCCAAGCCCTCATCAGAATGCTTCATCTAGTTCTACTTCAGTCATGCTATCCTTCTTTTAAAAGTACAAAATACCAAACACTTGCACATTCTATCAACAAAACAATTCCAAAGGACTAAGAATTACATGGTCAGGCTTACCACTTCTCAGTACTAATTTTCATCTCATTTACAATTCCAGTTGCTGTTCTAAAATGCCCTGAAAAAAGCAATAAGACTTGTTTTGGCTCACAAGCCAAAAGTTCAAAGTACAGTCCATTATGACAAGAAAGTCACCGTGGCAGAGATTGAGAGAGATAGTCACATTGTATTTTTGTCAGGAAATAGAAAACAGTGAATGTCTATGGTTAGCTCACCTCTGCCCAGAGAGTGGTCCCATCCACGGTGTATAGGTCTTCTGACCTCAATTATCCTAGTCAATATAATATCCTACAGGCATGCCCAGAGGCCAAAATAACCTGCACAGTCTCTCACAGGTGTGCCTGGAGGATTATCACTCAGGTAATTCTAGATCCTGTCAAGCTGACAACTGAGATGAACGATTACAGTTATTAAATATAAATTCTAGTGTCAGAGGTGGGCCATCTCTCTATGAGTTGTCTTCCAGGGAGTCCCTTGAGAACTCTGGGTCAATACAAGCCATTGCTCTGCTATTGGTTGTCCACCTGAACTAGAAGGCAAGACCCTGCTACTGAAGACACCAGACCTTGGTCAGTATGATATACCAGTTACCATACTTTTGCTGTTTATATGCCATGACCCAGTATAATTTATAGAAGGAAGAGTTTATTTTAGCAGTTTCTTTCTAGATTCCATAGAATTGGAGATGATCTAGTATCAAGTACCTGATACATGACAGGTGCTGACTAAATTTTAAAACTTGGTAAAAAAAAAAAATAGAGTGAATCAAGTCAAAAATTTATTCTGTGAATAAGAGTTCTGCACTGTTTATAAAACAAAAATTACTTACAAATATATGGAGGTATAACAGATTTGTGACTATAGCAAGAGGTAATCATTCATGTTTCAAAAAGCAATAGATGAAGAAAACAAAAGAGAAATGTAATGATACCATCAAAACAAAAGTCTACTATATATTTTAGATACTCATGATAAATTGTAAAAACTGATCATGTCATAGAATATGTCAAGTTCCAAGGCACTAATTAGAAAAAATACAGGGTATATTTTAATAAAAATGAATAGCCAGTTAAAAGGAAATAAATTGTTGAAAATTTTAATGCTCCTTTGTATAATTTTTCTGTTAAAAAGTAATTTAAAATTTAACATAATATAAACTCTTTACATATGAATGACAATATTAGCATTATGTTGCAAAACTACTAAGATATATATATATATAAAGTAGTGATCAGAAAAAAATTAATAGTATTTATTTATTTTTAAAAGATTTGAAACAACAAAAATAGAGAGAAAAAAGAAGATAATAAATGTGAAGTCAAAGTCTAGATATAATTTGTAAAACTAAAATTCTTTTAAAAAATCAATAAAATAGCTACCCTCTGTCAAATACCATAAAATACAGAAAAGTATAAATAAACACTATAAGAAACACAGAATAATTATAAAGATAAGGACCCAAAGAACAAAGTAATGAGATAATGTTATGTATAATGTCATGCATAAAATTATAGATGGAATATATAACATAGCAAAATGTAAATTTAAAAAATTTATGGTGGTAAAGGATACATGAATAAATCAATAATTTTATGAGACAGTTATTCACAGAATAAAATGGATGGCCCCAAATGGTTTTAAGATTAGCTTTGTCAAACCATAAAGCAATAGGTAACTATATTATTTATGTCTTTATTGATCATTCTAAAATAATTTGCCTGATTGAATACTAGAATCCTGATTTGGCCCTGATACTAGAATTTTTAAAAGTAGAGCCTACATCATAAATATTCATCCAAAATTTCATATGAAAACAGTCAATCACTTATCAAAAGGAACAATGTCTCATGATCCATCAAGTTAATATAAGGACAGTTCAGTGCTGGGTAATCTATGTAGTCAATAAATCTATATGAACAGATTTTACAGAAAAAGTATTTATGCTTACTTAAATAAATGAACAAAATTGATTGTCCAACTATCTTTCTTAACTCTCAAAGACTTGTAGTGCAATAAGAAAATGAGTCAAAAAGAAACGAACAAGTTTGCCATATCCATCAAACAAGCAGTGCTGTGGTAGTGGATACAAGGTGAGTGGTGAGTGTCCTCTAGTTCAGTTTCACTCTGACACTGTCTGCATATCCAGGCCAGTGCTTCTGACCAACAGACTGAAGCCAAACTCCCCACACCATCTCTTAGAATTCAATTAATTTTCTAAAATTGCTTTCAGTACTCAAGAAAATGGACCAAAAAAAAAACCTCAATAAACTTAACATTTGCCAGCTTATTACAAAGGATACTGCCAGCATCCATGGAATTCCATCCTCTAGTGTGTTCCACTCTCCAGGAACTCCAGATCCTTCTGGTGTTATATTGAGGCTCATCAGATTCGTTATATCATTGTCAATTGGTGATCAGATTAAGCTGCAGTCCCTCTTCATTCCTTGGAAGTTGGAGGGAGGACAAGGCTGAGAAATCCAACTCTCTAATCTTATCTTACTATTTGTAATGAGAAATCGCCATCCTGAAGCTGTTTAGGACTGTTAGCCATCAGTCAACTCATTAGCATACAAAAAGACACAATAAATTAAACAATTCCAAGGACTCTAGCAGTTATGTTCAGGAAATGGGGATGGATGAAAACCAAATACGTATTTCATGCTATCAGTGTGAAACGGGAACATCCCCATTAAAATCAGTTTCAATTATGCTTCTACTCAGCATCCTGTGACTTGCCAGTGATTTGTCAAATTAGCACTATCCAAACTGTTCAAGTACCATCATTTATTTCAACACTGAAAATGCCTCCCCCTGACGTTTTTTTTAATTCTAGATTTGCTTAAATTTTTTGTTTGTTTTGGTCTGCCTAATGTTTTCCAGTTACCATTTCAGTTCCATCAGACTTGTTTCATCAAAATTGAGTGCATTGTATTATTTGGGGGTAAAGTCTACTTCCTATAATCCTTAATAATGCCACTTTACTTTTCTCAGAGGTGAAGGAACCATGTCCTTATACTTAGGTCAGGAATTATGCACTCCAGGAAAAACTCAAGTTTCCGCAGGTCCTTCTCATGGATGTCTTATCAGCAAAGTAAGTCTTAAAATGTTCTGCTCCCATTACTTGAGTCATGTACCTTTGTTGCTTTTATACATTGAGTCTTAGTTTTATATTACATTTTTTGAAGAGCTATTTTTGTATACTTATGCTTTATATAGATGCCTTCTAAACTGTCTTGAGATATAATCATTTTTCAGTTGATTCTCTTTAAATTTTTAAAACATAATTTTAAGTTTGTATTATTAAAAATATAAGCATACAGCAAAGGTGAATTTTACAGTTAACATCTATATAACTACATTCTACCATGAATACTGCACTATAAAAAATTTATCACATATTTATTGTTCTATCAATTGTCTTTTTATTACTATGAATAGCTAGATAACTAGCTGTTAAAACTTGTAATATAATATTAACAATTTATATGAAGAAAATACTTTATGTTAATTTTCACAGTGATAATTTATGTTAAGCAATATGTTTAAGCATTTTAAAATGATATATGAAAAAATCTTATTTAATTTTGAAACACGAGCATTGACTTTAGGGTTTTATTGGCCACTCAAGTGGTTACTCCACAGTAGACCAGAGTTTCTGAAATTTGAATTAAGAAAATAGTTTCTAATGATTAAAATAACTCATGAAGAGTTGTCAAATTTGGCATTATTTTCAGTAATATAGGTTATGCAAACCTTATAGTATAAGAAATACATTTTTATAGCAAATGTATAACAATTATATCTTTACTTATATCTTTATTTCTACTAATCCAACATCATTTGTCTATCAATAGAATATATAGATATATAAAATAATAACTAACTGGTGGGCACGCTTAATCCAGCACTCGGGAGCAGAGCAGGCGATCTCTGTGAGTTCGAGCCAGCCTGGCTAGCAAGTGAGAGAAAGCGCAAAGCTACACAGAAAAACCCTGTCTTGAAAAACCAAAAAAATAAATAAATAATAATAATAATAACTGAATATAGTATGTGTTTATATATTTTTACCAACTTTCAATGAAATAAAAGCTTTAGATTTATATTTTCTTGATGTTCTTTATATTTATATTGTTCTTATAAATGAACATATATCAATGTTTGAGAATGAAATACAAATTATTTAAGATTGCTTACTTGATTTAAAATTTGTAAATAAAGCCATACGGTCCTCTTTTCCTGGACTAGTCCTTCAATCCAAATGCTATTTCATTGCCAGTTTCTTCAGTTTAAAGTGCCTTTGATCAGCCCTCTCCATTTTTCCTTCCAGTATCATGTGGGAAACATCTCTGATAGAACTACTCATGGACAACAGATCTGTTGACCCACCTGCACAATGCTCTCTTTGCCTCTGTCTGTCTATTTGTCTGTGTGTGTCCCTCTGTTTCTCCATTTGTCTCTCTCTTCCTCTCCCTTTTCCTTCCCCCTTCTCTCTCCCTCTTTCCCTCCCCCTTCTCTCCCCTCTCTCCCCCCCCCTCTCTCCCTCTCCCCCCCTCTCTCTCTCTCACACCACCACACCCCCCCCCCCCCCCCCCCCCCCACACACACACACACACACACCTTTGTAGCTAGAGTTTTTCTGGTCCTGTCTGGCCCACAGTCAGGACAAATCTCTCATCTGCCAGTCCTGCAGCCAGCCACTCAGACCCAACCAAGTAAACACACAGAGACTTGTATTGCTTACAAACTGTATGGCTGTGGCAGGCTTTTTGTTATCTAGTTCTTCTGTCTTAAATTAACCCACTTCTATTAGTCTATACTTTGCCACGTGGCTCATGGCTTACCAGTACCTTACATCTCGCTTGTCATGGTGGTGGCTGGCAGTATCTCTCTGCCTCAGACTTCTATTTCCCAGAATTCTCTTCTCTGCTTGTCCCGCCTATACTTCCTGCCTGGCTATTGGCCAATCAGCATTTTATTTATACAGAGCGATATCCACAGCACTTCCTCCCTTTTTTTTTTCAAAAAGGAAGGTTTTAATTTTCACATAGTAAAATTACATGTAGCAGAACAATTATCAAGCAAAAATTACAGTTACAATATCTAGTCTAGTTGTATTTGGCAAAATTAAAGAAGATATCCTATCTATCCTATATTTGTGAGTCTAAGATTTCATATCTAACTTATCTTTTATCATAACTAAGGAAAATTATAACTATCTAATCTTCAACTACATCAAAGACCTCAGAAGGATATACTATTACCTAAGAAATGGGAGAAGGACTCAAGTAACTTTTTGGAGTCTTGCAAGAGTAGACAGAGACAGCTGGCAGCCTTGACAGTCATCCAAAGTTTCTCTGTAAAGTTGGGGCATTTGTCATCAGCCCACAGGCCTGGAGTCTCTCAGTCACTTTTCTTTGTGTCCTGTAGAATGTCTGGCAGTTTCGTTTGTGAAGCAGGAACCTAAAGGACCATTTTGCCAAGCAAAGTTCAGTGGTCACCTTCCTTGTGTCCTGCATATCCAGTCGATCAAGCAGTTCAGATAAGAACAGTTTCTTGCCCAAATGGCTATTTTTGCCAAGAAGAAGATAAACTCTATATAGAGTGTCTTTCATGCCCATCCTCCTCTCTGAAGTAAATCCAGTGCTGCCAGGAGCAGACATGTCTCATTGTCCAGAAAGTCTAAGTTTTTAAAAACATTTTAAATGCCATATTCTGTAGGTCTTTGAAGTATTTGAAGATTACCTATCTATCTGAAATATATCTAGGAGGGGCTCATAGAAATGGTCATGTGTGTGGACAGCAAATGGTGAGGATGCGATGGCTGAAGTTCTCTCTTCTTTCCCCACCTCTAAGAAAAACGCATAACGTTCACTGAATCAAAACAAGCACAGACATAATAAAGAACCTTTATTTGGTGGGTTCCAGGAGCATTGGTTTTATTCCACTTGCCACCCCCTCTCACCTGGAAAATCTGCTGTTTGGGCCTTATTATTAAACTGAAAAGGGTGGGGAAGAGTAGCCCATTCTTCCTAACCCAAATCTAATTTGAGCCAAAAATGAGTTCTCTGCCCCTCCCAGTGGGCAATTAGGGAAACTGAACTCCAGCCACTACCAGGAAGTAAGCAGTTGGGAGACACTGGGTTGGACAATCTGATTCCAGATGCTAAAGTCATCCTATTAACAGCTGTAATGTGTCGGTAGAGCAAGATTCTGGCATCACAGCAGATTAAATTATTTGCAAAACTAATCCGGGCATCTTTTCCAGGCTACAGATTTAGCACAAAATAATTGGAGCTGTTTTGTCTCTTTGTTTCCCAAGGAAATTAACGATGTCTATCCTGGTTTTCTGGTTTTCCCCACCAGCTGTTACCAGCATGTTGTTCAATGTCTAGCGCCACTTAAAAGGTTTTCAAAAAGTGGCCACGTCTTCCACACTTTGCTGCAATAAGATTTGTTTATGGAGCCTGCTAGAAGTCACACTGTGTGGTTTCTACATATCTAGATGCAGTCTGATATGGCTTTCACTTAGTGGCTTACTGGGAAAAGCCAAGCCCACAATAGAGAGGAGATGGAAGAAAGTAGAAATTTGACACATAGGAATGGCCCATATGATTGGCAATGAGTGAAAAATCATTACCAGAGAGTTGTAGAATTTTTACTCCCATGGGAATTTGGTTCAGATATCTCTATTATGAGCTCTGATATCAGCCCTGCCAGCATCTCTTTCATATGCATAAATGTTAAATCTACAGATGGAGGCCCCAGGATAGGAAAACACAAAGCATGCTATGTGAGCTTATTTCCTTTTTAATTGTATTAAGTCAGACATGATTGACATGCCTCCACCCCCAACTCAAAAGAAACTTAACTGAAAGGGTAAACTTGCTAACTTTTCCGACCTTACCTGAGCAGCACAACTTTCCTGGTAGATGCAGATATACCTCAAAGAGTGTGTCCCTGATGGGTAGACCATTTTGCTCATTGATTTTAAAAAACAAACGAAGCAAACAAACAAACAAATGGATGACCCTAAGGCGAGAGATAAGCACAAAGGTTTCTAGAAAGACAAAGGTATTCCTCTCACCCCTGAGTCCTCAAAGAGATATGATGAATTGGTACTCTCTTTGTCATCATCACTATCCAGATGTCTCTAGGTGACCTTGACTACATCCTTAGGATCATCATAAAAATCTCATGTCTTCAGTTCCTTTGGAACCCATCCTTCATGAAAGGGTTGAACATGAAAAGCCACAAGAAATTACAACAGGAATTGTTTTTTTTTGGAAAATATTCCACTGTCTAATGCAATGCTTCATAGAATGTGAACTATTGTTTGGAAAACCTGGTTAATCAGAAAGCTTGGGTTACCAAATAAACTGCCTATGTCACCAAGTGAACTTTGATGAAGCAGAACTCCTCTCCATGCTTAGACCTTCATGAGTGAGTAGTGTGTGGTTTATATTCTGGTTCAGCTACCTTAATTTGTCACAGAAAGTGAATGGCCAAGTTGCAGGGGAAATTTGGTCAAACCCCACTTTGGTCGCTGTATGTTACTGGGGAAATTTAGGGCCCCCGTTTTGTGTTCTTAGCTTCATTAATAAAAGAATTTAAGACAAAGTTGCATGTAGTGGCACACACCTTTAAACCCAGCACTAGGGAGGCAGAGGCTGGCAGATCTCTGTGAGTTCCAGGCTAACCTGCACAGCCAGAGTTTCATAATGAGACTCTGCCTCAAAAACACAAAAACAAAAGGCAAAAGAAACCAAAAAGAAAAGAGGAAAAGAAAAGAAAAACAGTCCCACAAGGAAGGTTGGGGAAATTTTATTAAAATTTCGAGAAAAATAATGGGCCAAGCAAGCTGTAGATGTTACAGAGAAAAGAAAGACAGATGAGTCCTTTCAAGGCAGAGTCTGAGAAGGGAGGCGATGGAAGTTCAGGAAACGTTTGATGGTGGAAGAAGAAGCTGTGCTTTGGGGAAGGAAAAAGGACTGAGTGCCGGGGAAAGAATGCCAAGCTTTTCAGCAGTGTCCAAAGGAAAATGTAGAAAAAAAGAAAATGAAAATAATTACACCTTTCTGAGTTAAAGCAGACAAGTTGAATGGCAAAGGTACCCAGCCTCTGCAAGTAGCTGTAAGTAGCTGCAGGCTGCAAGTGCTTCTAGCATGAGCAAGCATCTACAATGAGTGGGGCTTCTGGGATGGAAAAAGTGCATTATCTCATTAAAGGAATAATTATTCCTCCCCTTTTTCCATCATGTCTTCAGATGAATCAAATCTCCTGGGGATAGGGTGTCTCCCTGACCAGGTGATTGCTAGACTTAATTGAATTAATTCTTAAGGGAAAGGATAAGAATATGTAATGTTTTAATAGTTAGAGCAGATTGGAATGCCATGTCCAACAAGTGAATACCGGGCTGTTTCTAGAGCTGAGAATCTATTCTTTTTTAATCAGGAGGAAAAATTTGGCCTAAATGTGCATCAGGAAAGCCCTGGTACCTCTAACCTTTATATGGTAATTTACATCATTTTTTAGATTTATGTCTTATTGTTTTTGATTATGTGTGCATATGTATGTCTGTGTTAGGGTGTGTGCATGTGAGTGCAGGTGCTAGAAGCATGAGAACTCCCTGGAGATCAGAGTTACTTGGAGTTGCCTACATAGATCCTTGGACTTGAACTCAGATCTGCTGAAAGAGCAGTGACTCTTCTAACTGCTGAGCTGTCCCTCCAGTCCAGTTAACTTAAATCTTAAGGAGGGACTTCCTTTTCTAGGGAAAGGGGGGTGTTGGACCAAAGGGAAGGAGGGTCCAACCTCCATTGTCATTCAAGCCTGCTGTTATCTGTCTAGCTACCTAACAAGTTACTCATCCCACTCAGGCTGTTAAGAGAGAGGCTCAGTTGTTGGAGTTCTCTTCACCTTGTGACCAAACCATAACAGGAGAAGCGACGCAAGAGAGACCATGAATGTGTCAACTTTAAAAGTTAAACATGCCGCTTCTGCTCACACTTAATCAGCCAAAGCAAGCTGTGAGAGCCTATCCAGTGCCAGGATGACAAGTGTGAGAGCAAGTGAGATACGTCACCACCTACCACCGTGCCAAATCACATGACGCAAAAATAAACGTACCACGTTTGTAACTTGTAACGTGAACTTAGAGTGTTTGAATACAATGCTTCAGGTGACCAGGGGATCATCTATATTCTAGTAATTTCTGAATCTTTCCCTGTCTGCCCGATCCTTAAACTTGTAGAATTACATTCCATGTTTAAAAGATGGCTGTAAACAGTGGAACAGTATTATGCTAAAACAGTCGTATCTCCTAAATCAACTGAATTCCTGAAGAGGGAAAAATCTTCTTGACCTTTCCTCTTCTCTGGTCCTGAGCTACATGAGGGAGTGTTTGGAGTCTCCCAGGGGCAGCCATGTTGACAGCAGACTCACCTTCTGTAATACCATTTTGATTGTCTTAGCATCACTGGGCAAGCCACCTACCACCTCTGCCTTATGCAGATTTGCATTATCTAAAGATGACTCTGTAAGCTACAGTCCATTCGCCTTGGCAAATACTGTTTAAATATAGCATCCATAAATAAATGTTAAATAATTCATGAACATAATTTTGTAAATTCTGCTAGGCCACACCTCTCTGGGGCATATTTATGAGCATGCGTCAGCTTGGAATCAATGTGTCTGCCAAGCTCCTTGCCTCTGAGGCAGAATTCCCCCATCTAGCCCCAAATGCTGCAAACGGCTTCCACTCCCCTTCAGTAGTCATCCATCATACTGTCACTTTAATTCAAACGCCGCTACTTGTTTTAATAACATGCATCTCACACAAAGAATATTGCTAACACAAGAATCTTGGGGTAGACTTTTACAACCTCATAAAACAGTGTTAACCCTCTGATCCCTGATGCTCTTGCCATGCAACAAGAGCCTCAGAATGTTCTCCTTGCCCCGTCAACATCTCCCAGGCTTCCTGAGGCTTATCAATAACCTCTATTCATGGGCATTCCATAGCATCAAGACTCGACATCAATCACCCCGGTAAAAATAGTATTCCTCCAGTATTGCCCGGAAGAATTATGGAAAGAATAAAAGTGTTATTGCAGGAATTATTTAGCAAACAATAGATGGATAAAAATGTATTAGGGAAGTGTTAAAGTATATCACCTCGTTACGGGGATCTGCCTTCAGATGATGAAGGCGGCTCTCTCCCTTCCTAAGCGCTTTAGAAGAACAATGGGAAGCCCACAAAAGATTTCAGAAAAAAAAATACCAGGTTGTCTCTATTAGGTCATTCATTATCAAGAGGAAATTTGGGGAATGATTTAGAAAACAGTCCACTTCTTGGCCTGATTCGAATGTTAAGTGGGAATTTACAAATGAGCAGTATGGTTTACATTTAGTTGTTGGATAAATATATTCTAGGAAAGGGATTTTCAAGGAAGAAAATATCTGAGTGGTCTGTGTGTCCCCTGCCCCTCAGCATGTGCCTCCTCTTCATACTGCATAAACATGATCTAAGTGGGGTTTAGGGGACCAGTACATTGATGAGGGGGAATATGCATTGTAACCCTGAGGTTTTAGTTGAATCTCAAAAAGAAGACTGACCATTCCAATATTTGTTGCCACTGCCCTCTGCCACTGTTGGAAAATAATGTTCCCCAAATATCAGATTAAGCCAATTAGTAAAATCGGACTTCATTTTAAATACTATTAAGCATTAAGGGTACCCAAACAAGGTTGAAAAACGATTTTTTTTTTTTAAAAAAAACTAAGTGGTGTAGTGTGTTAGTGTTTTATCAGTTAATGCAGACTTTTTTTCCTGGCATAATGTTAAGCTAGGCTCCTGGGATTCATTTGATCAACGTGATTAAATTATTTCCTTACTCAGCTAGAAGGAAATTACTAGTTACCAGACATTATGTGTCTGTTAATTATGTGCAATAAGGCTCTCTCCTATCACATCAGCCCCTGCATTCATGTTCTGTGCATTTTAAAGGCATTATCATTAAAAAATTTAAATATTGAAAAAGAATGGCTATAATTTTATTGCACATATTTAATAAATAAGAAGCCTATGAAATCAGCAGGACAAAGTGAGTTAGTGTAGACATCTCAAGAAAGACCAAGCTCAAAGATGCTTTTGATTTCTATTTTCACAAAAGATTATTTCCCTGTCAGCTTTCTGGGTCAGCAGACAGGTCTCCTGAAACTGAATAAAGGGACTCTGAGGCTTGCCCAAAACAAAACAAAACAAAGCAAAAACAAAACAAACAAACAAAACCCCTGTGACTGTGGGACTCTTCAAAGCTGAGCCTGATCACTGGTTGATGGGCCAAATTTACATTTTCTCAGTATCTCAATCTACAACCTGAATCTCAATTTCCTTTCTTTCTTTCCTATTTTCCTTCTTTCTTGTCTTTCTTTCTTTCTTGTCTTTCTTACTTTTATCTTTCCTTCTTTCTCCCCCCCCATCCCTTTTTTTCTCTTCTTGAAAAGGAAGAGGCAACACATGGTGGCCTTATATTTCTTCTAATGAAATGATGAGCCTCTGTTTCATATTAAAGTGTTAATCACTCTGAAATTAGGTCTTACCGCAAGAATTGTACTTAAAGGTGCTTAATATGATCCATTTTATGCAGTCAAAGCCAGGGGACTTTTATTTTTATATCAGAAAGAAAAAGTAGGAGGACGGCTCTTCATTTCTGACACCCCCATATTCCCCAGCCTCCCTGAGCTAAGGCCTCAGATCCACTAACCGGTTTATAGAAGAGAAAGCTCTTTAGAGTCAGGGCTCACGCCGAAGCCCAGAAGGTTTTGTTTGAGCTTGAGCATCTTCATAGGTTTATGAAATCTCAACAAATATTTCAAAGAAGGAAGTTCCACATTTGAAGTGGGTGATCCTATTAGACACCGAGAGATGGCACCTTTGTTGTGGGCCTGGGCATCGTTTTATGTGAGATAGAGCCGTGTCCCACTAATACTCCAAGACATCACTTTCATGCCGGGAACAGATAGGGCTGAACTTGCTTCACGCACTTTCCCTTTCACTGTTAATAATGAATGATGAAAGTTCAGAGGAGAGGAGCTAAGTGGATACTAAACTGCAAAAGAATGAATTTTAACCAGCAACATGCCAAACTAGTCAGAAAACACATCTGAAAAGAGTGTGTAGAAAAGATTGCCCATAGCCACTAAATCATACCATCAAGATGTTTTTTTTTTTGGAAGTAGATATGACTCTCCTAGGAGAAGAAGTATGGAGACTATGGACCAAATGTTAGGGCTTCCCACATGCCCTGAGAGAGGCAGAAGAACCAACCAGGAGGCAAAAGTAGGATTCTTCCATCCTAACCTAAGAGAAAAGAAATAAGAACAAGAGAGTTAATTTAAATAATTTTAAAACTCAATGCATAAAAGTAACTATTCAGTTAATTAATTCTCAGTAAAACTAGCTTAAAATCATAATTTCTTTTTCACTTTCCTCTTCCTGACTGCCTTCCCTTAGTCTTTCCTTGTTTCATTTTCTCCTTCTGAGAGGGACCACTGGAAGCCACCCCTCCCCAGGCACAGGACAGGTATATAAAACATTGTTAAAAATCATGGTGTGTTGATAAGTTCTCTGAATTCATATCATAAGCATTCCTGATGTTTGTTTTTCTGTAAACAAGCCAAGACATCAGGGACAAAGCAAATTGACTCGGTACCTGGTAGCCATTGAATTCTCTTGCTACTGGGATGCCTTGAGGTAAAGGTCTGCGGCTAAGAGCCAGGCAGAGTAATTTAATGGCCACACCAGGCACCTTGAACAGTCCACGGTTGCTTTGAGACAGCCATACAAAAACAGCAACTAATTGTCCTGGCTCTCAGCAAGGGCTGCTTGAACAGTTGATAGCTGACATTTTACAATCACAAACTTGTATGAACGTTTT
The DNA here is from genome assembly GCF_004664715.2 of Peromyscus leucopus. Taxonomy (NCBI): domain Eukaryota; kingdom Metazoa; phylum Chordata; class Mammalia; order Rodentia; family Cricetidae; genus Peromyscus; species Peromyscus leucopus. The sequence goes on along the minus strand of NC_051071.1, from coordinate 16,678,304 downwards.
CATCTTGGCCAGAGTGGGCAACCATCCCCTGTTGGAGGAAATGTTATGATCGGTGGCAAGGCCGTTTCTGGTCCCAAACACAAGATTTAGTCACTATGATTATCCAAAAAGAATGGCTGTTATTCACCAAGCAAATTGTAATTGATCCACACACTCCTTCCTGGGTTGTGCAAGCTGCTGGTTCAGCAGTAGACACTGTCTTTGGCCTACTTGCTTCTGGTTTCAACATCAGGTCCAGTCAAGACTTCTTTGCAAAGGTCTTTCCTTGCCCTTGTTTAGTAACATGGAATGACGTGCAAGCAGGCAGAGAGGCAGTAACTGCCAGGCAAGACCAGGTGTCAGAAAAAGCGCGGCCTCAGGCTTGGTGTCCGTGGAACCTGTTGTTCCCAGATGTGGTACATCATCTACTGATTTCATAGTTGAAGACCCAGTGGCACCAGGAGAACAGACACTGCCTGATTTCACCTGGGGATCCAGGCAAACCCCATGCTGCCCAGAGTCAGATTTCCCTGCTGGATTTCCCATTAGTTTGGTGTGCTTTCCTGAGTCCAGGGCCCTGGTTTAAGCTTGAAACAGCTCCAATGGCAGCTTGGCAGCTAAAGAAGTTCTGGAAGCCTCTGAGGCACTCCCAGTGGCTGGCGCCGGGTTCTTGATCCCAGAACAGAGTTCCTGAATACTGCATGTACCTCTGCTGCCAAATGCTGTCCTGACAGAAGGCGGCACTGGAGTCTTCCTGCCACTAATAATTGAAGAAGCAGATGAATTTGATTGCTGAGAGGGCAGAAAGAAGGAATACAGAAATAAAGACATAAAGGTAAAGAGAACAGGAAGCTGATAAAGGACCCGAGGACGGTAGGGGAGAGAATCTGCAGGCCCTGGTAACCAGAAAAAGTCCAGAGAAATGCCAAGTGTTTAGGGACAAGGTTCTCAGGACCCAGATGAAGAGCTTTAACACTGGCCACTGCCAAGGTCCAGGAGTGCCCGTTCATAGGCTGACATGGGGACTCTAATGTCTGAGATGCTAAAAGTAGCAATACCTGAGGCCTGTGCTTGGACTGTAACATTAGAAGGTGACAGTGTGGCAGCTTCCTCCCACCTACTGCCCTGCTGGTTGCTGTCAAGCACTGAGGAAAGGGAATGGTGTCGCATGCTGGCACGAAAATCCACCCATGATTCTATCTAGGTAGAGCCAAGACCCTGTAAGCAGCTGGTTGGTAACACTTCCTGCTACATCCTTCGTTTTCTTTTTTCCTTCTTTCTTTCTTCCTCCCTCCATCTTTCTTCCTTCCTTCCTTCCTTCCCTCCCTCCCTCCCTCTCTCCTTCCTTCATCTTTTTTATGGTTGCATTCTTGAGAAAGGACTTGGTCAACAGAAAACATGTTTTGAAAATCATATTCACAAAATTTATTCACTTGTATTCATTAAGTAATTCCTCCATGCTGGTGTCCAAGATAATGAGTGAACAGGAAGCACCCTGCTGCTAACGTCCTGGTACTTGGAATCCATTCCACAGTCTTCAATTCCATCTGTATCCACAACTTCAAAGGATGTGTTCATGTCCATCCGATTCTGGCATACTCATTGGACTTGACCTCTGAAGCAAAAACACAGGTATTTTAGAATTTGGTGGCTTTAAAATGACTTTGTATCAGTAAGGAATGAACATGGTTTGGGAATTTAAGTGAAATTTTGAGTTGTCTGTAATGTCAAGTTTTCTGAGCAACACATCTGAAGTTGTTTTACCTATACTTATGAGTGAAAAACCCTGAACTGGTGCCAAGACATGGCAATCCCAGTTTATTACCACCATGTAATCTGTGTAATCCACGTGTGATCTTGATTGCCAAAAGCCTGTTCATCTTGGTGGTATTTTACCACTGGTCAATATGAGGATCAATAAAAATGGCATGTGAATGGAATTCATTTAGAATGGTATCTTCTGATGATCAAGGGTTCTACAAATTTAAATTCTGTGCTTCAGAGACACTATTAGATAGAATCTCTTGAATATTGTTTCCTTACAAATGAGCACATTCTGACACTACATGAGTGTCTTAATTTTAGGAGAATTTCTAAGAGAATGGGGCTCTTTGACTAACATGGAAATCAAAGCATTCTTCATAAAGAATTTATAAAAGGACACTTCTACCCCAGCTGTCAGAATTTGCTTTAGAACATTCTCCCACCCTCATCTAGTCATTGCAGACCAGCCTACAAACAGACACTTATCACTGTAGAGTGATATCTGCTCATTACCTCTGCCCCCTTAGAAAACCAGGTACACACTGATGGCCCATGGACAGGGCTATCAACCTCCATGTTTGCAAAGGCCAACGGAGGGGCCAATCACCCACTTTGGCTTTGCTTTCCTGTGAACTTGAAGGGGTTTGTCGTCTCAGTACCAGGAGTGTCAACTTGCTTGACAATCCTTATCCGTTGTGCCTTCTGCAGGGAGGCTGCTTCCATTTTTCCAACCTGATGATGGCCTACCTTTCCACACCTGAAGTCCAAATCTGCCAGCCACAGAGCTGGAGAGCACATATTCTTGTTGCTTTGTGCATAATTGCTCTTCTGTCAGGCACAGTTTGCTTCTGGGATTTATATTTCATTTTATACATTTTAACAATCAACCCTAGAAAGGCTTTCTCTCTGCCTAATGCATTTTGCTTCTGTGGCTGAATTTTGGCTACTTCCCTCTCAAGAGATTTGCCTTAGTTATCTAATTGGAAAGCCGAATTCCTGCCCCGCTCCCCACTTTGGTGCATAATCGAATTCCTGTTCCCTTCAGTTTGTGTTTCCAAATTTGGAACCTAACTACAGCCCTTGGGTTTTAGTTTACAATTCTTGAAATATAAGTATGTTTTAAAAAAAAAAAAACACTACTGATAATCCTTTTAGTATCCTTATGCTTTTCAAACACTAAGTGTTCATATATGTTTATAACATACAAAACATTATTCATGATATAAAAAATGTGAGATTTAGTCTCTGTCAGAGTACTAGTAAAATAGAAATTATGTTAGCATTAGAGACTCATGAGCAGAAATAATGAGGTATATTATTTAATATACCTCACATAAAGTAAAAAAAAAATCCTGTAAATACCCTCCATGACCACTTGACTTATTACCTGTCTCATTAGCTACATGATTTCAACCTCTTACTGTCTGTGTTGTTATGAATGTTGGAAGTTAGGGTCTATTCTATTTTCTTTTGTTGGTATAGATACACTTGCTAATTTTCTAAGATGAATGTAATCCAAAGGTAAATATTTATTGATTTTGTAAAAATTTTAAAAAGAAAAAAAAAAACTAAAAGAAAATAAGACCTCTGCCAGTTCCAATCTCATAGGTTCATTGGGCAATACACTTTGACTCACTCAGCATCAACTGTGGGACTCAACCAATTCCCTGATAGTAACCTCTCAGGCAGCATGCCTTTAGCTACAATAACAATTCCTATGGTAGTAATTCCTTTATTTTTTGCTCACTTCATTGTATGACTTAGATGCTGAATTAATTAAGCTTCACTCTTTCTCTAGTACAATCTGTACCCCTCCATTATATGAATTCTGAGACTATAGACTGTATCAAGTCTATAGCTTAGGTCCTTTATGCCTACCGTAGACTTCGGTGTGGTTCCCATCTACTCTTCTCTTCCACGTCTACATCCCTGTCATGTGACTATGTAGTTCCTTCCCCTGGAAATAGAATGTATTTCTCTACTTATTGACTACAGGATCGTGTACATGTCTTGTCTTATGAGATATCCACATGTATCATACAAGAAGACACTTGAAATGTGCTCACTCAGTTCAGTTTTCTCTAGAACTTCTGTTGGGCTCACGAGAAGACAATATCTGGGTTAGCCCACTGAGTACACAAGGATGAAAAGTGTGTGGAAAACCTCTGAACTTAATCTGTAGTTTAAAGACATGCTTAGATGAGCACAGATTGGATCAGTCATCAGACTACCTTGATCGCTGATGCACTCCAACTGCAAATTCATGAGAAGAATAAATAGTTCTCTAATTTATAGAATTCTAGAATGGTTTTTTAAGTACACCATTATTCTAGACTTAGCTGCTCAGTAACAGCATGGCTAAGGTGTGTTAAATTGCATTATATTTATAAATGCAAATGAGGTTCATAGAAAGAGATTAAAATTGGATAATGACAGGGCTAGAGATATGGCTCAGCAGTTAAGAACATATACCACTCTTCCAGGGGACCCAGTTTTGATTTCTAGCACCCACGTGGCAGCTCATAGCATCCTATAACCCCAGTTCCTGAGTATCAGACACCTCCTTCTGAACTCTGCGAGCAAAAACAGATTCATATAAAATAAATTAAAAACAAATAACTTTTTTTAAAAAATGGATAATTGCAAATACGACAATGATCTGATCATGATTTTACAAGGGAAGGCAGCATTGACTACACATTCTGGGAAGGGATGAGGCAGGACTAAAGTTTAAGAGCACCAAGGAACAGGCGAATGTCTTCAAAGCCAATTTAGGCAAAGTACTTCCCCATGTTGAGACTTGATCTTTAGAAGAGAGGCCCAATTCTAAGCTGGGTATAATATCCAAATACACTAACAATCTCAACCTATCCTGAGAAGGTAGAAGGAGTCTCATTGCCTGCTGACAGATTGGATAAAGTGATAACTAAAAATATTTATGTCGGAAAAGGTATGAGAGAACTTTGGGGGTACATTATAAAACACACATTTCATAAACAGGGAGGTAAATCCCAGAGTGAGAAATGGTTTGTTACTGCTTTACATGAGTCTAGCTGTTGAAGCAGCAGAAAACTCAAAGAAGAAACCTGGAGATTATTGCTGTGGATATCACTCTATTTAAATAAAACAGTGATGGCCAGTGACCAGGCAGGAAGTATAGGTGGGACAAGGAGAGAGGAGAATTGGGGAAACAGGAAGAAGGGGGAGAGACACTGCAGCCATTGCCAGGACAAGCAGTATGTAAAGACACCGGTAAGCCACCAGCCACGTGGCAAGGTATAGATTTATAAAAATGGGTTAATTTAAGATAAAAGAAGAGTTAGCAAGAAGCCTGCCACGGCCATACAGTTTATAAGTGATATAAGCATCTGAGTGATTATTTTATAAGTGGATTGTGGGACTGCGGGGCTTGGGGAACCTGGAGAGAAGCCCTCCAGCAACAGATTATTTAAATCAATAAGTCATGGGAAGACCCCTCTTGTTGCTGCCAGGCTGGGGTACTGCACTTGAGCTTATAAATACCTCAAACTACCCCAAGAAACATGCCAGGGTTTTGATCTAGTGAAACTTTCTTGTTCAACTTTGAAGTGAAAATGTCTGCTTTTAGGACCCTAGCCACTTAAGCAAAGAGGAATGGGGTGGAGTTGCCAGGGAGAGGAATCAAAGCATGACTACAGGTGTTCCACATCTGAGATGTCTACTCAAAAAAGTGGAAGCAAGTATCTGTCACTTTATTCCATAGATTAAAAACAGAGTTGTGCCATTGATTTTTAGACACTATTTTTTCCCTTTTCTGAAATAATAGCAGTACACTGATCTAACATGGACTAATGGATTCTACTTTCAAAAAATGAGTGTCTGTTTTTGGTAAGATTTGAACAGGCCACAGCATGAGACACCAAAAAAAGAAACCCTAGCTAAACCCTGACCATTTGTTTCAGCACATACCAAACAGTGTGATTCTGCAATCATTTGGACCTATCCTATCTGCATTTTAATCATTTTCTTGTTGTGCCAGTATTGTTTGCATAAGAGTAGGTTTATAATTTATGATTTTTATTAAAAGGTGTCTGTGGAAAAGAGATTTACCACGACTCTTCAGAAAATTATATTTTTAATCAGCTGTAGAAATTCATAGTCTTTTCTACATATGGGGCGGCTTATTACAATGATCCAAGCAGACCAAAGCCAACAAATAAACTTGTCTGTCTATTGTGAATTCTTAGAAGAACAAACATATGTTTTGAACATCGTTACAGCTAAATTAGCAGGCGCAATAAGCCATGCTTGATGAACAAAGTAAAAATGCAGAACACTATAGCATAATTACTATTTGAATTTAAAGTGTGTGCTACCATTCTCTAACTCTGTGTTTAATAGTAAAGTATAACATTTTCTGAGTTCTTCTTGCCTCAGTAAATAAGCAGATTATCTCAGTTAATCTTCCTAACAACCAATGATATAGATACTATTATTATACCCATTTCCTATATGAACAAAATCAGGTTCTTACAGATGGAATACTTTGTCAAAAGTTACAGAATAATCAACATGGGTAAAACTTCAAGTCTGACACTATTGATGATATTTATATATTATATTATATTATATATATATTATATTATATTATATATTATTTCCTACTAATAATCAGTTGACATTTTGTATAGATGTTCATTTTGACAATGTAGCACTCAGTTTTATCACTAACAGAGATATCTCTACCATTGTGAAGGAAATCATGCTGCACTACATATTTCACAAATGGATTATAAAGAGATGAACAAAATATTTATCCAATGCAAAATATATCACATATTGTTCACCAAAGTAATGACCCCAGATATGCAGTGGCATACCAAAGGTTATTCTTTATTTAATAATTTAACAATTTAAGAAGCCTTTAATGGTCAAGTATTATTGTTATTACTCTTTAAATTTGCAGAATGGAATACTTAACTGATACATTTGGTGAATGCAGTTAGAGACAAAACCTGAAGGTTCCATACTATGGCCCTGGAGCTTGAACTCTAATCATTCATTTCGTCATTTACGTTATGAATATTTATTGGTATGAAGGTATAAGAATCACCAAGACAGACATAACTCTGTTCTCACAGAGTTCACATTCTAGTTGGGCAACAGAGAAACAAAGTGAAGCCATATTCTTGTGATAATAAATACTGTGATGAAGAAGAAAAGCGATGGCGACAACAAGCCGCAGGTTTGCCAGATGAAGAAGCCCGTGACATGCCGTCTTCTAACTAGATTAATACCACAACAAGGGCACAGGTAGCCTCATCCAAGGTGTGGCAGATGCTGTGGTTGGTCATTTGATCACATCATTGACTTCTCACCATGAATGAGTACACTAGTGGGATCCACAGGTCTTGTTCACCCAGTATATACCAAGGGATGAGACAAATAAGATGCTGTACTATACATAAAAGGAAATATATGATTCACATGCACTAGAAGTACAAGGAGGGAGAAAGAACATGGCTTTATTTATGTACCAGTCTAGAAGTGAAGATTAACCATCAATGCAGAAGAGAGGGTCCTGGAGGGTAGAACAAGACAAGCTTCCTGTGAGAGGAAATGAAAGTTGGAGTTTAAAATTGATGTTTGGTTAGGGAGAGACCGGCTTGTCACCTGGAGGACCATGGGCCTGCTGAGAGCAGGGTTTGAGTTTGTCCTCTTACTTTATTCCACTCCATGTGTGTATTTGTTGTGATTATCTTCTTTAAAGGACTTATCCACAAAGTATGTCATTCATATTTTTTGCCAAAGTGATACTCATGGGTACACGTGCTATGCCTATTCCAGGGAGTTTGTTGATGGCAGGCAGAGCTACAAGCAGCACAATAACATACGGTCTCAGAATAAGGCAAACGTGGGCCTGCTGTTGCCGTCCTTTCAGCCTTGTTATCTCGGGTGTGGAGTTCAGTCTTCCTGAGCCTTTATTTTCTCCATCGAGAAATGGGTACCATACTTGTTCCGCCTCCTTCTCAGGACTACCAGAGAGTTTCACTGAAGACATTCTTGATATGCACTAAATGCTATCAGTAGACTCTGATGTGTTTGACATTTACTGAGAGGGCTTGAGAGGCAGGCTTTCTTAGAAGTGGACAGCAAGAAAGAATGACATCTTTTGTGGATTTAAGAATTTTTCATGCAAATCTTAAAATTTATCATCAAGGAAAACTGAGGTTAGTGTGTCTCAAGTCTAGACTCCCAGGGGTTTTCCTTCCACACACTGCTGGGTGGACTGGGCGTTGCACCAACAGCAAAGAAACATGCCAATGAATGATGAAGCCTCAGAAGAAGCAGAGATGCACAGTTAGCTTCTTGGTCCCAGCTTGAGCTCCTTATTCTGTTTACTCTGACAATATTTTAGTCTGCACCTGTGAAGCATCACCACCTCCTACCCTAAGTACTTTCCATGTGGCAAGCAGTAAGACTTACAGCAGACTAAACCAAGAGAGTGTTACCTACTTAAACTGTTTTTCTGACTTAATAAGAATTTTTCATCTACAGCAAGCCATTTTAAAATATTGTCTATACACAAACAGTCACTCTGAATAATCGGTCTGCACACAGTAAATGTCACCTCTCTAAATCATGGAAGACCTCGTCGGCACAGCACAGGAGGCTCCATAACAGTTTAAACTCCAGCCTCCCATTCATTATGGATGTGTTTATAAATCTCAGAGGGCACCCTTCTGCCTCAGAGGAAATCCAAAAATGGTACTGTTGTTTGTCAGGGTGACACGTCCCGGATGTTGAAACCTTCACCATCTTTCTTCTACCTGGACCTCATTTGGCTCCAAAGTGGGTCAGCCAAGGTTGTTGTCAAAGATGTCATTTTTCTTATTGCTAATGTCCAGAAAACTCTGTTCCAGAAAAAGTGTGAGCCTTTGAAAACGGAGGGGTTTGGTGGATGGGTGTAGGAGCTTTCTTTTTGTTTTGTTTTGCTTCTTTTCTTCCCCCACCACCCACACGCCATGCATTTTTACCTTGAATAAATTACCTTCTCTACACGAGTGCTTTTGAGTTCCTCACATGAGGGAAGCATAGACAGCTGACACAGCAGTGGCATTGAAAAACTCTGTAGCTGTTCCCATCTGTCTTGGTTAGTATGAATACTTTAGCATTAAGTGGAGAAGAGGAGAATCCATCAATAGTTAATAAGTGACCTTAGGATGGGATTTCAAATTCACCACAATTACACCCAAGTGTCAGAGAACACACATGGGACACTCTCAATAGATTGGAGTACAAGAGCTGGGGATGGCAAATTTAAATACCATCAGAAAAAGAACTGGACATTACTTTTAATGAGAAAATATGGTCACCATGTCCACAAGCCCATACTCAGAGCCCAAATTTTCAGCTAGGAATGATTATGGAAAGCGAGCATAATCTAAGAGAGCAATAAGAACCAAGCTAAAATTCTATCATGGCTAGATTATAAAAAAGTGGCTCTCAAATTCAAAGGCAGACTGTATTTATAGGTGGAAATGAGATTAGCAAAGCATTAAAAGGAAATATGTTTGTGCGGAAGTGCTCAACATGAATTGTCATCAAGGAAAAGCAAATTAAAACCACAATGAGTTATCACTACAGCAGAATGGCTAAAATTAAAAAGACTATCAACACCAAATGCAAATCAACTAGCATTCTCTCACTCCCTGTAGGAGAGCAGAAGGGGTAACTGCTGTTGAGAAATATTTTTCAATCTTATGAAATATTACACACATACCATATGACCCAACTATTTCATCTCAGGATTCTTACCCTAAAGAAATGAAATACATAGTGCATAAAAAGAAGTACTTGTCCAAGAATGCTCATAAGTGCATTTACACACATTGGTAAAGTATTAGATGTAACCAGGACGTCCATCAAAAGGGGAGAGGAGGTTGATGAATATTGTGACATATTCATGCAACAGAGCACCATTCAACAAAACAAAGGGACAAATCTCAGTTGCAAGTGCATGGATGAATGTCATAAATATTATGTTGAGTGAAATAAAAGACAAAAGGGTTTGCAGTATGTGATTCCATTTATAAGAGCTTCACAGATAGACAAAACTGGTTGAAGTAGATAGAAATTAGATTAAAATTCAGAATAAAAGTTCTCTCTTGAAGGAGAGTTAAAATAAATGAAATAAATGGGAAGAAACTTTCTAGGGAGGGTGTGATGCTTGGTGTTGCTTTATGTGGGATGTACAGAGTGACATTTCAGATATAAGTTCTATGCCATATATATTTTTTCACTTTTCATATTATATTATTACATGATATTATATACTGATGGTTATTAAAGTATTACTGCTCATATTTCATGCCAATGGACATACATATATACTGCCTAGAACCTCCCAGGACTACAAAGTCCCAGGCCATAGCTAGACCTACTAGGTTATAATGTAAAATTTAATAAAAAAGTCCAGAAAGTTCTTATTTACATAAATGTAAGAAATGGCCAAATGGTGAAATTCCTCTCACTCTTGCCTATGTACTATCAAAGTTACTATTACACTACTTCCTCTTGGCCATCCTTGGCCAAGAAGTGGGCACATCTCTTATATTTGAATTGAGACATAAAATATTGAAAAACCGCTGGAGATCAATGATGGTGACAAATGATACTGTTCCATGCTTGCTGATGTTGTCACCTCCAAACTCTCTATTTCAGCTGTGAATTCAGGGAACCTGAATGTTTCCAACACTTTAATTTAGCTGGATGTTAATCAAGCTTAGATCCTGTTGTTTACAACCCCAAATCTTTAATAGACCTTTTATTCATGCCATCTAGGAACTTATGAACACCAAGTTGGTAGTTTTCCCACTGCATGGCAAAGAGCTCTCTGTGTTTTGTTTTCCTAAAGCTATGAGAAACTAATTTAGTGGACACTACAGACCACTATGAGAGATCACACTTGGATATACTCTATACCATTTCATCAACATAACCTCAGAATCCTTGAGTATCAAAAGTTCATTTCCATAAAATGATTACACTGGGTAAGGGCATTCATATTAACTCATCTCCATACTATATTTTCAATAACAACAAATGCAGAAAAAATAGTAGAAAACCTTAAAAATGAGCCACTGAATGAATGGTGAAAATTATTTGGAATTCATAGAACAGCATACTATTATCTGGGTGTCTGTTATTTCTGAGAAGACTATGACCTTGGGTAGATTTGGGGAGTAAAATTAGTATTCTTCAACTATAGAATCAATACAGAAGGTCCACAAAAATCTTAAAAATAAATCTACCATATGCTCCAGACACACCATCTTGAGTATTTATTTCAAAGGACCCCATATGAACATGTCACAGAGATACCTACACATTAATGTTTATTGCCCCCCTATTCACAATGAAATTATAAAACCAACTTAGATGTCCAACAACAGAGGAACAGACAAGGAAAATATGGTTCATATGCACAATGGATTTTTTCATCCATAAAAAGGATCAAAGATACACTATCTGCAGGAAAAACGGGTGTAACAAGAGATTAAGCAAATTAATTAAGCAAATTCAGCCAGTCTCAAACAGACAAACATCATCACATCTTTTCTCTCATCTGTGCTGTCTAGAGTTTACACAGATACATAAAATCACATATGTATACATGAAATGAAACTCAACCCAAACTGTGTGTGTGTGTGGGGGGGGGAGTCAATGGGACTATCAGGACAAGGAAGCAGGTGAAAGGAAAGAACAGCACATTACTTTCTTGAATAATATATAACTCTTTATAGAACTCAATACAATAAAAAGTATAGCAGAACAGCAAAATCAAATTATTATCCTGGCAGAAAACTGAGCACTGTAAGATAGAACATAGGTCACCTTTTATTTTTAATTCTATGCATGCACAGAAAATCGAAGATTTGTGTATAAAGAATATAAAACTTATCAGCACTATTTTCCTATCCAGATGAGCATTGGGACATAACAACATAAGCCATCTTCCTTTTTAATTTAATAAAATTAGTTATAATAGGATCTACTTCGTTGGTTTGTAAGAAATACAGATGATTAGCAACAAGGAGAGTTTTCAAACTTACTATTTTTTTTTATTAAATGTGACTTAATTGTTAACTTTGAAAAAATAACAAAATGTTTGTTTTAACTTGTGATTCCATTTACAAATGAGAATTTTTGTTTCACTTTGCTTGGTCTTTAGAGACAGTCTCACCCTATAACCTTCCCTTGCATGGAGCTTCCTGTGTAGACCAGGCTGGGCTCTTTTTAGTTGCCTACCCAGAATTCTATTTGTTCTGGATTTCCAGGCATCCAATCAACATACTCCATTCCCTCACCTTCCTCACAGCTGCATATGTTAAAGAGTTATAACTAGAAATCAGTGACCAGGTGGGAATGTTTGGAATTTCACCAATATCTGGCGCTCAACGTGGGGCCGGACCCACGACCCTGAGATTAAGAGTCTCATGCTCTACCAACTCAATATTGGTGAAATTATTAAGGCCACTCTACATAGTTAAAAGGGAGGGTTTTTTTTTTGGGGGGGGGTAACTTACAAATGAAGGGATAGTTTACAGGGTCTGGAAAAAGTGTGGCGCAGTCCGGCGGTGTTCTTTGGAGAACTCTGCTTGGTCTACCTCCAGCATCCAGGGTCCAGGAACCAAGAGAGCTGGCGCATCCAGATGTGGGTCTTTAGGGTCCTCCCTTGGCTCTGCCTTGTAGGCATGGCAGTTACTGAAGCCTCATTGGGGGTTGGAACTTCCAGATCAAAGCTGGGATGGCTATTCACTACAGGTGTACCCTCCTGTTTTCAGTTCATCATTCTTCTATGCAGAGTATGCATACAACATAGGTTTTTAGCTTCCAAGCATGAGGGGCTGGAGAGATGTTGGCTGTTAAGAGTGAGTACAACTTCTGGAGGTCAGAGTTCAGTTCCCAGCATCCACCTTAGGCAGCTCAAAGCTACATATGATTCCAGCTTCAGTTCTGGAGAATCTGATGCCTCTGGATCCCCAGCCACATATCTATCTGCCCACATATATATTATATAGATGATTTAAACAATCAAATAATTCTTGGATTTCATTTAAAAGAACTACAAAGTTTGGTTGGAACCCAAAAGCTTTATTCTATATGGGCCTCTAAGGCAAGCACACCTATATACAACTGTGAGTGATTAGGTGGAAAAATAAGTGAATTTTTGGAGATATTTACAAGTTTTCAAATCTTTGTTTACTCCTATCTTCTGATTTGAAGGGTTTGACCTTACAACCATAAAACATCAGGGTACAAAGAAAACCTAGAATATTTTAGGCAAAAAAATCACACATTTAGATTGATTGTTCCTTATCTGAAATGCTTAGGAGCAGACGTGTTTGAGATTGTCTTTTGCAGATTTTGGAATTTTAAATGTATTAATGTGTGTGTGGGCGGGGGAGTGGTAGAACCAAAGTCTATATGCAAAAACTCACTCATGTTTCATACACACTTCATACAGCTAAAACTAAACTTAGATGGTATTTATCATAATCTCATGCATGATGTGCAATTTCTCATTTGTATCGTTTTGTGTCATTGCATGAAAAGCTTTGGATGTGGAATTTTTTTCAGATTTTGGATTTGGGACTTGAGATGCCCCAACTGTGTTATAAGTGAGTCAAAACCTAGAGAGTGTCACCAGTTTGCCTAAGACCTACTAGCAAGTATTTGTCAAGGATCCCTTATAATCAGTACTTATCAAAGGCACATCATTATACCTGTTAGAGCAACACTGCCCTGTGCTCTAGATGTCCATCTTCCCAGGATCCCTCTTGTGCCTCTTAAAGCATTACTTTTCCTATTTAAATCTACAAAGAAGTATAGATCTAATATATACTTTAATAATAAAAATACCAGGGAGAGAAGCTTGTCTCTTTAAGCTCCACTATACATCCCATAATAAATATAGGCTGACAGGAAGTCAATGGTCATTTGGATTCTCTCTCTCTCTCTCTCTCTCTCTCTCTCTCTCTCTCTCTCTCTGTGTGTGTGTGTGTGTGTGTGTGTGTGTGTGTGTGTGTGTGTGTTTTGAAGAGAGATAGTGGTAGTGTGAAAGCCATTTTTAGAGAAAGCAGCTCAAACTGCTGAAAGGGAATGATGCCTGACAAGCATTTCTTTTATTAAATAATCCAGTTTACAAATGCTTCCAGGCAGACTGAGGGGAACTGGCTAGGTTAAAATATGACAACCACAATCAAAGCCCAGCTGTGCTCTGAATCAGAAGGGTTAGAGTGAGAAGGTTTTTTCCTCCATGAGCTCCACCATGTCAGCAGATTGTCTGTAGATATACGCCATTTTTACTCTATTGCAAGTGCATTTCAGAAGAAGGGAGAGTTGAATTGTTCTGAAGGCCTTGTGAGATCTACCCGTTGTGTGGTGTGGAGAGATGCAGAAGCACAGCCTGGATGTAAGCTGACAGCTGAGAGCAAATCACAAGAGCAGTTGGGGAAAAGACACTTGAGTAGCCAACTTGCCTATTTCTTAGATACTTACAAGGAATATAGGCATGCTGGGGCATTTTTGTCTTAGCAATTACTACTGAGGTTCTCCACTGCAGTGATCCATGGGGATTTGATGAAAAGGTTAATAGCATCTCTCAGATTTACAGGGTGCAACAAGGAGGATGGCACATTCCCCCAGTGTGAGGGATAATGTCACCTATGTGAGCTGAACAGTCCACATTCATTACCATTCATTGGCCAAATGGCCTGAGTTGTAACCAGCCTTGGAATGTAATCCGTCAACAGTTGAGCATAGCATAAAAAGTAGTACAGCAGACTGGAAAGGAGAAGCTGGCAGAGCTAGCAGATTCTGCCATGAGCTGATGAACCTTCTGAGAAAGACAAGGTCCATCAGTGGCTGCAATTAAGACAGTGAAAACTAAGGTGACAATAAATACACAGACACTGGAGTGCAAATATTTAAAGCTAAGTGTGTTACCGTCCCCACAGGCATCTGACTTAGCTCTCTGCAAAGCTGCTGTTTCTCACTCACTCATTCTTACACAGAGTTTTGGAAAAGCTGTTTCTATTTGTGTAAATATGTGACTGTAATTGACTTTTCAATTTCAGAGCCTATCAAAGGCAGAAAGGGGGATCGCTGACATTTCAAAGACAATAAACACATTTGATGTGATGCTTTATGATTCTCCCCAATGTTTTTAACCCACAACTGAAGGAACAGATGGTTAGATTTTTCAGGAAGCTTAAAACACAAGTTGAGCCAATATGAAATTGCTCCGCTATTAAACAGGGTAAATCCTCTCTAATTTTTCTTCTCTCTCTCTCTCTCTCTCTCTCTCTCTCTCTCTCTCTCTCTCTCTCTCTCTCTCTCTTCCAAATTGAAACCTATCAGAGGAAGGATTTAGTTTCCCATGAAGACTTGAGACATGTACCAGAAAGGGTTCTGCATAGGAGAAGGACATGCTTTGTTGAACCAGGTGCATTTTATTTTTTCTGGCACGAAGATTTATGAAAGAAGTATGCCCATATTTCTCCATATACAGTAATTGGAACTCATTATGCTAATTGTATTTCCATTATCACTAATTAACAATCAGAGTGACCTGGCCCACAGTCTAATTTGTCTCTAATCTGTTTTTGTAAAGGGAGTTTTACCCTGTCATTTCAAGGTGATAATTCTATTCAGTGCAACTTTATGAATTGCCCAAGGTAACACTTTTGATACTCAATGCTATCTTCTTGCAAGTGTTTAGGGTGAAATGGGGAAGCAAATGGATATACCTAAAAGTGACTCTCATGCCTGGATGCTTCACCTTTTACACAAAAGGCACATACTTCATGCTCTTGAGTAGACTGGAGTTCTAGCCTAAGCAGTGGAGACTTGCTCTTGTTCAGTCTCCAGATTTCAATAATAAAAGCAAAAATCAGCACTTGGTTTATGAGGCAGATGACATTTGTCACCAAGAAATATGTGTGTCAAGTACTTTATGATGATTAGCTAACACCTTATGAATATTTCCATACAACAAATATCCTACAAAAAGAGAAATGACAGGCTTGGGTTACCCACAGATTTATTTCTAAAAGATATGAGGCACCAAAGGGATATAGAGGTTCATCTGTCACCTTCCTTCTCAGAGCATATGCTTATTATTTGTTGGATAAACTTAATAGCATCAGGTAGTATGGACAGAAGGAGCGAGACTGGGAACAAACATTCCAGTTCAAGTCTTATCCTGTCATCAGTAGAAAGCATTACTCTGTCTGAACTTCAGCTCCCTCATCATTACACCTGAGGTGAGGCATCTGATATAACATAACATAACATAATATAATACAATATATTATAATATAATTATATATAATGTTGTGTTTAATAATATATATTATAATTATATATTGTATTGCATTGCATTATATTATTATATTATTATATTTATTATATTATATTTATTATATTATATTATATTATTATATTATATAGCATGGAGAAATAATAAGGAGCAATAGCTTAGGAGCCAATTGAGTTTACACATGGACACTATCAAAAACCAGTGATGACCTTGGGAAAAGCTTAACTTCCCATAAACATATATTTATTTTTTGAAATTTTATTTTGTATGTTTATTTTTAGTGTGTGTGTGGAGCCCAAGGAACTGAACTTGGGTCACCAGGCTTGATGCTGAGAAACCTCACCAACCCCCTTAATGTGTATTCATTTCAATGGACTATGGTTCCTTCTTCATAGAGCTGTCCATCGAACTAAACAAAAATTAACATACATAAAATGCTTTCTAAATTCCTGACATATGACAAGCATAAACCAAAGACTAGCTTTGGTGCTAGAGAAGAGATAATGTTGATGTACTTGGTAAACATGGAAACATTCTATGTGGGTATGATGACCGCTAATGCTTTTTCTCATTCTGAGGACTAAAATTGAACATTATACTCTTTATCATGTGTGAACAAAAAAGCATATATTGAGAACAGTGGGAAATAATATTGGAAAGAAGTAAGAAAAGGGAGAAAGGGGTGGAGAGGAAATGAGAAAAGGAAGAAAACTGAGAATTCCAGATTTAATTTTGTGAGTGAGGATACAGCTCAATGACAGAGCACTTGCCTGGTACACGCAAGACCTTAGGTTAAATGGCCAGCATGGCTTTATAAAGCAACAAATTATCATCATCATATGAGATACGTTCTCACTGTATAACCCTGGCTGGCTAGGAATTTGTTATGTAGACCAGACTGGTGTTTAACTCACAGAGAAATATCTGCTTACTTCTACCTCCCTCCCTGGTGTCAGAATTCTAGGTGAGCCACCATGCCCAACAAGAAATCAGTTTTAGAAAACACATCTCAGAGGTAGAGAGCTTTCTCAGTGGGTAAGAGTGGTTGCTGTGTAGAGCAGGAGATCCTAAGTTTGAAGCCCAACATCCATTTAAAATGTTGGATATTACTGTGCATGCACTGGTAACCCCAGGGAGTAAAGAGCGAGGAGACAAGGGGACCACTGGGGCTGTTGGCCTCCAGTCTAGCTCCATGTTTAGTAAGAGATGCAGTCATAAGGGAATTAAGTGGTAGAGTAGGGCACCTAACACACTCTTCTCATCCTCTTTGCATTTGTATATAAACCACACGCAGAAGCACCACACACATTCATACACATATATACACATAAAAAAAGAAGAAATAATACATGCTTCTAATTATCTGGAGACATCATACCATATCCAATGGCAATATTTGATCCAACATCTCAGATGTGACTTTCTATTTGGGTGAGCCATCCAGTCATGATGGCCTTGAATGCTGTGGGTCCACCAATCTTGGATTCTTAGTCTGATCAACATGATTTTTTCTTTGGTGTGTCTTTCAGAATGCCTCTAAAGTCAGCAGATTTTAAGCTTATGAATGACAAAAGCCAGAAAAAGACTCATGTGTGATAGGCTCTCCCATTGTTATTCTGTCCCCCTCCAACTGTGGAGAACCATTGGATCTTCATGTGTCTCCTCCCACATTCTCAGAGAGCTGTCCTTTTCAATTTGGCTCTTCCTGCTAGACAGGCCTGATTTTTATAAAGGCTTTAAAGTCAGATAAAAACATAGCTCTAACATTATACTCTCTCACTCACACATGAACGGTTGTTTGCTTTTCCTTGTCTGTAGCATAAATCACACAGTATCACCTAATCAACAAAATAAGCTTCATCAATGCTTCTCCGTCTGGCCTTCCATAACAATTCTAACTCCCTGTTGATGCTTTCCATCTTCCCTTCTGTTAGACCAGATGGTGCCTGCTCTGGTCTCTTTATTATCTTTTTTTCTGACCAAGTTATTCTATCCAAAGATCCTTGTAGAAACTCTGCCGTGTGGAAGCCACAACAGTCTCAACCTGCCTGTAACACACATTGGTATTTCCAGCTGCCTCGTCTGAACTCTCTTTCTCTCTGTCTCTTCCTGGCTAGCCCATAAGTATTTCATAATACAACCCCTTATGTGTTTACCTACCCAACACACACTTTCTTTTCTAGTCAGTAGGAGAGTCCATTTGCTGTGAATCATGGAGATCTGAAGTTGAATCCCATTTCAGAGGTAAAAATGTTGGATGTGGTCATATGTGATCCTACAACCTCAGTGCTGTACGAGTTCAGGGAAGAGACAGGAGAATTAAATGTGTACAGCATGATTTTTTTTTTATTTTTATTTATTTATTTATTTATTTTGCACACCAGCTTGTAACCTTTATTTTTCATCTTCTGGTTTCTGTGAAGGTTTTAGAGGTACATCTTGGAGCATCCTTTTCAGTTTCAAGATCAACTGGAAGAGAGGGAGTCTCCTGAAGCCCCTCAACAGGCCCCAGAGGCTGATCTAGCAGTGCTCAGGAGAATGTTGGATTAAGCAAAGAGCCCTGCCGCTCCCACCAACTGGAGGGTGGCCACCAGACTTCTGACTGCAACTCCACCCCGACTGGTGATTGCTGCTGCTGTCATTTTCTTGCTTGCTAACACTGAGGCTGCAATTCCTGCCCTAGTGAAACCCATGGCACCCAGGACTGTGGGCACAAGCCCCACAGCCAGAGCTCCTGCAATCACAGCACCAGCCACTTGTAGTGGCTATGATTAGCACCCACCAAAAATCAAAATGCCTATTTTTCTATTGTGCTATGAAGGGAATGTCGACATTAGCACTGTTTGCTAGAGAGGCTGGAGAATGGCATTGTTCTTCCATACAACATCATAGTTTAATTAATTCTTGATAGAGATCTTCCATTCATTTTCCTACATGAGCCACAAAACACATTTTGAAGAACTGACATATCAGAACATTGGTGACACCGTGGATTGAAAAGTAGGTAATCCTCAAACAATTATACTGTGGACCACCTTAACTAGCAATCGTCAAGGTTCTCTCTCTCTCTCTCTCTCTCTCTCTCTCTCTCTCTCTCTCTCTCTCTCTCTCTCTCTCTTCTCTCTCTCTCTCTCCCTTTGTATGTGTGTTTTGGTGTTACTTGTGTGCACCAAATTTACTCCAGATAGAAGTATGCTTTCTATAGAAATAATTTCAAAAGTCACATCCTCAAACAAGCAGGATCTCTGGACCTTACTCTGATCTTCTCTGAAACAAATTCATGCAATACAATAAGTTAGATCAGCAACTATCCAGAGAAAGCATTGATATTTAAATTCCAGAGAATATGTGCCATTGACTATGTGGGCAGATATGTAAACTAGGCATCTGACAGATTTAAAAATCACAGCATTGAGAGATTTTTACTAAGAAGGAATAATAATTTGTTGCTTAGAAAGTCATATCTTCAGGTATCCTCTTTATCCCCAATGACTGTGGAATGTAAGTACTCTGATTATAACAGTACTTTGTATAGAGTTTATCTCTGGGCAAGACAGATTTCATTGGAGGTGATTTCTTTGTTTTCTTTTTTGCAGGGAAGGCAAAAGTCTGTCCTTCAACATGATATGTTCTTGGTTTCCCAGATAAAACAGAGGCCAATAAACTTAAAACTTTGTTTCAGTCCCCCTTACCACAGGAACATATCAGTTGTCTATCTTACCACAAGTATCTCTCCTATTTCCAATATCATGCAAAGGATTTTCTAAAGTATGTGTAATCAATATTAAAGCATGTTCAGAACCATGAAGAGATGACACAATCTTTAGGCAATAGTTGAAATCTTTCATTCTGCACCACTTTCATAGCCATACCTCGTTTATCTAAGGGAAAATAACAATCATTGTTTATTGTCTCTATGTCTGAAATACAGAAATGTAGAGCAATCCTATATAAAGAGACTTGTATCCTGTGCACTGTGTCAATGAGGATAATGTGGCTGGCTTCTTCCCTGAGCCTCAGCAAAGACTTTTACATCATTCTTCCTTGTCTGGTACATGGATTTGGAATGTTTTAACTCCTCTTGTTCTATTCAAGAGAAGGAATGTTTTGTTCTGCAGTCTCTGATTGCATTACAGCTCCTATTTACATCTGGCTATTAGTTTGCATGCAGGGTCAGCTCAAAGGTCTTAGAGTCATTTCTCTATAAAATCATTTCCTTGTTGACTTTCCATAAGCATGGACATAGGAAATAGGTCAGACTGGATCTCTAAAATTGTTTAAGGAAACATCTTCCAGATTGAGCAATGACTTTAGGGTTTAACAAAACATCTGCAGTATTTTAGTTTTCCTTTGGCTAAATGGGAGAAAATTCCCAGATTTCTCTCCACTCTTCCACTTTTCACAATAAATGCACATGGCTTTTTCTTCTGTGGAAATGTCATTGCTTCACATCTAATTACAATGGAAACTCCTTAAAATGTTGGCTGTCTACATTCTAGAAAATGCTATTGGACAGGGTATTTCTAAAATGGTGTTTTTATACTTCTCTCGGTGTAGGTTCAATTAGAATATGAAATTTAGCCAAGGCTTCAAAGGGTTTTTTAGATGTGTCCTCTGTGTTGTTTTAATAATTACAAATCTTCCACATTGTTCAACTTATTTTACTCTTACTTCAAGTAGAAAGTAAAACCAATATGAGTCTTTCAGCTATAGTTTCTATTTTGGTAGATCCTAAGCAAGTCCCAATGTTCTGCTTGTTATATTCCCCTTGCAACCCTGAGTTTTAGTATGATTTTAGCCCCTCTCCATCCTGTACATTGCCTGTGAAATATGACCCTCAGCATATGAGAACAGGATGGATTTCAGAGCCCTCACTGGAAAACTCATGGACAGTGTGTGGAGTGTTTCTGACCAGGGTAGTTGACTTGAGGTCTATTCAAAATCCTCAGTCAGTGCTAACTTTTGTGTGTATAATGATTGCAGATATTTGTTTCATTCTTGTATTCATTTATTTGCTGACTAATTTAATATTTATGAAATAAATCTTTATTTGGTAATTCTTTTGTAAGCTGTGAGGATGGTGGACAATTAAGACACAGTTAATGGTTTAAAGGGGCCCATCGTTCAGATGAAGAAATCACACCAAATGAAAGATCCGAGATTTTGCAAGCCAATATGATGTAAGTCTTGATAATTAGCTGTTTTCATTCCTAGGAGTGCCAGGCGCATCAGTGGGTATCTGCTTAACAAACCAATGACCAACAGGGGATTAGAATGTGAAAGAATTGTTCTATTTTAAGACTCTTACATCTGTAACATGTAGAACAATGCTAGCTTAATAAGATTAATTTATTAAGTAATTGATACTAGTGGTAGGTCCAGAAGATGTCTGGTCATGAGAATGATGTCAATGATAATAAAGAAATACACTGGCACTTATGTACCTGTCATCACTTGTCTAGAAAAGAAAATCACTTAATCCTCAGGCCAATCCTAAAATGTTGAAACTGTTTCTATATATCAGGTTGAAGACATAACTCATACAAGACATAGTCTAGTACTTTATGAAACAGAGATTCAAAAGCACACAGTGTGCTTCAAAAACATACTCTCTCAACTGCTCTCCTCCCCAGTGCTAGGTGCTCCACTGACTCAGATCTAAGTGCAGCCAGTTCTAAGAGTCTTGAATAATAAGCTAAATGACTGGTATGTTGTCTATTTTCTCTTCCTCTATGGATTGTGTTGTGTGGTGGTTTGAATGAGAATGGCCCCGGATGCTCATAGACTTGAATGCTTGGTCCCTAGCTGCTGGACTATTCAGGAAGAATTAGGATGTGAGACCTTGTTAGTAAAGGCCACTGGGGGTAGGCTTTCAGGTTTCAGAATCCTCCCTGCCTGACTGCTGTCTGCAGATCAAATGAAGTTCATAGTTAGTGCTCCAGCACCATGCATGCCTGCCTGCCATCAGACTACCTGCCATGATGGTCATGAATCAGCCCTCTGAAACTGCAAGCAAGCTCCCACTTAAATACTTCCTTTTTATAAGCTGCCTTTGTTGTGGTGTTTCTTCACAGCAACAGAACAGTAACTAAGACATTGTGTTTGTTTCCTCTAACCCTTCTGTTCTTTAACGTGTTATTCAATGAAACGTTTGCTTCTTGTCTATTTTTAGGCTATAGTTTGGGAAGATGATACTATCTATGGCTTATAAAAGGTATCAAAGAAGGAAAATAATAGAAACAAGAAATTATGTGATAACCCATACAAATGGGTTAATAATACGAACTTGAATGAGCAAAGACTGCTGTGGGATGGTCTGTATGTCAAATTGCTCTGATTGGTCAATAAATAAAACACTGATTGGCCAGTGGCCAGGCAGGAAGTAAGTGGGACAAGGAGAGAGGAGAATTCTGGGAAGCTGAAGGCTGAGGCAGAGAGACACTGCCAGCCGCCGCCATGACCAGCAGCATGTGAAGATGCCAGTAAGCCACCAGCCATGTGGCAAGGTATAGATTTATGGAAATGGATTAATTTAAGCTATAAGAACAGTTAGCAAGAAGCCTGCCACGGTCATACAGTTTGTATACAATATAAGTCTCTGTGTTTACTTGGTTGGGTCTGAGCGGCTGTGGGACTGGCAGGTGACAAAGATTTGTCCTGACTGTGGGCAAGGCAGGAAAACTCTAGCTACAAAAGACCATGATTACAGGAGTGGAAACAACACATTTACTGACTGACAGCTGAGACCGTGCCTGTGACTTCAACATGGCTGAGCAAAGGCCTAGTGATACCATTGATTGGATTTTTTTTTTATTTCCCACATGGCTGAATTTGGTGAGATATGGGGTAAGTATACTTTTAACCACAATGGCTCCAAAACAAGGGTGAGCACACTCTAATCATGAACTAGAACAAATCAACATTGTATAGCAATTTCTTTCAAACATCCTGAAGGGAGGCTTCTTAAGATGCAGGAAGGAAGCAAAACTTACAAGGCTCAGGAAGTGAACAATTCACCAGTCTCTAGGAAACTGAAAAAACATGAGAGCCATAGAGTCCCACCCTAAGGTTATACAGGAAATAGAGACAACTGGGGAGAGGAGACTCGTTGCCTCCATCTATTTGAGGGAGCCCCAGGGATGCACTCAGGGTACAGGGCTTTTACAGATATAGCCTCATTTGGGTTCTCCATGGTCTAGTAAGTAACTCCTCACCTATACTAGTGTAAGTAACCCCAATAAAATCATTGTTTTGCCATGTTGGACTTCTGTGGAATCATAACAGGATTCATTTGCTTGTTGTTGCTGTGGTAACAATCATGACCCAAAAGCAACTTGTGGAGGAAAGGTTTGTTTCTACTTTCATCTTGTAGTTTATAGTCCAGCTTGAGGGGGAATTAGGCAGAAATTCATGGCAGAAATCTGAAGGCAGAGTGTGTAGCAGATACCAAGGAGGAACACTGTTTACTTACTCACTCGCCTTGGTTTGTTCAACTTGCCTTTTTATACAATCTATGACCACCTGTCCAAGGTTGGTACCACCACAGTGTTCTGGCCCTTTCCTCATCAATAATAAACCAAGAAAATGCCTCATGGACATGCCCACAGGCCAATCTGATAGTGGCAGTTCCTTAACTGAAGTTTCCTTTCCCCAGGTGAACCCCCAGTTGGTGTCAAGTTCATAAAAACTAACCAGTACAATTACTTTGATCTGTAGTTGGCTCTTTATCTGTGGTGAGTACACGTTTGCTCACATCTCCCAGGAAACATCACAGGACATGATTGGCAGCTGCACAGGGACCAACAGATCCAAAGATAATCTGGGGACAAGGAGCTGTGTGACTCCTTCTATGGGCACTGAGACATTCAACTGAAGCCCCCCCTCTCTTTCTCTCTCTCTGTATGTGTGTGTGTGTGTGTGTGTGTGTGTGTGTGTGTGTGTGTGTGTGTGTGTGTTGGGGAGTATTTTCAGAGACAGTCCTAATATGACTGCCTTTCCCCATGTAGTATCATGTAGTATGGATTTGTATTCTCCTAACTCTCCCATATGGTGATAGGAGCAGGATCACCAAGGCTGAGTTGTCTGAGAATAGAATGTCCTTAGGGAGAACCCCAGGTTGGCTATCTTCCTCAGTGTGGTATAGAGTAGAATGTTTCTTTGATGAGTGGGATCTGATATGTGACCACAAAGATGTCTTAAAAACAGTTCCCAGACTAGAGAATGCATTAAAGACACCAAGAGTGATGCTTGCCAGGAAAGACAGTTGGCAAGGTGTCATGGCAGTTTCATTGGCTGTTGCTCTGTTCTGTGTGATAAATGTGTAGCCATGATGCTCAGAGTGAACTTTTCTGTTTAAGGGTAAGTTGCCAGGAAAGGGCTATGCAGCTAGTCCTCTATGTTAGCCTCTGAATTGGCAGGAAAATAGGACAATAGAGAATGAGATGTAGCTGTTGATTTACCATTGTTTGAGGAGAGGGGGAACACAAAGAAAAAGAGTAAAGTTAGATCACTGCTAGAGAACCCTGGAATCCCTAAACTTGGAAAGCATGGGGAGAATCAGACCTTGAGGCAGATAGTGGACAAGGTAGATGTAACAGAAGATATCCCTCATATTCAAGCTTTGATAAAGAAGGGAAAATCCAGAACTGAACATGTAGGTGGCAGCTTCACACATGAATATGAATATCAAGGAATACTCTGCACCTGAAATGCTTGAGGTCGGAAAGACTCGTGACAAGCAAGGAAAGAGCCCAGTACTAAGTAAAATAAAGACAGTGTTTGATATCCAGTTCACTAGGCCAAACAGGCCTATTCTTACAGTAGAGCTAGAAAAGGAGGTTGATTCAGGACTTGTGAAATAGGTAAAAGTGGGTAAAGACATTGCCACTAATTATGATGGCTTGAGTCCATTTCCTATTACAGTGGAAGGAGAGAACTGATTCCTAAAAGTTTCCATCTGACCTCCACTTACATGCCATGATACACACACACTCAAACTCAGAGAGAGAGAGAGAGAGAGAGAGAGAGAGAGAGAGAGAGAGAGAGAGAGAGAGAGAGAGAAATGTCAAAAAAAATTCCAGAAAGAGGTTATTTCAGCACTGATCTCAGGAACATAATGACGCTGTAGTGGCTTTGCTGAGACCCATGATGAACTGTGATCTTTATAAGATACACAGGGTTTGGCAGAACTGAATGCCTTGGACTATTATGTAAACCGAGTTTGTAAAATGTAAGAATAATCAAGAGGGGATGAAAGCAGGTAAAGCAGAAAATGGGGTCTATCTGGGTCACTCGAAGGCAAATGTAGTAAGATATGTGTCAAGACAGACTTTCTAGGGAGGAAAAATTATAAGGAAGTCAAATGCTGTGCTAGTCAGCTGCTGCAAGGCCACAAAACCTGAGCAGCAGTCCATTACAGACATAATTAGTGCAACAATGCACATGGAAAAGATTAAGCTTGACCTAGGGGTGGACAATATTGCCCTGAGAATACATAATGCAAAGTACACTGGAGACAGAGATTGTTGACCCAGCCTGGGAACCTCTCATCAGTCAGGTGTAGGCTATGGGAGAGAAGGAACACAGCATTGGATCCAAGGCAGGCAGGACCAAGGAGCAGTTCTAATGGATGATACAGCAGGATGAATTGCAACACACTGTCCTTAGCAGCAAAAGGTGGTGCAAGCCTGTTGGCTGAAACCCTCAGGGATTGGGAGATGCAAGCAGCCCTACAGCAGCAGCAGCACTCCAAGGTGAAGAGGCCAGATGAGTTGTGGGAAATGTCTGTGGATAACAGGAAGCTAAACAAAATAGTGTTTCCTATCAATGCCGTTATGTTCAATGTTGCTATTTTGACTAAATACTTCTAATAAGAAGTGATAAAGTATTTTTGTACTTTATTGGGGCTTGATAACACTTCTTTTTCAGTTCCCTCTTAGTTATCCAAGGTCAAAAGGCACTTGCTTTGAATACATGATAATCGGGTACCGGAGATGCTGCTCAGCCTCTGTAAAAAGGTTTACTTACATAGTGTGAATCCCTGAGCATACTACACATTTGTCAAACACATCAAAAAGAAGAGAAAGACATCAGTTAAAGACTTTAAATGAAGACTCTTGTGTAGGTGGGAAAGAATATTCTTAGAAGTGATTAGGTGGCTGAATAAAGAACCCAATGCCAGGGTTGGACTGTCTGTTTAGAAATTGTTGTTCATGGAGTCCCTCAAGACCCCAAAACTACAAAAGAAATTCCCAATGCTGTTGGCTGCATGTCAGAACTAGATGCTAAATCCCTATTGATGGAGATATCAAATGCTATGGTGACAGAATATACAGAATTCAAGCTGTGACTGAACTGGCTATCATAGTGTTGGAACACACCACGTGAGGCACTAAGGGAGAGATGTCGCCAACAGTCCTGCTTAGCTATAGACCACACAAGTTATAGTAACAATATGCCAGGCAAGTGTATGATAGTGGTATGACTGGTATGGCTGCAACCCACTGTTTTTCTTATGGATTTAAGGCCTGTTCCGCAATATGGATCTTCCATCTGGTACTATAAGTCAGGATAGAATCCCTTGACTGGGATGTCATAGGTCCTAGTGGGGAGACCACTGTTACTGTTTTGTAAAATTGATGTGATATGCCTGTCAAATTGCCTTCTAAACATTTGTACTTACAGCCATAGATAACTATTGCTGTCAGTCTCAATTGACCACAAAGAAAACTTGTTTTTGTAATGGAAGGGACACAGGAAGACCCATAACTTGTCAAACTTCTGAGACTAGGTGATTGTTACTATGACATAGTGGCCAAACTCTCAGCTATAAAGAGAAGAAAATAACTAGATATGTATGTCATCCTCTCTGAGGATCAGGGAATATTGTAAAAAAAAAAAAAAAAAAAAAAAAAAAGTGGCCAAAAGAATGTAAAAGCTTGGGGAAAAGGTAGAGTATTGTGTAACAATTTCCTCTGAATTAAAGGATTCCATTTTGGAGAAGGACTCCTTAAGACTTAGAACATATGCAGAATCTATAAGGCTGAGGAATTAGACAGTTCCCAAGTCTCAAGTTCTTTGAAACTTGAAGATTCACAAGGTCCCTTCCTCAGCATTACATAAGCAGGAAGACTGCTTGAAAGAGTCTCTGTACTCTACATCGGTCTTCAACTCATACAGGAAGCTGTCACTCAAGCAGAATGGCTTTTCATTGATGAGGTTGCACTTGAGTTGTGCTTGTTCTGGCATTAATTCCCATCACCCATACTTCACTACGAAACCCAGATATGTTCATTGGTTTGCCAAACTGGTGTCTTCCCAGTTACAACTCATTTGCCCAGTAGTAACAACAAAACCTATGTGACCCACAAATCTTCATTATTTCTGATCAAATATAACGATTCAGTTCTAACACTGATCACATGCCATCTTGGATCATAGGAACATGACCTCTATTCTTCAAAAAATATAGATATGTTTATAAATGTTCATTAATTATTCAATGTTTCCTAACTCTATACTTGATAGGCACCGTTTCAAAACAAATCCCCATATACAAAAGTTATGTATACATCAGTGTAACCTAGGCAGGGTCCTAAAACCCCCACCTATAACTGAATTTAGTTCATGACAACTCAAAAATATTTATTTAACACTTAGTTATGAGTCTCTCTAGTATACCTCCTATTGCAAAACAGTTTCCTTCCATGACCAGCTGAGGCTAACAGGAACAATGGTCTATGAAGATAAGTGTCTGTAAAAATGTTGGTACCATGTGAGAAATAAAGACAAGGTAGTGATTTCCACTTCATCCAGACATTAGAGTGAAGAGATGTAAGAAATTCTTCTCTTTCCTTTACCTGGTCTCTAAAGCCACAGCCAAATCTCCTTCTCTGGACTGAAGTGGTGTGCGACAAAGCTCTCCTGTGGGTGCCCGGTGACCCACCTTCTGGCTCTCTCCTATCACTTCTTGGATCATCTTAATTGATCAGCCATTTCACTTTGCAGATATGAGTTGCCATTAGTTGCTTAAGTAGTAATAATTTCCTGCAAGTGAGAGGGCAGGAGAACAGCTTAGATCACCTCTAGAGCAGATTTCTGGGTCTAGCATCTCTGTGCCCAAAGTTCCAGCCTCCTTGACATTCCTACTTTGACTCCTTTTTGTGAAAGGCAAATGTGCATCCTCAAAGACTGTGTCAAGCTGGGACCCTGGGATGTAGCCTTATTTTGTATAAGAGTCTTCACATAATGCAATTAACCTAAGGATCTCAAGACGTGGTCATACAATATTAGGGTGCCCCCTAACGCCACTGATGGCTGCTGACCTGACAAGAGACAGAAAATTCAAAGATGCTGGTAAGAAAGCCATGCAAAGATGGAGGCAGAGTTCAGAGAGATGTTCCACAACCAAAGTGCATTTTTGAGAGCCAACAAAATAGTTTGAGAAGGATGGATCAGATTTGCCCTTAGAGCCTCTGCACAGAAACCAACCTTGATAATATCTTGATTTGTGACTTCTAGCCTCCAGAACCATGAAAGAATAAATTTCTGTCATTTGAAGCTACCGAATTTGTGGTAATTTGTTACAATGCCCTAGGAAATAAGCACACGCCTTATTAAATCATTCCTGTCTTCTAATTCTCCATGCCACTGAAAATCAGAGTTCTGTGATCTGTTTTATTTGGTCCCTGCCTTATAGATTGCTGTAATGTTGTGGGGGGGAAATTTATAATGGGATACTTTAAGACATAGATTTTGAAGAAACAATTTCCCTCCAAGGCTTTCTTTTTATTATTATTTAATGTGAGTTCCACATCTGTTAAAAATACATTTTATTAGATGAAAATGTTCTTTGGGAAACATAACCCAAAGCTTCTATCAAAAGATGTACCTGCCAAAATATTAGCTGCAGACCAAAATATAGCTGTTTTATAAATCTCTCTCTAGTATGTTAACATGCACTTGATTTTTAATATAGATGTCCTGTGCCTTGCCTCTGTACTTCAAAAACACATAAATCACATTCTCAGACAGTGTTCCCCTTTGGAATTAGAATTTTAAAATATAGTGTCTTCTTTTTCAAAAAGTGGCTAAATGAGTAACTTTATTTTGAATTTTTAAAAAACATCTAGAAATGAGATGCCCAGAATCTTGCATTTGCTAGTGAAATTTCATCAGTTACATAATAGATTATCAAATGTCACTATTGTGTTTCACTCTCAAAATAACTACACGCTGTACACTTAGGAAAATATCATATCATTATAAAGTAATTCTGGGTTCTAGTAGATTACTTAGTAATTATACTTAATATTGCAGTTCAAAAAGTGATTACTATGAAAGCTCATTATAAAAGGCAGAAATAGTCACATATGAGTCCTTAATTATATCTGCCACAATAGAAGTTAATGTTAATTGAAGTGATTTATAGTTATTATAGTAACTCAATTAAAAAGATGCACTGGAAGTGATAGCCAACTTTCTAAATAACAAGTGCCAAATCTGTACCAGGAACTTAGAGGAGGGTCTACACAATCTAATTCTGTGTGTCTCTTCACTTAGCAAATATTTTCAAAATATTTTTTCTGTAAATGTATTCACCCTTATGTTCTCCCTATACTTAGGACTAGCACCTGGAAGAACTCCATAAATATACTGGAAAAATGGATAAATATTTTGTATTATTTGTTAAGGGCAATCTAAAATTGGATAAAGTTCTTGAAAATGTGTCATGAAAATCTAACTTGACGGTCCTTGTAGTCAGAGGTCATTGACCCCTTTGGAAGTATGGCATGGAGGCTCCAGACCTTTCTTGGTAGTAAGTATGTAAATTTCAGGTTTTGCAGACACATTCAGCTGGTTCAAGGATTCTCCAAAGCCTATCGGAGCTCAAGTTAGGAACAGTGATTCTAAGCCTAGCTTGTTTCACTTAACCTTGTATTCTCTGTGTTTATCAATGTTACAGCAAAACACAGCATTTCATTACTCTTTTTACAACTGCATTGTATGCTGTTATGTATAGATACCATGTGTTTTAAAGCAATTCATCTTTAATAGAAATGTTAACAATGCTTAATGCTATTTATTTAAAAATAACTAGATTTCAGATGTTCTGCTTTTAAGGTTCTAAACATGCTTAATATTCTGTGATCCTTACATAATGTGTATGTACATCAAAATATCACATTATGTTTCATAAATATGAGCAATAATTGTAAGTCAATTATGACCAAGTTATAAAAGAAAATGACTATAGCTAATAGTAGTATTTTATGAACCTGGCTAACAGCTACCAGGTGCTTTTGGCTAGGAACATCACAAGGAAAATAACAGGAAATGGTATTCCTTTCTCTAGTATTCAGATATCTAGAAAGATAAGAGTATTATCTTACTCTTAACTTGTTTTGCTTCACAATCCTTTTTAAAATAGCAAATAACAGGAATTATGTAAAATCTGTCTCTTCAATGGGTGACAATAAACATCAAACATTTCCACAACAGCTACATATCCCACTGAAGACTAAAGGCAACCAATGCACAATTTTTGATTCATGAGAGGCATTCGACTCTATTGATGAAATCTTGTTCTTCATACATCCCTAACCAATGGCATTTGTAAGACACATCTAGTGATAAGCTAATATCCTAGATGATGGATATGGTATGGATGTCTGGGACATGCTTACTAATATTTTCAGGCTTTCAGAATCCCAAGTCTGTGATTAGTCGGACATAGGAAGTGCCAGGGAGAGGCTCTACCCTTGCAAACCTCGCTAGTTTCACTGGAGAAGGGAAGCAAAGTGCAAGAAATACCATGCCTTGGGCTTGAGAGACTACTCAGCTGTTAGGGGCACATGTGGCTCTCGAAGAGGATCCACGTCTCAACACCATGTTAGGTGGCTCAGATCTGACCTTCACTGGAACCTACACTCACAGTCCTCAACACACACACACACACACACACACACACACACACACACACATACACACACACACTTAAAAATAATAAAAATACATCTTTTAAAAATGCCATGTAACAATTAGTCTTGTAATCCAGAAGAAGAGAAGAAAAAGAGTGTTGAAGCTGAGGGTGGAAGGGAAGCTTGAGTCAAGGTGACATAATAACCCAGTCCTCTTCTGCTCTTCTCATTTATTCTGTGTATACACTCAAATGTGAGTGTGAACAAGATTAAATGATTCCAAAGTTCAATTCATATCTGTGTCACAGAGGCCCGACAGAAGAGTCTGAAAATACAATGCTTTGATTCTGAAGGCCTGAAAATATTACCTATTTTGGAATTTCTCTGGAGACCCAAATACTCGGGACCTTGGAGCAATTTTTATGACCTTTCTCTCTCATTTTTTATGGCAGAATATAGCCTCAGCATAAGCTCTGAGAGAGTTAATCTAGATTAGAACACACCTGCCATGCCATTACATCAACAAGGGATATAACTCCAGTCCCCATTCCTCAGCCACACAGCATACTGCCCGCATCTCCCCTGATCTACATAATCACTTGTCAAGATGAGTGATTTCCATTGACTTGTCAATGTTTCTGGGTTTTTTTTAAAAAAACATTACTTGTGATTGATTTAACATATTTTAACTGACATACTTTTCTATGCAACTGGATACCATGAATGAATATATTTGATAGATATTTCTTCCTCCCTCTACTTCCTAAATGAGTTCAGTGTTCATGAAATGAGCTGAATTTCCCCGGAGAGTTAAATTCATTACACTGTTGCCTCTCAGTCACAGGTGATACCTGAATACACAGATATCCCAATCTGTTCTTTTATCATGCCTAGCAAAGCTGTCCTAAGAAGGGTGGAGAAGTCTGCTTCCATTGATGTGCAAGCTTTTTCAGATACTTCTTCATTCCAAGGCAAGATTGTAAAATTCTTCAGCTGCAAAAAGTACACACACACACACACACACACACACACACACACACACACACACAAATGAGAAAATAATTAAGTAAATCTTCTTAAGAATATTTATAGCCATTTCATGATCCAATACTAAGGGACTAGTTCCCGGACTTATAAATTTCAATCCATATATATATATATATATATGTGTGTGTGTGTGTGTGTGTGTGTGTGTGTGTGTATACATATATATGTGCAAAAACATTCGTAGACATAAAATAAAAATAAGTAAATCCTTTTAAACAAAATTTAATCCAGAGAATTCCCTCAGCATTGGATAAGGGGAGAGATTTAAGCAAAACTATCCTAGACTCTTAGAACATGGAGTGCAGTCCAAATGTAAATATATTTTCTTCCTTCTGTTTTCTGTTCTCTTTTTGTAAAGTTGTAGGGCCATTTTTGTTCTCATTATAGTTTCATATTCTGGCCAGGCAATGATGGTGCACACCTTTAATCCCAGCACTGGGGAGGCAGAGACAGGTGTATCTCTGAGTTCAAGACCATCCTGGTCTACAGAGTAAGTTCCAGGATAGCCAGGGCTATACAGAGTAAACTTGTCTTGAAAACACAAAAAAAACAATTTCATATTCTGATATTCACAAATGGAATTTTCAGTGGCTTGAAGAATATATGCAAAATTATTAAAATACTATGTTTTAAAAAGAAATATTCATAGGAAAGAGGCCTGTTCTAGAAGTGTGCTTTCCTCACTTGTTCCTCCACCAAGACAGAGTGAATACTTCCTGCTACGGATAACTGTTTCCTGCCTCTAAGAATGGAAACTGGAAAAATTATGCAAGGAAGTTCCTTCCCTTCTGCTGATTAAACAGATGTAGGGGGTTGGGTGAGTACTAGATAGTCAGTGTTCTCTACAATTGACCCAGGCACATCCATTTGATTTGCAGATGGATGAAAAGAAACTACTGTGTTTGCACTCCAAATCACTGTCAAGTTAACTTTGTACCTGGTGAAAGAGGTGAAGGTAGAGAGAGAGAGAGAGAGAGAGAGAGAGAGAGAGAGAGAGAGAGAGAGAGAGAGAGAGAGAAGGAGAGAGGAACAGAGGAAGGGAGGGAGGGAGGGAGGGGAGGGAGGGAGGAAGGAGGAGAGAGGGAGAGAGACAGGGAGGGAAGGAAAGAGGGAGGGAGGGAGGGAGGGAAAGAAAACCACCCTAGCTCTTTGACTATTGTCCAGATTTTTGGAGTTAAAATCATTTACATAACAGTAGGACTTTTTAAGCATTTAGTTTAAAATGCCCTTAGGTTTGACAGAGTTCTGGGCATCTGAGTATGGTAGGGTTAGAGTCTGCAGAGGGCAAAAATTCTCTGAATTGATGAGACTGTCACAGTGAACAAAATGGCTTCCTAAAGAGCAGGTCTGTAGCTAAAATGGCTGTGCTCCTCACATTCCTTTAAAAAGTCTACATCTGTTTGTACGCTGTTGGCTCTTTCTATCCTCATCATACACATGTTTCTTAACTTACAAAAGATTATGCTTGCACATGGTTCAAAGACTCTCAAGTGTTGTAAGAACCACTTCCCCTTTACCCACACTCTCCAGTCTCTCCCCATTCTCCCTCCTCCACTACTAGTGTACATGAACTTGTTTTAGTTTACTGAGATAACACTGTTTACAAGTTAGCAGAGAAAGCTTATATCTGATGAATACAAAATTCAATTGAATGAAAATGTGTTGGTAGGTTTTTCTACTCTCTTTCTCTAACAGATGATAATAGTACTTACTTTTTTTTTCTGCTATTTTCCCTTAACAACAAATATTAGGATCTTTTTATGTTGGTCCCTAGAGAGTAGCTTCATTCTTTCTTAATGCTGCATAAGATGCCATTATGTGGATATGACATACGTAATACAGTTCCCCTCCAATCGACTTTGAGATGTTTTCAAGTTTCTTCCCAGTAAAGACACCACTGAATAAATAAACTTATATGTAGGTCATTTCTTCTGGATATACTAAATTTATAAGATAATTTAACTGTAGTTGAAATTTCTGGGTTAATATGTATATTTATTTGAAGAAATATTCACTATAGAGTTATATCAGTATATATACACTATGAATGCCATGAGTAACAGAGAGAATATTGGCAAACATTTCCTTTGGTGAGAAAAAAAAAAACACGTCACATTTATAAAAAATGTACACTTCTGACTTTGAAAAAAAGAAGTCAAGAGAATGAGAGACCTTGGAAAACTCAGTCCTGCATGTGATGTCTCCATCAAATCCCTCCACTCAGGGCTCCTCGCCCTACGGAGGGTTTAAGAGCCAGAGGGGATGGAGGACAGCAGGGAATCAAGGCCCTCTTAGCACAGCAGCACTAATGCATGTATAAACTTACAGAGACTGGCAGCTCTAATTCAGATAACCTAGAATTAGAGTTACAGGCATCTGTGTGCTGTCCACCATGGGTGCTAAGAACCAAACTCAGGTCCTCCACAAGAGCAGCACTTTCTCTTAACTGTTGAGCCATGTCTCTAGCCCCACTATCTTAGAGTAGTTAAAGAAGCAATATACCTTTCTTGGGGTCCTGTTTTCTAGGTAGCCTCCCTGGAGTTGTGAGTAGCAGTCTAGTCATCTTTGTTTTATATCTAGTATCCTCCTATGAGTGAGTACATACCATTTTTATCTTTCTGAGTCTGGGTTACCTCACTCAGGATGATTTTTTTCTAGATCCATCCATTTGTACAGGTTGCACAATCGTAGCAGCAGACACAGCATGCACAGGCAGACCTGCACAGGTCTAAGTGAAATGGCATCCCAGAGGTGAGAGAAGTGGACACAAGTCCCATCTTTAACCTAGAAGCTATCGTGAAGTGATAACCACTCTCACATGAAAATTTAGTTCTCTTCTATGGAGTCTCACTGGGGATACAAACCGCTTTGAGGGCAGGCCCCATGCCCAATGATAGCCAACACAAAACAAACTCAATGGCATCTTAAGTAAGAGGTTGTTTGTCTCATATTGTTTTCTTTTTTGAAAGGGTGGGGCTGGATATATTTTTTTTAACCTTACAGGTCCTTTAAGCATATATTATAGCTTCAGGTTTGTTTTTTTTTTAAATGGGATTTTTTTTTTTTTTTGGTGAGTGAACATTTATGTCTTTGCATCTATATGTGTTAAATTTTTTTCTTTAAGCTCTTTTTCTTCTGCATGTTTTGTCCTATTCAGGTCTGTTTCTTTTTGCCTTATCATAATTTATTTTATTATTATTCTGTAGAGACCTGTTTGTTACTAATAAGAGACAAAATGAATATGAATCATATGGGAGGGAGAAAGGGAAGTCTCTAAGGAGTTGTGGGGAGAGGAAACCATAATCAGAATATATGGCATGAAAAAAACTTTTTAATAAAAGTTAAATAGAAAAAATATATTTATCTGCTATGAACATTGCTTTATCAACTGAAACACCTCCCTGATGCTATATCATGGTTGTTATTTATATTTCTCTAATGAACAATTATGTTAGATATCTTGTCATGTGCTTAAGTCATCATTTGTATATTTTTCTCTGAAAGAAAATGTCAAGTCGTCTGCTCATATTTTAGTGGCCTTGCCTATCTTTTTGGTCCTGAGTTCTAGAATCCTCTGTATACCAGCTCTAGACTATTTTTTATATATTTAAAATATTCATCTTCATTCCATAATTTGTCTTTCACTTTTTAAGTAGTATCTTTTGGAGCACAAAAGCTGAAACACACAAATATATCCCCTATATTTTCTTCTAAGAACTTTAGTAGTTTTAGCTTCTTAATTTTGCCCATTGATTCATTTTGAAAAGTATACATTTTCCAAACTATTGCTTGTTATTGTTATTCTTCAATCAATACTATTTTGGCAATTTGAAGTTCTCTATGATTTCATATAAATTTTCAGATCACCTAGTCCATTTATAACAACAAAAAGGTTTTTTTAAAAATAGGCTATTGGAGTTTTGACAGGGGTCCCTCTGATTCTGTGCATAAGCAGGGGTGTTTCTATTTATATAGATCTTTAATTTCTTCCATTAGTATTTTATTGTTTTCAGTGTAGAGCCCTATGTTTTCTTGATTAATATTTTATTCTTTTTTCTCTTTTTACTAATATCTTTATAGTTTACATAATTAAAGCTGCCTTTGGGGTTTGTACATCTTGAGTCATAGTTAAACATATCTCTATTTGATTGGACTAAGAGGTGGGTGAATCTTTTACCACCCAGAGAGTCCTACATCTAGGACCTAGACCCTGAGGCACAACCCTTCCTCCCAACCCCCACCCATCACTGTCCCAGTTTCTGGCCAGCAGGAAAGACTCCTGTGGGCAGGCTTCCCCACCAACACCCCCATCATACCATGAAATCTACAAGACCCACTCCCTACCCCAAACACATCCAACCCCCTATGATCTCAGTGTTTCCCTGAGACACAGAATCTGCCAGTTCTGATGGACCAAGAGCACCTCCCTGAGACACAGAATCTGCCAGCTCCAATTAGACCAAGAGCTTTGATTGGACCAACAGTGGCCCCGTGAGACATAGACACAGCAAACACAGAATGGACCATGGGCAGCTCCCTCAGACACAGACAACTCTTGTACCTTTGGAGGAAGAGATGGGCAGACGCCAGTGCAAAAATACATACAACAGCATAAAGAGCAATATGGCACCACCAGAACCTAGTGGTTCTACAACAGAGAACCCTGAACATCACAACTTAGAAGAAGCAGAAGAAAGTGACCTTAAAAATAACTTTAAAAGACAATAGAAGCCTTTAAAGAGGAAATGAAAAGTTGTTTTAAAGAAATTGAGGAAAAGTCAAACAAAAAAATAGAAGAAATCAATAAATATCTTAAAGAAAGCCAAGAAAAATCAAATAGGAGAAGGAAACAGTTCAAGACCTGAAAAATTGAAATAAAAACAAAGAAGAAGACACAAACTGAGAGAATGATGGAAACAGAAAATCTTAGTAAATGAACAGGAACTACAGATACAAGCATAACCAATAGAATACAAGAGATGGAAGAGAGAATCTCTGGAGTGGAGGATACAATAGAGGAAATAGATTCGTCAGTCAAAGAAAATACTAAAGCCAAAAAAGTCATAACACAAAACACCCAGGAAATCTGGGACGCCATGAAAAAGCCAAACCTAAGAATAACAGGGATAGAAAATGGAGAAAAATACCAACTCAAAGACACAGAAAATACATTCAACAAAATCATAGAAAAAAAAAAAACTTCCCCAACTTAAAGAAGGAAATACCTGTGAAGATACAAGAAGCTTATAGAACACAAAATACACTAGACCCCCCAAAAGTTCCCTTGCCACATAATAATCAAACCACTAAACATACAAAATAAAGAAAGAATATTAAGAGCAGCAAAAGAAAAAGGACAAGTGACTTATAAAGGCAGACACATCAGAATAACACCCAACTTCTCAATGCAGACTCTAAAAGCCAGAAGGTCCTGAACAGACATAATGCAGACACTAAAAGACCATGGATGCCAGTCCAGACTAATATACCCAGCAAAACTTTCTATCACCATAGACAGAGTGAAGAAGACATTCCAAGACAAAACCAGATTTAAACAATACCTATCCACAAATCCAGCCCTACAGAAAGAACTAGAAGGAAAACTCCAGCCTAAGAAAGTTAGATGTACCAATGAAAACATAAGCAATAAATAACCCCACAGTAGCAAATCTCAAAGACTGGAAATACACATACACTACCACCAAAAGATAACATAAATTAACAATCACTGGTAATTAATACCCCTTAATATCTATGGACTCAATTCATCTGTAAAAAACACAGGCTAACAGAATGGATATGAAAACAGGAGTCATTATTCTGCTGAATACAAGAAACACACCTTGACTTCAAAAACAAACACCACCTCAGAGTAAAGGGCTAGGAACAGACTTTCCAATCAATGGACTAAAGAAGCAAGCTGGTGTAGCTATCCTAATATCCAACAAAATAGACTTCAAATCAAAATCAATAAAAAGAGATCGAGAAGGACATGATATATGCATCACAGGAAAAATCCACCAAGACAAAGTATCAATTCTGAACATATATGCCCCAAATACAAGGGCACCCACATATGTAAATGAAACATTTTTAAAACTTAAATCACACATCAAAACCCACACATTAATAGTGAGAGAATTTAATACCCCACTCTCACCAATGGACAGATCTGCCAGACAGAAACTTAACAGAGAAATAACAGATCTAACAGATGTTATGACCCAAATGGACTTAATCGATATCTACAAAACATTCCAATTTAACACAAAGAATAACCTTCTTCTCAGCACTCCCATGGAACCGTCTCTAAAATCAACCACAAACTCAGTCACAAAGCAAATCTCATCAGCTACAAAAATAATTGGAATAACCTCCTGTATTTTATTGGACCACCACGGCTTAAGGTGAGATTTCAACACCAACAAAAATTACAGAAATCCTGCAATCTCATAGAAACTGAATAATGCCCAATTGAATCACCAATGGGTCAAGGAAAAACTACAGAAAGAAATTAAAGACTTCCTAGAATTCAATGAAAATGAATGTACACCATACCCAAACTTATGGGACACTATGAAAGCAGTGCTAAGAGGAAAATTCACAGCATTAAATACCCACATAAAGAAGTTGGAGAAATCTCACACTAGCAATTTAACAGCACACCTTAAAGCTCTTGAATAAAAAGAAGAAGACACATCAGGGAAAATAGATGCTAGGAAATAATCAAATTGAGGGCTGAAGTCAATAAACTAGAAACAAAGAGAACAATACAAAGAATCAATGAAATAAAGAGTTGGTTCTTTGAGAAAATCAACAAGATAGACAAGCCCTTATCCAAACTAAACAATAGGCAGAGATAGAGCATCCAAATTAACAAAATCAGAAATGAAAAGGGAGAGATAACAACAGACAATGAGGAAATACAGAGAATTATCAGGTCATACTTCAAAAACCTGTGATCCACAAAATTGGAAAATCTGAAAGAAATGAACAATTTTCTGGATAAGTACCACATACCTGTACAATGAAGCAACTTCTGGAGACATTACCATCCCTGACCTCAAGCTCTATTATAGAGCTATAGTAATACAAACAGCTTGGTATTTACATAAAAACTGATGTGTGGACCAATGGAATTGAATTGAAGACCCTGAAATTAATCCACACACCTATGAACACCTGATTTTTGACAAAGAACCCAAGACTGTACAATGGAGAAAAGGAAGCATCTTCAACAAATGGTGCTGACATAACTGGATGTCAACATGTAGAAGATTGCAAATAGATTCATATCTATAACCATGCAGAAAACTCAAGTCCAAGTGGATCAAAGACCTCAACATAATCCAATTACACTGAACCTGATAGAAAAGGAAGTAGGAAGTAGCCTTGAATGCATTGGCACAGGAGAACACTTTCTAAATAACATACCAGTAGCACAGACACTGAGAGCAACAATTAATAAATGGGAGATCCTGAAACTGAGAAGCTTCTGTAAGGCAAAGGACATGGTAAGTAAGACAAAACAACAGCATTATAGAATGGGAAAAGATCTTCACCAACCCCACATCTGACAGAGGGCTGATCTCCAAAATATATAAAGAATAAAAGAAACTAGACATTTAAATACCAACAATCCAATTAAAAAAGGGGTGACAGAGCTAAAAAGAGAATTCTCACCAGAAGAATATCAAATGACTGAAAGACATTTTTGGAATTGCTCAACATCCTTAGTCATCAGGGAAATGCAAATCAAAATGACTCTGAGATTCCATCTTAGACCTGTCAGAATGGCTAAGATCAAAAACACTGATGGCAGATTATGTTGGAGAGGATGTGGAGCAAGGAGAACATTCCTCCACTGTTGGTGGGAGTTCAAACTTGTATAGCCACTTTAGAAATCAGTGTGGCAGTTTC
The DNA here is from genome assembly GCF_004664715.2 of Peromyscus leucopus. NCBI lineage: Eukaryota > Metazoa > Chordata > Mammalia > Rodentia > Cricetidae > Peromyscus > Peromyscus leucopus. The sequence continues at coordinate 16,638,311 of NC_051071.1, read as the reverse complement.
TCAGAAAATTGGGAATCAATCTACCTCAAGACCCAGCTATACCACTCTTGGGCATATAACCAAGGAATGCTCTATCATACCACAAGGACACATACTCAACTATGTTCATAGCAACATTATTCATAATAGTCAGAATCTGGAAACAACCTAAATGCCCTTCAACTGAAAAATGAATGAAGAAAATGTGGGACATATACACAATGGAGTATTAATCTGCAGGAGAAAACAATGACATGATGAAATTTGCAGGAAAATGGATGGAACTAGAAAATATCATCGTGAGTGAGGTAACCTAGACTCAGAAGGACAAACATGGTATTTACTCACTCATAAGTGATGTAGATGTAAAACAAAGGATAACCAGACTGCAACCCACAGCTCCAGAGAAGCTAGCTAACAAGGAGGAGTTAAATGGGAGTGAGGGGGGCAACAAAGGTTGGGGGATGAAAACATAAGGAAATGGAATCCTCAAGCTGGAATAAGGACGGAGTGGGAGCTCAATGAAAGAGATACCATGATTGAGGGAGACATGGGGATAAGGAGAAACCTGGTGCTAGGGAAGTTCCTAGGAATCCACAAGGATGACCGCAGCTTAGACTACTAGCAACAGTGGAGAGGGTACCTGAACTGGCTTACCCAGGTAATTAGATCGGTGAATATCCTGTCATCGTAGTGCCTCCATCCAGTAACTAATGGAAGCAGATGCAGAGATCCACAGCCACACATCAGGCCGAGCTCAAAGAGTCCAGACAGAAGAGGGAGTCTATGTGTAGGGGGCATCAAGAACATGATGGTGAAACCTACAGAAACAACCAAACCAAACTAGTGGGAACTCATGACTTTAGACCAACAGCTGTGGAGCCTCCATGGGACTGAATTAGGCCCATTGCATAAGCAAGACAGTTGTGTAGCTTGATCTGCTTAAAGGGGGCCCTGGCAGTAGGATCAGGATCCATCCCAGGTGTATGAGCTGGCTTTTTGGAGCATACTACCTATTATGGGACACCATGCAGAGCTTTGATGCAGGGGGAGGGACTTGGACCTGCTTCAACTGAATGTACCAGGTTCTGCTAACTTCCCATGGGAGACCTTACCTTTTTGGAGGAGGGGACGGAGGTGGGGGTGGTTTGGGGGGAAGACTAGGGGGTGGGAAGAGGGAAGAGACAGAAATCTGTGGTTGGTATGTAAAATGAATAAAAAAATTTCTTAATAAAAATATATTCCAAAATAATATATAAAATTCCAACAACAACAAAATCTCTATTTTAAATGTATAAACTAATATTCCCTTTTTCATTTTAAAATCTTTATGGTTTTATTATTGTCATTTAAATCTTCATTGCAGTGGGGATCATAAGGTATAGATCTAAATTCTTTTTCCAATTTGGTGCACCAGTTGCCCCACTAATAACACAGAGCTTCTGTTTCTCGCTGATTTAAGATACCTTTTTAGTGATACATTAAATTCCATGTGTGTTTGGATATCTCTAGTCTGTATTCAAGCACCAAACTGGCTTGTTTTCAGGTCTTGTAAATATGTTAGTTTACATCCGGCAGTATAGGAAGGCTATTTTGTTCTCATGCTTTCTTTTCCTCACAATTATAATTGTTGCTTTTATTCATTCTTTTTCAGATGACCTGTAGAACCCTATTGCCCAGTTTTGAAATATTGTTTTAGTTTTATTGAGATAACACTAAATTTAGAAGTTAGTAGAGAAAATTTATATCTTCATGGTATTGAGTCTTCTTGTCCAAAAATATGCCAAGCTGTCTTGTTCATTCAAGTCTTTTATGAGTCTCTAAAACTTTAAATGCTTCTTGATACATGGATCGTTTGTATATTATTGTCCTATTTATCCCCTAGGGTTCAATCTTATTTTCTACTCTTATAAATTAGGTATTTTCTTTCTGTATGAAGGAGCTATCATTCCATTATGGTGAGTAAGGCATGGAGGCTGGGAAGGCTGTGATAGCTCAGTCTGCGGTTGTGGCACGAACTGATGGCACTACTTCTTACATCTTGGTGGAGCAGAGGACAACTCAGAATCAGATGTGGACTGATGCCATCTTCAAGGCCTGCCCACTGTGAGACCCTGCATCCACCTCGTTCACTTTTGCCTTCTTCCCCAAAGTTTCCACCGTCTCTTAACACAGCACCACCACTGGGGACCTGTGTATGACATCAGATCATACATAGGGACCCAAGGGGCAGGGGCATTGCTCAGTGAAGGTACAACAGGTACCATCAAGACCCCAAATGTCTTGATCCTTTCTTAGAGACCACATATGAAGCAGGCTTTTATGACATAGCCATTCCTGAGCAGAGCTGGCCTAAATTTCTTCAATATGGTGTGATGGGTGATGGGTTTCAAGTTTCCCACATGCCTGACAATCCCAAGCGTGAACACATGAAAATATCACGTGTTGTACATGATGAACAGGAAGGGAAGTCAGGGTAATATGTGGAAAGTCTAAATAATTGGCTGATGATAATGTTGTCCTCTCAGATTTTTCGCATAATGAGAAAAAACTAACACAATTTTAGTTAAGAAAACTATAATTAATATATTAAAAATGAATTTCAGTCACTTTTTATTGCATCAACTGGTTGTTTACTTTTCTACCAGTGTATGCTAATTCATGTTAGACAAAAGTTAACTCCTAAGCTGCTGTTTCTCCCAGAAATATCTATATAAGGTTAAAAAGGATCACATCTGAGCAGTCAATTCAAATAAAGAAACAAGGCTCCAGATACTGTGGATGACACGAGGCAAAAGCAGAAAGACATCACTTCTGTGACCTAAGTCTGAAGAACCTATTTGCCTTTTGCCTGGTTGTTTAGAAAGTCTGCATTCATTTTCAAGTATATAAAGTGAACCTGACATCACTCACAGGAGAACAGATAAAAATCTGTCATGAAGACTGAAGAGATACATAACATAAGCCAGCCATCTCCTTCAGAGTCAGGAAGTATCTAGTTTATACCATGAAGCGATGTGCCAATAAAATGTAATTGGTATTGAAATATACCACTGAGGAGGATCCTCATGTTTCAGGCTTCCACGTTTTCCACATCAGTCCTCACTCCACAAATGTAATGTTGAGGTGACGTAGAATACACCTATTTGCAAAACACAAAGATACATTAATTCAAAGATATTTTATATAGAAATGTGAGGTCTACATGTGTATAAGAATATATTTCCTTCTCCGTGTATATTCTTATGCATATATTAGATTTATATAGTAATGCTAAATTAAAACAACATACATTATGATAGTAAGTGGAATTCTTCAAAGTCAGTTAGCAAATAAAATATTGAGTATAAATTAATGTGGTAATGAAGGCAGATTTTATTCTAGAACTAAAAAATAATAACTAAGGATATGAAGGATATGCCATGCTGGGAAAAGTGGGAACAGATCATGCTGTTAGCCTGGGCTTCCCCAAAGAGAAATTATAGTTACTAGCCCAGGCTTCTTGAAAATGTCTATATACACTTGCAGTGCTCATGAATTAGACTAATTTCAAACAAAAGCCTATTAGAAAATGTCTTAGAAATTCTTATGAAAAATTAGTAAATATAGATACATTACAGTCTTATTTTCATGGCACATTCATAACTGACCTTTGAACTATGTAGTTTCTGGAATCACTTTCATTTCTCCAAGTTTCTCCAGGTTACTATTCATATCCATGCAACCCTTACTCTCCATATCAAACATAGTATCTTGTTGAATCTCAATATAAGTCTAGGAAGACTTCAAATTTAACTATTTTATCATAGTGAAGCAGATTTGAAAAATACTCAGAGCTTTGACCACCAGCAAATAGTTGACCTAAATGGAGAGGCTTGATCTTTTGCTCAAGAGCCCAAGTTCTTTATGATGCTAGAGGTAGAAGTTGTTTTGTTTCCTTTTTGTTTTGATTTCTACTTAAATTAGGATGAAGCAAGGTGAACAAAGAAGCAGACATGGTATATTACTGGAAATTTTTTTTCATTCTTATTTTCTCTGTCAGTTGAAATTTTATATTACCCCCAATCAATCTCCCATTAAAAAACCTTAACATAACGGTCAAGAATTTTTTTTTTCAGCAGCAGCAACTTGTAGACTCTGTAGTCAATTTTCTTTCAGCCTACTCTGAATGTATAGACAATGGCAGGCTATGAGAGAGCGAGAAACTGAGAAGACACTATATGTGACTCTCTGGAGGTCAACAGAGTGTCTATGAAAGGGATCAGACTGATAGCTCAAGTGTACAAGGGCTCTTGACAAGCTCTTTTATCTTAAGTGACAGTGTTTCCTCATCCCCTAGCCTTCCATTCCTCCCATACCTTGTTTTCTATCCTTCATGGCTACAGATTTACTCTTCTTCCTGGCTTTGATTAGCCTGCCCCCCAACCAACCTCTACCCTGCTTTCCTGTCCTCCCTTGGCCAAGAGTGCTATGACATGAGAGAAGTACTCTATCATCATGATGGGAAGTGTCAGGTGCACAAGATAAATGCAAATTTCATGGCCCTACTGTCTCATTCCGCCAAATTTTATGAGACTGAGAAAACTTGGAAGCTTATGCTACAGGGCCATTTGGTTGGCAGAAAAGGGAGCAGACTTTTTCCAACACTGTCTGTTGGCAGCTCCAGTACTAGATTTACAGCAAGGGATGGAGATTGCTTTGGCTATTGAGGCTGCTACTCGGCCAGCTGGGGGCCTCTCAAGTGAAGGAAGAATGATGGCGTGGATCCTGGGAGAGAGTGTTCCACTAAAGCACTCCCAGTGACAGCCTTTTGGTCCTACTTTGGGCTGAGAAATTTGGCCCTAGTGAGACTGGTCTCATTCACAGACAATGTCACCACCCAAATTCCCAGTGCCACTTAAAACTGGCATCCACAGAAGCGTTGGAATGGGAAGACAGTTTCTGTAGTGAGAAACTGGGTATAGTTCTGACCTGTTTTTGTGTTGGTTTGTGGTTTTCTATTATAGACTATTGCTCCATCTACTCCTAAAGCTATTATCACTTGGGAGATAGCAAATGTGATACATGTTGTGGCACAATGGTTGAAAGTCTGGATTTTTGGGCCACAGTGCCAAAGTTAAAAACCGGTTGTCTTCTAGCACAGTGCTGTGTGTGCACTTGTGGAAAATTCTCATCTTCTTCGCATCTCAGCTCCTGATTAAAGCACTTATAATAACAGCACTTATAATGGGGTTTACTGAAATGATCAAAAACAATAAGCCAAGTTAAGTGCTTAGAACATGGACAATGGAACCACTCAAGAGAAATGTGGCTATTATCACTGGTGAAAACACATTTTCCTGTCGTGAACAGGGATTTTACATTCTAGGGCAGTCAATCAGAAGACCCATGACTATAATGAGATATTTCAGAAGGAATCCTCAGACCTGCCTAGAAGTTGGAGTTTATTTCTGATACCACACTGTGCAACCTAGCTCCGATCCAGATGTACAGATGGAAATACTGACAGAGAAAGAACTGTGGGTACCTCTCAAGTCTGTAGCTGAGAATGGAGCCAATATACCAAGTCTACTCATAAGCAGAATAGACTCATGATGAAGGTCAAGGATCAATGGGCTTTGCCAAACCTCAGATACAGAACGTATGAATAACAGCAGCGGAGACCCAGATCAGTGTATTGAAAGCAGAGTGTCATTGTTTGGGGAAACAGATGTAGACCACCAGAAGCTTGGAACAATTTGCAAATGAGAAAAGTAAAATCTAAAATGAATGCGTTTCATGGTCCCACAGCCAGAAGAAGGTTCAGGATTAGAACATAAACTTGAACTTCCTAATGCCATGCACATGCACTGTGGTGGCTCTGCCGAAAGCCCTGGCAGGAACACACTAGTCTTCATACATGGCCTCACCTTCCTCAGCCAAAACCTCTCTTCTGCAGATCTTGTCTCCAACGGTGGCCAAATCGATGAAGCATCTGCCTCCAGCAATGAGTTAATAAGTACAGAGTACATTAGTAGACACGGAGAAAACACTTCTCAAAGTTTTAGCTTAAAAGTGTCATTAATGTGGGGTTACATTTTGAGGATCTACTATAATTTTCATGGCAGACACTGAGCTAGACCTTCCAGATGTTTCAGAAGAACATTAACTTCCGTGCCTACCCTCAAATAAAAAACCTGTTGGTCAGACACCAAGGAAGGTCACATGAAGCTGAATGAGAATGGGAGAAAAGCAAATGTATGAAGCCTTGACAAGACTGAGAGCAGAGGTTCTGTTTGGTCTTTTAAATATTTTTGCATAATATTTGGAACTACTGATTCTACACCTTATATAGCATTTAAAACAAATCTTCAGAAGGACTCTTAGTACAAAAACCAGATTAACTTTGTGACTTCAGTAACAAGAGTTATTGGCACAGAGATCCTTTGTTGAATACCACAAGGTACTCACCTACTGGGAAAAACTATGAGTTAATAAATGATTTATTTGTGTTCCACAGGTTCAGTGAGAGCCTTGTCTTTCATAGCTTATAATATTCCACACATGCAGATCTTCTGTTTAGACTTCCTGAACGTCCTACCGAGGAAGGGGCCCACTTCGTGAGTCCCAAGGAAACGATATGAAGCACAGTTCATAAGCATGTCCCACAACTTCCTGAGCAAAGGACTTTCCAGAACCCACAGACTGCCTAAAATAGTGAAGGAGAAAATATAGGGTAAAGGAGATGTTTTTCAATCAATTATACTTTTAAATTATTTGCTTCACACGATTTATTAGAACAAGACGAAAACCCCCTAAAGTTCTGAAGAAATATTAACATAACATGCCTGTAACTCATGCTGTGTTTAATGAGAGGTGCTGTTTTTCATGCCATGGGGGCCATAGCCCAATGAGTGATGACTCTGAAAAGGGTCACATACATATTCATCAAATTCGACATGCTCATGTAAACTGGTTTTAATAGGCCATGACAGCAAAGTTGTGTTGGGCAAATAGCTGCATATGGGCTTCTCCCCTCCACCGGCATATTTAGCCATTAACACTCTGCTATCCACGGATGAAATATTAGCTTGTTAACTTAAGGCCATCACTTGTTGTGGATTCTCTGTGGTAACCAAGTAAGGAAATCATCTTAGCTGCTTTCTTCAGGGTGAGTCTTGAACTTTATGTTTCTCATTTTACCTTAATGGTGTCATCACTACCGTTCTACTCCCCAGTCCCGGAACTCAGAACACTTATGCAAAATGTTCTGTCCCAGAGTGATATTATGTCCCATCCAGAATAAATACTCTTAGTTCTTGTTTGGTCATTATCACAAATGTTGCAGTTTTCCAAACTTTTAAAAATACACGTCAATGAAAAAACCATTTTCAACTGTCTACCAGTTTGGCATGCGTGACTGCTTAAGCTGACATTAACCCAAATCTAAGATCTATTTTGATGCTTGTCTTGGTTATTTCATGAATCTGTTGTCAAGTTTACAAAAAACCTAAATCATCAGAAAATAACTAAAATTACAATTAATTCATTGGAAAAAAAAAACTACCCAGCCATAAATAGAAGTGTGTGTGCCTTCTAGAGGCTACCAAAAAGACTGGAGCTCTGAAGTCCATTGTCTCAAGACATTCAAACTTTGAATCAATGTTGATAAATTTTCTTGCTGTAACTATCTAGAAGCTCTGGCCATCTCAACTACCAATGTCTGGATATTCTTATTTATTTCAATTCAAGTATATTAATGAATCATAGCATTTGGGTCTCTGTGTCAAGGAAGTTTCTTCTTAGGTGAATTAGTGTTTAATTTTACCCAGTGTAAAACAATCAGCAATGCATTCGAACTCTATCCTGAAGATAGAGTCATATCAGGCTGATTGGAGACATCACCAGCTTTAAGTAACATGTTGACAAATTTCATAGGGTGAAAACTAGTCTGCTACTTATAGCCAATGATATTAATTATGGGATCTTCTCCTTCACCTCAGCTTTTCTTACCTCTTTTCCAAAGAGGAATTGGGCTTTGCAAAAATAATTGTTTGCCTTTTATTGCTGAGTCCCCAGAGTGACACAAACTTAAAGCAACCTTATCTGACAAGAAAGTAAACAACACAGTAAAATATTTTATTCATAAATATAATTAATCTATATGATGAGAAAACATATTCAAAGATTTTTTTCGTAAATTAATCAGATACTTGACTCTTCTTTGTTGGTATGTTTCCTAGGGTAGAAGATGCAGGTGCATGAGGTTCCTCTTTTAATTTCCATATTCAGTTATGAATGAAAAGCACATTGGCATGGGGTTGGAGAAATGGTTCAGCAGATAAGAACACTGGCTGGTCTTCCAAGGACCCCGGTTCAATTCTCAACACCCACATGACAGCTCAAAACCATCTGTAACTCCAGTCCCTGAGACTGGCCTCTTCTGGCTTCCAAGGGTACTTGGCATTCACATGGCACACAAACAAACACACAGGCAGAACACCCATACACATAAAAGTTACTTTTGGTCATGGTGTTTTGTTCCAGCAACAAAAATCCCAGTGAAGACACCATCAGAGTCTGGTGGTCTCATCAGTGGATAGACAACTGAATAGTACTCCTTCTTTCTCCATTAACCCACTGGTTGCCAATTGGTCAGCAGTACATGATAGGAGCATGAATCTCTCCCTCTTCCATCTCTGACTGTTAGGAGAGCCCAACTTCTGTGGACCCAGTGCCACGTATAAACAGCTATTATGAGTTCATAGTTGCCATGGCCATACCATGCTTAGAAGATGGTATTTCACACAGTTATCCCCCATCCTTCAGACATATTCTGTTTTGCCCCTATTTCACAATGTTCTCTGAGCTTCAAGACAGCAGGATCCATGTCTCTCCCAGGGCTGAGCCCTCAACTGTGCTTTCCTTTCAACATTCTGTGAACCCATGGGTGTTTGTATTTACCTCAGTTCACTGCAAGAACAGGTTTCTATGTTTAAGGGTGAGAATTGCTTCTGTGGTTATAAACAGATATTTAGGGGGTGGGTTCATGTCATGTCAATTAACTAAGCAATGATCTTAGGTTTCCCCTTCCCTAGGATCTAAGACCTCTTCAGTCATGGATGTTGGACCAGGTTTACTGCATTATACATGGATTCCATCTTGTAGAGCAAGCTCTAAATCCATTAGGGAGCAGCGATGCTCCCATAACAGTGATGTCACCATTCCACCAATGAGCACATCTTGTCTGCTAAGTTAGTATTATAGTTGGGAGAATTCACTGTTGGGTTAAAATGTCAGAGCTTTTATTACGCTGTAACCTGCACAGAACCATCTAGCAGCATCAAAGTCAGACAGCAAGCAGGAATCTCCTGGCCCAATTCCAACTTGATTTCTACATCTTGCATTTGAGGTCGAAATGTTCTTAAATGAAGATATCACTACCATGTACATAATTGATAGATTGTGTGTTCTGTAACTTCCCAGTTCTGGTCGAAGTCCATTAGGCTACTGTTGCCAAAAAACATAGGACATAATTTGCTTGATTTCTATGTTTTTGGAAAAGAAATCTATTTGTAACTATTCTAATTTTATTCTAACGAATCAAGAACTTTATATCAAGAAAGTCACATTGCCTTCAATGACTAGTGAATAGAGGAAGAAGAGAAAAAGCATGGCTTCCTTGGCATGACTGCCCAACGCTACGAGTCAGGAATAGTTGATACATTTGGCAGATGCAGGAAAGTGCCATCTGGTATAGATTTCCTTTCAACTCATTGGGAGAATTTCGGGATCATAGACAGTAATTGAAAGCTGTTGTCTTGGGGGTGTTATTTTATTCAGTGTCCCCCCCCCACTTCTAGTTAGTTTCTGATAACCAAGCCCTCTAAGCTGACATGCATCCTCTTATTCCACCTGTACTCACACTTCCTACACATGCCTGCACGCTCAGAGTGAACACCCATAAATAACATGCAGTTTGCATCTATTTTGCTCCAAAGTGCTGTAAACATCAAGGTCTACTTATGAGAGGTGTGCTTTTGGTTACAGGGGGTCATTGAAAACTGAGGACAAATGAATTGAAGTAAGCAGAATGGATGGCATTGTTGGTCATAACTGAACGCTGGGTCTGAATGAGGCCACTCAAAGCCGATCACACATGACTGTAATCCACGGCTCTGCCCAGCATTCCCCGGGGATAAATCTGTCTCCAGTTTTTATTTACATATTATCATTTTACCTTATGTCACTGTCATAGTTTCAGACTTGAGTAAATCCACATTTAAATAGTGATTTGTCTCCTTTTGATAGTAAATATTCTTGTAAGTGGTGGTTAAGATTAAAGGGAATTTGTTGACAATAGGTAGACAGGGCTATTTAGGATTAAATGAAATTATATACTCAGCCAAGAGAGCATTCTTTGGGAAGCTCCATCCTGCAGGTGCTGGTTACCCTACAAATGCTGCCTTTGAAGGTACAGTGATAATTCCCTGAAAGGAAAAAGAAAGAAAGGGAGAGGTGGAGAAACAACACATTTAAATACGTTCTCAGCTCTCTAGACTCCCTGGGAGGGGCAAATCCTGCCTGGGAGAGCCCTCCAGACGCCACCACTTAAAGGTTAGCACAGGGTTCTTTTGAGGTGACATTAAAACCTTTAATAGCTCCCAGCCAGTTTGGACAGGAATCATTTCCCTCACTGGAGGCAGAGGCAGAGGCAGGAGCTCTGTACTGCTCAGTTACCTGTCTGCAAGAGGCTGGGGTGAAACCTTAGCTGGGTGGCTTGGCAGGAGAGGGTGGAGCCCACCCTGTCCTGTCTGCTGGCCTTGCCCTCCGCCCTAATTGCACCAAAGGCCCCCAAAGCTTCAGGTTGCCCATTAGGCTCTTGCTGAGATTAGCAATTATAATATCAGTTTTCCCCCAACACAGGTCTGACGGAATGGCTGGGAGAGCAGAGGTGACTCAAAGTTTAGTAAGTCTTGGGGAAAGTTTACCAGTGCCTGCTGTTTTCTGGTCAACAGATTTGGCCTTTCCACTCCGAGCATTGGCCGCAAACAGTAGGAACCCTTTTCAATCACTGCCAGCGACACTTCATTTCTGTCATATATGACCCTTGGCAAACTGCAACTCAGCGAAGAACATTCTTTCCAGAAAGGAACCAGACATCATTCAGCTAAAGACGATTTATGGTGGGGACGCAGGGCTTGTTTGCTTTTGTTGGCCCCCTAGAGCTACTCAGCCAGTTAAAATGAATGTCCTTTTGCACAGCCATGCTGATAGGAGGGTCCTTCTTGGGAGGCCTGGGGAGGGTGGACGCCACCCACCCTGGACTTCATAATGACTTCACTACTTTATGACTTGTCATCTACCTCTGCTGCCGTGACCCAGGAGCCTCCGGATCTCCTACCTGAACAAGCATCCCATTTTGTAGTTTTCCTTGAAAACGAAGTGCCTATTTCCCAGCCACTTTCCCCTCCAAGGGCCTTAGTCACGCATCCTTCAGTTCTTCTGCTCATACTTCATTTGTTCAAAAATTAAAGAAAAAGTTTGACTAAAGTTTGAAAAGTGCTTACTTGAGCCCCAGGTCCCCAACACCCTTAGTCTTCGCTTATCTGCTGTGTGAGGAGGCACACCCCCATGCAGTTGCTGTCAGAATTTCCTAAGGAGTGCAGCTGGGAGCAAGCCTCAGGAGTGGTCTAGCCCATCTGTATATCTCCCATAATTAATATTATTATTATTTAGGAGGAATAGATTAGAGGGAATTATTGTTCAGTTTTATATTTTATCGAAAACAACAAAAGGATTTTTAGCATCAATGGTAGTGATGGTTCCAACAAAACTGTGACATATTTCATGCCACAGAACTGCATACATGTATGATTGTCTAAAGTAATGAATATGAAGCTATATGCACTGATCACAATAAAATACTAGTGCAATAGTAATGCTAATAATTACTACTAATGTTGATATTAATAGTTTTAACTCAGAGCACATCTGGCTAGGTATATGAACTTTAAATGTATTTAATGCCACTGAATTGTGGGCTATGAATGTTAAAATGATGAATATTCTGACACATGCACTGACTAAATTAAGATATATTATAGTAATTATATCAAATATTAATTCATTGAAATTCTATTGATCAATGTTGTAATTATTAAAGCTATTAGTAACTATTAACATGAATACTAATAATTAATATTCAGAGTAAATGCGGCTGAGATGAGTGAACTATGAATGTGTCCCATGCCATATTGAACTATGTATTTATAGATAACTAAAATTATTATGCTACAAGAGCCAGCCAAATAACCTAAAATATTAACCTAATAGTAATAATAATGTTCATTTGAGCATGTCTGGCTCAGATGGTCAGTATGTTTCTTAGCACTGTTCCTAGGAGCAGGCTGACAACTGACCATCCATCCATGGGAGGAAGGGTAAGGTCAGGCCCCCAGAACCACCGCAGTCCTGTTTCAGATGGCGGTGGAAATAGAGGGTAACAAAGTGGTAGGCACCATCTTCTCAGAATTACTCAAAGACATTTTAAAGTCAAGGGATATAGATTTCCAGAAAACCACATATATTTGGGGAAAATAGGGGTCATTCTCCAGAGGCTTTGATCTGTTCCTTGGCATTTCACAGAAGGCAGCCAGACCATGTTGACTCAACACCAGCAGTGCAAGCTGGGACCAATTAATTTACACCACTTTGTGTGGGAGCTGCAGCCCGGTGTATTCTGCCCCGCTTAACAAAAAATAAATGTTTAGTATTAGCAGAGTTTATAAAACTTATAAAGCCAATAGGTGATGTGATTTTTTTTTAAATAAGCACCCAACCCCATTGAACAAGTATTTGTGACTTGTTCTGGTCAGTCTTTGCAACTGCATGTTTTCAATGTCCATTTACAGTCTATGGCACTGTAAATTTAAAAAATCTGAGACATATTTTTCTCTCTCTGAGAACTTGGGCATTGACTTGATTTTTAGGTCTTGAGTTTAAATTGATTCTAAAGTGAACCACTGATGTCTTGACTTCATGAATATTGTTCATCACCAGTTTAGACCTTCTAGAAGAGTTGTCAGTGGGGTGAGGTTCATTACCTAACACTATGAACATTGCTTAAAATAGAAGAAAGAAAGAAAGAAGGAAAGAAAGAAAGAAAGAAAGAAAGGAAGGAAGGAAGGAAGGAAGGAAGGAAGAAGGAAGGAAGGAAGAGAGAGAGAGAGAAAGAGAGAAAGAAAGAAAGAAAGAAAGAAAGAAAGAAAGAAAGAAAGAAAGAAAGAAAGAAAGAAAGAAAGAAAGAGGGAGAGAGAAGTGAAGGAGGGAAGGAAGGAAGGAAGGAAGGAAGGAAGGAAGGAAGGAAGGAAGGAAGGAAGGAAGGGAAAAAGTTGCTCTATACAAAGCAAAGCCTTTAATGACCACTTCAACATTAGGTTCATTCTTTTCTTCCTTCCAACACTTGGGCACTGACTGGCAGGTGATCTACTGAATCTGAGTGGACTCTGTGACAGGCCATGGGACACACTGGAGGCAGCAAATCTGGATTTGCTAAATGACACGTGCTTACAGAACATGCGAAGAAGAAACCATCTTCCTATGTGCGAGAGGAATGAAATGAATGCTAGATGGAATATGACATGTGAATGACGTTATACAAAAGGTAGGGATGGATCAGCAGCAGATGAACTTTGTTCAGAAAGAAGAATAATCTTTTATGTCGCAAAATCAAATGCCTTGTTCTGTGTGTGTGTGTGTGTGTGTGTGTGTGTGTGTGTGTATGTGTGTGTGCGTGCGCGCGCGCACATTTGTATTTATTTATTATGTACACAGTATTCTGCCTGCAGGCCACAAGAGGGCACCAGATCTCAGATTACAGATGGTTGGGAGCCACCATGTGGTTGCTGGGAATTGAACTCAGGACCTTTGCAAGAACAACCAGTGCTCTTAACCACTCAGCTACCTCTCCAGCCTCTGTGTTGTCTTCTTAGTCCTTTATCATGGGTGAATGGATTAAGGCTGTACTTCCCTACACAAACTAAGTGGAGGGGTGGGGTTCAGGGTCTAGTTAGAGCTTGGACTGCACCACCTAATAAAGGACTGGTTCTTGGGATGGTGGCCTGACTCTGACCTGAGCCACAAGAACCTACAGACAGAAAACTGGCGTTACTTTAGTGGTGAGAAGAGAGATGCCCACCCTCCCTGAGTGGTAGGGACAGAAGGTATGAAAGGCTTACCCATGAACTGTATGGGTCTGCACCAAAAGGGAAGGCCAACATGAGACTGGGTTCTATCCAACAGGATTGGCTAGCAATGAGACGTTTCATCAGACACAGGTAAATATCCTACCATAGACGGGTAGAGACGAAGTTCCAGTAACAGGCTGGAATAGTTTCAGTAGTCTGGGTCACTGGATCCTCAGGAGTGAGGGACTCAGAAAGGAATCCCTCACCATGGCAAGTAAGTGGGCACGGGGAAAAGGAGCTTAACTATTTCTAAGACTAGAAAGTGTATCACTTCTCAAATAAGTGGCATTTATCTTAGTCCCTTGGCTCTCTGAACTCTCGGTTACCCCAGGCTTTTATGCGGTAGTGAAAGAAGACGCCAAAACAAGGGTGGAGGTGAGGAGAGTGAACCACTTTCCTCTCGGGCTGCAATCGCAGAGCAGATTGTTTCACAGTGCGGCAAACAAAACACGAGTTCACTTGAACCTGTTGTTATCAGATACAGGCTGGAACAGAGAGGACTCTTAATGGTTAGCCAAGCTGTAGAGCCTCACTGTAAATCCTTCTTTCCATTGCTTTGTGACTCGTTTCTGTGACTTCATGATTTGAAAGGACCCCAAAGACTCTATTATCAGAATGACCAAGCCTCCCTCCCCCCGCCTTGCAGGGTAGAGAAGACAAGAAAAATGAATGGGAAGTTTCACTTCATCTCAACATATCAGTTACTCTACCTCACAGCCATGCTGTCTGAGGAGGAGGTGGAGGTTCAAGGGGAGGTTCAGATATGACAGAGGACAAAGAATGACACCAGAATCAGAACTAAGGTACTGACTACATACAAATGGCTCCTGACAAAAGTGTCTTAATCTCTCGGGAGGGAATCTTCGTTGTCTAATTTATTTGTTAGTAGATGGAGGATACTGGCACCTTAAACTTGCATCATTTTCCGACTGTTTTCTGAAGGGATAGTTGTCAGGTCCCAAAGAAACCCAGGACAAATGGCTAACTGTGGTGCCTATTAGCATATTGCAGGGTCTCACTCAGTACCTGTAGCTCCTCTGAGCTATCCTGTACCCTACCTTAAACCTCTCCAGCCCAGGGGCTTTGCTTCCTTTCCACCAACTTCTCTTCCCTATATGACTCCGCCACTTTGGCATTCACTCTTGGTTCTCGTGATCGTCTGCTCTTGGATCCTGCCCCCTCTCCTGCCCCTCTCACTTCTCTTCCTCTCTCACTCTCCTCTCAAGGCCCAGTCAATTCTGCTGACCATGTTTCTCTCTCCGCTCTGGACTCTTCCAGATGTCTCGGGCTGGTTGTAATCTCTTTTTCATATCTACAATAACAACCTTCTCCTCATCCATACCTTAGAGTGGCCATGTCTGCAATTTCATTCAGTAGTTACGTAATAGCATTAGACTATTACCAGAATGAATGTTAGCTGAACGACAAGTGTTTAGCTACTTCATTAAGTCAGTAAGGGACCACAAAGAGTCACCCTGCTAGATCTAGGTGACAGCAAGCTCTTTAGAGGATGTCTTGCATTGTGTCTAGTCATCTTCATTACATGCTCTGAAAGACAAAAAAAAAAAAAACATGTTGCTAAATAAATGAATGCTTAAGTGAGTCAATGAAGTAGATAGCCAATTATACACGTCATTTTACCCAAGTAATTGGCCCTGTCTCCCCGCTTTGCTAGTAGAGCACTCGAAGTTGATTTGTTTGCCAGTCAATAGTGTTGTGTGGCTCATGTCATTATGAACCACTCCCCTTGAAATGAGCAAACCTCTAGAGCCATATGAAATGGAGCCATATGACAACTTGGGAAACTGCCTAGAGATATCTGGTTCCTGGAAATAAGTGACTCTACTACAAAACCGTAGCTGAGCATCGACTCGTAAAAGACACTCATCGCCAAGAAGTGGAGCAACAGGAAGTAAGAGCCAATTCACACTTAGAGGTGACAAAGTCATCTTCCTAGCTCAGGAAACAAAGAGAAGATGCCATTTTTCCCATTCCCTACAGTAAGCAACCTCCTCAGGAGTAGAGGAACCAGAGTCTCAAGTGGCAGGCCAGTTTGCCCGTATAAACTGATGGAGTTGGTGGGATTACTTTGAGTATTCAGAGGACCAGGCTGATACCCTATGCTGAAAACTTCCTGATCTGTGGTAGATCTTTCTTCTATAGACACCCAGCAGAGTTTCTCATTTCCATAACAGTTTTTTTTTTTTTTCAGGAATAGATACTAAGGTGAAGAATGAAAACTGCTACAACTACCCATTGAAAATTACCTTTGTGTATGAGAATCTTCTTAATATTTCTCAGTTGTGCCAATATGCTTTTGTCCTCTCACCCAAAAAAATGATTGTTTTTATTTCTTTATCATTATTATTATATACCTCTTTGTTTATTAAAGAAAAGAAAGAGAAAGAAGTGGAGGAGGACCTGGAAGGAGTTGGTGAAGGGAAACAATAATCAGAATATATTGTATGGGAAAAATATTTTTTCAATAAAAATGTAAGTTATAAAAAAGTTAGGAAACATAAGAATCCATCTGAGTTCCTGTCATCAATTCCTTATGTCCACCAATCTTACCCACAGCAAGTGGGAAATCTACTGTGAAGGTTTTTTGATAAAGCAACCCCACCTTCAACTACCAAAGATTTATGGTATGAAAACATGGTACATCTATTTATATATTGTGGGCATGCATGTGTAGCTGTGCTGTCCAGAGGTGAACGTGGTCTCTTTCTTCAAATCACACTCCATCTTACTTTTTCAGACATGGTCTCTTACTGAACCTGTCTAGAGAGGCTAGTCAACAAGCCTCTGGGACCCTCATATCTCTTCCCTCACTACAAGGGTTGAGGCGATGGAGGGGAGGGGCATTACAAGTGCATGCCACCCTGCCTGGCTTTTTACTTGGGTGCCTGGGACCCAAACTCAGGTCCCCACGCTTTCATAGCAGACAATTTGTCCACTGGACCATCTCCCGATCTTCCCAACAGTAAGTCAGTAAGTAGTATTTTAAAGGATCTCTGAAAATGTTACAAAATGAACATGTCTTTACTATTATTTTCCTAATAATAATTTACAATTATAAACACAACTCATAATCAACTTGGTAACTGCACACAGCTAGAGTAAAATGAGTTCACAGACAACACCCTTAGTTTATTTCTTGGTGTTCTTTGAATATTAAACAGCCAAGACTGTAAAAGTTCAATGTCCTAAACACTTTGTTTTCACTTCCTAAAGATGCCATCATTACTGCATGGCTATGAGCTAATGCATTTGTGTTGAGGACGCAAGGTTTGTTTTTTCCCTTCACAGCAAGTTTTCTTGCTGTCTTGTATAGAGGCAGATGCTTTTCTGATTGGTTATTGGAAGCCAAAAAGTATACTTGAGAGTACATTGTTTCCTCGAATATTTACCCAGCTCATCACAATAGTGTCTATGAAAGGCGTTCTGACACTCAGAAAGATATTTATACTTTATTAGTACCTTTATCCATTTCAACCCTCTATTACCTAAGTGGGTCAAAGATTTGGCACTTAAAATGTTTAGCACTTAAAATTCCAGATAGAATAGTGATAACATGACTTAAACACAGACATTCTTTTGAAAAGAACTGGAAGAGAAGAGGGAACTTCTTAAAGTCTCAGCAACACTTCATAGACATGAAATTGATCCTCAACCCAAACAACTCTACGGTCCATTATCATAGGGTACATTTCAGAGCTATTTAGCTAGAGCATAAAGTTCAGTCATGTGACCAAAATCTCCAAGAGCAAGTAAATGTATCAGGGGTCAAAGGGCACAGGACTGAAAGAAACATCTGGATTTCATCTTTTGAACTTTTAATGGAAACCCAGATCACTTGGAGCACATCTGGGGGATTTGACAAGAAGAAAGGGTGGAGTGTTTTATGGGAGATTTGTTCTACTTACCGGCTTTCCCATGGGTTGGATTTGAATCTCCTCAGATAATGTTATTTACAGTATTTGGAATATCATGGAATGTCACTTGACATGTACTGCTTAATTATCTCCACATTATATAACACTTGCCTTGTTTAGTTTCTTAATTTAAGTTTAGCTTAAGTAGGAGGGTCCTGGGAAAACATTAGGAAACACTGTCAACTATGAAGACTGCATTTTCCCTGGTGAAGCAGTTATTATCTCCCAGCAGGGACAACCATTATTAAAAATCACCACGTGGAATGACCAAAGAAGAGGCCTGTAGTATTCAGTCTTACTGGCTCACTGCCTATACCCACATTAACTCCACACCCATCCCTAGACATCTGTGCATGAAAACATCTCCAAAAGCCTTGAAGAGCCTTGCCAGCAAGTGACCTGACTTTCACCACACTGCTCCTGGCTGAAAATGTGTCTTGAGTACCAGTGAAAAATAATATGAATTTCTTTGCCACAGTGTTTAGGACTTGTTTCCATCAATGACTAAAATGTCAAGTAACTTTAATTATTCTTATGTATCAATGTATACTCTGTGTGTGTGTGTGTGTGTGTGTGTGTGTGTGTGTGTGTGTGTGCACTTTTGTGGATCAGGGTATGCCTGTTCGAAGTATATACATGAGGTCAGAAGACCACCTCAGACATTAGCCCTCAGGTATCTTACACCTTTTTCTTGGAATTTTTCCAAGTAGGTCAGACTAACTGGCCCACAAGCTTCTAGGCATTCACCTATCTCTATTTCACAGCTGGTAGTCACTGGAATTACAGGCATCTATTGCCACAACTGACTTTTTACATGGGTACTGGGGATCAGAATCTCAGGTCCTTAGGCTTAGAAGTCAAGCATTTCATCAAAGAAGTCATCCCACTCCCCTGGCCCCAAATTGCTCAAATCCTTTCACTCTAGTTTTCTAGTTCACTTACTTTTGTAAAGTATTACTTTGGAACGTCTTATTTCGGACAAGTTTATTTTCAGCAACTATATTTTGTTTTCCTGGACTTAGCGGTAAACATAAACTTCAGAAAAAACAATCTCGTTTAAAACGTACTTTTCAGTCTTTGCTGGTGAAACTGGCTGAGTGGATGATGACGCCTCCTGCAAGCAAAGTTGGAACCCTGAAACCCACGCAGGTTCTACCAGAGAGTGGGCTGCTGTGGCAAAAAAAAAAAAAAAAAAATACAACCATGTTATTTTTTTGGAAGAATGTGAAATACTTTTGAACTATGAACTGGAAAAGTGGTTAAATGCTGTAAGCAGAGCTCAGGGGGGCATTCTAGTAGGCTCCTGTAGGACAACAGTAATGCAAATGATGGAGGCTCATGAGGAGAAGCAAACAGAAGAGCAAAGATTTTAACAGCATCTGGGCTACAGGCCACTTGTGATATTTGGGATATATCTCCCCTTCTCCCTTTGTCCTAAGAACTTGCCTGAGGCCATTATAAAATAATGGGCTCATTTCTTTGGTGAGGGAAATGTCAAGAGAGCATGATATGGAGTCGGTGGCATTATTCTTTTTTTTTTTTGTATTTTTTTTTTTTATTTTACAATACTATTCAGTTCTACATAATAGCCACAGATTTCCTTGTTCTCTCCCTTCCTGCCCCCCTCCCCTTCCCCCCCCCAGCCACCCCCCATTCCCACCTCCTCCAGATCAAGGTCTCCTCCGAGGACTGGGATCGACCTGATAGACTCAGTCCAGGCAGGTCCAGTCCCCTCCTCCCAGATTGAGCCAAGCGTCCCTGCATAAGTCCCAGGTTTTAAACAGCTAACTCATGCAAGGAGCCCAGGATCTGGTACTACAGCCTAGATGCCTCCCAAACAGATCAAGCCAATCGACTGTATCACCTATTCAGGGGGCCCAATCCAGTTGGGGGCCCCTCAGCCTTTGGTTCATAGTTCATGTGTTTCCATTCATTTGGTTATTTGTCTCTGTGCTTTATCCAACCTTGGTTTCAACAATTCTCGCATCCAAGGACTGAGGAATCTGGATGCAGACATCCACGGTTAGGCCCCGGGTGAAGCGCTAGGAGTCTAATTAGTGAGAAAGAGGAGGGTTTATATGGGCATTATTCTTACTACTAACTCTTATGCAGGTCTACAATGAAAAGGAACAAGTAGACTGGGGAAAATGGATATTTTGGGAGAGGAAATGGACAGTAGGAACCCTAATGTATGGCTGAGATATGTGCTGAAAGAGAGGCTGTAATAAGGAGACGGCATCGTTTAGGAAGGGCTGCTCTGCGCTGGAGCGAAGGGAGGGGTGCCCTCAGGGCAAGACTCCACCCAACTGAGCGTGCAGCTTGTAGAAGAAAAGGTGTAAGGAGTTTTCTGATTCCAGGAAGGCAAAAGTATACAAAAGCGACTATAAATGTCCAAGGGGGAGCCAGGGAATGGAATGTGATGGTTTAAATGAGAAATGTCTCCCATGGGCTGACAATTGGTGATGCTGTTTGAGAAGGCCATACAGCCTTGTTGAGGAAGGATATCACTGAGGGTGGGCTTTGAGAACTCATGTCCTCACTCCACTTCCTTTTTGCTCTCTGTGCTTCCTGTACGAGATTGAAGATGTGAGCTCTCAGCTTCCTGATCCCATCATCTGCTGCCATGTCTCCCCACCATGATGGACTCTTACACGGAACTGGAAGCAAAATAAACTCTCTTGCTTAAGTTGCCTTGGTCATGGTGTTTTATCAGCAACTGAAATGCTGCTGAGCAACTCTAATGAAACAAAAGCAGTCACTGATGAAAACTAACACAGGCAAGTATATGATCTTAAATGCTCTTGTGTTTACATAAAATCAAAGGATAAAATGAAATAAAAAAATCATTAAACTTAAAACTAAAACCACAGAATAACAAAATAATCCTGAAAGTTATAAAATAGGAATAATTGTAAGTATAAACATTTGTGAATCGGAAAAACACAATATTTTAAAAGTAAATCAAAGTCTGATACTGTAGAAAAACAAAAGCCAAAAAACACCCAAAACACACAAAGACATTAAAAATATTCAGAGAAAACCATTTTCAATTGAACAAATAATTCCAGATGAAAATAGAAAGATAATATTATAGTTCTATATTGAAAAACTAGAGCAATCTAGAATGTACATCAGTTGGAGAGTTACTAAATTAGAGTGTCCATCCAAATGAATAGCACAGTCATGAGAATGATAATAGCATGGGACATTTGCAGATATTGAAGGAAGTTCATGATGCACAATTAAGGGGCAAGGAGGGTGAGTGTTAATCTCGCTAGCATGTCCCATGCTTGGGGAATGCTGTCAACCCAGAGCTGCATGTCCACGTGGCCCTCTGTGCACATCAGCCTGACGGCATGCTGAGAGCAGGACCTGAGAGTGGTCCTAAGCTAAATTCTCCCTGCTGCAATCATTTCAGAAAATAAAGTCATTGAATACTCTGGAACTGCTTTCTGCTGAGGAGGCCCAGAGATCTCACCTTGACTTCCCCTCCAGGACAGTGGATTTCTCATCTAGCACCCAAACAATAAATCCATATTTTTCCTTTCTTTGTTGGCATAAATACGAATAACTTACAAGACATTCTACTTCCTAAGGAAGTCAAATCCAATGCAAATACCAGGTTTAACTCCAGGAGAAAAGAAAAGCAAGTCAAAAACAAAGAATGACAGCTGTGGAGGAAAGACAGAATGCAAACATTCCAGTAAAGGAGATTTAATGGGGGGCTGGGCAAAACTTAGAAGTTTTTTTTCCCAGTGATTTTATTATTATTTTTTAACATTCCAACCGTAGTTTCCCTCCCTCCCCTCCTTCCAGTCCCTCCCCCACCTCCCCTCCACCCCCACATCCACACCTTCTCCCTTTCTCTTTAGAAAAGGGCAGGCCTTCCATGGTTATCAGCCAGCTGTGGTATATCAAGTTGCAGTGAGACTAGGCACTTCCCTCCCTATTAAGGCTGGACAAAGCAACCCAGAATGAGGAATAGGGTCCCAAAGGCTGGCAAAAGAGTCAGAGACAGCCCCTGCTCCCTCTGTTAGGAGCAGAAGAAGGCCAGGCTATAAATCTGTAACTTATAGGCAGAGGGCCTAGGTCAGTCCCATGCAGAGTCCCTGGTTGTTGGTTCAGTCTCTGTGAGCCCCTATGAGCCCAGGTTAGTTGATTCTGTGGGGATTTTTGTGGTGTCCTTAACTTCTCTGGCTACTATAATTTTTCCTTCCACTCTTTTGCAGGATTCCCTGAGCTCTATCTAATATTTGGCTGTGGGTCTCTGCATCTGTTGCCAGTAGTTGCTGGATGAAGCCTCTCTGATGACAATTGGGCTGGGTACCAATCTATGACTATAGCAGAATGTATTAGGCATCATTACATTGACTTTGGGAATGGGCAGTCATGTTTGGTTCTATCCTAGATCTCTGAGCTGTCTAGTCTCTGGGTCCTAGAGCTCCAGGCAGGTGTTAGGATTGAGCTCCCTCTCATGAGGTGGGTCTTAGGCTGGACCAGTCATTGTTTGGCCATTCCTACAATTTCTGTGCCACCTTTATCCCCCAGCACATCTTGTAGGCAGGACAAATTGTAGCTCAAGGGTTATGTGGCTGTTTTGGTGTTTCAATCCCTCTACTGGAAGTCTTGCTGGGTTACAGAAGATAGCCAGTTCAGATTATGTATCTAATCACTATTCTTGATATGGTTGGTGGGGAAACTCTTTTCTTAATGGGCATGCATATTAAAGAAAAAATGAAACAAAATAGTATCTGGAGTGTTCCATGACAGGTAGGAAGCATGGTCCATAGATTTAAAGCGCAATAGATTATGTCAACACATAAAATACTAAAGAAACTGAGTAAGAGAAGTACAAGACAGGAAAATGTCCTAAACTCAGAGGAAAACCATGCATGTATTTACAGGACGAAATGAGCTGTAAGTGACTGCTAGCAGTATAAGAAGAAATTGCTAAGCATTTTACAGGAGGCGAAAAGAGTAAAGGAAGAAACATCAATAAATAACCTCAGCTAGATGAAAAAGTATTTCAAATGATGCATCAAATCTTAGGTGAGATTAATGAGAAGCATCACACAGCAAAACATGCTTAGTAAAATAGTTTGGTTTGATAAAGAAAACATTCCACTGTAATCTTCAAAGAACAGATTATTCTCCAAATGTTCTTCAAATATACATTTCAAATTCCTATTATTTCCAAAGAAATAGAAGAGGCAAATAGAAATAGAAATAGAGGGCAAAGAGAGAAGAAGGAAGGAGAAAGATGAATTGGATAAATAGATCCAACAATACATGAATATAATATAAATATATCATATAAATATGTAAATATACATATGTGCATAAGATTTCATCAAATTTTATATTGCAACATTAAATATTGAAAGACTATGGAGCTATGATTATTAATTTAAAAAAGCAAAATCCAGGAATTCTGTGCCTTCTGAGGTTTGTGTCCTGAACGTTTCCCAAAGTCTAAGTGTGAAAGGTGAGATCTCCAGGGTGGCATTGCAAGGGGTGGTGACCACTAACCGCAGAATCTGTCATGTGTGTGAGGACCCTGCAGAGCCATCCAGAGCCCTGGGGAGGTTTATTCTTTTGGCCAACCTGAAGTTAGCAGGGCAGGACTAGTGCCATATTACCTGGGCTGGAGCTCCTGAATTCTCATTCTTGCCCTCAAGCCTAAAGCATACCAGGACGGTCTTGAACACACTAACTCTGATGCGTGATGCCCTGCTCCCATCTCTGTCTCCCTTGGTCCAGATCTGCAGAGGATGGAACCCGCTCTGGGTTTCACAGTGCAGCATGGGCCTGGGAAGGTTGTGGGTGAGGAATAAGAAGAAGCACAATGGCAAACTTTCTAATCTCGTCTGAGCAGCAGTCCTAAGCTTTGGGGCTGGTGCTGGCCAACTCCAGCCAGGCAAGTGCCAGACCTAGAGGCTCTCCTAGAGGCTCACCTATCCTCTACCAACTGGTCAAGCTCCTCTCAGGGTTGTCTGTGAACCCTCTTAGACTGGGTCCACCTATCCTGCTGCTTTGTTCCCACCCTCTCCTCACCAGGTGCCAGATCAGGAGGGCACAGGCCCACTGGCTCATTCCTTGAACAAGGGCAAGCAAACGACCAAGATGCTGGTGGGACAGCTCCTCCCTGAACAGAAGCAGGCCACCATGCAGAACCACCTGGAATGAGCCATGCATGCATGACTGTGAGCATTGCTCAGGGTGTCCGGACAATGGATATGAATGTCCTGAACTTTGCTTCAGGCTACATCTGGTCCTCAACTACATCATGGTGGACACTCCCCTGCTGTACACCATTATATACATTGCACATGTGTACACTGACTGGAGAGGGGACCTTTGACCACATCCAGCTTGTTCCTGCACCACAACCAAGACGACGACGACCACCACACCACCACCACCACCACCACCAGTTAGGGCAACCTAGCAAACAGCATGAACAAGTTAGATGCCCACCAGACCTTAGACTCAGGGATTCCCTCTTCTGTCTGACACTGATGGACAGTGCCAGCATGTGGAGCTTCCCAGCCCCAACTCAGCACTGCTGCCAATGGGGACCTCGGAACTCAGGTCTGTTTGGGATAAACTCAGTGGCTCTTTCCTTGTCCCTCTGGTCTTCCAGTGTTAACATCAGTAAAAAGTGCTGACATGTGAAAAAAAGTCTCAAACCAATAATAATAAATAATAAGTAATGATAGTAATAATAACTTGAGGCACATTATGGTTTTTCCAAGCAGAGGAAAACCTTAGGCTTCTGCTAATTGGATGATTACTTCTTCCAAGTGACTCACTGACCTTCATAATATGAATTTCCTCTTTGGTAAGATTCAGAAGCTTCAGAAATTTCTGGTAACCAAATTTGGCTCCTGTGGAACTCTTCTAAACTTATTATTTCTTACAATGGAGATAAAATGCACCAAATCAGACTTCCTTTGTATAAAAGTCCAGGAGTCCCTGATTTTGTCACCTGAAGCCATGTTGGTTCTAGTTATTGGACCAAGTATTCGAGAACTTTTAAGAGTAAAATGGGGGGAGGGCTTCAGAGAGACTGTGTGAAGAGAATCTTGGGCTTTCCTAAGCAGGAGAAATTCCAGGCTTTGCAACAGTGTATACACACTTGCCAAGAGCCTTACCGATTTCCTCAATGTGGAAAGAACTGTGGAGCTTGTAGCCTTTCCTCCTACAAGCTTCAACATGCCAACTTCAAGATGTTGGGAAGTCTTCCAGGAGAGAAAGGCTCAGACCAACCCAACGTAGAGTCCTCCCTGTAGAAAGCTGAAGGGTTAGCTTAAGATCAGTTTGTTTTAAATCTAGGTTTTCAAATGTGAGGAGTGATAATATTTAGGGACCCAAAGTAACTAAAATCAAGAGTGTATACATGAGACTCTTGAAAATTAATATCCCACCATTTTCCCAATGTTAAAATTTCCTTAATGGAAACTTGATACAGAAAGCATTGTCCCTCCAGTGTTTCCATGGGTAAAGTGGGCATCTAGATGTATGACAGAATTACCAGAATACCATAACGTTGATATTTTATTGGAGACTTCAGTTTGGAAAGCAGAGTGGCAATGATTCTTTCCATAAAGTTTTTAGTAAAATTAGAGACTAGCACTTCTCAAAACTACGAAGTTGTGGTGTGTACTATAGGCAAAATAAGTAGCCAGATTTAGAACCTTTACATCTTTACCTATAGGTCTACTGCATTTTACAAAGCAGTATGTTCTCTTTTGCCAAACATGATAAAGCAATACAAGAAACCTCCAAAAGTAATATCTTTCCTATTCAATTTCAGATGATTTAAATGATGGACTTGAAAATAGAAAAAATTCTAAAAGTTGTTTGCTATTTTTTCATATTGCCTCTTGAGAACCCAGAAATCCATAAAGGAAGATATTCCTCTGCCAAAAAATGCCACTCATCAGATGAAATAGACCTGCTTCTGCTTCTGTGTTTGTCACACATGTCTCTATGTAAGCTTTACAGTCTGCTAGGCACAAGCCCCAACAAATGTTACATCCTATCATATCTTGCCAGGAGAGCTAGGTTCAGAGGCCACTGCAGCGGAAGCCAGAGTTCAGCATGAAGTCACAGACCTGCATGCATCTGCATTCTGTCTGAGCACAGAGCAAGAAGCACAGCATCTCAACAATCCTGCTCCTTTGATTGCTCTTTTCACACTTCTGATAACGTTTCCCATTTCATTTCTACTGAATTTCATCCTACTGAAGTGGTCAGTGGATACTATATTCAATCTCCAAGGCTTCTTGTTCCATCCTCCTCTGGCAGTGGAGTCAGCAGGGGAAGACAGGGGTGGGGGAGCAGGGGGAGTACAAGGAGAGGAACTGAATTGTCAATCCAGGATTAACAATCTTTAAACAGAACAAAATAACTTAAAATGGACTGCCAAATGGACACTAAATGAAACAGCTTGAACACTCGGCAACAACAGGATGCTAGCTGAGAGCCACTGCTGTAAGCAGTCTTTCTCTGTCCCACCAAACAGTTCCCGAATAACAAGACAGAGACTAATTATTATGAAAGCTTGGCCTTAGGTTAGGTTTGTTTTTACCTCAGTCTTATAACTTAAAAATGCATTTCTATTAATTTACATTCTGTCATGTACCACCCATCCAGTCTCTTCCACGTCTGGAGCCCCTGGTCTCTAAACTGGAGGCATTGGAGGTAGGAAACAGCTACAGGGAAGAATTACATTCTGCAGCTCAGCCATGTGGGAGGTCTTGGGGGCTGAGGCAAGAGTGAGTCCTGTCTTCATTGGGGTTTTATTGCTGTGAAGAGACACCACGACCATGGCAACTCTTATAAAGGAAAATATTTAATTGGGGCTGGCTTACAGTTCAGAGGTTCAGTCCATTATCATCATGGTAGGAAGCAAACAGCATACAGGCAGACATGGTGCTGGAGTAGGAGCGGAGAGTTCTGCATCTTGATCCAAAGACATCAGGAATTGAACTATATTCTACACTAGGCATAGCTTAAGCATAGGAGACCTCAAAGCCCGACCCCACAGTGGCACACTTCTCCAACAAGGCCACACCCACTCCAACAAAGCCACACCTCCTAATGGAGCCGCTCCCCATGGGCCAAGCATTCAAACACTCGAGTCTGTGGGGGCCATTCCTATTCAAACCACCACAAAGTCCTATCCTTGCAGGTGCTGGCCAAGTCGTACATCTAGAGGCTGGACATCTACCCAGGACAGGAGCCTCACAAGTCTCCAGGGAGGCTTAGACACAGTCCCGCTTCTCACCGTTTGTCAGCCATTGCAGTAGATCTGGCTCAACAGATACAGAAAACTTGAATTTATGGAGGTGTCATGGTGCCAGCTGGGCCATGATTGGTTGAATGTGGGTATTCAAGTAAGGGAAAAAAAAAAAAAAAAGATCAATCAGGGAAGAGCTATAAAACTCAGTCTAGGAGAGGAAGAACTCAGATCCTTCCAAGAGTTGCCAAAAGTTTCTAATTTGGTCCTTAAGTTTCTGATTTGCAGAGTTAGGGAAGCTCCTGGGAAAGTTCGTCTGTTCCAGATTGGTACAGTACCTTCGCAGGTCTGCTACATCCTCACCGCTTCCCTCAGCAGAGGATTTCACTCAGCTGGTTGTTTTTGTTTATGTTTTTGTTTTCCATAGTGGCCATTGCTTCCATGCTAGCTAGCAGCAGCAGCCCCTTCTCTGAAGCTCCTTAGTCCCTGAGGCTTGAGCAGCCAGCATCACAGAGTGCTTGGTGGGGGCACCTGTTCCCAACACTACCACCACTCTTCCCAGTTCATTGCAAGTTCTGTCTCCCTTGATTCCCCAGACAATAGGACTATGTCTAAGTCAGCAGGCAGTAAACATCTCTAGCATGTCCCATGTCTGGGTGATTCTCTGGGGCTTACCCTCGCTACTGGACTGAGAATGACTTGATTGAATTTATCCACATATTTCTTGTCCCCACTATGGACCAAAGATTCTCCAATACAGAGCAAAGCACATTGTGAAAAAGCATGAATCTTTGTATGGGTCTTCCCACTCCAGGATTCTGTGATGAGATACAAAGTGAGAAGTATGTAAGCGCACACAAAAGGCTCCATGGTGACAATGGAGTTCATGTTTCTTAGGATTTTGTAAGGTTTTTAAAACTCTCAAATTCCTATAAGCACCTACTTCTTTAAAGCACCAAAGTAAAACCTACCCTGAGAGTTTGTAGGTACCTTAGTAACAAGGAATGTTTAGCTAAGTTAAAGAAAAGGAGGACACCCCAAGAACTTGGTAGTTATCTTCTAGTATTTTAAGTGGTGAAATGTAGAGGTAATCCAGTCATAAATTGTCACAAAGGCGGGATAAGATCAACTGACAGACATTTAAGGGTAAGATTCCAGACATCTTGTAAAAAGAAATTCAGTAAACACTTCATAGGATCTAAACCTAAAATTTCCATGAAAGCCAATAGTGACAAAAGGTAAGTGTCTGAAGGGTAGGCAAGATGGTTCAACTGGTGAATGTGCTTGTCCCCAAGCCTGACAACCTGAATTTGATCCTGATCATTAGAGCAAACACAGAATGGTACGAGAGAACCAATTCCTGTAAGTTGTTCTCTGACCTCCCCATGTATGCTACAACTCTCATCACCAGCACATAAGCATGCATGTGTGTGCTCACACACACACACACACACACACACAGGCACACACCAAATAAATAAATTAATTAAAAAAAAATAACCAAAAAATGATGCCTTGAAAGGAAAGGGAGACAAAAAGAACAAGGTGAAATTCTGAGCCTGAAGAACTTCAGCAGCAGACAGTCTTTATTCATC
This sequence comes from Peromyscus leucopus, assembly GCF_004664715.2. NCBI lineage: Eukaryota > Metazoa > Chordata > Mammalia > Rodentia > Cricetidae > Peromyscus > Peromyscus leucopus. The sequence continues at coordinate 16,609,330 of NC_051071.1, read as the reverse complement.
ATCCCTTCATTTATCAACTATTGGTGAACAACTGAGCTGAATGCTGTCCTAAGAGTGGGGGTGGCCCCATGGCAGGACCCTGAGTAGGGATGGCCCCATCTCAGGACCCTCGCATGACCAGGAGTGTGGGACTCATCTAAATGTCTCAACTTAAGGTATAAGATTCTAAGAGACAGTAACCAACTTTATTTTGTAATTTAGTCCTGTTTTAAGAATTATTTACTATACGGATACTTTAACCATTTATTAAAAAAGAAGAACATTTATATTCTAAGGAGCTGGATATGGTTATTTATTGTTGCATAAAGGTTTAAATCTTGACTGGATATTTGATATTACAGGACTTAGGGCATTATTAGCATTTTTTAGAGTTGATAGATATTTTGATTTTATCATTGTCAATGTTAAGAATGCTACTTTGAGTAAATTCATAGTATACAATACAGAAATATGTTTAAGCCACCTCAGAACTCATTGGAAATCCCATACTAAAAACTAGCTAAAATTCAAAAATCAATAAAAATACTTTGTTATCATCATTCTTCAGCACATCTCACATAAGTATATATTTTTATTGTATTGTGTTAAACTATTTTATTTTTCAAAATACTGACTTAAGTTTCATGAAAAATTAAATGCTTCAATTGGACCAACACTTGGACCACAATTATGGGCACGAGCTCTGTGCAGCCCATTATGTTGGTTGCCACATGGCAGAGCACACGCAACCATTTTGGTTGCTTTGATCAATTATTGACTTTGTTTCATGATAGGGAATGTTTTATAACCACATAGAAGGTAAAATTAAAGTGTTTGTAATAAGAATGTAGATACATCTTATCCGATTCCAGCTACCAGACATCTTTCCCATTGTTCGTTCCAGACTACTCTTTTACAGTCAAGACAGGCATTGTGGTGGCTATTCTTGGTTGTCAACTTGACTATATCTGGAATGAACTATAATACAGAACCAACCCACATGACAGAGCACACATCTATAAATGTAGAATTTATGGACGACATAAACCACACCTTCATCTGAAATCTGAAAGACTCCATATGTAAGGGCCACATGTTCACTCTATTGGAATCAAAGAGGTTCAAAGAGTACTCTGAATTGATGATTGGTCATAATATCCACTGCTTGGCCCATCGAAGGCCCTGATACTGTTAAATATTGCATTGCAGGTTTCAAAAAATACATTTTGGAATTTATAACAAAATCCAGTTATCAAGTGACTCTTTACAAAGATCACAGTTTCTGGAAGGGATGTAACCAGTATCTACGCAAGCAAGTAGTATTTTCATTCGTTTACATTTTCCTCAAACTGATTTTTAAAGGCTTCCGTTCTTAGCAATAACTTTCAGAATTCTCCATGGCTAGCAGAGGCTGCACATAACAACACGGGGAGAAAGAGAAAAGGATAGAAGAAGTCAAATCAGCTGCAGGGCTGCAGCAACTCGATTCTAAATGTTCCATAAATGTGTCTAGCTCATGTTTATTTTTACATACTTCACCAGAAAACAGCAACTGCAACATCTCGCTCCTGATGGTAGCTTCAGGCAAGGAGGAGGCGTGAAGTGAGAAAGTCACACAATAAACAAACCAGCAACAAGCCTCCCACACCAGGCAGATCCCAACCTCTCCACTCCAGAGCAATTGACTCAGCGCAATCAACTCTGCTCCAGGTCTTGGCCAGAGCAATCTGGAAGGCTGCAGCATGCGCCGGGTGAACAGTAGGATCAAATTTGAGTTGGAATAAACATGTCTTTACTTAGCTAAGAAAATAGAGTTTCATTTCCAAATCTTAGAAGTATGTCTTTGCATTATATTCACTAGAAAGTGCTCCATGATGAAAAACTCTTTGTTTCTAACCATTTTGGTTGCTTTGATCAATTATTGACTTTGTTTCATTTTAGGGAATGTTTTATCACCACATAGAAGGTAAAATTAAAGTGTTTGTAATAAGAATATAGATACATCTTATCTGATTCCAGCTACCAGACATCTTTCCCATTGTTCGTTCCAGACTACTCTTTTACAGTCAAGACAGGCATTGTGGTGGCTATTCTTGGTTGTCAACTTGACTATATCTGGAATGAACTACAATACAGAAACAGAGAACACACCAGTGAGAGATTGTCTGCTTTGTTTGAAGGAGGAAATTTACTTCTAGTCTGGACCTTTGATGTAGGAAGACACACACCTTTGATCCAGATCTTAAGGCTGGAAGACACATTTAGAATTAGTTAAAAACCAAAAGTGGAGAGTTTTATCTGTGAGGGATTTTTTCTTAATTTAAAGTGGAAAGATCCACTTGTACTCCACATCTTTGAGATGATAAGACACACCAGTAAGCTCCTCAAGGTACATGAGTGGCCAGGCCCCATCCCTGAGGACCTTCAACTGCCAGGCTGGTAGGATCCAGCCCTGCCAGATCCAGGCAGCCAAGCTCTGCCCTACAGGGTAAAAAAGCCCAAGCTCAGGACTTGAAAACCCATCAATCCCCACCCTGGAAATCTCTACCTGGAAATCTCTGTCATCTTCTGCCTTCAGAAGTCTTATATAAATCCTATCTTCTGCTGGGTTCTCTTTATATTTCTCTCTCAAGCAGAGGCAGCCATCCTCCTGGGTTTTTCCCTCTCAATAAATCTCTTATGCGAGGTTTGTTGTGTGGTGTGACTTTGTGGTATTCCTTGGCTCTTGACTGCCAGGATACATTTCCCTTCAGAGCTACAACACTTGTTTTGGGGAAACCTTCCCTCCCTAGTCCCCCATGCTCCTCTAGGGAAGGCTAACACTTCCATTGGGGAAGCCTTTACCCTTAGAGTTGTAACACAAGACCTTTAATCCAGATCTTTTGAGGTGGGAAGACACACCTGTAATTTGGACCACAGCTTCTGTTGGAGGCCTATAGATCAACCTTCCTAACATTGTGCCCCTTTAATATAGTTCCTCATATTGTGGCCCCACCACCATATTTTTTTGGCTATTTTCTAACTGTGATTTTGCTACTGTTATGAATTGCAATGTAAATATCTAATGTGAAGGATATCTAATATTTAACCCCTGTGAAAGGGTCATTCAACCCCCATAGGGATCATGACTCACAGGTTGAGAACCACTGCTATAGATTAAGAACACGGAAGAAGGAAGCTTTGCTTGTTGCCTGCTTGCTCTCACCTCACTACCAAGTCCATTTCTTCACTAGTATTAGAGCCTACTTCAGGATTCTGGTATATACTGAAGACCAGCTGAGACATCCAGCTTTATGGACTAAACAACTACCGGGCTCTTAGACCTTCCATTTATAGGCAGCACTGCTGGATTAGCTGGACCACAGCCTGTAATTCATTCTAATAAATCATATATCTTTTTCTATACATACAGTATATACATACATATAGAGGGAGGTTTGTTCCATAAGTTCCGTTACTCTAAAGAATGCTGACTAATAGAGGGACAATGCCATCTCTCCATGTAACTGTTTTGGAATCTGTATTTTGTTTTTATGAGTAAGTAGACTCAGATATCCAAAATGACAACAGAGCTTCAACATGGCCTTAGTCTGAATGCTCTCTCTCCTCTCATCCTCTGTCCTATGCTCCCCTATTCCATTACAGGCATGTTGCTTCCTTCCCATGTGCTTCTATACACACTGATCCTCATTCTGGAAAGTGAATTTTTCACTCTTATTTCTCTTGGCCTTGCTAGGCTCTTCCTTGTCTTTTATTTCAAAACAGTGCTAATGGCTGCTGACAGACATGCCCATTTTACAGAAGCAACATCAATGTAGCTTGAATATATGGCCCCACATGCATGTGTCCTACTAAAGGACCAGGTCTTTACTTGCCAGTGCATCCATAACTATGGAAATCTTCTTGCTGTGGTAATAAAATCATGTCATGTGTATTTGATGAGTCTTTGAGGATGTATGTCCCAATACATCTAGATTAAAAGATTTGGGAGTGTAAGGACTGTAGGAAGTCAGAGAGAGACAAGGATACAGCCACCTCTGATTGCTCCTCATGAAAGACTTGTTTCTGACTTGTTCTCCAGAGTTGGAACATACCTCTCACCTATCTGTTGTCTCTGAACACTTTGGTTTCACAACAAAGTAGAACAGTGTGGCTCACAAAACCAAAAATATCTACTATTTTGTCCTTTATAGAAAGAGGGCTCTGGAGTATTGCTTGTACTATCTAATTGCTGGTCATACCATGCACCCAATTCCCATTATTCCTGCTAAATCAGAGAGTTAACTTGTGCCCTACCTTGATCTCATCCTGAGTATGTAAACCCTCCCATCTATTACCTCAGTTCATTTTACTTTTCAATAAAAAGCCTTAACTTCATACAGTTTTCTAGTTTTATAGGTTGTGTCTACAGCAGCACCAAGTATCAGGCTCCATTCTTTCTATTTCAGGAGGTGGGAAGAAGCAGAGCCATATCTACATAGCACAGCCAACCAGGAAGATGGAAAGAATGAGACAGAATAAAACTCCATGTGCTAGAGCTTCCTACTTCTACATGTCCCACTGTCTTAGAGTTGCTGTTGCTGTAAAAAAAAAAAAAAACAAAAAAACAAAAAAAAAACAAAAAAACAAAAAAAACCCCACCACAACAAAAAGCAACTTGGAGAGGAAAGGACTTACTTAACACTCAGGTCACAGCCACATAGGTCACAATGAGGGAAGTCAGGAAAGGAATCTGAGGCCACAATCTGCAAGCAAGAACTGAAGCAGAGGCTCTGGAGGAGTTCTGTTTATTGGCTTTATGCTCATGGCTTGTTCAGCTGCTTTCGTATACCACTCTGGCCTATCTACCCAGGGTTGGCACAGCCTCCATCGGGATGGGTCCTTCTGTATCAATCACTAATCTAGAAAATGCCCAACAGACCAAGCTTAGGCCAAGTTATAGGCCATTCTAATGGAGGCATTTTTTCAATGGAGAGTCACTCTTCCCAAATAACTCTTGTTTGTGTCAAGTTGACATAAACCAACACTCCAAAGAGACCAAAGGTACACACATAATGAGATAATTTCAAAACAACACGCTATAATAAAAACTTAATATTGAAAGATTTTTTTTTTCAATGTTTACAGTCCCTTTTGGCTCTCTAGCTGTGAAACATGACAACAATTAGTTTCTAACTTACAGGAAAAAAATGTTTAACGAATTTATCTTCTAAAATAATCTTAGTTTTCTTGTTTTAATTTTCCATAAAGTTTAATAAACTATGCTATTATACATCGTGTATTCTTACACTGACATCTCAGTCCCTTGGGTTGGGCAATGTACAGGTCAGTTAACTTCACTCTAAAAGTGAATGTAGATGATGGGAATCATTGCATGACTTTTTTTCTTCAGTCATCAAATGCTTTCCTGGCCGTTCATTTTAAATGCACTTATTACACTGATTCTACACAATGACTGACCTGATAAATTTTGTGTTGTGTATATTTAACTTCCGGCTTAGTTAAAATGTATTGAGCTAAAAAGCTGACACAATTCCCTGAAACTGTATCAGTCAATTATGTCTGCACAGGTTGAAATCTTATTCATTCTTCCACTGCAAAAAATAGTTCAGTTCACTCTTACATTGCACTAAGGTTGGCACATCATTATTCTCATCTATGTTGTAGATTCCTTGAAAGCAGACACAAATTAATTATCTCTGTATCACTCACAGTGCTAGCACACATGAACTCTTTATAAGAAACTGCTAAAGGCAAGCAGTAAAAGATGCAGGAAGGCAGGAGAGCTCTTCAACACCTCCTCCAGGGTCCTTCAGTATCAGAAACAAGAAGGATGCATTGGCGTACACTAGACAACACTTTCCTCACAACACGCTTCACACACTGCTCTGCTCAATTTTATTTTCATCTCAGGAATGATATATGCAGTTATCGTATTAATCAGCTTTGCATTGCTGTGACAATGTAATTGGGACAGTTAGCACACAAGAAGGGAGGATGGATTTGCATCCAGAGTTGCAGACGTAGGTCTGTGGCCACATGATCCTGCTACTGCTTTAGGCCTAGGGTAGCTCAGTATGTCACAGAAAGAGGTGCCTGATAGAAGGGGTTCACTTACCTCATGGATGGAAAGCAGAAACAGGATAGGCTGGAGTCCAGCCATCCCTTTCAGAGGTATAAACATAGTAACCTAACTTTCTTTGACCAGTCCACCTTCCAGTGGTTTCATTGGCTGGTGACCAACTACATGGGCCTTTAGGGAACATTTAAGATACACATTGTAACAGTCAGATTCCAGTGACTCCATCTCAAGTAAATACATCAAAGTTCTAAGATAACAGCCCACATTGAAGATTCTCACACTGTAGGGTATCTACTGAAATGCAATTCCACCAGGCAGAGAAAGCCAGAGTGACTTGTATGGAAGATGTCCCAGCTGCCATCAGGGACATTGGGCTCCTGGGCTCAAGTCACTTACTTACTATTTTCTGGCTGCGGGGTCCAGACTGCTGGAGTTACTGGTTTTAAGTTAAGCTGAAAAACTGGCTCAAATGTTTAAAAGAATTTTCAACCCAAAGAAAACATCTTTAGGAAGTTTGAGATCTGATTCTTAGCTTCCACATGCTATTCAGACACCTTCTAAAAATATATATTGTTCAAAGTCCTGGCAATTCTTCTTTGTAGTTCAGAAAGTGAGAGCTAGTATAGTGAGCTTGCTACTAAAGGCTGAGTTTAGGATCAAGCGAGTTAATGTACAAAAGTACCTAGAGAAATGTATGGTGTCTCACTCTACAACAATCAAGCCTCACACGCATTGATACTCTCACCCATAGACTAGTGTCACCCAAAACAGGCCGCCTTCACGTTGAGGTATGAGTTTTATATTAAAATGGCATTTACAAATAAGATTGCAATGCTTGAGAAAAATTCTTTTCTCTTCAATAATTTATAACTGTTCTTTAATATGGCTTCTAGTGCATCAAGTTATCTATAAAGGTTTCTTGAGCAGAATAAAGCTTTCATTGTTTTTCAGTTAATTACCATGACTTTGGCATAGTTTTATTGTGTTTGCCACATTGTCTAAAGGATCAGCTGATACACATACTCTGAAGACCAGCCTTCCCCAAAGTCATCAGCAAGCCACCCACTGTGATCTGTTGGACAGCATTACAGAAGTCAGATGCTACTGGAGTTAGAGTGTAAATCTCAAGCTCAGAGTGCTCCATGACAGATCCTGAAATGAGACTGCAGGCCACTCTTCTTCACTCTGATTTCAAGTGGGCAGGTCCACCAAATGCCACAGGCCTTGCCATCCTGTGGCTTTATCCCTCACATTTGCATGTTATGTGCATCCAAAGCAGAAGTCAATGTGACTCAGTATTAGTGCCACAACAACCATATTAACTAATGCTATGTCCTGTGTTTTAGCCACAGATGTGAGGACTAGACACAGCTATCCAAGCTCTTAGTACTTAGAACAGCCATACGTGGTAGATCTAATTATCCTTAACTACAAATGAAGAATCTAGGGAATAACAGCAGATGATATCTTGTCTGGAGTCATTTTCTCATACATGGGAGATGTATTAGACATCTGACAACCCCCAAGCAAGCCACATCAATGAGCGTGGATGAGTCTCCCAGAAAGGCAGTGTTCTAAAGAAGAGAGGGAGATCCTTCAAGTGGCCCAGTTATCTAGGGGAAGGAGGACCCATTTGTTCATTTTTTTCTGTGTAGTCTTCACTAGGAAGATAATATTTTCTTAAATTGCCTTGTTTGGGGGTGAATTTTTTTTGTGGAGATTATTTGTTTAACGATGGCACTTCTCAAGTACAACTTTTTCTGATCATAAAGAATACGATTTTCATAGAAACCTACAGTGGGGGAAACTCCCAGGAATCTATGAGTGACCCAGCTGAGACTCCTAGGATATGGAACCTGAACTGGCCATCTCCTGGCATGACGTCCAGTGCAGGGACTGGGACACTAAGCCATCCACAAACTCTATGATTTGTCCTGCCTACAAGATGTGCTGTAGGTAAAGATGGCATAGAAATTGTGAAAGTGACCTGCTGGTGACTGGAGATCCATACCCTGAGAGGGAACTCAACTTTTTGAGGGTCAAGACCCAGAGTTGAGATACCCCAGAGACCTAGGATAGAACTAATCACAACTGGCAAAAAAAAAAAAAAAAGTCAATGAAACAATTCCGCTATGCAAACAGATTGGTGCCTAGCTCAACTGCCATCAGAGAGACTTTCACCCAGCAACTAATGGAAACAGATGCAGAGACCCCGCAGCCAAACATTAAATGGAACTCAGGAAATCCTGCTGAAGAGGAAGGATTGTAAGAGCCAGAGGAGTCAAGGACACCACAAGAAAACCCACAGAATCAACTTACTGGGGCTCATAGGGGCTCACAGAGACTGAACCCACAACCAGGGAGCCTGCATGGGGATCACCTAGGCCTTCTACATATATGTTATGGTTGTGTAGTTTGTTCCTCTTGTGAGACTCCTAGCAGTGAGAGCAGGGGCTGTCTCTGACTCTGTTCCCTGCTTTGGGGACCTGTTCCTCCTACCGAATTGCTTCGTCCAGCCTTAATAGAAGAGGAGGTGCCTAGTCTCACTACAAATTAATATACCAGGGCTGGCTAATATTCATGGGAGGAGTAAGTGGAGGGAGGGGAAGTAGTGGGGGGAAGGAACTGGGAGGGAGAGGAAACATGTTGGGATGTAAAAACTAACTAACTAACTAAATAAATAAATAAATAAATAAATAAATAAGTAAGTAAATAAATAACAAAAGGAATATTAATGAAAAACAATATGCTTTCCAATTTTTAATACCCTATGTAACCTTATGTTTTTTGTAAAGAACATTAAAATAACAAAGAAACTCTTTATTAAAAAAAAAAATACTATGCTTTTCCTGCTGGGAGAAGAGAAGATCAAAGTTTTCTGAGAATGCAGCCCCTAATAAGTCAACCACACCCACATATAACATTTGTGCCACATAAACTGGTCTTCATGGGTATGGAGCAAAGGGTACAAAGGTTGATGGGTAAGGAAAGGAAGGGAATTTTCAAAGAGTTTGCCAGGGAGGCTGGACATAACCAAAAATGTGTTGTACAAAATTCTCAAGGAGTTAATAAAATATATTTAAAATATGTCTCTTAGTAAATACCCTTTCACATGGTGAACTTATCATCTCCAACAAGACAGGGAAAAAGGTAGCTCTTCAAGGTTGAGGAACAAGTGTAAATAAAATCTGATCAGGCCCTACAAATAACTCTTTTGAGTGTAGGGCTATCAATAGATGTGACCTGTATTTCAGCTGCCCTGGTGCTACCAGTCATACTTGGATAAATAAATTTGTCAGAGAAATAGATACCACGGATGTGTATAACAGATATTTTCATAGAGGCACACGCCCCAGAAGACAGAAGTCCCCCTTCCAGATAAACCTGCTTCCTCCCCAGGGCCCCCTGCAGGAACCCTTAAAGCCAGCTGGCTGCATCTGCTTTTCTTACCTTTGGCTCCCTGTCTTGTTCCAAAGTATAGTCAAATCAACCTTTACCTTTTTACTTCAGTTGTCATTTTCCAGCTGGAAAACAACAAATTAGATCATTCGTACATAAACAACGTCTGTTGCTAGTTCTTCAAGCTGGCATGCAGGCTTCATGTCTTGCAGCCAAACATCGAGGGACATATTTATGTATGCATCTTTCCCTTTGTGTTAGTAATAAGTAGGTCATTATGGCTATATAATGAGAGAATGCAGTTGTCTGGCCTGTTATGTCCTGTCACTTCATTACCAAATTCATCTCACATGTGATCCATTAAGTGGCAGGGCATTTTCTTCTTAGCCATGTAGCATCATTTAACTTCATCTAAATGAAGCTCACTCTATGGCCATCAAACTCACTGTTATCACCTGTTATGGTGCAGAGGGTGTTGTATTCAGTGTGATTCTATACAACATCATTGGGGCTCATCCATGGGAGGCCATAGGTACAATTTTATTACACAAAACAGCCAGATTGGAGTGCCAGGTCAGACCTCACCACTGAGCAGCTAGGGTACCTGAAGCACAGAATTGCCCTTTACTGAATCCTAATCTTGGCCTTGTTCTCATTTGGTCCCCTCATTCTGTTGCTTTTCTTCACACACACACACACACACACACACACACACACACACAGAGGCTGTGGCTAATCAGCACATTAGTCTTGAATGGTGTAAGAAGGAACTCCTAGCCCCTATTCAAGGAATTGTGTCTAACCCTGTTGGAAGACTGAGGCTGGCATCTATCAGTAGGTGTCCCAAGGACTGAGGACAGAGTACAGGAAGTCATCCAGGCCCCCCGAAAGTAAAGGAATAGGAAGAATACCTAAAGCAACTTAGAAAACAAAGGATAACAGAGAGATACAGACAAATCCAGATAAGAATCCTGGAGACAAAATTGGAAGCAAAATCTCAACACTGGATCCCCACAGGGACACAGGTGAAGTGGCAGCAGGATTCGGGGTTAGGGGACAGCAGGATGAAGACTCGATGGCATCCCAAAATAAGTTTTATGGTTCATGTCCTAAAATATGCTCTGAGGCCAAAAGAACTATCCCATCTATTGCTGCTACTGTGTTAATTAAATTGATTCAAAAGTCATAAAACCAAGTAGATATGTCTGATACATTAAAAAAAAAAGCAACCGAATAACCCCTCTAACAATCGTAGTTAATACAATTGTTGAATTAACCATATGGCTGGCTATTCATGACTATGTGCATGCAAGTGTCTGGCATTGTTTGTGCATGGAATCTTTCTAGCTGTTTTTGCTGTTCCTGTGGTAAAATGCACACAGCGTAAAATTTCTGCTTCAATCTTTGGAAGTGTACTGTTCAATGGTGGTGTGTGCACAGTGTCATCCAGCCATCACCAGTATCTGTTCCAGAATTATTTTCAGTCTCGACAGAAATTTTGTGGTCATTAAACATCTCACTTCCTTCCATGTTCCACTTACCATTCTACTACTTCCTGATCGTTAACCCAACTACTTTTTAAAAGTGGCCCTGGAACTCAGATGGTTCAAGCTATACCTAACACGGAAGCCTCCTTCCAGAACTTGCAATTCTATAGTGCCAGAAAATACTCTGCTAAGGAGAGAAAGCAATCAGTAGCCCTGTTCAGGGGTCGTACATATGAATGAAAGCCTGACCAGCATGGCAAAATCTCCCTAAAGGTGCAACAGTGGCACTCTATCTTGGCAGTCACCAACAGCTGTCTAATTGGACTTATGGTCCACTCAACAGGAGGGAAATCACACCTAGTACTAGAAATCTGGTCAACTTTCTGGAGCTAGTGAGGAGATGAATCTTAGAAAAGAACCTACCTCTGCCACTTTACCAGGCCAGCATAATTCCTAACTACATTCCAAAGTCTATTTTTGCACCTGTAACATGAATTTTAAATGGTCTTATAATAAAAAAAAAAAAAAAAAAAAAAAAAAAAACAGGGGGCCTGATCGTGGAGTAAATGCTGGAAGATCAGAGAGATGAAGGCACAACCCACTGCCAGATCTTACCTCTAGGATTCCTCAGCCTGAAAAGGCCCAGCAGAAAAGGCTTCAGGCAAATCTCTAGTTTCTGTCTCCTCATGCCTTATAAACCTTTCTCCACCCAGCCATCACTTCCTTCTTAGTGCTGGGATTAAAGGCTTGTGACTCCCAAGTATTGGGGTTAAAGGTGTGTGCCACTACTGCCTGGCTCTGTTTCTCTCCTAGACTGAGTCAATATCATGTAGTCCAGGGTGACTTTGAACTCACAGAGATCCAGACGAATCTCTGCCTCCCGAGGGCTAGGATTAAAGGTGTGTGCCACCACAATACAGAAATCAACAGACCATGGGAAACCTAGCCCCAGTGGGAAAATCTTCACTGCATCTCCTGCACATAAGACTCAAAGAACATTGCAGAAGAAGGGGCAGAAAGATTGAAAGAGCCAGGGGATCAGAAAGACCGTTGTGAGACTGTGTCTCCTAGAATTAGCTGCCTAAGCAAGACCTAAACAGTGGCAATATCAAGAGACATGCTAATGTGGAAAAGAGAAAGCTTAATGGCCCCCACCCCTAGACAGGACCCAGAGGACATCCTGAAATTCATATTGCCCCCCTCCTTTAACACATGCATGGTGCCCTGTTCTTGTCCATTGACTATGTGGGATAAACTACATTTCTACTATGACCCTCATTATACAGAAATAAAAAAAAAAAACACCTAAGAAATTCATCCCAACTCACAAAGCTTTATAAACACCTGAATGTGTGCCATGTCCCCTATATAATGCTGTCTGAGAAATAGTTCTTTGAAAATAATTACTCTTTTTCAGTATTTTCCCTTTTCTTTTTTTCATTTTTGTTTTTGATCTCCACTCTTCCACTCCTCCTAGTCCCTCTCCCTCATCTCCTCTTCCCCAGATCCACTTCTCTTTTTTTTCCCCTTCAGAAAGAGCAGGCTTCCAAGGGGTAGCCACTGAACATGGCATAACAAGTTACAATAAGAATAGGTAGGCACAAACTCTCACATCAAGGCTGAGCAAGCCAACCCCATAAGAGGAAGAAAAGGGTCCCAAGAGCAGATGAAAGAGTCAGAGACAACCCACTCCCTCTGTTAGAAATCCCATAAAAATACCAAGCTAATAACCACAGCATGCATGCAGAGAGCCTAGTACAGACCCATGAAGGTTCCTTGATTGTCATTTCAGTCTCTGTGAGTCCCCTATGAGTCCCGCTTAAGTAATTCTGTATCTCGTGTACTCCTGGTGATGTTGACCCCTCTAGCTCCTACAATTCTTCCTCCCCCTCTTCCTCAAGGTTCCCTGAGCTCCAAGGGGAGGTACCAGGAGAGCTCCAGTTTGGGCCCTCTCTAATGTTTGGCTGTGTATCTCTATATCTTCTCCCATCAGCTGCTCATGGAAACCTCTCTGATGACAATTGGGCTAGGCAGGGATCTATGAGTAGATAAGAATATCATTAGAAATAATTTTAGTGATTTTTTTTCTACCTCAGGTCTCTGGAATACCCAGCCTCTGGCTCCTGGTCATCCATGTGGTGCTGGGCATGGCTCCCTCTCAGGGCATGGGTCTCAAATTAAATCAGTTATTTGTTGGCCACTCACACAAGTTCTGAGCCACCACTGCTCCAGCACACTTTGTAGGAAGGATAGATTGAAGGTCAAAGGTTTTGTGGCTGGGTTGTTGCCACCACTGGAATCCTTTTCTTGTTATAGAAGATGGCCAGTTTAGGTTCCAAATCATCCATTACTAGGAGTACTCACTAGGGTCATCCTTGTAGAGTCCTGGAAGATTCTACTACACTCGGTTTCCATATCACCCCCCAACACCCTCCAATTTCAGTCATCTCTCCCCATACTCTCTCTCTCCATTCCTCTCCCCACCTCATTCCTCCTGTTCCCATTCCCAGTTCACTCCCAAAATCTATTCTATTTACCTTTCCCAAGGATATTCACAGGTCCCCTTTAGAGCCTTCCTTGTTACTTAGCCTTTCTGGGTCTGTGGATTGCAGCATGATTATCATTTACTTAACAGCTAATATCCACTTATAAGTGAGTACATACCATGTTTGTCTTCTTGTCCTTCTGGGTCTGGGTCACCTTACTCAGGATGAGTTTTTTTCTAGTTCCATTTATTTGCCTCAAATTTCATGATGTCATTGTTTTTTAACAGCTGAGTAATATTCCATTGTATAAATGTACCACATTTTCTTTATTCAGTCTTCTGTTGAGGGGCATCTAGGTTGCGTCCAGTTTCTGGCCATTATGAAAAATGCTGCTATAAACATAGCTGAGCAAGTGTCTTTGTGGTAGGGTAGAGCATTGTTTGGTTATATGTCCAAGAATGGTATAGCTGAGTCTTGAGGAATCTACCTCAAACTGATTCCCAGTTTTCTGAGCAACCACTGTATTGATTTCCATAGTGGTTGTACAAGTTTACAATCCCAATAGCAATTGAGGAGTTGATCTCCTTGATCCACATTGTGTTATTGATCTTAGCCATTTTACAGATATAAGATAGATCTCAAAGTAGTTTTGACTTGCATTTCCCTGATGACTAAGGATGTTGAACATTTCTTGAAATATTTTTCAGTAATTTGAGTTTCCTTTATTGAAATTTTCTGTTAGGATCAGCACCCCATTTTTAATTGAATTATTTGTTTTCATGATATCTAGTTTCTTGAGTTCTTTATATATTTTTGGATAAGAATCAGTTGATCAGGAAAACTGATTTTGAAAGTTATTTCAACTTTTCACATCCATTTGACAATGAGATTTGATACATGAGATGCTCTGGAGGCCAGTTATGATTTGGTTTCACACACCACAGAGAACAGGAATCCTCCCTTCTTCCTCCTTCTCACTCTGTTATCTACTAACCCTGACCTCTCTACCAGAATTATAGTTGCTTTAAATGTAAAATTTTCCTCTCCATTAAAAAATTCACTTTTCATACTAATCATATTTCAGAGATGGAGTCAGTCAGTCTTCCTTAAGGTAAGCTTAAGCCCCTGGTGAGTGGCTGCTTACTGAGATACAAACTGCCTGGGAAGATGCATTCAATGGAAATTGCGAATTTTATCATTCAATATTAATTTATGAATGCAAACCACTTTTATTTGTTTGGACTAATGAGGGTAAAACAGACTGAAACCATTAAAAAAATCTAGATAAAATATTTTGCAGAAACAATGTTTTATGACTCCCAAATACTCAAGGTAATTTAAGCTTGTCTCATAATTTGTCCATTCTTGATATTGCCACTGATGTCTTAAGGATCTGCATTGAGGAATGGACTGCATGGGCATGGTTTCCTAATTAGCATGCCCACTGTTAATGAAGATAAGGAGGTCAGTGCTTGGAAACTGTTTCTCTAGGCAGATTCCGTTCCACTACCTAAGTTTGCACTTAGGAAGAGAACATGAAGAAGGAGCACGCAGCATGGGGTAAGTTTCCTCATGGCATCCTTACTAACCTTAGCCTACTATAGCTTAGTGTTGGTCAAGTTTCAATCATGTTAGAGCCAACACCACCCAAATAGACATTAGGAAAATAGTGAAGTTCCCTTTCATAAAATAATGACTTTTTCT
Source organism: Peromyscus leucopus (assembly GCF_004664715.2). Lineage (NCBI taxonomy): Eukaryota > Metazoa > Chordata > Mammalia > Rodentia > Cricetidae > Peromyscus > Peromyscus leucopus. Next base: position 16,594,193 of record NC_051071.1, on the reverse strand, counting down.
GGAGGAAGATCAACACAAGATGGCTCATGAAGCAGCATGCACAGAGTACACAGACTCAGAAACCTAAAAAAAAGAAGTCTCCTTTCTAGAATAAGAGTCTCCTCTTCAGCCAAGAGGGGAACAATGTGGAGGAGTGAGTTTAAGCATATTCATTATTTTCTCATTTAAACAAACCCACTATTTCATATTATTTACTCTCATTCCAAATGCTTCTATCCTAACACAAATGTGATTGCCATGGATGCTTTTCAACTTTGTCAGGCTACCAACCCCCTTCCCCCTCCTTCCTAAATCTAATTAAGACCAGCATCCAGCCATACTGAGGAGAAAATCTATTTACATAAGACAAAGAAAAACAGTGTTTAAAAGCCCACATTAATCATGAGCTTTGGAGAAAGTCACCAAAAGCAGGATGCATTTTGTAGAATGACAAGTCCCAACCACTTAAGGAAAATAGGTCTTTGCAGCCACAAGGGGACTAGTGTGACTGAAGAACATGCTTCCTGTTCTATAGATACCTCATTATCATACAAAGTGATCATACATTGCCTCCCCTCACACCAAACACTACATTCAAAGGATTTCATCTATCTACATAACACAGTAAAGGCTGGGTGGAGAGGTAGAAAAACCGAGTTCCTACATAATAAGCAAATTACTCAGCGCATGATTTTTGCTCCATGAACCTACTCACACTTGTTTGAGTTGCACTTCGACCTTGAACACAGATAGAGCTGTGGTGCCACAGCTCCCCACTGAGCAGCCCACAGAGATGCTTGGGTGATTTGAATAAAATCACCTCCCCGTCTCGCTCCACGTTCTGCACGTAATTCTTTTGTGGTTCTTATTTACCATTCTACTGTGAATATTTTGATCAAAATGAATAGAAAAACATGAAAAATGTCAGTACAGGAGCCCCATTTATATGAGTGCCCCAAATTGGAGAAGAATGTAGTCTAACCAGAGTGCCATGAAAGGCTACCTGAATAGTAGCCGTCAAAGAATTCACTCTATTGCTCCTGTCTCACTTTACCTCAGATATAGAAAAGGTAATGACATTATCAATACTGTCCCCCAATTAACCAATTTCATTTCTCCTCCTCATCTCCCTCTCTCTTTCCCTCCCTTTCTTTTTTCTTCCTTCTCTCTCTTCTTCCTTCCTTCCTACTCTGGACACTCTTCATGGATTCTTTCTTGCTCTCAGTGGTCATAATGCCTCCTGATAGATGCTTAGTTCATTTTTTTTTCAAAGCTGAGGACCAAACCCAGGGCTTTGTGCTTGCTAGGCAAGCGCTCTACCACTGAGCTAAATCTCCAACCCCATTTAGTTCATTTTTGAAGAATGTATGTGTCTATTGAATATGTTCTTAGTCAGTCCTGAGCTCCATGAGAGCTGATCTCTCTGGTCACCCAGTCACATACAGGCCAGTTTTGACTTGTTTTAGAAATAATATAGTCTCAGTCATATAGTTAAATGTCTGTAGTCCTGGAGACCAGAAGAGTTGGAGCTCTACTGTGATAATACTTCCCTGGAAGACATAGTGACAGCAACAAGAGAAGCCATAAGACACCCCCACTAAATGACAGATTTGGTGTTCTAGTAACCCTGGCACACTGGCAGAAAGGTAAGTCATAATGCCTGTGGCATAATGTGTCCTTATATGTGACTTGGTCCTCACAGCTTTTGGTACCCTTTCTTTATTCTCTTTATTTAGTGTTGTGACTATTGCATGTCATGGGGAATTTCTTTTTGGATCCTGTCTATTTGGGTCTATATACCTCATGCACCTGGATAGGTCTCCCTTTCTCTAGATTTGGGAAATTTTCTTCTGTGATTTTGTTGAAAGTATTTTCTATGCCTTTGATCTGGGTTTCTTTTCCTTCTGCACCTAAGATTGATTGGATTGGTCTTTTACTATAGTCTAGAGTTCCTGCGCGTTCTATTCATGGGGTATTTACTTATCTATTTGTGTTAGATTTATCACTTTCTAGGATACAGTGAACCAATTCCTGGACCTTGTTTCTGAGCATGGCTGTTCTCTCTTCTACTTGATCCATTTTATTCACAAGGTTTCCTCTGAGCTTTTTACTAGACTTCCTGAAATCTTCATCTCAAATGTTACTTTGGTTTGTGTTTTCTTCAGAAACTCTCTTTTTTACATTTTATTTTTATATCTTGCAATGTCTTTATTCATTCAGCTGCTTGTGCTTCCTTAGCCTTCCTCTGGTTTATATGCACATCTTCTGTGAATTTATTACACATGCTTATCATTGCTATTTTGAGTTCATTGTCTTGCATCAGCCGAGTTGCTTTCCTCAGAGAACACTAGTATGAGATTACCTACTTCTGATTGAGACATACCGTTTTGATGTTTTGCAATGCTTCTTGCATTTTTGTGATGGGATGTAGGCATCTGGAGTTAGGTCCAGGGCTATCTATGTCTTTTGGTGTAGATATCTGTCTCACCTTTGTTGAGTGCATGCTTGTACCTCTATGTGTCATCACTCCAACTTTGCAGACTTTAGATTGTCTAGGTGGTGCCTGAGGTTCAGTCTGTGGTCCACTTGGACAGGCTGTAAATTGAGGCATCAGAAGTACCCTGAGCTCGGTCTCTAACAAACAAAAAAATACAAAAAAAAAACCAATCCTCCACAGTGCAAGCAGAGCCTGACTGCATTTCCTCAGAAGTCAAAGCTGGAGTGTGAGAAAGAGGTGAAGGTTATCAATGGAGCAAACAGGCACCTACCCAGGTCTGCAGCTCAGAGCGTTAGTGTCTCCATGGGAAGAGAGGAGGAAGGCTCTAATGGAGTATGTGGGTGGCTTGGGTGCAAGTTCTCAGGTGATGAGACCTTGAAGTAGTGGTAGATGGAGAAAGGGTGATGCCACCCAGGGAACACATGTCTCAGTTCACAGGTCCTCAGGTGGTGGTGATGAGATCTCTGGAAATGATGCATTGCTATTCTTGAGACATGCACATGGTTCAGCCTGTCACTAGTTTTTAAGTTTTGTTTTGTTTTGCCTTCTTTTAAAAAAATGTATTTTTTTTCATGAATCTGTTTAAAAGTCAGTTTCTTGAACAGACAGCCTTGTGAAGTTCCAGGGTCACATATGTGTTGTTCCTTAATGACGGAGACAACATAAGTTATCAAGCAGGTACCTGATTTTAGATGTGACAGATTAAAAACTGTGGTAAGTGGAAAATGACTTTTTGATATTCTTGCACAGAGAGGGTCCAAGGCTAAGATGTTGGCTTGTTTTCTACCTAATTGCACAGTACCACAATCCATACTCAGTTGACCTCAAAAATTACCACTGAAATAGTAAAATAGCTGATTTTTTTTTTCTTATTTGATAATAGTTTTAGTCAGGTTTGCACATTAGATACCTGACATAATCAACTTCTAAGAGGGGGCTTCTTTTAGCTTAGTGTTGGCAGTTCCAGTCTAGGGCTGGCTGGCACTGTTGCTGGGATGACAGTGGAAACAATAAAAAACAAAGACAAAAGCAAAAATCCCCAATCTTCAACACTTGACAAGGAATCCACAGCGAGGGAGAAGACACCTGGGTCATAAATCTCTTTAGGGGATACTCAGTGACCTACAAATATTCCACAAGGCCTCACCTCTTAAAGTCTATACCACCACCCAGAAGCCATACTGGAGAATAAACCCTTATGACATGAACCGTTAGGGATGCTTGAGATCCATACTGTTGCAATAATGGACTTAATCATATTGATGACTTAGTCATCTCTACATGAAATATTCTTGATTTTTTTACACTGGTAAGCTACTCTTCCTATTCTTTTTCTCCAATATTTTCTACAATTCCTGTCAAACATGTTTTGAATGTTTAAGTAGTTTTAACTCATAGCTCACTTATGTACTTATCAATAATCAGCAAAGTTTCCTATGGGATTCCTAAAGACAATGTCTTATTCAATGTTCTATCGCTGTGAAGAGACACCTTGACACTGGCAATTCTTGGAAAAGAAAACATTTAATTGGGGCTGGCTCACAGTTTCAGAGGTTCCATCCATTATCACCATGGCAAGAAGCAGGACAGCATGCAGGCAGACATGGAGCTAGAGAGGTAGCTGAGTGTTCTACATCTGGATCCATAGAATTTCAGAAATTGCAAATTCTGAAGTTCAGTAACCATCTTTGGTAATGTCACAAGCATACTTATATAACTATCTTGGGGTCCTACATCACCCTAAATCTAAATATTTTATCTTATAAGCCTTCATCTTTTTTTCCCCCTCATACTTGGGGATTAAACTTATGGCCCCAAGCATGCTGAGCAAGTGTTATACCATTTAGCCATGCTATAACACTTTTTGTCTCTCTACTTTTTGTTTTGATACAGAACCTCGCTATGTTACCCAGGCTGGCCTTGAACTCATTCTGTAAACTTCAATTTGTAATCTTCCTGCCTCAGCCTCCTCAGTAACTAGAGTGACAGTCCCAGGCTCATCTCTAATGATTAAAAAAAAAGTGCTATCTTGGGAGAATAATGAAATCACAAACTCTGGGCCCCTCAAGTCTCTCTCTGAAACAGAGAACATTCATTCAGATGCTAAGCCTCTTATTGATCTTTCCTAATGTTCCCCCCAGCTGTCAGCCAGCCAACCACAAAATGCCAAACCTGCTTGGCATAAAATTTACTCCATCAGGCCTATGACAGGATTTCTGGTCAATTATTTTTAGACATACAGTTTACGGTTGCTTGCCTTCATTTTGTAAACATGTGTACTTAGAGGCGGGGATTCGAGTGTGCCAAGTGATGGGAGGCCAGTGTGGCATGGAGGAGCTCTGTCCTGTGGTCCTGGCTATGCTCTGCCCCAACAATATCTGCTGATTTACAACTTCAAGAAGCACCATCTTAAGCAAAATCACACAATCAGCTAGTGCTTATCTAGCTTTTTGCACATAGTAGAATACTATATAACATAGTAGAAACTAATAAATACTTGATTCATAAACTTTTGAGTAGCAAGATACTTAATCAAAACAATATGTACCCCCCCACAAAGACCAAGCTGTATGCCATATTTTCCAAAACAAATACCTTCGTGTTTGTGTGTGTCTGTGTGTGTTATTCTACATAAAGCATTATGCAATATAAATTAGGAAGAGTCAGACTATTTTCTCTATTCTGAGAGGAACTGAGAGATTAGATAAATTTCTTTTAAACTACCAATTATTTTTTTATCCAGAGAAATTTTTTTAAAGCATGTGGTTTAACATTCAGAATCTCTCCTACTAGATGAAACTAATTTTTGTTTCCCTTGTAAGCAGCAGAAATCCTGGGTAAGAAGAATAAATGGAGCAAGTGAAATATTTTTTATAAAGGAGGATACAAGCACTCTGGTACATCAGAAGGATGCCAGCTGCCAGCGGGGCAAACGGCAAACGTTCCAGGAATCCATCGACCCGAATGGTTCAGAACTCCTCAGACTACTGAACTAGAAGCATTTTCAGAGGTCACTTGGTCAGAGATCTCTTTACAGGTTGGGGAACCAAGCGCCCAGGGAGTCAGCGATCACACTGATTGGGAGAACCAGGACCAGAACAACAGGCCCGACCGCCCTGTGCACTGTGCTTTGCTGCCTGGCGGTGACTTGATAGAACAATTAGCCATAATTGCGAATGGGTTTCATTTGTTTGCAGCAGCTTCCTAAGTGCTTTATAGATTTGAGTTTAATTATTTCAGCAGTGTAATAATTTAGCTTACACCAATCAGAAATGAAGAAATAAAGTAATGAGAGACAGGTCATCACACTTCAAAAGCAAGACCCAGATGGATGTTTACTACTTACTTCATCTCATTCTCAGAGAGAGAAAGGAAAATCTTTCAGATTCTAACCATGTCAAAATTATGAAAAGTAAGTTTTCAGCATAGTCATTTATTGTATAAAGTATTATACTTTGTTCCTTCCTGATAGAATTCTGACAAATATTTGAATAATATAACTAGTCATTCATTCAGCAAGAATGTCTTGGCTTTTTATGTGTTGGAGACTGAGTGAGAGTTCAGCCTGGCTATACCGTGTGGCACTTACACTCTCATGGCAGAGGCTTAGAGAAAAATGAACACAAGCAGTGTGATGAAGGGAGCTGGTCAGAGCCACTCAGCGCACAGTGGAGCACAGTGTTGTCTGTTTCAGTCTCGGTCTATTGCGGTTAGGTGTCTAGAGTAAGTGGATGCCAGGAGACTGCAGGAAGGGCTCATCACCTTTTTAACTATGTTGGTATTATCATCAGAGACATTCAGATAGCATCAACTTACCACCATTGGTAAGTTCTGCTCTCTGGGTAGAGGAGAAGGTAGTGGGCTTCCTTAGGAAGACACAGAATGCCCCAAGGTTTCTTTGAATTGTTTCATCTTAAATCAAGGGTCTTAAGCTTAAGACAATCATATAAGCATAAATCAATATCCAAAGGTCAGCTCTTGAGTTTTATATGCTAACCTTAACCTGATATAAATAGGTAAGGGTTGATAACTCTATTATCAAATTTCTTCCATACTTTAATGTGAGATTAAGAAATATGAGCCTTTTTAAAAAAAAAAATAGATACTTGTTCTTGGTCCCTGGAATCCCATACTGGGAAAAAACAATAGAGATACATCATGTAGCCCATGCTCATAGCTAACAAAATTGGTTCAAAGACTAGCTAGAGTATCAATGTGAGAAAAGTTGTCTCTATGTTAGGAATACAACACATTTCAGAAACCTACACTGTGTGACTGAGTCGCACACACAGCACGATAGCAGTGCCTTGCAAAACTGGATTGTGTCCATCTAAGGACTGGATTTCACCAAAACTACTACAATGAGTAGCAAGAAACTTGAGTGATGAAGACTTCAAATGTTACTCAAAATGCCCCATATTCTGGATGAGAAAACTGAAGGTCGTGGCAATGGAATGGCATGTCTCTAGACTCTGATGTCAAAACTGTGCTGTTCAGCCCATGCTCTGGTCTCTACTATCAGCTCCATCACTGGCACCTGTGGCTTCTGGTAAGATCGAGAGGGCTGGGCAGGAATGTGCTCTTCATTCATTGACTCTCTCAACACTCTGAAAAGAAGAATTAATACTTCTCACTCACTCTTGAGGACATAGAGATTCAGGGAGACTACATATTTATTCAAGTTCAAAGCATGACCAGTGATTTATAGAGTTTAGATTTTCAACTTAGAAAGTAACTTCCATCTCAGAAATCAGTGTTCTACCCAATCTGCCACAAGGCATCAAATAGCTAGCTCTTTGGTTTTTTCATCAGACATTAATTGGGGGCGGCATATTTACCTTTCTCAATAACATAGTAAGAATTTAATGGACTTACTTCTACTCATGGATCAATGCCAAAACTCTTGTCCTTCATCTTCACTTGTGGATGTCAGTTTGTCATAGTTATCCAGTAGATTTAGTCCCTGCTTTTGAACAGGCTTGTTGAAAGATCCTGTGTGTTTTACCTCTTCTTCAACATACCAAGGAGCCTTAAAATCATTTAAAAATGTCATTGTTCTAGTGTCTAAAAATGGCTCTGGTGGTGATTGTCCTTCCCTGTGTCTGGCTAAAACATTGACCAGTGAGCACAGCATTTCTTGGAAGTATCTAGGCTTGTACAATATAGAGAAAATGACTGGAGACTCCAAATGGCCTTCCTCATCATCAGCACACACACAAAAAAGAGAGAGAGAGAGTTATTTATGTGCATACCTGTGTCTGTGTAAGTGTATACCATGTGTATGCCCCCCATGACAAAAGTGGTCAGATCCCTGGAGCTGGCAATATAGTCAGTCCCCAACCACCTGATGTGAGTACTGAGAAGCCAAATAGCCCCCGAGACCCAGCTGCATCACTTTTGAAACTAAGATGTCAAGATCTGAAGGATCGCACTAGTCTCTGTCTCTAAGAACTGCCAATGTGACACCCCAAAACTGAGAGTTGGTTATTCCAACCTGGCTCTGAGCAAGAGCACAGTAGAGCCATGGAGTTTGCTATAGACGCAGCAAGCTTAAAGAAGACCAAGATACTAGCACTGAGTTCTGTAATTGCTTCATCCACAGTACTGACAATTTACCCCATCTGTTTCTCCAAATTACAATGTTTAAATAGTATAGATCTTCCTACAATGTTTGTTGCAGAGGGGGAAACACTACATCCTCTTTCAATAAATGACTGAAACCATTATTTCAAAAACATGTCATTTAAGTTTCTCAAACTGGTAGAAGCAGCTTGAGGCTTTCTAGGGAGGCAGTGACATGAAGGAGGGCAGTGTCTCCTCTATTTATATTTGGTAGTCTTCATAAAATTGCATTTGGAAACTGACTATGAACCTTCTAACAGTAATTGGTGCCTCTACACCGCTATGCATTTATGTTTTATTATTTTTTATTCCTAAGGTTCATTTTTAATACCCTCAGCTCTGTCGGATATTAACACCTCTATGAGAAAGCAGATGTTGAGCTGGCATATGGCACTCACTCATAAATTACTGTAACTTTCCCATGGTGTATAAGTCACAGGTAATGATGGGTTCCAGTGACCAATTTCCATAGTGCTCCCCAAAGAGCTGAGGAGCAGTGGTCTCATTTGTTCACCTCAGGTCAGTGAGCTGGTGCTTTGGGCATCCATCTACTAATAGCAGCCTCCAACAGAGGCTGGCAGCTAGGGTCAGGTGCTAAGCACTGCACCCAGCACCCCACCTAAAAAGCCAGGCTGCTGGAATTTGATGTCTCCATAGTCTGCATGTGGGGAAAGGGACTGATCCAAAGGCTTCAGTTATATCAGTTGCTCACAGCTGAGTTTCAGTCAAGAACATGTGTAACTGACAAAGAAGGGAGATGTAAATTAGAAGGTCCTAAAGCTACCGTTGCTAAGTTACACATAGAAAACCCAGGAACAAGATGCACTGGAATGGGGGTAAAGAATGTGTAGTTTTAGACGGACTTCATTCCCTATACTTCACTTTAATCTTTCCTTTTTACTCGGTAGAAGTAGAATACAGGTATGTTCAATGAATAATTGAAATATAAATGAATGCAAGCTTAAGGGACAAGAGAACACGGGACACCAGGTGAGACCCTTAGCCAAGAACAAACTTGCCAAGATGAGCTGTGATTGCTTGTCTTATGAGAGGTGCCGCTTTTCCTCCTTCATTCTCTTCTTCTGAGGAAAGCATCATTCCTAACAGGTTGTTTTGAAAGTGGACTCTTGATAGCCATGTCTCATCAGGCATTTCCACAAGTACTCACAGCATCCCTGGCTGTGACTCTGTTGAATGTGTCATCGGATCTCCGTAAAGAGCAACCGTGTTTTTTGATGGGGAAAAGAAAAGGTCCAGACATAGAAATATAATTCCCTGGTTCTCCTCCTGTCATTCTGTGTGAACAGATCTGCAGTTGCTTCTTTCATAATAACTCACTGTTTTATGAAAATGATCCTTGTTGACTGGAGGCAATCCAACCAGTACAGACAATAATAAACCTTTCCTGCTCAGGGTTAAATGTGGTTAAATGTCCTGGGATAGCCTCTCTGTGGATATCTGACTTATCTCATATAAATGAAAGCATATTTCAGATGAAATCATGATCACAAATGGAACTGATTGGCTTTATGATGGGTGATGTCCTTCTATATGCTGTGAAAATGTGTTGCTTTGATTGGTTAATAAATAAAACTGTTTGGTCAATGGTGAGGCAGAATAAGGTTAGGTGGGACATTCTAAAGAGAGAGAGAAGAAGGAAGAAGACAGCAGAGAAACGCCAGTGAGCCACCCAAGGAGCAACATGTAATAGGATGGAGGTAAAGCCACAGAACATGTGGCGATACATAGATTAATAGTTATAGGCTAATTTAAGGTATAAGAGCTAGTTAGCAAAAAGCTTGAGCCATGGCCATGCAGTTATAATTAATATAAGCCTCTGTGTGTTTACTTGGGGGACATGAGTGGGAGAGATTTGTTCCTACTGCCAGCACAGGAAATCTCCTGACCACAAATGGTGCCAAAATGTGGGGCAAGAGTATCCACCTAAAACCTGAGAAAGCTTAAAAAAAAAAAGATTCTAAAACGGAGCTAAAAACAGCTAACAGCTTCCTAGTTATGTCTCTCAGGCAAGCTGTGAGCTACAATTTGGTGGGTTCGCAGCAGCATGTAAGCTTGCCCTGCTGTATAATGGATTCCCATCGTGGTTCACAGAGGCGTTTCCAAGCTGCACATTACGCTGCCTGGTAGATTTAGCCTTTGCTAGTACAGACAAAAAAAAAAAAAAAAAAAAGGTTTCTAGGCTACACACTGCTTTGATAGAAGCATAAACCCACTGCCTCCCAGAGTCAGTGGACAGCATGGCTCCCAGAGCTGGTGGTAAATTATCTCCACCATGTTGAAAAGCTGAAATGGGCAGAATCAGCAGGCAAAGCTGCTGCTTCAGTACTAACCACTGCAGTTTAAAGCAATAGATTCACAATAAGGCAGATTCAGATGGAATAAGACTTTAAATAGTTTACAGTATGTGTAAAAATGTACATAGGCTTGAAAGAGAGAAGAAAATGAATATAGACAATTATATAAAGAAATAGAAAGTTTCAAAAAGTAAAGTCTTTAAAGAGACAGTAAAGGACAGTAAAGGTAATAAAAAAATAAGCCATGTAAAGATATTACACAGAGAGTCTGGATTATACTGTCTTTGGATTTTTAACTGCAGAGAAACATTTGATTGTAAAGGCTACTCAGTTAAACCAATATGTATATTTTAAAGATATCTTGACTTCAAAATTTGTATCTAAGGATATGTTGCTTTGGAAAGGAGGCTCTGCGTTTGTTTTTACAGGAAGCAAGAGGCCATGGATTTGTTCCAGGTTAAGATGGATCAGATTTGATCAAGCCAGACCTCCTGAACCTTAACAGATGGTACCTATCAACAAAGGTTATAGCCAATCTTCCCAGAACTTGATCATTATCTCGAATTTTCTTAGAATCCCCATAAGACTACCAGAGCCCCCTATCAGCAGGAAGTAGCCTAGAACACTGTGCCCACATTTCCAAAAAGATGGATTATGGATGTTTGTCTTTATTTAGGTTGTTGGTTACAAATTGTTATTGGTTATAGTCAATTCCCTTCTAAAAGAAGAAAGGAGGACATAATATAGAAATGTAGGATAGAGATATGATAGAATGAAAGGGTAGATCATTGAGTCTACTGTTAAAGAGCAACAACTTATTTGAAATGTTTTACAATGCTATGGATTTTAGTTTATTGATACAAATTTAAAGTTAATCTTATTATGCTGTATGTATATTTCTACTCTTGTTTAAGGTATTATGTTTATGTAACTGATTTAAAATTATAATTGATAATTAAGAAATACAGATTAATAATTAGTCTTCTATGATAATCAAACTTAGATTCATGTTAAGTTTTCTAGTTATACATAGATATATTTCAATTAGGTAATCTTCAAATGCTTCAAAGACCTACAGAATATGGCATTTAAAATGTTCTAAAAACTTAGTTTCCTGAACAATGAAACATGTCTGCTCCTGGCAGCACTGATTTACTTCAAAGAGAAAGATGGACATCAAAGACACTCCATATGGAGTTTATCTTCTTGGCAAAAACTGGCCATTTGGGCAAAAAGACTGTTCTTGTCCGAACTGCTTGACAAAATGTTGTTTCCACTAGACATGCAGGACCCATAGAAAAAATAACCACTGAATTTGCTAAAACAAGGCAAAATGGTCCTTCAGGTTCCTGCTTTGCAGAGGAGATGGCCAGACATTCTACAGGACACAAGAAAATGCAACTGAGAAACTCTAGTCCTATAGGCTGAAGATGGATGCCTCAACACTGCAGAGGAACTTTGGGTGACTGTCCAGGCAGCCAGCTGTCTCTGTCATTCTAGATTTTTGGAAGTTGCTTACAATGTGCTTCCTGTTTACTCAGGTAATGTTATATCCTTCTGGGGTCTTTGATGTAGTTGAGTACTAGATAGTTATAATTATGGTTTTCCTTGGTTTTGATAGGAGATAAGGTAGATATGAAACCTTGGACTCACAAATATAGGAGAGATAGGATATCTTCTTTGATTTTACCAAATCAATATAGACTAGATATTATAACTATAATTCTTGCTTGATAACTGTTTTGTTATATGTAATTTTTCTGTGTTGAAGTTAAAATCTTCCTTTTGAATAGAAAGAAAAGGGGAAATGATGGGTGATATCATTCTGTATGCTGTGAAACTGTGTTGCTCTTATTGGTTGATAAATAAAGTTGTTTGGCCAATTGTGAGACAGAATAAGGTTGGGCAGACATTCTAAAGAGAGAGAGAGGAAGGAAGAAGACAGGGCAGAGAGATGCCAGCAAGCTGCCCAAAGAGCAACCAACATGTAATGGGATGTAGGTAAAGCCATGAAACATGAAACATGTGGTGATACACAGATTAATAGTTATGGGCTAATTTAAGATATAAGAGCTAGTTGGCCAAAAGATTGAGCCATGGCCATGCAGTTATAATTAATATAAGCCTCTGTGTATTTACTTGGGGGATGCGAGTGGGAGAGATTTGTCCCTACTGCTGGCAGGCCAGGACACAGGAAATCTTCTGACCACAGCTTTACTAAAATATACAATGGAGAGGGTACCGGATTTGTCTTGAAGTAATACAGGCTGACAGCAGTGGCATTCTCTCTCTTGACAAAGAGGTTGTTGATTTCCTGATAATGCTTTTCCAGGTACTGAAATACTTCTAAAGAGGATCCCATGAAAGACACTACACTGGAAGAGGGTGTATAAAAGGTCTTAGAAGGATCTGGAAATCCCAATGCTTCTCACCGCATGCCTTCACTTTACTAATAGAATGAAGAATCAAGCCTGGGAAAGATCTGCAGGGGATGAGGAAGAAAACATGTATCGGAATGTGTAGCTATGCTTACATTCAATCTGAGAGTCTCCGTGATCACTACAGAATTTCAAAGCTGAAGGCCTGAGGAAAGAGTAGCAATTAATTAGCGGTTGAGTTTGGGAAAGTCACTGCAATCTCAGATGGTCTGAGTCTCCAAGAAGGAAACAAAGCATTCCCATTAGCTGGTGACAAGCATCCCTGTGCAGTCTGGAACGGGTGTTTTGTTGATAGCTGGCACTTGCAATAGGGTACTGATTCATATTGTGAAAAGAACTAGACACTTTTTTTAAAAAAGATGCAACTTGGTAACTAATTTTTGTCTCTCCCTGTCAGGGTAACCGTTTGAATGTTAATTTAATTTTACAGAATATCATTTATGTAAATGTAATTAGAAAGGAAACATGATCTGGAGATGTGCAGCACCAAAGAAAATTTATTACTCCAAGGGGTATTGCTCTAATCACTCAACTGCAATATCGAGTTTCCCCAGATTTAATCTAAAAGCAATAAATTACAAAAGGCTAATGCCCTGCCCAACAACAAGCTGTCATGAACCCACGTTTCAGGGAAGGAAAGCAGAAAGAGGAAAAGAGGCAGGAAAGCCTGACTTCATCTTAGCAACAGGCTATCGGCGACTTCATATTTCCTGAGATGGAACTTGGTACAGACAGCGTTGCTAGGAAAAGATTAAAAGCTGCTTTTCCTACGCCAAAGTTAAAATGTGACTTCCATAGTCCTACTGCTCCTCTTTCCTGAGATTTGATCAGGGATATCCTTTTTAAAAAAATCAATAAATGTTGGAAACTGGAAGTTCCTTATTCCTCAAGAACAAAGAGAGATGAATCCAACCAACTTGCAACCTTTCTGGTTCTTTGCCTCATGAAGCTAGAAGCAGAAAAGGCAGTTTGATGGATGTTAGGGCCCATGATGCACTGCATCATGTGCATTCTGGGAAACCAGTTATCCCAGGGAATCTTGCCAATCCCGAAGAGCTAAACCTGTATTAAAAAAAAAAAAAAAAAAAAAAAAAAAAAAAAAAAGCCTTCTTCAGTCTCCTCCCTTCTTCATGATCAGTCAAAGGTTATGACAGAAAGAACTCAGGGCTGATGGTTAGCTCCCTGTTGCATGAGCCTCATGCCTGAACTCAAACATTGTTGAGGCTGTCTGTTCCTTTTAAGATACTCAAAAATTGTCTGGTTGGAAAAAGAAATAAAACCATCAATCTGGCTGCATGAAGGAAGCCTTTAATGAAGTATTTAAAAATTCCACTGCCTAGGTTCTACCACGGAGCAATTAAATTAGGACTCAATATGGTTAGAACTCAGGCTTGGCACGTTTTGAAAGCTATCCTGGTGATTTTAATGTGCAGACTACAATGAAAATGACAGCCCTGGATAAAGCTGGCCAGCATGCAATGGAAAGCAGTGTTCAAGGGGTAGATGTTCTATAGGTTACTCAGCCACAGACACATCCCAGTGGATGGGGACTTCTGAGATGCCACAAAAGGCAACTGTGAAATCTAATGAGTCGTATAGAGCAGATAACTACAGCTGGCTAGGAGTGCAGCAGCATTAGCAGGCAGAGCCCGAGCATTTCAGGGTGATTCTCAAACTTAAAAGTCGCCTATTGTCCATTTTCCTTGCCTAACAAGGAACCCAACAGTATAACCTACCTCACCTCCTTTGAGTCAAGAGTGGAACATTATAATTAGAAACTGTTTCTGAAAAACAATAAGCTATGCCCTTAAATAAACTCTATATTTCTTCCATTAGTCAAAACTACCTTGGTTTCATTTTTTTTTAGTATCTTTATCCTGAAATTTTATACATTGGTTGAGCCATTTAATTTGGAAAGGGGTGTATGATTTAAGGCAAATGAGCAATGTCAGAGTTCAAAGACAGAACAGTCTATTGCATTAGAAGTAGTTCCAATTTCCATGTGCAATTAAAGGCATTCCAAGGAAGGTTTCTTTGAATTCCATCTTTTGTGTGTATGTGTGTGCTTAGCAGTAGAAGAAATTTAAGAGGTACTTTGAACCTGGGCTTTTATGGAGAATATTTCTTAGAATGTGGCTAAGTAAAATATTGACTTGTTTAAAATCAACTTAATAAAGCATAAGAGGAGTTCTCCAATAGGTGTGTATGAATAAAATTTGTTTGCATATGCTTTTAGAGAAAAACTGTAAATCAAACAACTAAGTATTCAGCATGTTCATTATATCTCCCCTATCACCCCATCTCCCCATGACATACACATAAGCACATAGCTCACTGTATAGTTAAACTTTATCTTCTTCAACTACCAAAATAGGTCAGATAAAAATAATTTAGTAGGATTCTTTAAAAGGCCAAATACTTTTCAATGACATTCTGAAGTGTTTAAACAACACAAAAAGCAATATCTTTGGTGCTATATGTCACTTCAATATTTCTACAGATTCACATCTTGAAGGTCTGCACCCCAGCATAGCACAACTGGAAGACAGTGGGAACTTTAAGAGGCATGGCGTACTAGGAGTTCTTCAGTTACCGGGGGCATGCTCTTGAAGGTGCTGTTGGGATCCTGACTCTTCCCTCTCCCTCCCTTCCACATCTTGGCCAGGAGATTTTGCGCATGCTGCCACCAATCTGTAGTCCTACCATGGGGCCAAGAGCAATGGGTCAACAGTAATGGACTGAATGCACCCAAAGAAGCCCTTTCTCTTTACAAGCTGAGTAGCTTCGAAAAGTCTTGTGTTATCAGAAAGCCAACAGATACTCACTGAGTCAACTAGTCATTTAAACAGGAAAGCAGCCCAGACTCACTGACTCACATATAGGCTGCCTAGGAGCGACACTTTTAGGCCACAGGAAAAGACAGGAAAGAGAAAAAGGAAAGGCTCCTTTTTGATGCCTTATCCTTACATTGGGTCTGCTCTGATGCTCTGAAACTGCATTTGTAAAAACCAACAAGAACCACGCCAACAAGTCAAACTCAATGGAAGCATCTAATCATTTGGGCAAGAGAATTCCCCCTGCCCTGCTGAAGTGGGGCCTCAGTTCTCCTCTGCACAATCAGCATTTTCTCTAGCCTCATGCCATGAGATTTCACTTCTTGCTGAATTTTTTCTTCAAAAGCAAATATCTTTAGTGTTAAATTAAATAATTCCTTGTCAGTGTCTATCCGGTCTTATCTTAACAAGTGTAAACAACAATTCATTTTCCTATTGCAGATATTTATTAGCTGACTTACATCAGGAGTTAACTAGACCCATATAGACACAGGTATAGAGCAGCCCACATTCCATTTTTGTGTCAAAATTATATATAACACAATATATGCATATATATATATAGTGTTAAATTATGTATCTAAGATCAGCATCAACAAAATAAGCAATACAATTTTCTCGTAACAGTCCTACCTTGGAATAACAGGCTGAGTATTCAGCAGTTATTGGCTTGCTATGACTCACTAGCAAAAGTTTATAGTTTCTACATTGTTGCATCAGATGGTGGGTCACAGCTAATAACATAATGTCCTCAACATCACCAACCAGCACCAACTCAGTCTTAAACAGATTTTCACACAAAGGTTGGTCAAATCTTCCCCACTTTTATAAATGTCCAGGTCATTAAACAGCTGAAATAAAATGCAGTGTCAAGCAGTTATTGGGTAAGCAGACAACCTACTCTGAAATACAGGCCAGATTTTCATTCCATCTTCCTGTTTGCAGGCACATTTATTTAGCTTCATTGTCTTTACTGAGATGCAGTCTTTGCTAGCATGGAAATTCCTAATGTCAGTTTAGGAAGGAGAGTCAATGAGAGAGTGGTCATATCATGAAATAGGAAACCAAAAGAGGAAACCCACAGGAATGAGTTAGAATCATGTGGAGATGACAAAGCACTGGAAGAAAATACCAAGGAAATGTCAGAAGGGAAGACCATGTCTTAAATAGATTGGTGGCCTTCACTCCCCTTTGAAATAGTGAAGGGTTACGATGGATCCATTCATGCATGCTTGTAAATATACAGAGAAGCTTAGCAGGTCTTCTAGTCTACACAGCCAGTAAACAATAGGTCTGGGATTGAAAACTAAACAAATCCATCAAATCCAAAACTAGAAAGCAACTGAAAATTTTGAATTGAACAACAAAGCAGAGAGCTGATTGGCTCCTTAAATGAAGGAGACTAAGAAACAGAGTGTGTTGGGGTAGGATGTTAAGTATGATCACAAGACATTGTATAACTATATAAGATTCCTAAAGAACAACATTTTTAAACCAACTAGAAAATCAAGATAAAAGTGAAAAGGCCAGCCATATGGAGATACAGAGGGCAGTGTTTTGTGAAAATTCAGCATCAAATACAAAGCCCTGGGATGGGAAGAGAGAAATAAAGGGCAAAGAGAAAGCCAGCCAGGCTGCAGTGAATCACTTTGCTCAATCCCATCACCCTCTACTTGGTTTATAGCACACAAGACTGGCAAGGAACACATCCTCCAGAGGATACAGGGGACCCCTTCCCTCTCCAAAGTCAAGACTTCAATGCTTTTTCACTCAACCATTCCTGGGTAAGCAGCTAGCATTTGACCATGATTGATACATTCCATTGAAGTCAGTGTTTGGCTCATGCTTCCCCCCACTTAAGAAATTTGCCAAGGTCAGTAGGTTAGAGGGCAAAAAAATGCCAGGATGTGTCAGGACCTGGTAGTCTTCTTGAATTCCTCTGGCCCTCTTGTTTCAGGCATTCAGCCAGTGGTGGTGTGCCTCCCGACCACCCAGTACTGCACACATGAGATCTTATCAAAATTCAGGGACAAGCTCAAGGCAGTCTTGACTATTGGAAGCTTCTCAAGACCAGCACTTTAGGAAGGACCAGAGGAAAAAAAAATTAAAGGTGCACAAATATATTTCTCCTTTAAATTGTATTGGCTTTTATAGGATGACTTGATGGTGGGGTTGGGTGAAGTTTTGTTCATTCATTTGTTGGCTCTGTCTTTTCTCAAGGAGACATATTTCAATAACATATTAAATGTATCCCCAAACTTCAAAATCAAAGGAGAAGAAAAAAACAAGGGTTTCACTTCATAGTTAATACAGGCAATATTTTCATTTCAGATCCACTAGCAAGTCTGTGCAAAACTGCCAGCATTCTGAGCACTCTGCCTGGATAGGTAGAGCACAATGTTTCAAGAAGCCTACGCCTAATAAAAGTATAGAATAATTCTGAAGTTCAAGTGTAATTGTCAGGGTCTAAGGCAGTCTTACTTTAGTGTGAAGACCATCTAAAGCAGCAGGGGAGATCCAAGGCCAGTGTGCAGTCACTGAAATGTGGGCAAAGCTACTGTTTTCATTATCCCATGGCTCCCAATAGCATCTTAATTTATTATCATTTGTTCATCCTTTGCAAAGGCTTATAATTATAATCCAGACACTAATGAGAGGCCAAAATAGAATTCCTTGAGAATCTCATTTTAACTGATATTAATTATTGCCTGATTATAAATTGCAAGTTAACCATAAAATACACTTGGTGCTTGAGTTTAACCTTACATAGTCATTGAAAGACTAGAAAAAATCTTCAAGGCAGCCAGGTAAACCCCAAATGCTAGCTTTATTAACATCAGGATGTAGGTAGGACATAATCTATATATATTTTAGGAGGAAACTATAGGAATTCTCTTCATGAATAGTATTTGGACCACAGGCTCAGATAAAAGTGTATGGGAGATGGATAGCTATTCTTTCCTTCACTCTAAGAGGCAGCTCTCTGTCAGGATTGCAACATTTCTAAATGTTGACGAGCATGTTCACTCTAACACGAGCTTTTTGCCTGGCTCATTATGTAAATTATATTCATGTAATGCATCACTTGGGTATTCAGGTGCAAGCCCATGGTGTCTAATACAAGTCCTCCTTGTCACAAGCGACAGCAATGTACATTTTCAGTAAAGATAACTGATCAGGGGGAAGAAAAAAAATAACTGCTATTTTCAATCAGAACCACAGAAAGTGCCCTTAGTCCAGAAAAGATATGATGCCAGTCTAAGGCTATAAAATACCTCTCTGACCTTATTATCCAGGCTCCTGCATTAAATATAGTGGCTATAATAGAATCTGTATGCCCTAGTTTCTGACAGGTTGAATGTTGCTTAGTGATCCAGGAGTGGAAATGGCTGCCCGAATTCAAAGGAGGTTATAGATTGCTGACATTTCCTGGGTATTGTGACCAGAAGATGTTAGTAAATGGTGGTTTACAAAAATGAGAGACAGCTCCAAAGCCAACAATTAGAGGTGGGCTGTGTATATTTTCTATTGCTGTGTAATGAATTACCTTCAAACTGTTTGTTTATCATCAGTAGGTCAGGAATCTGGGATAGCTCACTTGGGTCATCCGTTTCAGGGTCTCTCACCCATGTATAAACTCTGTCACCTGCTTGTAAGTGGGACGCAGTTAATCCTGGCTGTTGGACTGAAGGCCTGGGTTTCTTGTGGGAAATTGGTCACATGATGCCATCTCATTAATGAGGCAGCCTTCCTCACTAATGCAAGCAAACAAGGGAAGAGAGGATGCGCTCAGGAGACAGATAGTAAAATCTGTCCCTACAAGTGATACATCACGCCTTTGCTGTAGGATTAAGTCACCAGGCTGAGACCACACACAAGCAGAGAAGACTATGGACACTGGGAGACAGAGGTCATTAGGAAATATTTTAGGAGGTTTCTCACCAAGAAAACTGTCATAGTACCTCAGGGACACAAAACCTCTCAGACTTACTATGACATGCTTATCACATTATCTAGTAAGACCCATAGGTCAACAAAACGCCATCTTGGATCTCTTCCTATGCCCACGACTAGTGGGAAATTTAATGGCATTCTTCACAGAAAGTGTCACGGCATGGGAGGAGGGAACTGCTTTTCAATTCCAAGTGAAATCAGAAAACTCTTCTTTCCAGAAAAACAAAACATTTTAATGAACATAAAATTAAATGGAGAGAAATAGCAATTTCATTAAAATCAGGAACAAGACAAGGCTGTCCACTCCCTCCATACCTATTTACTACAGTACCTGAAATTCTCGCTAGAGCAATAAGACAACTAAAAGAAATCAAGGGGATACAAATTGGAAAGGAAGAAGTCAAAGCGTCATTATTTGAAGAAGATATGATAGTGTACACAAGTGGCTTCAAAACCTCCACCAGAGCACTCCAAAGCTGATACACACCTTCAGTTAAGTGGCTGGACACAAGATTAACTCAAAAATCAGTAGCCCTCCTATATACGAACAATAAATGGGCAGAGAAAGAAATCAGAGAATCATCACCCTTTACCATAGCCTCAAATATATAAAATATCTTGGTATAACTCTAACCAAGCAACTGAAAGACCTGTATGACAAGAACTTCAAATCGTTGAAAATGATATCAGAAGATGGAAAGATCTCCCATACTCATGGATCAGTAGGATTAACATAGTTAAAAAAATGTTCATTTGCTTTAAACTCCAATATCCACAAAGCTTCTTCTAGAAGTCGGAAAGAGTTAACTTTGGGATTCAGGAGGCCAATAAAACAGGTGGCTGTGAAGTGAGGGGGGCTGCTGTAGTACAGACCTGGTCACAGCAGTGGTGCTCCAAGCAATAATAGATGGCAGCAAAAGTTTGTAGAAATTCCTTCATAAGGACTTCATGTCTTTACTCTTTGAAGGACTAAGCCAGGCAAGCATATAACAATGCTTTAGATCCAGAGCCTGCCTTGCCCAAGCAAGAAGCACAAATTCTGTAGGACAGGAGCCATATTTGGCAAAAACAAACAAACAAACAAATAAATAAATAAATAAATAAATAAATAAATAAATGAGTGTCAGCTCAGCAACATCACCATGACCACACTAGGGAAAGATGGTCACTAAATCCCAAGTGACTAAAAACTGAGGAACTATCCTCCAAGTCTACTGTGTGTCTGTCCCAGTTTGCAAGGAAGTAGGTGGCATTTTCTGATGAATGAATGATCCTTGGAGCTTTCTAAAGTTAACATTGGCATCCCTGATAATGATCTAATAGGGCTTCCTTCTTTGGGTGAGGGTATGAAGCTGCAACTATTGAGGAGTGTTTGAGAAGCCATATGCAAATCACTGGATAAAAGATGGAAATCCCGCAGGGCAGTGGTAGTGCACGCCTTTAATTCCAGCACTCAGGAAGCAGAGGCCTGGTGGATCTTTGTGAGTTCAAGGCCAGTCTGATCTACAGAGTCAGTTCCAGGACAGCCAGGGCTACACAGAGATACCCTATATTGAAAAATAAAAAAAAAAAGATGGAAACTTCATAATTTTGAGGGGCGGCGAGAGGGGGGGGTGAAAGGGGGGCTACATTTTCTCAAAACAGCTCTAAAAGGTTTATTCTTAAGCTAATAACACCTGTTGGAGAAAAGCCAGTCCAAAACATTTCTCCTCTATCAAATCTGCTTACACAGTTGCCTTATAAAGAAGAATAAAAATGGTGGCGGTGTTGTTGCTGTTGAAATATCTTAAAGGCTATGAAAGATTCATATTCACAGTGCATCTAGTGTCCAAGCATAGTGCCCTGCAAAACAAGCAGAAAAATTGATGACCTGGATTGCCCTGAAATTTGCTGGCCCAAGTGGCAGCCGCACCAGAAAACATCGATGGTACCTGTTCTGAGAACTTTGCCTGAAAGAACTGGATGTGCATAAATGCAAATGCTAGATATGGTGCACACATTGTAACATGGATCCTGCTGGCCTTGTTTTTGTTGTGATCATTATACTCACTTTACATGACCCAAATTTCCTAGAGAAATACAAGGCCTCACTGCAGAAACTTAATGTGGCAATGAATGTTCCAGAGTCCAGATAGGCGACCATTGGTGTCACACCACATCTTGGAGTCTTAGCCACACCAAGGCATTTCATCAACAGACATTTATTAATTTAGTTATTTTTGATACACTACAGCTTGAAGAGTATAATCAACTGAGTTTCACAAGTAGCAATAGCTGAGGAAAAAGTAGTGTGTGAGCAGTCTAATTAGTATTCTAACCCAAGCATCAAGAGTGCAGTAAGGGGCTAATGAAAGCATATGCAAGGACATCACTGTACGGGACTAGGTACTCTGTCCTGTGGGATCATGAGATGATTATATGTGATTATGAATATCATGATCATGCAAAACTGTTGTAAGAACAGTGGGATTACCCATAAAGCACTGTGCAAGATGACACGACTATCTGCTTCTTAGGAAGCCATCTTTTTTGAGTGGGAGGCACAGTGAAAATTTAGCATTCCCAGAATCAATGCCCTCTTTTTCTTAATATTTCATAGGAAATAATTTGGCTTTGTTATTTCAACAGTGGGGAAGCAAGGTGTATAAAGAGACAAGGAGGAGAAACTTGGTGAAGCAAATATTATAACTTGTCATGGTTATTGTAAGACCCTAAATATCACTAAGAACAAGAGTGTAGTATATAAACTTGACACATCCATTAACCTATTTATCACCATGGCATAGTTTGACAGTGCCTGAAAAGGAGCATCAGAACCTTCACACAAGTTCTAGAATGTTTCATATGGCTCAAGACTTCATTCCTCTGGTTCCAGTTGACTTACACAGTTCTTGATCTAAATATTTTCAGTGTACACACACACACACACACACACACACACACACACATACACACACACACACACACACACACACACTCCATACCTGTAGAAAGAATAAACAGTCTTTAATAACCAAAGTATGTAAAGAGTATTGTCAGCTCAATGTCATGGGGAGTCATGTAAACAGCACTAGGAAAAGGCGAGGATCTTAGCATGAGAGTAGATTTAAGATTAGGAGACAGAAAAAACAGAAAAATACCAGAAATCCTCTGAGTCTGTGTTCTACACTAATAGACAAATATTTATTTATTGTCTTAGTTAGAGTTTCTATCCCTATGAAGAGACACTGTGACAATTGCAACTCTTATAAAGGAAAAACATATAATTGGGGAGGCTTACATTTTCAGAAGGTTAGTCCATTATCATCATGTTGCAACATGGTGGCACACAGACAGACTTGGTGCTGAAGAAATAGCCAAGTGTCCTACATCTTGGATTGCAGGGTACAGGAAGTGGTCTGTCTCACTGGGCATGGCTTGAGCATATATGAGACTTTAAGGCCTGCCTCCACAATAATACACTTCCTCCAACCAGACTACACCTACTCCATTAAGGCCACAATAAGTGTTTCCAATAAGTGCCATTACCATTGGGAGTCATTTTCTTTCAAACCACCACATTCCACTTCCTGGTCCCCAAAGACTTATAGCTATATCATAATGCAAAAATGCATTCAGTCCAACTTCAAAAGTTCTGATAGTCTGTAATAGTCTCAGACTTATTTAAAAGTCTAAAGTTCAAAGTCTTTTCTGAGAGTCATGCATTCTCTTAACTGTAATCCCCTACAATATAAAAATAAAAAACAGATCATATACTTCCAGCATATAATGGCATAGTATATACATTAACAAACATAAGGAAGGGAGCATGGAGAGGAAATACTGGACCAAAACAAGACTGAAAGCCAGCTGGGCAAACTCCAAACTCTGCATCTCTGAGTCTGATGTCAAAATGCTCTTCATATATTCAATTCCTTTCAGCTTTGTTGACTGCAACATACTTCTTTCTCTTGGGCTGGTTCCACTTTCTGTTAGAAGCTTTCAATGACAAGTATCCATTGACTCTGGCATCTCTAACATCTTGGGGTCTCCAAGGTAATCCAGACTTCAGCTTCACAGCTTCAACAATGACTTCTCTAGGCCTCCATTCAGGGGCACCCCTGACACATGCCTGGCCTCAGTGGCTTGCCTTAGTCTGGAAGGAAGGTTCCATTCTTGACTCTACAGCCAGACCACATGGCTGAAGCTGCCGAGTTCTGCTGCTTGCTGTGGCTGGAACATACCCACCTCGTTCAAGTACATCTTCACCAGATCTCTCTTTTCTACTGCTTCTTTCACTTTATGGCTGTCCTGGAACTCACTATATAGACCAGGCTGGCCTCAAACTCAAGAGATCTGCCAGCCCCTGCCTCCCGAGTGCTGGGACTAAAGGTGTGCACCATCACACCTGCCTCTAAGCTTTTCTTTAATTCCTTTTCACAAGTTGGAAACTTAGCTGGATGAGATCTTGCCCTGAAGTCACCACTCCCTTTATTCCATTTCTCAATCTATTTATCTCCTTGAACACAGGAGTTAGCTCTATTCCACTTCTTGATACCCTTTTTCTCAATCTATACATTTTGTATTTTTATTTGCTCAACTTGCTCTTTTCATTATAAATCTTCATCAGTTAGCACTAGTACCCACAAGACAGGGTCTATACTAGGGCATTTCGAGATTTCCTCTGCCAATGGAATTAACCCAAAACCCTTCACTTTAGCCTCAGGCAGACTCTTCAGACAAGGGCAAAAAGCAGCCACATTCTTCACCAAAATGTCTTAAGACTGGTTTCTAGACCACATACTAACATTCTTCTCCTCTGAAACCTGTTGATGAATTGTTAAAGGGTCTTATTAATAAAAACTCAGAGCCAGACATGTGGTTAAAACCTGAGAGATCAGAGGAATAAGAAAAGCCACACCAATCTAACTTTAGCAGCCCTCAGTCTCCAAAGAGACCTACTTTCTGTATACCCATGCCTATATGCCTTTCTTTTCTGCATCTCAACTCCTCTCTCTGCCCATCTACATCACTTCCTGTCTGTCTATACAGACATTTAAATGTCTATGGTTAGTGCTGAGATTAAAAGCGTGCGTCACCATGCTTGGCTCTGGTCCCCCAGTGTGGCCTTAAACTCACAGAGATCTGGGT
This sequence comes from Peromyscus leucopus, assembly GCF_004664715.2. Lineage (NCBI taxonomy): Eukaryota > Metazoa > Chordata > Mammalia > Rodentia > Cricetidae > Peromyscus > Peromyscus leucopus. Next base: position 16,569,424 of record NC_051071.1, on the reverse strand, counting down.
GGGGCTCTACCTCCTGAATACTAGGATAAAAGGCATATGCTACCATTGCCTGATTTCTATGTTTAATATAATGACTGGCTTTTCCCTCTGATCCTCAGATAAGCTTTACTGGGGTACACAGATAAAATAATCACCACAGAAACCTCTTGATCTAGGCACCCACAGGTCAAATTATACTCAGCACCACTGTCATCCATGTTCCTACTAGAATGGCCCATTAAACAGCACTTAAATAGTTCAACTGCTTTTCTAATCCACAGTCCTATGGTCCATATTCCTTCAAAGAAAAGCATGGTGAAGCCTATGACAGAAATACTCCAGTCCCTGGTACCAACTTCTTTCTTAGGGTTTCTATTGCTGTGAACAAACATCACAGCCATGGAAACTCTTCTAAGGGAAAACATTTAATTGGTGTGGCTTACATTCTCAGAGATTTAGTGCATTATCATCATGGTGCAACATGGTGCTATGCAGCCAGACATGGTGCTGGAGAACTAGCCAAGTGTCCTACATCTTGGCTTGCAGGCAACAGGAAATGGTCTGCCTCACTGGTCATGGCCTGAGCAAATATGAGACCTCAAAGCCCACCTCCACAATGACATATTCCCTCCAATAAGACCACACCAATTCCAACAAGTCCACATCTCCTAATAGTGCAGCTCCCTTTGGGGGCCATTTTTTTTCAAACCACCACATTAATCTTGTCAGTATTACTATAGACATCTCCCAAATTCTCAGTCCCCGAACACAGATGCATATGTACTCACACATACATTTGCATAAATGCACACCCAAGCCTGCATGTGCACACACAGATACACACTTATTCATACACTTTTGCATGTGGACATATGCATACACACACATTCCCATGAACAAACATATGCATGTATGCATTACTTAATCTTACTTTGGCCCAGCTTCATCTCCTCCTCATATTTCTTCTGCATCCCTCAGGCCTCACTTTGAACTCAGCTCTGGCTTCTGAGTGGTGGAATGACAGCAGATGATGAAGATGTCACTTGTCTGTGCTGCTGTTTTCCCCCTGGTTGTCTTACACAAAATCACGTGTTGGCTCCTGGAAATACTTAGCAATCGCAAACTTCATTTTAATGCACTCCAAAGCACTTATAAATCCTCATTTTCCACACATGTAGAATGACAGCCATCACACACACATAGTGCTCACACGTGTTATGGGAAATAAATGAGATGCTATGTAGAGAGTGAGCACTGTCTAGTCAGAGTAACTCCACTAGATAGTAGCTCTCACTACAGTTACATTCATTCTTTTCACTATTCAGCTTTTGAATTTTGATTTCCCAGACCCTTCCAGTTAGCACATCTCATTTTCAAAATGGTATCTTTATTAAAGGAGAAAGAATTTCAGTAAATGATTCTACATTTTTATATCTTTACTTTGTTTAAAAAAAAAGGAAAGGTCAGAGGTAGGTGTGTTTAGATATTTAGGGTTAATTTAAAAATAACTTAGAAGTTATCAGAGACATAAAAAGAGCTAATGCTCTGAAAGATACCCTGGATAGTGTCACATGTAACACAAGTCACAGCTAATGGCTAAGATACTTTGGATAGCTGAAATGGAGGGGGGCGGCGGGGGCGGCGGGGGGAGTAGAGCGATTCTAAGTGCAGCCTCTTTGGGGTAAGGTCAACACACATTTTCCCTACACCTCCTTTCATGGCCACATGTGACTCCTATTACACTTCCAGGAAAGACATTATGAAAGTCTACACTATATCCAGAGTGTATTTTATTCCTAATAATTAGAACTGGATGAATAGCAAGGAAAAAAAATATGAACCTATTCAAACTAAATTGGCTCAGCTCTCACTGATCTAATGCGGGTTTTTCCAAAGAATAATTGATATTAAATAATCGTAACTGGCAGTTTATGTCACAGAAGTGGCTTCTGACCCTTTCTTGTTAAGCAGCCTAGTGTCATCAATTAAAGCATCACTGTGGAGTGACATCACACCAGCTGACTGAACCTCATGAGGAAAGTGTGATACCACAGCTTCCATGAGAAGAGAGGACCATGGGAAGGGAAAGGGGAAGTCGTGCTGACTAAAACCAGTATTTGCTGCACTTGTGCATTCAAAGCCTTGCTTGTGCCAATTGGCCAATTGTATTGCTCAGTGATTATTAGACCCATAATACATCTTGTGAAATCACAGTGATGTTGCAGGAGCAAATGCTGCCTTTTTTCTTTTCTTTTTCTTTTTTTTTTTTTTTTTTCTGGAGTAGTTTCTTTCAGCTATGGTTCAAGATCCCTAGATGGTGATCTGGAGATATTATTTCACAGCTGAACTGTGAAATGCCCATACTTGAAAAATCCCTGGAAAATAGTCTATAGGAAAGAAAAACTTTGAGTTTGGGCTTGCACTTGGAATGGTATATTCATGTTTCACCAAGCCCATTTTAAAAGAATTTATGTGAGGATGGTTGCCTATTACCTACAGGACTTGCAAAGGCTAACTGCTTGTTTCTCACCTGGGGCTCCTAAGTGCATACTAGAGAAAATGTGATGGAGGATAAATCTTGTTAGATGGAAGGTCCAGGCACAAAAGAAGGAACATTTACCTTTGTCCACTGAAAAACTGTATTTTAAGACAGAAAGTCATTTTCTAAATTGTTCATTGAATATCTGCTGGTAGCTGGATTTTTAAAAAGGGGGGAGGATATCTAATTATATGAGGAGAGTATGCGGCTCGCCCAAGATCACGTGGCAAAATGCACCCTGAGATGATCCTTCTCTTCAAAGTCCTTGGTCCTGCTGTCCTGCCGCAATTAAACATGAAAAACTGCCAGAGGTGGCACGTCGGGTGTGATCTGCCTTCCTTTACAATTTAGAGTCAGCAGGATGAGGATAACCCTTCACTAGCATCATCCCTAATTTCCAGGAAACTAATTAGGTATAGCCCTTCCATGGTACTCATGTAGCTGGAAATAGACATCACAGTGCTCTGGGAAGATGCCAGAGCTGTTTTCACACCTGCAACACACACACAGGGAAAGCTGAGACATAAGGGGGACTCACTATTGCCCCACTGTCATTTGATTTTGAAGTTACGTCCCTCCTTTTAGAATGACCTTTGCTTAAAATAGTAATAATAATAGTAATAATAATAAAGGGCCATGCGGAGCAAGACTGATGTCATCCTGGAGCTGTCAGAGCTACTCAGTGGTTGAAATTTTATTACTTACATCCAATCTTTGAATTTATTCGATGAATGCAGTTTCCCATATTATTTAGTGGTAAGACAGAGAAATTAAAGAATGAGAATCAAGGTAAATTAGCAAAAGCATACTTAGTCTGAGTATTTGAATTACTTTATGTGTACAGACGTATGAATTCTTTCTTTTGAGTGATATTGGTTATGTGAGGCAAGTCTGTGCTCTTACTGCCATTGGCTTGGGCTTCATGTCACATGGCCACAGTAGGTGTGTACTTGTGCTCCTTGGTAATTGAACACTAAAACGCACCAACGTTTCTGGTTTGTTCGGAGGATGCTTCAAGGATGTGCCTAACCTTGACAAGGCAGAGGAAGGTAAGGTGTATGATTTATGACAGGCCTTCTTGCACAACATTTCTGAAATTATAGTCAAACCATAAAGTCTGCCAGGAAGGTTTTTTATTTAATTGTCCTTTTTAGGTTTACTTTATCATATGAGTTTGATTGTTTTGCCTTTATGTGTTTATGTGTATCATATCTATGCATGGTGCCCACAGAGATCAAAAGAGGTCATTGATATCCTGTAACTGGAGTTACAGATGATTGTGAACTACCACATGGGTGCTGGGAACAGAACCTTGGTCTTCTGTAAAAGAAATAAGTGTTCTTCTTGATAAGCCATCTCTCCACCCCCTGACTGTGGATTCCTAAGGAAAGGTAACTTTTGTTTTCTCATTCCTTTTTCTTCTTTATTTCATCACTGACATGCAATGATTTAATACTTTTATGGGGTATGGTGCAATAACCCAACACATATAAACAATGTGTAATGATCAAACCAGGGTGATTCATATTTTCATAGACCTAAAGATTTATTCTTTGTGTGTGTGTGTGTGTGTGCTAGAAACCTTTTAGTTCTTCTAGAGCTTTATAAAATGCATAATAAAATTTTATGAGCTGTTGACACCCTACTGTGCTGTAGAACATTAGAATTTATTCCTTTTTATGTAACTTCATTTAGATAACCTTTTGAGAATATCTTCGGCTAAAAAGTATAAAATTTAAGTCGGATATTTGTAATAAAGACAAAAGTCACCATTGCTACCACAGGGTAAGAGTAATTTATTTATTTAGTGTGCATTTTTGTGTGGTATGCATGTATGTGCACGTGTGTGTGGCTATGTCCTCCTATACATGCGTGTATGAAGATGAGACATCGCTGTTGGATGTTGCCCTCCATTGCTTTCCATATTATTTTTGAGACAGGGTCTCTTGCTGAACATGGGGCTCACTGCCTGGCAGCAAACATTGTATGTCCATCTGTCTTCCCTCTGTGCTGGGGTTATAGGTGTGCATGCCTGACTTTTATATGGGTGCTGGGGATCTGAACTTGGTCCCTCGTCCTTGCATAAGAAGCATTTTACCCACCGAGGCATGTCCCTGCTTCTGTAATAGGCACTTATGCCTATGACCCATGCAAACACTCCCCCTTATGTACCCATCCTCAATGAGAAGAGTGAGACTTTCAACTTTATACAAAATATAATTCATGGACTATATCAGAATGAATGAGTGTTGTTTAATTGAGTATTTTTTTTGACCGGTGAGTTCAATAGCAATACCCGCAATGCTCAACATTTCTTTTCCAGTGAGAGAAAGGTGGTGTCTTGATTCTGGTACAGGGAATGTGAGGGTTGCCAAGAAAGCGGTACCTAAGTAGCATAATATGTTCCAAGCAAGTCCAGGCAGATGGTTGGAGCTCTCCATTGCCTCTAGAGGTGGGTGTGATCTATTTAGGCTCACTTCCTAACTTTCTGTCAAAAGTTTTGCCGTGAATATTTATGGCAAGTCTTCACTGACTGAGTGACTTTCCACCCCACTGAAATTACTCATCCCCGTAGAGCACCCAAGAGAGATGAGAAGAGAGATTTCCTGACCTTTTAGAAATCGCACACTACATGGGGACTACGCGTGGCTCAGTGAGGTTACTTGTGAGTTACTAAGGTGTAATTACCTTCAAATTATCTCAGTGAAACAATTAGTGTGCAGTAGGTTTGGTACCAGGTCTGCCTCATTCTGAACTTTTGTGAAACCATCATACTCCACCTTGAACTTGAATAATTTGTAATTCTTAACAAGGTGCTAGAGAGGACTCCGCACATTCCTGCTCCAGATGCCAGCTCATTTACAGTGGGCCTTGTCAAATGAGTTGTGGGTGTGAAGGTGCTAGACTTGAGTGATGGAAGTGTTTCACCAGGGCAGAAGCGCGCACTCTCCAGACAGGCTTTCCAAGCCACTGGATATATGCCACCGACAAACAGCAAGACCTCAAGCCTCCAGGACAAAGGCGCAGGCCTCCCTTCTCCCAGTCACACAGAGCTGGTTAGTTTGAGAACTGAACATTTCAAACAGATTCCACAGCACAGAAATGCGGGGTGGGGTGGCATCTCTGTGGGCAGAGACTAGAGACAGTGGGCAAATGGGGAGAAGCCCAGGTACACAGTCTTAGAAGCAGCTTCCAGGGATATAATGAGAAAGGCTGCAGGGTTGGGGGCAGGGCATGGTTTGGGAGTCAGTGTCCTGTTGAGAGGAGCTACACCCATCACCACTCACAGGCAGTCTGACACTTTTCTTCTTACAGTGAGCTTCCTCCACACCACTGCCACGATCAGGTCCACCACTACTGCAGCTGGCACAACTGTTGGGATGACAGGCTAAGGAGCCAGCGATGCACACTGGTGTTTAAGGTACGATCTGTAAAGAAAGCTTGTGTATAACCTGCTTGGCTGCCATGCTGTCTAATTCAAGTTGTGGTCTCTTATACACACACACATACACACACACACACACACACACACACACACACACACACTTACAAACACACATACATACACACTCAGACCACATGCACAAACACACTCTCTTAAATGCACAGCACATACATGCTCACATGTACACACACACTCTCACACCACACGCACAAACACACACTCTTAAATGAACAGCACACACATACTCACATGTACACATACACTCTCACATTCACAAGCACACACACACAAACTGATAGGAAAAAATTGTTTTACTGTTGAGAAACACAGAGTAGTAACACTTACGGATATCACAAATAAATAATTCAATTCTTCACTATAAAACAAACGACTGAATGTTAAGAAAAAGAGACTAGAGACTGAGCACACTCAAAAGAGTTACAAGCCATTTTACACTTGACCTTAGCCCAAAGGCCAAGAGGTGATTTTGCAAGCCATCTTAATTTTCTCTTCCCATGTTACAAATTTGCTTCAAGTGGAGTTTATTGAATTTGTTTTGGTTTCTGACAAAATTTAAAAGGTATTTCTTAGGCTAAACTGACATCTAAGCCTCAGGTATTTGCTGCTTACAGGCAGGATGGTGTCTCTCTAAAGACAAGAACTCAATTTCCTTTAAAATACATTTCTGAACAACCTTTAAAAAAATAAGCAGGCATGGTGGCTTATGCCTTTAATCAATTCTGACACTCTGTGTTCTATGCCAGCCTGGTATACAGAATTAGTTCTAGAACAGTCAAGGGTACACAGAGAAAACCTGTATCAAAAAACCCAAAATAGATAGATCAATAGATGATAGATAGATAGATAGATAGATAGACAGATAGATAACAAATAAATAAATTTAAATCCTGTGAGAAATCTCTATAAACTGTGACTTCTTTTCCAACATTATATTTGTTTTCAAAATTGTGTAGATTTTTTAATTACTATACAAATAAAAAGGTTTCCTCTTGATGTTTCCTACACACTTCATTTTGATCAACTCCCTCAACCCATTCCCCTCCCTCAGCTTCCTGGCCCCATTTGCACACACCCCCACTTTCATGTTACTGTGTTCTATTATCCTACCCACACACCTCCCCAAAAGCCTCTTTTTCACAACCTCATAGACCCTTCTCTAGTCTCTTGGCCTTTACCACACTCATTCCCACACAAACACTCACATATAAAAATTAAAATATTGGACCACACACGAGAGAGAATCTGCAGCATCCATTTTTCTGAGCCTGGGTTGCCTCAATGAATGTAATACTTTACATTTCCACCCATTTCCCTGCAAATTTCACTTTCACCATCCGTGTATCATCTGTTGATGGGTATCTAAGCTGATGCCATTTCCTTGCGGTTATGCTGTTATGAAGCACAACCCAGTGACCGTGGATGTGCAAGTATCTCTTTGTGGAATAGACAGTTCTGTTGTAGCTGGGCAGTGCAGCAGTTCTTGTTTCGGGTTTCACAGAAACTTCCACAGGGATTTCCACAGTGACCACACTAGTTTACGTCCTCACCATCAGGGAATAAATGCTGCCCTTTCCCTATATCTTCACCAGCATTTTACTGTCCTTTGTTTCCTTGGTTCTGCTCGTTCTAACTAGAGAGCCATGGAATCCCAAAGTAGTTTTCACTAGAGTTTCTCTGATGGCTAAGGATGTTGAACAGTAATTTTTATTTGCCATTTGGATTTCTCCTTTTGAAATGTGTTTGTTCAGTTCACTGGCCCATTTATTGATTGGCAGTTTTGTGAATTGTTGTAAGGCTTTTCAGGGGGGATTTTATGTTTAATATTTGGAGTTCTTTATATATCTTAAACAGTAGCTCCAGTTTGGTAAGTGGCTAGCAAATATTTTCTCATTCTACAGACTATCTGTTGTTCCCTCTGACACTGGTTTCTTTTGCTATGCAAAGGATTTTAATTTTATGTAATCCATTTTGAGAGCTTAGGAGTAATTGGTGTGCTTAGGTTTTACATATATCTATATCCTGAAATGTTTTTTCTATGATTTCTTCTGGCAGGTTTAGTATTTCAGCCTCTAAATTAAGGTCTTTGATCCACTTTGAATTGTTTTTGTGAGGATGAGCAATATGGATCTAATGCCATTCTTCTTCAGGTGGATATCAAGTTTTTCTAGCACAATCTGTTGAATAGGTTGTCTTTTTTCCAGTGTATGTTATAGCTCCACAGTTTTATTTCTGGGTCATTGTGGTTGTTTGAATAAAAATAGCCCCCATAGGCCTATAGGGAGTGGCACTATGAGTAGGTGTGGCCTTGTTGGAGGAAGTGTGTCAATTGCGGGTGGGCTTTGAGGTCTCAGATGCTCAAGCTTTACCCAGTATGGCAGTCTCTTCCTGGTGCCTGCTGATGTGGATGTAGAACTCTCAGCTGCCTCTCCAGCACCGTGTCTGCCTGCACCCTGCTTCCGACCATGATGATAATGGACTAAACTTCCAAAACTGAAAGCCAGCCCCAATTAAATATTTTCTTTTGTAAAAATTGCCATGGTCATGGTGTCTCTTCACAGCGACAGAAACCCTAACTAAGGCAGTCTTCTGTTGTGTTCCACTGTCCACATGTCTGTCTTTGAGCCATTCCCATGCTCCCTTTGTCACTTGAGCTGCAGCATGATTTGAGGTAAGGTGTTGTGATATCTTTGGATGTGTTCTTTGTGCTGAGAGTTGCTTTGAATATCCACGGTCTTTTATGCTTCCATATAACTTCTAGGATTTTTTTTCCAGTTCTATGAAGAATGTGTTTGGAATAGTGATGGGGGTTGCATTGAACCTGTAGCTAACTCTCAGTAGTTTATCTATTTTCAATTTTAATTCTGCAGTCAGGAACATCAAGGCATTTCAATTATCTAGTGCTTTTTTGTTTCTTTTTGCAATGCCTAAATGTTTTCTTTGTAGAAGTTTTTCACCTCCTTGGTTTTTTATTCCTAAGGCATTTATTTGTTTATTTTTAATATATTATAAATAGGATATTTTTCCTATTTTTCTTAGCAAGTTCATTACTTATATATGTAAAATCTACTAAACTTTATTGAAAATTTTAATTATATCAAAAGCTTTCTGACAGAGTCCATGGGGGGGTCTTTTAAATGTAGAACCATGTTATCTACAAGTAATGATAGTTTAATTCTTCTTTTCCTATTTCTATCCCTTTTATATCTTTCTCCCTTCTTTTTTTATTATTTATTTATTTTTATTTTATTTATTTTATTTTTGGTTTTTCGAGACAGGGTTTCTCTGTGTAGCTTTGCACCTTTCCTGGAACTCACTTGGTAGCCCAGGCTAGCCTTGAACTCACAGAGATCTGCCTGGCTCTGCCTCCTGAGGGCTGGGATTAAAGGCGTGCGCCACCACCACCCGGCATCTTTCTCTCTTCTTAATACTCTAGCTAATACTTCAAACACCATACTGAATAAGAGTAAAGACAGTGAACATTCTTATCTCATTTCAAATCTGAGACAAAATGGTCTCAGATAGTCTCCATTTAGTATAATGTTGGCTATAGGTTTGTCATATGTAGACTTTATTATGTTAGACACATTCAGTCTCTTCCTAGTCCTTTGAGACCTTTACTATGAAACAGGTTGAACTTTATCAGATGACTTTTCTGCATCTATTGAGTTGCTCCTGTGATTTCTAGACTGAAGTCTACTAATATAGTACATTACATTTATTGTTCAGCATATGTTGGACCAATCTGCATTCAAGAGATGAAATCAATTTGATTGTGATGTATGATCTTAACATGATATTTAAATTTGGTTTGCAAGTGTTTGGTTGCAAATTTTTGTGTCTATATTTATCAGGGAAATAGGTTCACAGCTTTTGGATTTGATTGTATCTTCATCCAGTTTTGAAACTGATGAAACAGTCTGACTCCATCATAATATCATCATCCATCTTGTTACAAGGTCAGAATAATCTTGTTTCTGTTTTCCATAAAACTTAAGCTTTCTATGTCTTAGAATTTGACTGTACCTTAAACCTTCCTGTAATTTGACTTGGTCTGTACCTGACTGAGTCTTAACCTACACCCATCCTCATAAGATAAGGTGTTCTGCTAAATAATTTTGAGATGTTCTGCCAAGTTCCTGTGTAACCAAAATTGCTCTGGGAATCTCCCAGCCTTTGGATATCCCATAGTTATGCAGTCTTTGGGATATAAAAAGCCCCTTTCTCCTATTTTCAATGTTATTCTCTCAAACCTTACTTTAGAGAGGTAACCCTGTCTGACAGAAAATAAATTTTGACCAAAAAATTTGGGTCAGTGGTCTTTACTCTTGTTGGGTGGGATAAAGAGTATCAGGGCAATACTGGATCAGTTGGTTTAGTAGAAAGTACTGCTGTCTTGGTAGAATGACTTTAGGGGTGTGATTGCTAATTTTGACTATCAACTTGACTACATCTGGAATTAATTAAAATTACAAAATGGAGGGCATGCCAGTGAGGGGTTTTTGGTTAATTTGAAGTAGGAAGATCCACTTCTAATCTGGATCTTGAAGTGGGAAGACACAGATTTTTCTCTAGGTCTAGAGGCAGAAAGAGACATCTTTAATCTGGGCCACACCTTCTGCCAGCAGTCTATACAAAGGACATGGAAGATGGAAGCTTGCTCTCTCTGCCTGCTTGCTCTTGCTTGCTCTTGCCCTTGCTAGAAAGTCTATTCCTTCACTGGCACTAGAGCCTACTTCTTTGGGATTCCAGCATATACTGAAAGACCAACTGAGACACCCAGCCTCATGGGCTGAGCCATGGACTGAGCAACTTCTGGATTCTTGTACTTTCTGTTCATAGTCAGCCATTGTTGGATTAGCTGGATGACAGCCTGTAAATCATTCTAATAAGCTCTCTCTCTCTCTCTCTCTCTCTCTCTCTCTCTCTCTCTCTCTCTCTCTCTCTCTCTCATTAGTAAGTTAAAGTCATTTACATTTTAGATTATTATTGAGAAGAGTTTGGTGTTGTTCTGGTTAGTTGGTTCATTGGTGCTCAGTGGATGCTTGCTGCGGTTTGCTCTGTTGGTCTGACTTATCCTTTTCCAGTTCTTATCTGTTCCTCTCATGAAATGAATTCTTCCTTGTGTTCTATGACAGAAACTGTTTTCTTCCTCAGTGTATAGTATTCCTTTAAGAATTATCTGGGATGCGATCTTAGTATTCAAGATTTGCTTGATTTGAACGTGTGCTTTTCACACACACACACAAAAAAAAAAAAAACTTATTTTTTCCACCAGTTTCAATAGATAACTTTGCAGGGCATAGTAATCTCGGTTGACTGTTACTTCTTTCACGCTTGAAATATATCATTACATGCTTTCTTGACATCTAGTGGTGCTGAGAACAGGTCTGATGTTTCTGGCCCTCTGTATTACTTTTTACTCTTATCATACAGCTTTTAGAATGGTTTCCTACCTTTTTTTTTGTCTGACATCTTTACTATGATGTGTCACAGAGAGATTCTTCTCTGGCCATGTCTTTTTGGGGTCTGAACACTCTCTGTGTTTGCATCTATGTGTCTAGGCTAGGGGAATTTTAAACCAGTTTCACTGAGTATGTTGTTAAGCCGTTTGACTTCATCACAGCACCATCTCCCACCCCCTGAAATCTTAATGGAGTTTCGTGAATATATTCCATACTTCTTGAAATTTTCAACCATGTTTGTTATTTTTTCTCTGTAATTTTGTCTCAAACCTGTCCTCCACCCATGAAGTTCGTTCATCTGCTTAGTTTTACCTGTTTGTGATTTACATCATGCATCTTGGAGTCTCTCTCCATAGGATGTTTCACCGCCTTCCATCTTCTACAAAGCTCTTTCAGGATCCTCTTGCTCCATACGTCAACAGTGAGGTGGAGGGAGGATGAGCATCACGGATTTCTTAATTTTGGCATCTCTTATTCCTCTTCTGGTGTCCATGCATTGCAGAGGAGCTGTTTTCTGCTGTTGGTTTCAGGCAGACTGGAGTCCGCCTCTACACAGCTCCTTTCTTGTTTCTAAAATCCAATCACTTGCTCCTCCCAAATGACATTTTCTAAATTGGCTACATTCTCCTTGAGGATAGTATCTGTATAGAGTTGGGTAAAGTGAAGATGTGAAATGAATAAAGATTTATTAACAACTGTTACTGAAGGAAAAGAGAACAGTGTTTGTCTTAAGCAGTAAACTGACCCATGATGATGCATAGGCACCAGCTACTTAACTGAAACCTGGACAGAATAAAGTAACACAAAAATAGATTACCCTAAAGGTGCCTGAAAGATTGTAGATGTTTATTCTTCTGGAATAAAATTGAACATAATGTAAGACATGTTCATATATACTATGTCAAACATATATATATGCTATTTATAACAATGTATTCCAAAGAACAATCTGGATGGACTACAAAAAAAGTGGCAGCAAGTTTGCCTGCATGACAAACATGACAAAAACAAATAATATTTACTAGGAAGCTATTTATTGACATTTCTTAAATGCTAAGTACCACCGGGATTTTATATCTCAACTATGTCATTTAATCTATATCCATTTTTTCAAGAGAGCAATATTGCTATGGTTCTCAAAATGTGGATATCTTCCTTGAGAAAACAGAAGATTCTGGAAATGTAACATCACTGCTGAACAAACACAACAGTATGAACTCAGGTGTGATTCCAAGCCTGGGTTCTTTTCCCTACTTCATTATTGATTAACCTTCTACTGAGGGAGGAGAGAGGAAAAATTAGTCAGATGTTGATATAGTTTAAGAATTACTTGTCCTCTAGAAGCAAAGAATGGTCATGTTTGTCGAGTGCAAAATGATCATCTTTCTATCAAGAACTCTTTTTTCTTTGTCATTTTGTAAAATTAACTCATATCAACTGTGTAGTAATGGGCTTCATTTGACAGACATTCCCACATATGCAGATCACCCGCTTTGACCTTAGTCCTCCCATTTATGGTCCTTTGTTTTTTTCCCTCCCGTGTTTCTAGTAAGAGTTCTTTCAGTTTCCTGCGCTTCTTCTTCCCTAAAGTCCACATATGAAAGTCAACATTTGAAACTTGATTTGGAGAGGCTGGCTTATTTTGTCTCACATAGTTTTCTGTTTTATCCATTTTTCTGCAAATGACACAATTTCATTCTTCTTTGTGGTGAAATAAAACTCCAGTGTGTCTGCAGAGGTGAGGCACATTCACACCCACACAGTCATCAGTCGATGGGAACCTAGGCTGAGTCTGTAGCTTGGCTATGGGGAGTGGTACTGCAGTGAGCGGAGGTTTGCAGGGGAGATAATTTCCATTCTTTTGAAAATATACTCAGTGCTCTAACTGGATCATATACTGACTCTAACTTTGAAAATTTGTTGGTTTTAGTTTCTTTTCCATCAAAAATTCTTTTTATTTTTTCCAAGACAGGGTTTCCCTGTGCAGTCCTGGCTATCCTGGAACTTGCTCTGAAGACCAACCAGGCTACTGTCAAGAATTCTTACTGATTGATTTATTAGTGGCCAAGATTAACTAAACAGCACTTAAGCTTAGTCTTACAAAAAAATTTCAGTGTATCCTTTGAATTTAAACAAGCAAACAGAAAAGCCTAAAGTGGAAAAAACAGCTTTATCATCATGCTTACAAGTTTCCCATACGTGAGGCACTAGATGACATGGTCCCCACTGGAAACAACACTTCTACCACAGTTCCCAACTCCACTGTGTTTACACTCCGTTTCTGATGATATCACTCATCACCATTCTCATGACTTAACAATGCTAGCAACTCCATGTTTTCATCTCTAGTACAATCCTGTTTCCTGATTCCAGGATACCTCATTGACATGTGTCTCTGGGACTTCCTTGCTTAGATGCTATGACAGGTTTACCATATTTCCCTCACACTCACCACACAAAAGATAACTTCTAGTAACTCAGGGTGTGGACTTATTTAAAGATAGGGTCTTTACAAGGCGAATCAAGTTAAAATGAGGTCCTTAGGTAGATCTTAACTAGCATGACCAGCTTCCTCATAGAAAAAAGGAAAATTTAGATACAGAGTCAGCCACATCCATAGAGAGGCCTGTGTAGTATAGTCAGGGAGAAGAAGGCCATCTGGCTGGCGGGATGCAGCCAATACCAACACAACAAAAGCTTGTTAACAATTGTCGGAAGCCAGAAGATGGGACCAATTCCTCCACAAGGCTAGTTAAAAGGAAGGGAGAGAGAGAGAGAATACCACACATGCATCTTTATTTCAATGTCTAGCTTCTACAACTGAGATAATAAATTTCAACTTTCAGCCTCTCACTCTGGATATTGATAACATCTCTGAAAAACCAAAGCAGATGCCTGAAGGCATTCTAACCTTGACATGACCCTGGGGCTAAGGCTCCTGCCCTGCCCTTCTGCCCACTTTTCTCTGTTGCCAGGAACTTGCTCTGTTTTTTACTGAAACCAAACAATTAGGAGTCATCCTCCACTCCTCTTTTTCTCTGTCCCTCACTAAATCTACCCTCACAACAGCAATATAGTAGACTCTCAGCATCTCCTGATTATGAGGCATCTGAGCATATTTTTTTACCTCGGAAGAGAAAAATCTAGAAATTAACACCATTACACAGGCTTTGATATTCATTTTAGATGTATTTGAAAATTTTAAGCATATGTTTATGATCATGTATACTTACACATGCCATTTTTGTTCATGTAACATCAGGAAAATGTAAGAGAAATAAGTGGCTAAGGCTTCCACAATATTATCCTTCCAGAACCCGTGTCTCCACCACTGTTGGTCCAGAGCCACACCACACAAGTATGTTTTTCCAAACCTGTCACCCGTAGTACTGTTACAGTGGCAACGCAAACCCACAGATGTTTGTAGCATACTGCAAACCTTCCATGGGTCCATGAGCAGGAAACTGTACATACTGCCTATTTCTTTACTCACTGGCCTGTAGCTCTGGTTAACAACCACCAACTGAAAGACCCATCCAAAGGCAGCGAATTTCAAACTTGATTGTGAACACTGTGCTTCTTGTCGTCTGTTTGCCCGATGCTCTGGTTGCAGCAACCCCGGTGCTTGTCACTCTGTCAGACAACTACTGCATGATACTTCCTCAGTAAGGTCTCTCTTGACTTCCTTCCAGGCATGCTCTTTCCCTTCGGGTTTCATAGGAGTGCATAAACCTTTAAATAAACACCTGTATATAAAGACAGAGATTTACATGGTATGTTTTTGTATTCTATTGTGCTGATTTTATAAATATAATAAAAAAATGACCAATGATAGCTACAAAATTTTCCCTGTGTTGTTTAGTCTATACAGAATAAGGACTATGAAGACTACTATATTTCCATTGGCCACTGCCCTTGGCCAACATTTGTTGAATCAAAAACACTAAATAGGAATGTTTTATTTAGTGTTAAATAATGAAATAACTTACTTTCTCCACCCTTGTACAGCTCAGGACCCCCTACCTAGGGATTGGTGCCACCAAAGGGTGAACAAAGATCTTCTCATCCCAATTAGTAGCTAAGATAACCTTCCGTACACATGCTCACAGGCTGACCTGATTTAGACCATCCCTCACCGAGACTCTCTTTCTAGGTGATTGCAGATTATGTCAAGTTGACAGTTAACTGACCATCACAAACCATGAATTGGCTACAAGTGTACTTCCAGAGAAACAAAATCATTCATCACCATGTATAAATTATTAGTAAAATTCTATGGAAAAGAACATGGGGGAAAAATCTAAAGTGAATGCTACTTTTTCTAGCTGCATGCATGGTACTCAGACTGAGTGAGTGAAGAAAATGTTAGAATTCTGAGCCTTCAAGTCGCCTGTATTCTTCAACTGTCCAGGATACGGAACTGGGTTCGTCTGCACCTCCTCCTCCCCTCTCCTCCTCTCTTCTGTTTTCTCCCCTCCTCTTTCCTCTCCTTCTCCCCATCTCTCCTTGAGAGAAAGCCTTCCATAGGGTACATATCCTGTTTGATTCTCTTACAATCTAAAGGACAGTCTTTGTCTCCCCAGCACTGTGCAGTTGTGAAGAGAATGGACCATCTACAGAGTATCACCCACAGCCCTGAGCACACAGCTCCAGCCATCTGGAAAGGGAAAAGTGGAATGTAGAAGCACTTAATGAGAGTGCTAATTAGACTCCACAGAAGCAGCAGAGCCTGCACCGCAGTGAGCCTCACCCAGGGTGCACACAGAGCTTTGTTCCCATGATTCTCATCAAATTGGAGGTTATCCACTCAATGGAGAAAGTAGTAAATATCGATCAAATTATCTTGTAGAGCGTTAAGTCTGTCTGCCTTTGTTTTCTAATTTAAAGAATGGAGCAAGGTGTGACCTCAGTTCAGCAGAGAGGTACTCCATGGAAGGTTTCCACTTCTGCTCAGGATGAGCCCGAACATACATGCTTAAGTGAAACTGTGTTTGTTGTTTTGGTTTTGGCTAATTGTTCTTGCTGGTAGAGATGTTCACCTGGTTAACACTTCAAACCTTATTTTAGCTCCAGCCAACTTGCCCCTTTCAGCCTATACAATCAGAGAGTTCTCCAAAAATCCTCCTTGCTAGAATCAGCTTGGAAATAATTTCAGTAAGTTTATGGAAATTGACCATGAGTTCATTCAAACTAAACTTAAATAACATGGGCCATTTAACTCCACACTTTGGGTTCTATATTTCTATCTTATTATTTTATGTTTTATTCACTTAAAAAATAAAGTAAATCAAGCATTGAATTTTTAGAAACTGTAAATAAAATGAAGTAAAGGAACATGAGTGCTGTCCAGGAGCCCTTTGTGGCTGATGTGTCTGACAGAGCATTTTCCTATATCATACAACTGTGTATCTATCCAATAGTTAATGGTTGTATTAGATATTGTTACATTAAATAATTCATGTCCTTATAAAGGCAATAATGATTTGCAATATGAAAATACAAAGTTTTTGATGGCTCTGTCTACCCATGAATGCAGGGCTAAGGGAAACTGACCCTTGTAGCTAGCTAGCATTTTGTCTGGCTTAAACACTTGGAAAACTAGCTGCTTTGTCCCTGCTGGATGCTCAGCACCTCTCAGTGAGCATCCCTATACGGCATGTGAATGGGATTTCTGGAGCAAGTTCCTGTGCACAGTGACTTACAACAGTTTTGAATAGCTTGATAGTCACTGAGGGACAGTGGGGGGATGGAGGTGAGGGGTCCGTGAAGGACCAGATAAAGGGATGAAGTGAGCACCTTTCAGATGTTCAGTCTCAGTCTATGGATACTTCTCATAGATACTGCCCTCAGGTCAGTGATGCTGGTCCATTTTTAAATAATAATAAACACTGAAAACCAAAATCATTTGCATCAAGGCTGAACAGAAAAGTTGTTCTCTTACAGTAAAACTGCTTTGAAAATTTTAGAGTACAAAATGAAGAACTAGACAATATTAAATTTTAAAACATGACAAAATATCCACTTCATCAATAGCATGATGAAGTGAATAACGATTTGATCAAGTGAATAACTATTTATAAAAATGAGATCAACTAGCCAGGCAGCAGTGGCTATGACTTTAATCCCAGCACTCAGGAGGCAGAGGTAGGTGGATCTCTGAGTTCGAGACCAGCTCCAGGACTGCCAGGGCTACAAAGAGAAACCCTGTCTCAAAACAAACAAACAACAAGAAGAAAAAGATGAACTGACAAAGAAGCAAAGGCATGGAGTTATGGATGAAAAGGAAAGAAGCCATGATTCCAGGAGGCTCTCAGACCTCTGGGAAAGACTAGAAGCTGCCTTTGTCCAGAAATGAGTCCTTATTCCTTCCCAACCTCTCAGGAAAGGTCAGTAGCATTTCTGCAAAACCCATTTATCTGTATGTGAATGTCTTCACAACTAGCAAAATCACAAAATGAAAGATGAAAAAGTATTTTCCCAAACTCAAGAGTATAAATAATAATAGCTGCATATAAGATAAACTCAATAAATTAGGAATATGCATATTCTTTTTCATTTAATGCAGCAAATCTACAAACAAAACTTGTAGAAATAACATATTGGTGAACTTCTCCTAAAATCAGGAGCAAGCCAGGACATCTCCTCTCACTTCTCTGACTCAGAATAATAGTGGAAAACCTTGATGGTTCAGTAGGCAAGAAACAAACAAGCAAACAACAAACAAACAAACAAACCCCAAAAAACAAAAACTCAAAGACACTCTGATTGGAAAGTAATTGAAATCTCTTCATTAGGAGAGTTATTGCCTGAAAATAATAATCCTATAAAGTACCCTAAAAGCCAACAGAAATAAGTGAGCTTGACAGAGGTATAAATCAAGAATTAGTTCTATTTCTATGAATTAGGAACAATCAGAAACATAATATTAAAAACAATCTCATTGGTATTAGTGTTCTCTCTCTCTCTCTCTCTCTCTCTCTCTCTCTCTCTCTCTCTTTCTCTCTCTCTCTCTCAAATAAAAAAATCCTCAAAACTTGCTCACTAAAGTTTCTAAGATATTGGAAGAAATTGAAGAAGACGTGTTAGAGAGATATGTCTGTTCCTGGAAGTAAAGACTTAGCATTATCATGAGCCTATCCTTCCAAAGCTTACCTCTAGACCCAACTTTCCAATTCTGACAGGATTCTACAGAAAATGACAAGCAGGGCATGGTGAGACATGCCTTTAATTCCAGTCCTAGGAAGCAAAGGCAGGGGAACTCTGGGAACTCAAGGCCAGCCAAGGGTACAATAGTACATAGTAAGACCCTGTCTCTGAAGAAACAAAGAAAAAAGGAGAGAACAAAGAAGAGGAGGAAGAAGGAGAGGAGGAGGAGGAAGGAAGGAAGCAGAGATAACAGACAAGCACTCACTGTGTCTGCAGGAGGAAGACACCACAAGCCAGGCATGGCCATGGAGTCGAAGCAAGGGAGTGGCTAAATAGCAGAAGTGGACGCCACAATCAAATGAAGAGTACATTTTGAAGAGAGATAAATTTAATGACATTCAGTGTTAGAGAGGGCAAAGTCTAAGAGAAGGCTGGCAGCTTCAACAGTAAACAGCCCGATGATGGTGTCAAAACAGTGTTCATTTCTCAGCTGTGATGAATGCAGATGCCTGATTTCAGGGGAGGGGAGTCCAACTGCAGGAAATAAGGCAGTCAGCATAAATTTCCTACTGGTGTCATTTGGCAAAAAGTGTGACCTGTCAGCCAGCTCCTGAACCTTTCTTACATATTGGACCTAATCGGTGTAATCAGCGCCTCCCAGCTCGCCAAGGACTTCAGTCTCCCCCACATCGGGTTCATGCTAGAACTTGAAAGTCTCGGTGTTTACAAATGAGCTGCATTTAGAGCAACAAAGGGTGCAGAAGACTTGGAAAAATCTAGGCAACTCTCAGGACAGCCTGGCCTTGCTCCTTGTTCACTGTGTGCTCACTGCATTTGGAAGTAAATGTGATCTTCCCCACTCTCTTCAGGCTGCTGCTGGTTGCAGACATATCCCAAGAGAGATATTCACCTTGGCTTTCTCAGCTCAAGCTTTTCAAAGCACCAGGTTAATTAATATGTGTCCTGGGTCAGCCTGGATGAAAACATGTTGAGTTCGGAGATTTCCACTTTAATGTTGAACCCTGGGAAGGAACAAAGTACATTTGTACCTGTGGATGTAATTGCTGGAAAGGTAACTCTGCAGAGATGGAAATGAGCTGAAAGATGAACACTGTTGCACCAGCCTGAGTGCCCAGGCCAACAGAGAGAAAATAATGTTTCAATTAAACAAAGGGGTGCTGGATTAGGGAGATTGCTCAGGAGACTGGTAATGGAATAAAGAGCCTTTCACCTCCAGGGCACCATTACTAATCCGGTTCAGGTCAGTTCTAGACCATAGTTCCGAGGAGCTGATAGCTTGCCTCAGCCCTTGCTGTCTGCTACTCTTGATGAACTGGTCTCCTAAGCAACTGCATCAGCCTCTGAGGTCGCTGGAGTTCACCGAGGTTTGAAGAGGACATGTCCCTGTTTGGAGGGGAGAGGCTGGCCATGAAGGCATGGAGAGCTAGAAGCAAACAATGAAACCTGGCACAGGGAAGTGGGCATGAAGGAAATGGTTCAAAATGGGGAGTCACACAGACGTAGAAAAATCGTATTTCTACTCCCAACTGGGTTGCAGTCTCTATTCCCCTAAATTTAGAGCTGGGATGGCAAGTTAGTGATTAAAGTTTTGATCTTGGTGTATGTTCAGAGTCAATAATAAAGTAGGAAGGACATTTGTAGTAGAAGTTAAAACGTGAGGGCTAGAGCATGTTGAGCAAAAACAAGTTATGAAATCCCTGGCTACCTATGTTTGAGGATATCCCAAGGTTAATCTTCACAAACACATTCATCATACATCATCACATTCCATACTTCGTGGGAGTCTAAAGATTTGCCCAAGGTTCCTGAAACTCTCAGGGATTGTGTTCTCCTGGTGATGGTGGAATTCACTTCCAGCTCTCCTCAGTCAGGTCAGCTGTCAGATCACCTCCTCCTTTGGGTTTGCTACATCCATCAGAGCCTAAGTACAGTGAGAAACACAGACCTCCTCTTGCTCTGCAGTCGTTAGAGCATCCTGAACAACCTCCCTCTGATAGAGATGTAGCATGTAGAGGGGCAGAGATTTGTATCTCAAATGGGGTTCTTAAGAATATTGGTGTATCCCAACACTGAAGACACCATACTGCTATCCTCACCCTATTCTGTACCTCTAGGCTGTCACTGTCTACCTGTCTCATTTCTCATTTCTTGTAAACTCACAAAACAAGCTCCCAAAGTCTAGTGTCTTCTTATTTCCCTTCTAATTCCTGTTTCCAAGAATCTGTGAGGACAAATCATAAGGTCTCTCGACCTGACAAAATGTGATAACCCTCCAAGATTCGGAATGTTCCCTCCAGAGAAGGTTAGTCTGAGTTTTTTAAAATACCTTTTTCCTCTCCCCATTACAATAGTATGCAAAAGAACTTTTTCAACAGCCCATAGAAAAGAACTTCCCCTTGTAAACAGACATTTCCTGTCCTGATCACCCACTCTCAAATACCCAGCAGCCACTTCCCAAATGATTGACTCAAAGGCTTAATATAAATTATAAATGCTCAGCCAACAGCTCAGGCTTATTACTAACTAGCTCTTACATTTTAAGTTATCCCATATTCCTTTCTTACACTCTGTCACATGGCAGTACCTTCATTGGCATGGCACATTCATCTCCTGCTTCCTCTGCATCCGCTGGCAACCCCTAAATCCACCCTGCTATTGGAGAAATTATTTTGGCCACTCCACGTAGTTAAAAGGATATTTATTTAATGGCGTAACTCACAAATTAAGTGAAAGGTAGGTCGCAGGGTCTGGGGAAGGTATATCGCAGTCCAGCTGTGTTCTCCGGAGCTCCGCACAGTCCACCTTCACCGTTCAGCATCCCGGCACAGAGAGAGGCACAGAGAGAGTGCTGGCCCATCCAGCTCTTGAGTCTCCAGGCGCCTCCCCTCACCCCGCCTCGTAGGCGTGACATTGCCAGAGTCTCAATAGGGGTTGGAACTTCCAGATCCAAGCTGGAATGGCTACCCACTACATCTCCCCCTTTTTGTCTAAATAAGAAGGTTCTAAACTAATACAAGACTATATACAAAGGAATGGTTATCAAATATTGTCCAGAAATAATGAGGGATAATGACCTAGATAAGATGTAACTACAACCAATGCAAACAATATCAAGCAAGAAACACATACTAAAACCCAGAGAAGTATAGAGCATAAGTAAATGGCATGTTATAAAGATCATTCAAAGGTGTCCTATCCTAAAGAACCTGAATCTAATACTTAATATGGTCTATCTAAGATAATATATATACTAAATTGTAACTATAACTGCTAGTCTTCAATCCCATCAAAGACCTGAGAAGGAACATAATGGTACCTGAGAAATGGTAGATGGATGCAAGCAACTTTCGGGAATCTTGCAAGAGTAGACCAAGACAGCTGGCAGCCTGGACAGTCACCTAATGTTTCTCAGCATTGTTGGTGCATTCAAATTGGCTACAGGCCTGTAGAGCATGAGACTCTTAATCTCAGGGTCGTGGGTTTGGGCCCCACGTTGGGCACCAGATATTGGAGAAATTATTTTGGCCACTCCACGTAGTTAAAAGGATATTTATTTAATGGCATAACTCACAAATTAAGTGAAAGGTAGGTCGCAGGGTCTGGGGAAGGTGTATCGCAGTCCAGCGGTGTTCTCTGGAGCTCTGCACAGTCCACCTTCATCGTTCAGCGTCCAGGCACAGAGAGAGCACATAGAGAGAGCGCTGGCCCATCCAGCTCTCGGGTCTCCAGGTGCCTCCCCTCGCCCCACCTCGTAGGCGTGACAGTTGCCAGAGTCTCAATGGGGGTTGGAACTTCCAGATCCAAGCTGGAATGGCTACCCACTACACCCTTCTCCTTCCTATCATCCTTAGTTTAGTCACTCAGCCTATCCTTCCTGCCTGGCTTCTGAACAATCAGTATTTTATTAAACCAATTCAAGTGACAAATCTTCACAGTGCACAAGATTATTCCACAGCATCCCCTCAGATTCAGTTCTTAGGAGTTAAAACAGAAGTACAGGCACATTTTGATGATCAAATATAAACTTTTAGATTGAGTTTATTCCCAGAAGAAGAATTTAGACTAACATTTGGGGACCTTGATAAAGAATTACAGGGACAGAGCAGGACAAGGTTGCAGCCATGTTATGGAAAGGAACTGTCCCACAGAGATTCTAAATTGACAACCAAATCTTTAGCTTGGACACTTGGTGTGAGAGGGCACTGCTTGACTCTTAGGGGCCTTGGAATATGTTTCTAATGGAGGAACAACATTTGTTACCTCACTGAAGAGTGCAGGAATTCATCCTCAATTGCTGGGAAATCTTGAGACTCTGGAGTAGGCTTCTAGAAGGACAACTATGACATTATATAGTTCCTCACTCCTTTATTACC
This sequence comes from Peromyscus leucopus, assembly GCF_004664715.2. Taxonomy (NCBI): domain Eukaryota; kingdom Metazoa; phylum Chordata; class Mammalia; order Rodentia; family Cricetidae; genus Peromyscus; species Peromyscus leucopus. The sequence goes on along the minus strand of NC_051071.1, from coordinate 16,546,438 downwards.
TCTGAGACATAAGATACAAATGGAAGTAGCTTACTTATCTAAATCAAACTTTAACTGTACAGAGAAAGAGCCTGAATCCCTCAGAAGTAGGTGTTGGCCTGGGGCAGAAGAGGGAGCTGTTCACATCTGTCTACATTATCCTCCCTTGGGTCCCACCCATTAATGCCTTGTAGATTTATTGGAACAAACATGATTTATGAATCCTGAGGAGTGACAACAAGGAGGATGTTTTGGACATCTGTTTAAGTGTTCTGTGCCCTTGAGTTGATGGGAGATGTAAGAGAACAGGGGAAAATTGACCTATAGATCATCAATATAATCCAGCTGGGCTAAATAAGACAGCTTTTCATTAGCTATGTATGTTGGAGTAGCTGGGAATATTTTTATTCTGGTAATGAAGAGATAGATATGGCCTTTGGGAACAGTTCTTGGAAATCATACTTTCTCCAGATGCTCAATTTGGGAATGGGACAGATTAGCTTCAAGGCCAAGAGCAACAAACATTACCATAAGCCCACTGGTCAGATAGCTGAGGCTCTTCAAAGGCCTGGAGTCTTGCCATGGGACCCTTGGGATTTTGTCATCATTCTCTATAGCAACCTTAGAGTCCTTTGGATAGCAATAGCCATCAAGTGGTCAGTGTGGCCTTCTCAGGTGGCAGTGAGCCAGAGCTGGTGAGTTCACAGAGTAATAATGCTTTCCAAACTCACTCCATTAGGCCAGAAGACAGCCATTGAGTGATAGAGCTGTCATTTACATAATAGACCTCTAGCATTTAGTGGGCAGTAATAACACTCCTCCTGTTCCAGGCTGCCACACTTACTAGCAAGCATTGGCTGAATAAAAATTATCTGAGAACATGCAATAAGTATACAGTCAGGTCATGAGAACTGGTTTGTCTCTTCAAAGAAATCTACTAATTTGTACTGAATGAATGTTCTCAGGGGCATGCAAGTTTTAAGTTTGGAATAAAGGAGGATTAGGAAGTCAAGACATCAGAAATGTGTCATTTCATTAATACCAATAACCATCAATTGCAATACACCAAGGGATCACACATTGGCAATATAGAAGCAGCCTGGAAATTGTAGGCAGTCTTTGCCCACATCTGTACAACAAGTCTACAGAGAAAAGGAATGTAAGTCCATAGAGACATGTAGAGAAAATTAGGCACTCCTAAAATAGAAGAGTATAGTGTTAGAAAATGTCAGTGGACAATGTTTCTATAGCATCCATAAGCATCAAACCCTCTCTTAACTTGTCTAGGCTCTTGCCTTACTTAGAAAAAGATGAACTCCACAATGTTATGGGAAAGATACACTGTTTTGCTAATTTAAGGGGTTTACTACTATATTTCACTAAGATCATTGTTAGATGAATTTTAAAAGTGAATTGTGCATCCTTTAATCTAGAGTTATTAAACCTGTGTGTAATATCCAGCAATTTATAATCTAATTTAAAGTCTTAATTTGCTTTTTCAGTGACACAAACATACGTCTTAGCCTATGCACAAACCAAACACATATCATTTACACTATATTTTCTGCTCTTCTCATTGCTTTCATTGCACTTCTAAATGACTTTTTAAAAGCTCTTTTGACTTCTTTTAGTTTTTACTTGTTTGTTTGGTTTTTTTGTTTTTTTAGAACATCTTAAAATTGAACTGAGATGAGTTATGTGAAAAACCATCAAAGTCACAGGTTGGCTGGAAATATGGACAATTGAAGATTCAACAGATAGTATCTTTCAAAGTCTCCCTCACAAAGGACATTTCAGTTTTCCTATTGTTTCCATTAAGAAGACAGAGAGCTGATATATAATTCATTATTTTGTAGGCAAGGCATAATCCAAACTTAATGACGACAATTTTCCTCAATGTCAAGTCTCCATAAGTGCTCCCCTGACAGAGAAATAGACATACTGAATTGTTTGTTGTATTTAGTTTTGTTTTATTAAAGACTGACATGTGATCGGCAGTTGGCCTGGTTGGATGGCCAGATATCATAAATGCTGGGACAGTCATCACAGCGATGGACACACAGCAGATGAGATGGTGCAATGCCCAAGTTCATCAGACTCCACTGCTTACCAGAGGCCCAGGGAAAGAGCATTTGTATTTAATGGTTAGAAAAGAGCCTTGTTTCATGACATAGGATAAGCATTTAGTCCTTGGTACCCACAGAGGATTGGTTTTAACCTCTTGAGGCAAATTTCATGGATGTTCAAGTCTCTTGTATAAGATTGCATTTGCATATATCACATCTTCCCATGGGCTTTAAATCATCTCTGGATTCCTTATAATATCTAATAAGATGTAAATGGTATGTAAATACTTGTTGTATTGTATTGCTTAAGGCACAGCAACAACTGAAAAGAAGGGTAGGTTCAGTACAGACACAGTTTTAAAAAATATTTTGGACCTGCTGTTCATTGAGTCTGAGGATGTGGGTATAATGGACTATTTTATTTGCTGGAAAACCTGGAATTGTCAGCAAGAGCAGGGGGCTGAGTCTCACAGCTCAGCACCCAGCCTGGCTCTGCCAACAGCTGTTGATGCTGTCCTGTGTCTGGGAAAGCCACAGCTCCTGGAGTTGCACCATCACACAGCCAGTCAGAGATGGGGGACACCAGTGCTCAGGAGTGGGAGCTTTCTACTTGGGGTTCACAGCTTGTCAAAAAGGTGATTGGCAGCCATAACCACCTCATGGGCTGCTTTCTTTCTCAATTCTGCCACCTTCCAATCCTTCCTTGACTGTGTGTAAACACCAAATTTTGAAGTGATCGGCTTTTAGGATCTCGTGTGTTAATACATCATCAGTGTTGTCATGATGATGTATTCACACAATACATCATCATAGGCCTGTCAGAGCTGTGATTTATGACTCTAAAATGTGTTGTGGTACAGCAAGGCATCAGGGACCTCGTTGGCTGAATGCTTGTTTATTTTCATACTTAAGGGCTTTGAGAGTGAGCTTCAGACCACTTCTCAAAGAAAGACTTGGAGAAGACGTTGAAACAAGGCTCCATTGCAAAATACTGGAGGGGCCAGCAGAACAGCCACACTTAAGATATAAAGGCTTATGTTTTCTTAGAGCACATTAAGTGCAGAATCAAACCTCCATACTCCAAGTGACTTGGCTCTCAATGGAAGAATCAAGCATTTTCCTATATTGTCAGTTTTCTATTCAGAATTCACCTAATAGTTAAGTATATGAGGTCCAGTAGGAAAGGTATATTTTATTGGCTCTTTCTTACTGCCAAAAGCAGTAAGAATAGTATTATATTTTATGATAGTAATAAAGGGGAATATGCAGAGAAAATTTGCTTGCAAGGTGGCTAGATGCTACATTATACATACTCCTTTTCTGAACATCAGATTCTTTCATAATGCCCTCAACAAAGTATTAGGCATGCACTGTGTGGATAGCATTGAACACAGTGCCGAGATGTACAGCCATTTTTGAAAAAGAGAAATAAAAGATGTAAGTAGAGAGTTGAGACAAGTTAAAAGCAACGTTGTAGCCTCCAATTACAATAGCACTATGAGGGAAGTAGATTCAGCAGGAAAGCCTTCTGGGAAAGGTGAACTATGGGCCAATGCTAAGAGAAGATTAGAAAGGAGATGACAAGCAACATCTAACAGCTCCTCGGGTCTGGGGTGACAGTTCTTCCCAGAATGCATTTTCCCTCACTCCATCACCAGAGCAGTTTCTTAAGATCCAAACCCCATTAAATCAGGAGCCAGCAGACTCCAGCCAGTTCAGGCTGTGGCAGTCCTTGTTGCGCAGATCACCTCTATCCTTCAACGTTTCTAGCTGGCTGCATTATCACTTCCATTAATGACAAAATCTGTAATGATCACAAAGCAAGAGTGTCTTTCGCCAAGGGTTCTCTATTTCTGGATCCAAAATCCAGGGCCAAAATCCAAAACTTGGAAGGTCAGGGCCAATGTTGCCTTAAGCATATCTGTACACTGTGACACATTTTTTTTTTTCTGAAAAAAAAAATTAATACAATTAGCCAGGGCTGGTTCTTTCAGGCTTAATTCATTCTCATGTCTGGGGAGCCGGAAATGTGACTAGTAAAGAATTTGCTAACATGAGAGGCAGGGACTTGCCAAGAGTTTGCTAATCTGTAGGTTTATTTTTTTTGTCTCTATATAAAGGGAGTTTGCAAACTGGTTCAAATTAACCAGGTCAAGTTGTATATTTTATTAACTTCAAAACTTTTTTTTTACTCTTTTCACATTAAAATAAAAGTCCATAGAGTTAGACAGGGTGGTGGGGATAAAGGGATGTTGTCTGCTCAATAAAAGTTATGCGGGGATGCATTTCAGCTGCTGCGTTTTCACTTTCTGGCTCTGGCTAGAAACAGCTGTAACATATCTACTCTAACTCGGGCCTTTTATGACTTTTAGTAACTTCTTTTTCAAAATATATTTTATGGATTTTTCTAAGGATCTGACCACAGAGTGTTCCATCGAGAAGAAAGAACACATTCGAACATACCGAGCCACATTCACCACCAGTGGGTGCAAATTTTCAAGACAACATTGTTGTCAGCTTCAACTTTTCTCTTTGCTGGTTTATAGTGCTTTCCGGAAAACCAAAATTGCTGTTTTGTCCACATGGATTACAGTTTAAATTAACCTCTGTGATTGAAATTTATCAGTTGTGCCCCTACTGTTTCCGAGGTAACATCCAAACTCCCTGGCATGGATTCAGCATTTGTGTGTTTTTGTTTTTGTTTTTTTGTTGTTGTTATTTATTTATTTATTTATTTATTTATTTATTTATTTATTTATTTATTTATTTATAGTGAATAAGCCCTTCTTTATACTCATATCTCCCAACATTTACTTACCTTAAACTTAAAATGTTTGCTGTGTTGATCTCTTGACTATCCACAACCTGGCTCACCTCACTCTTGTCGCAGTCCTGTGGACACTCACCATGGCTTCCTTCTTTCTCTTCCTATCTTCCATGCATTTGGCTTAGCTCATTCTTTGTCTCCCAAGTCTCACCCAAACACAGTCTCCTTTGAGATGCTTCCTTCATCACCTCTGGACAGAGTCACTAGCCACTGACCTGATGCGATGCCAAAGCAAAGCTCATCCACATGACCAACCTTTTCGTAGCACTGACAATTGCACTATAGTCATTGCAAGACACTGAAAATAAGTCCTCATTCGAACAACCGGCCTTGGCGGGAGACTTTGATTCTCAGTTACTTCTCTCCATATCTCATATGGTACCTGGAATGTTCAACCTTTATGTAAATATACATTGAATAGATAAGCATAAAATGTTTAAATAATCCGTGTTATGTTCAGACTACACATTTTACGTTCCATGCTTTTGTGATTACATTGTTATTTCAAATTCTTCATATATGAGCAAGATTCCTTGTCACCCATGCATTCATCCCTGAAGCATCTGGGCCATTTATGATCCTGCAAGGACTGGGATCCCATTGACCTTAATCGCAGACATGCTAACTCCAAGAGACTGGAAGGGACTCCTGTACTCCCTGCACCATCTTCTTCTCCTGAATTCCACTAGAAAAGCAGAACGGTTTCTCCTGCTGTCTAGACCAGCTCTGCCTCTAACACTAGCATTCCTTTCTTATCCTGCTGACTTCGGTCATGAGGAGGTCAAATGACCAGGGAGAAGTCTTAGCTTTCAGTTCAACAGAATGTTCATCATGGCTCCTGGCAGGAGTACTCTTCCCCTCTAGAACCAAAACCAGAGTGTAAGACCATGGGAACAGGAAGCAAAACTTTCCCTAGTGGGTTCCCAGGGGTGATAGTGAGCGATACCATTTCCATTTCTACCCTTTGGTTCCTTGACCTGTGAATCCTGGCTAGCGGAGAAATGGTACCATACATTAGATGCTTATTCAAGACACATTGCCTCTGGGGAACCCTGACTTACCCCTCTAGGTGACTAAATATGCCAGAGTCAAGAGGCAACCACCAATAGAGCCAGCTTAATCCTATGAAAGAAGCTGTGCATGCTGAAAGTCACAGCGTTGCAAAATGAGTACCATGCAAACCCTTGAAATGCTAAAAAGCTGTGTTATGAGCCCCATATGGTCACAGGGCACTTCATAATTTGGTGTTTTCCTGATGGATCCTGGTTTGTTTTAATGAGACTCTTTCAAATGATGCCCTGATTTTTTTTTTCTCTTTTGTGCCATTTACATTGTAAGTGTGTCACTTGGTTCTTATCTTATAAGAGGACACAGTTAAGAGATGTTAGATTTTTAAAGAGTTGCAATTTTTAAAAAGTATGGGAACTTTTAGAGCTGAATTGTATTTTACATTATTAGATAAGCATGGGACTTTGGAGACAAGAAGTAATGTGCTTGTGTTTCAGGCTGACGGGGTGAAGTTGTGATGGTGAGTTTTAATTGTTAACACAACCTCTAGTCACCTGGAAGGGTCTCAATGAGAGATTTTCTAGATCATATCAGCCTATGTGCGTGTCTGTAGGGAATTTTCTTGATTGCATTAATTGAGTTTGGGCCTTGAACTTTGTAAGGGTAGAGAAACTGAGGTATAGAATAAGCATGTGTGTATTCATTTTGCTCTGCTGTGGGTGTGATGTGACCAACTGTTTCATTTCCTGCCCCCTTGAACTCTATGATATACTACAATCTGGAATTGTGAGATTTCTTCCCCAGCTTACTTTTTTTTTCAAATATCTTATTACAGCAACCAAAATGAAATTAGGAAAACAGACCACATTTTTGCTCTTATCCTCAAGTCAACTGGGTTCCAGGGGATAACAGAGGATCTCTAAAAGGGTCCTAGAGTTCTCATAAGTTACCTGTCCATTTGATCAGAAAGACCATGGAAGTCTTATTGGCTGGATTCTAACTAGTATATATTCTATAAAGCAGAGAGTCAACACAGCAAAACTATTCTCAGTGCGTCTAAGAGAAGTCACGTGGTTAGCAAGACCCTGATCATTAGAGGGCACAACTGATAAAGATAAAGCTAAAGGATTCATGAGGCTTCTCCAGAGTCCCTAAGAGTAGCCACTAAGAAGCCTTATCTTGCCTTAATTGCTTTGTGGGACCTTGTTGTCCTGTTGTAATAGCCAAAGAGATAATACACTCATAAACAAACTATACAAACATGACTTTCCTGGCTCTCACTTTCTTGGGTCATTGGTTGGCATCATGTTACTCTTGATTATAGTATTATTCTGGTAAAATTGGTGTCTTTTGAGATACATGACAGTTTCAAAGTAAACTCCTAATGATACAGACAGAGCTCCATACAACTCCTTTCTAGCCAGCAGATAGTGTAGGAAGAGCGTTTTTTTTAGTCTGTCTTAGGAAGTGATGTCATTCCCTCAGTAGCATAGGGAGTCTATAAAGATTGATCTTCACCCTTCAGCTCTCCTTAAAAATTTCTGAGATTGTAGCTCTCAGGATGAGTTTTAGTAAGGAAGTAGATATGTGGAAATAGAGGCATAAATATTACCCATCTGGGCCACATGTAACAAACGGACCATGCCAAAAAAAAAAAAAAAGTCCTCCAAACTTGAGTGAAGTCCATTGTTATGTAAATAGCATATAAAAGGTCAGTGTTCTCTTTTTCCAGCTCACTGGGTCACTTCTACTCTCATAAGTTCCTTCTTCCTTCCTTCCTTCCTTGCTTGTTTTTCTTTCTTAATAAATTGCCTTATTAACAGTAAATAAACAAATAAAATTTAAAAGACAAAGATTATAAAATTTAAATTCTATCACATCTTGTTGTTAGGCTACATGCATAAAGGCACACCATATGACTATCCAAAATGTGAGCTGAAGAAGGAGAACACCCTGAATAGACCAAAATGGATGGGGAAAGCCCAGAAGTCCTCATCCCTACACAAAGAACTATAGGCAACTGAATAAAGCTAGGAGAGGGAGAAGTGATCTTCCTCAGGGAACAGCACATCAATTGGTTGTCCAGCTCCAGTCAACCCTTAAAAATATCGATAAAAGTAACATTATACGACTCAACAGGTTACATTTAGGAACATATATGTATGTACCAATATAGGCATGCAATAACAATTGATGAGAAAATAGCCCATAAATATGAAGGACAGTTGGGAGGGATATTTTGGAAGGTTTGGAAGGAAGAAAAGAAAGGGAAATATGTTATAACTAAATTTCAGTCTAATAAATACAGAGAGAGAATACAGAGATATTAGTTGGATTGTGTTCTTTTTAAATTCTCTTAGTGCTTTTTAAAAATTACTCATCATTGCTTTTAAACTAATCTACATCTTCTCAGCATGTTTGTAGTGTTCTCTACCAAACTACGTGCAGAATTGCCGTGAGTTGAACACCTTTTTAAAGAGGTAATGAGAAACGAACGGAATGAAGCTCCTCGGAGCTGTAGGTACCTTTCAAGAAATTGCAGCTCAAAGGTATGAAATTATTTGTTCAGGCTGATATAGGTGGGCTATCAGAAAGTCGGGCTAGGCCTTGTCCTTCCAAGTTCAGTGTCTTTCTATCCAAACAGATGCGCAGACTTTTGAAAGAAGGGCCAGCTTCGTGCAGCCAGGACACTGGGATGCTCGCTTCACCCAGAATGTGACAATGGTCCTTCACCAGTAAGAAATGGAAAGATGAGTCTAGCTGGTAATTCTACAGCTCTTGCCTCAGTTTACATTAATGCAGGTACTCAGGAAAGCTAATCTTTCCCCAGGGACAACTGGAAATATCTGTGTCATTACTACAATTTTAGGGTATATAAGAAGTATCTAGTAAGAGGCCAAAGAGGCTGCTGCACTGCTGCACTGGCTGCTTTTGTGTGTCAACTTGACACAAGCTAGAGTCACCAGAGAAGAAGGAGCCCCTGAGAAAGATGCCTCCATGAGATCCAGCTGTAAGGCACTTTCTCATTTAGTGATCAATGGAGAAAAGCCCAGCCATGATGGGTGGGGCCATCCCTAGGCTGGGTGTCCTGGATTCTGTAAGAAAACAGGTTGAGCAAGCCAGTAAGCAGAACCCCTCCATGCCCACTGCACCAGCTCCTGCCTCCAGGATCCTGCCCTGTTTGAGATCATATGCTGACTCCCTTTGGTGATGAACAGCAGTGTGGAAGTGTAAGCTGAGTAAACTTTTTCATCACCAACTTATTTTTTGGTCATGGTGTTTTGTCTCAGCATTGGAAACACTAAAACAACCACAAAAAGAATGTTCTAGACTCAAGTGTTATCAAGGTTGAAAATCCCCCAGCCTAGTATTTTCAATCTACCAGAAACAACATCTACTTATTTTAACTCCATTTGTTATTTTGAGGCAGAATTAACACACATTATAAACTGTAAAGGTCCATAGCTAAATATAAAAGGAAATTAAAATGGTCAATGAGAAGATAACATCTAGGTTAATATGGTTAATACCATTCTGAGATAAGAACCCTGAAAGATATTTGTGTATCATTAAGAATGTCACCTAGGGAAGCTGAGGGCACTCCCAATCCATAACCTTCTGTCATGGTGAGCAAGCCTCTACTCTGGGGAACTCATGATGATTGTTGAATGTAAGGGGAGGGGAGTTGCTGTCTTCAGTTCACCTGCTGGTGAGTCCAGCAGGCTCCAATCTTGGTTAACTCGGGGAAACCAAACAAAAGACCTGAGAGCTGGAAAGACACTTGTGGGGAGGAGAGGGGGTTGGATGAGGATGGAAGATAAGAGAGGGTTGAGGTGAGTATAAGCAATCTGTTACACACATCTATGCTTAAAGAATATGCCAAAGAATAAATTTGATCAGTTAAAAAATTTGAACAAGACAACAATTAAACCTCTCACTAATTTTTAGAGTCAGTATATCAAACCACGCAGACACTTTGTGCTTGACTTTGTGCGTATAACAGCCACAGGTCCAGGTTCATTTCTCAGGACTCTCCAGTACCCTGGAGGGTATATGTGTTCCAACCCCATCCTCTGACAGCTAAAAGCACAAACTAACCCTTGACCATCTAAACCCATAAACAAGTCCTACCCTGACTGGGAACCACTGCTGTGGACAGCAATATAAGTGTGCTTACAAGCAAATTTAATAATCTAGTTCAACATAAAGTATCTTTTATAAAGTTAAACAGTGAAACTGAATATTTTTATATAGCCCTTTAAATCATGATCACCATTTGAATCCTCACTTACTTTTAGCAAAAAGCCTGATTGATGCCCAAAGCTCTTCATATTCATGTTCTTCTTTATCCTTCTCAAAAATTACATGCCATCTAGTTTACAATAACACAATAACAATGGTGGTTTTCTAGTCATCTGTTTCTGTAGCTATTTCTCTCAAGTTTATTTTTAAAGATAAAAAGTATTTTGTTTGCAAATAATTCTGCAAAGCTTATTAGTGGATACAGCAGGGAAGCAAAGCAGAATAAAGAACAAGAGGAAAAGCTCCACTAACGGGTTGTGAAATGCTTTTCATAAAGGAGTGATGAACGCAGTACTCCATCCTGTTCGCCTGGATGCCTGTGGTGGAATAGCAGAGGGAAGACATGGATTTCCATGACTCGCTAAGATTTAATGGTGGTATGGTCTATCAGTTGACAAGCTTTTTGTTTTACAAATCAAACCACTACTTTAAAACCAAATGACTGTAGATTTTGAAATTCTTAGCTGACTTAAAAAGTGGAAGATGGTAGCTTCCCAAAACATTATTCTCTACACAATGGCGTGGAGCAGAGGAAGCTACCTGATGCATAAGGTTTTTAATGTTGTAAAATAGAGCCAAAATTAAATGCCACTTTTCCAGAGATGATTAATGGACAGCCTGGCCAAATTCAAAGCTTTTTGATGTATAAAACTTTATAAATGCAACTACTGCATCAATAGGCAAAATGTAAGCAAAAATCTGTCTAAATGAATAGTGTCTGATTTCTGCACAGGACTCTGTTTAGTAAATACATCACTGTATACATCAGGAATCTTGCTCCAATAAGGGAACATAAAGATAAAAATAAAAATAAAAAGTGGAAGACGGGTGAAGGCTGATGTACAGTGACAAAATGTTTCAGAACTGTATCTTGTTGATTACCATAGCCAATTTAAATCATCTTAAGGATAGATAATTTTCAACTACTGCCCAAACATACACAGTATATGTGAAGTAAAGGGTTGGGAAGGAGACAGGAAGTAGATGAACTGCCAAGGTCTGAAGGCTCCTTCTTCTCATAGTCCTTTACCTGGAGCCACATCAATTTTGTTTTATTGTATGCCTCCATAAGATTTCCCTCCAACAAAAGATTTTCCCAACTAAAAAAATTTGAACACCATTGCCCTAAGGGAAATTAGGCAGCAGACGTAAAGAAATATAATATAGGTCAAATTTTATCACAGCAAATACTATTATGACACAAATCCCGGTATAGCAAAAGATTTCTGAGCCTTAGGCAATAACCCATTTGTCTTAAGAAATATGCAATACAACAAAATAAAAGAACCTGGGCAATGTTTTTATTATTATGGCCTTTGACCTGTATTTCTTGCTTGGTGGAAGAATGAATCTGTGTGTTGGAATTCAGTGTTACTGGCTTCCTCTAGGTATTGCTGCTTTATTTCCAATCTGTGTGATGTGGATCCAGTGTCTGAGTTGAAATCAAAGATTGAATCCATTAAGCTAGGCCTAAAAATGTGTTTGTATATTCCTAAATGATTGCCATTCAGCTATGATCTAGAAAATTAGAGAATTAGTCTTCACTAAAATAATATGGAGTCCCTCAAAGGTAAAGGCTAGGTGCTACCTCATATTTCTCCACTGTCAGAAACCTGAGTTTTATCTGCATACTATGACATCTGAGGCATATTAGACATTTTCAAGAGTCCCTCCCTTGGAGGTGCAGCCAAGGCAACAGAATAACAACATGGGGGACTTTTCAGAGAAGACTGTTTACAAGGATCAACCTTGGCAAAAAGAAGTTGCCATCTTCCTGTTTTGTGGTCTAGAAGTCAAGTATCATAGCTGTAACTCCCCAGTGTCACCCGGGAAATTTAGTTGTCCTTGGGAATGGAAGCCATATGTTGTAAAGCAGAAAAACAGGAGTCTCAAGTTCCTCAAGCCTTTGAGATTTCACCCACCAGCCTTGTCTGCTTACACTGAAATACTACTGCATGGAAGACTATATACTGTGTGATATATGCACTGTGCTTGGGACCCTGCTACTTGCAGCCAGGCATAACTGATATATATTCCAATTCAAATCATTATATCTCTCTGCTGGCTAGACTTTGGGATTATATGGCTTCTATTTATCTACCCATCCAAAATACAGTATGTACCTATTTTATATACTAGAGCTATTGCCAGCATTTGAGGTTTTAGTATTTGAGATAAATAATACATACATCTTTTCTTCATGGAACTCTCCTTGGGTCTAGTTACTCTAACACACAGTATAGTTTTCTTAATGGAGTTTACATTACCAAATTAGAAAATACTTTAAAATTCTAATACAGCTTATTACATACTATTTTCATTTTGTAACAATTTAAATTTCATTTGACTTTATTGAAATATAATTGATTCAATAAGTTGCACATTTTAGTAGTATAATTTCATAAGGTTTTAAATATGCAAATATCTATGAAACCATTACCACAATCAAGATAGTAAATACATCCATCATCCATAATAGTTTCCCTTTGGGCTTATAAATCTCCCCTCCCCACATTCCCAGCTTCCCATCCTATTCTGAGGCAGTCTTCATTTGTTTTCTTTCCCTATAGATTACCTTGTCATTTTTACTTTTATAAAAATAAATGCATTAGTGTTTTTGATCAACAGTTCTCATGGAGAAATACATAATGCCTGAAGGTATCTACTTAATGAGTATGGAGGAAAGAGTCTTTCATGTTTACCCTTTCATTGTATGATAAAATAAATATTTTCACTTGCAGATATAGATATATTCCACAGAGAAACTTAAATATTACATGCTAGAACAATCTTACAAGAATCCCCATTTAATTCAAGACACATTCTTGACTTTGCATATGCTTCTTAGGACATACAGTAGGAGTATTCATATACAGTAACTTGTTTTAAAAGAACTTCACATGCTGGAAGTATTTGAAGTTTCTATGTTATCATATATTTTCCCGTAATGATACAAACTGGTCTGATTGGGCAGTTTCAAAGCAAGAACACTGTAACTGCTAGATCTTTGTAAGAGTATGAGCAAAGACATGACTTCCACTTCCAAATAAGTGGAGGATGCCCAGCTAGTCAAATTTCACGTAATTGTGAGATAATTTGTTTTAACATAAATATGTCCCTAATATTGCACTGTATATACTAAAGCTAAAAAAAAAGTTTTTGTAATCTGGAATTCCAATTTGACTTAATATTCTGTATTTGTATTTGCTAAAGGCCAGCAACCATAAGGGATATATGGGACTGGGAAAACAATGCATTTGGTAGAGAATAGAGGATAAGAGTCCCCGATAGATAATGGAGTCTAACTTTTGGAATGAACCTACTCACAAGCCAATAAAATTAGTAGTCTGTAGTTGCTAAAGCCTAAAGGCAAAGGTTTGTATAACCCTTGAGTAGAGTGACTTTATTTCACTTTAAGTGACTTCTGTGGTCTCTTGTCCTTAGTCTAGATGCTGTCCTTCCAAGAGCCTTTTCAGACCCACATGGCTCCAGCCCTGGGTCTTCTAACTGAGAAGCTATCCCATGCAAATTAACTCTTGCTTTATCTGACAAGGAACTGAACACTTCAGAGTAAATGAGGAATTCCACTTCCCAAGATGTCCTTGGGATATCCTCCACCCTGCTTCTCTGAATTTTAAGGAGAAATCATGGTGAAGAGCCCTTTCTTCTACTGAATAGACTGAAAATTGAGAAGTCACCTAGTTCCTTGGGCTTTCTAGCTCTGGGTAACACTGTCAGGGTAGGAGACCTTACTAAATGAGAGTGGCTGACACTCAAGAAAGGCTTCATCCCATTCAATGGGGGAAGCAATTGACATAGCTTCCTTGTTAGCAGCCACAGATCATCATATATGACCTGCCATGCCAGCTTCCAACTTCTTCCTAGTCATTCCCCATGAGGGACCTCCTACTCAGGACTACAGTATGCCAAAGAGTGGTAGGAAATACAAAAGTCAGTTTTCAGAGTCCTGCTCTCTAATATAGTTTCATTTTTACTCTGGGACTGTCTCACTTAGGGTTTTTATTGCTGTGAAAAGGCACTATGATGATGGCAACTCTTATGAAGAAAATATTTAATTGGGGTGGATCACTTACAATTTCAGAGGTTCAATCCATTATCATCATGATTGGGAGCATGGCATACAGGCAGATGTGGTGCTGGAGAAGCTGAGAGTCCTACAACTTGCAGGCAACAAGAAGTCAACTAACAGTCACACTGAGGGAAGTTTGAGCAAAAGAGAGCTCAAAGACCACCCCACTGTGACACACTTCTTCCAGTAAGGTCACACTTCCTAATAGTACCACTCCCTTTGGGGGCCATTTTCTTTCAAACCACCACAGAACCCATTCTAAATTCCTCCCACCTGTGCTGTATGAGACATCCATTTTTCCAACTATGCATCTGCTTTTCCTTCCACTGAAGGAATCAAGAGAAGGTTATTAACAAGGTAAGAGGATAAGTCTGTGCAAGGCAAATCATAGCCCACACCATTAAGCCAGTAGATTTCTGTTCCCTTGTGTTTTGTAGCTCTCTTATTGACCCGCCATGGTGAGAAGCTTACTGACGTTGTCTGGCCTCTCGAGAACAAGACCACAGAGCACCTCAGCTCTGTGAACTAAGCACATAAGGTGCTTTGCCTCTCCCACAGACAGCGCTGCATGACCCTGTGGCCTGGGCCTGCACAGAAAACAAATCTGATGGTGAGATTTGAGAAATATGAAACGTTATCTCCCTCTTCTTTCTTTTCTCTTCAACCCAGCCACCACTTTAACCCAAGTACTCCCAATATCTATAGCTCATACCTTGAACTAGAAAGATTTCAACTGGAAATTGTATTAGGGATGTTGGCATTAAATTCCCATGCTGCTACCCACTAAGTGGCAAGTCACAAGTTAAGAAGACGATGCTATCTGAATGTGTGTCTTAAAGAGGTGGGTGTTTCATAAAGACACTGCTATTTCTCTTATTTCTTTGATTTTTTTCCATAATGTCTTGTATTTGGAAAGTGCTCAGTACTCAGCTAATTTTCCAAGAAAGGAGCTTGAAGAAACACTGGCTAGTCATCCCTACATTGCTACACATGGCACTTCATGTTTCCTATCCAACTGCAAATCAAAAGTGGTAATTGATCAAGTTTCCCAGAAAACATTTTCCAAAGATTTCTATCTCTAACTCTATTAGTATTAGTGGCATCTTTCATGTTCCCTTTAAGAGTTTTAAACAAATTTCTTATCATCCAAGCACCCACATGAACAAATTAATTTCAAAATTATTTTTTTGGAGAAATAATTTCAAATCCCTACTTAAAAAAAAAGAAAGACAGAATGAGTTCCAGCTAACTCAAGAAAAGACAACTCTGAGCTGTAGGAAAGCAAAGCACTAGAAATTGAGATCTGGAAAGCAATATTTCCCCAGGCTGTGGATGTTACTTCTCATGGCAGCCATGCAAGTGGTTGCTCACATGGACCCCCATTTAAGTATGAAAGAGAATGTCAAACAAATTTAAGCAGAAACAATTAGTAAGGAGTCGTCAAATCAGCTAAGTCACAAGCCTCAGCTCTAGGACCAGGCAAGTCAAGTTTCCTCCTGAAAGTTCTAGGCAAAAAAAAATAAAAAAATGGGTTGAGTGTTGAGCCAAGCCTTATTTCTCATTCCTCACTTCACACATAAGTTTAGCATGAGTGTGCACCATTTGTGCACCTTCTCAGATATCTCTCTATTCAGAAGACATTTCTAGCCCCTTCTCCTCTCAGAGATCCAGTTCAGAAAGTTGCCTCCTTCTCATAGCGGGCCTCCACTTACGTGACAGCTTTCAGAGCTCTGTCACAGATGGAGTTATTCAGAGGGAAGTGCAGGCTGCCATGTCCTCTCTCTTCCTTGGGTATCTTTCTCCTTCCAGCTATAGAAAAAAAAAGAGTGATAAGGACGAGGATGGGGAGGCTGAAACAGAATATGTGTTCTTCATAACTGACCCCTGTCTTGTCTCTCATCTCGTCCAGCTGCCCATTGACATTGTCAGACAGCCACTAGTCACAATGAACTATCACACAAGTTGATTCACAATAGCCAGTAGCTTATACGTGCCTCTCCTGAATCTACAGGAGTTGGTTCATAAGTTATTACTTACACATGTAGTGCTTTATTTGACTCTCACATCTATTACAGGTAGATTTACAACAAATGATTCCCAGCGTACAAGTAACTTACATGATGAGAAATAGTAAGTGGCACTCAGACCTGCAGCCCACTCCAATTCTATTCTGCCGTGTGGTTTCTTAGAAAAACCCTATAAAATCTTAGTAGCTTTTCATTTTTTTTAAATATCTAAATAATTTTTGAGAAACTAGAAATCCGGTGGCAGTATGGTATAAGCAGCATGGACAAAAATGTGTCAAGAAATGAAACTGACTTAGCATGTTGCTTCTACATCACTGTCCCTGATACCAAGAAAAGGGAAAGTTGCTGATTATAAAACAATGTGGTACAATGTTTCCATTTCCCTCTAATACCTGTGGTTGTTCAGTATTTTTGTATCTCAACTCTAATACCAGCAAACTCATGTCTAATCAGGCCCATGTATAGAGGGATGGAATATAAGCATATCCAGTGTTATGACCTGGACCTAAAAGGAGTAAGATATGATCTCAGCCCTTGGACCTTTAAAAGACACATTAAGAACATCTTGTTAAAAATGGTGAATACTCAAAGAATTTTACATAATCATTATTAAAAAGAAACTTAATAGAAATAAAAATTTACTTGGGAAAAATCATTAGACTAGTTGAAAGTTTCCTTTAGTTCCCGATTGTGACTGCCAAGAAACCTGAGTTAACTACCTCAGAAAGACTTATAATTGTATTTCCAAATGCAGGTGCCTTAAATAGTCACTTAGTACTCTTGACTCCATTCCATGGTGGATGCTGATGAGTTTATAAATAATTCTTTTAAATACTTAAATTTTAAGTTCATTCAGACAGGTACCAGAATATATTATATGCCAACAAACTGTCAAAAGATTTGACAAGGAAGCAACAAATTGTGGTAATGATTTTAGAAGAGGAAAGGTCTTTGTATGGCATAAAATTCAACTCCACAGACAATCACCAGCTCCATCAATAGTAACTCATTTTTTTAAAAAAACAAACAAAAAATATTTGAAAATATTGGTATTTTTCTGGGGATGTCATTTGCCTTGCTAAGAAATTTAGTCTTATATTACTATGCCTGACTTAGTCTTAAAGGCTACTGGACATATGAATGATGAAAGTGTGGGAACCACAGTCTAAATTCTGGTTCTCGGGTCTGAGTTGAAAAACTGACAAACTCAAGTAATTTTCTTTAAAAAAACCAATAGAACTGCAGAAGGGATTGGAGTCAGGAGACGTGCACACCATCGCTGTCTCAGGAGCCAGAGAAACTTGGGGCTCCAGAGTTGCCTCAGCATCAAATCACCTGGGTTTTTTTCCCAGAGAAGCTGGGTTAGATATGCAGTTCATACATGATGGCTCACAACAATCTATGCATCCAGTTCCAAGGGATCCAACACCTCTTTCCTGCCTTCATAGGCATCAGGCACACACATGGTATAGACACACACACAGGTGAAACATTCATACATATAAAATAATTTTTAAGATTAAACCTAAGTAATAGTAAAATAATGAACTTGAATAATCTTTGAAGTTTTAGTGAAACACTAACTTCATTACATACTGCACAGCATGGAATATGCACATTTATACAGTGTGTTTGGCGTAGGCACTGATTTTTACATTGTTTTCTACTTTTTGCTGCTGTAATAATGGCAAACGGGGTCAGAAATAGATGTATCTAAGCATCATAAAAACATTCATGAATAACAATAAGTTGATATTTACTCTAGTCTCAATAAAAGCATTATTCTCTGGTGAGAATAAGGAAATGTTTAACCAGGTAAGAAACAACTACAGCACTATACCTGCTCTCAAGTCAATTCTGTAGTGAAGGAAGACGAAATACTGGCACCTACCAAAATTGCCAACAATGGCAGCACCAATGTACAATAATAGATAATAACAATGAAGTACCCCAAAAATAAATTTAGAAGAAAACCCAAAGTGTAATAGCATGAAAATATAAAATATAACACTTAGAAGTAAAATAAACCAAAGATGTAAGAAATCTGCATACTAAAAATTATAAAACATTGTTGAAAGGAGTTGAACAAAACAGATAATTGAGAAAAGATCTCATATTTATGTACAAGGAGCTTAATGCTGCCAACATGTTCAGCTATAGTTTGGATCTGAAATGTTCCTTGAAGTCCCACAGTTGGCTAAATACTTAGTAAATCATACAGCATGTTTATTTAAATCCAATAACATGACTTCAGTGGAACAATGACAAAAGAAGGGTTGTGATAATTAAATAGACCAAAATTAATAGCAGCACACTGAGAAGGAAAAGGGGGTGATACACAGTGAACACTGCCGAGAAAATGAGGTCATCCATCCCTTTCATGAGGGCTCTACCCACCCGATCTCATTACATCCATGCATCCTACTTCCTGATACCTTCGATCACACTCCTAAGATGGAGATTGCACACAGGAGGCTCGGTGGCTATCAGAGGGCAGGAAGAAGATGGGAGTTCACAGAACAAGTGCCATCATGGTCAGATGATAAGAGATCCAGAATTTGGTGAGAGAACTGGGCTGCGGATCAGTGGCCGAATGTGGACCATCATGTAATAGACCCTGGCATCAAGCGGGACAGCTCTTTACAGGTAGCAACCTGAGGAGCCCAACAATATGACACCTGTATACCAGTAAATGAAGAACCAATAGGTATGTCCTTCACTTCTGAACAAAGATCTGAGCAGTCCGTTATAACATACACTACAGAAAGAAGAAACACTGAGAAATAAGAAAGATATTTTTAGTAGAAAAAGAATAAAGCTACAGATGAAAGATGAAAAAAATTATTGTTAAAAGTGGAGTAATAAAACCTTATTCATAAGTAACTTCCTCCACCTGCTGATCAATCTTTCTAGCCCAAGATTTATATTCTTATGATAGATTTGAAACTTGATTATTACATCAAATGTTAAGAAAATAATTAAGCTGAAGCCAAAAGGAAAATATTCATAACTCATTTACTTGACATAAGACTTGTATCCTTAATATGTTAAAAAAACCCTACAACTCAATAAAAAAATTTAAGATCTCTCACATTACAAACAAATCATCAAAATCACAAGAAAATATATGCCTTTATGTTATTTCTTATTAATAAAATGAAGATTAAAGTCATAATATACAGTTCAATTCTAGCTAGAATAAAATAATTAAATCAACAATATCATATGCTAGTGAAGTGTGGATTGAATAGAATAAATGCATATTATTTATTGAAAAGAGTCAAAACCTCTGGAAAATTGGTTGTATGTGATAAAATTAAACTTATTATATACTTTATGATCCCTAAATTCTACTATTACATAACCACCTACATGGGACCAAAATACAGAAAATGTGTGTGAAGTTGTCCAAATAAAAGCTATTCATATGGGACTAAGAGAGGAAAAATATCAGAACATATTTTTGGAAAGCCCAAAAATGCATTAGAAAAATAAACAAATTAGGATATATCATACAAAGAGATACTACTTAAAAAATATAAAGAAATAAGCCAAGGATATATGCAACAATATGAATGAATCTCAGATGTATAAAGCACAAAAACAGGCAGTTGACAGAAATCATAAAATAATGGGTCTAAGTGACTAGTTCAGTAAGTAAAGCATTTTGCCTTGTAAGCAAACTGACCTTAATTCAACATGTAGAAACCATAGACGAATGCCAGGCATTTGGAGACACAGAGATGTAGGGAACGCATGTCAATATAATAATAGACAAATACTACCGAACCTATATAACAAATGTATAGCTACCATCATGCTAAGTGGGGGACAATTTTGAAGTATTCCACTAAAATCAGGAACAAAACTAAGACATCCCTTCAGATCACTCTTATATAAAAGAGTGTTTGAATTCTTAGCTAGAGCAATAAGACAAAAAAACAAAAGAAAGAAAAAGAAAAGAAAAAGAATACAAAAGAATACAAATAGGAAAGGAGGAAGTTGAAGTATCTATATTAACAGATGATAGTAATTCTATATATGAAAAACCTAAGAGCTAGAACAGAAAACACGTAGAGCTGATAAACTCGTTCAGCAATGCTGGGCGGTGGTGGCACACGTCTTTAATCCCAGTACTCGGGAGGCAGAGCCAGGAGGATCTCTGTGAGTTCAAGGCCATCCTGGGCTACCAAGTGAGTTCCAGGAAAGGCGCAAAGCTACACAGACAAACCCTACACACCCTCCCCCCCAAAAAAAAAAAACTCGTTCAGCAAATTGGGTGCATACAAAAGGGACATACCCAAATCAGTAGTCTTACTATAAACCAAAGACATCATATCTATCAAAGACAAACTCAGAAATTGGCACCTAGGCCTATAATCACTCCAAATCCAGATGTCTAAACATCAGTATAAGAACACAGTCAACAGCCAGGACAGTATGTCACCACCAGAGCCTAGCCATCCCCACTACAGCAAGCCCTGAATGTTCTAACACAGCTGAAACACAAGAACATGACCTTAAAACCAACTTTATGAAGAGGATAGAGGTCCTAAGGAGGGAATGAATGAATCCCTCAAAGAAATCAAGGAAAAGAAAATTATAAAATGGGAGGAATTCAATAAAACCTTGAATAGACCAAGAAAGCCAAGAGCAAACAAACAAACAGTGGAGGGAAACAAATAAAACAGTTCAAGACCTGAAAATGGAAATAGAAACAATAAAGAAAACACAAACTGAAGGAAATTTGGAAATGGAGAATCTAGGTAAGCAAACAGGAACTACAGATACAAGCATCACCAACAAAATACAAGAGATGGAAGAGAGAATCTCAGGAATTGAAGACACAATAGAAGAAATAGATATATTGGTCGAAGAAAATGTTAAATCTAAAAAATTCCTGACAAAACATCCAGAAAATCCAGGACACTATGAAAAGTCAAATGTAAGAATAATAGGAATAGAAGAAGGAGAAGATTCCCAGCTCAAAGGCCCACTAAATATTTTGACAAATTACCAGAAGAAAATTTTCCTAACCTAAAGAAGAACATACCTATAAAGGCTCGAGAAGATTAAAGAATACCAAGTAGATTGAACCAGAAAAGGAATTCCTCTTGTCATATAATAATGAAAACACTAAACAGAACAGAAAGAATATTAAAAGCTGCAAGAAAGAAAGACCAAGTAACATATAAAGGTAGGCCAATTAGAATTACACCTGACTTCTCAATGGAGACACTAAAAGACAGAAAGTCCTGACAGATGTGCTGCAGACTCTAAGAAACCACAAATTCCAGCCTAGACTATTATACCCAGCAAAACTGTCAATCACCGTAGATGGAGAAAACAAGATACTCCATGATAAAGTCAAATTTAAACATTATCTGTCTATAAATCCAGCCCTACAGAAGGTACTAGAAGAAAAACTCCAAGCCAAGGAGGTTAACTACACTGAGGGAAAACAGAGACAATAAATAATCTCATACAAGCATCTCAGAGAAGGAAAACAGAGAGAGAAAGAGACAGAGACAGAGACACAGAGACAGACAGAGAGACAGACAAAGAGAGAGTGAGAGACAGACAGACAGAGACAGAGAGAAACTAACAATAACTACAACAAAATAACAGAAATTAACAGTCAGTGGTTATTGATACCTCTCAATATCAATGGACTCAATTCCCTGATAAAAAGATACAGACTAACAAATAGATGTGAAAACAAGATCCATCCTTCTGCTGCATACAAGAAACATAACTCTTATTTTTTGGTTGTGAGCCTAGCCTTTAATGGCTGAGCTATCCCTCCAGCCCTGGAGGAGGTGGGAATGGGGGTGGAGGGGGGAGAACAAGGGAATCCATGGTTGATATGTAGAACTGAATGGTATTGTAAAATAAAATAAAAGAGGGGAAAAAAAAGAAACATAACTCAACATCAAAGACAGCCATTACCTCAGTGTAAAAGGTTAGAAAAAGATTTTACAAGCAAATGGCCCCAAGGAGCAAGCTGGTGTAGCTATTCTCATATCTAACAAAATAGACTTGCAACCAAAATAAATTTAAAGAAATGGGAAGGATATTTCATACACATCAAAGGAAAAATCCAACAAGATGACTTTTCAATTTTCATTAACTATGCCCTAAATATAAAGACACCCACATTTGTAAAATAAACATTACTAAAGCTTAAATCACACATTGACTCTCACATATTAAAACTGGGAGACTTCAATACCCCAATCTTATCAATGGAAAGATCATCCAGACATAAACTAAAAAGGCAAATAATGGAGTTAGCAGTCATTATAAACCAAATGGCCCTAACATATATCTACAGACTATTTCATCCAAACAAAAAGGAATATATATCCTCAGCACCTCACAGAACATTCTATAAAATTGATCACATATTTGGTCACAAAGAAAGTCTCAAGAGATACAGAAAAACCATGAAATAACCCCTTGCATGCTATTAGACCACCAGGAATCAAAACTGGATTTCAACTACAAAAACAACAGAAAGCCTACAAAATGGAAAGGGAACAACTTCCTACTGTGCAACTACTGTGTCAAGGAAGAAATAGAGAAAAAAATTAAAGACTTCCTATAATTTAGTGAAAATGAATACACAACATACCCAGACTTATGGGACACTGTGAAAGCAGCGCTAAGAGAAAAATTGATAGCACTAAGTACATCACAAAGAATTTGAAGAGATCTCATACTAGCAACTTAACAGCACACCTGAAAGCTATAGAACAAAAAGAAGCAAAACACATACAAGAGGAGTAGACATAAGGAAATAATCAAACTGAGGGCTGAAATCAATAAAATTGAAACAAAGTGAACAATATAAAGATTTAGTGAAACTAAGAGTTGATTCTTTTAGAAAACCAACAGAATAGAATAACCCTTATTCAAGCTAACTAAAAGGTAGAGGGGAAACATCCAAATTAGCAGATATAGAAAGAAACAGAAAGGGGAAAATAATAGACACTGAGTAAATTCAAAGAATCATTAGGTTATACTCCAAAAAACCTTTTCCCACAAAATTGAAAAATCTAAAAGAAATGGACAAATTTCTTGATAGATAACATTTATCAAAGCTAAATTAAGATCAGATAAACTATTTAAATACACCTATAACCCCTAATGAAAGAGAAGCAGTCATTAAAAGTCTCCCAATCCCAAAACAAAAACAAAACAAACAACAACAAAAACCTCCCAGGATCAGATGATTTCAGCACAGAATACCACCAGATTTTCAATAAAAATATAATACCAATACCCCTCAAATTATTCCACAAAATAGAAACAGAAAGAACATTGCCAATTCTTATTATGAGGCCACAGTAACCCCGCTACCCAAACCACACAGACTAAACAAAGAAAGAGAATTACAGACCAATTTCCCTCATGAACATTGATGCAAAAATAGTCATTAAAATACTTGCAAATAGGACCTAAGAACACATCAAAAAGCTCATCCACCATGGTTAAGTAAGCTTCATCCCAGAGATGCAGGGATGCTTTTTAACTTATGTAAATCTGTAAATGTAATTCACCATATAAATAAACTGAAATTAAAAAAAATCCATGATCATTTCATTAGATTCTGAAAAAGCCTTTGACAAAATTCAACACCCCTTCATGATAAAAGTCTTGGAGAAATCAGGGATACAATGGACATGCCTGAATACAATAAAGGCAATTTATCGCAAACCAACAGCCAACATCAAATTAAATGGAGAGAATTTAAAGTTTTATACCTAAAGCATTTTCTATCATAACTTGTATTACCATCCTAAAGCTATCTTTTTAGACCTCAAAACATTTTCTTAGATAAACAATTTAAGCTTTTATGTCTCTCAATTTTATACACTCCATACCTCTTTTGTGAATTTCTTTTTTGAATTTGGTTGGTAATGAGCAAAACTGTAACTATAGCTATCTCATGTTCAACTCCATCAGAGAACCGAGAAGTGTATAATATTACCTGCTTAAACATAAAGTGCAGAGCAAGCAACTTCCAAAACTATGAAATGACAGAAACAGCTATCTATCAAGATACTTACCCAAGGTTCCTCTGCAATATTGGGGCATCCATCTTTGGCCTATGGGTCAAATCTGACAGAATTTTCTGTGAAGCAGGAATTTTAAAGAACTGTCCTATCTTATCTTGGCAAAGTTTGGCAGTTGCCTTCTTTTGTGTCCTGCTTGTCCAATTTGGACAGCATTCTGTCAGCAGTCAAGGTAAGGTCAGTTTCTTTGCCCAGTGGCTAACTTTGCCACAAAGAAAGCAAATTCCACATGGAGGTTCTTCCATGCCCATCATTCTTTTATGAAGTAGATTGATGTTTCCAGGAGCAGACATATCTCACTGTCATGAAAAGCCTTAGGTTATTAAAACTTATTAGATGTCATAATCTTTAAGTTTCTGAAGTTTTTGAAGACCATCTATCTATCTAAAAATATATGTTTGATCTTGCAAATGTATCTAATGTAGCCACAAATTTGATTGTTAGATGACTAACTACTTACCTGTATTTCTTAATGATCCTAACTAGTTTTTAAGTATAACTTTCAAGGACTAGAAATTTACATTACATTGTTAAATAAACTGTATAGGCACAATACCTTAAACAAAAGTAGAAACATACACACATACACACACACACACACACACACACACACACACACACATACACACACATGCATACCACATACACACATATATAATTCAAAAATAACCTTAAATTTAAATTTGTATCAATATACAAAAATATTTTAAACAAGAGTAGGAACATATTTATTTTCTAAAAAAAAACCTTAAATTTGTATCAATATACAAAAATCTATATCAATGTAAAACATTTAAGATTAATAGTTGCTTTTTAATTTAAAGTAGATTCAATAATCTATCCTTTTATCCTGTCATTCCTATATCCCATCTTTTCCTTTCAGAAAGAGATACCAGAATCTAATCTATGTTTAGATTTTCTTCCTGACCACTACCAATAAAAATTTGAAACCAGCCCTCCTAAATGATGATAACCATCCATAATCCATTAAAAAAAAAACCACCCACCTCACCTCTTTGGAATGTAGATGTTGTGTTCTCTAGACTGTTTCCTGTTGTCTGAGGGCAACAGCTTCTTTAGGGAACTCTGAGAAAACTGGGATAATGGTCAAATTCTGGGAGCACTAGCAATATTAATTTTTGTTTTGTCTCTGTGTGATGGAAAAGTGTAGAGCTTGTATGAAGTCTTAGCTGGATAATCTGAGGTGGGACAATCTCAGCTAACAGCTTTGAAGTTGTTCTGGATACAGAATTGTGAGGAAACTGCAACAGAATAATTCTTGAGAGGCAGGATCACCTGGGATACTTTTCTTTATTGGTGTCTGGTCCACTATTTTCTGAAAACAAACTTTTAAAGGTAACATATATATCTGCATTAATACAAGTATAAAATGTGTGGTATGTACAAGTCAATTAAAGATGATTTCTTGTTCTATGTTTTAGCAGTTCGTTTGGACTATATAACCAAACCTCTGTCCATGTGGTATGAAAGGATGGTATCTAATAATATGTAGTGGGTAGCTGTTCCAGCTTTGACCTGGAAGTGCTACCCCCATTGAGGCTTCCGTAACTGTCATGCCTAGAAGGTGGAGCCAAGACAGGAGCCCTGAAGACCCAAGATCTGGAGTGCCTGCTCACTTGGTTGTTGGATCCTGGACACTGGAGGTAGACTGAGCAGAGTTCTCCAGAGAACACTGCTGGATTGTGCTTCACCTTTCCCAAACCCTGTATCCTATCCCTTTACTTGTAAGTTACCCCACAAAATAAACCTCCCTTTTAATTACGTGGAGTTGCCTTCATATTTCAACCAATAATAATAAGCCACAAATACTCTTTAGCCAACAAGATTTATCATATTTCATTCAGTCTTGTAGCTATTCCCATAGTAGAGGGATCAGCATATATATCATCTGTCCTGTAGTTGTTTTTTGTTTCTCTCATGTCTATAGCCAATAAATTTCAGAATGTCTTCCCCAATCAAATCTGATATTCATTAACTTTGAAGAGAACCATACTTTTTTTTTTTTATTTCCTGTAGAAATAAAGGCATAAAATCTTCCCCAATGCAACACATTTCTCAACTTCCATTCTGAAGAAAAAAAACATCTCTAAAGTATATAGGCTGGTTTAATTCAGCAGCTCCTTTCATAATCCAATGCTCTCAGCAACTGTCTTTCACTCATCAGCATTCAAAAAATTCAAAGTCAACAAAGCACCATACAGGATCCAGATGTTGTATGTATTTCCCATCCTTACATGACTAATTCTTTTTATATTACTTTACTCCTTCTTCATAGACTTTATTATTTTTAAACTAGTTTTTCTATGACTGTCTATACTCATTTTCTTTTTTTTTTCTTTAGCGTTGAAGCACATCATGGTGGGAAACATGGTGGTATGCAGGCAGAGTGATGCTGGAGAAGGAGCTGAGAGTTCTACATCTTCCTGCAAACAACAGGAAGTGGGGTGTGACACTGAGCATAGCTTGAGCATAGACCTCAAAGCTCACCCACAAAATGACACACTTCCTCTAACAAGGCAATACCTACTCCAACAAGGTCACACCTCCTAATGTGCCACTCTTTTTGGGGTCCATTTTTTTTTTAAACAACCACAGACCCTATTCCTTATAATGGGTTGCCTTGTCCAGCTTTAATATGAGGAGAAGTGCCTAGTCATACTGCAACTTGATATGTCATGTTTGGTTGATATCCATGAGAGGCCTTCCTTTTTCTGAATAGAAATGGAGAAGGAATGGATTGGGGGACAGAGCAGAGGTTGTGGGTGAGATTGAGAGGAGATGAGTAAGAGGAAACTGTGGCCAGGACATAATCATCATCATCATCATCGTCATTTAAAAAGAAAAAAAGAAAATGTCTTCAAATAATCATAACCAAAGAAGTTAAAGACCCTCACAATGAAAACCATAGCACACTAAAAAAAGAAGCTGAGGGAAAAAAAAACTAGAAGACAAAAAAGTCTCCTCTGCTCAATGTTGGTGTGATTTGCATTGTGAAAATACACAACTTAGCAAAATCGAGCAATAGATTCATTGAAATTCTAGTAAAAATCCTAATGCAATTCTTCACAGAAATAGAAAAACATCTTAAAATTTATAAAGAACCAAAACTGACCCTCAACAGCCAAAGCAATCCTGAGCAAAAAGAATAATTGTAGGAGTCATCATACCAGATATCAAGCTATATTACAGAGTCATAGTAACAAAAACAACATGGTACTGATACAAAAACAGACACATAGATCAGAGGAATAGAAAACCAAGACATAAGTTCCTACAACTAAGGCCAAATGATTTTTTTACAAAGATGCCAAAAATATGCACTGGAGAAAAAGCAAAAATTTCAACAAATGGTGCTAGGAAAACTGGATATCCACATGTAGAACAATTAAAGTTGATCCTCATCTCTTACTTAAGCTAAAAAATCAACTTCAAATAGTCAACATCAATATAAGGCTTTAAATTCTGAAAGTATTTGAGGAAAGAGTAGGGCATACATTTCAAAATTTATGTAAAGGCAAGCACTTTCTGGCTAAAATTTCAGTCACTCAGGGAATTAGGCCAACAATAAACAAATACAATTTTATGAATATTAAAAACCTTCTGTACAAAAAAGAAAAAGAAATTGTTAACTAAGTGAACAGGCAGCCCACAAAATAAGAGAAAATATTTGCCAGCTGTATATCTAACAGAGGGTTAATATCTAGAATATACTAGTAACTCAAAAAATCTAAACATCAAGAAAGCAAGCAACTCAATTTTTAAAAATGGGTTAAGTACTTGAATAGAAATTTCCCAAAAGAAAACATACAACTAGCTAGCAAACACTTGTAAAAAAATTTTTTTATCATCTTTAGCCATTGCAGAAATACAGATTAAAACTACTGAGAGATTCTACCCTATCCCAGAAAGGCTATCTAGAAAACAAATGACAAAAAATTCTGCGAGGATGTTGGGAGAAAGGAACTCTCATTCATTGTTGATGGGAGAATAAATGGTGCCATCACAATGGAAATAAATATGGAAGTTTCTCAAAAAGCTAAAAATAGGATTTTCAAATAACCAAATAATACCTTTCCTGGGCATATACCCCAAAGACTCTATTTCCTTCTGCAGAGATAATTGCACAACCATATTCACTTTCATTCTATTTACAATAGTTAGGAAATGGAATCCCTCAGATATCCATCAACTAATGAATGGTTAATGAAAATGTGCTATACACACAATGAAAATTTATTCAGCTGTAAGGAAAATGAAATTCATAGAAAAAAATGGATTGGTACTGGACAATAGCATACTTGGGGGGGTCCAGATTCAGAAACACAAAAGCTGTACATCTCTCTCATATAGAGATCACAGCTACAAATTTTTAGAGTAGTATATTTAACCCAGAGTGTCTGTAGAGGCTGGGGAGATAAAAAGGAACCATTGTAGGGAGGCGAGTTTAGGGACACATCTCACATGAAATTGGAAAGAGGGGTGTTTTCGGGGAAAGGCATAATGGGGAGAGGATAGAACAGAAGAAGAGGGAGTGACCAAAACTAAGGATTTGTGAAACACCCTATGGAAACCTATTATTTTATAAGGTCATTCTAGGTATAATTTTGTTGTTGTTGTTGTTTTTCGAGACAGGGTTTCTCTGTGTATTTTTGGTTCCCATCTTGCATCTCACTCTGTACACCAGGCTGGCTTTGAACTCACGGAGATCCTCCTGGCTCTGCCTCCCAGGTGCTGGGATTAAAAGCATGCACCACCACCACCCAGCTGTAAGTATAATTTTAAAAAGAGTTTGAATGAGACACCCTTCAGGGGTGGGTAGTTCCACTCTCAGAAATCACAGGTTAGTAAATGAAAGTACCAGCACCACATATGAACTCACAAACACTGAGGTCATCTGCAAAAGGCCTACACGGGCTGCGCCAGATGGAGTCCTAGAGCTGAAATACACGGCCCATCCCCAACCCAGTTGATAACCACTGCAAGTGAAAAATCTAGTTTTCTCTAAGGGAGTGTCATTGGAGAAACAAACTTCTCTTGAGCGTGACTGCATGCCCAGGAGTAGATGGGCAACAGAATATGAACTCAGGCATCTCTGAAGGTTCCATGTCTCATAACCTCATGCCAGAGGCTTTTCTTTTTCTTTCTTTTCCCCCTTTATTTCTTCTCTTTGAAATTTTATCTCTTTTATTTTTAATTGTATAGGTTTCTTTCCCCTTTTACTCTATAAGTCCTTTGCATATATAAAAAAGCTCTCAGTTTTGTGTTTTTGTGGGATCCCCAAGTGTGCGAACAAGTGGGTCTATAGGTCTATACCTGTTTCTTGTGCTTCTTCTTGGGTTCTTTTCTTTCTGTTTGTTTATTTTGTCCGATTCTGATGTGTCAGTTTTTGTTTTACCTGATTTTATTTTATTATTATCCCTTAGAAACATGTTTGTTTTCTAATGAGAGACAGAACGGCAATGGATCTGGAGGGAAGGAAAGCTATAATCAGAATATATTATATGAGAAAAAAATCTATTCTCAATAAAAGAAAAGAATGTCACAGGGGATTATTGGTCAGGGAGGTCCTGGAGACCACCAAAAGAATACAGGCTATTGCTGTCTGTCTTGGTTGCCCGTGAAACCTAGATGGTTAAACTGTACCACTAAAGATAACTCCTACTTTGGTCAAAGAATATAGCAAAGTCAAACTGAGTCCTGTTGTGTCTCTTTATGACCAGAGTGAGGGAAACAGGGACACAGTTACCCAGAGACAGGTTCCAGGCAGGGATCCATCTGCTGGAACCTTGAGTGCTGGCCACATTTCATGGCTCTCATGAGCTGGTATGTGCCTATGAGAGGATGTCACAAAGTAGAGCAGTGGAGTATGGTCCTATGTGTCTTAAGGATACTGCATTCTGGATCCAACATCAGCTGTCAGCACAGGTCCCTGTACTCAGCCTAGGGTGTATGTGCTCCTGTTCTGTTGGACTAAGACACAGAATAGCCTCTGAAGTACTAGCAGTGTTTACAAGGTGTTAAGTTCAGGGGAAAGGGGGGAAATAATTAAATGTGTTCCAAATAGAACCTCTGAGAAGTCTCTAGTGTTGCACATATGTTAGACCCCAAAATTCTGGCTCAACTCACATTTCACATCCAAGGTCATCCACACTCAGGTGGGGATATTTTCTTCCACATACATATGGGATTCTGTTTGAACTCTTCAAACTAATATACAGATGTGTTGAACAACCCAGTGTGAAGATTGGGTATAAGCAGGACAAGCTGTCAACTTGGTTTCCTAACACAAGTGAACTACTAGTCCAGCATAGGATCTCTTGCTGTAGGAACTTACTAACTTTTGTTCCAACCTTGACCAAACTAAAGGCCTAAATCCATAAGAACAGCCAGTTTGAAGACCTTGGCAGCTGTCAATCATAAAGATCCCTGAACAGGACACTTCCACGTGGCTTACTACCCCCTGCCATCGCCTCCTTTACTGCTAAGAAACAGAAGGAAATAAACCACCTCAGTGTAACTGATCAGGAGTTGACTACTCACCCCTGCAATTTCAGTCTGAACAGATGTTCCTCAAGAGTTTGGGACTTGGCTGAATCTCACCAAACCCAGAACAACTGCAGAGGCCTGTCCTTAGTTCCCCTCTGTGGGTATGACGCCAAATGAAACTGAACATGCTCCTCATGGCTGCAGTCATGTTGTATTTTTAGAGGTTTTCTTCTTACTACTTTAGAAGTATATGCTTCAATTTAAAGTCGTCCTCTTTTAGCAGGGGAAAGCAATTGAACAGGGAAGGTCATAGTCATATAAAGGAACAGCAGACCATAGAAGACACTTTCGCTAATCTTTAATAGTAAAACAACAGAGTAGATTTGAAGACACTCTATATAACTAATAGTGTAGAACTAAGCATACCACACAGGCTTTCAGGAAATCACAGAACACACTGCAGAAATAACATTTCCTAATCACTGCAGGGAAATCATGCAGAAAATACTTCGTGTACCACAGCCCAGATAATAACGTAACCTCAAACCACACCATCGTGTCTTTTCCAAAGGGGGAGGATAGCAGACCACACTCAGCAACCCTCTACTGCAGGGACACAAAATTCGAGTGAAATGAATTCAATTGCTTGAGCAATGAAGACTGAATGAAAATAAAGAGCAGCAGCCACAACAAAACCATTTTGTACACCAAAAAGATGCAAACATTTTAGTAAGTTTAAGACTGAAGGAGCAAAGGATGCCAAAGCACCATCTTGGCTTCTCGTGGAGAATAGAGAGAGTCGACATGTTCTCTGTCACACTAAAAACTCACAGATGCTAATGTCCTCCACAGAAAGGTTATACAAAGCCTGTTAGAACCATGGTGCTCAGAGAAACAAGGCAGCGCCATAGGATTTTGGGGAATAAAGAAAGAAACAGCAAATGCATTTAAATTATGTAAAATATTTATGTGTTTAAGAAATAAATTTTTCAGGCCTAAATTAGTGGTGAGCCAACTGCTCAGTTTTAAGTGAGAGCCTGTGTCTCTGTCATAACTCCTGAAATTTATGTTGATATTCGGGGTTGTCTGGATTCATAGGATTGAGCTGTTATGATTTTAATTAAACCTGCCAAGTGACATATTAAAAGTAGATCTAACTCAAGATACAATGAAGCAACAGGGTGGAGCTTAGTAAAATATTAAGCACTCGTGTTTTGTGGTTTCTCTTCAAATACCAGAGGAGATTGAACTGGAGCGAGGGAATATTGGCTAATAAATTTCCAGAGGAAAAAAATCGCACCGCCTCTTTGGTGAAGTTTGAGGCACAGGAGGCAGAAAAACGACCGTGGAAACAAATTGCTTATAGTGCTTTGTTAAGTTCAACTCATGCAATGAAGTTGCTGATACCCCAGGGAATTCTTTAGTAAAGTAAGAATTTTGTTCCCAGACTGTTGTATGTATAGCTCGCATACTGAGAGCTGAATTTTCTACAACTATGAATAGAAAACTCCAGAAGAAAACTGTGATGGATTCTTAACCCTTGAAAAGCTGAGAAGACATCCCCCATTACATCAAAATCCAGTGTCCATGCACTAGTTAGCAAAAGGCTAATATAGCTGTCTTACTTTGCTTTTCCTGCAGCGCTAACCCAAACAACTTGCATGCATAAATGATGCTCGGTGCACAAGGTTTTGCATTGAGTTTGCAATATCAGGTTTGTTTATAAGAGTCATAATTTTAACTGCTTGCCCTTGGGGCTCTGTTCTGGGCAGTTACAAGCCACAGTCAGTGTAGGCTTGTTTTTAAACGGAAGGCTTTCATTTCCATGAATGTTCAATGAACACATTTCAGGTCTGGAAACAAAGTTCTTAGCTTATACTTTCTGTGTCTTAGAGACTTCTAGATTTACCTGGCATCGTAGTCCTGTTTGGCATGGTGAGCTGTGGCTCCGCCAGGCAGAGGAACACTTGTAAACCTCTCATTCTTTCTCTGAAAGCATTGTTTCCCAGTACAATTTCTTTAAATCCAACCTCTTCCCACTCTCTCTGCCAAGCCACCTCTGCTGTGAAGAAATTTCCTCATAAGGCCTTAGAGAATTTCTTACATTGTTGTAAGCCCAGTGGTCACCAGGTACTTAAGAAAGAACACAAAACCTGGTAGACCTTCCTGCCTTGATTGAAATCCTGCCATGTTGGTTTCTCAGAAACTTGGAAAACAATCTATCTCAAGACCCTGCAATACCACTCTTGGGCATATACCCAAGGGGTGCTCAATCATACCACAAGGACACTTGCTATGTTCATAGCAGCATTATTTGTAATAGTCAGAACCTGAAAACAACCTAGATTGCTCCTCAACTGGAGAATGGATAAAGAAAATGTGGTACATTTACACAATGGAGTATTACTCTGTGGTAAGAAACAGTGAAATCATGAAATTTGCAGGCAAATGGATGGAACTAGAAAAAATTCATCCTGAGTGAGGTATCCTTGACCCAGAAAGACAAACATGGTATGTATCACTCATGAGTGGATATTAGATGTAAAGCAAAGGATAACCAGGCTACAATCCACAATCCCAGAGAAACCAGGTGACAAGGAGGACCTAAGATGCATGAATCACCCTGGGAGGGGGAGATAGATAAGATCTCCTGGGTAAACTGGGAGGGGGAGGAAAGAATGGGATGGGGGATAAGAACATGAGGGAATGGGATGGTCTAGTGGGAGGGGGCAGACAGAGAGGGAGAGGAATGAAAGAGATATCTTGATAAGGGGAGCTATTATAGGCTTAGGGAGAAACCTGGTGCTAGGGAAATTCCCAGGAATCCACAAGGAGGACCCCAGCTATGACTCCTAACAATAGTGAGTACCTGAACTGGTCTTTCTCTGTAATCAGATTGGTAACTACCCTAATTCTGATTATAGAGTCTTCATCCAGTGACAGAGGGAAGCAGATGCAGAGAACCACAGGTAGGCCCTGGGCCAAGCACCTGGAGTCCAGTTAGAGAAAGGGAGGAGGGATCATACGAGCAAAGGGGTCAAGATCATGATGTGGAAACCCACAGAGACAGCTGACCCCAAGCTAGTGGGAGCTCATGGACTCTGGACTGACAGCTGGGGAACCTGCAGGGAACTGAATTAAGCACTCTGAATGTGGGTGACAGTTGTATGGCTTGGCCTGTGTGTGGGGCCCCTGGCAGTGGAACCAGGATTTATCCCTGGTGCATGAGCTGACTTTTTGGAACCCATTCCCTATGGTGGCATACCCTGATCAGCCTTGATGCAGGGGGGAGGGGCTTGGTCCTGCCCCAACTTGATGTGCCAGACTTTGTTGCCTTACCCTCTCTGAGGAGTGGGTGCAGGATAAGGAGAAAGCAAGGGGGTGGGGAGAACTGTGGTTGGTATGTAAAATGAAAAAAAAAAAGTTAAAATAAAAACAAAAAAGGAAATCTTGCCATGTGCTTGTTGTCCAGACAAAACAATGCACATAAGACACTAGAGAGTAGGGAAATGTCCCCCTGGTTCTAAGGCCACTTGAAGGGACAGGCAGGGAGTGTGAACCTTTCTAAGAAAGTGGTGTGTTTGCTTCAAAGTCTATCCAGATACAGCAACAGTGCACTTAGCTTCCCTTGACTTTTCCCCACTAGTTTTCTTTCACTAAGGACCACCAAAACATAAGGTACATGTAATCATTATGAGGTCCTAGAAATAAGGCATAGCTGGGCTCTTCAGATAAGATGTAGCCAGTGTGACAATCCTGCACATTTCTCTACTACATCCTGAAATATCAGAATGTGTCGGGCCAAGTGGTCATGATTCTCACAGCTAATTGCTCATGTTCCATCCAGGAAGTACTATTGTTTATTTATATAAACTGGGTGCTGTGATGTCAAAGAAATTATCCATGGTAGACTTATGTGTTCAGGGCAACTCTTTAGGGCAAGTTTTCACTTTGGGGTCACCGGGAGAATGGGCAGAATGGTGACCTTTCCCTGAACTCTTATAAAATGGCTTCATCATCTGCTTCTGGCTGTACCTCTCCTAAGGCCACTCAGAGCTCCCTCTAGACTTTCTCTAAGACACTACTGTGAGCAGAGGGAAGTGTTACTGTACACGGTACTTTTTACCACTAAAGTTTACATCCATCTCCATCAGTGCATCTGGGAAGGACTGTATCTAAGAGAAGACACCTGTCTATCATTTAAAAGAAAAAAAAGGTCAGACCATCCTACCATTAACATTATCAACACCATTAGTATTTTGAGCCCCAGTGTAAAAGGTCATTCACACAATGCTCAATTACTAATAGTCTTGTGATAACCTTTTTAATTAAAATGCTTTCTAAATGTATTAATCTTCACTCATTATACAAAAACCTCAGTTAAAGACAATTTGGAGAATATATGCCAGTTTTAAAATCTTAAGCTCATTCCTTTTAATAGCTGTTGAATTTCTCTAGGAAAACAAACTCTTCTATTGTGAGACATTTTTTTTTGGGTGTAGAGTCATATAGCACTCCAGAGCTCAAGAAGTCCCTTATCATTTCCTTCTTTTCTTCTTGTAATATTGATAATAGTCACTATTCACATCATACACTAAGCCTCTTTGGGATTTGTTTCAATTTCAGCAATTCCTAATAGTTGAACTCTCACAGCCCCAAAAGAATCAAGTTAGTTGTAGTCTATAATCATTTATGGAGTCTTTTCCATCTGCTCATCCTCTTACTGATTTGGTTAGGGTCCTTGGAATGCAATGCCCAGCCTAGTGCAACCAACAACCCCAGGCCAGTTTGTCTTCCTCCACATCTTACCCATCCCTAGTTTCCGTAATAAAAATTCCTCTAAAGCAAACTTGTCATAACTTTATGTTGGGCTAGACTTTATGACAAGCACTTTTAATGTTCACAACTTCATGGAAGAATTTATTTTCCCACTTTACAGGGGGAGAAACAAGGTCAAGATACTAAAACAGTGATGATCACAAAGCTAATACCTATTCTAGCCAAGATTTGAGTCTAGTTTTATTCAGCTCAAAATTTTACACTCTGACACAGCCCTCAGACCTCCTAACAGCATGTCACAATATTATCATCTACAAACTTCAGGCTCAAAAGGCATGCAATTAGGTTACCCCGAAAATTTCATAATGTTAAGTACATGCACTGGTTTATTTTGGGCTGCATTCATAACTCTCCTTGGTCACATGTGATTTGCTATGTTCTACCTGAATGGTGTAGAAACATTCACCTTCACCCGTCCATTCAAAACGATTTGCTACCTGAATGATGTAGGAACATTCAACTTCACCTATACAAGGAAGAAGAATCATCTTTCTAAAATGTAAATGTCACTTTTGGGGTCACTGCTTCCAATTCTGATAGTCCCTCATCCACCAGGCCACATCCTGGTTTGGCTTCCTGGTGTTTCATCTCTTATCTTGGTGATCACCGTGCTCATCTGTGATCCGGTCATATTTGACAAGTTATTATGCTTCCAGCATTCCTATGTACTCCTTCACATATGCTGGGACTTAGTCAGCAGTGTTGGCCCTACTTCCTCCCATCTTGAATATCCCCACCCTGTCTTCAGGACATGGTTGATAACTTTCTGTGAGATTAACTGTGCATTCTCTGGCCAAGTTCATGCATACCTCCTTGGCTCCCCTCCCCCACCCCACCCCGTTGCATGTCAACACTCCTCAGGTTGGGTTCTCATCAGTGTACAGGTGCTGGTTGACTTATTTATTTGAGTCACTAGCTTGTGGTTTCTGCAAAACTCTGAACTTTCCTGGTTTTCTTTTCTTTTTTATTAGCAGGTAGTTATGCATAAGAAACATTATATAAAAAAGTTTTTTTAAAAAAAAATCACAAAATGGACTTTTTTTTCTCATGGACTTTGGGGGATGGCTAGAATGGCTGGTTTTAAAAAATTTACTTATTATTTATTTATTTTACTTCCTGACCACAGTTTCCCCTCCCTCCTTTCTCAGTTCCTCCCCTACCTCCCCTCAACCACCCCCCCCCCCAATCCTCTCCTTGTGGTGATATTTTGTTTGTGCTCTAACAAATAAAGCTTGCCTGGAGATCAGAGTGTGGAGCTAGCCACTAGAGGCCAGGCAGTGGTGGCACACAGCTTTGATCCTAGAACTTGGCATCTCATGCCTTTGATCCCAGTACCTGGAAGGCTCAGGCCTTTGATTCCAGCACTTGGGAGGAGGAAACAGTAAGTGATATTGCTGAGGAGAGAGAGGAAGTGATACAGTGGGGTAGAAGCAGACGCTCAGCCCTTTCAGTCTGAGGATTCCTCAAGGTAAGAAGTCTTTCTAGCGACTGCTCCTATACTTCTCTGATCTTTCAGCATTTACCCTGATATTGGACTCAGGGTTTTTATTAAGATCAATTAGAATTCATGCTACATCTTTCACCCTCCCTTTCTATTCAGAAAAGGGCAGGCATCCCATGGATATCAATAAAACATTGTATGTCAAGTTGCAGTAAGACTAAGCACATCCCCTTGTGTTAAGGTTAGAGAAGGCAACCCAGTATGAGGAATAGAGTCCCAAAAGCCAGCAAAAGAGTTATAGACAGCCCCTACTCCCACTGTTAGGAGTCCCACAAGTAGACCAAGCTGTGTAACTGTCACATATATGTAGAAGGTCTTAGACAGCCCCATGCAGGCTCCCTGTTTGTTGGTTCAGACTTTATGAGCTCCTATGAGCCCAGGTTAGCTGATTCTGTGGTTTTCTTTGTGATATCCTTGACCTCTCTGGCTCCTATAAACTTTCCTTTCTCTCTTCAGCAGGATTCCCTGAGCTCTACCTAATGTTTGGATGTGGGTCTCTACATCTGTTTCAGTCAGTTGCTGAATAAGGTCTTTCTGATGACAATTGGGCTAGATACCAATCTATTTAGATCTTTACCCCAATTGTATCCCCTTGATCACCTTTAGTTTTCATATTGCTCTAGCTAGAACTATATTTAATAGTTATGGAGAGAGTAGACAGCCTTGTCTTGTTCCTGATTTTAGTGGGATTGCCTTGAGTTTCTCTCCATTAATTTAATATTGGTTATTGGCTTGCTGTATATTGCCTTTATTATATTCAGATATGTCCCTTGTATACCTGGGGATGAAGGGGTTTTGGATTGTTAGGTTTTGTCAAAGCCTTTTTCAGAAATGATTATGAGATGATTTCTTATGAGATGATTATGAATTGTTTTTTCTGTCAGTTTATTTATATGGTGAATGACATTTACAGATTTCCATAAGTTAAAAAGCATCCCTGTTTCTCTGGGATGAAGCTTACTTGATCATGGTAGATGATCTTTTTGATGTGTTCTTGGATTCCATTTACAAATATTTTAGTGAGTATTTTTGCATCAATGTTCATGAGGGAAATTATGGTGATATTTTATTTGTACTGAAATGTGATTGTATTCGTATATTAATAAATAAAGTTGCCTGGGGGTCAGAGCTAATAGCAAGCCATAGCAGAAGCTGGGCAGTGGTGGTGCACGCCTTTAATCCCAGCTCTTGGGAGGCAGAGCTAGGTGAATCTCTGTGTGTTCAAGGATACAGCCAACATGGAGACATACACCTTTAATCTCAATACCAACCATAAAAGACCTGGAGGTCTGTACAGACAGGCAGTGATGAGGAGGTCACGTGGTTGGGTTTGCAAAATGAGAAGGCAGAACAGAAAGTCTATATAAAGACAGATACACAGGATGTAGGTCTCTTGGCTGAAGAGGACAGGAGCAGCATTGAAGGGTAAGGTTTTTAGCTCTTAGCTCTGACCTCTTGGGCTTTCATCTATGCATTGGCTCTGTGTTTCTTATTTAACAAGACGGTTACATCTACAGGAAATTGGTCTGTAATTCTCTTTCTTTGTTGATTCTTTGTGTGGTTTGGGTACCAGGGTGACCATGGAATCATAAAAGAATTTGGCAATGTTTCTTCTGTTTCTGTTTTGTTGAATAATTTGAGGAGTATTGGTATTAGCTCTTCTTTGAAAGTCTCATAGAATTCTGTACTAAAAATGGTCTGGCCCTGGACTTTTCTTGGTTGGAGAGTTTTACTGACTGCTTCTATTTTCTGAGAGATTTAGGTCAATTATAAAATG
The DNA here is from genome assembly GCF_004664715.2 of Peromyscus leucopus. Taxonomy (NCBI): domain Eukaryota; kingdom Metazoa; phylum Chordata; class Mammalia; order Rodentia; family Cricetidae; genus Peromyscus; species Peromyscus leucopus. The sequence continues at coordinate 16,507,437 of NC_051071.1, read as the reverse complement.
TTAATCTGATCTTGATTTAATTTTAGTAAGTGGTATCATTCAAGAAATTTGTCCATTTCTTTTAGATTTTTCAATTTTGTGGAATACAGGTTTTGGAAGTAGGACTTAAAGATTCTTTGGATTTCTTCAGTATCTGTTATTATCTCCCTCTTTTTGTTTCTGATTTTGTTAATTTGGATATTCTCTCTGCATTTTAGTTAGTTTGAATAAGGGTTTGTTTATGTTGTTGATTTTCTCAATGAGTCAATTCTTTGTTTCATTGATTCTTTGTATTGCTCTCTTTGTTTCTACTTGATTTATTTCAGCCATGAGTCTGACTATTTAATTCTATCTTACACCTCTTGGGTGTGCTTGCTTCTTTTTGTTCTATAGCTTTCAGGTGTGCTGTTAAATTGCTAGTATGAGATCTCTTCAAATTCTTCATGGAGGAATATAGTGCTATGAAATTTCCTCTTAACATGGCTTTCATCGTGTCCCATAAATTTGGGTATGCTGTGCATTCATTTTTATTGAATTCTAGGAAGTATTTAATTTCTTTATTTCTTCATTAACTCAGTTGCAATTCAGTAGGGAATTGTTCAGTTTCCATGACTTTGTAGGCTTACTGTTGTTTTTGTTGTTGAAATCCAGCTTTGGTGAGAGGATGTAGGGGTTATTTAAATTTTGCTGTATCTGTTGAGATTTGCTTTGTGACTGAATATGTAGTCAATTTTGGAGAATGTTCCATGTGGTACTGAAAAGAAAGAATATTTTTTTGTGTTTGGATGAAACGTACTATAGATATCTGTTAGGTCCATCTGAGTCATAATGTCTGTTAGCACCAGTATTTCTCGGTTTGGTTTTTTTTCTAAGTGATCTTTCCAATGATGAGAGTGGGGTATTGAGGTCTCTCATGATCAATTTGTGGGGGTAAATGTGTGATTTAAGCTTTAGTAGTATTTCCTTAACATGCTCTCATGTTTAGGGCATAAATATTGAGAATTCAGACATCATCTTGGTGATTTTTCCTTTGATGAGCATGAAGTATCCTTTTCCATCTTTTTTGATTAATTTTGTTTTGAAGTCATTTTGTTAAATATTAGGATAACTGCACCAGCTTGCTTCTTGGGGCCATTTACTTAGAAAACCATTTTCCAACCTTTTACTCTGAGGTAATATCTATCTTTGAGGTTGAGGTATGTTTCTTTTATGCAGCAGAAGGATGAGTCTTGTTTTCACATCCATTCTGTTAGTTTGTGTCTTTTTACTGGTGAATTGAGTCCATTGATTCTAAGAGATATCAATAACCAATGATTGTTAATTCCTTTTATTTTGTTGTAGTTGGTGGTGGTGGTGGTGTGTGTGTGTGTGTGTGTGTGTGTGTGTGTGTGTGTGTGTGTGTTTTCCTTCTCAGAGATGCTGGTATGAGATTATTTATTGTGTTTTTTGTGGGTATAATTAACCTCCTTGGCTTGGAGTTTTCCTTCTAGTACCTTCTGTAGAGCTGGATTTGTAGACAGATAGTATTTAAATTTGACTTTATCATGGAATACCTTGTTTTCTCAGTCTATGGTGATTGAAAGTTTTGCTGGGTATAATAGTCTGGGCTGGAATTTGCACTCTCTCAGAGTCTATAGCATATCTTTCCAGGTCCTTCTGTCTTTTAGTATCTTCATTGAGAAATCATGTGTAATTCTAATAGGGCTACCTTTATATGTTACTTGGCCTTTTCTCTTGCAGCTTTTAATATTCTTTCTTTGCTCTGTTTGTTTAGTGTTGTGATTATTATGTGGCAAGGGGACTTTCTCTTCTTGTCTAATGTAATTGGTGTTCTGTAAGATTCTCAACCCTTTATAGGCATGTTCTTTAGGCTAGGAAATTTTTCTTTTATGATTTTGTTAACAATATTTTCTGGTCTTTGAACTGGGAATCTTCTCTTTCTAGTCCTATTATTCTTAGGTTTGGTCTTTTCATCATGTCTCAGATACCCTGGATATTTTGTGCCAGAAATGTTTTACTTTTAACATTTTCTTTGACCAATGTATCTCTTTCTTCTATCGCATCCTCAACACCTGAAATTCTCTCTTCCATCTCTCGTATTCTGTTGGTGATGCTTATGTCTGTAGTTCCTATTTGCTTATCTAGATTTTCCATCTCCAGATTTCCCTCAGTTTGTGTTTTCTTTATTACTTTTGTTTCCATTTTTAAGTCTTGAACTGTTTTATTTGTTTCCCTCAATTGTTTGTTTGGGTTTTTTTTCTTAGCTTTCTTGACATTATTGAAGCCATTTATTGATTACTTCCCATTTCTTGATTTTCTTTCTTGATTTCTTTAAGGGATTTATTCATTTCCTTTTTAGGACCTCTATCATCTTCATAAAGTTGGTTTTAAAGCTGTTTTCTTGTACTTCAGTTGTGTTGGATTATTCAGGGCTTGCTGTAGTGGGATGGCTGGGCTCTGGTGGTGACATATTGCTCTGGCTGTTATTGACTGTGTTCTTTTTTTTAATTTTTTTTATATTTATTATGTATACAGTGTTCTATCTGCATGTGTCCCTGCAGGTCAGAAGAGGACACCAGATATCATTACAGATGGTTGTGAGCCACCATGTGGTTGCTGGGAATTGAACTCAGGACCTTTGGAAGAACAGTCTGTGCTCTTAACCACTGAGGCATCTCTCCATCCCCTATTGACTGTGTTCTTATACTGATGTCTAGACATCTAGATTTGGAGTGATTATTAGGTCTAGGTGCCAATTTCTGGTTTTGTCATTGATGGATGGGTGTTTTATTCTTTGGTTTCTGTTTCCCCTTTGGTCTTCTGACATTAGTGTCCTGTGGTTGATAAGAGGGTCTCTGCCATTTTGGGGGCTGAACTTCTGATACCCTAGATGGCCTCTGGTCCAGCAGGGGGTTGCCACCTAAGTTGGGGTCTAAAATTCTGGCAAAGTGTGTAGTCTCTGATTTGGCCAGGGGTCCTCTGGGTCTCAGAATGCTCTCCTGGCTTCCGATAGGGTAAGAAGCCCTTGCGTGGTTTTCAGGGGTTTGTCCTGGTCTCTGGAGTTCAGGATGCTGGCCTGTCTTCTGATGAGGTGGAAGGCTTCTGATGATGAGGAAAGCAGGGCTAGGGAAAATTGGAGTTTTGCTGGGTGAGTCCAGGTGGGGGGGGCAGTCTTACCTAGGGTTAAGGTGTTGGCCCTGTAGGAGTAGGGGGCTTCCTCCAGAGGTGAGGGCTGGGATAAGGTGACATGGAGAGGAGGGACACTTGGGGTTATGCTGGTCAGGTGCAGGGAGGGCAGGTGCCTTACTTGGTTTGCTGTGAGCTGGCCTAGCCTCTGGTGGAGAAGTCTTCCCTCAGAGGTGTGGGTTGGGGTGGGATATGATGATAAGGAGAGGAGGGGCAGTTGGGCTTTTCACTTTATTGGTTTTCAACTATCTACCTGCAGGGCTTTTTTCCCCAAGTAGTTGGAGATCCTCACACTTCAGGTAACCATTCAGATATCTGCTTCTCAGAGAAACCATCTCTGTCCACCTATATGAGATACAAATAGGAATTCACAGCCTTTACCCTTCTTCCTATCCTCACACTATCACCTGCAATTACATTACACACTGCACACCCACTAAAAAGCCATGTTACTAGGACAGACCTGTATCTGCTTTCCTTGGTGCTTTGCTGCTAACAGCTGCTTCATGAGGAGAAAAAGAGCATCTGAATCCCTATCCCAATGGACATTGTTCACACCATCGCCAGTGACAGCGCTGGGACTTGAAACTTATTACCATATACCCACTAGATTGTGATAAAAATTAAAATCACCATAGAGTTTTCCATCCCAAATTAAAAGTCAAAAAGACTACTTACACCCAATGAGACATTTTAGAAGTTTGTTAAATGGTAAGAGGTTGTGAATTTGATTGACATGGAAAAACAAAGAAAAAGAAAACAATCCCAAAATATAACCCCTAAAAACCATTAACTGACTGTGATCTGCGACGGTCTCTTAGCCTTCCTCCTTCTGTCTGGTACCTTTGCTCACAGGTGTCCCTCTACAGTCTGAGATTGGATCCAGGACCTCCAAAGATGCCCGAATTCACCCATTCCCAAATTCCACATACGTTGTGTTGTTTCTGCATATGACCCACACATACCCTCCTATATCCCTCTCTTCTCTAGGTTACTGATAACATGTAATACTACATAAATACTATTAATGGTTTATATGCTGTGTTAGTTAGAGAATAATGGCCAGAAGAAAACCCTATGCATCTTCAGTACATACAAGTGTTTTCAATTTTTTTTTTTTGGTCCATGGTTGATTGAAAATGTGCATGCAGAACCTATAGATAAGGAGGGTCAACTAAACTTCAAGTCCCATCAAAATCCTGTCTCTTTTCAACACTATCTCCAAAAGTCCCACTCTTTCTTTTCCTAAAGGCTCTAAATTTGGGAAACAGCTGCATAGATTATCTTCTCATCTGAGCTCTTTCTCCTCTGGTTCCACAACAGCGAGTCAGCCCCTGACTTGCATCAGTTTCAACACAGCTGGAATCCATGAAAATGCCATGGATTCTGCTTATTGAACTGACCTCATGTCAAAGAAGACACATCACTTGCACCCTGACAGAATGAAGCCAAGTATATGCCTGTTCAAAACAAGCCATCACAAGTGAGACCCCCAGCTCGGATGAAAGAGAGCAGGCAGCAAGGACTTCCTAGAACCACCTTTTGCATGAGCAGTTAGACATCTAGGGCCTCCTTTGCATTCCCACTTAGACCTTGAGGTGGCTCCTGAAGGACAAAAAGCAAGTATCAACTGACAGCAGGTAGAGTCTCTGATGAGTCCAGGGATTCCATGTGGTTTCAGAGTGGATTCTAAAATCCAGGAGGAGAGGACATTCCCAGCACCATGACCTCACAATCCTCCCCTGGACCTGCAGTCCGACCCCTCCTCTGCTTAAGCTCATCCGGGTGTGCTTTGATGCCACTCAAGTACTCTCAAGAGGAAATGGCTGGAAAGCAGTTGGGAAGCCGAGAGAGTCTCTCCTTCTCCTTTACAACGCCCTTGCCTTTCCTTTCTGCAAACTCCCTCTTTTCTCATCCCCTGCCTCTTTCATGACCTTCTTCTTTTTTCCTTTATTTCTGTTCTTCCTTCTTATTTTTCTACTTATTCTTTTTTATGTGTATGTGGGTATGGGTATGAATGTTTTGCCTGAAGTGTATGTCTGTACATCACTTGCATTCTTGGTGCTCACAAAGGCCAGAAGAGAGTGTCATAGCCCTTGGAAATGGAGATAGAGCAGGTTGTAAGCCACCAACCCTGTGGGTGCTGGGAATTGAACCCAGGTCCTCTGGAAAACAGCCAGTACACTTCCTCTGGAAGAACAGCCAGATGCTAAGACATCTCTTTATCCCCTCTCTCTTCTTATTCTCTTTGTTTTATACTGTACTTTGCAATTTGTTTAATCTCCAAACCACTTCAAGAAAATTTAACTACCTCTGTCCTATTCCAAGAGTTTCTCCAGTTGACCCTTAGGACAAAGACATCTTCTTCAGGATGACTCTAATAAAACTTCATTATGTTTTCTCATCTGCTGAGTTCCCCATATTGTGTTGAATTTATCTTGTGTTTTCATTTACAATGTTACAACAGACATACAAGCCAAGATGAATAATCATAAAAAGAAAGATGAGAAAAAAATCGCAAACATAGATATGCTACTGTATGCTTGGAGAAATTGTGTCTGCATGTAGTGGGCATCAGGAAAGATTTTGTTCATAGAGGGGAACATTAGAGAAGGCACAAATAGACATGCCTCAGTGTTGTGGATAAAATTGGGAGGAAATGTACACTCAAAAGAATGATCCTGTACCTATACTGGAGGATGGCTGGTCCTCTCCCACTAATAACATTCACCTCACTTTCGTAGCACTATATTAGATAGGTAACTGTGCAATTACGATTTTCCTGGAGTCAGCCCCACTTCACCCAGTGACATAGGTAAGCGGGATTTCTCCATCTTCACAGCTAATGCGGAGTGAAAGTGGCAGTCCACCAACAGCCAACATAAGGAAAGGCTGAGTGGCAGTTCTAATTGACCATTTCTACCCATGCTCTGCTTCACAATGAACCACATGAGCCAAGCTGTCACAGCTTCCTGCCAATCACAAGAAATCTGACCTAGGGGAAGCACCATCTCAGAGAGAGCTGTTGATCCACTCACTAAATTCAGGTTCCTTTGCCTCTTCGTGCAGGTTACCATGGTGAAGAGTGCACCTAATCAAATCATAAACATCATGAGTTTACTGGACTGTAGACAGTGGCTTCAAATCTGAATATGTGATCTGGCTGACCAAACATGAAGCAACTCAGCACTTGACACCGCCTAGTTGTAGAGTTGCGCATCTGTTCTTTGGGACACTTAGCTTTTGCAGAGGTGTGGCCTAGGCAGCATGCAGCTGTATAACACCAGAAAGAAAACAATGAATTCACATCCTGAGGTGCAATGAGAACGTCCAGCTGAGCTATTTGGCCATGACAGAAAGGAGTTCGGGCAATTCCAGAGAATCATGCAGGCAAATCCAATGCCACCTTTTCCTGTTTTCCACCTTTTTACATCCAATGAGAAGTTTCTTTGCTGACACGATTCTGATAACAAATATGTCATAAGCAATGGGTACTGGAAGGAAAGAAAGATCCATAAAAACAGACTAACTAGACAGACAGTAGCTCATCAGCAACACAGATTCATGCTCAGCCACTGTGGGATGATCTTCTCATAATGAGGCCAGACACATCCGTATGTTAATTCCTGCACAAGAGGTTAGCAAAGTGGCATTGCACACTAGATCCATTGCGGAGCAGCTAAGGAGAAAACAGTGTTTGGGTTAGCAGTTGTCAGTCACCTTCTATCAGAGGATGTGACGTCTGCCGTCAACTTCTAAAGTTATCAAGGGGCTGTGGGAAAGATGACAGGCTGTGGATTCTCCATTATACTCATCAGTAGGAAAAGAGGGTCACCAGTCAAAGAGATGTCTATTCCAATTGGCCATCCATGTGTGGGCACACACAGATGTACTTGCAATTCTCAAGAGTCACTCAGCTAGTTTCTTAATGGTAATTAATTTATGGAAGTTTGTATTATTAGTCACAAGTATTCATGGCTCTTCCCTGCTGGAGAATTATATTTCTCTCCCCTTTTGATAGAGTGAGATCATGTGCCCTGCTACACCTGAAAAAAAAATGTGTAGGAAGTTATGTGTGTCATCAATATACAGAAACTTGAAAATAGTGTGTGATACCTAAGCTATGTTTCTCTCTTCTTGATGACCAGCAATGTCTCAAAGAGGAATTGCTCTATCAATCTTATCTATCAAAATTCACAGAACAAGAAATAACACTTTCTAAGGCACTGAAATTTGCACATTATTACAAAGCCATAACTTAGTCTATTCTAATATATATGCTTTACTAAAGTTAATGGACCATCGATAATAAATCCAAGAACAATGGCAACTTTGCCAAGTTCAGTGCAGCCAAGTTCAAGTGCTGTCTTTTTGTTGTCATGCTCGCATTTCACCTCCGTCCCCATTTGTTACTTGGATTGTTTCTGTCTTTCCTTAATCTAATCTGCCTGAAGAAGAGAAGCAGACAGGGCAACTCCCTGCTTCATTAAAGTAGATAGATGTTCAGCAGATGATACTATGTTTAGTTCCCTAAGAGGAAGCAAATATGGACATGATTATTATTAAAATATCCTTTTTAGGTCTGGAAAGATGTTTCCGCTGTTAAAAAGCACTTGTTGCTTTTGCAAAGGACCTAGGTTCAGTTCCCAGCAGCTCTAGACCCAATGCCCTCTTCTGGTCACTATGGGCACCTGTATTCATATGCATGCAACACACACACACACACACACACACACACACACACACACACTCAATACAAAAAAATAAAATAATTAGTTTCTTGCTTTTACAATGGACAAATATCCTCATATTATATAAAACTCTATAATGTTAATATTAGAAAAACTTGATTAGAGAGCTGCATGCCAAGTAAAACTGGTGAGAATATAATATAACTCTGTTAGAAGCTGTAGAGGAAAAGTGTGCAAACGTGAAACAGTTATAGTTCATGGTAGTATTCCCATTATCAAGGTAAATATTAAATTATTATGCATAAAATCTATGCCATAGAAGGATGGATTTATTTTAATCCAATTTCTATGCACTGATTATCTTATAGGTACAGAGCACTGCTTTATTTTACTTTTTCCAAAAACTGTTTGAAGTTCAACCATATCCCTTATTTGTTACTGAAAAAAAAGTCCAGCTGTGCCACATTGACGATGAGCACTGTGCGCTTCTTCACATCCTAAGTGCCAGGTCCCTTGGCACTCGGGATCTCTAGTTCTGAATCAGTGAGGAAACCTCTGGATTCTGATTCACATAATGAGAAAAGCAGTAGGGCAGGGAGCCTGCAGTTTGCCATCACAGTTAGGAAATGGTGTTTAGAACCATCAAATGTCAGTTTTACGAAGAAAGCACCTGGAATCCTGAGGTGATAGAGCCTTTCTCAGACAGTGATGGATTTGGGGTCTTAGCGCTGGTGTCCTTCCCTAGGCTCAGTCAATAGATCTCATTTGAGATGATAGAATTTTCTTTCTTAAAGAACGTGGAGTTTGAGAATTTGGGGTAATAGAAATGTGAAAACCAGTAAACCACTCAAAATCAGCACGAAGTTTAGAAAACCCCACACTGCCATCCTTTGCTAGAATGCCTCCAGCTAACAGGACCTCCCTGTTCTCTGAGGCATCCATCCTGCTTTGGAAACTTGTGAGGTAGTAATGAGGTTTTCTTTGGGGTGAACAATACTCAAGTGTAGTTCATAAAGCAGTCACAGTTCTATTCTGGTATACAAAACTAATCTAATCTAGTGATGTCAACAAAGAACAAGAGGGTTTTGGCAGGCAGGAAACCTTTGACAAGTCTGGACATACCTTGGGTTGTTATAACTACCAAAAAGGCAACAGAAATATGGAGCTCAGGCACCAAGGATACTGCTAAACATTACGTGATACACAGAACAACCTCCCATAACAGGGAACAGCAAGCCCCCACATCAGGACTGCCGAGGTTGAGAAACTGATCCAGACCAAGTCTACCTGACACCATTCCCCTTTATGTACTTAAAAGAAGCTATGTTATTTCTCAAGCCTGCCTCTGCTAAATCCCCTCAGGCTTCTCAGCATTCTGTGGATGACTTTACTCACCCATCCTGCAGTGACCTCACCGCACGCACTTCAGTGCACCCATCATTTTTTACTTTCAAAACTCCTACAGAAGCAAAAAAGACCCTGGGCAGCCAAAGCAATCCTGAGCAAAAAGAATACTGTTGTAAGTATCACCGCCCCTGGTTTCGGGCTATATTACAAAGCTATCGTAATAAAAGCAGCCTGGCACTGACACAGACTCAGGGTCATTGTGAGAGAGTGAGGTGCCATTATGCAACCACAGGCAACTGATTTTTGACAAAGATACCAAAACGTATTTTTTGAAGTGCTAAGAATCTTCATGTCTACATGCAGATTGCTTAAGCTAGATCCCTTCTCTATTGCCATGAAAAAAAAATCAACTCCAATTGGATGAAGGATGTCAATGTGGGACCCAAATTTCTCTTGGAGCTTTATAGGAAAAAGGTTTTAGAATATATTTCAAGATATATGCACAGGGAAGGTCTTTTTGGATAGTATTCCAGTCACTTGAGAAATAAGGCCAACAACAGCTAAATGGGGTCTCATGAAATTTAAAAAGCTCTATACAGAAAAGAAACTGTCAATTTAATGAAAAGGTTGTTTACAGAATAGAGGAAAATCTTGGCCAGCTATGCATCTGATAGAGGGTTAATATCTAGAATATCCTAAGAAATATCATCAAGAAAATAAACAACAGAGTCAAAAAAGGAAAGTGTGGAAGTGAGATGGCTCAGTGGATAAAGGTCTCGGCAAGAACTCTGTCAAGCTGAGTTCAATCCTTTGAGCATACATGGAGAAAGGATGGAACCAACTCCCACAAATTGTCCTCTGACCTCCAGTACCATACACATGCACACCCACACAGTAAATAAATGCCATAACACAAATGGGCATTTAGATGGTTTTAATCTTGAAGTTAGCTAAACTATGTGTCTAATCTCTTTACACATTTGGCCAATTTTACAAAGTGCCTATTATGCGCCATGGATTACCCTTAGTAAGGCCTCCGGTATCCAACCCTCAAAAGCCACTGAAATTATCCTGAGTGTCCCTGAAAGCTGCGAGGCAGCTTGGGTTGGTGGCCACCTACAAGCATCATTTTCAGACATGCGGGATCCCAGGCTGCCCAAGCATTGGCCTGCTTGTGTCTGTTCCTCTGAGTCACGGCATTGAAGACCCGAATTACAAATACCCTGCTATGAAACCGGCCTGATACTGGGAGCGGAGCTGGTTTCTCGGAGAGCTACAGACTTGAAGACTTGGGTGTCGTATAGAAACTTTTTCCATTGGTGTTAAAAGGCACCTGACGGAAGCAAAAGGGCAGAGGAAGCCTGGATTTGGTTTACAGTTTAAAGCAAATTGCAGTCCTTGGCAGGGGCTGGAAAGCAGTGGCTGTGTGAACACATGCAGAGCACGCAGGTGGAAGACTGAGAAAGTGACTCCTCCCGCGGAGCCTCCCGCTGAGCCCGATCAGGAACAACAGGCTGAAAACAGGAGGCCTGCCCTCTCTCACCTTCCACCACCAGCCAGCCCTTGCCTCTTAAAGCAACCCACCACCAACACCAGCACCAGCACCACCAACACCAGCACCACCACCGCCATCTTCAATAAACACAAGAAGCTGGGGAGTGAGCCCTTAAATCACGATCCATTTGAGGAGGGCCCTTTAGATTGAAGACGTTAACAGATGTAGATAGAGAATCGGAGTAAGGGTCCGGGAAAGTGCTCCAATACTAGGGTTCTGAGGTAGGTAGACATCAGGGAAGCTTTCTGGAGGGAACTGCGGGGCTGTTGTAGGGCAATGAGCACTAAGGTTCAGAAAGAAGCAATACAAAGAAGGGTGCGGAAAGCCAGAGAAACCCATCTCTCATACCACCACCTTTACTGTTTTGCTCAGGAGGCAACCGTCTGTTACATAAAGAACTGGTCAGGGTAACCGCATAACTCAAGCAGTTTGTGCTCCCTTTCCTAAGGGAGTGATTTTCTTGAACTGCGGCGATCTGGCAAGGTTATGTTAGGAAGCTGCCAGCTGTAGGAAAGATCTAGGGCAACATTGCGGGGGGCCATCACTTGCTGGGATTTGCAGCAACCTTTCCTTGTATGGCTTTGGAGTACTGGGGCTCCTTCCACGCTGCGCCTCCTCTCTAAATGCTTCTTCAATCTGAGTCATGAGCCCCATTAACGTGCCTGTCAGGCGCACTCCAAAAGGAGCTTGGGGCAGCAAGTGGAGAGAGGCTGAGCTGCACAGAGCACGTGGTTCACGCTTCCCCTGGAAGCACTTGGCTTTCTGCTGGCTGGCAGCTGAGATCCTTGGATGTCCCACACATTCCCCTGTCCTCCTGTTGGGATCTTTCAGTGAGTTACCAGTGGCACAAAATGGCTTCCTCCTTCATTAACAGCTCCAGCAATCTGACATTTCTCAGCAAACGTTGGTAGTTAAAGCATTTCACGGAGCTCCGGGGTGAGAGCCTTGGTTTTTGTCCTCATTGCTTTCAGTTGTCATGAAATGGCTTAATCCGGAGCTGGCTGATGTTCAGGGGGGAATGCACCCCTCCAACATGGCAGAGCTCATGCTGCTGCGCTGCAGGCCAGCCGAAGCCGTCACCCACAGTACACATGAACTGCTGTGGCAATGGGAAGCTCAAGGTGAAGTACCAGCCTCTGGAGTAGGGTGGGGGATGAACTCCAGTGAAAGGGAAAGATGCATTTGATTGTGTTTACACCATTCATTCACAGCACAGCAGGCAGTATTCACACCCCGATACTCACCCTAACATAGATAATTTGATTTTCAACCTAGTTAGCATGCATTCAGACATAGCCATACATGAAAATATATGCTTTAGCAGTGCATGCTAACCAAGGTTGCACACTTTAAGTCGGAATGTATTAGAGGTGAGTGTTGAAGTTGGTGATTGTGAAAGTCCTAAAAAATTCCATTCAACACATGGCGTATGTGTTGAAATTTAAAAAAAAAGGGGGGGAAACATATTAGCTCTCTTGCATGAGAGCCAAATACATATATACACACATGCAGTGATAATAATGAATTGATTTCTTTATGATTTAAAGAGTCCCAAAAGAAAATGAGAACATAGCACTGTCCCATATGATGAAAAACATCACGATTTCAACCAAGCAGGAAACCGTAAAATATCTAGCCAGATCCTCTTCGTGTGGTGGGCAAGCAAACCAATCTAAAAGCCCTGAGGTGGCTTTCCCACCCGTGAGGTGAACGAGGCAGCCTGCTGTAGTCTCTTGCCTTCTTCCAATTAGGACTAATTAAATAAAATGGAGGCAACCGTCTTCTTGTATCACACAGTTAAAATCAGAGCTTTTCCAGCACAGGTGGAACATACGCATGTCCCCACCAAGGCCTTGGCCCCCTCACCTCCGGGCCACGGACTTGTCAGCCAATATGTGTGAAAGATGAGCTCATTGCGCCTCTTGCCTTCCCATTGCCCTGTTCTCCTCGGCTCGCTACTCAGTGCTCTAGCTTCCTGTCTGTTGTATGTCAAACACCCAAACAAAAGCAATTTGGGAGGTAAGGGGTTTATTTGGCTCACAAATCCAGGTCGCAGACCATGACTTCAGAAAAGTTGAGGTAGGAGCTGAAGGCACTAGACACATTATAATAAGTAAGAGCCAGCGAGATGGCGCTGTGGGAAGGGCACTCGTCACCAGTCCTGATTGTCCCAGAATGTCCCATACGGTGGAAGGAAGAACCTGATTCCCACTAGTCATCCTCTGCGCTCTACCGGTGCTCCATGGCATGCCAACATGCAAATATATGAATAAATAAATGTGAACATACGGAAGAGATGGCTCAGTGATTAAGAGTGCATTTTGCCCTTGCAGAGGACTTGAGTTTGGTTCTCAGCACCCATGTCAGCAAGTTAACAGCCATCTCTAAATCCAGATCCAAGGAATCCTGCATCCTCTTTTGGTCCCCATTAGTACCTGCACACGCATGGCACACACACGAAAGAGAGAGAGAGAGAGAGAGAGAGAGAGAGAGAGAGAGAGAGAGAGAGAGAATAAAGTTAAAATCTGAAAAACACAACGACAAAACAACAGGACTATCTACCACAGCCATGCTCTCCAAATTGATCTAGATAATTCCTCATTAAGACTCTCTTCCCTGGTTATTCTAGGTTGTGCCACATTGACAGTTAAAGCCAAACTGCATAGCGAACAAGGAAAATCCCTTCCTTGGCTATCGGGAAGATATAATGAAAAGCACTGATCTTGGAGGATCTTGGTCTTGAATGCTATGAAGACCTTCTGAACCTAGTTATGGCTTGCAAGGAAATTATAAAGTTGAGAATTGAGACTAAATTGTGACTTGTGATGGGTGATAGATAAATTCCTCTGTCAAATATTTTGATTTGAGTCTTCAATAAGTCATACTCTACAAGCTAAGGACAATTTCTTAATTGGTGCTAGAACAAGCAGACACCTGGGACTCAGTGGAGGAGGAAAGGACAGAGCAGACAACTCCACAAGGAGATGAGGGGAGACAGCCGGAGAGGAGACGGACTCGCCTCTCCCCAGACTGCACACTGTGACATGCCCACTGTTCCTTCAGATGACAAATCACCAAAGGATTTTGATCATGGAAGTCTGAGAGGTTAGAATTAAGGAGCTGGAAAATCTCTCAAGGGACCAGGATCAGCACTGGATTTGATGAGAACCCAGTCATGACCCCAAGCCTCCCATCTCTCCGAGGCCCACATCAGACCTATGGGAGAAAGCATTTAGTGCACTCCACAAAAGCTGTCCGAAATAGTAGTTTTTAAGAGAAGTGTGAAACATGTGCTCTAGAAACAAGATACCATGCAATGTTTAAAGATGAGCTAGCTCCTAAGCAGCCCAGGGGTGGAGGAACACCATCATTCTCCGGTGGTTCAGGCACAGAAGCAGAGCTGTTTGCAGGCTCTCAGGCCCGACTGCTCCAGTTTATTCCTGCCCCTCCCACTCCCAGTGTGGACTTTAAGGGGTGACTTGACCCCTCTTCATACCAGATTCTTCATCTATTAGCAAACATATATTCTTTCTAGGGTCAAAGTTGAGGGTGATAAATTGTTAGAACGGCATGCACACACTGAACACTTGATTAAAATGTTTATTCTGCCTTGATGCAAATCCTGAGCCAGAAACCAAAGATGACAAGGACTTCCTTTTTATAGCTGTGTTATACATTAATAACTGTGAGAACCAGCTCTAGAAAGTCTTCTAGCATCCCCCTGAAAGCCCACCTTAGACTCTCTAGAAGTGCATTCGGCTTCTGAGGAAGGAGGCCTATGCATTTGGATGGAGTCTGCTGTTTCCTTACACCACAGTGTTACTTGTGTTTAATGACTGTTTTTATTAGGCTGACATTGGTGACAATCAAAGAATTAAAGGAGCAAAGACCTAACACCTTCTAGCCCAAAGGGTAACACAAATGCTGTACACAAACCTACATAAAGAGGCAGAAAACTTGCCCTGGTCTTTTCTCTCAGGCTTTCTCTATAAGCTGAGCTGTCCTCAGACAAAGGAGAGAGCGGCTCCTGTAAAATGATGGTCTCCATGGTGCTTCCGACAGAATGCATTCATTTTCCCAGAATGGAGTGCCAGCTAGGCCCAGCCACCTTCTGCTCCCCGAGAATGATTGCCTCAGCCCAGAGCTTGGGAGGCCTGCAGTGAGTCCAAGGTCCCTGGGGCCTGGGCTGAGCTCCTGCAGCCTCTCTCCCTTCCCTTCCCCCAGCCCTGGCAACCTTGGCAGGCCCCAGTTCCGAGCCTGCACTTCCCCACCGATGTGGAAATTGTCAGATGTTATGGTGGTTTAAGTGTGCTGTTGAAGCTTTCATCAAAGCATCATGCTCCCAGCTCACGCTAAGCAAAGCAGCTGGTGAATGCTACGCCGTGGCTGCAGATGGATCGGTGGTGGCAGGCCCAGGGCTCACCACCTCTACTTAAACAGGTGTTTGACTCTGTATTTTCCAGGTGGCCAGAAGGAGCCTGATTATTCAGTGAGAGTAGAAGCTATGCGGGATAGGAATAGCTCTCCAACATTGGCAAGAGGGAGCCGTCAGCCACTTGGCTTTAATCCATCTGTTCACAAGACATGGTCTTACAGCCAGAACTTTTCCGTTGGAGACTCCATACTTCCTTTGAATTTTAATGGTCAGACCAGCAAGGGGATTGTGGTGTCGTCGACCCTCATGCTTCATCAAGAGCCGCCTTGTTGCCTGTCGGGAACACTAACTAGGTCACCAGAATTGGAGGCCACTGGAGTTTTCAGCCAGGGCATTGCTACTTCATCAGTCCAGCTGTCAGGTGGAGCATGAGAACATGAAGTTGCTCCACCATGTTATATTTCTCCACAGCCATGGCCCCACCTTCAGAGATCCTCTGTGGTCCCTGGGAATGACAGGCACCATCAACAGCTAGCCACGAAATCACAATGCAAAAACAAACAGCTGTTCGTTGGAAGGCAGACATCCAGAAAGCATGCATGCATCTTTTAGCAACGAGAAGATTCACAAGTGAGATTCAGTGCAATCAGGGTAAAGGAGATTGGAACCACCTGTCTATTTGAGGGTTGCCTGCGATAATCACAACGAACCCCAAAGAACTCTTAATTGGAAAACTTTAAGGGGAAGTAGCATGATGTCAAGAGGAAACATATTCCAGTGTAGACATAAACTAAGATCAGAATAGTCCCCAGCAAGGGTTCCTCAACTGAACATGAAGAAGCAAGAAAGCCAGTTCATTTCCTTCATAGCTCAGGGCCTACAAATCCCAGGGGAACCCCTGAATATAAACTGAGGCCTCCACACTCCAATGCATGAGGGATGGGTGGGCAGGGAATGCACGGCTCTCAAGTCCTTTCCAAAGACTTGGAGTAAGCTGATGAAATCCGTCAGGATATGAATGGGAGAGAAGAGTGGGAACGAGCCCTCTCGTGGGGCCACCTGCCCCAGAACTGGTGCTGTGGGTGCCCCTGCTTTTCCCTGGCTCCTGTAACACAGCAGACTGGAGGGGACAGGAAGACAGCTGTCAGATTTCACATGGCACTCACTGTTGGCAAAGAGACAAGACTAGCAGCAGCCAAAACCTTGTCATGATCCAATCAGTCCCACAATGGTGTGGCCTCTTCTGGCTAGTGGCAGGTCACAGGAGTGTGGGAGCTCCTGTGACCCCCACATCTGAGTCCCTAAATCATACTGCTTTCCCTCCAGAAAAGCCTGTGTGAGGAATTTCTTGGTGCAGAATTTGTTTGCACAGTAAAGAAATGTTGCTGGGATCATAGGCAGGTGTCTTCCTAGTATTATTTATGTATAATTCATAGCCTAACTTGCTTAGAAATTGATTAAAGAATTATAGAGCCATACATACTCATATAAACAGGCTAGTCGTGTTTCCACACCATCACTCTTGAAATCTGGGGCCCCTATCCTTTGGGGTGCATGATGTTTACTACCCCTTCAGCATGAACTCGCTGGATAAACAGTGCACACCCACCCTCAGTGTGCCAGTGAGGATGGCCCCCAGAGAGCGCCGAATGTTCCCAAAGAGAAGAGATGTCCAAATACCCTTTGGTTGAAAATTGCTACATACAAGCAAAGCGATATAATATGGAAATACGTATATGCATATGTGTATCAGAAATTGTAGAAAGAAATTGGAGATCTAATTGAGATTAGTCTGAGCAAGTTCCAAAGGCCAGAAGCTGGTGTGGGAACTTTTAGTCCTGGAATTGTCAAAATGTCTTCAGCACTTTCTAGAAGCTAAGCTCCATGCCCTGGTTCAGAGCAGAGTCTATTCCACCAAGTGTGGTTTTTAAAGGACAATGTACTGTGAATCAGGAGGAAAATACTCCTAGGTAGTGAAGGATCAGTATTATTATTTGCTATCAAGGCAAAAAGTAAATACCATTGAAATCAAGGAAATTATTCTGGAAAGTAAGGTATCTATAAAATTGGCAAAAGGCCGAAGGAACAAAAAATAGTTACAAAGTATTAATACATAAGTTCACCAGCACTACATGGTCCTCTTCACTAACATCACATCATGTTTGTCAGACCCCACACCTCAGCCCGGGGAAGGCTGCTGCTTGTGTCAGCTTTCACAGCTCACTGTCTCCGCCCGCATCATTGCAGCGGCCTAACCTGCCACCCATGGCTCATCTACAGCAGTCAGCGGGTCCACGGCAAAGGTTGGTGTGGTGGTTTGAGTGTAACTACACACACACACACACACACACACACACACACACACACACACACAAGCTCATAGACTTGGCACTATTAGGAGGTGTGGCTTTGTTGAAGTAGGCATGACCTTGTTGGCAGAATATATGCTCAAGCCACGCCCAGTGTCTCAGTTCACTTCCTGTGGCCTGTGAATCAAAGATGTAGAACTCTCGGCTCCTTCTCCAGCACCATGTTAGCCTGCATGTCACCATGCTCCCTGCCGTGATGATAATGGACTAAGCCACTGAGACTAAGCCACCCCAATTAAACGTTTTCCTTTATAAGAATTGCCATGCTCGCCGGGCAGGGGTGGCGCAGGCCTTTAATCCCAGCACTCAGGAGGCAGAGCCAGGCAGATCTCTGTGAGTTCGAGGCCAGCCTGGTCTACAGAGTGAGATCCAAGAAAGGCACAAAGCTACACAGAGAAACCCTGTCTCGAAAAACCAAAAAATAAATTAAAAAAAAAAAAAAAAAAAAAGAATTGCCATGCTCACGATGTCTCTTCACAGCAATAGAAACCCTAACTAAGACAGCTGACTTCTAGCAGCCTTGGATAGCCTTTTCTGAAACTACCACTTGTTTTTGTTTTTTTCTAATTTTACCCAGATTTTTCACTGAGGACTGATCTTCAGGATGAGTTTGGTACTATTGCCTGTGAGGAAGTTGACTTGAGTAAGGCGAGAGCTTCCCAGCACTTTAGACCTTAGAAGCATCCGTCGTCCATGGATTTGAAAGTGAGTCGGTCCTGCACACTGAGGTATCCACCGGTGCTCCCGTCCGACCCCCACACCGGTGCCCTCCTCTCCCTTAACCTTTGCACTTGATACGGTGGCCAAGAGCCCACGGAGCAGCAGAGCAGCACGGGAAAGCCGCTTCTCCGCATTGTTACCAGAGCTGAGGAGCAGCTCTGATCATCATACGGTTTAAAATTATGGGATTTGGGACAAAGCCTGGGGATTTGTGTCAAACCGATAAATCCCCAGGAAAGGAAGGCCGCCAAGCTGACATGGAAGAGCACACCCAGGAGGAGAAAGCAGTGGGCTGCAAGGCTTGTCTCAAAGGCCTTGGGGGGACGGGTTTCGTCTCTGCTCAGAACTGTGCCTCACCGTGAAAACCAAAAGCAGGAGACAAGCTGGAGACCGGAGCATTGGCAAGCCACCCCCAGTCAATCAGTCAGTACTTGGAGACGAATGAAGGTATCCCGCGAGTCACTCTGCTTTGCAACTTTCATGTGAAGGTTTGACAAATGATGCCAGTGAAAGGTACAAGAAAGTGATTAAAACCAGCCCTTGCAAAGGCAGGGTAATGGTGCAGGCCTTGAGCCTTCTTCATTGCCCGATGCTACTCTGAACCCCCCAATCCCACCACTGCCTTGAGTTTTCCAGCGTTTACTATTCTTTTTTTTTTTTTTCTTTGCACCTAGATACCATCTGCTTGTCTCTCTCCCTCTGTCCTTCCCTAATACATGAGTTGGCTTGTTGGAATTGTTTTTGAACAATCGGTTTGTATCAAAGGGCCTGTATTGAAAGTATTCATTCAATGTGCTAACAGGCTAATTCACTTGCTGTAGTGGCAGTGCCGTTTTCAGCATGGATTAAGCATAAGAACTTATCCCAAAACCCTCACAAGGGACGTTTTCTGGTGGTGAAATTCCCCGGAGATCCTGTTAAAAGCAGATAGTCTATCAGTAAAGGAGAAAGACTTGGAATTCCTCTGAGCAAAGAAAGCAGCCTCTAAAGTAGTCGTTCTCAATATGTGGTCATGACCCCCTTAGGCCGAGCGACCCTTTCACAGGGGTCACATATCAAATATCCTGAATATCATATATTTACATTACAATTCATAACAGTAGAGAAATTACAGTTATGAAGTAGCAACAAAAAAAAAAATTTATGGTTGGGGATCACCACAACATGAGGGACTGTATTCAAGGGCCACAGCATTGGGAAGGTTGAGAACCACTGGTATAAAGGGACCCAGTCAGTCCCTTAGATAACCCATGGAAACTGCAGAGATTCGTCATGCTGTGTCCCCAGCTGCTGCTGCTGCTACTTCCCAGCTGGGCAAGGCTGGCTGCAGCTCTACTGACCTCTGATTTCCAGGCTTCGCCTTTGATTTGGCTGCCTGATCCATCAAACTACAATTGAGGCGGTGATTGCAAAAAGAACCAACCCCATCGATTGAAAAACATGGGGCTCAAGAAACTCCCCCACACTAATGTCTCATGCTAACTGGGCTAAATCAGAGGAACTGTAATCACACAGGGCTCAGTCCCCAAAGAGGCCCCAGACGAAGTGAGAAATATCGGAAGGCATTGAGAACGGCAAGAAAACGAATGATACTCAGAAACTTAGTCTCAATCTCACCTGCATTACTCAGAGCTATTGGGAAATGTCACCCTGCCCACTGGTACAGATGAGGCTCCATCGCCTCCCACCACACTCGGTGGCAGGAAATAACTCACCAATGCGCCAATGAGGTTCTGGAGGGAAGACAAGACACAGTCACTTATGGTGTGTAAGTGGGTTATGAAAATACAGTTAGGAATCCAGGACTAAAATAACAAATGATTTGATTTCACATCAATGTGCAGCTTTTCAGGAATCAAGCATCTTCTCCTTTTCACCCTGTGTAGAATGAAATATTAGTTATTGCTAATAAACCACATTTTTGTTTCTGTCCAGTCTGTCTGTGGGTCTTTGAAGAACATCACCTTCAAGCCTCACCAGCATTTGTTACTTGGCATAAGCCTGCCGAGTAATTCTAGCCTGAGCCACAGCTAGGGCTAGCATACAGTTTGTTAATACTGCCTATACATTTTTTAAAAGAAAGACATTTTTTTAAAGTGGCTCCTATAAGCTCTTTCATCTCTATTTACAACCATTTCTATAACATAAGCTGTTTTAAAACTAATACAGCTATTATTAGTGGCATTATTATGTTTCCATTCATGTTCAATAAGCCTATGTAAGGAGAATGGGAAGGACAAGCAGACTCCCTTTCAGGGCACCAGGTGGGAAATGTTTGGACCACTAAGGCATTAAGACTAAGGAGCTCTGAGTCTCTTCTAGCATACAGAGTGGCTTCTAGCAACAGCACTGGGTGTGATGGCATGGAGAGCAATAGACAGGTGACATTGCACGGCTTCACTCGTTTACAATAATACAAACATCTATTGACTTTTCCAAAGACGCAGGACATACTGGGTGTTAAGAGTGCAGAGGACCCAGACTACCGAACAATAGCAGAATGTAGACCATGACCTTACTCTGCACAAAAGAACAGCATTGCATGCATCAGAATGAGGCTCACAAAGGAAATCTCAAAGAAATCCTCTGGATGAACACTCTGGAAGTACAAGAATGAGCTTGGTAGTACCTATCTGGTCTCTGACCTTTCTCTTTTTCTTTTCATTTTTTTCAACTGTCCTTCAAGGGGGCTGGAAAGCAATTTTCATGCAATGGCTCTAAATATCAGTTTATCCCTCTGACAGGGTTCTGGGCATGCCCAGTAGGGATGATTTAACACTGCATTGATGGCTTGCAACAGAAGAACGTCATGTGAAAAGGTAGTGTGCCCCAGCTAATGGGCTCTTGTTTCAAAGGGATGCTGTGTGTACATTACCAGTGTGTGGAGAAGGTGCGGAAAGGCCCAGGCAGCCATTAGGAATGGAGCGTGGCTGATGATGAAAAGGCACTTTGCTGGTGAGGGAATGGCGGGAGAGAGAAGGCTTATCTGTCTTTTTGATTAGAAATGCATGCTTCCTTTCATCATCTGAGCTGAAAAATTGGCTTCTGCTCTTGGTTTATGAAACCATTTTTCTTTTTCCTTTCTTCCCAGGTTTGCAAACTGCTTAATAAATTAGTTACTGTGAGGTGTATGGGTGCCACAATAACCTTAGAGGCTTTTCCCAAATGCATCCTTAATATTTTATAAGTATTTAAATAGATTTATTCAATTTGAAGTGGCTGATTTATTAACGTTGGCATTCTGGCGCAAAACGGGGTTCTATGCAGATTTAATTGATCAAAAAGAAACATCAACAAGGTGTTTCTGATGCATTGAAAGGTTTTAGGAAATTAGAGCAAAATGTTTGGTACAACTAATTGAACAGAGCAAAGAAACATCCAAAGCACAGGCACTTGAGATGAGTGTATCAAGTCTAGAGTTACACAAGGGTTCTGATGGTTCATTCATTTACTAATATGGTCACTCTTGCATCCAACCAGTATTACAGAGAGTAGTGTTTACTGGTGCCTTTCTACCATTCTGTGAAATCCAGCCTAAAAAAGAATAGAACAAAAACATAAGAGTCTATTTGTCTTCAATAACAAAAGTCAAGTCACCGTATGTATGTTTTCTTTTTTGAATTGCATATAAAATGGTAACCCACTGACCCTCTTCAAAGTCTGCTAATATGCTCAAGATCTGGGGCTCCATTTGGCTGTTCTTCTCACCAGCAGAAGGGATAAGTCCACAGGACTTCCTAGGCATTGACCTTGCGTCAGCGGTCTGAACTGGCTGGCAGACCAGTCACACCGGGGGAGTCCATTAGACTCTCGACTGAGGCAACAGTGATTTAAAGACCACCCTGAGCCAGTCATCATTCAGCCCGAGTCCAGTGGCATCAGGCATTCAGACAGAATCCTTGCTATGTGTCCAGGCAGTCTGTGAAAAGCTAAATTCCGTTCGATCAGACAAAAGCCAACTTGAGGATTTAGCTCAAATCATGGAGCTTCAAAGAAAGTCCTAGGAATTAAGAAGAACATAAATCATCTTTTAAAAACATGTTTTTCTTATTTACTGGATTCTACGTGCATAATACTTGTTGAGTATTAAATCTAAATAGTCAGGCAGACAGTCCTAAAGAGGATGGAAAGTGCTGGAATGTTCACAGTGATCAGTGTCTTGCAGCTTAATAGATAATGCCCCCATGATACCTGGGAGAGTATGTGAACAATTATGGTAATTATCCATTCTGAAAACTATTTTATAGAAAGATATGCTACAAAGGAAAATAAATTACACTGGGCTTTAAATGATTGGAAGGCAGCAGCTCATGTGTTGCCTTCCTAAGGCCTTTTCTTTCCTTGTGTCTCTTTGACTAAGAGACTTGAAAATTATACCATTTGTGTTAGAACCAAATGCAAATGGAATAATTGTCCCTTCTCTAATCAAAACACATTTGTGGATTGAAATGCCACATGGAGCAATTTTCAGTTAATCATGGATGTTAATAAATATGACTCTAAGCTCATAAACAAACATTACTTTGGATAATATAATATAGGAAATGATTGTTAAGCTTGATCAGACATGTAACAAAAACTGAACTTTGCAGAAAGTCAGCAAATTAACTCCGAGAACAGAGACGGGCATCCACGGTAATGAAAGATTAGATTTAGCTACAATGCTTAGGCACATCACATATTAACATTAGGAAATGTTCAAGCTGGCTTTGCTAAAAATGGAAATATTAATATTATGTGAGTATTAGCTTCTTCAAAGAGCAAAAGCTAGAAGCTTTGTGATTAGTGATAAAAAGGACTAGAAAATCAGGTTCAGCACCATCAAGATCACCCAGAGCCTGAGCTGTATCAAAGATGCTTATAAGCCAGTATATAAAGCCTCTTGCCACCCCCTTTTCTAGCCCTTCCTAATATAATGCGTGTGCTTTTTGGTAACAAAATGCCTCAGTGGAGACCAAAGTAGCTCAATCCCCTGTAAGAACAGGGCTAGAAAGACCCAAGGAGCTGCTGTGCGCCGAAAAGCTTTCCGTGGCTGCTCCACTTCCTGCCACACACTTAAAGTAGAAGCACTCAGAGCTGGAGAGATGACTCAGGGGCTGCCTTTGCAGGTGACCTGGGTTTGGTTCCCAGCACTCATAACTCCAGTTCCAGGAGGTCTGGCTCTCTTATCTGATCTCCAAGAGCACCCAGCACACACATGGTGCACATACATACACATAATAAAAGTGAATATGCCAACATTAAAACTACAAAACTGAAGCACACCCTAAAATATTTTTCTAAATTTACTTTTTTAAAATTGTAGTATGTTTATCAGATATGAGATTTTTCACTCCTGAGAATAGGCAAGGTGCTTCTTCATGTACTCAGGGCTCTGTAAGGCAGGCCTCCGGTGGGGTCTTCAACACACTAAAAGAAACTGCCTTGAAATGAAAGCAATAGCAGCGTGTACCAACGCCTAGACTTTAGGAAGAGCATTGTCTTGTCAGTTGCTAGGTTTTATCTCTAGGTCAGTTTGCAGATCAATTGATATACCAAAGCAACTGATTCCAGGTTCATGTATAGATCAGTCCATACACCAGTGCAACAACTCTAGTCAGTGTGCAGATCAGTCCATAGGTCAGTGCAACCAAAGGTCAGTGTGCCAATCAGTTCACACACCAGTGCAACCAATTCTAGTCAGTGTGCAGATCAGTCCATATACCAGTGCAACCAAAGGTCACTGTGCTGGTCAGTCCATAGACCAGTACAACTAAAGGTCAGGGTGCCAGTCAGTCCATACATCAGTGCAACCAAAGGTCAAGTCCATACACCAGTGCAACTAACTCTAGTCAGTGTGCAGATCAGTCCATAGGTCAGTGCAACCAAAGGTCAGTGTGCTAGTCAGTCCATAGGTCAGTGCAACCAAAGGTCAGTGTGCCAGTCAGTCCATAGACCAGTGCAACCAAAGGTCAGTGTGCCAATGAGTCCATATACCCGTGCAACTAACTCTAGTCAGTGTGTAGATCAGTTCATAGACTAGTGTAACCAAAGGTCAGTGTGCCAATCAGTTTATACACCAGGTAACCAAGAGCAATCCATGTCTGTGATCATGCATTAACTGCAGCCTCTAACTTAAATGCAAGCTTCACCTGAAAGATTCTAGCAACAAAGGCAAATCCCAGCATTTCTCATAGTCCATTCAGGTAACTGCCTCTCTTCTCTGTGAACCCTCAAGTCCAGAAAAGGAAGAGAAACCTGTGTATCAAGGCAATGACTTAGGTTAAGAGCATAGCTGGATTTGGATGTAGGACTTCAGAGCTGTTGGCAAGGGCTGGGGAAAGCAGACCAGTTCAGTGTTATGATCTTTTTCATTAGAATATTCTGTGCAAACCAAGATTTCAAAATGTCCCACTCCATATTGTATGTCAAAGGATAATTACTCCTCTTAATAGAGATCTTTCAGCCGTAGGTTCCTAGCTTATTTTCTTCACATATGAAGAAGAGGAGAAAAGATTAAGTGGGCTGTATATAGGCAGGTCCTTTTCCAAACCCACTGGCCTTCTTCTTTGCAGAACTCACTCAAGAATTTATGAATGTTCATGTTTTAAGTTCTTAATAATAATGAGTGAGCTGGACACAAGGCACTGCAACCAGACCCCAAACAATTATCTGACTAAGATGCTACTGACTAGCTGTAATAGCATGCTTATGCACGTCGGGGCCCATATGTAGATTTTATATATATATATATATATATATATATATATATATATTATATATAATAAATCAGAGTCCATTTAAAGCACTAGCTATTCTGAAGATGGCTGTTGGAAGTCCATTTAGAAGGCAATGAACTTCTCAGGGCACAATATCTTAAAGGAAACTATAAATGAAATAGGTCAAGGATGAGGAGCATAAGTGGCTGGGAAAAAAAAAAATTCCTATTTAGTTTATACAAGTTTGCTTGCCTGTCTGTAAGGACTCCATATAAGGAATAGTAACTTTTCAAGCCAGCAGCCTGAACATATTTCTTGGTCTTATAATTCTCACAGTTACAGACATTCCAAGGTAGAGGGTCATTCAAACAGAACTGTAACTTCTTGTGTATGTTTATTTCCAAAGTATCTTATGCATAGTTTCCCAGTGAACTCATAGATGGAGGCTAGGGGAGTGCTAACTGGGTAGTTTTTCAAGCATGCCTAGGAGCAAAGCTCAAAAAGAACTGCTCTGGACAGAATATATCTGAGGATCACCTAAACTTAAGCATTTCTCTTGGAAATTATACTAGTGAAGGGAGGAAGGGAGGAGGGAAAACATTGATGAGATTTAAAGAATCTTCCTGTGGTCACAAGACTAACATGAATAACAAACAGCAAACAGCGAGGTTAGTTGGGCAGTGTGGCAGAGACCAGCAAGAATCTGCCAGGAAGTCAACCATCGGCATTCAGGTGCCTCCTCCAAATGCCACCCACTCACTACCCAGCAGCACAGCCAGAGACTCCTGATCATCACACAGCATGCTGATGCCTTGTCTGTGAAATATGGTGGACAGACCATGGTGATAACATGTCCTCTCTGGGGCTGACAGTTCAATGTCAAAATTTCAAAATTTGTTTCACTAGATGCACAGTAAAACCACATGGCATCTTGGGATGAAATTTTGAAAGGCAGACATGAAGACAGCCTAAAAGAAAAAAATCATAGCTGATTGTTGCTAACTCCAAGATAATGTGAAGAGGGTCGTCAAAAGTATTTCCTTCCAAAGGCTGAGGTATCCATGGGAAAAAAAATAGTTTGCTGAAAAATCCAAGTAATTTTGTTTTTATTGTTTCATTCAGCCTTTGTGGAACAGAAATGCTCTGCGTATTTGGAACACCTAAGTGAATAAGAGGCAAATCCAGATTGGAGCTTACAATATAAGGAAGAGAACTTCAGTAATTAAGGAAGATAGAGAGAGAAAAAGAAGAAAATCTCCTCAAAGTCAGAAGCTGTTATGCAAAACGAAAGAGGAGTTCAGGGTGAGGGGGGCAGGAGTTTGGGAGCTAGGGTGGAGGCTGGGGTTCAGTTTTTCTATTAAAAACCATGTCAGAGAGACTCCACTTAGATGACTGATGTCTGATCTATGCCAGCATGGAGGAAAGTGAGCCCCGGTGATCAGAAACAGGAGATGGATGCAGGCACCATGACTCTGCTGGAGAAGGGTAAGAAGCCACCGGACCAATCCATCTGGAGTAGAGCTCTGGGCTGTTTCTGAATTCAGAGACTATGCTAAAACTTATAAAGACTCCCTTGAACAAGTAAAATAGCTCTTTAAGTGAGTATATCCCAATCTTGTTAATGCTACCAAACAGCCCAGGTTCTGAGAGTTGCTGCTTTTAGACAAAAGAATAGAAAAGCATTGCTGTGCTTAAGTTAATTCACTTATTAACGCTAAATCCTGTCTCAAGCAACCACAAAATTAAATTCTAGCATTGATGATGGAGGACTATTTTAGTTGTCAAAAACTAGACTGGGGCTGGAGAGATGACTTAGTCACTGGGTAAAGTACTTGCCACCCAAACCCAAGGACCAGCGTTTGGATCTCCAAAATTCACATAAAGCTGTACACTTGGTAGCAGGTGTACGCAGACCCCATCACTTGTACGATATGATGGGAGGTGGAGACAGGAGACTATCACAAACTGGCACGTGCAGCTGTGACAACAAGAGATCACATCTCAAACAAGGTGGAAGGCAAGGACTGACCTTAAGCAGACTAGGCACAATTAGCAGTGGAAGGTCCCAGGGGAGGAGAGCACGAACCACAACTCACTGCTTAG
This sequence comes from Peromyscus leucopus, assembly GCF_004664715.2. NCBI lineage: Eukaryota > Metazoa > Chordata > Mammalia > Rodentia > Cricetidae > Peromyscus > Peromyscus leucopus. The sequence continues at coordinate 16,480,414 of NC_051071.1, read as the reverse complement.
ATGTTACAGACTTCAGCTTTTGGAACACAGAGTATCTTCTATGCCTAAAGATTTGGGATGGGATTACATGATACAGTAGAGCATACAAAGGGTGCAGCTCTAGCCTGACACAATGAAAAGGGGGTTTTGGTTTTGTTTGTGTTTTGTGTTTTGTTGTTGTTGTTGTTGTTGTTGTTGTTGTTGTTGTTTTTAACTAAACTGAGGTAAAGCCAAGGAGAGTGACTCAGTTTACCAGTGGAGAAAGTAATCCCCATCCATGCCTCATCAGCAGAACAGGCTTCAAAAAGGCATTTAGAAGAAATGTAAAATGGCTTGGAAGAATCTGAAAATCATGTCCTACAATTTAAAGCCAATTAAAGTGCAGGATCAGGGGGCAGAATTCCCTTCAAGTTCTAGCATCTCTTTAAATGTGTAGATGTTCTACAGCACCCACTGACATTTACATCTAGGCTCTTAAATTATGTTTGTTTATTTGTTTGTTTTTCTCTTAAATGCTTTAGTCAGAGAGGGCAGAGTTATAACCTGCAGGAGATGAGCTTTGGGTGTTTTTGCTTGCTATGATGTCAATCAACTCACTCTATTCTCAGAGGATTCAACACCTTGTTCATGCCACATGAGTCATGGCAGCCATTGTACCTTGATTGCCTCGTGCCAGGAATGTCCGCTGATAACTTATTTTGTATGAACTCACTTAAAACACACCATTCATACAAGAAACATCTACTAGTTCCCCACTTTACATGCTAAAAACCAAGGCCCAGAAGGGTAAGTGCTTTTTCTGAACAGAGAAGTAGTTCTAGCTTCAGTTACTAACATACTTGGCAAATTACCTTCTTTTCCTCTCTCCTCTTATTTCTCTCTTCTCTCCCTTTCCTTTACATGTTCCCCCCTTATTGTCCTTCTTCCTCCTTTCATCTCCCTCCTCTCTTCTGCTTTCTCATGAAACCTGAAATAAGGGTTGGGAACATGGTGTTGTTGACTGCTACATATGTAAGGGCTGGGGACATGGTGTTGTTGACTGTTGATTGGGGACATGGTGTTGTTGATTGTTGATTGGGGACATGGTGTTGTTGACTGGTGTATATGTAAGGGTTGGGAACATGGTGTTGTTGACTGTTGATTGGGGACATGGTGTTGTGACTAGTAAATATGTAAGGGTTGGGGACATGTGTCCTTGACTGGTATACTTGTAAGGGTTGGGAGCACGGTATTGTTGACTGGTATATGGGTAAGGGTTGAGAAAGTGGTGTTGTTGACTGGTGTACCTGAGCTGAGAAAGCCTCCATTATCTATTTGTCTCTTTTCCTTGACTCTCCTGCATCTACTACCTCTGAACATCTCCCCTACATCTGCTCCCATCTCTTCAAGTTGTTGACTACACCTATTTGAGGTACTCCAAAGAGCTGAGGCATTGAACAGATGGGATGTGAGAACACATATATATGTTATAAACCTGCATAAATGTGCTTATATGTGTGGATGCCCACAGTGGTGTAATGCAAAGCAACGGTTTTTATCTGTGAATCAGTTCAAGCTACGGCATGGATAGTGATAAGAGAACCTACACAAGGTGCCTTGCACCCCCACAACTGGGCCTGTGATCAGAGACCCAGTCTTGAAATCCAGTGTCAGGTGCCATATTTGGCATAATCCATTCTGCAGAACCTCACTCTGTAATCTCATAAGCTCATGAGATCCAAGATAAGAACTCTTCTTGGACAGACCTATGAGGGAGCTGCTTTAGCTGCTAGCCAGGAGCTAGTGGAGCCTAAAGGTAACACAGCTACAACATTCAATTAGCTGAGAGTTCATTTAGCAAACACGATTCTCTTTATTTGATGGACTCTTGGTGTTGCTTATGAGCTGTATTCTACTTAGGAGTATGAACTCACCAATTATTTACCTTGCATTATGAATCATTTATCTAGTCAATCTAATACTCTTCCCTTATGCATCTTAATACCTCAATTAACTATTATGAGTCATTTGTTATTTGTATACCAGAAAACTGTTTTCCAAGTTATTACTTATTGGTCATAACCAATTAGGGAAATTTTTAGACTATGGCTGTCTTATATAAATACACTGGTAAAGTTCAACTCCTACAATTTCTGAAAATTAAGTTGTTTTGTCACTCGGGGACTCTCATTAATCTCAACTTGTCAACCTTGTTTATGTAGGTTATAATGGGCTATGTGTGTGAGTGAGATGAGATGCTGGAAGGCGTTCCTTTTAACTCTTTGATGAAGGTAAGATTGAAATACTTTAGGAAGCGGTGATTTTCATTTGTAGAGTCTGAAGAAACTGATCTAGGGGGCAGTGGCCTGTGTGGTCCACTTCAATCCACAGAATCCCAATGTAGATTTGTAATTAAGAAACTAGAAAAATGCAGCCAGACTGGATCTTGAACAGTCTCAGTATGCATCCAGAGAAGGAAAATTCAGAGAAGAAAACCAAATTGTGTTGTCTTCCATCTTTACCAACAGCTTTAAATGCTCTGGATATATCTATCTTGTAGGCAAAAGAAGAGAAACCCCATAGTGGTCAGAAAAGGACTGAACAAAAATTTAGATGTGAAGTACCATCAGTGAGGAGATGATTGAAGGCAATTATTTAAATGCAAGAAGTTCTTATGAGGGGCTATGGGATTCATATCAAGACTTCATTCATCGAGCATCATTACTGATGAGAAATGTACAGTGTATTTATTAAATTCAGGTGTCCCTACCTTTAGCAAAAACCTCTGACAAAGATGAAATCATAAAAGGGACCCCAGTCACCAGTAGAAATCTGAACAGAAAATCTAAGGGCTTTAATAAAGTCATAAATCACTATAAAGGAAATGGTAGGTGCTATTACTGCATTATGAACAAGTCTGAAAAGAATGTGCAATCACAGAGCCTATGAAGAACGGATCTGAAGGAGAGCTTAGAAACCCAAAGGAGCTTGCTGTTCAAAACCAACCTAAGAAATAACTATGGGCTAGAAATGTCAGTTTGAGAGAGAGAGAGAGAGAGAGAGAGAGAGAGAGAGAGAGAGAGAGAGAGAGAGAGAGAATTCACTGCTTTTGAATTTTCAAGCAAATCTACGTGGCCTTGTTGTCATTGATTCCACATGGCAAGGTGCCACATTGAGAGCGATAGGAGAACAAGGTCATTGTCAAATAAAGTATTTAATAACTTTGAGTCTTCTGGGTGTTACAGTGTCCTAGAGCTGCTCCTGGAAGGCAAAAGAACCTCTGTCAAGCAAGGAAGTTTCTCCAAGGAATGGAGCCACTGCATAGCATCAGATGTCCTTCCCAATGACTGTGATGCCGCCATTGCTTCTTCTCAGGTAAAGACAGCTAACTCTGACTGCTTCCTACACTGCAAAACACTATGCCACAATTTCATTTCTGGGCTCAGTACCACTGGAAAGTAGAGGTCAGCATCCTCCACTGTAGGGCCAAATTCAGTTTTTATGACCTTCAGGAATTTAAGCAAATATGTGAGCTCAATCTTCCTATCTAGACTCCTGTTTGAACCTTCACCAGTTTGGCTTCATCTTGAAGCTAAAATCCCTCTATGCTAATGCCAGACCAACTCCTCCTTCACACCCACCCAGGGAGTCTGAAAACTGTAATGCAGCTAGGGCATCTGGGGTACCAACTCCTAGACAGCAAGATGAGCATCTTGTTTTCTTTTCAATCTCTCACAGTGGCTAGCACAGAGCAGAAAGAAAAAAAATGTTGGAAAAGAGAGGAAGAGAGATTGCTGGACTTGACTACTTGTGCCAATGTAGTGTAGAAGTCACGTGATGGGGAAATGCTGTGGAATGGCTGGCTGTGTGTGCTGGAGCCAATAATTTAGTTTATCTGAACATCTTTTTCTCTATCTATAAAACAGGAATTTGGATCCAGGAACCACTCTGAACCCTTACTCAATCCATGTACTCTGACTTTATATTCCCATTTTGATGTGGGTTTTTTTATGTGTGTTTTTTTGTCCACCAGTGACCCTGCTAAATTTCTTTTGTACTAAAGCTCCTTCCGTGTGCCAAGCATCTTGTATACCTGAGCTGCTGTCATCATAACAACCCTGTGAAAGCAGAACTATCGCCCTCACTCAGCAGAGAAAGGAAAACATAACAGCTTTACAAGTCCAGCATCATGCAGTCAGTAAGAGCCAGGAAGGTAGACCTTCATCTCCCAGGCACTCAAAAACTGACCAGTCTTCCAGAGCTCTGATATTTGTTGGAACTCTTAGTTTAATGACTTCTTAGAAAGCATAAAATACAGCCTATGGTCCTGCAAGTTTCCAATGCAATCTCAATTAACGGAGCCTTGAACTTCAGAAAACGAGACCTTCATCCAGTCGTGATTTTTGGAATCGCCGAGTTCACAGCCACAACTACGTCTCCAACCCTGGGCAAGAGTCTTACAAAAATATCAGATCACTGCAGACCTGTCAACACTTGGCAGTCTCTGCCAACTCTCCCAGGGCCAGGCCTCCAGAGCACTTTCTGTCTGTACCGTTCAGCTGTCACTTAATCATACACTCCCACAGCTAGCCTGTTGCTTCATGTGCCTTAGTTCTGCCTTGCCAACACAAACACAAGTTCCTTATGTCCTGAAACTGAACCTTAGATTTCCTTCCAGCAAACCATATCTACACCAGCGAGAGACCCATTAAGTGTCCTTCCCTTTTATTCAAGCTATTCAGCATATTCTCAGTAAAGGTTAATCTATGTGTTCTTTCTCTGCTCAACTCTAGTGAAGATGCTAGCAAGCCTCCGAGCAACTGTTGTTACTCAAGGAAAACCACATGGGAGGGTCTCCTAGACCACATCATGCCATCCAGTCTGGCATCTGTCTACCAGAAATAGCATGGTACCAAGATGAAGAAGGCAGAAATGTTGCCCTCTTCTAGTGAGGAGTGTGAATCTAAGCTCTTCAGAGAATAGTTAGCTCCCTGCCAGATGTCTACACCTGCCCTATTGCTGACAAAGTTAGGGGCAGCAAATTAAAACTTCCTAGAAACACAGATCATTAATACTTGTTTAAGAAATCTTACATGGCAAAGTCTTTCCAAAAAAAAATTCAAAGAGATAAGACCCAAATATTGTAAGATTTGTTATCATAAAAGCAAATTTCTCCCTGTAGAGCAAATTTGTCCTTCAAAAAGTGGCCATTATGTCCCTCTAAGAAGCTGTGAACTCTGTAAAAAAAAATATGAAAAGGCTCCTTACAACTTGGCCCTGACACTTGACTGTCATAGGCACTACTGTATGAGTGATGTGCTGTCTTGGCACTGAAGCTCTGGGGTACAGAATTTCTAAAGAGCTGGAGTTTGAGTTGTATGTTTTTACCAAGTTTAAAGAAAGGGAAAGAATTGCTGGCTCTCCAGCTGGGCTCTTCTCAGCAGGTGTCCTATGCCCTTGAGGTTTGCTCTCTAACAGTTGGGAGGTCAATAGAAAGTTGGTGGCAAGGAGGAGTCTCAAAGTGCTGACTTTGAAATGTTCTTTGAAGGTGCTGTTATTTGAAGAAGCTGTAAAGTGTCAGGGCTGAGCAGGAATCTAGCCGAGAATAGTGTTGATGGAGTCTAGGCTGTCCAGCTGTGAGAGGTCCCAAAGCACTTAAAGAGGTGACAGATGTCAGAGGCTTCCTTTGGCCCTCTCCAACAAAGGCTGCTGACAGTAGAAACTAAGGAGAAACTGTCACCAAATACCAAAACCAGACACTCTCAGCTTTACGCCTTGTCTGGAGTCCACCAGAGCCAATAAGGAGGGATGGGAACCCGACTCCAAAGAACAGCATTGGCCCTGGGAGCCTCAGAGAAGAAATTAGACATCAGACTACCTAGCCTGGTCTAACTCCACTAGGGAGGCATGGGGGTCAAAGCTATAGAGTCCCCCTTTTCTGCCCCTAGATCCTGAACTATGATGTACGGGTATAAACTGAAAGTGGGGTGAACTTCTCGTTCAGGGATAATGTAGAAAACCATATAAAGGAACCGCTGGAGTCTTTGGAATCTAAGGTACCATGTTTAAACCTAAGCATTCTACGGACTAGCTATGCAATCTGGATGAATTAATTTGTATTTCCCAACCTCCCATTCTTCATCTGTTTTTATTTTGTTCACATTTTTTTTTTTTTTTTTTCGAACATTTCTCTGTTACTTTGCTTTCCTGAACTCATTGTACCCAGCTGGCTCGACTCACAGATCCGCCTGCTCTGCTCCGATCTGTTGTTCACATTTTTTATTGTGTGTATATACATGAACATGCATGTATGTGAAGGTCAAAAGACAGCTTGTGGGACGTTCCTTCTCTTCCAGCCTGTGGGGCTTAGGGATGGAGCTCAGAATGTTGGGCTTTTCAGCAAGTGCCTTAACCTGCGGAGCCATCTCACTGACCCCTCTATTCCATTCCTCATTTTTCATCTCCTAAAGAAAATAAAATTACACATCTACCCCATCTGTGATCTGCTGGAGCACATGACGGGGCTGGTTCTGTGGACCCAAAGCTGTGGGATCTCCACAACACAGAGCAACAGCAGGATATCCAAGAGGAGCCCCAGTGAGGGACAGCATCGATAGTATGGCGGAAACCAGAGACCTCGAATCACACCAGTGACTCTTTTCAATGAACATTTGCAAGTAAAGATAGATGGATAAAACTATTTACACTATAGCTTCTGTGACAGGATTAATTTTTCTTTTCTTTTCTTCTTTTTTTCTCTTGAATTTTATTTTATTTTATTGGGGGGACAGGTTGTAAGGGCAGTGGGTAGATACAAAGGTACAGGGAAATGAATGGGATGGAGATGCATGATGTGAAAGACATAAAAAATAAATAAATAAAAAAGAAAAGAAAATTACAACTTCCTTTTAGAATTCTGGCCAAAAGTAGATGAGCTAATTTATAAATCAAAGACATACGGCCAATTTCTAAAAATGTTAACAATCTTGCATCCTTTCATACATTCACACAGTAACAAAAATAGATACTTCTGTTTAGAAATTTCATGAGGTTGAAATTCAAGAGTGTCTGGTGCAAAACTGTAAGCTGTGGCTAGAGGCCATGACATACAAAGTAGAGATGTTGTCGGGGTCACTACGTATGTTCAACATGAGAAAAGACGTCCAAGTGCTGACAAATCCCTCCCCAGTCACGATTTTCTCAGAGGGCTGGAATTCCGTCAGTGTCTGTGGGCATCCAATGAACAATAATTATATCCAGCACCAGCATCCTTTGTGACTTTTCTTTTACCTTAACTTGAAAAGTGTATTTAATGGTGCAGGTTTGTATGTAAACAGATATATTTAACATCGTGAAGATGCTGTGAAATCTGTGAAGATGCTATCCAGTCTTTCAGGGCTCAGGTCTACTACCTTGTGCTCTGTCCATGTCTCCTGACAAGTGGCAAAAAACATTCTTAAGCTGAAAATAATAATAATAAAATGTGTGATTTTAGGTAGCTAAGAAATCTAGATGATATCCAGTTTGCTATGGATCTAAACAACACCTGCAAGGGCCAGCTCTCTACTTGGTTTGGCTTCCTTGAGTTAGCTGCATTTGAGGCTCTGTGGGATGATCCCCAGGAAATTCCAGCTCACTTTGTCACAAAAATCCAGTGTAACTAAACAGGGAAAACATATGCACCACAAGTTAGAGCATTATGCTTATTGGCAAACCCATCTTGTTGAATTGCTTGCATTGTTGGCCTTGTGTGGCCATGAGATGCTCTGATGACCAGTGACTTACCATGGTTGGTACCTGGCCTGAGGGTGAGGAGGTCTGGGACCCCACAGCACAAAGAAGGAGTGTGGTTAGCAAAGCCATCTAAGGTCTGCTTTCGTACATGAGCTGTGGAGAACAAAGGCCTTTGCAGCATTACATGTTAACTTCTTCTATGTTGTTTGTACAGTGCTTATCACATCTGACTCTATGTGTGAGGTGCTGCTACCTCATGCCTGCAGAGAACAGATAGATGGACTGGAATTCTCGGCTTCCGCCAACGTTGGTTTTCACAACACTTAGCCCACAGGGAGTACATAAAGGGACGCTAATAAAAGTTAACAAGTTTAACACACACATTCATTGAAATGAATGACTGATATCAACAGTTGAAGTAGTGGATCTGGGGAAGAGAGTAAAAGGGAAAAATTAAAATCATACCATTTCCAGAAGAACACAACAAGAAGAAATCAAAAGCCATTTATTCAGATCCCCACCTTCCTGAAGGGACTGTTCAGTGACAGTGAGAGGACACATTGCTCATGTGTACCCAGGAACCCCACACAGAGATATGTCCAGACTGTCCCAGGCAAACTACCATAAGAAAAAACTAGAGGAACCTACTCCAAGAGAGAAGGGGCAGGTGAATGGATTGCAGTGCAGAGGTTAGGGAGCAGATCAGGCCTCCAAACCAAGGACAATGCTTTTCCAAAAAACCCACCACCAAGACCTTGGGAGAAACACAGCAAATGTTCAGATAGGACAATTCACAAATGAGATCACCCAAAATGACCTTCTTAATAATTAAATACTGTTTCCATCAGACCCTATCTAGAGAAAGTCTTCCCTGGTGGGACAGAGAAACTAGATTACTTCTGGTTTTTTGTTTTGGTTTTGGTTACATTTTGTTCGAAGAGACAACCAATTGCACTTTGTCAGGACGACACGGCATACAGACAGACAGAAGAAATTCATTATTGCCTCATTGAACAGGTCTGGGGTGTAGCTCAGTGGTAGAGCACCTGCCTGGGACTGTAAAGCCCTGGAGTTCATTTCTTCCTCCAAACTTCTGTGGAGGGGTTGAGGACACTGAGATTAAATGGGTCACTGGATTAGGGGAATATTTAACAACACAGGATAAGACGTGGCAAACTGGCAGGTGGGCCAGATTGAGCTTTGTTCGTTTAAATTTTTAGTTAGAGTTATATCTTTTATTTTCTGTGTGAGTGTTTGCTCTGCATATGCACCAGCTTGTGCCCAAGGGGGTGAGAAGTGGCATCAGATACTTGGAAAGGGAATTGCTAACTGCTGTGAAGCACCCTGTGGGTGCTGGCCCTTGAACCCAGGTCTTCTGGAGGAGCAACAAGCACCCAGCCTTCTCCAGCCCAGCTTTGTCTGTTTGTATGAAGTGTTACTGGCACACAGCCATGCCCAGTTCCATACTATTGTCTAATGGCTGCCTCCTGTGCCTGATCGTGCAAAGTGCAATAGTTTCAATGATTGTATTGTTCACAAAGCTTAACATATTTAGCACCAATTAAAGCCCTTTACCAAAAAAAGAAAAAAAAAATCCTGGCAATCTGTGGCATTACAGCCTTCAGGAAACAGGAGGCCATTCTTCCAGTTCTCAGTCAGGCATTTCAATGGCAAGAGAGTGGCACACTGTCGTCTTCATCAATGACTTCCAGACTGAGCAGAAGAAGCAGAGAGGGAGAAGAGAGGGCAGCTGGGTGCAGGAACAAGACTTACAGAGGAACCAAGAAGAGGCAGGAGGAGCCAGAGCAAGGTCCTCATTGGGTCTCCCCAAAGGAGCGAGGAAGGCAGCCGCTGGAAACACCCAGGGTCTTTGTCTGCCTCCAAGGATTCCTCTTGCATGCCACTGCAGCCCATTTCAATGTTTTATTTCTTCGACCCTCCAAGCATTACCAAACAGTTATTATCTGAGCTTCTAACAAACAATTATTCCAGCTCCTAATTTATATTTCAATCATTTTAACTACTGATCTTATGATCACATCCAGGCTCTGACCACATTAGTGCCATTAACTATGCAGCAACCAATAAAATCTGCATGAGAGACTTACTCCGTATATACTCCCTTAGCACAATTTATTAAAATAATGTCGACTATTAACGTTTAAACTAAATGTAATATATATATTTAATATAAAAATTCTCATTACTGTGATTAATAAAATTTTTACTGTATGCTGATATTTAGTTAGAGAAAATGAACAAGTTAAGCCAACTGAAGTATTTCAGTTACATTAATTTAATTAAATATGACTTTTACATTATGTAGGACCACATATATACCACTGATAATTCTAACATATTTAAGGAATCAAGAAACAGAATCCCACTATCAAAGTTACAATTAAATTGTCAGAGGTTTTTCTAGACAAAGCATACTGGCTCTCCCTCCTGAAGACCCCTCACTTTTCCAAATAGGTCCTAAGGAATTACACGAGCTAAAAAGTAATACTACTCAATTTCCTCCTTTATGTAGTCTGGGGTGGGGGGGGGCTTGAAACAAACAGAAAATGCAAAATAATTACCATGCTGGTTCTTTGGCCATCTGCTTATCCACAGAAACATCTCCCAAAATGACTCTAATGTGTAGATGTTGGTTAATCTACTTTTTTCCTTCTGGCTCTAACACTAGGATCTAGGGTAATAGAACTTCCTTGATGCTTCCTAATTTAGGGACATGGGATACTTCATCTTGGTTTCAATTCCATCAGTAAAGTGGGAATGGGAAGATGTAACAAGCTCCTCCTCTAAGCTGGGCATCTTCACAGCTGCTTTGGTGGCTCCAAACACGAGCACACGGCCTGGGTAGTGTATGACCATCTGCCCCTCTGACATGCCTCGCAGACTGCCAGTGCCATGTGCCTAGTGTGCTGTTCTTTCCTTCTCTCTCGATGCTGTGTGTTCATGACTTCCTCCTAACTCACAATCGATCCTATGACCACTCCTGATTAAACGTGTAAAAGAAGGGCCTTGGGAGGTAGCTCTGTTGGTAAAATGCTTGCCATGCAAGCATGAGAAGATAGGGACCTGAATTTGGATCCCCAACACCCAGGTAAAAAAGTGACCTAGGAGCACTTGGAATCCTAGTGCAAGAAAGTAGAGGCAGGGGGTCTCTGTGGTGCCATGGTCTACTTGACTGGGTCCTAGAAACCTGACTAGGTCAATGAGGGAATGAAGACAAGACAGACACACAGACACAGAACACTTGGGATAGGGTAGGCTATGGAACAGCTGCAGGCTGCAGCCATCAAGGAGGAGGAAGTGATGATTGACAGTTTCTGCATACATCAGATTTAAATAAGAGTCAATCCATAGTAACATGAGCACTTGGTCCATAAGAAGGCTTCACCATTTCTATGGGTCTGAGGCCCTGAGGTCTTTGACATGGCTGTTCACATGTCAATAATAAACATTCATTTAGGATTTCTAAGTTTCCCACACTGAGGCTGGCTGGCCACCTAGTCTTACTGAATTGGTGAGTTCCAAGTTCATTAAGAAACCCAGTCTCCAAAAATAAGATAAAGAGAGAAGACTATACACAACTTTGACCTCTGGCTTCCAGGTACAAACACACAGGTACACACACACACACACACACACACACACATACATACATACATACATACATATATACATAAATAAATAGTAAGTCGAGCATTTATAGTGAGCATTTGAGTTACAGCTTACTGACCACATAACCATGGGTAGACATTTAGATTACTTAAGTTTTAGCTTCCATTCCTTCCAGTGGGATTACCAATAATAATAATAATGCCTCTTTATAAGATGATTGTGGGTATTAAATGATTGCAGGAGATAAAGTGCTTGGAAAAGTAGACTACACTAGTATAACCACAACGCTCTCAGTAACAAAGAAGATAGTAACTCCAAATGAAAGTACCATATTGCTAATGTTTCAGTGGTGATCAGAACTGGGCAAGCTAGTACCAGACACAAAGAAATGTCAGTTCTCTGAAAAGAGAAAAGATGACTTTTTTCCATGTTGTACTGCTTCCAACTGTGAAACAAAATATGGAGCACTGGCCATCTCTAACTCCCTGTTCATTCTTTGACATTAGCATGGTGAATGAGAGTGAATCTTCAACCAACAAGCCCTGCCTGGGGAACCCATGACACTCCACCTCAGACTCTATTAATTTGCTTTAAGATCTTCTGTTTGAGAATGGCTGGAGCTACAAGTCCAGCCATAAACACAAGTTCAACATGAAAGATGAGAATCCACCCTTGCAATCTACTCTGAAAATGCAGAGAGCCCTGATTATGAATAATGTAGTTTCATGCTCCAAAGAATGGTGTTTCTGCTTCTGCTGCTGAGAAGGGCCAAGGAAGAACTGAAAACAAAATCCTAACATTGAGGCTGAAATCGGCACTAATTATTGTAATTCTTAAACTAAAAGGCCAACCAGGACCCAGCCTGAATTATCACCCAATCTCCGTAATAGATGTGGGCAGGAAAAATCTCAGAAAAGCTGCCAACTAATAGGCTGGAACAGATATTCCCACACCAAATCCATCCCAATCAGGTGGATTTATCTGGAAAGGACAGCCAGGCTATAATGGGAAGCAATTATTAAATGCAGCACAGTGAACTTCTGGAGGCAAGGAAGAGGCCGTGGCTGCCATTTCCCATCTTGCTATGCAGGGCCTTTGATCACCTAGCTGCTGCACCCCACCCCTTCATTCAGCAATAATTTGAACTGAAGGCAGCATTGTTCAGGAAGAATTCTCAGAACAGAGGTCTCTCCTCCTCTCCTTTGTAATGAACTAGCTAATAGCACGTGTGTCATCACCTTTGTGAGTATTCCAGGCCCCATAACCCTTATTGTATTTCATAGTTATATTAGAAACTTCTAGAAAAGGCTTTCTCCTCTGTTAGGTAACCTCCATGTCCCACCCCTGAATCTGTTCTCTCTTTTCAACTTCAGTGTACAGTACTGTTAGGGGCCGGTACTTAGAAATCTGCATTTGGACTCCCTGATCTAAATTCTAAACCCAACACAGAATAACTTGGAAAAATACCTTGAGCTTTCTTTCTTCTTGGTTCTTACCTGCCCCCAGCCCCAGTGAGGACCACACAATCCTAGCTCCCTTCAGGGGACTAAAGGTAGTGTACGTCAAGTGAGCTCACACAAATGCAGGGTGAGTTCATTGTTAATAACTTAAACATGAATGTGAGCTCAGTGCATTTTAATAGCCATCGCCATTGTCATCATTTTTCAAGGACTTGTTCTTCGCATCTGAGATTCCCAGATTCCGATTTTACAGAGTATTTTAGGAACACTTTCTTGCTTATTTGATTTCCAAACTTTATCAAAGCTTTATTGCAAAGCCTTATGCTGGTTTATTTCATGTTGTGTGACTTTTTTCCTCACTCAGCTTTAGACTTACTTTTATATAATCATGCCTGTACTTGATTTAACTTCTAGCTAATGGGTTGTTTTTCCCACAACTACACTTCCTCCTTTCTATTTTTCCTTGAAGTACAGCCTCACTTTCAAGAATAGAATAAGAACCTCAGATTTATGTTGGTAGGCCCTGCTTCTAAATGAAGCACCTTCTTTAGGTGTGTGAATGAGAGAGAGAAGGGGGGTCATTTCCCTGTGTGTGCCCCTTTTAGTGATATGGCTATGTACTTTCACATTTACTCTTTCTTGTCTTAAGAAAGTATAATCATATTTAATTTTGCCTTCCAAAATAACCACTGACCTTTACAGGACACTGAAATTTAAAAGAATGCATGCTCTGAAAACAATCACCATCATAGCATTGTCAAACTAGCAAGGTGCTGGGTAGAGCTCACATAGTGTTTCCACAAACTGTGCTGAGTCGATGGCATGTTTAAAGGTTTGTCATGGATGCAGGCAACACTAGTTGTGGCTGGAAGAGTCAACTAAAGATGAGAAAAGATTCGAGACAGCAAAGATCATGGACACAGGATCAAGAAAGTATATGGTGTCAGTCAGCGATCACAGAAGAATTAGCTATGTGGAGGTTGCAGGATGAAGGTTTGTGTAGGTCTATGTTGTTTTACGTAAATTTTTAAAGAAAACGTTTGATGCTTAAGTGTGGCAGCTGCGTACACCTTTAAACAGTGGTCACAGTACCCAGCAAATGAACCCAACTCTTCTCTTAGTCTCTTAGACAAGTCAGAAAGTCTGGGTGAGGAGATTGGAAGAGCTTTGAGAACACAGCCGAGGAGGAATTTTGATGTCATCCCAGCACATGGATCTGATGATAGCAGAACTGTTTGAAGAAGTCAATCTGGATTCATAAGGGAAAGTACCAGAGAAAGAAGAATTCAGCAGCTTCTGTAATGGATTAAAAGAAAAGTGATGAAGGTTTAAACTGGGGTGTGTGGCTAAGAAGAGTGAAATATCTTGGATTAATATTAAAGGACTTAAGAATTGATCAGATGTGGAATTCCATGTCAAAACTACTTCTGAAAGAAGAAGGCTTTCAGGTATTGGTAGCCCCCCCCCCAATGTGACAAAGAAGGGTGCCTGTGTCTTGCACTCAAAACCCACCCTTGGATCCTTTGCCATGGGCCTATGGTAAAGCAGAATGTGGTGACAGGGAGCATGCACTAGGGCAGAGTTGCTCAACTCACAGCATCCAGGCAGGAGAGGGCAATAGAAAGAAGGATCCTTCTGGAAGTTTCCATCACCTTATAATGCTAATACCAGAATATGAGTTCATCCCTACATCAATCCCCTGTGATAGTTTGACTGTACTTGGCCCCCATAATCTCACAGGAAGTGGCACTATTAGGAAGTGTGGCTTTGTTGGAGTAGGTATGGCCTTGTTGGAGGAAGTGTGTCACTGTGGGGGTGGGCTTTGAGGTTTTTCTATGCTTAAGATACTGCCCAGTGTGTCAGTTGACTTCCTGTTGCCTCTGAGATCTCTCAGCTACTACTACAGTACCACATCTACCTGCATGCCACCAGGCTCCCCCCATCATGATGATAATGGATTGAACCTCTGACACTGTAAGCAAACCATCCCAATTAAAAGTTTTCTTTGTAAGAGTTGCTGTGGTCAGGGTGTCTCTTCACAGCAGAGAAAACCTTATCTAAGACACACTGACTGGGTTAGAGCCTCCATGACCCAATCACTTCTTACTGATTGGACCCCCAGCCAAGGACCAAGCCGGCAACACATACTCAAAACTCAACACTTAGACATGTTTTTTTTTTTTTTTTTTAATATTGACTTTGATGTGACACTGAGGTAACTAAGGGGAGCTAAAACCTCAGAACCAACTGGAATACATTTGGAATTTGTAGGTACGCCAGGGTAGGCAAAGCAAATTTTCATACAAGTGTAAGAAGAATCCATTACCTTTCTGTGTGGGAACACAGAAAGATTTGTCACCAAGATGGAAAGAAATAATGACAAATACTAAACACAAAGTTAGTTAGGTGAGGAATGGTGACTGCAAGGAACCATGAAGGTAGCTTGGCCTCGCTGCCTTCAGAGGCATGCATCATAGGTTTTTCAGGTTAGAGTCTGTGGCTTCTGGGGCATAATGTGCCTTCCTGTTCCTGAGAAACCGATGCACTCCTCCAGGCAGTGAAACATTCAGGCTGCTTTGTGTTTCTCTATATGCCCCCTTAGTAGCCAAGGGAGCATGGAAATTTGACAGGACAATTGGTCTTAGACATCAATCTAGCATACTCTGTATGGCTTGCATACTTCACTGTATCCTGGCAACTACAACTGTATTGTATAGTCAGAAGATTTCTCCAGTCCGTCTGGCCTGAGGTCTCGCATTCCTCCCGTCCTGCCTGACCCTGTGGTCCCTCAGCTGCTTATAAAATAATCACTCAGAGGCTTAATATTATAACTCAACTCAACCCATAACTATTAATCTATGTATCACCACATGTTCCATGGCTTTACCTGTGTTCCATCACATGTTGCTCCTTCGGTGGCTGGCTCTCATCTCCTCAGATGAGACATTGCTCCAAAACACAGAGTAGGCAAACACACAAAAAAATCTGCAGTGAATCATGACTACACCTAACAGCGACTTTGAAGTATCCAAAAAGATGATGGGATCCCATAATGACAATTCCATATGGAAAATAATAATACTACTAAGCTGACAGATACCATCCAAAGATCAGCTTTGGAATACAAACTGCTCAGGACAATTTCGAGATGGCTAGCTGAGATGATCCAGCCTCACAGACTACTGGAACAAGGACTTGAGATAAGCTCTGAACTTTTGCATTATGCAGATTGGACAAATGATACAGCTAACTCTCCCAGGACTTGACAAATTAACCCAAAAATTTTCTTTTCAGGGGCCCCTAAAGATATTTCACCCCCAAACAGCAGGAAGTAACTTTAAGAACACAATGCCCACATTCCCAAGAGGTGGGGTGGGTGGTTTTGGGTCTTTCTATAGATTTTGGATAATTATCATCATTTAGAATGGTTGGTAGCAAGTTTTTATTGTTTATGGTCAGGAAAAAGGCTAAACAAAGGGGATTAGATTTAAGGTTCTTTTTTCAAAAAAAAAAAGAAAATATAGGTAAGAGGTAGATTACTGAATCTACTCTGGAAAAAAAGAGATATAGAAATAATAGGATAAAAGGGTAGATTATTGAATCTATTCTAAAAAGAAAAAAGGGAAGATATACAAATGATAAGATAAAAGTAGATTTTTTAATCTACTCAGAAAAGAAAAAAGAGAGAATATGGATATGATAAGATAGAAAGGTAGAATCTACTTTTAAGGAACTACTTGTTTTAAATATTTTGCACTGGATTCGATTTTTGTATATTGTACACAAATTTTGTATTGGACTCACCAATATAGGATAAATAGTGATATTTTTTGTCTGAATTTGTCAAATGTTAATGGACTGGACATTATTAATATTATAATGGGGTGCTTACAGGTGGCAATTAAAAATAAAATTTTAATTGGATAGTGGGAGGCAAATTATGATTATTAGCAGTGAGCACAAAAAGTTACTGTACCTGAGCATTTAATAAAAAAGTCTAAGTCACTATTTTGCTTTTAAGATATTTAACAGATGGGCAGTAAACAGATAAAGTACAATTTAGAAGGGAAACTTTAGTAGAGTGCTTTGTGATTAGCTAAGATACTTGTCACCTAGGATATAAGTGCTATTGATACAAATTAAAGAGAGAAATGTTTTATGTTTTGTGTTTAGGATTGGCCAAGACTTTTATGTGTAACGTAAATGAAGTATTAAGCAGAGACGTGGAAAAGGATTAGTGTCCACTCTTTAAAAACTAGGATATTTAAATGCAAATCCTGGGATATTTTACATGCAAATCAAGATCCTCAACTTACCCTCAAATTAAGAAAACAAGATAGTGCTCTTTTTGCAGTTCCCAGTCACTTCTCCCAGAGTTCAGTGGTCAGTTCCCATTGCCAGAACACCAGAGCTGAGGCCCCACTCAGAGAGCAGGCCTTCAAGTTTGCTCTGCTTTCTCTCCCTCTCAGAAGGTCCTAGTCATTCACTGAGTTTTCCAAACTCATGTTCAGATACGATTTCATATCCTTTTGGAAAGTCTTATAGAATAGTGATCAAAACTTTCAATTTGGTTTAATATACCTGATTCTATAAATTCCACAAACTAGTGCCAATTAAAGGGAACTATAAAAACAAAACAAAACAAGTCTTTCAGGTGGTGAAGCATAATGAGAAATTAGGTTCTTTTTTTTTTTTTAAAGATTTATTTATTTATTTATTTATTTATTATGTATACAGCATATGTGACTGCAGACCAGAAGAGGGCACCAGATCTCATTACAGATGGTTGTGAGCCACCATGTCGTTGCTGGGAATCGAACTCAGAACCTCTGGAAGAGCAGTCAGTGCTCTTAACCACTGAGCCATCCCTCCAGCCCTTTTTTTTTTTTTTTTGACATCAGATCTGTACGTTTATTTTGCTCAATGTACAACGGCTACATAATGACTCACATTCATGAATATTCCATCACTGAGGAAAACTGCTAACAATGGTCCATGTGCGAAATAATTCCTTAGCGAAACACAGAGTTGGGGGGAAAAAATCACTTGATTAGACCTTAAAAATAGCTCACTGCATAACATGACGAGGAAGCACAGAGGCGCATTCAGAGAACGTCCGAGGCGTTCTCCTACACTGTAACAGTTATTAGTTTCACCGTGACAAACACCAGACATTAAGAGTAAGCTAACACTGGTGTCTCTTTTGTCCCCTCCCCCCTGAAAAACAAAATATAGAACTGCATGTCACTATAGCATTCAGATCATATTTCCAGACCTGAATGTTCTTCCCCAGTCTTCCACACATTTGAAGTACTCATTTGCTGACTAAGGTGAAGAAGAATGGTGTCTACCATTCAGATTCAGTGGTATCCATCTTGGCCACATTCGACAATGTGGTAGCTATTGATGCAATCAAGACAGAGTCACCAGCACACAAAGTAGCAAGCATCCATCTTGCTGTCACTATCTCACTCAGGCTTGTTTCTCCCAGTCAATCTTCTCTTATTGTTTAGAGGAGAAATGCTTTATTTCAGATTATAGTCCAGCCTAGCAGGGAAGTCAGCGCAGCAGGGACTTACAATGAGTAGTCACACGACACTCACAAGCTGGAACGTAGAGAAGCAGAAGGTACAGGTGCCTGTTGTTCACCTCTCTTTTCATACTCAGTCATCGGACCGACTGACTTTTACAAAAGACTGCATATGTTGTCTGTACTATCTTACAAGAGAAGGACTTGATTTGTCAGAAAGAAAGGGGTCCACTGCAACAGAAACACTAAGGCAACAGCAAACACAAAGTGAAAGAAGAAAAAGGAGTCTGCCTCAGGAATAATTAGGCTACACCTGAAATCAAATTGGCTTTCTGAATATACCAGGATGTTCTGAGATCAACAGATCCAGTTGTCTATGGCCAATTGTTCCATCTGCCAAGTTAAAGGCTGTGGGAGCCCTGTGAACCACGGTGAACTAAACCAGTGGTTCTCAGCCTTCCTAATGCTGTGACCCTTTAATACAGTTTTTCATGTTGTGGTGACCCCCCCAACCATAAAATTACTTTTATTGTAAATACTGTAATTTTATCTACTATGCAGGATATCTGACATGAAGCCCCCAGAGGGGTCATGACCCATGAGTTGAAAACCTCTGATCTAATGCCAGGTGGTGGTGGCGCACACCTTTAATCCCAGCACTAGGGAGGCAGAGTCAGGTGGATCTCTGTGAGTTCGAGGCCAGTCTGGCCTACAGTTCGAGATCCAGGACAGGCACCAAAACTACACAGAGAAACCCTGTCTCAAAAAAAACAAAAAACAAAAAACAAAAACAAACAAACAAAAAAACCAAAAAAAAAAATGAAAACCTCTAATCTAGACCCAAAAGATGTCGCCAAAAGTTTGATTAGGAGCGTCTTCCTGCAACCACAGCTACAAGTCCAGTCAAGCCAAAGCAATGTGCTGAGTAGATTAGCTCCTGGGAATGTCCTCATATCAAAATCTATCTGGACTCAAATGCCATAAAATGATAATCATGGTTTCTCCTATTAATAACTGAACATGTGTTTTCTAAAATAGTAGAGAAGTTTGTTCTTCCTGATCTCTTGTTTGAGGCTGAATTTTGAAAAGCTGTGCCTTTCAAGTCTACCCTGAGTGTAAAATATGGTGCACCTGGGCAATCTGGCTCTCTCCAGGGATTGTACTAACTCTCCTAAGTTTTATGAATCTGAAGTCCACCATATGGAACAACAGTGCCATTAAAATGAGCATTAAAAAGATTTGTTCACTCAGTTAGATTTAGGCAGATAATAATACTTGGCACTTATATACTGCCTTTCACCTGTCTACCTTAAAGTAAGCAATTTGTAAACACATATTGTTTCAAAATTCTTCTAAGCCAGAGGTATGCTAACTACAGAAAGCAGTTCCTGCCTGCCACACCTTCAGTCCAAACCAAGACAGAGAAATAATGAAAATCAAAAGATAGACCAAAGTAGTGGAAGAGCATTCTTTAACATATTATTTCATGCAAACAGCAACTGCAGCTCTTCTCCTTAGGGAGAGAAAAGGAGAGGTGCTGAACATCCAGCCTGTGTTTGCTTTGTCTTATCTAGCTTTGGATCTGCAAACACAGAATTTTCATAATAAGAATAATATTGTTACTTAAATTAACTGTGAATGAAATTGGTTGAGACCTCATAACCATTTCCGTGTTAGTAATTCAGTCTTTTGATGATCAGAATTAATAGGATTTCTATGCAATTTCAATTAGCTTTTCTATGAATGTCATTTCGCTTACATGTCTAATTTTTATGTCTATTTTGCAGTAGATCATAAACTCAAAGCAATAATTCATTGTGTCTTCTAAACCACTAGCACCTTTCAGAGCTTAATGCATCTATGTGATCTTATGTGCTTCCTCCTCTCCATCATCTGACTATGTCTTGCCTTCCTCCACTGTATGTACCACCTTTACTTTATGATTTCTTTGCTTGTATAGCTGAAAGGATTTGGAAGAACAGGTTTTACATACCCAAGAGAAAAAGTGATCTTCCACTTGCTTTAGCCTATCACATAACATCTTAATGTAGATTACCAAAATTATGATTAAAGAAAAGCACAGCTTAGAATGTATTCTAAGTTATATGTATACATATTGAAGTCCGTTAATGGGCTAAGATAAAGGCCACAGCATAATATTCAGCTACTAAGAGGTATAAAATGGAGCCAGTTGATAAAATATAGCACTCAATTTCACACTATATGAGGAAGCAGAAAAAGATTTCTTTTAATATAGTCAAGTATTCTATTTACTTAAAAGAATATCTTAGTTAAAATTCCATGTTATCAAATTTCAAATTTCGTTTTTTGAAAAGGTTGCTTATCATTATCACAGACGTTATAATGACAAAGAAGGAGATTAAAACTCAAACGATTGCATGGGCTGGGCAGTTAAATAAATGGACCAAGTACTCAGATGTGTAATAACAAGGAGTCCATGAAAACAACAGTTAGGATTTGCATCTAGAGGAAATTATTTCTTAAAGCACACAAACATATGCTTAAATTTTATATGCAAACACAGTGAAATGTGTGCAGACACGCATGCTCATATCTCCATGTCCTATAATTTTAAAATCTAATGTTACCCTAAAAACCAGAAAACACACACGAGCCCCGGAAATGGGCCATTGGCTCTCAGGGCCAAGTAATTATTTTCACGCCCCAAAGTAGACCAAGTGTGAACAATATCTCACTTCTCAATAGAAACTGGGAGTTTGAAGTATTTTTTTCCTTTTACCATTCCCTTTTTGTCTCTTATTAGAAAACAAACAGGCTTCTAGGGGATTATAATAAAATAAAATAAAATAAAATGTAATAAGATAAAAACCAACACGGCAGAGTTGGACAAGACAAACAAAAAGGAGGAAAAGAAGTCAAGAAAAGGTATAAGAATCAGAGAGAACTTTGAGCTCTGAATGTTTGCTTTCAATTTGTTTTAGACCTTATGCACTTCAGCTAATTAAGTCATCCTCGCTGGCTAAAATCGTGTATCCTCCAGTGTTCAATAAAACTTGATTATTATGTCTGGGGAGAAAATGACATGTGGCAGCAGGTGAGAGCCATGGATTGTTTCAAATTTAGTTCCATTAATGGCATATATACCTACAATTTAAATAAAGTTGCTATTAAGACATTGTTTTGTTTCTTGAAAATTGTGTTTGTAAATAAGATTAGTCCTGGGAAGCAAATCAAAAAATCATGGACGCCACTAAGAAAAATGACGTAGAAATCTGTGGGAAATCTCTAAGTAAATTTTATGAACAAACACTAAAAAGAAAAAAGCATGTGATTAGCAAGCACAGAAAAAGTTGCTCAATTCCAGTACCATACAACTCAATTTGAAAATTGATTGAAGATTATGAATATAAATTATATGCTAAAACATACACAAATCATATATGTAGGAATTAAAATCCCACATATATTTTTAAGTTCAAACAGAATGGAACATTTTTCATTTGGGGAGATGGTCCTAGACTCTACCATTGTAGAGGAGAATAAGATAGAATAAATGAAATTCATCCATGAATCACACAAACTGTTCCTACATATGACATCAGTGGCATTGTATTGTTTTCTGATCTTCACATCTCTTTACAAATGAAACACACACAACACACACACATGCACACGCACATATACACACACATGTGTACACATACACATACACACACTAATCCATGTCTTGTGTCACTTTGGAAAACCAGTTATGAATATGGTGTCTGTGCTTTATGAGTGCAGGGAGGTCATAAACTTTGCCGCCCACTTGGGAAGTGACATGTTGCTCTCTTCTTGTCTTAGGCCCCATGTAGAAGGTATTTGACATATTCTGCATGCATCTCTCCCCAGTGCTTAGACCCATTACCAGGACAAGTGGGAGGAAGGCATGGAAGCTCCTAGAAGTGGAGACATTGGGGTGCATGACAGCAGTTGTCAGAGACAAATGAAAACCTAACAGTGAATAAGTGGAAGCGAAATCAAAATAATATGGTGTCAGCAGGCCCAAGAAAAGACACACAACTGCTGCTAAGAGATCCAAGACTACTCCTAAAATGGTGCCCACTGGGCATGGGTCACGGTTGAACTTAAAATAGAAACTTTAATAAAATAACGGGAGCAAATCCTAGATGAGGTTTATTGACGACGAATAAATTCGAAGAAGTGGAGAAAAATTGTAGATTGAAAACACATGTGCAATTTGGTTCTTATATGAACAGCCACTAGGAAAAACAAAACAAAACAAGATAGTCCTGAAAAAGAAAGTGAGGAGAATCAGTACATCTTTCTGGAAAACCTGTCTTATAACATCTCTGCAAACTTTAACAAGTCTTCAAAGAGAAATCGATAGGCAGACCTACCGCTCAATAAAAATACATAAATCCTCAATACATGCACTAATACTAAAATTCTTAAACCTACCTTGAGTGAGACATGCTGAAGACTAGAATAGGCTATGCCATATGACTTCATTTATATGAAATCTTAAAACATGTAGAAAATATTTCACAGCACAAGAATGGGAATTGCTATTGTCTGAGAAAAACCGCACTGTGGAAAGGCATGATAAAAATGGAAGCATTGACTGGGAATGAGCAAGATGAACCTTTCTGGTACAATGAAATTAAAATGTATCATAATAACTTATAGGATATTATACAATATTCATTTAAATTTCTTCAACTACCACTTGACTATTAAGAGTCACCTATTGGCTGGGCGGTGGTGGCGCACGCCTTTAATCCCAGCACTCAGGAGGCAGAGCCAGGTGGATCTCTGTGAGTTCGAGGCCAGCCTGGGCTACCAAGTGAGTTCCAGGAAAGGCACAAAGCTACACAGAGAAACCCTGTCTCGAAAAACAAAAACAACAACAACAACAAAAAAAAAGTCACCTATTGCTAGGGGAGAGGACATTCTCCTATGGAACTGCTCACAAGTTGTGCAGAGAACTCCAGGGATACAGGATGCCACAGTGATGCAGCTTTCATGAATTACCTCGTATGCCAGGAGGGAAGGGGGCACTCATGTGTGAAGTATGAGCAACCCCTCACCCATGCTTCTGAAAGCAATCCCAATAAACTCCTTGGATCACCAATCTAGATATGTGTGATTGTTTCTTTCACCTTTGTAAGTTCCCTATCCTATGTGAAAGAAGAAAAGTCATGCCTCTGGTTTTGATTTAAGTGAATCTACAGGTCAATGTGAGTGAACCTAACATCTCTCCAATATTGTGTCTTCAACTTACAAACGTGCTATGTTCCTCTATGCCATTAGATTGCTGGTTGCTTTGAGAATGTTCTAAATCTTTCAAAGATACCTTGAATCCCTTTTAGGATATACTTGCTCTTCCGTATTTGGGATTTTTGTTATTATCTTAAAGTGCTGACAGGTAGGAGGGCTCCTGACTGTAGCTTCAGCCAGTGGCCGAAAGCAGCGCAGGAGAGCTTTGGGGTGCCAGTTGCCAGTGTCCTCTTTACTTCTCTCCCCCTGGTGTCATGACATCAAGGTGAGGGGTGGGGAGTCACACTTCTAGCCTAACTGAGACCTTGTCTTGGTTTGGTAGGCCCTCCTTTGATTGGTCCTTAACTTTCAGCCATCTTGTATTACAGATACAGCCTATAAAAACCTATAGACACAGCCTCTTTAGCCAGCACCCCACTTTCAAAGAAATGGAAACAAGTTAAAAGAAACTCTTTTCACATATATTTGATATCATAGTCAAACTGTCCTGGAAAAAATACAAAGTTCTATTAACGGTCTATTGCCTGTTAGATAAGCATATCAAAATACAATAAAAAGTACACTAAACATACTTAGCAAATATTAGAAATTTCAGCATGTCTTTTAGAATCACTATATATAAAAGTATTTGCATGTATATACATATATATGTGTGCTTTCTAAGTCTGCCTATGTTCCTCTCTTAAAAATAAAAACCAGTGATTGCTGTTCCCTTATGAAACTACCCATTGACTTCTTCAGAAGGATAGAACTTGGATATCAACATGTTTTAATCTATTTGTAAGTACAGCATGCTCCACAACACCACTACAACTCTGGCATCTGGACTTCAAAGGAGCACAAACTAACATAAAGTTAGCCCTGGTGGGGGCCCTGGCCCGCAGTCTGCACTGGGTTTAACACCTTCTTATTTTATATGCCCTTCCACATAAACAGTTTTATATTAGCCTCTGATATGGTGCTTCCACTGACTCAGTGTTGAGTTGTTTAAAGGCACTAATTAGCAGCTTTAGAATACAAAGGAACATTGTGTGTGTGTGTGTGTGTGTGTGTGTGTGTGTGTGTGTGTGTGTGTAAAATCTCATAAATTTAAAAACACCCTTTGGGCCCTACGATTTCTGTGTGAAAGAATTCAATAGGAAATGTATGATGTGGTTAATCCCAAGACCTTCCAGGAATATAATCAATCAAGAAATATAAACCATATTTTTATAAACAAAAGAGGAAGTATGATAAACCACATTTAATCCATGAAAGGAGTCACGACAGTGAGCGGATGCTTTTACGCAGCTACACTCACTCAATGTAATGCTGAGTATCACAACTGTGTACACACCCAGTTGACCTATATATGTATTATGTTCAATTTTAGCCCAGCTGGCAATACTTTTATTAAATTAAGATTTCACTTATTTTTGTATCTTCCAACGAAAGAGACGTCCATGCGTATTAACTTTAAAAAATACAGTAATTTTCAAGTACTGTGTACTAGTGTGAAAAGACAGAAAGATTTTATTTTCAAGGAGTACAGAAACACATTCTCCTCTAATCTGGAATGTTCACAGAAACTAATTACTTTTTTAAGTAGTATGTAAAGATAGCTATTTATAACTTCAAGGAGTGCTTTTCTTTTTTCCAACTTTCTACAAACCTCTATCAAACACTCCCAGTTAATATTTACTACCTGTAAATAATTATATCCTTGAGTGCTTTAAAATCATACTAATTCCGACAACATTAAGGAAGGAAAATGTTGCTAGTTTTTTATGCCTTGTAAGTCAGAGATATTAATTTCTGGATGGAATTATGCATAAGCAGGAGAAAGGCTTTGTACTGAGGTAATATTTAAACATAAAATGTTAAGTATCTCAGGATTTACAAATGATTAAAAGCAAATATGAGAATGTAATCATACTGTATTTGGATTGGGGGACCCTCTCCAACCCATGCAATTTTCTATTCCCCAAACCAAAAGGCATCTTTCCATTTTAAACTTAGTAGTCAAGATAAATGGTTTGCCCAGTAGCGAAGATTCAAAACCAAAAAAGGGTGTACATAATTTACATTGTGTCATACAAATTAATATAAATGTAATTTATAAATTATATAATATGTAATAACATAAACAAGCAGGGATCTGTTTTGTTTTTTTTTTGTTAATAATTGTCATCTACACAGTTTGCTAATAAGTAGTGCAATTTCTAGAGCAAGGATTCACATTTTGAATAAATGTAACCTGTCGAGGTGTAGTTACTATTCATACTGTTTACTAATGTAGTACTAATTGTGCTTTTCTATTCTGATTTCATAGCTTTTTAAAATGATACTGAAAGGATCAAATTGTCCTGTTTTCTGTAGAGGTTCCCACACAATGGATAATTTCAATTCTTTCCTGCTCTATATAATTAGAAAACCTCACATATTTGCTATGAATTTATTTTTTTCTTCAAAGGGATAAAGTAGGTTGAGCCTGGAGTAGCTGATCCTCTCAGTTTTTCTTTGAATGTTTTATGTTGCAGATGAATGGGGTTGGCACGGTGCACTGTACATACTGTACCGTGTTACGCGAAGTTCACAGAGCATCTCCTTGTCACAGTGCCCTGAACCTTGAGGAACAGTTGAGTGTGTTGGGAGTGTGTTCACACTCAACAGGCCATTTCAAAGCAGAGTTTCCACATGCAGGAGATAGGAGATTCCATGTCAACATGTGTGGTGGGTGACAGTGGTTCTTAGTAAACATGTTCTAATGGAATTGGACTAAGACTGTGAGCTTTTAGGACAGAGGAAAGGCATAATCTCTAGTTTCTAGGCTGCAGTGCTACAATCCATGACCATCCTATTAGCTTCATAGGGCCATTACTACAAAGTACAAACTGGAAAGCTTAAGAGTTGATTATGTCCAAGCTCTGAGATCCCTAAGACAGGAAGCAAGATGATCACATGATTCTGTTCTCCCTCTAAGACACACTGGGGAGCTACCACCCTCTGACTTGGCCTGCCATCACCTCTTGTAGCTATATGGCTCTAGTGTCTACTCTGGGGTCGCACAATGCTCCCCATCTGCGTGTCTTCACACTGTCTCCTCATAACAGAATGGTGAACTCAGGCCTCCCTTAGTCCAGCATGGTCTCATTCTGACTAAACACATCCCTGATGAACCTCACTCCAAATAAAGCCATGTTCAGAGGTAGGAGGTCAGCATACCTTTCTGGAGCAGACACAGTTAAAGCCGCAGCTGCCAATCAATCCACTGGTATCACATGGGCACCTCTGTTGGCATGCAGTGCTAGTGACTGTCTTTCCTTGGTCAGGCTCTCTTTTCTTTGCAGAGTTCCATTGCCTGAGAATGGTGTCACAGAACAGCCACCTCCCTGCTCGGGAAATGAGGAAAGTGATAGGAAGTGAGGACAGCGGGAGGCTGGGATTGCTCAGAAATCCTCCTATCCAGCCAGCCTCCACAACATGCAGACGTGAATGCATGTAAGTCTGTTGTTGTTTCAAAGTCTTCTGGAAAAGGTAAAAATGAACTGTCTGGAGGCAACAAAAAGGCAGATTCCAACCACACACTGCTTAACAGTTCTTATTTTTAAAGGGCAAGCTTACTGGAGAAGAACTTCCTGCCCACTAGGAATCCCTGTGATTGTCATCTCCACCAGGTGACCACTAATCTACAGTCATGGGCATCCTCCAATTCACTAGGGCCACGAATAATGTTAAAGATATACTAAAATAAAAAGGGCCAGCGAGATGGCTCAGGAGGTTTAAGCATTGGCCCTCAAGCTTGTTCGAACTTGGACCTGAGTTCGATCCCTGGGATACACATGATGGAAGGGAGACCTGACTCTCAAGCTGCCCTCTGCCCTCTACTGGAGCATGGTATCCACACATCACTCCCTAAGGGAGTGTTATAAACTAGTAATTTAAAAAGTGAAGGCACAGCTGGAGAAAATGGAGGCTGGGGTAGGCTTGGGGTAGCACTACAGCTGACCACCTCGAGTCCCTTCCACAGAACACGAAGGTGCATTCGGCTCGCTTTCCTTTATGTTTCATATTTTAGAGGAGAGAAGCAATCAGTAAGATTTTTGTAAGGGCTCAAAACAGGGGTCACTTTGATCAGCTGACTAGTAAGGCAAGATAAATTTTCATTTTTCAGCCATCATGACAAACAAGGACGGCTTTGTCCTGGACTCTGAGAAGCTGTGGAGATGGGCACTGGCTTGCCACCGGCTGTGATGGAGTGAAAACTAGTGTAGCATGAGCAGAAGAAAGCTTAGATGTAACCATAGGTTGCTCATCCCTAGCTCCTCACAAAGGCCTTTCATTTCCACTTGGAATGTATGTATGAAAACCAAGACAGGCTGGCCCCTCAGTCACCAAGCAAAACACTGACTCTTGACATTTGCCTAATTGTCTTTTCTCATCATAAGTCATCTCTTGAAGTCTCGGCTTCATTCACATGCCAGGTATTTCCGAAATTAATCATGTCATTGAAAGCGGCATCTTTTCATGTGAATGGACTCATTATCTGGATCAGAAAGCACCCCCACCACTCCTCCGAGCTGGGGGAGCCCATTTGCAGGAACATGTTTGAAATCTGGCATGGCGTATCCCTAAGAAGATTGTTAGTGTTAACCTCCCAGTAAGCAGGAGGAATTCATCACTCTGAGCCTGTGTGTGCGTGCGCGCGCGCGTGCGCGCGCGCGTGTACATGTGCGTGTGCGTGTGCGAGTGTGTGTGTGTGTATGCATACAAGGCACACACACACACACACACACACACGCACACGCACACGCACACACATGCACACACACGTGCAACCAACCCAGAGCCTTGAGATGCCTGAATGTTAATTTGCCCCATTGTTTCAGGGTGACTGCCTTGCCAGTATTTGGGGACAAAGCCTTTTTTGCATAAGCCCCTTTGGACAATCATTTAATGTGCGCTTCCAGAACCCTCGTCCCATCTTTATTGCAACTATATTAGGGAATGCCGGGCTTCTTTGTCTCCTTGTAAGGCTGAGGATTACAGACAGGATTTACCATGTTATCCAGTCTACTCCTCTTTCATTTAAAGACATTTTACAAATGTTTGAGGATCCTGGGCTGGATCAACAAGTAGGCTGGCCTGGCCTCTGTCTAAAATCAGAGGCAAGAAGAGAAAGATGCTTCTGAGGATGGAATGAAGTGCGTCAAATTCAACTTTTAAGTGTGCAGCATTTGGTTTATAAAGAATGAGTGACTGAGGACCAGAAAGCAACAATTCCCGCGTGTAGAAGTCTCACTGAATGCTAATAGGGCCCGGGAGAAGAAGCCTTCTTATCCAGATTCCCAGCACTGGCAGGGATGCACTATCTAATTAGCAAGTGGGTGTACCTGTGGTGGACGACCTAGAACACCCAACGCAAGCACCAGGCACCCCCCCACACACACACTCTTCGAGTGTGCAGTGACCTGCCGCACAGGGACAGTTCATTCTGTATCCCCAAATCCCTTTCCTTGTACTCTGTGCTTACAGAAGCAGGTGTTGAAGGCTTGGTCTCCCTCTGGGAGGCACAGAGAAGAGTAACATTAATTACTTACAACCTTCTCTCCTGCATGGAAATAAAATTAATGTTGTGACGTAAACTGACAAAAACCAGGAAATTACAAATTAAGGCTGAAATTCCTCTGTGATTTCTCCTCTTTTTTACTTTTTAATTGGAAAATGAGTTTATTGAGAATAGTTTGGTTGAGGAAGGTCTAATCATGGGGCTCAAGAAAGAAAAAAAAAATGTGCTTTTTAACAAGAAGAAAATCCTCTGCCTTTGCCTTTTCCCTCCCTTAGGCCAAGTGAGAGGTGTTTACTCACCCCGCTTCTCAGATGACACACTTCATTCCCCCTCCCCAGCCTGAAAACTTCCTTAAGCCAAAGGAAAACAAAATCCTCTTCTCCCTACTCTTCCAAAGATCTAAGTAATCTTTTTCTCAGG
Organism: Peromyscus leucopus; assembly: GCF_004664715.2. Taxonomy (NCBI): domain Eukaryota; kingdom Metazoa; phylum Chordata; class Mammalia; order Rodentia; family Cricetidae; genus Peromyscus; species Peromyscus leucopus. The sequence continues at coordinate 16,450,872 of NC_051071.1, read as the reverse complement.
CTTTATAATAGACCAACATATACTCAAATTTTTTTTTTGAAGTTCTAAGTCAGAATTTTAAAAAAAGTACAGATTGTCTGGAGTTTAGAAATACACAGTGCCCCTTTATGGCAAAGTCCAAAGAAAAACAAGAATCACAAAGCAGCAGCTTTTGAGAGGCCGTGTTTAGGAAAGACCTCAACCTCTCCATTTTCTCTGGTGTTTGAAGATAAGCCAAAGGGGAGAAAAGGGAGTGTGATTCAAGGAATGAAGCTCCAGGCTGGAGGCCAGCAACTCCACACATTCATCTTCCCCTGCCCTGTTTCTGGACAGGAAGTCCCAGGAGGGAGCAGGGAGCTGCATTTCTCAGAGCTCCCTTGAACTGCAAAATGATTGCAAACTCCCCTTTCCTTCTCAAAGCTGTCTTTGGTGTTCGTCTTGTAGTCTTGCATCCCTTGGTTCTGTGGTTACAAACATACATGCTTTTATTTCTGGTATATCGCCAGCCTTTGGGTTTTGATATATCCTTGCTACTGTCTCTGTCTCGCTCTGGAACAATACCACCACCTCCTGGGTTGCTCACAATTTCCAGAGCTTTCTGCACAACTTAGGAAGTTGTTAACTTACATACTATAGTATGATCCTAAAAACAAGCTCTTAGGACTCTTAGTAAAGGCGGGTTTCTCAAGTACAATGACAATTCTTAACACAATCAAAAATCAGGCCCGAGACATTGTTAACGAAGGGAAACTTTTAATGTACAAAATTCATATGAAAAAGAGCATAAAGGAATGAAATCTGAGTTAACCAAGTTCAAGACACACGGTCCCTATTCTGGCATTGTCTCTAGCACAGAGCTCAGTAGTGTGAACAAAGGTGCTGAACCTGTCACCTCAGCAGCAATCAGCAATCAGAGGGAAATCCTATGAGGTCCCCAGAACAGCACCCGCCACCCACCACCCACCCCACCCCCACCCACTGAACAGCTCTTTAGCTCTTTCTTGGGGTGTGAATTAGAGGTCTACCTGCCTTACAACTCTGACCAGACAGATGCAAATAGAACCATAAGTTCTGCTCAGGTCCTTATCCTTAGCTAATAAGGCGCTGACTTGAAACCTATTTATGTTTGTTAGGCTCAGACCAAAGACAGAGAGTCTTATGTGTACTCTGTTCTTATGGGATTCTAACATCTAGGATGTTAAGGAGGTAACAACATCAGGGATAACGAGAGAAGGGGGAAAGGTCATGACAAAAGATACCAAATAGCTTAGTGTAATCGGGGTTTGTTTTGTTCTTAAGACACAGTCATTTTATGTGCCCAAACTGGACTCCAAATCACCATTTTCCCTCCCCAGTATCCCAGCAGTAAGTATAGCAATATACCCAGCAAATTCAAGGGGAGATTTGAAGTTTCATTGTCCACAAGGAGATCACAGGAAACAGAACAGAATTTGACCCTAAATCAGTAGGTAACTTCATGGTTCCCAGAGTGTTCTGAAATGTAGCTCTATGACTGAAGAGAGTGTGTGGTATGGAGAAGGCCTCCTTGTGAAGGAGGTGTCAGCACAGACAAGGACCTTTCTCTCTGAGACTTTGGAGAGCAGATTTTTTTTTTTTGTAGTGTCAGACAAACAGAACTGAATGTTGCTGACCCCATCATTTTAGCTGAGACCTGAGGAACCTGTAGTTGAACTGAGCGTCTATTGCATTGCTCCGCCTCCCATTTCTTACCTGTGTTGTCCTCCGACCCTGTTTTAAAGTTATTTTTTTAAGCTAAATTACAATTCCTTAGAAAAGCAATGATCTCCCTGTGTAGTGTTTGACAACAAGCTACATCTTACAGAGAAAAATATCTAAGATGACTCCCACTTCTGAGCTAAGGGCTCCAGCTCACTGCTCAGCCATCCAGACACCAGCAATTCTATAGTTCCACAATCTATCTTAATTTATATGTATCATTCCTCAGACCCCAAGGCTTGGCTTATTTTATAAATTAATCAAACTCAAAAACAATCTCTGCAATTTATCCTGTTTTCCCACCGAATCTATTTATCTCAACCTCGAATGCTGCTGGAGTAAACAAAGTGGTTTTTCCATGTCTGAAAAAATCCTCCATGTGTTGAGATCAGTACCCTACACCATGAAAATGGTCCTGTGTATGAAGTACCTCCTACCAGAGGAAGTTGGAGTGTGTACCACTTTACAGCTTGAGACGCATTTTCTGTCTTGCATTTCCTTAAGAACTGCAGAAGAATATCATGTGATTTAGAGATTGGTAGATTCTGGGTCAGTGGTAGCATGCCTTGCTGTGATTTGTGCAAACGCTGGAATACACATGCAAACCCTTTCCTTCTAAAGAAACAGGGTTTTGATTTTTATGTTGAATTATGATGAATTTCAGAAATTGTAGTGGTAATGTTATTCTCAATAATATCTTTCTTGCTGTGAGATATCTATCACTTCAGGTTAATTTACTTAATTCATCAAACATCTACTATCTAATATGTACACATGACCTTACTGTATTTACTTTTAATAAATAGTGTACAATAATTACAGGAAAGAAATAAGGGCTAGCCTTCAGAAATACATGTTCTTGAGGAAGAGTTGTACATGATAACACACACACATACATACACAGACACATGGACATATGTACCCATGTGTTCATATGTTTTTTGTACAGACTTCATCATAGCAACAATCTGGCAGGGATTCAGATTATGACATCCAGAGCCAAGCTACCCTCATTCCAGGCACGTCACTCACTAGCTACAAACTGTTGGACAAAGTTATCTAACATCTCCAGGTCTCATTAGCCTCAAATATATAGGGAGATAATGTCAGATCAAGACGGACCCATGAGCATTCTGAGGAATTACTTGTGATATCTATCCGAAGTCTTCCTAACCTTCCCAACTCCCAAATGACCTAGCTAGCCTTTTCTCTCACAGATTTATTTTTTTAACTTATTTTTTAAATTTAAATAGCTTTGAGCATCAGCAACTTGCTGCCATTCAGTCAGGAGGAAGACTCTGTTGCTTCTGACTAGATCATTAAAAATGTTAATTCTGTTAGCCTGGCTGGATAAAGTTTGCTGTTTTGTATTACTTATTTTTCTTTCATTAACAAAATGCTTTTCAGTTATTCGTTACTGTGTTCAAAGGGAATGCTACCCACCCCCTGCCACACAGAGCATTGTGCATCCTGATAGCACCAGTGAATCAGCCATGGCCCAGTAGACAACTGAAGTCGAACCACAAATCTTCCTGCCTAGAGTGGCAAGGAGCCAGCCCTTGTTATCCAGGAGCCACTGATCAGGCAGCTAAAGAATGCAGGCGTGCAGAGCAGGCCGGGCTCGCACTAAATGTGGCTTTCCAAGAATATGTTGGCATTTCCAGAAGGTCAAAGTGGGCAAGACCCAAGTGGGGGGAACTGGGAGTGTATTTTGTTCACAATTTGTAGGTTTTTCATAGCTTAGCTTTGATGAATGTAGAAGCGGATCCAGCATGGGTAGCTTGGATCAATAAATGAGAAATGGTTACTAACGAGGCTAACTCAAAGAGAATATATGAACACACACACCAAAAAAAAAAAAAAAAAAAAAATCAACAAAAGTATTGCCTACATTGGGAAGTGAAAATTTATAAAACAAAGGCAGACATAAAAGAAGAAATTGTTTATTTGCCTTTATATAACCCATTTGGGAGAAACATACATAGATACACATCCATTATCTGGCTTGTCCCAGCCATACTGATGCTGGAGATGTCCTTGGTTAGAAATTAATGTGTGTAATAAAGTTTTACATTTTTCATACGTTTTGAAGTATATGAGCTATATTTCTTTTGACTGCATAATTACTTTTTGTACACAAGAAAAATGAGGTGCTTAGTCCTAAGTAAATAACCTCAAAACAAACAAGAATAATAGTTACATTCTTTTCATCTGCTAGGCTGCATACAATAAATATTTACTGAAACTTTTTAAAGTTATGTTATTGTGACTTTAAAAAAAGCAAACTTGTACTGAATCAGAGCTGAGTTCAAACAAAAATATGACTCACTCTCATATTGATATTTTCTGTGTTTGTTGAGAGTATCTACTCACTATAGATATCAACATTTTTCCCTAGCTTGTATTAAATTCCCATGTAGTTTTCTTTTAGATTTCGAAGATGCCTTTGGAAAAGTAAGATAATAGATTTAAAACATTTCAAGTGGTTTCTTTGTGTGGTGAGTTATTTTGTTGACACCTAACTTCCTTCCGGGGGAGGGAACGATCATCATTAGGATTAACTTTGACATTGACTACAGTCACTCTTTGATGAACTGTGTAGAGAAGGCTAGTGCATTTGCCCACCTATAAACAAAAGAGCTAGCGCTGTCATTCACACCTTCGAGGTTTTATTTATGTGGAGGCTGGAAAGTCACAAATTGGAGCAGAGAAGTCAATGCTACAATCTCCAATAGACGGACTAGAAGATGCTAGCCCTCTGTGCCAGCTGCCCCTACCATAATCCCCACTTGTCTATTTTCATTGCCCTTTCTAGTAACACTAATTATGACTTTGCTTTATTTTATATCTTTTTCATAAAAAGCACACAGTATTAAATATTGTGAAGAGTCTTTAAGTTTTTTTTTTCAATCTTCAATTAACCAGGGAAATGCTGATATTTTAAGTTGCTTGTGATGGGTGCTGTGTGAAGAAGCTTCAAAGCCATGTGTTTTCTCCTCATCTTTAGTAATAGTGATTATGACATATGCCTTACCTAAACATTTTTAAAGTTCCCTTTCTCCAGTTTCCAGATCAAATTCTGGGTGTGCTTGTTCACACTCAAGTATAAACAAATAGAAAAACAGTTGCTCAGAGACCATGCATACAACTTCGAGAAACAACATTTCTATATTATTCTATTTTTATACTTTTTTCTAGTTGAAATACTTCTGTGGTGGTTGTAATTTTATTAAAAGGAAAGCTATTGATTTTTTTCAAGATTAAACATAACTTTCTGATAAGATTTGCAAAGTGAGTTAGAAAGAGATTTTAAATCTTTTTGCAAAATATTGCCTCTCACTTCAAACTGCATCTGCCTGAAGGACAGGGAGCTCAGACGTAGAATTAATGAGAGCAGAAATTATCAAATAAGAAGCGTGGAGTTTGTACAGGCCATGAAACTTTAGAAAAGTTGAGAGAGAAAGACCTGAAACATATTTTATTTAAAGGCATTGACCTGTGGATAAATAGAAAACATATTTAGAGAAGATAAGTGTGGTAAGATGATGGTAGAGGTGCTTCATTACTTCTAAAAGCTTGTCTGTTTGTTCGAGGACTTGCCATAGAGAATTTTAATGAGTTTCAGCAGTAAATATTGAAGGAAGTCAAGACATGCTTGAAAAGTAGCATGGTCTCAAGTTTGGAGGAGGACCACTCATGAATAGACAAAATGCCTTGGCATAGCCATCATTCCACCAGAGAAGAGTGCCCATAACTGTAGCTTCAGCTGGCCTCTTTCCATTCTACCACTGCGGTAGAAGCACTCTATCATTCTGAAGGTTGGTAGGTGATCAATAGGCCAAGTTGTGTTTCACCCGCCTTTGCTTTGAAAATGACGTATATCACTAGGAGGTGTCACATAGTTGTCTGGTCTATATCTCTCACACAAAAATTATATATATATATTTAAAAGTCCTCTGTGACTTACTATTGCAACTAGAAAAAAATCACAAGTTCTCTTCTTGCTGTCTGTCTTAATGATCCTAACCACTGCTGGACACAGATTCACCTGAGTTCAGACCACTCTTGTCTCTGCATTTAGCATCAGTTTCTCAAAGACTACAAATACCTTCCAGATATTTCTACCTTATCTTTTTTGTGCATCATACCAAAAACATTTTTCTTTTTTTTTTTTTTTTTTTTTTTTTTTTTTTTCGAGACAGGTTTCTCTGTGTAGCTTTGCGCCTTTCCTGAGCTCACTTGTAGCCAGGCTGGCCTCGAACTCACAAGATCCGCCTGCCTCTGCCTCCAATGCTGGATTAAAGCGTGCGCACACGGCAAAAACATTTTTCTAGAGTTATCTGATACCCACCCTTAAAGAGTCTATTGAAGACCCCCAAATCCCTCAACACACTGAAAAGTCCTTTCCCTGAACTTTTGTAAGAAAATAGCTAAACTTCATCTATGAACTTCACCATGCCTATAACGAAAAACACACAGACTGTGGATGCCACCCATGACATATGGAAAGGGAAGTCTTCCTGTTTCACCATCTTTATGCTATTGCCTCCTTGTAAGAGAAGCAGTACATCGTTCTAGAAATGGGATCTGAATGCTCACAACTGTCTGGCTATCCTTCCAGCCTGGAGCTTTGTAAGGGAAGCAAGCTCGTACTGTCTGTTAAACAACTCCCCACTTCTTCAATCCTCTTCCCACCCTCACCCCCCACCCCCACCCCCCACCCCCACCCCTGCTATCCTATTCTGCTGTAATCAAGACGTGTTAGTTTAATTGGATAGTGTCCCTCAGATCCTGCTGCAAGCAAAAAGTAAATAAAATAAAGATTCCTCTTCATGCAGAGATAACTTTCTTCTTCTCCTTTTATTAAGAAAAGTCAAGATCATCCCTTCAGATTTGCACACCTGGCCAGAAGCCAAAGACAGAGGACAGTATACAGAGGACAAGAGTTTCAGCAATAACTTGTCTGTTTATAGATGCAAAGCTAAAGCTGAGGCTGCTGGACAGTGTCTTGCAAATCTGATATGTATTTATATAAGTCACAGAATGTAATGGGTTTTGAAATATAAATTATAAAATGTATGGAAGATATTGTTTCTAGGTATCATAACTTCTTATGTCTGGATATTGATTTTGGAGCATCACCATTTTGCATGGAGAAACAAGGTGATATCTGAGTGAGATGTTTGCAGAGTAGGACATAACTAATACTGTGGAAGAAAACGGGGATGGTGGATGGTTGTGAAATACAATGACCAATTCTCCTCCTGGGAATGGCATCTTGTGTAGATGAGGTTGTTGTTTTGAGATATGAACTTTCAATATTTGGGTTCTTAAAAATATGATATTGTAGCAGAAAACATGTGTCCTTCAGAATAATACACAAAATATTTGGGCATAAATTTCAAAAACTGACCACAAGCTTTTCCCTTGTCTTGATCCATGTTCTTAAAATCAGATATGTTCATCCATTCCTTTAGAGGCAGAATTTATATCTTCATCATTGAGTATGGGTTACTATTTTGATATTTTTTGGCCAATAGACCACATCAGAGGTTCATTGTGTATGTTGAAAACAGATGTCTCAAAAGACTTTCTGCTTTCTGCTGTCAGTCTTGAAACATGGAGCTTCTTCTGTGTAAATATTATGGTCCAATCTGCTAGGCGATGAGAGACACATTGTGTATCCACTCCTACATCAGAGTAGAAATGTCTAGCTGCATCAAGTCTGACAACAGATGCATGGGTGAGCTCAACCAAGACCAGAACAATATGAAGCAAGAATCTCAGTCCAAACTGCAGGCCCAAAAAATCACAAACTACCCTATACAGGAGATAACTCTCTCAGAAGCAACATATTACCAAATAAAAATCCAAGTGCTAGACGTGGGCTAGAGTTATTGCTCAGGGGTTTCAAGAGGCCCTCAAGTAATACAGGTTAATGTCACTACTCTTGGTTGCCCACTGGAACTTCATTGTAAGACCTATTGCTGAAAACTCCACACACTTTGGTCACAGGACACGGAGAAATCAAGTTGATACTGAGCAGAAAGCTTCCCCCTTACTGGCTAGATGTCATAGTACTAGAAGTTTCTATGTAGGCTACAGAGAGAAAAAATGGCATCAACAGACTTACCCATCTGTGAACTTACTAACTACAATACCAACATGACAAGATATGCCCATGGGTGTAGCAGAGGCACAGACATTATGGTGGTCATCAGCTACTTTCTGATTGGATTTAAGGCACGTTGTGCAGGAAGAAATATGGCTTGGTACTAACACTTGGCCAAGAATCCATGGTTGGAGTGTTCACAGGCCCTAGGGGTAAACCTAGTACTACCATTTTGCTGAATGGGCATAGTCCTGTAAATTCATATCTCTATGTCCATAGATCAGCACAGTTCTCAGACCTCTTCAGAGAAATTTCTTTGTGCAGTGGACAGCAGCTAACATAGAAACTCACAACTGATGAAGATGCAGAAAATGTTCATCAGTGAATGTCAGTGGAATGTTCACCCACAAGTGAAACATCTGTATCATCCATTACCCCAAGGCTTTTCAACCATCACAGAAGAGGAAACAGGAAGATGATAAGAGCCAGAGATTAGGGAAGACCAGAATTACATGGTGTCTTCTGAACACGATGAGACTGACACACTAATGAACTCACAGCAGCTATTGCTGCCTGCCCAGCAACTGCACAGAGGTAAACCATGGTGGGAGGAGGCAACCTAGAGGAAAGAAGAACAGGAAATAGAAGATAATGGGAATGGAGTTTAGCTGGGGAGAGGAGAAGGAGGGCAATATAGAGAGAAAGGGACGGGGATTGAGGGAGAGTGGACAGGTAAATAACACTAAACCATATGGAGTCATTTATGCTTATCTAAAGTTACATATAATATATGTGCATGAGTTACAACACACACACACACACACAAACACACATGCACGCACGCACGCACGCTCAAGCACACATGCACACATGCACACATGCACACACCAGGTGTTATATAGTTTCAGTGAAGTTATGTCACATAGGGTAATACTGCTTCCCCCACCAAGAGCCATAGACTATCTTACAAAAACCCCAGTACCAGGCATGAAAAACCTACTTTAGAGTTTCTGATCAGGGGAGTCCAAGAGACACCCCCAAACAAGAAAGGCTGTTGCTATAGCCCTTCCTTTTGAATTTGAAGGCAAGTCAACATTGCTGAAGATGTCACCCACTTCAGACACATGATTTGGAAAAGTTGAGCTAGATCTGACCTGAAAACCTCCCCCTTGATGGCAAGCTCTTATGTTACCCAAAGATGATATGAGAGCCATTAAGGGAGAAAGAAAATCAATATTCCTACCCAGCTGCGATGCCTACTAGACCACAATGACCATCATGACAAGATATCCCCAAAGGTACAATAGTGGCACTTATATCTTGTAGTAACCAACAGTTGTCTAATTGGACTCTTAAAGATGTAGGTCCCAGGTTCCTATACTAACACTGCTGTATTTCACAGTTTGTGTTCTCTTCTGCTTCTGGGTTATTCCAGTCTAAGCACCTTCAAAAACTCACAAAAATATACCGTTAAGTCTCTAAGATGCCCTAGAGAAGCATGTAGCTGACACTTACACATCACAGGTGAAGCAAATTAGACCTCTAGAGGCTCAGGCACATGGTTCGCTTCTCCCAGTCAAAGCTGGAACTCAGGCTGCATGGCTAGAATGCAGTTTCTCAATTATCCACATCCTTTTCAATTAGACACACCAAGTCTCCTCCATGTCTGGCTTCATCCAGTCTCACAATTATCTCTAGTCCTTAGAAAAACACAAAAACAGGTTTTTTTCTTCACGTTTGATTGTTCTTTAAATCATGTTATCCAACACTTATCACATCCTTTCTCGTCTGTTAGCTCTGCAGCAGGCTTGAAAATCAACTTCATTTCCTAGTTTCCTTTGTGATAGGTGTACTAAACATGATGCCACATTAATTGTAAACTTTATGGCAGGTGTCCTCAAATTGCAATTATTACCATTTGTTATGGGATTTTGGAGGTTTTATACCAGGATACACTATTGTATGAGCTTCTCTCTACCAGATTTCAATGGGTTAATGCAATCAAATGAACCTTCAGATCCCAAGACACAGATTAGCTATGACTATGGAATTAATGTGGCTTTACCCAGCAATGTAGGAAGTCTGCAAGAAATACCAGCCTGGGACATACACAGTTGCTGAGCCTGTCAGTTCCAAGAGAAATATCACACTAGATGAGAGTCAGCTATGCTGAAGATGGGGCAGAGATGCATTGATGAGACAAAGGATGCAAGACATGGACCCAGAAGAAAACAAGAGAAAGGTTGCGGCCAATTCACTAACGCAGTAAGCAGTAGAGGCATGCCAGGGCAGCAAACGTCAGGCAGAGAAGAGAAAAACACAGCCTGCTCTTGAGGGTCCAACTGTCTTGTGGGCTAGCAAATTAGATATAGCCTACTACCACATATGCATACACACTCGTGCGCGCACACACACACACACACACACACGCACGCACGCACGCACGCACATGCATGCACACACATACAACTTGCCAATCAAAACCACCTGAGAAACACCAAATGACACCTTACCGATATCTAGTTCAAAGTTGGAAGTGCACATTCTATAGGTTTGAACAAACACAAGGTGTGTGTCACCCCTGCAGCATTATAGACAATAGTTTCCCTAGCTTCTGTGTTCTACTTGTTCATCCATGCAGGGGAGGGGAGGACTAAAATGGTTTTGTTTTTTCCCTTTTGCATGGGGCTCGACTCTGCTTCCATCCCAGTAAGTTAGACTTCATTTATATAGTTCCTCTGTTTCTCACTAATATTCTCTCCTACTTCAAGACAATCACTTTTCCATTCCTCATCCAGGAAGCCCAAGAGGGATCATTTTCTCAAAGAACCAGGTAGAACTCAAACGTGAGAGGTCAAACGCCAACTTTGAAGACTGCTACCGGAACTGGAGCCTGCTCAAACTTCTTTTTCTCAAACTTGTCCACACTGAACCTCCAGCAACTTTTTAATGCACCGCAGGCTTCCTGCCTCTGCACTGGTTTGCACGGATTGTTCTGCTCTTATAAGGTAGGAGTCTCTGCATTTGCCACTCTAAATATGGAAACAAAAGGCTGCCTAAACCTCACTTGTCGGGGGCTCTTAGAGAGCTGGAGCATGCCATGTAATTTTTAAAATTAAAAAATACATCATTTACCCCCTTCCATCTCCACTTCCTTCCTCCAACCCTTGCCGTGTACTCCCTCACCACTCCTCAAATTCACGGCCTCTTTTATTAGTTATTATTGTTATACACATATACAAATAAATAAACATATAAATATAACCTGCTGAGTTCATTTAGTGTTGCTTGTATGTATATGATTTCAGGGGTGACCACCTGGTATTGAATAACAATTAGGCAAAATTCTCTAGGGAAAGCTAATTCTCTCTCTCCATAGTCATGGTTGCCAGTAGTTCTTTGTCTAGGGGCCATGCCCTGTGATATGTCCCCCTCCATGTTAACATGTCTATTGGTGTTATCACTGTTTAGGTTTTGTTTAGACAGCTGTATTTTTGAGATATAATGGGTATGTTCTCCCTATCATATCTAGAAAACACAACCTCACAACAAACTTCCCAGTCCTCTGGCTCTTAAAACCTTTATGGCCCCTCTTCCAGGATGTTCCCTGAGCTTTGGGTGCAGGAATTCTATAGTAAATTTCTTAGTTATGCTGGGAACCCAATAAACAGGTGTTCTCTGCATTTTATCAGTTGTGGCTTTCTGTAAAAAGCTGTTGATTTTTCAGTTGTGTACCTTTTTATTTGTTGTTAAAGATGGGATGACGACATCTAAACACTTTGCATGCTGGGTTTTAGAGAAATTGCTTTTTAATAGAAATAGCCTTTGGGGTAAAGAGAAAGAGAAACTGGGCCTGAATAGCCAGTCTGCCATTTACAGTCAAAACCCAGTAGCATCTCCCACTTAACTCTAACCTGTGGGAGATTCATTACACTTTGAGTCTAGCTTCCTCTCTTACAAAAAAAGAATATTAATATCAAGTTAACACCAAGGACATATATGTGCATTCTCATTCAGGATCTGGTTAGTTATAGTGGTTATTAATTGCTTATTCCTTTCAAGTCCTCCTCTTGTCAGCTGCCATGATAAATCAATTAATCTTTGTGAAGCTGTTCCACGATCATTTCACTGGGAAGACTGAGACAGTGCCTCCTTGGAGGAAGCTGGCCAGACAGATTCATTATGTTGGCAAATTCCAGGTTCAGTTGAGGGACCTCGCCTCAGTGAATAAGGTGAAAAACCATGCAGGAAGCCTCCTGATGTCCACTTAAAGTCTCCACATACACCTACACACTTATGTGCACGCACATGCACACATGTACTCATGCCCATACACATGAACATGCACACACACATGCATACATACCACACACATGCACATGAAAGAGTAAGAGACTATTAGCATCATTATAAAGATTATCATTATTATAAATATTCAAAGCTGCCCCTAACTCAGCTGTCTTTATGAAACTTAAGAATAAAGCACAAAAGTCTTACATAACAATCGAGCCTGGGCAAGTTTCCAACCAACCTAGTTACCTGCATATTTTGACACTGTTTTCTTCAATAGTCAAGCTTGTACATCCAAGAATCTACAAGAGTTGTCAAAAGAGTTTCTGTTACTCATCCTGGGTTTCATTATCCAGGTTTTGTTTATTTGTTTGTTTTGATTTTTGTTTTGGTTTTTTTGAGACAGGGTTTCTCTGTGTAGCTTTGCACCTTTCCTGGATCTCGCTCTGTAGACCAGGCTGGCCTCGACCTCACAAAGATCTGCCTGCCTCTGCCTTCCGAGTGCTGGGATTAAAGGCATGCACCACCACCACCCAGCCATTATCCAGTTTTATTGGTGTTAAAACACAAAGTTGCAAGTTCTCTCTTTTGTTTGCAGATGCTATTGCATTGCCCTTGTGCTGTGGATATCGCTCTGTATAAATAAAATGCTGACTGGCCAGTAGCCAGGCAGGAAGTACAGGTGGCACAAGCAGAGAAGAGAATTCTGGGAACAGGAAGGCTGAATCAGGAGATGCTGCCAGCTGCCGCCATGAGTACCAACGTAAGATACCGGCAAGCCATGAGCCATGTGGCAAGGTATAGATTTATAGAAATGGGTTAATTTAAGATAGAAGAACTAGATAACAAGAAGCCTGCCGTGGTAAGGCAGTCTGTAAGCAATATAAGTCTCTGTGTTTACTCGGTTGGGTCTGAGTGGCTGTGGACCTGGCGGGTGAGAGAGATTTGTCCTGACCATGGGCCAGGCAGGACTGGAGAAAACTCCAGCTACATCCTTGCCCCTTGTCACTGCCAATTCAGAGTGATGTCATGTTGGTGGGCACATGAATGAGGACATCACAGGAAACAGTATTCCCACATAGCTGGAAGACAGGAAAGGGCCTGAAAGCCACTCAGCATCTTTCTCTGCCATCATTTTATAGGTATCTCTAAAATGTTACACTTAGTATCTTGACCCTGCCAAACTTAACTCATTAACCTATCATGTATAGTGTTGTAAGATCTAAAAATTATGTGTCTTACTATTTGATGACTTCCCCAAAATGTTCTCCTGAAATCTATGCCCTTAAGCTTACCAAATTATGCTTTTCCCAACAAAGGGGCTACAACACAACCAGGGAGGATTTCCCCCAAGCCTCCTTTCTGCTACTTCTGTGGAAAGATCCTGCATTGCCAAATGATGTGAAGCACTTTCCAGAGTTACTTGTCACTAAATTATGCCCATTGGTTTGAATTTCCTTTTAAAAGAATGTTCCTTACTGGTGGATCTTGTAGGATCAGCAGTTTTCTTTATGGCATTGTCTGTGACTGTCCTTAAAATAATCCCGTGCACTAGAACACCTTTCTTGCTCAGACAGTGTGCTTTCCACTGTGGCTGCTGAGTGGCATAAATCAATACAATGCACACCATAAACACCACAAGTGCTAACCCTGCCAATTGGCTCTCTTTAATTGGTTTCAGCTAAAAACCTGTAAAGCTATTTGAAGTGAAAAGGCAGACAAATCAAAGCAAGACGGATGGCCTGGAAGGCCTTGCTGAGCCAGGGGTTGCTAACACCGCCATGGTGCTTCTCCCCTCTGCTGTGGGTTGTTGTCTTTTTTCCATTTCTTTCGGCCATGGTGCTGTGTTTCAGCAGTGTCCACATTTGAACTTAGGAGAAAAAAGCATAAATGCTCCTCAGGCTGAATGGTGAGTTCCAGTGACTGCACTAATGGAGAAAACAACTTAAACAGAGCAAGTAACCCATAACCAGGGCCATATTGGTGATTGCTCACAGCTGCCTTCCACACTCAGTGTACAGAGTCTGCTTACCACCCATTCGGAAGCATTCCCCCTCACATGCCACACACAAATGGCAGATTAGCTTTATGTTTTTGTCTTACATCGTGCTGAGCTTGTGCCTATAAAAACCAGGGGCCTCTGTTGCTCAGGACTGTCCACCAGAGCTAGGTGATGAAACCCTATTGCTGGAGACACCATGTGCTTTGGATATATAGGACAGATGCAGAGAAATCAAGGCGGAACTAAGTTGGAAGCTCCCTTCCTGATGACTAGGATTCATGGGGCCGGAACATGCGATGTTGGCTGCCAAGGGAGAAAACTCAGCAGCAGTCTCATCAAGCTGTGCATTCTATATGTGTGCTGATGCAATAGTGGCATGTTTAAGAAATAACCGACCACTTTCTGATTTGATGACAAATTCACAGGGGAAAACACTCCTAGTCCTACAAACCTAGCCCAAAGTCTGTGGCTGGTCTTAGCAGTATGACTGTTACTATTGCTGAATGGATATGTTGTCTAACTGCTATCTAAATATTAATGTTCATGCCCACGGATGAGTGCCGTACCCAGCCTGGGGCAGGGAGGCTGGTGTGGGGGTTGGGTTTTATTTATTCACAGTGTGTGGTGGGTAATGTGAAGGTTCATATCTGGTCAAAGCACTGAAAACAAGAGACTTGTGAATACTTGGCCCTAAATGGGGCATCTATTTGACTCCCTCCATGGAAGACTGAAGAAGAAGACGGGCAGACAGAACGTAAGATCCAGAGGATGGGGAGGTGAGCCATGAAGTACTGTCGTCGGGATATTACATAACCGTGGCACCTGTGAACTCGCTGCAGCCGTATTTACTTGCACAAGACCTGTACAAGATTGGACCTTTCAGTATTCCATCATGTAGAGGCAAGGGGCTACCCCCAGAATCCACCAATATCCAATAGACCAGTGATAAAGGAAAAGACCTTGGGAGCCCTCTCCCCTTCCATGATTAATAGTTGATAGGGCTGGTCTTGTATGAGCTCAGTGTAGGTGAACATACATGTGAGATAATGATTGAATTAGTTGTGTCTGGTCTAGAGGATGGCATTTTACAGTCCTCACACTGTCTTCACGTTCTTAAATCCTTCCCTTCACTTCTACAAAGCTCTTGAGCCTTCCATGTGGTGGTGTAAATGTCACACTTAGAGCTGAGCTCACGAAAGTAACTTCCCAGATTCTTGAGCGGCCATGAATCCCTGCATTCCCCACTGTTGATTGGAAGGAGCAGTCTCTCTGCTTAAGGATGGGCACAGCTTTCTTCAGGCCCGGGGTCAGGCCACTTGACTCACAGCATGGCAAAGACAGAGCCCATGGCTATCATTCTGACATCCTCCACGACAGTGAAGCCTCAGAGCTTCTCAGCTGGCCTATCCCCAGAGGAGCCTAATGCAGGCAGCTGGAGGAAGCCATTTTCCTTTGAGTTCTGAGCTAAGGATTGATGGGAGTATTTTTTTTTTAACCTCTTCAGCCACTAGGACAGTGATCGCAGTCTCACCTTGCAGAGGGTGTACCTGACACCAGGCCTGACCTTGACTGATCCAATTGTCATCACTGAGTCTCACATCCTGTGCTAATACCCATCCCTCCTAAACTGTCTCATTAGGTAGCAAAGGGACAGCTTCATTCGTGCTGGGTGCCAGGCTCCCTCTTCAGAACACCGTCTCAGAACTGTTTTCAAGTCAGTGCAGGAACCACCCCACACCACTGGCATTTTATCTGTCATAGGCCCCCACCCCAACCCCCACCCCCGCCTGTGAACTTGCACTGTGCAGCTGGGAGTGTGGGGGATGGTAATGAAGCAGAAGACTGTGGGCCTACCTACCAACAAAAAACGGAAAAGATTTAGAAAAATGCTTCGTTTTATAGCCTGTTTCACAAATTCACCAGGAATGTGATTTAAAATCTCCTCATCAACCCTGTCTTGATGAGCTGGGTAATGTAAACTATACTACAAGGAGAGAGGCCAAGGGTACACCACAAGGAGTGTGCTTACACACTCAAAGAACTTCCAGGAATTCTTTAACAGTGTTCCACATTAATAGTGTTCCACAACACACACACACACACACACACACACACACACACACACACACAGCTATGTTTTGAGCGCAGAATCCCCACCCTAGCTCTCTCTACCCCTGTCCCCACCACCACCAAATGTGAAGAGCCAATTGTCTGGTTTGGGAAAATGATGACTTGACAATCACTGTCCAATTTCAGGTTAGGGAGATGTCTTCTTCCCACTCTCTATGTATATGACATACTTCTTTTTTTCCTTTTCATGGTTTATTTCAAATTTAATCCTTAAAATGAAGATAACTGTCATAGGAAAATCCCTTACTCTAAGTATATAAATTGCTGAGCATTCCCATGATGATCATCTTTAGAGACTAAATAGCTTAAGTACTACTGCTCATCGAGAAAGACGCACCGCAGGACTGTGGTTGTAGGATAACCAGTTTCTAGCTCTAATTAAGCTTCTGTGACACCATAGATCCAGGAACTTGAACTACTACACCTTGTGGAGGAATGAGCTAGGGGGCTTGTGTTTGGAAGATGGACTTGGTGATGATGTATTCAAGCTGCCATTCTTGCTAACAGGTCCCATTCTTCTTTATTCTCCTTGTACCTGCCTGGAAGAATCAAAACCAGTCTGCAACAGTGCCCACTGAGAGCTAGCCTTTCCAAACTGTTGAAAACACCTGCTTACACACATCAGCACATTCAAACTAGCAGCTCCTTTAGAATTCTAGTGCATCCTCTCCCGTCTCCCATAACTATGAGCTTGCCTTGTGGAAACCTCTACTCTCTCTTGTCCTGTCTTCACTCTTCTTCCATCTGCTCCATCACTATGGACATTACCAGGGGAAACTACTCCAGGTATCCTCTTCCACCAATCTCAGCAGTGAGTTCTCCCCTAGGGCCCCACTGTCACTCAGAACATCAGCACTACCCGTGCACATTGACTGTTTGCTTGGTTGGTTGGGTACCTGTTTGGTTTTTCTGAGCTAGGGTCTTCAGAGGTAGTCCAGACTGGCCTCAAACCTAATATCTCCCTGCCTCTACCTCTCTAGTACTGAGACTATAAACATAAGATATTCTGGCTATCTCCATGCACTTTGAAATTTTGCATCGTTATAGCTGAAATCAACTTGGAAAGTATCCCTGTGTCTTCTGCTAATTCTTCTCTTGTCAGAGAAACTAATGAAAGATTTGATGTAACAGCATTATCCCAGACACCTGCTTGCACATGGCTCCATTTTTTTTCATCAACCAAAGGTTTGGTTTCAGTTTTTAATAACAAGAGTCCAGTGAAAATGAGATTGGCTAAAACTCTGGACAAAACTCCCGGGTGGCTTCCAAAATAAACACATCAACATTCTTATTTGGTACCATCTGCAAGAAAAGCCTATGGTCAGCATTCAGGTTCAATAATGTAAAGATGAAAATTATTAGTTGGGAAATAGGTTTCAGCATCAGGTCTATGGAGGATATTCATAAACAACAGGAAAAATCCTCTTGGAGTTTGAGTCTTCAGAATACCTTCCAAGTGTGCTATATTTAGAATGTGTGTATTAGCTACGTTCCCCCTTTGAGTCACAAGTGTTCTTTTAAATCAAATAGCTTTCAGATACAAACTCAACTTTGTGAATTATGGAAATCTATTCTCTGTCAGCATTTCTGAACATGTTCCTCCAGAGAACTGAACCTCATAGAAAATGATGCCAGTGACTTTTCTCAATTCTCCCAAGAAGGACACAGTGTGGCGCTGGTCTAGAGGCTCTAGAGGCGATCCCTTAATTCCTGAGATACAACGGACAGCTTGGGCATGAGGACTTACCTCTCTTGAAAATCTTGAGAAGGATGCTGGATGTTTCCATGAGCATAGAAATGTCATGATAAGTTCATTTGAGGACTGTTGCAGCATTTCTGGTCCCCGGTTAATACGAGCAGACTCCACTAGAAGAACTACCGGCTAGTCATGAAAGGATGAAGACTAGCTCCTGTGCGCTACACACTAGACACTGTATAAAATCACCTAATCATTAAAACAATAAATCACGGTGTGAGCTAAGCTGTTGTTGCTAGGCCGTTTCACAACTGCAGAGCTGACTGAGAGATGAACTGGCAAAAGCCAAATCTGGCTCTTAACTGCCAGGAAGCAGATGAAATTAATTTTCCTGAGAATGCTGCCAAGGTGTGGCTGGGTTAGAAGGCTGACAGATTGAAGGCTCTATTCACCTGCTGCAACGAGCAGGCGAGAGGAGCAGGTCAAGAGGGAGGCTGTGTTGGTTAAGGATCACAACCAGAAAGATTGAGGCATAAAATGGAGAGAAATGCCAGAAACGGGGCTGGGAGCCCAGAGCCGGTGGGATTCAGAGCAGGTCCTGGAACTTTCTGAAGGGGTGACCTATATCAGGGTCTCATAGAAAGAGCCCAATGAATAAACCACAAGAAAAAATTTAATGCTTAATAGGACCAGTTTCTTCTTTTGAAGGAATGCATAAAGACCAGAATAACCAAATAAAAGTCAGAACACACTACCCCAGTATACAGCACCCTGTCATGCTGACTATTCTGAGCTGAATTTAACTGAGGAAAAACAGATGAGGGAGGGCTCGCTGACCTGCAATTTACTACCTAAAAACAGAGCGTAAATATTCGAGAGGACAAGTGCGGTTTCTGTACCAGGAAGAGACAGGGAGGTTGGGGGAGACAGGAGTCCACAATGAGATGAATCTACACAAAACTCCTGCAGTCATTCATTTCCACCGTTAGCCTCCCTCCATATATTTCCTAGACCTTCCCACAACTTGCTGCTGGTACCCCAAACATCTGTTCGTTTATAGACTCATGCCTTTCCTTGTTAAAACGAAATACAACCTCTTAGGTATATCCACCTTGAGAGGGTTGTCTTCATTTCTCATATATGGAGGCCTCTGTGTACGTGTGAAATATTAATATCAAATATAATTCATAAGCCTTTCTTCCTTTAATATATTTTCTTGGTTTAATTCTCAGGCCTAGTACAGAATAAGGAAGACAAAGGAAAATGTTTCCTCAAACGTACAATCTTCTCTCCTTCCCTTCTACTGCCTACCCAGTTTTCTTTTTAATATTAAAGAATAATGTCTCCAACATGCCTTGAATTAAGGATGACAAAATATCATTAAAGACAATGTATAGTGCTGAAAAATAAAAAGAGGAAGAGGAGCACATTCATTATAAAACAAGTTGATACCAGCATAATGTGGACCAAGAATCAAATGCCCACAACTGAAATCAATGTTCATGATCACAATTCACAGCTACAGACCCAACCTGCCCTGCATGGCTCATAATTTCTTGTGTCGGTGTTTTCCTCCCTATGGCTTTAAAAATTAATAGAAATTATCTAATTTCAAAAGAGAGTAAGCCATTTTGATGTTCTGAATTCAAAACAAAAGACCTTGTTGGGTGTGTCCAACCTTTTGAGGTGGCACCATGACATTGTCATCTACATAATTCACAATAAGAAAAACCACCCAACTGAGTTACCAAAAACTAATCATAGAAAAACTTCACTGGGATCAGCCTGCATATCTACCAATTGATGAATAAAGAAAATGTGGTGTATCCACACCATGGGATTTTATTTCAGTTGTAAAGAAAAAATGAAACCATAAAACTTGAAGGTAAATTGATAAAACTGAGGGTGGGGGAGTTTACACAGAATTGAGTAACCCAGACCCAGAAAGACAACCACTAAATGTTCTCTCTCATTTGTGGATCCCAGTTTCAAATTATTCGACTTGTGTTTGACTTTCTTGGAAATGCCAGAGAGCTTGATGGGGCCACTGTTTGGGGGTGAGAGGCCAAGCCTTCAGGAGGGAGGAAAGTAGACGTAGTAAGTATGAAGTTAAGGTGTAGGAAATACTGGGGATGGAGAGATTTAAGAAGGGATAGAATCTAGGGGACTGGGAGAGTTGGGTGACATCAGTTAACCAGAACAAAGGTGTATGAAAAGCCATATGGAAACCTACAATTTTGTAAGTCAATTTAAAAATATAAGATAAAAATATACTAAATGGGAGGGAAGGGATGGCCAGACTGCAACCCACAACTCCAGAGAGGCTAGCTAATGGGAAAAGACCCTAGGAGGGACACATGGATGATCCTATGAAGGAAAAGTGGATGAGATCTGCATGAGTGGATTGGGTGTTGGGGGGTGGCAGAGGGTGAGGCGTCAAGGATGAGAACATAGGGAAATGGGAGGGTCAAGCTGGAACAAGGACAGAGTGGGAGGGCAGGGAGGAAGATACCATGATAGATGAGGACATCATGGTAATAGGAACAGGCAGGGTGCTGGGGAGGCTCTCAAGAATCCACAAGGTTGACCCCACCTTGGTCTGCTGGCAGTGGTCCAGAGGGGCCTGGACCAGTCTACTCTGGTGACCAGCCTAGCAAATCTCTTGTTTTAAGTAAGTTTGTGATCTTATGTAGGGCCACAGTCATAGCTACCTTTGGCTGCATTTGACCAATGAGCCACAGGTTGGACACATCTGCTATATAAAGACATCCATGTAAAATATCTCCTCCATCCAATTCTATACATATTTCAAATGTAGACTAGGCACTGACCTGCAGAGCTGGCTCAGTGGACCAAGTTTTGCTATGTAATCATGAGGACCCCCAGCACCCAGGTAAATAAGCTAGGCAAGGCAGTACACACCTGAAAACCCAGAGCTGGAAAACAGAAACAGGTAGGTCCTGAGGGTTTTCTGGCCAACCAATACAGCTGAAACAGCAAGCTCCAGGTTCAGTGAGATACCCGTCTCAAAAGAAGAAGGTGGAGTGTCATAGAGGAAGATACCCAAAGTCTACCTCTGACCTTCACACACACACACACACACACACAAACACACACACACACACACACACACACACACACACAGACACACACACACAGACACACACACACACACTCCTACCTCACACATACTTTACCCTATTTTTTTTAAAGGTTGATGAAGCAGTTTATGTGCTGAAAGAGTCTAGTTGAGCATGCTCAAAGTTCTGCACATTTGGACTTGGAGGTGTTTGATATCATAGTATATTTCATCATAAGTAATATTTTATTGGATGAAAGACTTCATAGATCATAAGATGCATCATTAATTTGTATATCAATACAATGTAATTGATTCCCCCCCCCAAAAAAAAAGCTGTTAAAACAGTGAGCAACCACTAACCATAGGAGATTCCTGATTTAAAATGCCTTAGTGGAAGGATGTGTCTCAAAGAAAATGAAAAATGGCAACTCCTTGTCCTTCACTGCACCTCTGATAGGGTCCGTATACCTCTGGAGAAATTTGCAGTCTGCTATGTTAAAATAGGACAGCCCTGCAAAGTGACATAACACTATCTGATATTTTATTTGTGCTGAAATGTAGTGATATTTTATTTGTGCTTTAATAAATAAAGTTTGCCTGGAGATCGGAGGAAATAGCAAGCCATTTTAAATAAACAAAGAAGTCAGGCAGCAGTAGCACACGCCCTCAATCCTATCACTTAGCAGGCAGGACCTCTGTGTGTTCAAGGCCACATTGGGGGACAAACCCAAGCATGGTGACACACTCCTTTAATCTCAGTACCAAACATAGAGTTCTGGAGGCCTGTACAGACATGAAGTGACAGAGCTGGCCAGGAAGAGGAAGTGATGTAACTAGACAGAGAGCAAATCAGATGGCAGAATAGCAAGGCATATAACCCTGGGTACACAGGAACTAACTCTCTTTTTGGAAGCTGCGGAGTTGGTGGGGTGAGGTTAGCTCGTGGTTTGTCCTATTCCTCTGATCTTCCTCTCGGGCTTTAATCCAAATTTCTTGCTCCTTGGTTTTTATTTATTAAGACCATTTAGAAATTAGTCTACAACTATCAGTGCTTCTTTCTGCTTTGAGCTATTTCTTAGACCACTGAGATCTAGGGACTACAGTCTGTAGGTCCTATGGACCTAGCTTAGTCCAGAAAGAAAGCATTCAGTCATGTGCCTTCTCAGTTAGAGAGCACTTCTAAGATCACTCTAAAGCAGCAGAGTGCCTGCACTACCTGATATATACCATGTCCTGACAGTAAGCGCCTAGGGGTTGCCATATACCATTCACAGAACAGAAATAGGCACAGCCGGGTTAAGTAACTTCACTTGCCAGTGATACTGTCATGAGCCAGTGATGCTGTGGTTAGGAAAGCCTGCAATGTCTGCCTCCCATCAATGCTTGCACTTTCTCTGTGATGGTTCAATTTCCAGAATGAGACGCCTAGTCTAAAGCGTCCACCTGGTGTTTTCTGGCCACCAGAGGTAGCCAAGCTTAGTTCCCTGCCCGACCTGCTCCTGTGTGGATACCCAGGCCACCACTTCCTGGGAATATCTGGCCTTGGCTCTGTTCCTCTTGTCTTCTCTCCAGTGGAGTGTCCCCACCTCACCAGCCAGGCAGTGAAGGGAAGCAAAGCCATGGGGTTGGGGGTGTATTCTCTGCTTGTGTTTTCAGAGACTGACACAGCATTTCAACCAAAATGCATTTCAAATCGTCGAATACTTGTTTCCCCTTGTTAGAGAACATACATGCTAGTGACCTCATGAACTCTGTGACTTCACGATTCCAACCTGCTTCTCTCTCCAGAAGGGGAAAAAAGACCCAAAGGCATCATCTTTTCTCTTCACCACCAGCAGACATCAGAGCACTCCGTGAACAAAAATTGGGGGGAAATGTTCAGGTTAATTCTCTCTTCACCCCTTTCACCTGTCCCCATCCAGATTTGTCTAGAAAATGCAAAAGATGGCAAACTTTTCCCCAATGGGGTGTTGGGCAAGACTGAGCTTGCGGAGCTTCACTGAGGATGCACTGTCCCATTAAACAATAAAATACACTGTGCAGTTTCACAAATCCTCAGACCCAGGGGCATTGAGAGGGGCTCATCAAGCAGCATCCATGTGGAAAGAGATGAATACATTTTTACCTGGCACATACATATTTCCTCTGTAGCTGCCTCATAAGCTTGGCTTCTGATGGAGTCACGCTCACTCCTTCCCAAAGCAGACAAAAGGGAGGTAAGGGGACACCGAGAACGGTGGATTTTTATAAGAAAGCCAGAGGAGGGGAGAGTTGGGAAGCCCCCAGATAAACCATTTACAGAATTCTTAAGCACTCAGTGCTTTTATTTTCTCTTGTTTGGTTCACACTTACAATGTGGATTTTTAAAGTCATTTCATTATAGTTTCCTATGGTCAGGCTTATGGTCCATTTTTAGTCTGTTAATTGAAATGATCAAATATTTAATTTCTATCATGATTTCATTTTTCTTCAGTTGTGGGACAAAATCCCTAAAACCTTGTTGAGGCTTTCACGCTGAAGTTAAATGAAGAAAAAGTCCTGAATTCCATTGCCCACTAATTGTCAGACTCCGTGGAAGATTCTAATTAAATCCCATAGGGGAAAAAAAAAAAAAACACGAAGTAATGGAAGACAGTGAAAAGCAAAAGGCTGCCATTTCAACAGCTTAGCTGAGCTTCAAATAGATACAGAAAGTCCTCCTAAAAATGGTTGTGTGCCAGGTTTTTTTTATTTTGTTTTCCATTTTCCAGTCAAGGATAAGAAAAATCAGGAACAGAGAAATGTTGGGCTAGATAATGATATTCTAAGCATTTGAAAGGTAATGTCTATAAAAACTTTATGAGATGTGCTAAATTTATTCCAGACAAAAATCTTCATCGACTGACTGCCTATTAGATTGTCTTCCCTGTCTTTCTTCTTTATAGAGCTGTCACAGGGAGATGCCTCATGCTCAACCAATCATGGAAGATTCTTTAAAAACCCCAGAGAAGAGGGAGATTGGCACATCAACCTAATTCATGTAAATGAAAGCTCCTTCTCCAATTCCAGTGATAACAGCTACCAAAGAATTAAAATTAAATAAAAAATAATGTCTCAAGAGACAATCTCAGACAGAACAAATGATGTATCTTCCCAAATATAAAACACCCTTCTTAAAAGGTAAAAGCACTCAACCTGGGCCACAAACTATTCATGAGATTAAAGAAAGGAAAGGTGTATCTTGACTGATAGACGAAATATCACAGAGTCAAGTGTGGAGGGCATGCACATTCTTACTCGGATGCACCAAGATTAGCGAAGTACATTTTCACATGACCTATCCCCAGACATCAAACCTCACAGGGTCCAGTATCTTTCCAAAGTCATTGTCTACTCAGACCAAAGCAAAGGTCACTCTTCTTCCTTTCCCTACTATGGACTTGACACTTCACAGGTGGCCAGGACGTGCCACGGACTGTGAAAGGAAAGCTGGCTTGAAGCAGCACTGCCCTACAAGCTCTTTCTTTCATGAGTCCAGCTTCTCTAAAATGAGAGCAATACTATCTTGCTTTTGCAACCCACTCCCTGTGAGTAGAGCTCATCCATCTTTCCTGGGCATGCGCTCCCTGTGTAGGTAGAAAGCAAGCCAAGCCCTCCAGACAGGAAAGGCCCTGCCTTACAGTTCTGCCAGCCATCACTTTCAGATATCCATTGTTCCCTCCTTCCACAAGACCTGCCTGAGGAGAGCTCCTGCCTCCCATTTGAGACTCCCACCAGTGGTTCGGTCTCAGCAGGGGCCATGACTCTTCAACCACACCCTCTCTCACTGGATGATTCTGTCTACCAGCACTATTTCTTTCTATACAACCATACTTACAGATTACACCCACAGGTACACTGCCAATCATCTCCAGAAGGTTTGATTTCTCAAGAGACCTAACACCTTACCCAGAACTGTCTTTTACAACTTCTTGGAAACAGTTGTTCATCTCAAACAATCTAATTGTTGTTGATGTTATACAAAGAGAGCCCCTGCCTGGGTCAGCAGTGCCCTGGTACAGCACAGAACTATGTACCTTCCTCTTCCTGCTCCCTCCTTTGAGGGTTTGACACTGTACCTATTTTCCTTTAAGAAAATCTCTCTTCTAAATTCCACAAGCTCTTCCTTCCCATCTCTCTGTCTACCCTTCTGCTTTCTTGGACACAGCTTAAAAGGCCAAGAGGCCATCAAGTCACCTTCTTGTTCAAGGACATAAAATTACCTGAAAGGTGCTATCTTCTGCCAACCCTTCCATCAGGTACATTCACTAGGTATTAAGTTCTATCTACCCACCCTACTCTCCCCTCCATGCTTGCCTTCCCATTCTTCACAGTGTTTGTTTATGCCTCAAATAATTTCCACAGGAAACATGCATTCCATTTCTCTATTGGTCTTAAAATTCAGATAATTCAGAAACTGGAGAGATGGCTCCTTGGTTAAGATCACTGGCTGCTCTTCCCGAGGACTCAGGTTCAATTCCCAGCACCAGTGTGGTGGCTTATAACCATCTGTAACTCCCTGTTCCAGGGAATCTGACACCCTCTTCTGGTTCCTATGGACACCAAGCAAGTACATGGTTCACAGGCCTACATGCAGGCAAAACATCAGATGCCTAGTAATAATAATAACAATAATTTTTAATTTCAGATAATCCTTCAGAAAATAACATCACAGCAATCTTTCTTAAGGTACCATTTTGATGGGAAAGGGGGGCAAGAAGTCAAATATTTTCTGTCCTTCATGTTTTCACTTATCACAAGAGAAATAATAAGCATCCTCCTATACCTACTATAAAGCAGACAGCAGTGCCCTGAAATTTTTCAAATAAACCATGTTTATTACAAGAGTTCTCAAATTCTTCCTTGATTTATTTTTGAATAACTTGTGAATCTTTATTGCCTAGTCTGAATTCATTAAGAAACTGACCCTAAGAGCAATGAGAAGGAATATGTTAAGGCATACAGGAAGTGGAAAAGTGGAAATTTCTAGTGTAAATAAGGGCTCAAAACTCATCTTGTGTTTAGCAGGGATGCTGGTACAGGAAGCATGGACACAAAACACCCATTCTCTATGTTGATCCCCATCTAGTTAGGGGCAAAGCAAATTGTGAGCTCTCAATGGGCCTTGCATACCACATCAAAATATGGATTAAAGGAAACAGGATCTGCATGCAAATTAAGAAGCTGGGCTGACACCAAGTGACTTTGGGTTCAGGACTCCAAAATACTATCTCACATTAACTAGGTGAATTTCAACAAATATGCCTGATTTGTACTGGTTACTTTTTTTTTTTTTTTTTTTTTTTTTTTTGGTTTTTCGAGACAGGGTTTTTCTGTGTCGTTTTGGTGCCTGTCCTGTATCTCTCTCTGTAGACCAGGCTGGCCTCGAACTCACAGAGATCCGCCTGCCTCTGCCTCTGCCTCTGCCTCTGCCTCTGCCTCTGCCTCCCAAGTGCTGGGATTAAAGGCGTGCACCACCACAGCCCGGCTTTGGTTGCTTTTAAACATAGGTGCATCCCTAGGACACCTTGTGACCAATGAAATGTGAGTGAAAATGGGTTCAGACGGAAGTCATAAATCCTTATGTGTAATTCATCCTATCCTGTTCATCTTCTGCCATAGCCATCAGCAACACTGTAGAAAGGGTGCTCACAAGCAGGAGTCCTGGGATGGAATACTATGGGGAAACACCTCCCAGCCAGTCTGCAAAGAATGCAGACCATGAGCAACCAAGCCTTTCTTCTTGGCACACAATATCTGGTTCTCCACTGAACAATACTCCTACCATGTCTGACATCCTAAACCCTACCTAATTAAAAATTCACTTGGTTTGTGAGGCTGGGAAGTCTAAGAACACGGTTCTAGTTTCTGGGGACTTCACATGTCATCCTATGGCAGGAGATGGGGAGCAGGGGGAAAAGTAGCAGGGGTTGTAGGAAAAACCCCTTCCTGTCTTATGGCTCAGTGTCCTTACCAGTGGCCTTGTAGCCTTTGAACTTGGTCTCCCCAGGCCTGCAAATGCTCTGTATTGCATGACTAGTTTCTTATGAGTCAAGTCCCAGCTATTGTCACCTCTTCTGGGAGGCCTTCCATGGTTGCCTACCTAAAGATTCCTCTACCATGTACTTGATATCCTTTCCTTAGTCTCAGAGCTTTTATCACTACTGGAAAGTATCTTTCATTTCTGTCTGATATATATGTTTATATTTTATATATATATATACTTTATATATATGCTTTATATATATAAATATATATGTGTTTATATTTAGAATTAAATTCCCTAACAAAGGTCATCTTTTTCCCTCCTTTGTCTCTTTCTTCCCAGTAACTCAAACAGCATCTAGTATATAATGTGTTGAATAAACATTGGTGGAAGAAGCAAACCACGGATCCTGCTCTTTATTCTCTGTGTGTGAAGGAGTTGAGTCTATAAACTCAAACCTACAGAGTGGCCAGCAGTTGACATGTTATGAGGTTTGTGACCCCCACACACACAGTAGTTTTTACTCTTCTCAGTCAGTCTTTCAAATACACAATGCCTATTCAAGGGTTACCGGATTTTCTCTGTTTATTCCATCGCTTGCCTCAGCTACTAATAATGATCCCTCCTGCTTAGCCAACAGTTTTCCTATATGACACCCATTATGCATACATAGTCCCCACAGCACTGGGGAAAAAAGGCTCCTGCTCCTGGGGTGGTTGGTCATGTGATCCACAAAAGCAGATTTTGCTAGTCAAAAGTATCCATTAAAAATAGGAAGCTGCCTCCTAAATGTCTGTAGAAGTCTGTGGTTTAGTTCACAATATCTTAACAGATTAAGTTAATGCAAATAGCAGATGTATTCTGTAGCAGGAAGACAAATGTTGAGCAGAATTAAAGTTATTCATGTGTAGTCACAGTGGGAATATTTGCATGATATTTTCTTAATTGCTTCAAAACATGACTTGTAAACAATAAACAAATGGGGGGAAAGCTAGCAGAAATTAGCCTCCTTTTCTTTCTCTTTTAAACCACCGATGTCTTTCTTTGAGTGATTGTCTTTGTGCTCTGAAAGCCCAGTGGTAACTTCTAGTCTCTAGAGCAGCTTGTGGACCTGTCACCTCTGTGGAGACACTCACAGTGTACCCTTAGTGATGAGATGTCCTCCTCCAGAAGCAGTTAAGAGACCTTCTCTCCCTCCTGGGGCTACAGATTCATCTGTTCTGTTTTCCTGATAATATGAGCGCGTTGGTAATTCACATGACTTGAAAACAGCTTGCATCTATTAAATTTTCTGAAAATATTCCAGTTATTTTGCTCTTGTTGATATATGCTTGTGTGTTATTTTCTGTGAGCTACTGTAACAAGACACCATAAGCTGGAGAGCTTCAGCCACAGAAATGGATCATATCACGTTGCTGATGCTTGAAAATCTAAAACCAAGATGGCCACAAGATAGACTCCTTTGAGGGCTCTGATAAATAGCATGCTACACATTTGCCTCAGCTTCAGTGCCTATGGCAATATTTCTCATCCATTGGCTGTGGTACTACTTGAGAAGGATTAGGAGGTGTGGCCTTGTTGGAGGAAGTGTGTCACTGAGGGCAGGCTTTGGGATTTCAAAAGCCCAAGCCAGGCCCTCCCTGCTACATGCAGATTTGAATGTAGAATTCTACTTCTCTAGCCCCATGTCTGCCCACATGCTGCCATGTTTCCTGCCATGATGATAATGCACTAACCTCAGAAATTGTAAGCAAGTCCCAATTAAATTCTTTGCTTTGTAAGAGTTGCCATGGTTGGGGTGTCTCTTCACAACAATAGAACAATAACTAAGACAGAAGTTGGCTCTAGGGAATCAGGTATTCCTGCGACAGGTCTGATCATGCTGCTTGTTGGAGTAATATGGAAGACCTTGGGACTTGGTACTAGAAAAGTAGTTGGATGCTCTAAGTGGGAATTAATGGGCCATACCAATAGGAGCATGGAAGACAGTGCTGCTGAGAGCAGTGTAGATTATGATAGCAAGGCTTTAGAAGTTCAAAGGGGAAGAATATTAGTAAGTAACCTACTAGAGCCATCTCTGGTGATACTATGGTGAAGAATGTAGTTGCTTTCTGCCGTTGTCCAAAAAAAAAAAAAAAAATGCCTGGGACTAAATTGAGGATTAATGGCATTGGTAGAGGAGATGTTCACAAAGCCTCCTACTGACTCTGTGGTGTGGTTATTAGGATCACTCTTATACAGCTCTATAGTGAAAAGGAACTAGCTGAGCAATGAAGACTATTGAGGAGAAAATTCTATATGGTATTTTCTATATAGAAGACTGTATGAGGAGAAAGGGTACACCAGGAAATGTAATGGAGCTAAGTCTAGTGCTCAAGAAGATAAAAGTTTAAAAAAAGCTTGGTGCTAAATGGACAAGGGAGTGGTAACCTGAGGGTAAGACTCCACCCAGCCAAGCTTCCAATTTATGAAAAGGAATGAAAGAAAAGTGTAAGCAGTAAAGGAAACCATTGAAAACAGAAATCTAGTGAAAATATACTTAAAAAGAGAAGTTCCAGCCCCAGCTAGAAGTAGAAATTGGAAGCTTCAGCCAATGGGACTCTGGCTTTAGAGTAAAGAATACAAGGGTCATGGAATTTCCCGCCACGGCTAAGGAAAGCTGCTAAGGTCAGGCATGTGTCAGGGTGTCCCTACATGGAGGCTCAGAGAGGCCATTGTGTGAAGTTGTGAAGGTGAAATCCAGATTTCCTTGGAGACAACAAGATGTTAGAGATGCCAGAGCCATGGGATACCTGCAGAGGAGAGCTGCTAACAGGGTGAAGAACCAGCCCAAGTGTCGCAGTCAATAAAGTTGAAAGGCATTGGTGAACTGAAGAATGCTTTGATATCAGACATGAAAATGCAGAATTTGGAATTTTCTTTGCTAATTTTCTATCTTGCTTTGGTCTAGTATTTCCTCACTATGCCCTCTTTCCCTCCTTTGGGGTGGTAATGTATATTCTGTGCCATTGCATGTTAGAAGCATGCAATCTGCTTTTTATTTTGATTTTATGGAGGGTTACAGTTAAGAGATTGCCATAAACTTTGAACTTTTAAACAGTATCAGGACTATGATAGACTATGGGGACTTTTGGACTTGGGCTGAATGCAGTTTTGTGTTATAATATGGCTACAAGTCTATGGGGGCCATGGAGTGGAATGTAGTGTTTTGAATGAGAATGGCCCCACAAGTTTGTACATTGAATGCTTAGTCATCAGAGAGTGGCACTACTTGAGAAGGATTGGGGGGTGTGGCCTTGTTGGAGGAAGTGTGTCATTGGGGGTGGATTTTGGGGTTTCAAAAGTCCAAGCCAGGCCAAGTACTCCTCCCTTCCTGCTGCATCTAGATCCAGATGTAAAACTCTCAACTCCTTGTCCAGCACTATGTCTGCCTGTGTGCCTCCATGCTCCCTGTGATGATCATAGACTAGACCTCTGAAATTTTAAGCAAGCCCCAATTAAATAATTTCCTTTATAAGAGTTGCCATGGTTACAGTGTCTTCTCACAGCAATAGAACACCAACTAAGACAATAACCTTCCTCTTTGTGTGTCTTCATGTGGTTCTCTACATATAAAGACACCAGTCACATTAGATTCAAGGAACAACCCAGTCTAGTAAGACCCCCATCTTAAGTAATTACTTTTACATCTAACCTTCTTCCAAACAAGGTCACATTCTGAGGCTTTAGGGGTCAGAAATTTAACATATCCTCAGCTGGTGATTTTTGTTTTCTTTTCTTTGTAGGGGAACATATTCTGACCCATAACACTATGAATCTCCAACATGTTATGAGTATATATACCTAGTAATTAAAACTGAGGTACGCACATACCTCAATGTGTCTATGAACCTTTTTATACATAGGTATAATATACTAATCTACTAATATTTTGTTTTTATTATGTTAGGTACATAATAAACCCAAAAATAGAAATTTAAAAATGGGGGGAAAGGGTGAGAAGGAACAATACTTGGTTCCTTTGGACCCGGTGAACCATCCTACCTCCTTATTTTGAAGAACACTGCCCGAGTGAGTGAGAAGATGAACTAAATTCTGTGAGGCAAGGAAAAGTAAAAGACATTCAAGAAAGAGCAACAGAGTAACTGAACTCGAAAGAGTGTCTGAAACAAAGCTGAAGTTTGTGACTAAATGCACTAAGTTTCACTTATCATAATTTAAACAATCCAGCACTTCATTA
Organism: Peromyscus leucopus; assembly: GCF_004664715.2. Taxonomy (NCBI): domain Eukaryota; kingdom Metazoa; phylum Chordata; class Mammalia; order Rodentia; family Cricetidae; genus Peromyscus; species Peromyscus leucopus. The sequence continues at coordinate 16,419,600 of NC_051071.1, read as the reverse complement.
GAAGTAGGAACGTTATTCTAAAGGAATTAGAGTCAAGGGCTTGATACCACAGCGGTGGAGTGCTTGCCTAGCGTTGACAGAAACTGAGTGTTATGGTCCATGTCCTCACTCTGAGGCAGAGGCATGATATCCAGCTCAAGGCCATCCTTCGGGACACAGGCAGTTGGAGCCAAGTGTGAAACACATGAGACACATTCTACTCACTCCCCTAGAACTCAGTGAACAGGCATCCATTCTTGTTCCACTTCTGTTTTTTTTTTTTTTCTCTTTGCCTCCTTAAGTGACATTTTATCAGAGTTGCTTAAGCATCATTAAAGAGAATATCTAAGTGTGCTGTCAGAAGACCTTGAAGATCTTGGTTATACAAAGCCTAATAGATGGAGAAAATGTTGTCTTTGCTCTGAGATTCAGTTTTCTGGCTAAGAAATGGGTAGCAATGCCTGCCTTGGGTAGTGGTGCTGTCTTAGTTAGGGTTTCTATTTCTGTGAAGAGACACCATGACCACAGCAACTCTTTCTTTTCTTTTTTTTTTCTTTTTTTTTTCTCGAGACAGGGTTTCTCTGTGTAGCTTTGCGCCTTTCCTGGGACTCACTTGGTAGTCCAGGCTGGCCTCGAACTCACAGAGATCTGCCTGGCTCTACCTCCCGAGTGCTGGGATTAAAGGCGTGCGCCACCACCGCCCGGCAACACAGCAACTCTTATAAAGGAAAACATTTAATTGCAATGGCTTATAGTTCAGAGGTTCAGTCCATTGTCATCATGACGGGACAAGGTGGTGTGCAGACAGACATGGTGCTGGAGAAGGAGCTGGGAGTTCTACATCTTCATCTGCAAGCAATAGGAAGCAAACTGTGACACAGGGCACAGCTTGTGCCTAAGAGACCTCAAAGCTCACCCCCACATACACACAGTGACACTTTCCTCCAACAAGGCCACACCTACCCAACAAAGCCACATGGCCAGCTGTGACTAGCTACACGAACTTATTAACACAGAGCACCCATGGCTCACCGATCAGTACCTGAGGTCAGACCACAACCATTGTAAACCTCCCAGTTCAGTATCTATAAGATGCGACAATTAAACTCATCCTGAATCTCTCAGAGAGGTTTTGTTAGAATGTAATGGGAACACATAAATGTAAAGACACACTTTATCATCAGCAAAAAGGAGACTTTAAAGCTACAGTGCTTACTACTGTTAGGATGAGGATGTAAGTGCCATTTTCGGATTAATGTGCTGCACAACAGCAAAGCTGTGCTCTAAGTCTAAGAGACAGGAGGAGAAAAATTAGCATCCCTCTGTTGGCTCTTGTGTTATCCACACTTACCTCAGGAAGGAGAGTCGAAGGCTTCATGTATGGGAGCACTTTTGGGTGCTGAGGGACAAGCCCACAGGAAAGCAAAGCATCTGTCACCCACACTCTCAGTTTGTCATGTCAGCAGCTAAGAAACTTCAGAGAAATTCAGAAAACCCCACTTTGTCATTATTGTTCATTGTCTAGGAACTTTGTTGTTTGAGACCCTTCTTCACCTCGGGTCTCATTGATCTCACTTGCCCTTTGTTCCTTTGGGGCTTCTAGTTTGTTTCAAGGCTTCGGAGTAAACAGATACTGAAACAGACTGGCTTGTCCCCAGCTATCACACTGAACAGACCCTCGGTCTGTCGGTCCGTCAAGTGCCCAGGTGAGGCCAGGTGGCAGCCTGGGACGACACTCCCTATAGCATGCATAATCTATCATGGTTAATTTTTATTCTCCACTTGATTGGTTTAAATGAGAACTGGAGCACTAATGAGTAAAGCTGTGGGTGAGCCTGGAAGGTTTCTGGAAGATTAACTGAACAGAAAGTCCTGCCTTGAAGGTTGGTGGCATCATCCCCTGGCCTGGGGCCCCAGAGTGAGTGAAAAGGACAGCAGAGAAGCCCTGCCGTGAGGAGGTGCTTTCTACTCTGCTGCCAAGGTGGGAGCAAGTAGGTTCCGGTGGCTCTGTAACACTAGGAGCTGAGGCCACTGCCATGGCAGATGATAGCCCCTCACCCTGCAATCCAAAGGACACCCATCCTCCCTAACCTACTTCTTCTCATGAACTTGGACACATGAATAACAAAAGGAACTAAAACATCCCGTCAAATGTCACCCACCGGCACACACATACAGGTCTTAGGAGTCAAAATTTCTCAAAATTCTCTACTCACAAACCCATTTTCCCCATAAGTTTTTATATAATCCCAGGAAGATAGATATATAAAATAGATATATCAATCAAGCACTCACAATAAATCACAAAGAAATTTGTTGCTTTAAGAGTTATTGTTCGCCGGGCAGTGGTGGCACACACCTTGAATCCCAGCACTCAGAGAGCAGAGCCAGGAGGATCTCTGTGAGTTGGAGGCCAGCCTGGGCTACCAAGTGAGTTCCAGGAAAGGCGCAAAGCTACACAGAGAAACCCTGCCTTGAACACCCCCCCCCCAAAAAAGAGTTATATGTTCATTTATTGTGTGTATATCTGTATGATATAGATATGAGTGTGGGCATAGCTGTGCCCTGGAGTGTGTATGGAAGTCGGATGACTTTTTGGAAGCCTACAAGGTTCCACTTTGTTTTTGAGGCAAGAAGCTGTTGCTTCTGATGCTGTACCAAGTACATGAGGTTCTGGATGATTCGCCTGCCTCTGCCCTCCATCTCACCCCAGGAATGCTGGAATTACAGATGTGCGCCTCAGCATCTGGCTGTTACACGGCTTCTGTGGATTGAATTTACTTTTGCCGGGATTGCATCAGAACTGCTTTTATCTGGTGAGTCGTCTCCTCAGCCCAAGAAATGTATTGCACAATTCTTTATTACACATATAATTCTACCATTTCTTCTAGATGAGAGCAAGTGTGTACACTGATGAGAGCTGTGCATGCTGACTTTCACATGAAGAATTCAGTCTTGGTTGAGTATTTGATGTTACAGGATGTGGACATGGAGCATCTTCATGTTTTTCAGAGTTGATCTACACTTTGGTCCTGTAATTGTCAATGCTGAGAATGCAGATTCATAGAAATACATGGTAAAAAAATGGTAGAAGTAAGTTGTTTCAAACTCTGCCCTAATCTCAAGCTAAAGTCAATTAAACAAGAAGTTTTAAAATTTAAGTCAGCAACTCAAATAGCAATTCTTAAAATGAAACACTCGAAGACAATGCAATCCAAAGACAAACTGGCTCCTTTCTTGCTGGAGAATGATGGAAGAAAAATATTTAAAGTCTTTGCTTCCCATAATTAAACCATTTTTTCATATAAGAGAAAGTTTTATACTTCAGCAAAACTTCACATAACATATCATAGTCTCAAATCTGAACCAAGGTGTTTCAGGCTGCATTGATGGGTATTGTGTGATATAATGGTGGTGTGTTCCAAACTAAGGCTGCTGTGAAGCTACTAAAGTACAGCATGGGACACAGAAAGGTAGCAGTAACATTTTGGACTTGCTATACATTTCATTTTCAATTCACACTTGATCACACAACATTTCACATGTGAGCTCTCGACTGTCAGTAAAAGGCGCTGGCCCCCAAACAGCAAACAGCTACAAGAGGCTCTTCGTGGAGAGGCAGCAACCAACAGCCAAGGGTCCTGTTCCTCTTGTGCCCTTTGCCTCTCCTCAACACCAACCTCTGGCTTCATCTCAAGGAGCATCTTGACTTCTCTCATCTTTTATCTACCTCCATGGTTTCCCATATGATACCTTCTCTGGAATTATCCTAACTTCCCTCCACCAACCCCCAAATCACATTTCTGGAAGACTGCCTCCCAATGTTCAAATGTTTTTGAAAGTGCACAAATAAGTGATAAACAATTTAAGGAAGAACGAGTTTCCTCTGGCTTGTGCTGCGAGAGAATACCATCTGTCAGGGTGGGAGAGTCGTGGCAGTGGATGTAGCTGTCAGTATGCAGCAGGAGTCCCAGCCTGCTTATTCACACCTTGGCAGGTCTGAAAGCTGAGAGTAGAGAACTCTGCCCCTCAGCTGGCTTTCTCCTGTTCTCCTTTTGATTCAGTCCAGGACCCCAGCCCAAGGGATGATGCCACCCACCTCCAAGGTTGGGTTTTCTTCCTTAGTTCAGCCTCTTATACAAAGAACATTCTAGCAAGTCTTCTTAAGTGACACATGTATATATACATAACTTTAGGGCAACCATCTTCATCCAGTTTCCATTTACTCTCCTGTATCCTTATTTGGCAATACTAACCTGAGCTTGCCTCTGGATACAATGGTTTCTGTGTGTTCCTGTCTTAGCTCCTGGTTCTCTCCTCATCTGTCCCTCATGTGTTGTCTTTGAAAACCCCTCTGCATCCTAGAAGATGGGATAGAGGTGGCAAGCAGAGCACCTGCTCAGTTGTGTTTCCAAGCATGGACGTTGAATATGATGCAGAAGGAAGCCCAACCTCGTGGTCAAGTAGTGCTCTACATTTAAAGGAAAGCTGTCTCCTCCATCTCTGAAGTTCCATGCACTTCTCAGTAGAATACAGAATACCTCAGGACTTTTTAATGAAGGACAGATTCTGTGAAATAAAGTGAAAAACTCTAAGTTCCCTGTGAGCATCAGTCAGTTGTACCTACCCTTCCTCTGCTCCAGCACTTAACACTGAAGAACAGGCAGAGGGCTTTTCTGATGACAAGGATGAAGTCATCAAGCCTTAGGTCAGAGGTCTACAACACCAGCCAGACAAATGATCCACCACAGGCATTATAAATATCATGACGTCCATGGACACTACTGACCACATAAATCAGCCACACTCGCATGGAACAGAAGACTGCAGCATCAGCTGGCCAGTTACAAGGATGAAAATGAGGAGAAGGAAGAGGAGGAAGGAAGAACCTGCCTTCAGAAATGTTTAGTCAAGTACAATTAATATGTGTGTGTGTGTGTGTGTGTGTGTGTGTGTGTGTGTGTGTGTGTGTAGCCAACGGCTCCTCATCAAATTTATTCTATTCTGCTGGGGTGATCCAAGTCTAACTGAGCTCTTTCAAGTCACCATGTTTTGAGTAAAACTATCCATAGTTAAAGCCTATAGTAGACAACAAGGCACTGCTTTTTTTTTTTAATTTGAGAAAATAGTTTATAATTCAGTACAAGCAAATTTATGACAGTGTAGAAAAGATGAAGTTATCTTAAAGTCTTTATTTTTTTTCATTTTACATACCAACCACAGTTCCCTCTCCTCCTCTCCTCCCACTCCTCCCCCCATCAACTCCTCAGAGCAGGTAAAGCCTCCTATGGGGAGTCAACAAAGTCTGGCCTATCAAGTTGAGACAGGACCAAGCCCTCCCCACCGCATCAAGTCTGAACAAGGTATCCCACCATAGGGAATGGGCTTCAAAAAGCTAGTTCATGAACTAGGGATAAGTCCTAGTCCCACTGCCAGGGGCCCCACAAAGTGCCCAAGCCGCACAACTGTCACCCACATTCAGAGGGCCTAGTTTGGTCTCATGCTGGTTCCCCAGCTGTCAGTCCAGAGTCCATGAGCTCCCACTAGCTCAGGTCAGCTATCTTTGTGGGTTTCCCCATCATGATCTTGACCTCCCTTGCTCATATAATCCCTCTTCCCTCTCTTCAACTGGACTCCACAAGCTCAGCCTGGTGCTTGACTGTGGATCTTTGCATCTGCTTCACTGGATGAAGGCTCTATGATGACAGTTAAGGTATTCATCAATCTGATTCCAGAGGAAGGCCAGTTCAGGCACCCTCTCCACTATAGCTTGGAATCTTAGCTGGGGGTCTTCCTTGTAGATTCCTGGGAAGTTCCCTAGCAGCAGGTTTCTCCCTAACCCCATAACAGCTCCCTCTATCAAGATGTCTCTTTCCTTGCTGGCCCTCTCTGTCTGCCCCCAAGTTGACCATCCAGTTCTCTCATGTTCTCATTCTCTCTCCCAACCCCCTAACCCCCTAACCCCTACACCCCATGCTCCCAGTTTAGGAGATCTTATATATTGATTACAAGCAAGCAAGAATATGAGCAGGAACACATACACACACACACACACACAGAGAGAGAGAGAGAGAGAGAAAGAGAGAGAGAGAATATAAGATGTGGTGCTGTTTTCTTTCTATATAACATGCATACTAAGAAAAATCCTCCAAAACAAAAGTCTCAAACAGGCAAATATATAAAGCATAACATGATACTTCAGAAGCCAAGTCATAAAGCCTGGTAAACACAGCTTGGATTTTCCTTCACAAAGGGAGAAAGAATCCAAACCTTATTCTTGTCAGAAGCATAAATTGTATTGCTGGAAGTAACAGCGATCTATTTAGCACCATCCCCCCAGGACTCACTTCAGCCTATTTCCTTAAGTGCTGTGTTCTTATGCCCTGTTGCATACTTCCCTTTTAGGCATACTGAACTGAACATTCTAAAGTCGAAGCATTTAGGGATGCAAGGTCGGCTGAAGATGTACCCCTAGAGAAAATGAGTCATTTATGTATCAGCCACCACTGCTGTATGAGTATGCCAGAAAGAAATTATTTACAGAGCTGCTGTTCTCGGTTTAAAACTTCCCACGTTGTACTTGCTGGCCAATTGATTTTTGCTCTGGTGTGTTTACTCCTGATCTCCTATCTCCCAGGATAAAGGAACTCCCTGACTTTGGACTCAGCTCTCTGACTCGCTTTGCCCTGGAATGTTCGCAGATTGGCTGAAACAAACACCTTGGATGTGTCTGGGCAGGTGTGCTTGCTCTCCTGCTCATCCGAGGATCAATATTCCAGGACCAGTCCCAAGAGAATGAATACCTAAGGAATAAATATGAATGGGATGTGTGATGAACACCAGTGTGTGAAGCTGAACCACACAGCTAAAACCAGCCCAGGCTAGCTAACTCTAACACAGCCCACAACTGTGCAGGCCACAATAAATGACTGTTATTTAAGCCACTGTATGTTTAGTGTGGTGTGCTACACAATATCTAACTAATACACAATGTTAAAAAATGCAAAAACCCATAGAGAAAAATTGCCTTTGAAATTCATTTGGGGGTTGGTTCAAAGATTAAGAGCATATTACATATTAATTTTGCAGAGGGCCTGTGTTCAACTCCCAACACTCACATCAGGTGCTTGTGACTCCAGCCTCTGTAGGTACCTACCCTCATATGCCCACATATTGATACACACAAATATACATAATTTAAAAATAGGCCGGGCGGTGGTGGTGCATGCCTTTAATCCCAGCACTCGGGAGGCAGAGCCAGGCGGATCTCTGTGAGTTCGAGGCCAGCCTGGACTACCAAGTGAGTTCCAGGAAAAGGCACAAAGCTACACAGAGAAACCCTGTCTCGAAAAATCAAAAAATAATAATAACAATAATAATAATAATGACAGGGAGCTGGAGAAATTACTCAGAGATTCAGTGCTCTTCCAGAAGACCCAGATTCAACTCAAAGTACCCACAAGGTGGCTCACAACTGTACAGTTGCAAGAGTTCCAGTGCCGCCTTTTTCTGTGCTCCTGGGCAGCAGGTATGCAAGTGACACACAGACATACATGTAAGCAAAACTCCCATACAAAATTAAAATTTGAACAATAATAATGAGGATGATACATGTTTAGAAATCCATTTTCTATAGTCAGTAAAATACTATTTTTGAAGTAAGTTGCCTGGGTGAAAAGTCATGTTATGCTTCAAAATAGTCACACTGTGGTGACCAGAACTGAATCTACTGTTGTCATTTGGAAATAAACCAAATAATTATCTATTTCAGTAATTGTTTTAGGTGTACAAAATTTTGAAGCTGAACTAAAAAAATCTACTCCAGGTTCACAATGGTGAAAATGCCAATTTGGCTATTGGCTATATATCAGTAATCATCATGCCTCACATGCCCTTGGCACTCATACATTAACCCGCATTTTCTCAGAACACTACATTAAATTGTTTGTGATTATTTACGCCCATTTTAAAGATGAGAAAACTGAGGCTAGGAATGTTTAAGTGATGGCTCAAAGCATCACACTGAGAAGAGACAAGACTGGGGTCTGTCCCACCTCTGTTTGACTCAACACTCAAGCTTTCACTATTGCCTTTCAGAGTTAGAGAACAAATGTATAGGAAGTAGGATGCAATGAGAACTCTTCTCCTCCCATGAAGAACAAATCGCTGTGTGAACGGCAAGTGTGTGGCTCTTCTGTCCCCTGGCCTACTGAAAACCATGGCTGATTCCCGCAAATGTAGAAATTCAATTCAATTAAACAAGTATTTCTTTGGACTCAGGCTGAGGATTCCAGTGTGGATGTGAAACGCACTGCCTTCTTCCTAGGAAACAATCGCTGTTGAAAGGATCCTAACTGAGAGTCCCAGTGTGAGCTCTATCTTGTTTAATGCAGGGTGAACAGATGTTCAGATTAACGATGGCTGGGGTGGGGAAGAGGGTGAGGATTGGGGGGTTAGTTACATTTGCTCACTGAGAATGCTCGTTCCTTCCTGAAGGCAGTGTGTGTGTGTGTGTGTGTGTGTGTGTGTGTGTGTGTGTGTGTGTGACTGCTGGTTGGAGCAAAAGATGGAGGACAGTGGCCATACCAAATGCTCTGTCAGTGATTGTCCATGTGTGGGGCCAGGGGGACTGCAGGCCAGCAGGAGTGAGCTAGATGTATTGACCCAACAACAAAAAGGTCAGCAGGAGGGTTGGTACCGGTTCTGCAGGGGGTTGTAAGACATTTCCCAGCAAAAAAGGAGGAAGAGTCTGTTGAATCTACGGAATTTTCCCAAGAGAAAAGCAGAATTGTAATACAGTGTTGTTATGATTCTATTGTCCAAAAGGGTTCAACTGTCATCAGCCCCTGCATTTTAGAAGTCCAGGCATGAGACTCTCTCCTCCACCCCCACTTTCTGATCTACAAGCAAAAGGCAGATTTGTCTGCGATGTCCTCCACCTTGCCATCTGACTCAAGGGGAAGGACAGGATACTTCCTATGCATTTCAGAAATGGGATGCTAATTGTCTAAAGAGATTTATCATGATGAGAAGGTTTGTGTTCCATAATGTTTCTTCATCAGTTTCTTCATCGCTACTCTAGAACTGAGTGTTTAGTAAACAATTATCAGTAAATCAATACAGACCCACACAGAACTCCTAAGCACAGTCTAAGATTATGCATATCATTAATTGCTATTTCTCTCTTTGCTGAAAAATAAGTATACCAGAATTCACTTTGTGCATAATTTGAATTCTGATTCCAAATTTGTCACTATCTCACCAATGCCATTTGTGACCTTATGTAAGTGATTTAACTGCAGTGAACCTCAGCTGGCTTCCCTCTGAAAACATTGCAAAAAGCCAATAGTCAGAAACCAGGAACATGGGTACTTTTGCAAGACAAAGGAGAAACACTGATAACTCATAGCTATTATTATTATTATTGATACTGCTAGATTTAAAATTGTGTCACTGATCTCATTTTGTAATCATTCTGTGACATACATTTTAAAATGTCTCTCTTAAAACATAAAATTTAGAGGGAAATGCATTTAACTACATCTGCTTTTGGAAACCCTCAACTAGCTGTATCCTGTGTGCAGAACATTGTTCACAGGCCCGCCCCTTCTGCAGCCCAAGCTTCTTGGAGTCTTGTGAGGAACACAAAAGTCTGTATCTGATTGGTTCAGATTTAGGACCTTGTCTAAAGTCCACATCAACTTTAAATTCTGAAAGAGAAATGGGATTTAATGATGACTTCTGAAAGAGACGGGTCCCCTCAAAATGTGAAAAACTTGTCAATGCTCAGTTACGTGACCTATCTGATTCTTCTCTCAGTAGTTGACAGTGATCAAAGTCAACTGTTCATGATGGCTCATGGCCCAGGCCACCCCAACTCGTGAAAAAAGGCTGTCTTTGCCTGAACTGAGTTGCTTCCCTCCTTCCATCTTACAAAACTTACCTTACATGACTCCATTAGCTTAGCTTCGAAAACCTCAGCCAATGGAAACCGGATAGTTAGAAGACTCACTGTTATTTTCTCATGGTAGATGAGAAAAAGCATTTTGTTGTTGTTGTTGTTTGAACTCTTGTTTTCTTTAGAAGCTGGACTGCTTTCAGTCTTTCTACCCAGCAAGCACCTGTTCAGTTGAGGTCTTGGTCTCTATTGTTTTCCTCCTCAGCATCCTCTTTGGTAACAGCAGCCTGACATCCTGCTAGGATCCTGTGCAAGATTCTTAGGACCATCACTCAAGAAGCCCTGGTCCCCAGCTAAGTTACCCATTCTTTCATTGATCGATATTTCGCCAATTTCTTACTACTGTATATAAAATTTCTGTGAAGAGCTTTGTTGGGCTTCAGTTTGTCAGAAAGTGCTGATATGCCTTGCAATTTCATGATGCAGAAAAAAACCATCTATCATTGCTTACAGGTATGGTACAGCACTCATTAGCTACAGATTATAAAAATGACAGGAGTTTAAGGAAGTCTCAAGGGCACTCTGGCACGCTGCTCTGCCTTGACAAGGAGCTCTGGCACTCCTCTTAGTCACTGTACATCTGGGATCTACCAGCTTTCAATTTGATGGTAAAAATTTTAATGGATTGTTTATTTCTTCTCCTCTTCTTCCTCCTTCTAATGGAAGTTTATCTTGCTAGTTAGAAAAAGGAGTCGGGGTCACCTGGATGACTCATTAGGTTAAAGCATTTGGGGCCAAAACCTGTCAACCCAAGTTCCAAGAGTTCATGAAAGGTTGAAGCAAAGAACCAGCTCCCAAAAGTCATTCTCTGGCTTCCCCTGGTGCTCCAAGCACCTCCACTCACACACACACACACACACACACACACACACACACACACACACACACAAGAATTATAAATAAAAGTAAACCACAGCAAAGCACATTTATGATGAATATTTCTGAAGATGCTGAAACTCATTAGCAGTCACAGATACATAAGCTAGGACCATGAGACACACAGTCTCTGATCTAGGTCGGCAAAGCTCATGTCTGATATCAAAGATTATAAGATATGGACCTATGAGGACTTTTATTTTGCTGCACAGTTGTAAGAAAGCAAACTGAGCACTGGTAGGTCTACTTTGAAAAAAAAAAAGTGACATCGTGTTGTAAAGAGGAATCTTCACAAGCACTGAAGCCTGGGGACACCAGAGAAACCCCTCAAGTGTACCTGGAAACATAAATCAGAATTTTCATAGCAATTTTATTCATGGCAACAAGAACTGGAAACATTTCAAATGCACATCAGAAGGATAATGGATGAACAAGCTGTGGTCAAGTCACATAATGGAAGATTACAAAGCAAGAAACGTAAGTGGTTTAGAACCTCACAAACAACATGGGTGAACCGCACAATGCTGAATGAACTAGCAAATTACAACAGATAGCATAAGACACATACCTTTATATGCACATATAAAACTCAAAAAGCAATCGAAAGTAAGCAATACTTTCTCTGAGTAAAATGAATTTAGTAAAACAATCTATATTAAATTCATTCTTGGGCTAAGAGAAAGCAGAGAGATGGGGGTACGGGATGCAGAAACAATTGCAATGACGTCTGCTTGTTTAAATTCGGGTGGCCACCCAAATTTACAGCTCTTAACTGTACAACATTTGCTTCACTGCTTACATGTATGCTACATGTATCCTCACATTGAAGAATATAATATCATCTGAAAATGTAAAGAAAAAAATTGTACACATTTCCTAATAAACTGTGGCTATGCGGAGGTATTCTGGATGTCCATTTCCCAACAACCTTTCTTTCTGACTTTTACTTATTTTCATTTTTTAAATCTCACCCACATTACATTTTTCCTAGGCCACTTCTTGTGGGAGCACACATTCCAAGCACTCATTAGTTCCCATAAAAGAGGAGAAGAAGATCGAGGATTAACTGATGTCTCATGCCTTGGCCAGGCACACATGTTTAAAGTGCATGCTTTCTTCATGACAGCAAGAGCCATTGCTATCAAGACCATGAAGAGAATGTTATGTTCTTCCTTCTTGGTCTCCCAGCTCCGAACAATAACAATCCTGTGGGGACACTTCCACTGTAAGAACGCCATGCTTCGAGGAAATGCAGCAGCAGTCTTTTATTATCATCACTAACGTGTGAGCGTAAGGGTGGCTAGTCCTCTAGGCAGAGAACATTGCTTTGTTCTGTGCAGGCACAAAACAATATTGGAGAATTCGTGCGGCTTCTCTCCTTCAACGTCTGCCTTCTTAATGCTCGGGAAGAGCCTCATCCTAGCAGAAGGCTTTGGGAAGAGATCCTTGCTCGTTAAGCAGAAGAGAGAAGGAGGGTTGCATCTGCAGCCACTGCAGGGCTAATGAACGGTTGCAGGGCCGTCCAGGGCGTGGAACGAGCTTGGTCTCTCCGAGTTTAAAAAGAGGTGACAAACTGTTAACAAGTGTAATGCCTGGGATTCTAAATCAGTCCGGGAGTGGATTAAGTGATCTGAGATACACAAAAATGTGTTTTTCTGGCTAAATCTTTGCCTCAGCTACTCTTCCAATCCTAGCAACTGTACCTCTTGCAATACAAACACGGACTGGAGCACTAATCCATATTTATATTACCCGGTTATGCTCTGCTATGTTATGCTGAAAGCGACCTAATTTGCTAATAGCTTGTTATTCTCTAGCTGCATTTCCCCCAGGCCTAAGACCACTCAAGTCCTCCTTAGGCAGCTTTGCTGAGGAACAGTGATTGAGAGCTGGACCATCTTTAATACATTCAGCTCCTAAAGTAGTCCCTCCAATGCTTTCTTTCTTGGTAATAAAATAAATATAGAACAAGGACAATGGCCCAGAGTGAGCAGACAGTACCGAGTGTGTGTTGCATCCAAAAGGCATGTAAAGGCATGTGAAGGCATGACTAAAACATCATGCCACAGGTCCACATGCATTGCTTTGGGAAATAATTGGTTATTTCTTCATGGAAGTTACTTTCACTATGGAGGATGTTTAAAAATAGTGCTGTTTAAGAGATATTGAATTAGTCAGAAAAGAGCAGGGTGTGCTGCAGTAACAAGAAGCCATATGTCCCAGTGGCCTGAGACACTAAAGTTCTTTCCTGCTCTAACTATACAACCTGCTGTGTTAGGTCAAAGAGTCACCACCACACCACTCCACTCTGCAACCCAAAGTGATGGTTAGGTGTGATTTTCAACTTGATTCTATCGAGAAACAAGAGTATGCATGAGGGACACTTTGGGTGTGGCCTGTGGGGGTTTCCAGGGAAAGTTAACTGAGATGATGTATTACTTTCCTTGTTGCTCTAACAAAATACCAAACACAAGCAACTTAAGAAAGACAGGGTTTATCTTGCTTCACAGTTTGAGGATATAGTTCATCATGATAGAAAAGGCATAATGGCAAGACCATGGTGGGTCACACTGCTGTGCCTGCAGCTAGGAATCAGGGAGAGATGATTGCTGGTGCTGGGCTTTCTGGAGACACCCTCATGGACACACCCAGAGGTTGTTTTCTTGGAGATTCTAAACCTCATCAAGTTGAAAATGGAGGTTAATCATCATAGGAAGGAGGACACATACTGAGTAGATAGGCTCATCCCATTGCTGGCACTCTGGAGAAAACTAGCTAAAGGAAGAGTGTTCTCTCTCTGCTTCCAGATCCCTCCAGATGTGAGGCTGTTTCCATCACCACAACTGCAGGCAGATCCTTCTGCGTTGCCTTTCCATACTGTGATACTGGGTACCCTTTAACTGTGAGCCGTAATAAGCCTTTCTTCTCTGAAATGGCTCCTTCTCGGGGGTTTTCTCTCACAGTAAGGAGAACAGTAACTAAGACAGTCAAATTTTAAAGACTAGAATATACTCGATACCACTGCTGCTAAGTCTAGAAAAAGAGAGAGTCGTTGTGGATATCCACAGACTGATTTTTAAAACTGACAAGCAGGCCCTGTGTGCTGTTTTTACCTGTAACTGCTGAACTCAGGAAGTTCAGTCAACCTGGACTACATAGCAAAGCCTTGTCTCAAAATCAAAAACAAAACAAGACAGACAGAAACACTAACAATCAGAAATGGTGATGAAGACTTTCTCTCTCTGGACCTCTCATTCTGTGCTGCTGGGAATGTAAATAGGTGCACCCACTATGGAAATCAATATGGATATTCCCCAAAAGCTAGAGATAGATCTACCATATGACCCATCCAGGTGTAAGGTACCTCCTCTCAAGTTGTTGGTCAGGGGATTTCCAAGAATTCCACAAGACAATCTTTCCTATTCCATTTTCCTGGCTATCCACCAGAACTTGATGGTAAGATCGTATTGCTGAAGACACCACATGCTTTAGATACGTGAAGAACTCAGGCTGGTCCTGACCTCCAAGTCCCTGCTGGTTGGCTTTCATAGTACTAGAAGGTACTACACAGGCTGATGGGAGTAAGGGGAGGTTGTCAACAGTCTTCTCCACCTGTAAGCCCTGCAAACTACAATACCAACCAGCCTGACAAGATAAACCCGTGGGTTTAATTGTGGCGTGAATGTTCTAGTCATTCACAATCACATTCTGTTTGGATTTAAGGCCTATTTCATGAGAGGTAACTCATATCTAGTACTGTAAATATTGCCAAGAACCTATGCCTTGGACCTCATGGGCCAAATAGATGAAGCTACTTCTATTTTGCTAATGAACATAGTATCAAACAGCCCTCTCAATACATGTCTTTCCACCTATAGCTTAACTCAACTCTCAGACCTCATCAGAGAAGCTTCATTTTGCAATGGATGGTAGTTAATGCAGTGACTCACAATTGGTCAAAGTAGAAAAAATAAGTGTCTGTGGAGTACTCAGCCATAAATGGGACATCCAAATCACATACCCAACTTCCAAAGCACAGGAAATATTGTAAGTGTGATGGAGAAGGTATAAGGACCAAAGTCATGGAAATATTGTCTCCTGGACATGGCAGGACGGCCGCACCCATAGACTCATGAAGCTGTGGTTACCTACAAGATCTACACAGGCTCAAGCTAGTCAACAGTCAAGCATGGATGTGGCAGGGGCACAGGAACCCCCTCCCCAACCTAAGGAGCTGTTGACAGTTGAGGGTTGTTAGGGGAGGAATAGTCAGTTCTCTTTGGAGGTGTAGCCCCTGTTAGGTTAAACATACCCCCGTGAATGGCCCCATACATGCATACACATGGGTCATACTAAGTAGACTCAGTGGGTTATGAAATTTTAAAAAGAGGACATGAAGTTGAAATGGTGATATGGGGGAAATCTTGGAGATTTGGAGAAAGGAATTGGGGATGATGTGATCAAAATACATTTATCCATGTATGGAATACTCAAATAATACATTTAAAATATTGTATATATTTTTAGAAGACTTCTTTGTGCATTTCACTGGTCAGAAAAACAGCTATCCCTAACAGAAAGGAAGCAGAGTAATAACTTACCAACAGCCCTGAAGTAGGAAAAAGAAATATTTGGTGGATGACTAATAATGAAATAGATCTTCTAAAGAATTCTCAGATTTGCAATCCCTTCCAGACTGAGGGTGGGCACATTTCAAGCAGGTTGACTTTCAATGCTTGCTAAAGCCTGAGTTTGATCTCGAAGAAAAACCATAGAGTCCATGGAGGGATTTGTTAATTATAAGGAGCTTCACGATCAATCTATTGAATGGATAGATGCTTTGTACATATCTTTAAATCAGGTTTTCAAAACAATTTAATGATATAAGCTCAATGAACCTGGTAATTTTCACGTTCTGCCCATAGATGTGAGCATTTTCAAAAGAAATCTTTTCTTTTATATTAATATATACCAAAGTATCTCGAGCTGTGATTATGGGGCAAAATTATTCATTATTTTTAAGGAGCCCAGAAAGAAAATGTTGTAAGTGGGAACTTTAAAAGATGAGAACAGAAAGCCAGGAGCCATAAATGTTCTCTATGTAATGCCTGAACTTTCCATTTTTACTAAATTACATCTAATGTAAGTACGTTGGCCTTTTCCTTCCTTCCTCGTACTGCAATACTCCAATCAAAGCATTTCAACATAAACTAAATCTTGATCCGATACTATTATCTCCACGACGAGTCCATTTTTAGAGCAACATACGCTTTAATGAGACATGTGCACAATGAATATGAGGGCTGATACGCCTGAAATGCTTTTCCCCAGAAGGAGAAGGTAGATAGATGACTCCATCAGCACCTTCACAATCCACTTACCAGGGAACCGGGGCTAATAGCTGTGAGCGCTCCAGCCGTGGCTGCTAGAATTTCCTCCCGCCCTTCTTTGTCTTATACAACCCTTGATTTTCCAGGAGAGGTGTGTAACCTCGCCTTAGCATCAGAAGTAGGTGAAAGGAAAGTAATAGGCTCAGCAGAATGAAAGCTCCTTCCACCATTAGGGCCCAGGCAGGGATCTGGAAGCCTTTTACATTAGGGACTAAGTGCCAGACTTCTGGCTTTGCAGGCTGTAATGGATGTTTGCTGAAACTCTTTGATTCCGCCGCCGCCGCCTCCGCTGTAACATGAAATGAGCCATCAACTCCACGAAATAAATAGGTATGACTGTGTTTCAATAAACTTTATTTATAAAGGCCAAACACTGATTGTGTATGGTCTAGGGGCTTAGTTTGCTCTTTCCAACTCTAAGGGTTAGACCCTAGCCATGCTTAGCCTGTTTTCTCATATTATTAACCTTTTTCTTTCTTGTTTCATTAGACCTTCATTTCTTCCTTCAAATATTTCTGTGCTTTCAAGGCCATGGCTGCTGTTGAGTCACGGCAAAATGTTAAGGAAGAAAAGTTTTGCCCTTTATTGTCTAGAAATGGATGCATAATTACTTGAGAATCCTATTGCTCAGCATCACTTATTAGTCAAAATTGCTCCTGGCTGCTTGTGAAAGCAGTACAAAAGGAAGTAACAGTCAGCCTTGGCCCAAGCAGCTAGCACTTTCTCTGTCCTGCTAAGAAGTTGCTTTGCATTTCTTCCAGAGAAAACCAGTCACCAGTGGAGGAGACTCTCTGCATCATCCAGAATTCCAAGGGGAACCCGGACTGCCCAGGCCTGAGAGGAAGAGCAAAGCCCAGGGGCAGAGGCCATCAAGATGCCTCAGTGGGTAAAGAAATGTGTTGTCAAGCCTGACAAGCTGAGTTTGATGCCCAGGATGGGCATGATGTCAGGAGACAACTGCTGCTGCAAGTTGTCCTCTGAGCTCCGCCTGCATGCTGAAGTGCATGAGCACGCACACACAAAAATAATAAACAAAGTCAGTTTGTAAACAATTCTGTACGCTGCTTCAAACTCCCACGCCACAGCCTGCATGCCTTTGGAACTGCCCTGACTGGATACACACAGAAAAGCTGGGATCAGGTGGGCCATACACTCTGATGCAGAGACCCCGGCAGCCTGGAAACTCAGCACCTCTGCTATAGGCAGCTGATGAGGAGGGGGCATTTTATACAGCTGAGGAGGATGGGGCATTTTATACAGCTGATGAGGAGGGGGCTTTTTATACAGCTGAGGAGGAGGATATTTTATACAGTTGAGGAGGGGGGACAGTTTAAACAGCTGAGGGGGGTAGCTAATCTTTCTAGCAGGCATATCTCACCAGAGCAGTAGTGGGCTTCAGTTATTTAGGAGAAAGCTGTGACAGATACTTGCTACATGCACAATCAGCATGCATAACTGGACCAGGGGAAGGCCTTGACAGTCCTCTGAGGCTGACCTAGGAAATGTCTTACCATTCCCATGGGTCTGGTATCCTTGCCACAGCCATGATCATGTCAAAAATACGTATGCACTCAGGACTTCATCTGTCCCCCACATTCCATAATTGTGCAGAGCTGAAATGCTGTGGTTCTAGAGACAAAATTATCCTGGGCTATCTTTAGTCTCCTTGACAGTCATTTATCACGCACCCCACTATCTCACCTAGCATCTCTCAATATCGGTAAAACCTCTGAAACAGATTACCTTTGCTGATCCTTAGCTTTACCAACCCACGTGTGACCAGACAGCATCTGTGACCTCTAAGTAAAAAACAGGTACCCTTTCCATCAAAAGTAGCTAGCCCACCAAGGGCCAGTATTCTGTAAGCTCCACCCATCTGGTGACTCACTGTTTACCCAACACACATGTTTCCCTTCAATCAGATTCTGAGGTTGAGTTCCCACCAACACAGTCAGGCTCAGTCACTCCTTGCCGTAGAATAAAACATTGGTGAAATTCTTGTTCTGGTGCCTGGTGTGCCTGCTTGTAAAGTTTTTGTTCTGACCTACTCTTTTTCTATTTTTTTTAAAGTTATACATATACATATATATATACATATACACACACACACACACACACACACACACACACACATACACACACACACACAATATATTCTGCCCATATTCTTTCTCCACCTCTAACTTCTCCCAGGTCCTATCCACCTCCACTCAACTTCATGTTCTCTCTCTCCCTCCCTATATCTAAAAATAGGGGGGGAGAACAATCAAAAAGTGAAACTCAAAACAGACTTAAGGAGAAGAAAAAATGAAAAAGAAATTGCAGTGTTTATTTGGATACCGTATTTCACAAAAAGGCTCTCCAAATCCCAGCTCTGAATGGCTTTGGTAGTGGTGTGATCTACAGGTCTTTGAGGGACTACGAATGTGGCAGTGGTCCAGTCAAAGAGGCATAGTTGCTAGATCTTCCCAGAACTCTACATCCAAACTAGCACAGCAATTAGAACAGACCCCAAGCTTCCTGGGCAACATTCATAAGAGACCTAGACAGCAAAACAGTCACCCAAAACTCAGAGTGTGATCAGGTGGGGCCAGGCCACCAACAGCCTCTAGATTCCCACACTGTCATACCTGCAAAGGGAAAAGATACAACACAATGTGGAGAAGTCAGAAACAGTGGCTTCTGTGACTAGTGACTACTAGATGCTCATTAGAAGGTTCAGTCAGAGGACGACAGTAGGAAAAGCAGCTGAGACAAGCAGAGGTCTGGTTGCTACCGACAACATATGAAGTCAAGATGTCTGCGGGTTGGATTACTACGGCCTACAAATTCCCCAAAACGACCCTTTATTGTTGCTCGCCAAGACAGCCCCGCAGTGCAGAGGACGCACAGAGTGGGATACCATTTGATCAAGTGGGGTTGACAGCAATGGAGAGGGAGACTAAAGACACAAACAGCAAAAGCCAGCCTTGCAGACATGCTGCTATGCATGCTGTATGTACGTACATATCCTGCACCTCAGAGCCACAGAAGAGAGATCTGTGAAGTTTGGAAAGTCACATCTATAACGTAAAACCAATATTAAAAGCTCATCTACAGAAAAATATTGAGGTTAAATTCCATACAGGCTTCCACAGCTACAGAGGGGAAATGGAATACTGTTGCAAACAAGACCAAAATTATGTCAAAAACACATATGCATAAGATAGAATGAAACCATGGTATATTATTCCACATGAGCTAAAAGGGAGTAAAGAAAGGGCATCATAAGACATGCAAGATGAATAGAAGCCAACATAACAACTCAGAAATGAGTGACCAAACTCAAGAAAGAATTAGACTTTTTTATATTATAAAAACTGAAGTCTACTTAAGTACAGATAATTGTGAAATGGGGCATAATTACAGAAAAACTCTGAAATCCTTTGCAAACCAGAAAGTGCAAAGTCACATCACAATGAGTCAAGAATACAACCAAGAGAGACAAACCCTGGCCAAAGATAGAACCAATGTCCTGGCATTACAAGGAATACACCTCCCTGGGGGAATCCATAAGCTACTGAACCCCAAAAAGCACCCATGGTAGAGCAAAATTAATCAGAGCTTTCTTCTGTGAGACTCCTTGGGGGTGGAATGCAAATATGTGGTGAGTGTGTAAAGAGAAACATATACCAAATGACATCAGTTCTGAGACCCATGTTCGCTTTTCACCTTTTAACATAGGCAAATGACCTGCCTCTGACAACCAATAGCATGTCATGGTTTAATTGAGCAGCATTTTGGCTTCCTTACCAATCAATAAAAACATAGCCCATCTTCAATCAAAGAGTCCTAAAATTCCGGGAAATACAGTATGTGTGTCTCTTCCCACACCCCAGGCTGCCGAGTTTCCTACTGTTAACAGCTCTCAGCATTAGGCTCTGAAGAGCACCCGTCCACGCAATGTTTTATTCCAATAAACATACAAGTGTGTGTGCTTTGCCTTCAGTGTCTCCCAGAACTGCTGTAACATACATATTTTTCACTGCTCTACCATAAAAATGAACTCTCGCCTGGTCTCCAGCTTGCGTTGCTGCTGCTGCCCGTGGTCTTTGCTGATCCGTACAACTTACACGTTTTTATTGACAGGTTTGCATGTTTGCTTGTGTAGAAAGTGAAGTCACTAATAAGCAAAATTTACTTTATAGAAGCTAAGAAGAAACAGGGTCCTTGTATTTTATTGGACCTCAAATCCCCATTGGTCAATTTTATTCCTTAAATCTAAAGAATAAATGCCCCAGAGAATAACAGTATTTACTCTGAATTTGCCCTGAAATATAAAAATGTGCCTTCTATATCAGAAGGGCAAGGCCTTGCTGCTGGAAAGTTCTACTGCTGCTTACCTAGGCCTCCCTTGCATCTCCCACCCCATTGTGGGCAGTGGTCACACTCCGCACAGTGTTTTAACTCAGGTTCCTAAGGGTGACCATGTTTTACTGGGTAACTAATAGACTCATCTAGGTAGAGATCACCCTTTAAATTTCACATTGAAAATCTGCACACATTACCATCCTTCCTTTCAAGGTTCCCGTCAGCCTGATGCCACCCTAGAATCTAAGAAACTATAGCTAATGAGTTTGTAAATGTCAGCAGTGTGGTGATGCTGGGGAAAACCCATCATCGTGGAAAAAAATAGTAAGTTAAAATTTAATAAATTCAGAAGGAAAGGAGGAGGTCATTTTCAAGTAACAACTCAATAGATTAAAAAAAAAAAAAAAAAAAACACAAAAAAAACTAAGGTAAGGAAATCCAAAATAGCATTTTCTAGTACCCATGCTACAGTAGGGTACTACTGAGCAAGTTCATCTTCACTTCTTCCTCATCTTCCAGTGATGAGACAGGTGCTGTGCTGAGAATGGGAATTCTGGTCTCTTCTGATTCTGATAGGCTCTGGTCCCAGAACACTCTACAGGCAGGACAAACTGTAGGTCTAAGGTTTTGTGCTGGGTTGGTGTCCCAATTTCTCCACTTGAGGCCTTGCCTAGTTATAGATGATCATTGCTGGTTCAGACTCCATCCCCCACTACTAGGAGTTTTTGGTAGGGAGATTCCATTGCACTAGGTTTCCACCTCACCCCGAAATGCCCTTCAATTACAATAATTTCTCCCAGTATTTTATCCCCTGCCATGTACTTGATCCCTCCTGTTCCCAACCCTATCTTCCCTGAGTCCACCCTCGAAATCTATTCTATTTCCCCTTCTCTGGAAGATCCCTATGCCCCCCTTAAGTTCTCCTTTCTAATTAGTATCCTTGTGTCTGTGGACTATAGCATGATTATCTGCTCATAAGTGAGTACATATCATGTTTGTCTTTCTGGGTCTGGGTTACCTCACTCAGAGTGATTTCTTTTAAGCTCCATCCATTTGCCTGCAAATTTCATGATGTCATTGTTTTTAACAAATGAATGATACTCTATTGTATAAATGGACCACAATTTCTTTACCCACTCTTTAGTTGAGGGGTATTTAAGTTGTTTCCAGTTTCTGGGTATTATGAATAAACTATATAAACATAGTTGAGCAAGTGTCCTTGTGATATGATGGTGCGTCCTTTGGGTATGTGCCCAGAAGTAGTATAGCTGGGTCTTGAGGTAGACTGATACCCAACTTTCTGAGAAACTTCCATATTAATTTCCAAAGTGGCTGTACAAGTTTACACTCCTATCAGCAGTGGAGGAGTGTTCCCCTTGCTCCACATCCTCTCCAATATAAGTTGTCACTTGTGGTTTTGATCTTAGCCATTCTGATAGGTATAAGATGGAATCTCAAAGTCATTTTGATTTGCATTTCCCTGATGGCTAAGGATGACAAACATTTCTTTAAGTGTTTCTTAGCCATTTGAGGTTCCTCTGTTGAAAATTATGTTTAGATATGTACCCTGTTTTTCAGTTGGATTATTTAGTTTGTTGATGTCTAGTTTCTTGAGTCCTTTATATATTTTGGGTATCAGCCCTCTGTCAGATGTGGAGTTGTTTAAAATCTATAGACTACCATTTTGTCCTATTGACCATGTCCTTTGCCTTAACAGAATCTTCATCAAAGAGAACAGAGAGACTTCATCCAGCAACTGATGGGAGCAGATACAGAATCCCACAGCCAAACATTGGGTAGAGCTCAGGGAGTTCTGCAGAGGAGAGATAGAGGAAGGATCGGCAGAACCAGAGGTGTCTGGAAGACAAGGAGAACACGGCCCACAAAATCAATTGACCGGAACTCATGGAGCCTCTCAGAGATCAGGGAGGCTGTAGGGATCTGACCTGGGTCTTCTGCATATATGTCATGGCTGAGTGGCTTGGTGTTCTTGTGAGATTCCTGGCAGTGGGAGCAGGGGTCATTGCTGATTTTTTTGCTTGCTTATGGGACTCTTTTTCTCCTACTTTGTTGCCTCAAAAGCCTTGATGTGATGGTATGCACCTGGTCTTATAGTAGCATAGTATGCTGTGACTGGCTGATGTCCCTGGGAGGCCTGCTCTTTTCTGAGGTGAGACAGAGGAGGTGTGGATCTGGGAGAAATGGGAAGTAGGGGGAAAGACTGAGGGGCAGAGCTACTGTCTGGATATAACATATGAGGGGACCGGGTAAAGGAATGGGGATTCTGTGAAAACAATCATCAAAGTCTGTCTTTCACAACTAAAGTGGTCATTGAAGATTTTCCCCCAAACCACAAAATCAAATCCAACAACACTAACCCATAATGCAGTGTGGGCTAACCCTGTCAATTTCTGTCCCAAGGACCAGATAGGGATCTAGTTGAGAATCCAGGAGTTTCACAGTATAGCCCAGGTTGGCCTTGAACTCAAGAACTTCCTGCCTTAGTCTTTGAGGTAGCTAGGATTGCAGGCACAAGCCACTGCTTCTGGCTAACAGGAGATGATCTTGAGAGGAGTTATCTCTGAGGGTTGGAGGAAGCTAAGCTGCAGCCTCCAGCCCCTTCCCTTCCTTCTTGCTCCCTCTCTCCATGCAATTCCTTTTCTGCACCTCTTCAGAGCACACCGTGGACCAGCACACAGAAATCCTTACTCCTTGCCTCTCTTTTCCCTCCTCTTCCCAGCCTTTTCTCCATGCTCATTTTCTCCCAACTAAAAGGAGATTTCTTCCTTGAGAAATATCCGAGTTTGTGAAAGATGGGCAAGTTTGATAGAGATTCTTGTCCCTATCGTGCCTTTACCTACCATGGTACCTGTTCCAAGCAAGACCTCAGTGTTGAGGTGGAAGGGAACAAATGGTGAAGACTTCAGTGAAGAGAATCAGGACCAGGGAAAGAGCTAAGGTGACCTCAAGTTTGATTTCTGAGACCAGTCTTTCCTAAGAACTCAGAGACTTGTTAGCAAGGCAGAGGGGAGGGGAGGGGAGGGGGAGGGAGGGAGCGAGGGAGGAGAAGGGAGGCAGAGAGAGAGGAAGAGAGAGACTCCCCAACACAAGGCTTCATAACACTTGCAAGCTGTCCTTTGGGAGCATCAAGCCTCAAGTGGGGCATGCTTCTGGGAGCCAGTCTTGCAGATGAAGTCTAACAAGATGACCAGTCTATGCCTCAGCGGGGAGACATCAGCTTACATAGCCCTGTAAGTCAGGACAAGATGGCTGGGTGATCCCAGTGCTGAGCACTCAGAGCACAGCCTGTGGGGAGCACTCCCTGTCTTCCCTCTCCCTCTTTCACCCTTCCCTCCTCTCCACTTTTCTCCCCTCCACCCCTCCTTTAAGATAGGCATCAGTTTACAATGTTATAAATGTTACAAGGTATATCTGTTGATAAATTTAGTGCATTTAGTCCCTCAAATTTAGGAACAGTACCATATTTCTTTGTGTTCTCCACATTACCTAACACAGTACTGAGCACATTTCCAAGCAAAAAAGTCATGTTAATAGAAGCTGGCTTTAGAACTCTGGTCCCAAATTACCTAATGTTTATATTAGGTAATATATATATATATGTGTGTGTGTGTGTGTGTGTGTGTGTGTGTGTGTGTGTGTATCACAAATTTGCACATACTGAAGACCCAGATGCACAGATCTGGTTAATATATGTGCTCTGGTCTCCCTGGAATTGCTCCCTGCCCAGCACAATGGGACAAGGCATCTCTATTTTTACCCAATCATTCATGGAGCTATCTATGAATAACAGCTATTTTAAGAGCATATGAAAATGGGTGATTTCAGGTTCATAAATTCCCAAATAGATAACTTTGTCTACCAGAAAGAAGCTTAATGCTTCTGTATTTTAAGGCTTTGCATATTGGTTTCTAGGAATAACCTTTAGTTTTTACCAATTGATATTATATATGTAAAGTATAATATAATATGTATGACTCCAGAAAAACATGAGAACAGAAATACACCAGAAATACAGCCATATAAATGAAAACAAATGAACCAATGAAAAACCATCACACTGAAAGAAAAACATATATTTCTAGGTTGAAAATATAACTGAAAAACACAAAATGGAATTCTTCAAGTAACTGTGCATTGTGAACACTCACAAGCCCCTTCTCACAGCCAAGGATTTGTGGTGTTGTTTTTTTTTTTTTTCTTTCTAATGGGTACAGAATCTCAAGGTACTGAAGCAATTTTCCCTTTACAAAGTAGAATTAGCTATCCATCCTTCTCCTCCTCCCCACATTAGCTACTTCCCCAGTGGCCATGCACAAGAACCATTTATATTTACATTAAAAATGATTTGGCCTGTGTACACTGCATTGTTTGACAGGAAAGATGGATGTTCACTTATAATTAAGTTTCAGCATAAATGACATCATTCAGGAGGATAAGCAATGCCTTATTCCCTTGCTGCTGGTTTGCTCGTATAATATTATGGGTTACATGCAGACTCCCGTGACTTCCTGGGCCTTCTCCTCCACAGACAGTGCTGTGGTAACTCAACTTCCCTGGAGAGCCTGAAGGACATTACGTGTTTTTCTCTCAATCATCAGGTATCTCCTGAGTCTTTGCTTTCCCATGTGGTGGAGACAGAGGCAAGTTCAACAGGAAATAAGGTCTGTGCACCAATCCTGGAGGCATCACCTGGATGCGTACTGAAATGTAGGATTTCATAGTCACTCAGAACTGAGAAGTTAAAAATCCTCATTTTTCTACACAAGGCAGTTGGGGAAATCCTAGGATACGTCACACTCTGTGAAATGGCCAGCCTTGTGGATGAGACGCATTGCTTTGGAGTGTCCTGCTTACACAATGGACTCTGGGGTCGGGGTTTCAAACTCTCATATATTCTTCTCTCTTCTTGTTGCAATTAGACAGTGGCATTATTATTCTGTTTCCTGTAACTTTCATGGTGTAGTTCCCATGTATGAAACCCTGTCTTCCCAGCCAAGTTACAGAACAGCCTCACCAATGTAAACCGTCTCCACTGTACTATGTTTCTGTGGTACTAATAACTGAATCCAGAGGCTTCTACATGTGACTCAAGTGTTCCACCCCTGGGCTGTATCCCCAACCTTCTTTTTATTTGTTTGTTTATTTTGAGATAGTGTTTTGTTAAGTGTATGGGCTGTAGCCCAGACAGGCATTGAACTTATGATCCTTTCAATTACCTGAATTACAGGTGTGTTCCACCAGGCTGGTCTGCATCCCACCTCTATTACATACTTGCTTTTTTTTTTTCCTTTTTGGTTTTTCAAGACAGGGTTTTTCTATGTAACCCTGACTGTCCTGTAATTCACTCTGTAGAAGTCAGAACTCAGAAGTCTGCCTGCCTCTGCCTCCTGAATGCTGGGACTAAAGGTGTGCACCACCATTGCCCAGCTATTACGTATTTTCTTGTCCCTAGTTAATCAGTAGACTATCAATTCCAGAGAAGATGATATACTGCTCATTACTGTAGAAGGAGCTCCTACTATACTGCCTTATACATGCTTGATGTGTAGCTTTTTGCTTTTTGGATTTCAATATTTTGTTTTGTTTTTTTTAAACAAGTGCTTGATCTGACCAGCCTGTAGCTCACTGTGTAGCAAAGCCTAGCCTAAGCATAGCAATACTCCTGCTTTAGTCTTCCAATTACTGAAATTAAGTACAGTCCACCACCTCAAGATATCAATATGTATTTTTAATAAATTACTGACTTAATAATATTGTAGAAAAAAGATTCATGGGTTTGTAAAACAAGTACAAGTAGTAAGTATCGACTGTCATACAGGAACATTGTCCAGAGTTTTTAATCTATTTCTGTACAACTAATCTGGTTAAGAAAGGAATAATAAGTACTCTTCAAAATTTCAGTTAAGAAAATGGGAGGAGTGATTTGTTATTCATTCTATGAGGTCAATGTTATGCTGATACTAAAAACTAGGCAAAAATATCACAAGATAAGAAGGCTACAGACTAATAGTATCTGTATTGCAAACACTAAGAAAAACCCTCAATATAAGCAAATACAGGAGTTAATAGAAAAAATTACATAGCAAAACCAAGAAGTCTAAAAATGCTGGTCGCTGGGCAGTGGTGGCACACGCCTTTAATCCCAGCACTCAGGAGGCAGAGCCAAGTAGATCTCTCTGAGTTTGAGGCCAACCTTGTCTACAGAGCGAGATCCAGGACAGGCACCAAAACTACACAGAGAAACCCTGTCCTGGAAAACCAAACCAAACCAAACCAAAAAAAAAAAAAAATGCAGGTCAATATGGGCATTGATCAATGTGATATGACATACTTAACAAATTAAAAACAAAACTCACATGAGCATCTTAACAACATAGATAGGCATTATATAAAGTTCAACACCACCCTTTTGTGATTAAAAAACAAATACACTAAGAACAGAAGGAGAGAATGAACCCCACCCATGCCAGCTGCACACTTCCAGGCCTAGCTGCAGACTCAGCCAGCCCACCCCACCAGCTTTGATTGGTGAGCTCCCCAGGACCTCATCCACCAGTGTCATCCCAACACTACTAGGCTTAGCTCTGGTGCACTTCCTGCTTGGATCTTCCCTGGTAAACACGTAGGGCTAGAAAATACTTATACCGAGTGAGGTAACACTGGCCCAGAAGAACGAACGCCACATGTTCTCTTTTATTTATGAATCCTAGTTATGAATCTTTAGATAAACAAATGTGGCTCTCAGACTTCATGAATGAAGATTCCTTTAGCAAGGATGGAGATGATTACAGATATCCACAACTGCTCAAAAGGCAGATAACAACAGACAGTGTGGTACCCAACCTCAGTTATTACATCCACAATGCAACTCCTACACCGAAGCCTCAGTGAACGTCTCCAAAGAAGGGAGAGAAAGACAATGAGAATCAGAGGACCTGGATGTCTGGCTCAAGACAGTGTCTTCTCTATGTGACTAGGAAGCTGCATACATGGAATTCCAATAATATGTTTGCCTAAACAAGACCTGCATTATGTCAATACCAATTGACAGCCAATGTCAACAGGGGAAATCTTACATGGGCCTACCCTTAAATGGGGAGCTACAAGTTATTAATGGTGGCTAAGAGAAGGAAATCACTCTTCTCCCAGGACAAGCTCATCAAAGGTTATCCAATCCCAAATGATCAACCCTAAATATGTATACATAGAAACAACACTAAATGGACTCTGCAAATTGTGCGTGTCTATGCATAAAGGTAAATAAAAGCTTAATTTAGAGGAAATGGGAGGATGTGGAACAGAAGAAGGGGTAAGGTGGAAATAATGTAAATAAAATATTCATGCATAAAATCATAAAAATAACTAGCACTACTATCACAATTGTAACAGGCAGAATTATGCTTCTCATCAAGATCAGAAATAAGTCAAGGATGCCTGCTCTCACTTACAGCTATTCTTCATAGCATTGGAAATGCAATCCAAGGTAATAAAACAAGAAAAATAATTGAAAGTACCCACTTTGCAACTGAAGAAATATTGCCTGTTATAGAACAATCCTTTTCTACACTATGAATATGTATTATTCTCATTGGTTAATAAAAAGCTGACAGGCTGGTAGCCAGGCAGGAAGTTAGGCAGAAAAGCCAAACTGAGAATGATGGGAAGAAGAAAAGTGGAGTCAGGAGACACAAGCCAGCTGCTAGGCGAACAGGACACGTAGAAAATGAGGTAACAAGCCATGAGCCAAGTGGCAAAGCATAAATA
Source organism: Peromyscus leucopus (assembly GCF_004664715.2). Taxonomy (NCBI): domain Eukaryota; kingdom Metazoa; phylum Chordata; class Mammalia; order Rodentia; family Cricetidae; genus Peromyscus; species Peromyscus leucopus. Next base: position 16,391,262 of record NC_051071.1, on the reverse strand, counting down.
GAAATATGGGTTAATTTAAGTGTAAGAGTTAGCTAATAACAAGCCTGAGCTATCGACCAAACATTTATAAGTAATATTAAATCTCTGAGTCAATTGTTTGGGGAGTGGTTGCCAGGTACTGGAGAACAGGCTGGTAGGAGAAAAATGTCCATTTACATATGGCATTCTAATATGTGGCTGAAACTTCCACATAAACCCTGACAAAGCTTAATAAAGGATTCTAGACACCTAAGAATGGAGTCAAGCATGGCTTCTCGGTAACTGCCTTTCCTCCACTGGCTCTATTTGCTGACAGTAAGCAGAGGCATGGCTCCTTTAAGAAATGGCTTCCTGGCTTGGTGCTAGGTGAAAAAAAAATGGGTGACTCTTTTAAGAGGCCCTACTACCAAACACTTACATGATGTTTATGAGCAGCCTATGGTATGCTACTCAGTGGCAGCATGAACCTAGAAACTCCTCAGAGTTGTCATGGTAAACATGGCTCCCAGAACTGGCAGTAAAAGTGTCTCTGCCACCATAAGACTAGAATCTCAGGGAACTGAGGGGGAGAAGCTGGTATCAACATGCTATGATCTAAGTTACACAACAGTTCTTTTGCTCATGTAAACAAAAAATGTTTGAGATGTACAATAAGGACAGATTCAGATAAAAGAGCCTCTAAAAAGGTTAGTTTGTTTAAAAAATATGCATAGGCTTAAGAGAGAGAAAAAAGAATATATACAGTCTTAGATTTAAAAACAGTTATAAAATAAAGTCATTAAAAAAGGAAAGGAATAATAAAATAAATACAATGAGCCACATAAAGATGGAAAATACACATAAAGATGAAAAAAGTCTGGATACTATATGTTGTGCTGTCTTTAAATTTTTTGACTACCAAGGAACAAATGATCACTGCTAGGAGACATTTGATTATGAAAGCTGCTAGATTAAATCAACTCATATATTTTAAACATATCTCGACTTCAAAATGGAAGTCAGAAATATGTTACAATTGGGCCTCACCTTTGGGCATTGATCCCCATAGACTTAAGAAAGCTTAAAGATTCTTAATGCACAGAAACAGAGCCACACTGGGCTTCCTAGTCTCACAGTCTCATGCCAACAGCAGCACAGACTCACCTCCCGACAGCTGCCTGTGAGATGGAGCTGGCCTCCAGCCGCCATGAGCTAAGTGGCATGGCTGTGGATTCCCACCACAGTACACAGAGGCATCTCCAAGCCATGCAGTATGGTGCATGGTGGATTTAGCCTTTGCTAGTATAGACAAAAATAAAAGAGGTTTCTGGGCTACACAATACTTTAATGAAGGCATAGACCCACTGCTTCCAAGAGTTGGTGGTACACATGTCTCCCAGAGCTGGCAGTAAATTTACTACTGCCATGTTGAAAAGCTGAAGTGGGCAGAGTCAGCAGGCAAGGCTGCCGCTTTTTGTACTAGCCAAGCAGTTTAACAATTAAAATCTCTCCTGGTCAGAGAAAGATTATAGATTCACAATAAGACAGATTCAGATAAAACAAAACTCTGAATGGTTTACCATGTATGTAAAAATGCATGTAGGCTTGGGAGAGAGAGGAAAAGGAAGACAGACAGTTATATAAAGAAATAGAGAGTTTTAAAAAATAAAGTCTTTAAAGAGACAGTAAAAGTAATATAAAAATAAGCCATGTAAAGATGGATATTACGCAGAGAATCTGAGTTATGTTGTCTTTGGGATTTTTAACTGCAGAAAGACATTTGATTGTAAAAGGTGATGAGTTAAATCAATGTATATATTTTAAAGATATCTTGATTTCAAAATTTATGTCTACAGATACGTTGCTTTGGAAAAGAGGTGCTGCTTCTGTTTCCACAGAAGATGAGAACCTGTGGATTTCTTCTAGGCTAATATGGTTTGATCAAGGAAGACCCCCTGAGAGGTCCAGATGATCCAACATCCAAAAACAGCTTCAAGTCAACTGGCTCAGAGAACACAGAGTCACAGACTACTCCAGTCAGGACTTGATCATAATTCTTAATTTTCTCAGGATCACCATTAGATTGCCAGTGCCCTCATCCAGCAGGAAGTAGTATGACAAACTATACCCAAATTCCCAAAATATTTTTTATGAATGTTTATTTTTATTTTATTTTTTTCCTTTTATTTTACAATACCATTCAGTTCTACATATCAGCCACGGATACCCTTGTTCTCTTCCCTCCTGCCCCCTCCCCTTCCCCCAGCCCACCCCCCATTCCCACCTCCTCCAGGGCAAAGCCTCCCCCGAGGACCGAGATCGACCTGGTAGACTCAATCTAGGCAGGTCCAGTCCCACCTCCCAGACTGAGCAAAGCGTCTCTGCATAAGCTTATTTTTATTTTAAGCAGGTTGATTATAAATACAATCTCTTTCTAAAAAAGAAAAGAGGATAGTATAGCTATGATAGGAAGAAGAGGTAGATTATTGAATCTACTTTTAAAGAACTTGTTTTACATTGCTATGGATTTTAGTTTATTGATACAAATTTAAAGTTAATTTTGTTATACTCTGTATATATATATATATATATATATATATATATATATATATATATACATTTCTACTCTTGTTTAAAGTATTTTGTTTGTGCAACTCATTTAAAATTGTAGTGTATAGTTGAAAAATATAGATTAATAATTAGTCCTTTATGATAGTCAAACTTAGAGTCATGTTAAGTTTTCTAGATATACATAGATACAATTCAATTGGTAGGTAATCTTCAAACACTTCAAAGGCCTACAGAATATGGCACCTAAAGTGTTTTAAAAACTTAAGACTTTTCTAGACAATGAGACATGTCTGCTCCTGCCAGCACCAATTACTTCAAGGAAGATGATGGGCACCAAAGACACTCCATATGGAGTTTATCTTCTTCGTGGCAAAAGTGAGCCATTTGGGCAAGAAACTGTTCTTTCCTGGACTGCTTGACAAACTATTGCATAAACTGAACTTGCAGGACCCATAGGAAGATGACCACTGAACTTTGCAAGGTGAGATGGTCCCTTGGTTTCCTGCTTTGCACAAGAAAGTGCCAGACATTCTACAGGACACAGAGAGAAACAACTGAGAGACTCTAGGCCTGTGGGCTGAAGAAGGATGCCCCAATGTTGCAGAGAAACTTTGGGTAACTGTCCAGGTCATCAGCTGTCTCTGTCATTCTAGATTTTTGGAAGTTGTTTACAATACTCTTCCTATTTACTTAGGTAATAGTATATCCTTCTGGGGTCTTTGATGTAGTTGAAGACTAGATAGTTATAATTTTCCTTGGTTATGATAAAAGAAATTGTAGACTCACAAATAAAGGATAGATGATAGAATTTTTTTTAATTTTGCAAAATACAAATAGACTAGATACTCTAACTATAATTCTTGCTTGAAAACTATTCTATTAAGTTAAAACCTTCCTTTTTGGTTAGACAGAAAAGGGGGAATGTTATGGAATAATGCTTTTTATATACTGGTTTAACAAAATCTTGATTGTCCAGTAGACAGGCAGGAAGTATAGGCGGGGCTAGCAGACTAAAGGAATGCTGGGAAGGGGAATAGCAGAGTCAAGAGTCACTGGTCAGATGCAGAGGAAGCAAGAAGACAAGGCAGAAGAACTGAGAAAAGGTACCAAGCCATGTGGCTAAACATAGGTTTAAATTATGGGTTAATTTAAGTGCATGAGCTAGTCAGTAATAAACCTGAGCTAATCGACAAGCAGTTATAAATAATATTAAGCCTCTGTATGATTATTTTATAAAAGGCTGCCAGACTGTGGGTGAGAGATTTGTCCCAACCATGGGCCAGGTGGGACACAGAACATCTTCTAACTACAGAAAAGAGGTTTTGGTTTTATTTCCATAGAAAATAAAAGACTGTGCATTCGTTCAAAGTTGAAGATGGTCAGGTTTGATTAGAGAAAATGCCCTGAAAATTCTGGCTACAAACATAAAGAAATAAATATAGAAAAACAACAAGACACATGATGTGTATTTTACCTGTTAAAACACTGAACAAAAAAAAATCATCTTTGGCTGAAGTACAATATGCAGTCTATACTTATATTAATGCAGATATGTATGTTGCCTTTAAAAGTTTATGTGTTTTCAGAGCAAGGGGATCAGACATCAATAAAAACAGATGGTCTGGGTGATCCATGATCCAGAACAGCTTCAAGGCTACTGACGAGGTGATCCGGCCTCACAGAATACTACAGCCAAGACTTAACAATTATCCTAAATTTTCTTAGGGTCCCCCATTTATTACCAGTGCCCGCAATCAACAGTCTAGAGAACTATGTCCACATTCCAAAAGTTAAATTAGGAATGCTGGTCATTGCTTAAGGGCTGTTGATTACAATTGTTATGTGTAATGGTTAGGAAAAAAGCTAAACAAAGGGGATTAGGTTCAGGGATCTTGTTATGAGAAGAGAAAGCAGGATATGTAAATGTTAGGATGAAAGGGTACATTATTGAATCTACTTTAATCCAGAAAAAACAACTATTAGTCTTTTATAGCTTACACTGGTATGGATTTTAATTAATTGATACAAATGTAAAGTTAATTTGTTATACTGTATGTATATTTCTACTCTTTTTTCGGGTATTATATTTATACCGCTCATTTAAAAATGTAATATACAATTAAGAAATACAGATTAATAGTCATCTATAACAGCAAACTTATAGTCATGTTAGGTTTCCAAAGTCACACTGAAATATATTTCAGATAGATAGGCAATCTTCAAACACTTCAAAAACCTATAGAATATGGCATTAAAGTGTTTTAAGAACTTAGACTTTTCTTGACAGTGAGACACATCTGTTCCTGGTGACACCAATTACTTTGAAGAGTATCATGGGCATCAAAAAAGCTCCATATGGAGTTTGTTTTCTTTATGGCAAAAGCTATCAATGTGGGCAAAGAAACTGCCCTTGCCTCAATTACTGACAGTTACTGTCCAAACTGGACCAATAGAACACAAGAAAGGCAACTACTGAACTTTGCCAAGACAAGGTAAGACATCCTTCAAAATTCTCTGTTTCATAGGAAAGTCTGTCAGATATGCTAGGCCTGTATGCCACAGTTGGATGCCTCAATGTTACAGACGAACTTTGAGTGACTATCCAGGCAGTGCAATGTCTCTGTCATTAGGTAACATTTTACCCTTATGGGGTATTTGATGGAGTTGAAGACTAGATAGGTATAGTTATAGTTTTTCTTAGTTATGATAAAAGATAAATTATATGTGAAACTTTAGACTCACCAAAATAGGATAGACAATTGAGTATTTTCTCTAATTTTGTCAAATACAAATGAACTGTATATTGTAACTGTAATTCTTAATAACTGTTTTTGTTGTATATAGTTTTACTATATTAAGATTAAAATCTTCCTTTTTAATTAGACAAAAAGGGGGAAATGCTGTGGAACAATCCTTCCTACATTATGAATATGCATTACTCTCATAGGTTAATAAAAATCTGACAGGCTGGTAGCCAGGTAGGAAGTTAGGCAGAAAAGCCAAACTGAGAATGATAGGAAGAAGGAAAGTGGAGTCAGGAGATACAAGCCAGCAGCTAGGTGAGCAGGATGTGTAGAAAACGAGGTAGCAAGCCATGAGCCACATGGCAAAGCATAAATAGAAATATAGGTGAATTTAAGTGTGAGAATTAGCTGGTAACAAGCTTGAGCTATTGACCGAGCATTTATAAGTAATATTAAGCCTCTGAGTCAATTATTTGGGAAGTGGAGGGTGGGAGAGAAGCACTGGATTGCAACTGTCTGTATTTTAAAAACTACATTTTTCTTTGTTGAAAAGAATCTTTAAAGGAGCCATCAGAACAGATGAGCATTTTCAGCAGTGGTGCATGAGATATTACACCAAAGCCGCTGCTCTCATGTGTGCACCAGCAATGGACAATGGGAAAATGAACCCAGGCCCAGATGGATACGTCACAGAATGTACCTGACTTTGAGAAAACTAACACCAATACCCTTCAAATTATTCCACAAAATAAGAAAGGAAGGAATACTTCCAAATTCTTTTTATGAAGCCAGGACAAAAACCCAATGACAACAACAGATTTACCTATTTCTCTAATGAATATATGAATACAGATGTAAAAATTCTCAAAAGGGAGATGGAGAGATGTCTCAGCAGTTAAGAGCATTGGTTGCCCCTCTAGAGGACCCAGGTTCAATTGCAAGCATCCACATGGCAGCTCACAAATGTCTGTAATTCCAGTTCCAGGGGATCTCTAGCACCAGGCCTGCATGTGGTGCACATATCTGTGCATGCAGGCAAAATACCCATACACATAAAGTAGAATAAATAAATCTTTTTAAAAAAAATCTCGAAAGGAAACTTGCAAATTGAATTCAAGAGCAGATCAAAAAGATTACTCATCACAATCAAATTGGCTTCATTTCAGTGATATAGGCGTGGTTTAACATATAGAAATCAATAAATACAAATAATTTAATTTTTAACAGCAGCTTACAGGCCTAGCATATCTGACAGACTTTACCGTGAAGTAAGAAAATTTGAAGGACTGCCCCTCCCTGTCTTGGCAAAGTTTGGCAGTCACCTTTCTTGTTCCTGCTGGTCCAGTTTGGACAGTAACTGTCAGCAATTGAGGTAAGGGCAATTTCTTTGCCCACATGCCTAGCTTTTACCATTAAACAAAAACAACAACAACAAAAACTCCATATGGAGTTTCTTTAATGCCCATCATCTTCTCTGAAGTAGATCAGTGCTGCCAGGAGCAGATGTTGTCTCACTGTCACAAAAAGCCGTACATTATTAAAACATTTTAAATGCCATATTCTGTAGGTCTTTGAAGTGTTTGAAGATTACCTATCTAATTGAAATATATGTTTATGTACCTCGAAAACATAACTAACATGACTGTAAGTTTGACTATTATAGATGACTCTTAATCTATATGTTTAATTATGCATTACATTTTTTTTTATCCAAAATGTGTTTATTGGAATGGTTCCCACTCATCCTGAATCAGGTGCTTTTCAGTGCTGCTTCCTCCTGAAAGAGCATTCTTCTGTCAGCCTCGCTTTTCTGCCTGTGGGCTGACAGAGAACAGTGGAGCAGCCAACACACAAGACTACCATTTGTGCATGGCTAAAGACCGTGGTGATCTTATAGCATCCTGGGCATTTCACGTCTATAAAGTAGGAATTGGGGCTCTTCACCAGGTGCTTTTTCTTGTGTTTCCTCTTTTCCTCTTCTGGAGAGGGGTGAAGGAGATCCTTTGGGAGAGGCATGTTCTCGTAGGGAGGTCGTCACCGCTGGAAAAAGCGCATTACATTTTTAAATGAGCTGCATAAACACAATACCTTAAACAAGAGGAGAAATACACATACAGTATAACAAAATTGATTTAAAATTTGTATCAATAAATTAAAATCCATACCAATGTAAAATATTTTGAGATTAACAGTTGTTTTTTAGATTAAAGTAGATTCAATAACCTACTTTTTTTCTATCATAATAATCTACCCTTTTCCCCATCATTTCCATATCATTTATCCCTTTCTTCTTTTAGAAAGAGATTATGACCAATAACAATTTGTAACCAACCCCTGTTAAATAAAAATAAACATTTATAACCAATATTTTGTCACCTGTTTAGAGATTTTTTTGGTCTGAATCTGTCTTTACTGTGTGTTTTTAACCCTTTTTGTCTGTCTGAGCAAAAACTCTAAATCTGCCATGCAGTAAACCTTGTGCCTTGGAGACACCTCTGTGTACTGTTGCGGGAATCCACCATGATATAGCTCAAACACACACACACCTCAACCAGAGGACGAGTCTCACATAAGAGACATGAACTATGAAGCTGCTCTCGGCTCTGTTTTTGTGTATCTAGAATTCTTTCTTTTAAGCTTTTTCAGGCTTTATGTGGATGTACGTGCATCACAATGGAGTGCCATATGTAAACAGAGATTCATCCAAATAGATAATATATTTAGGAATAAGCTTGACCATAAAGTGCAAGATTAATATACTATAGACTATGAATACATAGAAAGAACTTAACTTAGACCTGGATAAGTGGAAAGACATCTATGTTCATAGGTTAGAAGTCTTTACATGGCTAAAGGGCCAACAGTCTCTAAATTCATCTAAAAGATTCTGTGTAATACTTATCAAACTATATCTGCCTTTTGTAGCAGTCAAAACAATCCCTACCTATAACAAAGTAGTAGGAATCATAGTTCCCTATATCAGAACTTACTTTAAAGCTATAGTTAGAGAGATTGTTTGGTCCTAGAATAAGGTTAGGTATGGAGATGAATGAAACAAATAAAGGTATCAGAAAAAGTCACAGTTAAGGTCAACCAGTGAGGTTGGACCCCTATATCATGTATACTTCAAAATAGATGAGTCAAATACCTAACTGTAAGGACTAAAATTATGTAACACTTAGAAGACACAGGTATAACCTTTTCTAACCTTGGATATGGGCAATTTTTTCTTACATATGACATAGAACCCACAAAATTAACAAAATAATTACAATTAAATTGGGTGGCATCAATTTTTTTAATGTTTATTGAAACATAAAAAGAAAGTAAAACATAAACAATGCACAGAACATGAGGAAATATTTGCAAACCATCTACTTAATAAAGGATTAAGATCTGGAGTAGATAAAGAACCTTCACATCTCAACAGTAAAAGTATGGCTAACCTACTTTAATTAAATGTCCAATGTAAGTGATTTATAAATTCAGAAGGTAAATCAATGTTTGCCAGGGGCTTGATAAAGGTTAGAATGTATTTAACTGGCAACAGTTACAAGTTTCTTTGAAGGGTAATTGAAATAATTTGGAATTATAGAATAATTCTTATTCTCAATGAAATTGTAGAAAGAACTCATTAATTTGTCAGAGTATAACAATAACACTATTTTGTGATAAATCAAATATGATTTTAACATAGAAAAATGATTTCAAAGAACTTAGTGACTCTATTGTTACAAAATTCCTTCAATTATAACCTGCTTCTTTATGTGAACAAATCTCCAAGTTTATACTTTTAATAATGAAAAGTAACAATAGAAATGTTAACATCCTTATCCCAATAACAATAATCTTCTCAGAACATGTAGAAAAGACCCACCTGTTTCACTGACATGCATCTTTATTAGATTTTATACTGTATGTCTAAGTGTACTTCTTTTTAATTTTAAAATATATTTTATTCATTTTGATCACTGACAGAGATGAGTATTTATAATGTTAACTCAACCTGAAATAAATATTTTAACACTTCAACCTTCAGCTTGATTTCATATACAATCCAGTGGCCTGACCCTCCCACATCAATCATTAATAAAAAAATAAAAAATAAATAAAAATAAATGCCCCGCAGACATGCCTACAAGCCAGTCTGATGGAGGCAATTCCTAGATTGAGGCTTCCTCTTCTCAGGTAAATCTAGTTTATGTCAACAGGAACTAACTAAGATGGGTAACTACCTGGCAGTTACCTATCATAACTATATAGTAAAACCCTACAGCCGAAGACACCACCACATGTTTGGTTGTTGGACCCAAAGAAACCAATCTCAAACCAACCAGGAAATCCTGCCTTTGTGGCTAGCTTCCTCAGTATCTGAAGGTGCTGTGCAAGCTGCTAAGAAACAAAACACACTGTGGTCTTATCTTACACTGGACTCTGCCTGCTACAGTCCTGACCCATCAGGCAAGGTGTGTCTATTGGAGCAATAGAGACTCAACTCTGATGGGGTAACTGACCAATTTCAATCGTGTTTGAGTTCCGTTCCCCAGGAGCGAATTTCATGCCTGGTTCTGTAATCCTGGTCAAAAGTCCATAGCTGGGGAGGTCCTAAGTCCCTAGGGTAGAGCCTGTTGTTGTTATTTTGCTAAATGGCCACACTGACAAATTCCCTTATGAACATTTACATTTATACTCATAGACACAGGCTGCTCTCAAGTTGGTCAGAGCAACTTCTTCATATGGGGACAGCAATCAAAGAGAGAGGCATGGCTGGTCAAAGCACTGAGAATAAGAGACTCAATGCTCAGCCACAAGCAGGACTTTTACATTAATCACTACCACCAAGGCTCGGGGAACATTGTGGAACGTGAGGTGGAAGAATGTGAAGATCTGTAAGATGGGGAGGAGAGCTGTGAAATGCTGTCCTCCAGACATGACACTGGTATTGCAGTCATAATCCCACAGCAACTGGGATTGCCTTCCCAAAGCCTGCCCAAGGTCAAAACAGCCAAAATCCAGGCATAGACGGGGCAGATGACCTTCAAGGCATGACCCCACACGGAGGAGCAGTTAGCAGTGGGTATCTCAGGGGAAGGAAGACTCATTCTGCTGAGGATGTGGTCACTGGTGGGTTTCCCGTGCTGCAGTGTATGGCCGGCCACATACTCATGTATTTATGTGTGAGATTAACTGAATTTGGTGGGTTATCAAAAAAAAGAAAGAAAGGAAGAAAGAAAGAAAGAAAGAAAGAAAGAAAGAAAGAAAGAAAGAAAGAAAGAAAAAAAAAAAAAAAAAAAAAAAAAAAAGAAAGAGAAAGAAAGGAAGGAAGGAAGGAAGGAAGGAAGGAAGGAAGGAAGGAAGGAAGGAAGGATGAAAGGAAGGAAGGAAGAAAGGAAGAAAGACATGAGGTTGGCATGGGCCTGTTAAGGGAGATACAAAGAAAGTTGGAGGGGAAAGTGGGGGCAGATATGATTACATTATATATTTTATTGTATACATATTTGAAATTCTTTAAAATATTTAAAAAAAAAACAAAGAAAAGCTGAGTAAATGCATCAAGAACCATATTCCCATTTTTCATGTGCAACATCTGTTGATTGTTGCCCATAATCACTTACCATTAGGCACACCATGTGTTTAGGAACTGTTACCCAACAGCTTGGATATGACATTTTTAGTAACATCACCCTTTTGGCCACCTATTTGGGCTAGCTCTTAATCTTCCAGTTCTTTTGTGGTGCACAGTCCTGTGTCTTTGTACCCCAAAGAAACAAACAAACAAACAAAAAACAATCACTGAACTTTTTTAATGAATGACATTGCATTTGGGGATTTTTCTGGTATACTTCCAATTTTTTCCAGACCTCAAGCCCCTGTCTAGAGCTACTTACAGGTTGGTGTTCTGAGCATGTGTGACAGCTGACTTCAGAGCCCACAAATGATCCGTTAGTTGTAGGGTCACAAACCAATTTGAATCTTCTAGTGTTCAACTTTGTTTAATCTTGGCAGAGCTCAAAAAAACTTCTCTGGACTGGAGGGATTTCTTGGACATGGACTGTAAGAAAGGGGGTTTTGATGAGGAAAGCATAAATGAGTGAGAATCCATATGGATCAGATTTTCCTCAGATGCACATGGATTTAATAATTAACGGGGAGAGTGCTTCTGGCATGCCTTTTGGCTTTTATCAAACCCCCAAATATTTAGGGAAAATAATTTGATAGTTTCAAAGAGTCCAAACTTTGATTTGATGCACCCACATTAATACCTCTTGATGTTGAATAAAAATGAGAACTATTCAGGTGTAACAGGAAACCCACAGGATTTGATCCAAAATTGCATGAATGAAAGAAAATGATATAACAAAAAAATGTCCATATTTGCTTTCTTGAATCCTTCTGACTTTTCAACAATTTAACTAATACTCTATTTCAGCATATTAAGCATTTTTGAAAGAAGGTGATTTCAGCTAAAAAAGAGAAAGGTAAAACTGAAGGCAGCCCTTTGAGGTACATGATACATTATTAAGTTCTCTAAGTTATTTGCAAATGCTTCTGTCAGTATGAATCTGTCTCTAATTCACAGGATACGTTGTGAGCATTGAAGAATGGTACTATGTATTTAGAAAATTCTGGAAGGTGTTTTGTTTGTTTGATGTTGTTGTTTAATTCATGGTAGTGTTCCTGTATGCCTGACCACAATTTCTATTCTTTTTTTTTTTTTTCAGTAAGACGATTATATCCAGCTGCATAGGCATTTTTTTAGTGGAAGCTTGAAATTTAGACCTTATGAAAAGTTAGTATGTTTGTTTCTCCAGGAGCTACCATAGAGAAAATAATAACAAATTCCTCTTGTGTACATGAATGCTCTATCTTGAATACATTTTTTTAAAAAAGTATTGTGATTTGTTTATGTGTATTTGAAAGATCCTGTAGAAAAAAAATGTCCACAGAGTTTCAAGGACAATGAATGTGGGAATTTAGTATAACTTGGAGCTAAATATGAGCAGCATAAATATAATATACAAAGTTATTTCTAAATTACATCATCCTCTAGAATCTAGATGCTAAAGAAGCTGTTGAATTTTATCATAATTATCAGACATAATGGAATAAATTCAATTTCAAAGTATGCTGAGCATAAAACTTTCTAAAGAAACAAAATATTTATGAAAAAAAAGAAAACAGAAATATTGTTGTAGGAAATCGTTCCTGTTTTTAAAAAAAAATAGGTAGGATGAAATTTCTTATCATTTCTAATAAACATAAAACTTGGAGTCTGCTGAAGGATTCATTTCGCATTCTTTTCTGACATTTTCTCGGCATGTGAGCCAGTAGTAATTCAGCTGTGAGGAGCCTTACCAAAGAGCTTAGGGGGGTTCTTAAGGCTGGGGGAAGGGCCAGACTCCATGAGCAGGGAGTGCTGTGTAGAAAGCAAAAATGGTTGCTTGGAGACTCTTATGTGTAAGCCCTAAATGGAATTGAAATCTCTCTCTGCTCCTGCTCCCGGTACACCCACACAATCTGTCGCAGAAGACGACCATGTAGGTTGCCCTAGTCCAGCAAAGCCATATTAATGATATGACCCTTTATCGCGGGTGTTTATTAATACTCGGTGAGCTAGGTTACTGACAATTTGGCCATTAATTTGCTGTGTATAAATCATATTTCCCATGTGTAGTAACCATAAGGCTTTGACATTCACAGTGGTGTTGAAAGAAAGAGTTTATTAAAGAAGGCAAAACAAAAAGGATTGGTCTGTTAAAGCTCACCAAATTGCACATGTCAGCCGAGAAGGAAAATTCTGTGTGTGAAGCACAGCGCAGGGCCCGGGCTCCGGGTAAAGGAACAAAATGTGCCGTGTGTATTTACTTCACACTTGCAGCAAAGAAATCTAAGTATTCCGACCCCCGAAGAAACATAATCCGAAGTTTATATCAGATGGTTTATGGGAGTTTATTGGAATATACAGCAGGGTTCATGTTGTGTGTCACAGGTGAAACCCGTTCAGTGGTGATTTACAAGCCTCATGTGCCAGTGTTACTGGAATTTATGGAGCGCAGATGGTCCTGGGAGGCCTGCTGACTTGAAGCTGAATCAGGACCGACGCGCTGTGTGTCATCTGCTCTGGGTATTTCAGGCTCACTCCCAAAATTACCCACTGACACGTTTCTGTTCTGAACTGGGAGACACCAGCGATGCTTATGATTTCATAAATGCGTCTTCACAATGTGCAGCTGCGAAGGGGTAGGAAGACATGTAAACTAGAGAAACATTCCCCGTCCACTCGCCCTCTGAAGAAAGGTGTGCCGCTCTTCCAGCTTCCTGGGGGTGATGTTAATTGGTAGTCAACTTCTTATCTTGGTAAAAAGATAACAAAATGACTCAGGTTTTACTGTGTCCAAATGATGTCCCTCTACCCTTTAGAACTGAAAAGAGAGCCATAGTTTTTAAACTGTGCCCCCAAAGCCTTCATGCCTAGGGATGGATGATCCTGTGAGTGTACATTTCTTACAAGTCCCCCTTCATTTCTTCAAAAGATGGGATTCCAGTAGATGGTGTAATGATGTGGGATGAATGTTTACAGAATGCAGTGCAAGCAGACAGCTCTTTCTCAAAACCTTGTCTCATCAGCACTTTAATTCATAAATTAAGACTCATATGTTGGTATAGACCTTGCTCTCAGCACCTTCATTGAAAGTGTGTAACTTTCCTCATTTAGCATCATTCATATTTCATAATGCATTTGGCTGTCTTTTGCCAAGGGCCTCTTAGAGAAAGAAGAGCCTGTGAAGGATCTCATCTCGTGCCGCCAGACCTCTCTCTTTATTGAGAAACTGGGTCAAATAACCCAGGGATAGCCAGCATGTGTCTCTAAGTCTAGCTGCTGCCTTTGCTCACTACCACTAAGGATTCCATTTCTCCATGCACACCACCCTTGCAGCTCTTGGAATGACAGAAAGAACAAGAAAAATAACTCTTTGCCCATTGTTTCATAATTCAGCAGGAAATATAAGACCCCAGCTCCAGGCCGGCATTGCCCACAGAAATGTCGTGGGGGCCACATAAGCACTTCTAAGTATCCCAATGACCACTCTCAAGGTAAAGGAAAATGGATAAACTTATATTTACTATATATGCAATCCAGTGTGACCAAAATAATGCCACTTGGTAAACAACCAGTGTGATTTTTGTTTATAGTTTTTATACTATATTTTCAAAACTGAGGGTGTGTTTGACAGGTAGAGTTCAGCTCTGTTCACATGATCCACAGTCACGGGGCTCAACAGCCACACAAGCTGCTGGTGGCTTCTGCATTGGATACAGAGCTTGTAGACTATTTCTGCTATGAACAAGTTCATTTACAAGGGCTAAAGCAGGTAACATCCTAAACGACCTTTTCCCTAACAAATGGCCAGCCGTATGAGCTTTAGCACCCCCACCAAAGGCATGCCTGCACTTCTATGTGTAGGGTGTGCATATATATTGTTTTCATCTCCAGCAAAGCAAAATACAAAGTCAGGAGAAGAAACAGAAGGAGGGCTGTAATGGAAATAAAATTGACAGCCGCTCAAAACTCAGGTGGCACTTTCCTTTTCCAGTTAATTACGGTTTTAATTACATGGCTTCTTGCGACTCCTTGATACCTAATAAACTAGACTCTGTGGGGCAGCCAAGTTGGGTTAGCTTGAACTGCAGCTGTAAGACTCAGCATGAAACATAAATCAACTTCTTAAACACATTCCCAAGGTGGGTGAAAGCTTTTTCTTCCTGTTTGCTTGTAAATTCGCATCTTTTCACCATTGTTGGTGGAGGAATGATGGAGGCCGCCTATGAGTTGAATCATAGCTTTGTGTTTTTGACTCACTTGGCCTGGCATGAAACATTTTACCTTAGATGAAATGGAATAGTGTAATGTAAGATTTGGGGTATTTTCCCCCTCCTTCAGTCTTATAAATAATGTATATATGCCTAGATATTGACCATTTCATTTGAGCAAATAAATACCCATTCAGTAAAGCAAAACAAAGGCCCTGGAATGCGCTGAGAGTTCTGATTTAAGTATTTGGAAACCACCTAAGGGGGTGGGAGATGCATTTTTCCAGACAGGAGCTTGTGGGGTCAATCAAGTTCAAACAGGGTCAAATGTGCGTGGACTTTGCATGCATGGAGCGGCACAGGGGCCCTCATGCACTAGGAACCAGGGAGGTACGAGAGCATTCCCCAAGTTCTCATTGGCTGAAAATACAACAGCATCTGATGACATTATGAGCAGCTTGCAATTCAACCTCAGCAGCCGGGAAATCTGCAGTTGATCAGCTCTGCCATAGCTAGTAAATGTCACCATGGTAAATGTGGGTTTCAATGGCAGGGCTTGCAGAGCCTAGTGATAATTCTGCTGGCTCTCCTTCTGCCCTTCCTCCACCCATAAAGAGAAAGTGCGGCATATGGTATTTGCATGTTATCACAAAATAGGAGATACTGGGTGAAATAAATTAAGTGTGAAGGGGGTTTAGCCCATAATTTCCAGTAATTTCAAAACCATGAAAATGGCTTTTGAAGTAGGAGAGAGGGCTTCTCTCCTCAGAGGGAACTTCAAAACACATCACATGCTATATAAACACAAGTGCATTTACCTTACTGGAGCCTCCCTTTTTTATCCTCAGATTCCTGGCTAATTGTCAATGATGTCTGTTCCAACAAGAAGCCTCTTTTTCAGACCTGAGTTATTTGAATCCAGCCTCACTAACAGGGAGGTATTGCTGTAAATAGGAAAGTTCAGGGGAAATGCGAACCAGGAGGGTCGGTCAGGGGAGGGAGCCACTACCCGTCAGCCACTATCTTTGTAAGAAAGGAGAGCTGAAGTTGGCAATGAGCTGTTGCTCCTCCCAAGCTCCCTTCCAAATACTGAGTCCTAAAAGAAGGTTTTCTTATTGGCAGAGATTTCTATTTGTTCTGATTCTCCCAATGAATAGTATAGCATGCAGATGCTTAGAAATGCCAAGGGTCAAACCCATAGGCCCAGAATAGAAGATGTGGTGTAATTCTTGAAGAACTCTCTTTCCTGGCCACTTCTGGCCCCTGACCATTGTTGCATTTTGAAAAGTACATCTAGGACATATGGACATGTATACATAAACTCTGGGGAAGCATACATGGGATTCATTTTTGCACTAGGAATGAGGACGTAGAAACTGGTTTTCTGAAGCTGTTTTGTTTTGTTTTGTTTTGTTTTGTTTGTTGTTACTGTAACCACAGCAGCTAGTGACTATGTGCTGGATTCATCCTCTATTAATATAAATGAGGGATGCTGTGCACAGTGGTCAACAGATATTGGCCGAGCCTGCTCCTATTTCAACTCCCGGGGACTGGTGAATTAGCCTGAGTCCCCAACCCACACGCTGGCATGCAGCTGGCATTCACTAACTATGAGTTGGACAAATAAGGGAAATGGAATGCAATTAGACTTTTCCTGTTTTCTGGACAGATAAGGATGCAGTGCGGATTCGGAATGCCAGTTCCGGGTCATGTCAGGGTTGAGTGGCAGAAAGGCCTGTAGATGCCACCCTAAACCCTCCCTGAGCTCCTCAGCCAGCTTCTCACTCAGGACTCCAGATGCTTTAAATGCTATTGAGATTATTTTCCCTTTAATACCAAAGTAACTCTCTTTGAGGTAGTGGGATAGGGATAATGAAGAGGAAGCATTCCCACATGGATGTTACCATCATCCAAAGGTCTTAGAAAGCCCTTCACTGGTCCTTTTCATTAGTCTGTGTGACTGTCTTGTGCCATGAACATCGTCGCCTTTACTATACTCATGAGGACACTCAGGTGTGAAGAAATGACAATTTACCACAATTCAGGACACTGGGAGATAACAGATCCTGTATTGACCCATGTTCTGAAACCTAGAGAGTAGGTCTTGCTTGTTTGGTTCTTGTGGTTTGTTTTGAAAGTACTGAGACTTGACACCCCCCAGGGGGAACACTTTACTTCTGAATTACATCCTAGCTCCTCGTTTTTTAAACCTTCATTTGAAACAAGGACTCACTAAGATGCCTGTGCTGGCCTTGTATATTCTCCGTAGCCCATGTAAGCCTTGGACTCCCAATTCTCCTGCCTCAGTCTCTTGGGTATTTGGGATCTCAGACTTGTGCCACCAGACCAACATCTTAGTCCTTTTTAGGTAGTATTTTTAAGTGAAAACATGATACATATGACTTGTTTGGTTGGTTGATTAGTTGGTTTGGTTTTTCAAGGTAAGGTCTCTCTGTGTATCTATGGCTGTCCTGGAACTCCTTTTGTAGGCCAGGCTGGCCTCGAACTGACAGAGATCCATCTGCCTCTGCCTTCCAAGTGCTGGGATTAAAGGTCTGTGCCACCACTGCCTGGACACATATAATATTTTTAAAATATCAGTTTGTGGAAATATCTCTGTCTCTGACATTCACAGCTTCCTTCCCCATGGTAACTGGCATCTGTAGTTTCTTTGGTATTCATAAGTAAATATAAGTTTTTTATGAGCATATCCATACAAACTAGCACTCACAAATAGGAGCATAATGCCATCATCTTCTAGGAATAGCTTTCCCTTATGACTTATAGCTTGATAAACATTTATACAAAAATTTTCATCACATTTGGAGCCATACAGCTGAGGGTTATTTTTTTTAGCTTTGTGAATATACTGTATTTTAAATTTCTCCACTACTAAGTATCGGTTTCTAGGAATTTGATGTTGTGAACCATGTTGAAATGAAGATTCATGAATGAAAATGGACATTCAAGACTCCCAAAACTGTCCACAACATTGCCCTTGATATTCCCTGGGCTGAGATGATGGGTCCGTCCCAAGATCTGTTCTTCAATATCTGTGTAACTAGCCAAGAATCCTTTGCCCCCTCTACCACTCAGGACTCCCTTCTTCCAGAACAGTGTACAGGGAAAACAACAACTTTGTTGCTGAGCGATTTGCTGTTAACACATGATAATCAAAAAACGGAGCTTGTGCTCAAGTCCTAAATCCAACGGTATAATCCCTTCCCTTGCTCATAATTTCTAGATTGGATAAAGACATTGCATTTGATGATTTGGATGGAAAAGTCGCAGGTGAGTCTTAGGCACACCGACTTCTCAGTTTTCCTTTAGGAGAACAAGTAGATCTAGCATGTGTTTGTGGCCATCTCCAAACCACAAGAAGACACCAGCCTTGGGATAAAGTTAACAATAGAAAGGGAAGTGGGGAGAAGCAAAGTGAGTAGTTCTTGATAATTTTATTAAATGACAAACACAAGCCTACCTGCTGTATTTCCCATTTATGGAAGCTAGTAAGTCTTTCTATGGTTTAAATATATCATTAAGTTTGAATCCAATTTTTATGTCATCAGCAATTGAAGGCATACTAAGAGACAAAATCAGACAGCAATGTAGATATTCCTGTAGATACACAGTTTATATATGTGCTTCTTGAAGACAAAGTACTATGCTTAGTACTTCCTTTACTCATGATTTCTCTCTAGCAAAATCAATATGACAGTATACACCTGGAGGACAAGAAGCAGCCTGAGAAATTTTAGTATCTGTTCTACTTCATTGTTGAGCATCAGGGGAGGGGAAATCCCATGGCTGCAAAGCTCTTACTTAAAACAGCTCACATCCTCCAACTATGAATCATAGGGATATGCTTTTCCAGTCAGCGCCATCGAAGATACCTTGGAGGATGAGTCCTGTCTCTAGTGTCCTGCCCTGTCAGATCTTCCTCCATACAGACCTCCCAAGGCCCTCACTGTCCCACCCCATGCTCTGACCCCTGGGATTCCTGCCACCCCATACTTAATTGGTTTTGTGCCTGCCTTTTGCTGCTAGGCATCCACTCGAGTCATTAATGTGTGTTCTACGGCACACTTTCCTCAAGAGAATATTTGCATTTTGCCAGAAACTCTTGAAGTCTTCACCCAAAGAGAGGATTAACAGAATACCCAGATACCAGGTGCCCTGGCAGATGGAGGGAATGAACTAATGGAAGACATCCACATACCAAGTACACTGGGAGATGGAGGGAAGGGACTTAAAACTGTCTCCTTAGGTGAGGACGTTTATCATGGTAGGATTATAGGGACATCAAATACACGTTTTATTAACTTAAAATTGAAACATTTACTCAAAGTCTGGTAAAAATCAAGAACAGCTCATCTACACAGATAAGACATAATCACTAAGAGCATTGCTTTTTCCTTCAGAAGATAATGAGCTCTTCTTTGAACATGAATGTGCAGGACTGTACATTAATAAACATGCAGATATACACTTGCACATGTGTGTCTATGTTACATATATGTAACATCAATGATATTTTTCCTGTTTATCTGATCAATTTGCAGACGGAAAGCCAATGCTGTCCTTGTTCTCACTTTCATCTGTTCAGGACTTAAATATTTTACAGCAAGTCCTTCCATGTAGCATTGCCTTAGAATTATGTTTTGTTTATATAAATGAAGGAAGAAAGGAAGTAAGGGAAGGAGAAAAACAAAAAGAAAAATAAAGAAAGGGAGGTCAGAGAAATGACTGGAGAGAAAAGGAAGAAAGGGAAAATCTAGTTAACAGAAAAAATAATGGTTTAAACATACATAAACAAAATTGAAAACTGCAATTACATTTATTAATTTTCTTTTCTGCAATAATTTATACAATGTTTTATTATGTGTATTTCCATCAGGAAGAAATAAAAGGATCTCACCAATAATTAATTGTGCAATTAAAATCACACACCTGAATCTTGTATAAATGTTTAAATCAATCATTTTAAAAGATTTAGTACACAGTTTCTTCTCCAGATGTTCCAAAGTCAAACAAATGTGTTAATTAGCATTTTTTGGATCTGAACTATATTTAAGACTCTTCCTTATAATTTCTGTTTTTATTTCCAACCTTAAATTTTTTGGATGAAAAGAGGCCAAAATCTTATTTGACACCAATAACCATCACTGAAAGAGAGTAAACATATGGTTTATGAGTCACTAATTAGATTTAAATTACAAATACAGTATGTATCATTTGCATAAATTGGTAAAAATCTATCAAAATAAAACTTTAAAAAAATTAACCTGTTGAAATAATAATGAACACATTCATAAAAATATCCAAAACCAATTTTTGACAGCTTAAACAATCATTGCAAGACAGCTTTGTAGTCAATGTACCATTTTTGATTCTCTTGTGTGACTAAGGACACAGCACCAGGGTACAAAGGTCTCTGCAGTTAGTGAACGGCCAAAGGTGATGCTGGGATCCCTGTCACTGCACAATGCTCTGTCTCCCAACACACCAATATAGAACTTAAGGAAGATCAGCAAGGAAGACAGTCAGAGAACAGTCTCAAAGATGAAAGAGACTGAGAAGTTGCTGGAGCTGGGCACGCCTGTAACCTCAGCATTCAGGAGGCTGAGGCAGGAGGATTGTGAGCTGGAGCTCAAACTGGACTGTGCAGATACACTGCAGGCCAATCTCAGCCATTAAGCAAAACTCTGCCAACATGAAGAAAAGGGAGGAAGAGGAAGGGGAGGGAAGGGTGGGAAGGGAATAGAGAGAAGGGGAAGGATAGAATGGAGACAACAGAGAGGAAGGGGGAGGGAAATTATTTGATCCATATACAAAATTATTTTATCTGAGATACTCCACTGTTGCAGCAGTAGCCATGGGAATGTCTCCTTCCAATACCATTTCTTTGAGGAGACTAATGAAGCTGCTATCAACAGTTACACAGCAATTATTGGGATTGAGAAAACAGTCTACATACAGGCCCAGGGTCTTGAATTCCATTGATTCACTTTTCACATCCAGCACATGGGTCCACTCCTATAAAACACAACAAGAAAGAAGATAACCATTCCCAGCCAGGACAGTGAGCCCAGACACTAGCTGGAAAATTCTTGAACATCTAAATCACATTCTTATATCAAAACGGGTTAGTATGTGGAAAGCAAGTTCTGGAGACACCAGAAAACTTCCTTGTGAAGCAGCCATGGGATCCAAACCTAAGTCTGATTTTACATATTCTTTGCAAACACAGTGAAAACTTCAAATTTTTTCATGCTTGTCTGTCAAAATGACCAAAAAGAATAGAGAATCTGATAAGATCTAGAGAGGAAAGTGGTGACTTCACTCCCAGCAAAGGTAAAAGAATGAAGATTACAGGATTTTTCTGTGTTTTAAGTTGAGACACCCAGGGGTCTGGCTTGACTGGGCACATAGGAAAACCTGACCTGATGCTTCTGATTCCTCTAATTCATATACCCGGCATGACGCTCAGCTTGCCAACAGGAGGAAGTGAGGTGCAGAGAGATGAGCCATCCCAGAGAAGCAGGAGAATGGTACAGAAGTCATAGGCACACACCCTTTTCATCTATTTTTATTTTCAGTGCATCTGTCCATTTTTTCTGAGTCAGAGTTGCTGACGAGTCCTGAACTTAGCTTTGTAAGCTTTTTCACTGAACTACCCACATGCTAATGTCTGGGAACCTCAATGGCTCATACATCCTTCAGCAATAATAGTCTGAAAACCCACAGCCTTCTCCTGGTAGACTCAGAGCACAAGAATGGTATACTTTATTTTACAGCTGACACTCTCCAAATATTCTGATATTTTTACTACAGAAGGTCCAATTTAAATAATGTCAGAAATAACCTTCTTGGTGAGTAGAAGCCAGAATCTGGGTTAAATGAGTGATGATAGCAAGGGAATTTTAGAATATTTTTTTATTTATTTGTTTTGTGTGTATGAATGATTTTCCCACATGCATGCCTGGTGCCCACAGAAGTCAGAAGTGGGTGTCGGATTTCCTGGAACTGTAGTTGCACATCGGTGTCAGCCACCATGTGCATGCTGGGAACCAAACCAGAGTCCTCTGAAAGATCAATCAGTGCTCTTAACCAGTGTGCCATCTCTCCAGCTCCACGGGGTGACTTTTATAGAGCATTTGATGGCTAGGTATCAGATTCCTTAAACAATTCATCTTATAGCAATGGGACTTCTAGAAAGCAGGATTTAGAATTCATTAAGAACAGGAGGCTGAAGGAAAGCAGGCAGCTGAGATCCTATTCCCTCTGTGGCCGCAATGTCACAGCTGAGGAGAAGGAGTTACATACTGAGGCCACAGTGTCACAGCTGAGGACAGGAAATTACCTAGAAACTGTAGCCACAACGTTACAGTGAAAGAACCAAGCAGACGCCATAACAGGCTGCTCAGTCTTCTCTCAGAGATCAGTCTCAGTTTCCTGATATTTGGGCAAGCAGTTTCTGGGAGGGCCATGAACAAAAGACATAGTCCTTGCAGTAGATCCCTTTCTGTATGTACTCTGACTGCTCAAGGTTCAGTCACCTGTTTACTGTCTGGGACCCCTCACCAACTTAGAGCTACATGCATGAGTCAAGGACAGAGCCTGGGCCACTGAGTCAGCCCCCATCATAAGTACATACTGGGCCAGCCAGCCTCCATGGCAGCTCAAGGACAGAGTCTGGGAATTGTCCAGGCCTGCCCCCAAAATGGTAACTATAACCCCCAACTAAGCCTAGCCAATTAAAAGCTACTAACATGATTACCACTGCCATAAACCAATCCTGAGACTATTCCTATGTAGTCTGTAGACCCCAACCTCCCCACCCCGTTTTAAAAACCCTGTCCCATTGCTACTTGAGGTCTTTCCTGTTCTGCTGCTGCATCAGATGGACAGAGTCCCCAGTTAACTTCGTAACAATACAAAGACCCTTATCCAAGTGGATGAAAGACCTCAACATAAATCCAGTTACACTGAACTTGATAGAAGATAAAGTAGGAAGTAGTCTTGAATGCATTGGCACAGGAGACCACTTCCTAAATATAACACCAGTAGCATAGACACTGAGAGTAACAATTAATAAATGGGACCTCTTGAAACTGAGAAGCTTTTGTAGAGCAAAGGACATGGTCAATGAGACAAAAAAAGACAGCCTACAGAATGAAAAGGATCTTCACCAACCCTACATCTGACACATCTGGCTGATCTCCAAAGTATATAAAGAACTCAAGAAACTAGACATCAAAATACTGAACAATCCAATTAAAAAATGGGCTACAGAGATAAACAGAGAATTCTCAAAAGAAAAATCTCAAATGGCTGAAAGACATTTAAGGAATTGCTCAACATTCTTAGTCATCAGAGAAATGTAAATCAAAATGACTCTGAGATACCACCTTACACCTGTCAGAATGGCTATGATCAAAAACACTGATGACAGTCTATGTTGCAGAGGATGCAGAGCAAGGGGATCACTCCTCCACTGTTGGTGGGAGTAAAAACTTGTACAGCCAATGTGGAAATCAGTATGGCAGTTTTTCAGAAATTTGGGAATGGATCTACCTCAAGACCCGATGATATCACTCTTGGGCATATACCCAAGGAATGTTCAATCATATGAGCAATCATAAATGCTCAACTATGTTCATACCAGCATTATTTGTAATAACCAAAACTTGGAAACAACCTGAATGTCCATAAACTGAAGAATGGATTAAGAAAATGTGGTACATATACACAATGGAGTACTACTTAGCAGAGAAAAACAATGACATCATGAAATTTGCAGGCAATTGGGTGAAACTAGAAAATTTCATACTGAGTGAGGTAACCCAGGCTCAGGAGGACAAACATGGTATGTACTCACTCATAAGTGGATACTAGATAAAAAGCAAAGGGACAATCAGACCCACAGATCCAGGGAAGGTACCTAGCAGAGTGGACCCTAGGATGACTGTGGCTTATAATAAATTTTGGTTTTGCCCAGTCACTGGGCATGCTTTAGTGAAACATTTCACTATTAGTATAAGAATTTGTACCGTATCAAGCTGATGAAAAGATATGCTGGCTGTACTCTCGGGGTGGAGTTAAGTCTTTATAGATTATGGATTAGCCTATAGAAAATGTCTGCTATAAATCAAACAGTGAAGGGGAAGATGAATAGGAATCTTGCTTACACAACTTTGCTTTTACATCGGATTCAATCTCTTGGTGGTCTTTGGGGGACTCTGGGTACAACAACAGCCAAGGAGAGGGAGTTACTTACAGACTGTAGCCAGTGTCACAGCTGAGGAGAGGGAGTTACTTGCAGACTGTGGCCACAGTGTCACAGCTGAGGAGAAGGGGGCCTACTTACAGTGAAGACAAGAGGGGATTCTCAGACATTTGCTAGGCAGTGATAACAAATGAAAATAAATAGTCCTGGAACATTTGAAAAGAATTAGAAGGGATTTGTCAGACTCAAGAGAGAGAAAGCTCTGTAACTGAGAAATGTAATAGAGAACCTGCAGAGGTAACCCCCTAAGGTTGAGTGGACAGCCTCATTGAGGAGCCAAGGGCAGCTCTCCATGGTCCTCGCCAATGGCTTTCCTCAGGCCTTGGAGGGTGCATTGGTGACAGGACTCGCTTGACACTATACTGTCCATGTTGCTTACAGAGTCTAAATGTGAAAAGGAAGAAACACTGGACTGAAGAACAAGAGAGGAAACAGGGCCTTGTTGGTCCGTAGCAGATTGTCTTCCTGAGCCAGGGCCTGGAGCCTGTACAGTGAGTGGGCCAGAGGCCCCAGCACAGAAGGGAGAATCACTTGCTTTACTACTCTGCTGTGGTCATTTGAATCCTAAATAACCCTTGAGCATGAAGCTGCACAATTTCATTTTGTACTCAGCCCCACAAATCATGCAGTGGGTCTCGTTCCTCTGATAGCTCACCATGCAATGTCAGGGGCTTCTAATTCCTGAACCTGATACCAGCACAGCACAAAAAAACACCGCAAAGTCAAGGCTGAGACTCAAAGAGATGGAATTTTTTTTTCTACTAGGTAATAGCTTGGCCAAGGATTTATTTTCTCTTCTTCACTAATATTATATATATTTAAAGTCATTATGGCTGTGCTGTGACCTGGTGCAGTAAGAGACAGGGTTGTAATCACCAGGGCAACAAGGTAGAAAATGCCCTTCAACTCCTCTGGGTTCCATACACATTAATCTCCCTGGGACGGAAATCTTTGTTAGAGCTCACAGCTCTACAGCAGAGACTTTTTTAAAGGGACCAAGCAGATTCGTCGAATTGTAGAATAAAACAGCCCTGACCTTGCTGGCTACCGAAGCAGGTAAATGTTTCATATGGAAGGAAGTCATTGAGAGGTAGGCCTTGGGACTCTGAAGGATAGATTGTGCAGAATTGCTTTGGATTATGACCCTACTTAGTGTCAATCCTCACTTCAGCAGCATTCTGGCAACATCTTCACAAAAGAGTGTGACGCTTCTGTAGCACAGGAGGTCTGTAGGAATATATTATGATTCAATAAATAAGTAATATAATTGAAAATAATCTCTTCCATATCCCCAATTCAGCACTAAAATTAAACAAGCCTGTACATATTCCAGAGACAATAACTGAAGGGGAGGGAGGCAAAGGCACAGATGAAAATAATATAAAGACATGCAAAACTGCTATTAACTTGGGATAGATAAAAGAGTGTCAAAATTATAGCTTTTGGTAATGTTTAAGTTGAGACTTTAGTAATCTGGGTATAATTGTACTTGTGCATTTGTTCTTTGTAGCAAGAAATATATTACGAAATAAAAAAAAATAGACTCACTAAGCTTACAATGAGAAAACAAACCTTCAGAGGAAGTGCCAGCCCTTTAAAAGGATGTGTGAAACCCACCAGCACGGGCTGGCAGTCCTACCCTCCATGACTCCTGCTATCAAGCTTATGAACTGGGAGTGAAGCTAGAGATCATAGGCATGGGCTTTATAAATGCTGTTTGTTGGCTGGAGGGGTCATTTACAGAAGAATGAGGAGGACCTGGCCGTAGTAGTACACATTTGGATTCCAGCTGAGGCAAGATGTTGAATGCAATCACAACATGGATTGCATAGCAATACCGTATGTACCTAAATAAGTCAGTGGAAATAAGTTGTGACGAAGGCATAAGTGGGTCCTACCCCTGCTTATTATCTTAGGATGGCCACTCAGCTGTCTGACTCACCACAGATGGCCCAGAGGGCCATACTACAGTCACACAGCACTGTGGGAATAGTCTGAGGCTCGTGGACAAACTTCCAACCCAATCCAGTTCTCCCTGAGAGAGATGGCAGGATCAACTCCAGGAAAGCTCCCTCAGAGGAGCAGAAGCAAGATGTCTGTCTTACTATACTCATGTGAAAGACTGTGAGGCCACACTGCCCCAAGACCAGGCAAGGTCATCTTCTGTCCCATGAAGGCAAGAGACTCCACAGTGAAAGTATCTAGGAATGTCAACCCACAGACTGATTCAGATAGTTCTTAGAAACTATCTTGGCGTTGCTTCCAAGGCCATTATGATCAGTTTTGACCACCATTTCTCCACCTACCCAGTGGATGGTCACTATTTAAGTGTGAACAAAACCTTCGTTATGAAGGAAATACTCAAGAAAAATGGCATTTTATCACAAGACACTCAAATGTTTATGCATTTGGTTTTGAGAGCTAAAATTTGGCAGTTTGAGAACTACTGATCAGCATGTCCTGATGATTTGTTAAACAAACACTGTCCCCAACTGTAGAAATTCTGGTTCATCAGATCAAGGTGGGCCTGAAAAATTTGAATTTCTGACAAGTTCCCAAGAACTGCTGATGTACTCAGTGCACTGGGCCACACTTTGACAACTAAACACAACTGTACGTGGAGGTCTGTTGGCTCTACCGTGCAGGACACATACAGTACCAAAGAGGTGAGCCTGTCAGCTCAGTGCTTGCTGAGGGTTCTTCTCAACATTGATATCGAGAATAAGGCTTTTTAATCCCTTCAGCTCTGCCTTCCTGTGATGTCTTCTGCCCAGGCTCATGTTCTCTGTCCTGCACATTACTCTGAACAGGGTAATGGTGTCAGGACTCCAAAAAGATTCCCCTGTTCGCACAAGGGCAGAGTTAAACAGCTGGGCCTGACACCGTGACTGTATCTAGGCTGCCAAGTCCAAGGATGTTGACAGATGATTCAAGGAGGAAAGAGGAGCATATGTAACTACATTAGGAAGTGAGAAGGTAGAACCAGTATCAATTCTCTGGATGTGTTATGCAGGCAGGCTCAGAGCTCAGGCCCATGTTCTTTGTAGACAGGAGTCAGTAATGTTTTCCAGTGGAAAAGAAAATAAAAAAGATAAAATTTTCTTTAGAAATAATAAACCTGGTGTTCATTAGGATTTAAAGAGACAGTATTTTATAATATAATAATTCTTCTGTTCTTTCAGCTGAATTCAATATATTTCTGTGTCTAAATGTGCTTCCTCTGAAAAATAAGATAATTGACTTCAGAGAAATTTTACTTGCAAATGAAGTTATTTTCTCATTTGTATTTTATTTATTTTTTGCTTAGTTCTAGTCAAAAGATCCTATGAACTATGTGTTTTAATCTATAATTAAATAACCAAGTAATAGTGGAACATTACTAATATGGGAGGCATAAATTGTGAGTATTTTAACTAAAGAAGTATACTATACAGTGACAAAGCAATAGGAAAAATAAAAAAGTGTGTTGAGGCTGAAATTTTGATTATAATTTGTTATTATTATATTCTCAGATCAATTTCAAAAGCATAAAATTGTGAAGAATGCCATTGTAATTGCTTAATATTGTAATACCATCCTTGAGACATTTTGATGGGCCCCTAACAGACAGCAGCTAGCCATCTAAACTGTCCTTCTTGTAACATGAATATTTTCTATATCACCAATGACAAGGGTCATCAGCTTGTTTTAAAACATTCTGGATGCTCAAAGAGTCTTGAGATAGTGATGGACACGCTGAATAAGCCCAATTGTGTGTCCTGTGGGCATTTGTGAACACAGCTTCCATGACTACAGTTTGAACCTCTCAAAAGCAGGCTTGCTTCTGCAGTGAATCAAA
This sequence comes from Peromyscus leucopus, assembly GCF_004664715.2. Lineage (NCBI taxonomy): Eukaryota > Metazoa > Chordata > Mammalia > Rodentia > Cricetidae > Peromyscus > Peromyscus leucopus. The sequence continues at coordinate 16,363,049 of NC_051071.1, read as the reverse complement.
ACCAGTAGGAGATGTGTGTGTGTGTGTGTGTGTGTGTGTGTGTGTGTGTGTGTGTGTGTGTGCATGCCCATGCATACGGGTGTGTAAAATGTATTCAAGGGAGAGATAGAGAGCACACACAATAATAGTCAGATTGAGCTTAAGAAAATAACTCTCATACAATTTGAGGGAATAAGCCTAAAGTTTACCAGCAGGCTAGAATTTCAGTCAAGAGCTGGTACTGCAATTTGGAAGGACATTTCCTCTCCTTTGGGAAATGTGATGTTTGCTCCTAGGGCCTTCAACTGATTGGCTATGGAGCCCTCATATCACCCAAACATGTCTGCTTTACTCAGTCTGTTCATGTAAATGGCAGTCACATCTGAAGCATTGCCTTCATGGAGCACTTCAGTCCTTATTTGAGCAAACATCTGTCCCCATACCCTAGCCAATCTGGCACACACATTTATTTTCACACGTGTCCTGCCCCTTGATCCCACTGGTAGGTCACTGAGCATCCTGATGATGGCTAGAGACAAGGGCTTTACTCCTCCAGTCTGCATGCCTCTGGCACTCACTGATTCATTGTTGCCTGTAGAAATGAGACTGGGGGACATGGGTGCTGAATCTCGTAGATGTTCACTGAGTGTGGAGAGCCACATCCTGCTGGTCTATAAGGTCTTCCATGTGGGACCTGCCTCTGGAGTCTGCCATTCTCCCTGGCAGTGCTGAGGAGCTTAGCGGTTGGGCCTCTGCTTAGCAAATGAACCTTTGGTCTGGTAGCCCCCTTTTGTGATTGGCCTAGGAGCACAGCATGAGAACTCTTAAGCACGGCACAGTTTTCCTCTGGCAAAGCTGCTATTGAATTTCTATTTCGATGATGTTTTTGCATATTCCTGGTGGTCTGGTAATTTAAGGAGGACCAATCCTCATGGTCGTCTCTTTTCAGAATATACTCTAATTGGTCCACAGCCATCTTGAAAACAGCCATGCATAGCAGAGCCCTCCTTTGTGATCTGATAGTACAGAATATAGCTTCTGGTTCAATCAGAGACCTTCAGAGTCCATGTTCTGTGACCTTGAGTGGGTCATCTGATCTCCTGTAGTCTTAGGCTTCTCGTTCACAAAGTCAATTCAGTATTATTGACTCCATAGAGATGTTCTCAGGATTGAATTATATGAAGTTGTTATTTTAAACCATCTAATGAAAATGCCACATAATTACTAGGCGCTCCACAAACTATGATAGCAATAGTAATATTAGGCAGCTCAGCATCTACCAAGTTTCCCCTCATTGTGAGTCACTTCCAGACAAGTTCTCCACTCACAGTCTGTATTCATTAAAGGAACCTTTAGCTCTAAAAAAAAAAAAAAAAAAGCATTTTATACCTCATTAACTTCAAAGCTGAGCCATTCAGGTCTGCTCCCCATTGCAAACCCCTTCTCTGGCTCCTTACGCTGAGTCTTATTTTCTAATTCATAGAATTCACACATATATTATCTGATTTTGGCATTCTTTCTCTAAATTCTTTGGGAAGTTTTCATCTTGCTATAAATTGCCTTAAATTATAATTCTTTCTATGTTTGTGCAGTCCCTAATAATCATATGAGCAGTTTTGTCAAACTTAAGCTCTATTCATGTATTTACTCAGTAAACACTGCTGACTTGTTACTGTATAAAAGGGTCAGGGATGGGAACAGGAATGGCCCAGATGAGAAATCCAGTCCATACCCACAGAAGCTTTCAAACTAGTAGACAACATGCTCAACCAATAGGTAAGAAAAACAATTCTTTAAGAGACAGTATGTTTAGTGCTGCAGTACAAAATGCTTGAGTGCCAGCTAGGCACACAGGGGACCATCCAGCTCAGCCCAGAGTTCCTCACAGACTTCCCAGGGAACAAGATGCCTGAGTTTAACATAGATGGAGAAATTGATTCAAGCAAATAAAGCAAAGAAGAGTAGAAACCCCATCAGAAACTATCTATCTAGAGCCAGGGCTTATGCGAGGTAGACTACAAGCAGAAAGTGTCAAGTATCAGTGTCAGAGTTCCAGGGTATCATTGGACAGTGGACCCCTAAGCCCCCATGAAGGCTCCTGAGAGCCTCCAAATATACGTATATTCACTCACATCGAAGGAAAAGCCACTAAAGGATTTTTTTAAGCAGAGAAACAGCACAATCCAAATGGCATTTAGAAGGATCACCTTAACAGTGGGAGGAAGAAAATATTTCTTTTGAGAAAGTTTTTGAAGCCCCATAGCTGAGAGCAAGATGATCAGAAAGAATGGCCACAGCATGAAATTTCTTAGTGTGAGCACTAAATTCCAAAAATGTCACAAACAAGACAGATTGCAATTCTCTCGAAGTAAAAACAAGTCAGCTGAATATCAGAGACCTAAGGTAGGAGGGGACCTCACAGTGACACTGGACCAGGTCTCTACATGATTGCACAGTTCACACAGCACAATTGTCTCTAAGATCTTCAGGAGATTGGTTTTAGGATTGTCTTGTCAAAAGTCTGGCGTGTTCAATTTCCTGATGCAAATAACGTATTTTCATACAACCTGCTCATGTCTTCCTCTATGCATTAAATCATCTGTAAGTTATTAATTATTATACATGGTTGTAATAATGTGTTGTTTACAGACTAATAGCAAGAAAGAAACCTATACATGATACATGTGCAAGGATTTTAAGCCCAACTATATTTCCCATCTATGGTTGGTGGATTCCACAGGTCAGAATCCACGGACAAGTAGGAAGGGCTGTCTGCATAGCCAAGGCAGCTGAGGCTGGGAAACTGAAGCAACCACTCTAGTAACAGAGTCTGCAATGAACGGCAGTTAGAACCATGCTGCACCAGGGAGGAAAGTGCAGTGAAGACACTGAAATGAACATCTTCTCTTCCATTTCATATGCACGGTCATTCCAACATGGTCCTCCTCAGGCAGAAAATGCATCTTTCATTGTACATTTTGAAGTAAGAGCAAAATGAGATGTTCAATCAAATATCTATCTCTCTCTCTCTCTCTCTCTCTCTCTCTCTCTCTCTCTCTCTTCTCCCTCCCTCCCTCCCTCTCCCTCTCTGATCAGGTCTCTGGTTAATTCTGGGATATCAGATAACACAAATCTCCTAAGAAAAATGCAGTAGCCTTGAGCCATTCTGGCCCCAGAATACTATAGTATTCTACTTTATAAGAGGGTGAGTCAAAAAGATGAGACTTCTAAAAAGAGCAAGAAAGAAGTCTAAAAGGAGTCAAGATTCTAGGAAAATAATTAATGTGAAAGTTATAAAGGTGGGCAGAGCTATTCTTTTGTCAATGAATAAAAGGAAATGAGATGATTCCCAACAGTATTTTGATTTATTGTTAATACAATTACAACTATTTATATAGCACTTATGGCATGCCAGACATTATTTTTCAAAACATACTTATGCTCTCCCAGCACAAGAGTCCTGTCTCTAAGACCTAGGCCTCTGAGGCACTAACCCATGCCCCTCTACCCATACCCATTTCTGCCCCAGGGGCAAGCCAGCAAGCCAGCAGGGAAGACTCCAGCAGGCAGGCATCCCACACCCCACATTGGACCCTGCAATCTATAAGACCCACTCCTAGCCCCAAACCCACCCATTCCCCAGCAGCCCCCTGGGACAAAGAATCAGACAGCTCTAATTGGACCAAGAGCTCCAATTGGACCAAGAGTGGCCCCCTGAGACACAGACACAGCCAGCACAGATTGAACCAAGAGCAGCTCCCTAAGTCATACACCCCACTTGCACCAATTAGAGGAAGAGATGGGTAGACACCAGTGCAAAAATACTTGCAACAATATGAAGTGAAACATAGCACCACCAGAAGCTAGGGTTCTTCAACAGCAAGACCTGAACATCACAACATAGAAGAAAATTAGCTTTATGAAGATGGTAGAGGCCTTTACAGAGGAAATGAAAAATTCCATTAAAGAAATTGAGGAAATGACAAACAAGAAAATGGAAGAAATCAGTACATCCCTTAAAGAAAGTCAAGAAAACAAAGAAAAAACCATCAAATAGGTGAAGGAAACAGTTCAAGACCTAAAAAATGAAACAGAAACAATGAAGAAAATACAAACAGAGAGAATGCTGGAAATAGAAAATCTGAGTAAAAGAACATAAAACACAGATGCAAGCATAACCAACAGAATACAAGAGATGGAAGAATCTCTGGTATAGAGGATACAATAGAGGAAATAGATTCATCAGACAAAGGAAACACTAAAACCAAAAAAGTCATAACACAAAATGTCCAGGAATCTGGGACACCATGAAAAGGTCAAATCTAAGAATAATAGGGATAGAAGAAGGAGAAGAATACCAACTCAAAGTCACATGAAATATATTCAACATAATCATGGAAGAAAACTTTCCAAACCTAAAGTAGGAAATGCCTATGAAGATACAAGAAGCTTACAAAACACCAAAAAGATTACCCCCCAAAAAAAGTCCCCCTGCCACTTAATAATCAAACCACTAAACATACAGAATAAAGAAAGAATATTAAGAGCAGCAAGAGAAAAAGGCAAAGTGACTTACAAAGGCAGACCCATCAGAATAATACCCGACTTCTCAATGGAGACTCAAAAGCCAGAAAGTCCTGGACAAGTGTTATGCAGACATTAAGAGACCATGGATGTCAGCCCAGACTACTATACCCCACAAAACTTTCAATCACCATAGATGGAGTACACAAAATACTCCAAGACAAAATCAGATTTAAACAATACCTATCCACAAATCCAGCCCCACAGAAAACACTAGAAGGAAAACCCTGACCTAAAGAAGTTAGATGCACCCATAAAAACACAGGCAATAGATATTCCAAAGCAACAAATTCCAAAGAAGGGAAATACACACACTGCCATCAAAAAAATAGGAATTAATAATCACTGGTCATTAATATTCTTCAGTATCAATGGACTCTATTCACCTATAAAAAGACATAGGCTAACAGAATGGACACAAAAATAGGATCCATTCTTCTGCTGCATACAAAAAACACACCTCAACTTCAAAGACAGACAGTACCTCAGAGTAAAAGGTTAGGAAAAGACTTTCCAATCAAATGGACTTAAGAAGCAAGCTGTTGTAGCCATCCTAATATCTAACAAAATAGACTTCAAACTAATATTAATCAAAAGAGATCGAGAAGGACATTACAAATTTATCACAGGAAAAACTCATCAAGATGAAATCTCAATTCTGAACATTTATGCCCCAAATACAAGGGCACCCACATATGTAAAAGAAACATTTCTAAAGCTTAAATATCACATCAAATCCCACACACTAATAGTGGGAAACTTCAGCACCCCACTCTCACCAATGGACAGGTCTGCCAGACAGAAACTTAACAGAGAAATAAGGGATCTAACAGATTTTATGACTCAAGTGGACTTAACAGATATCTATAGAACATTCTACCCTAACACAAAATAATATACCTTCTTCTCAGCACCCCATGGAACCTTCACTAAAATTGACTACATACTCTGTTACAAAGCAAATCTCAACAGATACAAAAAAAATGGTAAAACCTCCTTTATTTTATCAGACCACCATGGCTTAAAGTTAGAATTCAACAACACAAATTACAGAAAGCCTACAAACTCATGGAAACTGAATAATGCTCATCAGAATCACCACTGGGTCAAGGAAAAAATAAAGAAAGAAATTAAAGACTTTCTAAAATTCAATGAAAATTAATCAAATTGAGGGCTGAAAACAATAAACTAGAAACAAAGAGAACAATACAAAGAATCAATGAAACAAAGAGTTGGTTCTTTGAGAAAATCAACAAGATAGACAAACCCCTATCCAAACTAACCAAAAGGCGGAGAGAGAACATCCAAATTAAAAAAAAAAATCATAAATGAAAATGGAGACATAACAACAAACAATGAGGAATTCCAGAGAATCATCAGGTCATACTTCAAAAACCTATACTCCACAAAAATCAGAAAATCTAAAATAAATGAACAATGTTCTGGATAGGTACCACATACCAAAATTAAATCAAGACCAGATAAACAATTTAAATAGACCTATAACCCCTAAGGAAATAGAAACAGTAATTAAAAGTCTACCAATCAAAAAAATTCCCAGGACCAGATGGTTTCAGCACAGAATTCTACCAGAAATTCAAAAAAGAGCTAAGACCAATACTCCTCAAAGTGTACTGCACAATAAAAACAGAAGGAACACTACCAAACACTTTTTTATGAGGCTACAGTTGCTCTGATACCCAAACCACACAAAGATGAAACAAAGAAAGAATTACAAATGAATCTGCTTCATCAACATTGATGCAAAAATACTCATAATACTGGCAAACAGAATCCAAAAACACATAAAAAAAATCCAAAACAAAACAACAACAAAAATCATCCACCATGATCAAGTAGGCTTCATCCCAGAGATGCATGGATAGCTCAACATACAAAAATCTATCAATATAATACACCAAATAAACAAACTGAAAGAAAAGAACCACATGATCATCTCATTAGATGCTGGAAAAGCCTTCGACAAAATCCAGCACCCCTTCATGATGAAGATCTTGGAGATATCAGAAATACAAGGAACATACCCAAACATAATAAAGGCAATTTATATCAAGACAACATTAAATTAAATGGAGAGAAACTCAAAGAGATTCCACTAATATCAGGAAAAAGACAAGACCTCAACATAAATCCAGTTATACTGAACCTGATAGCAAAGAAAGTAGGAAGTAGCCTCGAATGCATTGGCACAGGAGATCACTTCCTAAATATAATGCCAATAGCACAGACCCTGAAAGTAATTAATAATCAATAAATAGGACCTAATGAAACTGAGAAGCTTTTGTAGAACAAAGGACACAGTAAATAAGACAAAACAATAGCCTACAGAATGGGAAAAGATCTTCATCAACCCCACATCTGACAGAGGGCTGATCTCCAAAATATATAAAGAACTCAAGAAACTAGACTTAAAAATATCAAACAACCCAATTAAAAATGGACTACAGAGCTAAACAGAGAATTCTCAAAAGAAGAATCTCAAATGGCCACAAGACATTTCAGGAATTGTTCAACATCCTTAGTCATCAGAGAAATGCAATCAAAAAAAGACTCTGAGATAACATCTTACATCTGTCAGAATGGCTAAGATAAAAAACACTAATGACAGCTTATGTTGGAGTGGATGTGGAGCAAGAGGAACACTCCTCCACTGCTGGTGGGAGTTCAAACTTGTACAGCCACTTTAGAAATCAGTGTGGCAGTTTCTCAGAAAACTGGGACTCAATCTACCTCAAAACTCAATGATACCATTCTAGGGCATATATTCAAGGAATGCTCAATCATACCTCAAGGACACATGCTCAACTATGTTCATTGCAGCATTATTTGTAATAGCCAGAACCTGCAAACAGCCTAGATACCCCTCAACCAAAGAGTGGATAAATAAAATGTGGTACATATACACAATTACTATTCAGCAGAGAAAAACAATGACATCATGAAATTTGCAGGCAAATGGATAGAACTAGAAAAAAAATCATCCTGAGTGAGGTAACCCAGACTCAGAAAGACAAACATGGTATGTACTCACTCATAAGTAGATATTAGATGTAAAGCAACGGATAACCAGACTACAACCCATAGCTCCAAAGAAGCTAGATAACAAAAAGGACCCTAAAAGGGATGCATGGATTGACCTGGGAAGGGAAAACAGATGATATCTCCTTAGTAAACTGTGTATGGGGAAGGGCAATAGAGGTTAGGGGATGGGGGATGACAACATAAGGGAACAGGATGGTTGAGCTGGATCAGGGATGGAGTGGGAAAGCAATGAAAGAAATACCATGATGGAGGGAGACATCATGGAAATAGGGAGAAACTTGGTGCTAGGAAATGTTCCCACAAATCCACAAAGATGACCCCAGCTTAGACTACTAGCAATAGTGGAGAGGGTGTCTGAGCTGGCTTACCCCAGTAATCAGATTGGTGAATACCCTAATTGTCATCATAGAGCCTTTGTCCAGTAACTGACGGAAACAGATACAGAGATCCACAGCCAAACACTAGGTCGAGCTCTAGGAATCCAGTCGAAGAGAGGGAAGAGAGATTCTATGAGCAAGATCATGATGGGGAAACTTACAGACACAACCAAACCAAGCTCATGGGAACTCATGAACTTTAGACCAACAGCTGTGGTGCCTGCACAGGACTGGACTAGGCCCTCTGCATAAGGGAGACAGTTGTGTGGCTTGGTCTGTTTAAAGGACCTCTGGCAGTAGAAACAGGATCTATCCCTGGTGCATGAGCAGGCTGTTTGGAGGCCAGTTCCTATGGTGGGACACCTTGCACAGCCTTGATGTAGGGGGAGAGGCTTGGACCTGCCTCAACTGAATGTACCAGGCTTTGCTGACTCCCCATGGGAGGTCTTACCTTTTGGATGAGGGGATGGGGATGGGCTGGGAGGGAAGGCTTGGGGGGGGAGTAGGAGGAGGGATGAGAGGGGTATCTGTGGTTGGTATGTAAAATGAACAAAAATTTTCTTAATAAAAAAATAAAAAACAAAAATAAAATATCAAAACCAAAACATACTTACAGGTACTCCCAGTAACTTTGTGAGGTGGATACCTTTATTATTTCTGGTTCACAGGCGAGAAAACTGAGGCACACAAAGGTGACTGGTCATCCATTATCACTATCAACTGAAACCAGGGAGTTTGCCTCTTAAGTCAACACCAAGGAAAATTGCATTTGGGCTGCGTTATGTTTCTGTTGATATTATTAACAGCAGATTCAAATGAGATTTTGAGTAATTTGTTTTGAGTAGGAAGCATATGCCTAGTTCTTAATTCACACTTTGGGGAATTTTAATTTCTCATTGTGCTTTCTCGTGGCCTGTATTATTTGCACAAGCATGATTAGAATATCTAAACTAAACAGTGGCTTTTAGATAAACAGCTGCTTAGTAGGCAAGCTCAGAGAAAATTTAGGCTGAAGTCTCTTTCTCACAAAATATCTCTCATCTTATATAGGAATTTATTTCTGTTTTTTTATGAACTCCAGAACTCAGAAATAGACGTATTTATTTAGCTTGGCCTTAGTCTGGTGTGTTTTGCTTGGTCTATTCTTTCTAGTTTATTGTATTTCCTAATCTTCTACACATGAACCAGAGACCCCAGTGATGGGGGCATTGGAAAAATCCAAACAAACGATAAGTACTGGCTCTAAGATTCCTTGTAAATGGAGTGCTTAATGAAGTAATACTTACAAGTGTGATTTGAGAATGATTGGATCTTGTGAAGCCACCAAGTTACACACTGCAATGCTTATTATAGCAGAAGTCTTTTTTTTTAATTGCCTTAAATAGCTGTGGTTGCTGCTTTGAATGATGAAACAAAATAGTTTCTGTCTTAGAAATGTGAGCGTGGTTTTATAATGGGTGTGAATCTAAAAGCCCCTCCCCCCCCAAAGTTTCAGTCACCAATCATCTTTTCTTACCTACTCTTTTGGAGTTTGTAAATGACTCTAATTCGAGGGTAGAAGTTCATGGTCCTCATGTCTTTTCAGCACCAAGAATAAATAAAGAATAATTTCTTAGCCATGTGGTGGTGGCGCATGCCTTTATTCAGAGCACTCAGGAGTCAGAGGCAGGTGGATCTCTGAGTTGGAAGCCAACTTGGTCTACAGAGAGAGTTCTGAGACAGCCAGGGCTGAACAGAGGAAACTCTCTCTCAAACCTCCCCCCAAAAATAATGACTTCTTGGAGTATTAAATATATTAAGCAATAAAAATATTAGCAAGTGTTCATTAGAGAGAATCTACAAAGTCTAAGAAGAGTTTAAAGGAGGCCAATTACAATGGGAGCCAACAAATGCAAGTGTCAGCACTTGTCCTAAGTCACGGCAGTCTTCCATGTGCTCGTCACACACATCTCGCTACATCCACAAAGCACTATGTGGAGAATTTTACACACTTTTTGCCAAATTTTTCCATAGCTTTATAATACTTTAATTACTGTGTCATGACTGAACTGTTCTGTAATTTCTGTGGATTAAGTGGGTTCCATTGGGCCATTATGTTCTAATGAGTGATTTGCTTTAATAATCACTTATTAGACATCAAAGGAATCTAATAACTACAGAGCCAGATTATTTTTGAAAGCTGAAGACAAAGATGCATTTCTGTAAGGTACAAATCACTTATTTTCCTTGGTCCCCCATATTTATAGTATTTCTTTATATTGCTGGCTAGGTACTGACTATCTTTGCTGGCCCAACAGTTTGTTCTTTGCTTCCAAATACATTTAATGCTTGGAAGTTCCTGCCCCTTTTGTTTGGTTGTTTCTGGTTTTGGAGAGAGGGTCTCACTCACTACAGTGTTTGAGGAGGGCCTCAAACTCACTATGTAGCCCAAACATGCCTCCAACTCACACCCCTCCAGCTGGGATTACAGGTATGTGCCACAACACTTTAATTTCCTGCCCTTTATTGGAATCTGTTAGCTGTCTTAAATGCATTAAAAAGTTTCCCAGAAACTTAACATAATACAACAGATACTTCCTGACTCACACAGTTTCAATGAGTCAGGTATCCAGATGTAGATTAGCAAGATGATGCTGGATCAGCCATTCGTGATGCGACAGCGACGATGTCATCTCAATACCCTGGAGCTGGACTCACCTTCCTGCTGGCAGGAGACTGTGACAGTTGCTCAGTGTCTGTTTTTCACTTTGATGGACCCCTCCAGAGAACTGCTCACAGTATGGCGGCTGCTTTCCCCAGAGTGCCAGATCCAAAGGATGGAGAAAAAAAGAGAGGCTATCCCAAACAGGGTCAACAGCCTCAATCTTACCAACACTTTCACTTTATTCTTTAGTCCACAGATCAGCTTTGGTACAATTCAAGAAATAACACTGAAGAAAAAATTCTAAGAGAAGAGATTTAGATCCTACCCTAAAAACTGTAAAACCTATAATACTGGTCGATGACCATGCATGGTAGTTTTTATGAAGCCCCAAAATATGAACATAATAACCCCCTATCTAAATTTCTTCAGGGGTTTGGGTATTCTCATTGGTAGAGGACCTGCATTTAATCCTTAGTGGAAGGAAAGAAGGAAGAGGGAGGAAGGGAACATAAATTAAGAAAAAGAAAATTCTCGTTCAACCACTCCAATTAAGAAAACCATCACCTGCTGAGTCTGGCTAGTCACATAGCCTAGAAAAATGTAACTCCATTCCCGGTTGTAGTATCTGAAGAAAAAAAAAAAAAACCTGTCAATCGTTCATCTTCCTATCAGGGTATGTGTCAAAGAATGCTCTGCGCAGAGTTTGTGACAGCAGTAAGTTACCAAACAGTCCAAGCACTGTCCGTAGAAAAATGGCACAAAGAGGGTGTGGGGTATCAGTGTATTGAAATACTACACACCAGGACCCTGAAAGATCTAGAATGTAGAGAGCAGACCAGGTGCCTGCTAATGTCAGAAGCAAGACATGAAATATAGACATGTACATTGTAATTTCATTAGTCTAATATTCTTAAAAGATAAATAACAGATCATTTAGAAGTACATTTATTTAACTAAAATTATTAACTAAAGCATATGAGAAGAACAGTAATTCCCCGAGAAGAAGGATGCCAAAGTACTCAGGAGAGTCCAGAAGTACCACTAAGGCACTGGCGATTTTTAGCTTTATTTTAGTGTCTAAAAGCAACATTACTTTTCTCATATCTCTGCAGTTTGGGAAGAGGTTGGTAGGCTGTTTATCTCAGTATTAGTTAGAGCAACTGCTCTAAGAAAGGATGGCTTGCGTCCGCTGTGGCTGTGGGTAGCAGCCTGGCTTCTTCACAGTAGGACGGCTGCAATGCAAGAGGAGGCATCTTAAGACACAGAAAGAGGATGTGTTACGGGAAGCCCAGCTTTGGAAACTCATATAGCCCTCTTCTACTGTCTTCTACTGACCAAACAACTACAGAATACAGAACACAGACCTGTCTTTGCACTTAGTTTTAGATTTATTCAGTGTGTGTGTGTGTGTGTGTGTGTGTGTGTGTGTGTGTGTGTGTGTGTGTGTATGCGTGCGCATATGTGTTTGGGGGTGCATATGGTGAGGTAAGCATGAGCAGGGCAGAAGGCAGATTTAGGAGCCAGCTCTTTACTTCCTCCATGTGTGTCCCAGGAACTGAACTCCAGTCATCAGGATTGGTAGCAAGCATCTTTATCTTTGAAGCTTTCTCAATGACTCCTTGATTTCTCAATGACTTTCCCCACTTGTCCAATTTCTCCCAAATCCTCTCCACCTCCCAACCCATGCAACTTTGTTCTCCTCTCTCTCTCTCTCTCTCTCTCTCTCTCTCTCTCTCTCTCTCTCTCTTCTCTCTCTCAAGAAAAGAGAAGGAAAGAAGAAAGAAGGAAGGAAGGAAGAGGAGAGAGAGAAAGAAAGAAAGAAAGAAAGAAAGAAAAAAGAAAGAAGGAAGGAAGAAGGAAGGAAGGAGGAGAGGAGAGAAGAGAGAGAAAGAAAAGAAAGAAAGAAAGAAAGAAAGAAAGAAGAAAGAAAGAAAGAAAGAAGAAGAAGAAAGAAAGAAAGAGAGAGAGAGAGAGAGAAAGGAAGGAAGGAGAAAAGGAGGAAGGTAGGGAGAGAGGACAGGAGGGGGAGAGATGAAGGAGGAGGGAGGGAGGGAAGGAGGGAGGGAGGAAGGGAGGGAGGGGGAGAAAGTGAAAACAAGCAAAAGCAAATAATACAAAAAATACCAAAAGTGTAAAACAAACAAATAAAGCAAAACATGGAGCCCATTCTGTGTTGGCCAACTACCCCTGAGCATGGGGCCTGCCCTGGAGTGTGGCTGATGTACTCAATGTCACTCCACTGGAGAAAACTGCTTTTCCATTTCCCAGCAGGTATGAACTATAAAGAACTTCTTAGGTAGGGATGGAACTTTGTGTTCGCTTCCTCTTCTCAGCACTGGGCTTTTGTCTGCTTAAACATGTGTGGGCCTCTTGTGTGCTGCCACAGCTTCTGTGAGTTCATGGAAGCTTTGCTCATGTTGATTTAGGGACCTTGTTTTCTTGGTGTCCTCCATCCCTCTGGCTCTTAGACTCTCCATTTCCTCTTCACCAGGATTCCCTGAACCCTGAGGAGGGATTTGATGAAGACATCCCATTTAGGACTGAGTGTCCATCCCAAGGAATGACAATGTCCATAACTCTGCCCATTGTCTGTTGTGGGTCTCTGCATTAGCTCCCATCTGCTGCAAGAAGTTTCTCTGAGCTTCCTCCTACAGCAGACAGGAACAGTTATAGAGATCCACAGCCAGACATTACACAGAGAACAAGAGACCTTGGAACACTCATCCCTAAATGAATGTCTCCATCAAATCCCTCCTCAGGGACCAGGGAAGCCTGCTGAAGAGGAGGTGGAAAGAGTGCGAGAGCCAGAGGGTTGGAGGACACCAAGAGCTTGTAGGAGTGGTCAATCAATGTCTTGTTTAAGTTGAGGCCCATGCCAGGAAAGGGACCCCATGGCCTGCACTGCCTGGATGGCCAGGCACCAGAGATGGATAGCCCAGATATCTAAGGTAGAACCAAACATGAGTAGCAAAAAATGGGGGGTGGGGGGTCGATGAAATGATTTCTAATGATTCTGCTATACTTACAGATCGGTGCCTTGACCATCACCAGAGATGCCTGTCAGGTACAAGAAGCATACAGAACACTTGAGATTACACCAGAACAGAAAGTCCCCTTGCCACATAATAACCAGAACATTAAACATATACAACAAAGAAAGAATATTAAAAGCTGTACGAGAAAAAGGCCAAGTCACATATAAAGGCAGAGCTATTAGAATCACACCCAACTTCTCAATGGAGATTCTAAAAGCCAGAAGGGCCTGGACAGACAAGCTGCAGACTCTAACAGACATAGATGCCAGCGCAGATTTCTATACCCAGCAAAACCTTCCATCACCATAGATGGAGAAAACAAGATATTCCATGACAAAGCCAAATCTAAACAATGTCTATCTACAAATCCAGCTCTACATGAGGTGCTAAAAGAAAAAACTCTAACCCCGGGAAGTTAACTAAACCCATGAAAACACAGGAGATAATCTTACACTAGCAAAACCACTTGCATCACTTACCCACACTCACACCACTCACATCACTTCCCTACTGTCTCCACACTCACATTCAGTTGGCATGGTGAAGGGATCCAAATGCAGACAGTACAGTTTCTGAGCTAAGTCTCCTGATTGTTCAGTTAAACCCGGGGTTTGTTCCTAGATTTCATTCCATGTGTCAAGTGATAAAATGAAGCAAAAAGTTGCTCAAGTGTTGGAGAGATCTCAGAAGCTCATAAATTAGTTGCTCCCCTGACAAAGGGCCAAATCTCTCATACTTGCTAGGCTGTTCCATCTAGTTCTATTCCAACCACACTGTTCCTCAATGATGAAAAGCCCTCGCCTTCCTACCAAGAGTCCAGGTGCTTTACCTATTAACAAATGGTCCTGGTGTTTGTGAAGTGCATGTCATGGATCAGGCTCCCATCTCTGCACTGGATGTGCTGACCCCTGTCACCTGCATAACCACTCTGCAGAATGCTGTTGTGCTACCCATTTTTCGGACGAGAAGGGGGCTGGGACAACACCAGCATTTCAGTCTAGCATGAACCCTGAGGCTATGCTCTCAACCATTTCTGCTGCCTCCCTCCCAAGAAATAATATGCTTAAAGTCAGAGTAGATAAGCAAAAAGACAGGCTTCTTTTCCAATGAAATATTGAATTAAATATAGACACTCTAGATCAAGTAGATACTCCAAAGGACTGTCATCTCAGACTTTCTTAGGCTGTCAGAAAATGTAGCACATGTACTGGGAGAGAATTTGATGACTTCATTTTGGAGACAGTCAGAACAATATAATTGCACTTGGATTTTTAATTTAATTTTGTTACATCTTCACTGCCTTTATTATCTTAAGCTTACAGGAGTCAACTCCACTTGGTAATAGCATTATAGCTATTTGATTGACATATGCTTTAAGTCATGTTACACATGCCAATCTAAACTTGGGGACTCCCACGATATGGAGATCTTTGAACAAAAGACAATGGCCCAGTTACAGCCAAATAAATACAAAGCATATAATGTTAGATTCTAAAACAGAGCACATATAAAAGTGACTAACTCAACTTATGCTGCTCTAAAATACAGGTGACTTTTGAACTGAACTGTACAAGGTAAGTGCACTCTCAAGAGATAGAATTGGAAAAGAAAGGCCTTCCTGGAAGAGGGCAAGGCATGGTCAAGAATCTGGGTTATAAAAAAAAATAGCAAGGTATAATTCTTTTATTGCTAAAGATCCAAATTACTTAAAGGGCACAGTAAGAGATGACCCCAGAAAGGCCACTTAGAGGCAGATTGCAAAGGTCTTCGCCTGACTCAATAGTTAGATTTAGGGCAATAGGAAATCTTGAAGATTTTTAAGCTTATTGTTCATTTCAGTCTGAAACTCTGGAAGCTATAGCTTGCAGGTAGAAGAGCTTGACAGCAGAAATAGCAGCATGGATGTCAGTGTAATCATTCATTCAAGCAGTACTAAGTGTCTACAGTAGGCTACCTTCTAAAGGAAGTACTCTTTCAGATCCCCTTTTTACATAGAAGACCATCAAGGAGCAGAGGAATAAAGTGGCTTGTCTAATGCTAATAGGAGAGCCAGGATTTGAACTCAGAGAGTTCTACTGTGGTGGTCACTGCATAGTTCACTACTCTGTCAGACAGACTGATAATCATGGCAGATGACAGGGGAGAGTGGAGGCAGCTAGATAACCACTAGCCTGGACTCCAGAATAGAGGACAATCCCTTTAAATGCTACCTGGTCACTGAGGAGAAGCAGGCAAGTAGAGACTATGGGTATTCAAGTTCAGATATGAGGTCCAGAGGACCCTTGGGGACCTAGTCAAGATACTGGGCAGCTGGCAAAACTGCAATATTGAAACTCAGGTGAGGCATGAACGGAGAAAGCCAACCTGGATGTGAACTATTATTGCTAAGTGTCATAGCTTCTTTCTATGTTGCTTTGTGTAGTTGGTATTTTCTTTACTCTTGGGGGGCCACACCCAGCTCCCAAATGAATACACAAAGACTTATTCTTACATATGAATGCCCACCCTTAGCTTGGCTTATTTCTAGTCAGCCTTTCTAACTTAAATTATCTCAATTCTCTTTAATCATGTTTTGCCTCTGGGCTTTTTACCTTTCTTATTCTATATACAGAATGTATTCTTTATATAGACTATTCTTTATTATATATTCTTTCCTTCTTACTCCATGGCTAGAGTGTGTGTGGCTGGGTGACTGGCCCCAGGCATCCTCCTCTCTTTCTTCTCTTCCCACTCCTCTCTCCCCTAGATTTCTCCTCTTATTTATTCTCTTTGCCCACCAGCCCCACATGTTCTTTTTCCTGACTAGCTATTGGCTGTTCAGCTCTTTACTAGACCAAGCAAGTGATTTAGACAGGCACAGTAACACAGCTTTACAGAATTAAACAAATGCAACATAAAAGAATGCAATACATCTTTGCATCATTAAGCAGATGTTCCGTGGCATAAACAAATGTAACACATCTTAAACGAATATTCCACAATAGCTCAGCCAGAGCAACTTTAGGGAGGAAGAGTTTTGTCTGGCTCACAGCACAAGGTACAGTCTATCATGGCAGAGAAGCCAAAGCAACAGAAGCTTGAAGCAGTTGGCTGCATCACACCCATAGTCAGAAGAATACGACAATTAATGTGGTCATGATTCTCAGCTCTTCTCCATTTTATACAGCCAGGGTCTCCTGCCCAAAGAATGGGTCCACTGATAATTAAGATGGAGCTTCTTCCCACATCAGTGAATGTAAACAAAGAAATCCCCCAGAGACCAGTCTCCGAGGTGAATCTAGATTCTCTCAAGCTGACAATCACCACCAGCCAACACAGTAAGCAAACATCATTGTACCCAAGACCGTCTGGAAGATGCAGAATCCAAGGCCATCAGAGGCAGCTCAGAAGAAGGCTGTCCGGTAGACCCAAGACTCAGGGTTCAGCTGCGATGTATGTTCTGGCCTGCGGTCCTCCTTTTCAAATCAGAGGTTTTCATCGGCAAGGGAAGCAATGACCCTTCCTTTGCCACTTGTAAAGGTGAGCATTTATAACTATCTGAAGCAGTTAATGCATCACTTTCCAAAAGTAAGTGCCCAATAAACAATAATAATTATTATTATCTTTATCATCATGTAAGGGATTTGTTACCATTGAGAATAGTGTGGACAGAAATTGGAGCCCCTGGTCCTATTACTCTCAGCCATTCCCCAATGACATCTATTAGCTACATGAAATATTTACCGTGTTTTCAATCCCAGCAAAGAAGCTACTTTTGAGGGACATAAATCATCCTGAAACAAACAAACAAACAAAAAAAAAACAATAGATTATCAGAAAGAAAAATCCTAGAGAAATCAGAGAAAGCACTTTTTAATAATTATTTATCCTCTATTTTATGTGCCTTAGTGTTTTGTTTGCATTTATGTCTGTGTGGGGTGTCAGATCTCCCATAACTGAAGTTGTAGACAGTTGTAAGCTGCCATGTGGGTGCAGGGAATTGAATGTGGGTCCTCTGGAACTGTAGCTAGTGCTCTTAACCACTGAGCTATCTCTCCAGCACACCAGGTAAAGCATTTAAGTATATACAATTAAATAATGCCAACTTCAAAACAAAGTCAAACATCACACTCTCCTAGCTCCTATATGCCCAAAGCAAAGCTGTGGCGTGGTCCATTTCATCTAAAGAATAGAAGCAGAGTAGAAGAATGTTCCCAAATGGCTGGAGGGCTGGAGACACAGCTCCATGATAGACCACTCTCCTAGCAAGCCCAGGCACCTGAGTGTCCCTGAGTTCAATGCCCAGTACAGACAAAAACAACATTCTCTCTCTCTCTCTCTCTCTCTCTCTCTCTCTCTCTCTCTCTCTCTCTCTCTCTCTCTCTCTCTCTCACACACACACACACACACACACACACACACACACAGCACTTGTGTGTGTGCATTCTTTTCTGTCTTTCTCTGTCTGTTTTATTTTTCACCTCTCTCTCTCTTTCTCTGTCTTAATGACCATCCTTAAATCTATATAAAACTTCTTAATAAGCTCCAACTTTGCTTCATACCATAAGGAAGAGGGACAGGGGCACGTGCCCTGAAAAGGATGGTTTTTCAGGGGTCCTGAGAGATTTTAAGATCTAAAAATAAAGCGGAAAAGACTTGGGCCCCATAATGAAGTAGAAGCCTTGAGACAGAACAATTTGTAACCATCTATTTATCGCTCTGTCATACCTTCCTCCCTTCAACATATTTTCTTTGGGATTCAATATGAAGAATAACAACAAGGTTATTTAGTCAAAGACCTTGGGATTGAAAAATTATAGTAAAGAACTGGTAAAAAGATCCCAAGTCATATCACACACAAGTATCAAAACATAAGCAAATGCAGTTAAGAAAAAAAGACAATGGAAATAACTAAATAAAATTTATCACTTACTTTGATTGCCTGAGATAATATATGTGGTAAGTATGGGAATATAATCAAGGTGGGGAAAATTAAAATAAATGAAGAGGAAGCAGCTCCAAACTCTTCCACTAGAAAAAAGAAATGTTTCCGATGTAATTCTTTTTCTCCCTAAGAATTCTGGATCAGTTTAATTTTCTCTGAACATAGCTGCAGAACCCCACCCCCAACCCCATGTCTCTGTGCATGCCCACGTTTATCTGAATATATACGCCTGCCCTTTACTCAGATTTATGGATCCAGCCAGGCTGTGTGTATTTACAGTGTTCTGACCTGAAGACCCCGGGCTGCGGGAGAACAGGAGGGAACTGGGACTCCTACCATAAACAGAGACAACTATGAGGGGGCGGGGAGGTTCTGCTGGCACTTAACATTTTTAACTATTTGGCCAAGCTTGAGAATTAGAGATTAGATTAGAAGGAAAACGGGGGTTTCAGTGCTGAGCCAGAGAGTAAACTACAGTTTGGCTTCATCCTGGATCCTTGAAGGTTCTGAGTTTGGGGTAGGGGTGGGGTTAAATTTAAAGCAGGTCAGAAGAAAATTGATAAGTCAGTTACTGAGGGAGCTATAAACTGCTTTGGGAAGGCGGAGGGTCTACAGAAATGAGGTTATAAACAACATTTAATAAGTCAGAAAATTTCCCCAACCACATGTGGAGCTCTCCTTCTGTGAAATAAGACTAGTGTGGGTTTTCTGTTTTCCTTTAGAACACTGTAATTGGGGAGAGGGGAAAAGAAATCTTTGGCTTCGTGCTTAAATGAGGGTGTGTTGCTATGAGATATTTTTCTCTAGCTCTCTTGGCCCATTTGAAAGCAACTGAATTTTCACACAGGGCTGCTTCCTCGAGGTGGACCACCCCTTCGAGAAGCAGGGGAAATCTGAGAGGTGTATGCAACGGCCATCTGTGAAAGGGCAACCTGTGTGTGAAGCCATTCTCAAGCAAATTTCTTTGCTAGGAAAACTTGAATTCATAAGGGAAACCTTGTTCACCAAACTGAATAAATCAAAAATTGTAAGACAACGGTGTTCATTTAAAAATCCATATGCAAAGCGAGGTCAGCCCACATGTGGAACTCAAACACTTCCCATTAAAATGGGTACAGAGGAAGTTGATGTCATCCTCCACAGCCCAACCATCACTGCAACTCAGCAAAGGGTACCATCCATCGGGGGTGTAGTTGAAAACTTCATGAAGCATCACCAAATGGCTTTCTTTAACTCCTCTTGAGGCAATCATGTTCCTATTAAAGATATCAGAACTCGCTGTTATAATGATGTTGTTTGACTCCAGCTTTTCATTTTAAATAAAATATATTGCAGATCATGTGACTTGGGCTCCTTTCCAATAGCTGCATGAGAAACACATGTGTTTGCCCAGTGATGCTTTGTAGATGTGAGTGAGCTTGCTCATCAGTATTCCCCTATGAAAATCAGTGGTCAGGGAACCGAAATACAACATAGTTCTACAACTGAACTTCAAAAACGTAGAATGCAAAAGTCCTGAGAATGCATTTTATTTTTCATTTGTGCTGAGAATCAGACACAAAATTTAGAACAGCAGAGTTAAGAAATGCATGGGTACAATGAGGGCAAAACAGGGTGAAACAGCAAACGACCGGTGAGCTGCTCTTCAAAATCCAAACGAGACACCTGATCCTCTAGCACACTAGTTTGTTTGTTTTTTTTTATTCCGATCATTTTTCTGAACTTCCTCTAAGATAATGAAACCTTGCACTCTAAACAATGTGACACCAAGCAGGGTGTCGGGGAGAATTTGGGGGACCTGTGCATGGCAGCAGAGACGCTGTTGTGGTTCATTTCTGTTGAAATTCGTTTGCCAGTGAGGCAATTTTTGTCTCTAATATGGTATGGATCATACCAACAGTGGGTTCCGAGGTATCCATTTCTGAACAGAGGCCTAGCTCAATGTGCCAGGAAAAAAAAAAAAAAAAAAAAAAAGAAAGAAAGAAAGAAAGAAAATCCACGCACCACAAAGAACATTGAGATGAATGGCTCTATTTTATGAGCCATAAAAGTTTTATTCATCTTGACACTGAAACAGGTTTAGGCAGCGAGTTGACACGCCTTAAATAAATAAGTGGAATTAATTCCCCAGCCCTTGAAACAATAGCAGCAGGCATCAGCGGAGAGAAATGCCCCATTGTTCCCGGGGCTGCCTGATATTGATATTATTTGTGTTTTTCTGCACGGCTTCCTCCGGGGCCTGCTTGATCCACTTCAGATTCATCCCCTGTTTTATTAGAGGTTGAAAAAGGTTCAGGACCTGGTTGTACCACAGCTCTCACCGACAGCTAAGAAACCAGTTTGGCGTCTGGTTTATCTGTTGTTTTACGGCTGACCTTCAAATCAACTTTAACCCCTGACCCCTGGAGGCATCTATCACGACAAGAGGCTGTTTAACACAAATGTTGCCCATTTATAGGGGAAGAGGCTCAGAAGATTTCCTTTTTCATGAAGAATTTGGTTTCTCACCCCTCTTTTCTCAGTCACCACAGGTGAAATCCCTCTTAGCAGCTGGCTTACAAAATAATCTGAAGGGAGGCCTTAATGAGCAGAAGCACCCTCAGCTGGAGATAAATATATGCAAATGAGATGCACAAACAGAGACGCCTGGACAGAGAAATATCTGCAATTCCAGCAAAGTGCTGCCTGCAGCTCGAAGATGAACAGCTTTGATAAAATGGTAACAAAAAGCACCTTTTTATCCTCCAGCGTGTTTTACATTGCAATAGTCCGTTGTCATCACAGGCCAGTGGAGCATGCAGGCCTCGCTGCTGCACCAGGCCACAAAAACTGCTTAAACATTTGTTTTAAGGCATTCATGAGATAGAATCAATGGACTGCTTCTTTGTTGTTGACATTTTTTTTTTTCTGACCGTGTTTCAGATGTTGCTGTAGTTCTATTACCTGTTGGTCTCTTTGTGGTTTAATGCCACTGTCTTCCTGAGCAAAGACACGGTTTGGCGACCTTTTTTTTTCCCCCACTAGTTACAATGATTCTTTTTCTAATTTTTCCCCATTTCAAGGGAGAGAGATTTCAAGTTAATAATAGTATGAGTGGGCTTGGAGCAGTACCCAAACAACTAGTTTTAATGACGGCAATCAAGTGTGCAAAGCTTCAGAGGCAGCCACGGAACGTGCTGATTTTAATAAGCTTTAAAAAGGCAATCTCTAACTTTTAAAAGTCTCTTCTTAATTTAATCGTCCTTGGTTCATATGATTCCAAAGCAAACAAAACCACTAAAATATGTTTTCAATATGTATCCACAGTGTTATTTGATGGTGTTTTAAATTAGCATCGTGTTTGTAAAATATTGATTTGATGAGCTTTAAAAACGGAAGAGGGGAAGTCATCAACCTATTGGGGGAGTTGAACAACAGTTTTCTCGAAAGATGAACAAAGCTCAGGTCCCAAGATCTCCCTCGGAAAAGGCTGGGCTTGTGGCTGCTGTAAATCGCTGCATTTGAGCCTGGGTGTGTGTGTTGTTTCGGTGACGAGTCAGAAGCAGCTAAAGTGAGAAAGGAAACACTGCTTGCCACACGTCTGTCAGGACAGTCACCAAAGGCACCACGGTTTTTGGTTCTCTCACTGATAACCCTCTTGGCCTTCTGTAGCCAGCGTGGATGGGCGTCCTAAAGCTCTCTTTGCCTGAATTATCTCATCTGGGTAGCTGCAATCAGAGTGGAGGCATTTCTTCTGAGTAACTGAGTGGTTTCCATCTTGTGTGCATTTTGTCAGGCAAATGTCAAATTTGCTAATAACAAAAGAAACCTCATTTTTTTCC
Source organism: Peromyscus leucopus (assembly GCF_004664715.2). NCBI lineage: Eukaryota > Metazoa > Chordata > Mammalia > Rodentia > Cricetidae > Peromyscus > Peromyscus leucopus. The sequence continues at coordinate 16,340,622 of NC_051071.1, read as the reverse complement.
CATGCCACTCCTGCTGCACTGGGTGGGGGTGGGGTAGAACCAAGCCGGGGCTAGAGAAGGGAGCATTAAACCGTCGGACCAGAGGGAAGGAGGAAGAAAAATTCGTGTTTGGGTTTGAAAAGGACACGTGCTCCGTTAACCCAATGTCTGTGTCAGTGCGTCATTAAATTCAGAATTTCAGGAGTTAATAGAAACTTGTTATATTAGGGTTGTTTTCTCAAGCTCAGGTTTGAAGCAGCGTAATTATGTTCAACTGCTGTTGTTTGAAAGGGCAAACAGCATCTTAGGCACAGAACAACGAAATTACAGCTGAGATTTAGGTTAGCAAAAGCCATCTTCTCTAGGCTTTTATGATTCATTATTTCCCATTAAATACAGTATTAGAAGTGTACACTAGATAGCTCATGGTTGCTGCTCTCCAAGCACATTATCTCTATTACACAGGTCTGGGGAGCAGAATTAGAAAACTTTGGGGGAATGAGCAATATGTGTTTGCTGATAGAAGTACCATATGGCTCATCTTCTTCAATTGCTTTCCCTGCGTCTCTGATGCTGGAGAAATTAAAGTTTTATTTGATGTGGCACAGCTTAATGAACTGTCTTCTGTTAGGAAAATTGAATATGTTTCCTGTTATTTGAGCACAGAGCCTCCATAGTTTGGCTGGTGGGGGGTGCATTATGTATTGTTTATTTAGCATTTTGAAAACAAAAGCAAGATATTGAAGGGAAAATTGATTACTGCTGGATTGCATTATATAATCAAGTTTTCTCTCCTTAAATTTCCCTTTACAATCCTCTGGCAATGTTTTAGTATGAGATTGCACTAGGTTTTTATTTTTTAAAAGACTCAGAGTTTGATTTTATCAAAATGCCTTTATTTATCAGCAAGCCACACGAAATGCTGAACTCAGTTTAGGGTGTGTGTGTGTGTGTGTGTGTGTGTGTGTGTGTGTGGTTTGAAGAGTGGGATTTGACCTGAATATTGAAAATGAAGTATATAGTCTACAGACTTATATTCTTTTAGCTAAACACATATAATTTTTCAGAACACACAATCAAAAGTATACTTCTGTACCCAGAAGTCTAGAGTGTCAAACCAGGTAAGTGCTGGCACTCTAAAGACACTATGAAGAGATACCTTAACAGTTTGTTTCATTTCCTTGGTTTTGTTCTGGAGCAGCTGACCTTTTTTAATTAGAAAATGTCTGGCTGCACTTTTAAAAGGCTGAGTTTAGCAATCCTGTTCTAATATCCACATGTCTTTCATTTTTCAGTGAGAAATGTCTCTCAAGTGAGAGGATGACTGGGACACACCAATCTGCAGCAAACGAGTAGGATAAATAACAGTTAAAATTCGTCAATGTTTATCCGCAATATGCAATCCCACGCCCCCTACACACACACCCAAAAAAGTCATTTGTCTTCTGTGTTCTGAGCTGTTTTGAGAATTCTGGCAAATGTGGCCATTAAACAAACTTCTCGCACAATATAAATACTGTCTGCTCAAGAAAGGCTTCCAGTGTTTACAGTCCATAAGTGAAGAGGGAAAAAAGCTGGTATTTAACCAAGAGTAGCGCCCTTGAAAACATCTCTGAACAAAGTGTTCAGCACAGCTTTGGCTGCAGATCTACTGGTTCCTGGTCTGTGTCCTCTGCCATGAGGAATTTTCACATCATCCTTCTGTTACAATTTTTTTTTTTTTTAAATTACCTAATTAAATTTTGGGAAGGAACGCCTGACTTGGGGCAGGGATGGGGGGTGGGGGTGGTCACACCAGCTTCCTTTTGAAACAGGGAAGATGAAAACATGCCATGTTCCTGAGCCCCCTCCTGACGGCCTGGGAGGAGAATGAGCATTATGCATTGTTACCAGCGTGGTGTAATTTGACTGTTGACAAAGTATCCGTGGCAGTGAGAATGAACGCAGTTAGGAGTGTGGCGGGTTGTAATCAAGAAGATGCTTAGCTGTGCAACACTGCATCTTGAGCAGATTTGAATCAACATCGCCTTAAGGGGATACACGCACCAAAAGGGGAGAAAAGTCCATTCATTTTTAGAGGAAAAACTGGAGTGGCACTTGAAGTGAAATCTGACGTGCCTTAATTGCTCGGCAGCTCTCCTAATTAGAGACTCTCCAGTCCCTTCGCTGCCGTCGCTGTGAGGGTGCACTTTCTTGCTGGACGAATACGAAAACTGCAAATTGGTTTGATCAGGAAGTTTCATATATAAAGGCTGAACTACACTCCCTGTCCCCTCCGAAGGGTGCTCAGCTAGAAAGTGAAGGTAGCTGCTTCACCTCCACCCTGGATTATAAAATTTCAAGCCTTATTAAAGTAGTTTCATTGTGTCACTCAACGCAAAGCAAGCAGGTGCTGCTGATATTTCCTTAAATAGATGGAAATTTCCCTTCTTATTCCAGCTCATATGAAATATTTCAGGTTAAAAAAAATCCAGCAAATGCTATGTTATATCTACATCCTCATATTTCTGCTTCTACCCTGAAGAAGCTAGAGAGAGACACATTTGACTTTCAGAGACCGTGCCACGCATCCCATTTTCTCAGGCCCAAATCTCAGCTGGCACCCCAGGCTCCCCATCTAGTCTTAAAGTCATTATACTGCCATTTGGCCCCAGGTTGCCACCAAATATGACACCATCATAATTTGGGCTTCCCTTTTCAACTTCTGGTGTGTAGCCCTTGAACCATTCTTAATTCATTAACATATTGAATTTTTTCAATTTTCCATTTTCTTGCAATAACAATATTAATGCCGGGGTGAAAGCTTGATTGGAGCTAAATTACTTGTTACCTGCTGGCATTTATTTATATGGCATTGAATTATAGAGCTTTGCTATTGTCATGCCTTGGACGAATTGTTTATGACGCCAGTAATAGGAGTAATTGTTATTGTTGAAATTACCTGTCAGCTACCCATAGCAGTGGCCCTTGTCCCACTGACAAATAGTGACAAGGGACAGGCATCCTCTGTGCGTCCCCCTGATGGCTTCTCCTCTGATAATAAGAAGTGCAGGGCCTCTGATAATTTGCCTGTCACTGTTGAGTGCAGCTCAGAGAGAGTTGGCCAAATTGTTGTCATTCACGTTGACAAAGACAGCAAAGTGGCCCTGTGCAGGCAGAGGATTATCAAAATAAATGAAATCACTCACACCCCCTTTGTTTGTTTGGCTCAAGAATTGCCTGCCTTTGTATGAGGTTGTGAAATCAAGGTCCAGGGCTTATGGATATACCTCTGTTTGTTCTGGAAGCGGGATGCCAGAGCAGGACAGTCACTGGCATTATAAGACTTGCTGTTTTGTAGTTTGCAATGGCTAGTAAGAAATTAAATTTAAATATAAAGTCAAAATTATAACAAGAATTCTAAATATATGACTGAATGCATTGGTTTGAAACGTGTAATATGTAAAACTCGACATTTTTCTCTTGAATTACTTATGTCCTTACTCAGTCTTGATCTGTGCAGCATTCAAATCCAGTAAGCTTTTTATTTAAAAAAAAAAAAAGTAATAATTTTCCAGTTGCAGTCAAGTTTTCTTTAAAAGTTTAGAATTTTGCATCCTTGACTCTTGCAGCTTTGAAATATTATCGTCAAATAGTCAAATTTAGGATTATTATCTCAAATGGCCAGTTCCTTTCTATAAATTACTTTGTATTTATATACTATCTTCGTGTGTAAAGAGATAAATGAAACATAGTCCCAGATATGAAGCATCAATTATCACAGACTTACGGAGGAAGCAGAATAGCCCTGTTATTGCCTGAGCTCAAATATAAATATTTGCATTTTAAACCCTCTTGGTTGCATCGGGTGAGCCTGCCATGCAGAGAGGAAGGGGTTGGAGGAGAGCAGAGCGGGGAGGGGTGAGGTCTGGGAGTGTCCACAGCTGAAACAAGCCACTGTAAGCTTTGTTCTTGCAAAACCAGAATCATTCTCACCTTTCCCAAAAAGGTATTGTTTCAGCTAGCAAAATCCCTGTTTTTACGGTGCCTGGGAGGCTATTTTTCACTGATCTTTTTGACAAATACTTGCTGCAAAAAGAAGTCCAGAGAAAAAGGGGGGAAAGGAAATGGGATGGATGTAGACTATTGGCTTCTTATAGGATAGTAATCAGTTGTTTATTGGTCTCTACCAGACTAGTAATGACCAACCGCAGTGTTAAGTGCCAGCCACACCGCCTTGGGCCCTTCTCTCCTAACATCAGCCATTATCTGATTAGAGAACCTTGGAGGAAGTGGCGATTGCATAACTTTATGGATCTTAACAGCGCTGGCTGGCTGGCAGAAAAACTACCTAGGAGGGTTGATAAAGCAACGGTGATTTTATTTACTCCACTTCCACCTTGCTCTCAGCACTGGCGGCTGCAGAAGAAATCTCAAATTGATCTGAATAGGAGCTGTGTGGGGCTTGGGGAGACAGAGGGAAAGTGATCTGTTCTTAAAAGCTTTATTGGGGTTGCACAGCTTGACATAAGGACACTTGGAGACAGCCGGACATTTTCTTAGGTGGTATGTACTTAAAGCAAGCAGAGAGCTTTTGAGCGGTGCTAATCATATATGTAATGATTCAATGACAGGAATAAAATGTGTTTCTGATCTTTAATAATAATGTAGTCATCTAAAGGCAACAACTCTGTGGCTAACGGTGTTGGCTGTCCCTGATTAACAAGTGGAAGGAGAGATGTAATTAAGAGGTTATCTGTAATAATAAAAATGCCCAAACCTGTCTTGGAATGTGATCCTTCCAAGAGATAATTTTTTAAGAATGTCACATGCCCTTGCTTTCTGTCGAGACATACCATTAGCGATCCCAGGAGGGAAAATAAACATACATTTTTAAATGAAGATATTTAAAATGTACCCCATATTTCAGCATGTTGCTATAACCTGGTCTTTTTTATGCTCCTCCTATAAAACCTAAATTAAGCCTCTTAGGAGTGATTTTGCTGCAGGTTCCCTTGAAAAAACACAATACATTTTAAATGCTTGGACCCGAGTGCACAGTCACTGGCGTACAATCTCCTCTCTGCCATGTCATGAAGCAGCTTTCTTAAGAAGAATTCCTTACAATTTAGCTTCGTTGGAAGTGTAAACTTTCAGCAAATACCAATTGCTCGTGTAGCGGTGTCGATGCAATGACCGGCTGCAGGTCCTCCCCCACCCCCTCCCATTCTCAAACACCCATCAGTGTCAAAGGCTACTGCACATGTCCCTTTTGCTCCTCGGAAATAAAGATGAGAAACGTGAAGAAGAAGAAGAAGAAAAAAATGTCAGAAAACACTCAGCGGATTACAGGATGGTTTCTGCTCCACAAGGGGAAGGATAGCAGGACAGACTGGACCGCGTGATTCCGAAAGCTATGTAGAGTGCTTACTCTGTACACCGGAGGAAGTTTTATTCAGATCTGATGCTGTATTTGTGTATTTTTTAAAATTAAAGCAATAGTGTGTTCTTCTAATCTGGGGTGTTTCTTTACTCATGGGCAGTGTTAAAATGCATTTCAGACTCTTCCAGGAATTGTTTTGCTTCTTTCTAAAATCCTTGGGATGTTCATTCTGGGGTGAAAGCAGAGAAAATTCTGGACTCATACAAATTGAAATTCACCAAATTGATCAGTCCTTCCTCCCCATAAATAAAATGTGTGTATAACCCTGGGGCTTTCCAGACAGTTCATTTATATTTTTAAAAGACATTTACATTCATTTTTGTGTATTAAAAATAACCGGGTAAGGCTTACAGTTTGTTTTGCTCTATTTTTCTGAAGAATATTTAACAATCACAAAACAGAAAAATAGCAGGAAGACACTTGTCATATCCTAACTATGTGTTTAAAATTTAATGGCTAAAAAAGAAAATATGTTACAAATTCAGTTCTAGATCCCACCCTATAAATGGGAAGATTCATTCTCCAGAGACAAGGTAAAACTCAGCTGGCCTTAAATATAAACTTTTCCAAAACAGGTTATGAATGAATTTAGACAAATTTGGCTCTTAACCTTTAAAGATTTCCTGCCTGTTTCTGTATGTCTTTTATTACATTAATTTTTTATTTAAATTACACCATTAACTGGATATGAATTTATCAAGAATACATGTATTGATTTATAAAACAGTACCATTAATTATTATAATAGCTAGATATAGCTGATATTACAAAGCCATTTAAAGGTTTTTAATATAACTTGGACATACATAGATAGATAGACATTATGGACAAGACCACAATTTAAACTGGCTAGCAGCAGTTAATGAAAGCTCAGATTTATATTCTGGTTTAGAGATTGATCATATTGTTGCTTTGTAAAACTATTTGCATTGTGCCATTTTTCAAAGGATGTCTCAATAAAAAAGCTAAATAAAATATTCAGTCAATTCCCAAAGCAGATTTTGTTTTCTGTATTTTAAATGCTTAGTGAAAATAATTGATTGTGTGTGTTCCAAGCTTTGTCATTTTCATTACAGGGTGGCTTTCCTGGGGGGGACCTCATTTGCATATGCACACTGTCACATACTTTAACCCCTTCTCTTTATTTCATCGTTCACTCCCCAACACACCCATGTATAGTTCACAAAACCCACACATTAGGACCCATAAGTCTTCCTGGCGTCTTTTATGGTCTGCATTTTTTTTTTCCTTAAGGTTGTGGAAAACTAGGACTTACCCCAAAGCCGCAAGGCAGGCAATCACGGAGATAATTTGAGTAAGAAAGCAATCTGAAGAGAAAAAAAGAAAAATTAGGAAGAGTATAAGCAAGTAACAACACTTTCAAATTACTTTTCAAATGGTAATTAGCCAGGGCATAGATTGAAATTTGAATTTTTTCACATTGTACTTGGCTTGGGTCTCCCAGGCTCTATTTGTATCACTTTTTCCTGCCTGGCAACATATGTTACCGATTTATTACAGCATTTTTACTGTTAACAGACAAATCTAAAGGCTAGCTGAGAAGACCAGCTTCATCTGATGACTGTAACAACAACTGCAGGGCATCCTTGAGGGGGAGCCAATAGGCTCTTTTGAAGCAATAATGCCATTAACCCTTCCAATGCCAAAATAGCTAGCCTAAACTGGCTCAGTCTTTTGGTAGGCCTTACAGGTTTACAGAGGCAAAAGGTAAATGCTAATGATTTATTTTGTAAGTATCACAGTAGCCTCCTCAACACCTTCTATCCCATGTCTCAAGTCCCCTACCAGCTGTGTGAGTCATCGGTCCCTTTAGGGCCCCTTTCTTATACAGCACACTGAAGCCTGTGCACACAGGGGTGAGCACCTAGCCATTGAGTGTCAAGTTGTCACCCACCCTCCCTCCCCCACCCCACTCCACCCCCACCCCGCACCATTAATTCCCTATGATATTCTTAAAAGAATCACACATCCTTTACAATTTAAATGATCATATTTTAATATGTGTACATCTCAGAAATGCAGAATTTAATGGAAATCCTTCTTAGCCAAGAACCTGATATTAGTTCCAAATTAGGAAATGGCAGACTTTAAAGGCTTATGCCTTGAACTATGTCCACGATTTTCACGTGTGCATTAGCACTGCATGTGTAGACTGAAAAAGGCACTTTAAATAGAACGTTTTCGAATAGCACTTTCATTTCTGGTCATTTGTAGTTTACTCCAGCCCTGCCAAGTTGTTTTTAAAATGTTATAAACAGTTACTTTCTCCAGTTAAACGCTGGCGCAAAATTGCCCATTCACAATTCCAGGTGCGATTCCTAGAACCCCTCCGAATGGTCTTGTCTTGAACATTTAGAATTAATCCCAAATAACGGTGCCAGTATTTCTTGTCTAAGGGTCTCAGATTAGCAGTCAAAATTTAGCAACATTTGATTATTAGAGTCAAACCAATAAAATAGAGCAAGTGTTCAGAGCAGTGATGGTTCGCAAAGGTGAATTCTGAGGAAAGGGACACTGTGACAGCTGCTCTTCCTAAACCTGGCTACCACAGGTTGTCCCACCTGGGAATGGTGACAAGACCACGGCTAGACTTAAGCAAAGACTACATAGTTGTACCTGGTCTTAGGACATCCACATGCAGAATTTGAGTTCATATCAGATGGTCAAACAACTCCTTCCTGCAAACCCATTTATCTGATCCTGTATTTTACAAAGAGTTCACAGATCTTCTTTATTTGTGCTTCATTGCACGGCCACAATCTTTCTTAGTAGTAGCTATACATAGCATTAGGATAGCATTCAAACAAATAATGACAGCACAAACTTTAGATGTACAGTTATACCATTTCATCCTGGTCTAATTCCAGCTAGTAGTTATTATTTATTGTTTATATCTTTATTAGACACTTACTATATACATTTCCTATTTTGTCCCCAAGAGGCATCCTATGGTGACCTAAATAATTGCTGTGGATAATTTTAGATCTAAGTAATTAAAAGGTTTCACCATCAGAGAAGAAGAGCAGTTTTTAGAAGCTGTAAACACCCTGCAGTTCCAAGGAGTATCACATGCAGACTTAGGAACAGGACTTTTTGCAGCCCTGCTAGGCCATGAATAAAATGTCCAAAATGGGGTGATTAGGGCACAGTAATGTTTCAATATTCACCTTCTTAGGAAAAGCGAACATAAACAACGAGCTCCTCCTTCAAAACACGGTGTTTTTTTTTTTTTTGTTCTTGTTTTTGCTTTTTGTTTTTGTTTTTGTTTTTGTTTTTGTTTTTTCTTAATCGAAACAGAACCTCCAGCAGGATTTGGCCCCTATCTGTAGTAAGCCTGATAACGTTGTATGTGGTCTTCCAAGTCTTCTAGAACAGCCGGGAGGCTCTGCTGTCCTCTGGCTGGCACCCTTCAATACCCACGGTGTTCTCCCTCTCTCGCCTACAACCTGAAACAGGTGTCTCTGAAAGCCTGCGCCTGAGGTCGCTCTGTGATCGCCATTCTCTCACATCCACAGCTCCTTGGCCCTTCTAGGTTGCCACAGCCTCAGCTGGCAGCCGCTCACCCCCAGTTGCTCTCTTACCTCCAACGGGACCCCACAGCCCAGCTCCAGCTTTCTGTTTTGCCCATCACTTCGGTCACATCCCCTCCCATTTCTGACCTACACTTTTTCTAGATCAGACATAGGCAGGTTGAAAGGTAATGAGAACCAGATGGACATGGTGCAGAAATTGCCCAAATGGGTATGGGACTGTGGAGAGCTGTCAGGCATGGAGAGAAGCTGGAATTTTTCAGCAATAAAATGGGATTTATCGTTACTCTACCACAGCCATCGCTGACAACCGTTTCCCTGGACAGAAACTCCATTCCAACAGGCCACGCCCATGCAGATTCTTTTTGCCCAAAGAGTGATGATTGGTATTTGTTCTCAGGCTCAAATGGACTGTGCTGAAGGTGAAGCGTTGGGCCAAAGTCCTGCATTCCCCACTGAGGCAAATGAACCCGCTAAATAACTTCCTTCCACAACGGCTCTGTAATTGAAACCAGAGAGTGAGAGAATTTGATAAATTGCTTGACCCAAAAGAATGTTAAGGTCATAAATTTTCATTGCATGTTTTCCTCTCTTTTTAAAATTTTTATATATTGATTATATTTAGTATTTGCCTCAAAATTCAACACGCTTACAGATCATCAGTTGTGGCCCCCGGGGGGAAGCACAGTAAATCATCAATTAGTAGGCCAAGGGGCATTCTCTGTTGTCTTCCAAAGAGGGTTGTGGACTCCTTGTCCCTACAAGGACCGTCATGGAGGTGTCTTATATTTCAAAATTATTCCAACTTCGCACACGATTTGTTCTGGCATGGACGAAGTAAAATCTACACGAGAGGTTTTTCTCAGAAGGGTGCTACTCCACTCCTATCCTTTAACACTGATGAACTGTTAAAAGGCTGCAAATCCATTCGCAGCCATCACACCCACGTACCTTCCTCCACACACACCTGAAGAAAGAAGTATGGCGTTTGCTACAAAGGGTGACCCTCATCTTTGAGGTAGATAAAAATATGTCTGTGCTCACATGACTAAATGAGCATGTTCTGAATACTGGCTTTAGCAAGCCGGCTTTGAAATTTTTTGTGTCGTATAAATTGTCTTAATATGAAAAAAAAAAAAGGTCATAAGAACTGTTAAAGCCATACATCATGTACTATAAAAAGATTAACATAGTAAGGTTATCACAAAGTAGAAAATTTGTATACTTCTTGCTGTAATATTTTAATTGTTTTTCTAAAATCAGATGCATACATTTGTTAGCATTTTAACTCATCAACATGTACTACTGAACTTGTGTGGCAGTGACCCTTAATGACATGACACAGCCTAGGTAGGTTTTCATAGCCAAAATTCCTTGTCCTCGATAAGCCACGTTAGCCCTTGTGTGTTTTGCATGCTTGGTTTGTTAAAGCAGACCACAAGAAAATAATGCTGATGGACCACTGAGATCATGTCTCTGATCTGAAATAATTCCATTTGTTTGTTTTCAGTTGCTAAGTTGACGGGGAGAGTTGGAAGGACAGTGTGTAAGTGTCGCGTTAGCACGTGTGAGTTCTGCTCTTCAGCAGCTGAACCCCACACACCCAAGCAGGTCATTTACACTGAGTTCCATCGCGTTTGTTCAGTAGCGGTGAGGTTAAACACTTTCTGTGTTGTTCATCACAATTAATGAGCAGAGCTGGACATGAGTATTTCTGTGTCAAAAAAAAAAAAAAAAAAAAAAAAAAAAAAAAAAAAAAAAACAGGTAAGAATGTCAGAAATAGTCCAGAAAAGAAAGAAATCTCAAATACATTTTCCAAAACATGAAGTTGGAAGTTTTTGTTTTTTGTTTTTTAGCAATACAAAGAATTAGTATTATAGTTGTTTAAAAATCCTGGAATCTGACACCATTGGCATGATGATAATTTTCATATGTTATTGCTTATATGTGTATACATATTCTCATAAGAATTCACCAACACACCATCCTTCTAAAGATGGAGGGGGTCCATGAGATATATACAAACATACGATCTGTCTTTAATTGACTGGATTTTTTTCAGTCCTAAAATGCAGCTTCCTTTCTCTGTACTTAATTTCTTTGTTGTTGTTTAAAGGCTCAAAATAAATAACTCAAAAAAATAATAAATAACTCTGTGTATATATGTATGTAAGTTGAAATAAAATATGAACAGAACATGGATTCAATCACTAATATTTTTGCAAACTAATGTTCAGCTGATGCCACTCAATTTTATTCTGCATCCCATTAGTGTCATGATGGTAATGACTAGACTTTATTCACTAACAGTTTGAGTCAGCACTTTGAGACATTTTCAAATTAGGTCATACTGCACATTTGTGGCTGATACAAAGGTTGATTAAGAGAGCTATACAATTGTAAAGTGATGTGGTGTGAGCTGAATTAAGTTCTCTCGGATAGTTACGGGAAATGAGAGCTACTATAACTTAGCAGAAATAATGTGTGGACTATCAAGGAATATATTTCCATGGAGAGCTTGAGATATTTTTCACTTACAATTTGACAAAGTCGTCTGTCTCTTGTGGAAGAATTCTATCACCAGGCATGGAGGAAGAAACGAATTGCAAAAAAAAAAAAAGGGGGGGGCGGGTGCTGGAGGCCTGATCCCCATCTCTACATCTAAAAAGTCAGCTTTTGTCTTTGTGTCCCTTTGGATCATTTTAATAAACATCTTTCTCCCCCTTCTAAACACTGTCTATGCTTTTCTAAAGCCAAAATGATACTGTCTTATGACCTGACCATTTACCCACAACTTACCAACTCTGAGGCAACCCTTAATTGCTATGCAAACTAGATCTGGAGAGAATCATTCTATTTAAAGTGATACTGTCGTGACAAATCCACAAACTTGTCTAACATTCAAAAGAGTAGGCTTTTCTTTAATTTGCCCAGCACTTTAAGTAAATGGTAAAAATGACTCTTGAAAGGCAAGAATACCTTTTCATTAAGTTTAAAGACAATAAGGAACAAAAGCTGAACTCTTAGTCACTGGCTTGATCAATAAAAACAAAAATAGTGGTCCTCAGGGCTGAAGAAATGGCTCAGAAGTCAGGAGCATGGTTTACTCCTCCTGCAGAGGGCCTGAACCCAGCTCCCAGTACCCACATTAGGCAGCTCACAACAGCCTGTAACTCCAGTTCCCGGGGACCCAACACTTCTGGCCTCCATAGGCACCTGCACTCTTGGGCTTATACCTACATACAGATGCATGGTTAAAAACAAAACAAATGTCAAACATTTAAAAAGTAAATTATTATTATAGTATTCAGGTCATACTTTCTATAGAATAAAAAAGTCATAACACACACACACACACACACACACACACACACACACACACACACTTTCAAAGCCAAGGAACCTTAATAACAGCCTAAATAGCACATGGTACTGACGTGAATGAGGAGTTCGAGCCCTGAGTTTCCTGTGCTTTCTCCTGCACATACTGCACATAAATCGGCTTGCTTTCTTTGAACTGGATTGTTGAAGCACATGATGTCACCAAGTCACATTTTGTATCTAGCATTTGATATATCAAATATCAATTTCCCAGGCAGGCCTCTGTGCTCTGGTGTCTTGTATTCAGGCCTGTACTCAACTCACATAGGCTCCTGAGGTTCTGCAGCATGCTTCCCCTTCGCATCTTATTTCTGCTTGTGCGTAATCTTTTTCATACTCTGAGTTTTCAGTTTGGCTCAGCTGGTTATTCTCACGATTAGGCAAAGTAAGGGGAACGGTTCTCTCAAAAAGGTGATGTTTTTTAAAAATAAATGCTTCAAATTAGGAGCATGTCAAAGGCTTCAACTTTGCTTCATTGGTTTTTGTGAGTGTGATGTTATATATTTCTAGGGTGTTGTTTGAATTTGGCTAGCCTCGCCCCCTTTATTGTTGCTAAACTTTATAAATTGCTCAGCCAAAATCTGCATATTTATTGCAAAATCAACAGATATATTTTCAATGGAGTTTCCTATGACCCAGATTAAGAGACAAATAACCCAGATTCATAGTCTGCTAATTAATACTAGAGGTCATGGTGGCACTATGTCTCAAACCCAAGCATTTTCATCTTGAACAAACCCTTGGTATTTTCAATCACTTAATTTACATTTTCAAAAGGTCACTTGTGGTGCTAGTTGGAATAGATTGTATATTTTATTTATTTTGAAGTAGGCTAATTTGCCTTAGCATGGGCAGTGCACCTTTTCAGTCACTGGCAGGCCATAATACTGCAATGAATAGGATAAAGCATTTTTGGTATTTTGTTAAACAATTAGGAGAATCCTTGAGTTTCTTCAACATTTGACTTAGCAGATGAAAATAACATGCAGTGAGCTATGCTTATTATCAGTTAGTTTTTTGTTTTTATTTTGCAGGATGTAATCAGCAATATCACAAGAGTGCAACATGGCTTCTGATGATCTGACACAAGGTGATTAAATAAGGTTGATCCTCATTTTATATGCTAATAGTAGATTTATAATCTCTACGAGCATATCCAATTTAACAATTTTATTCTCTGTTCAAAAAAGCATTCCCTATTAGTGGAAGAGAATGCGCCTGCATCCGGGACGGGCTGCTTTAATTGGGCTTAGTGCGTTGTGTGTAATTAGTCCCCTTTCCTAATATTTCATCTATAACTACATAAGCAACAGTGCACTTAAGTTCCATAAACCTGGCTAGGGCAAGACTTGACAAAATGAGAGCGTCTCATTCCCACCATCTCCCAGTCCCTACCACAGGCCTGAGGAAAATGGCTGAGGCCAGTGTGAGCCTGCTGGGTGAGGGATGCCCAAGGGCTTGAGAACTGGAAGCACACATTATTCTCTCCTTCCCTCATCCCGACTGGCAACAGCATCAGTGGCAGAACTGTCTGGGCTCAGCCCAGCTATCCAGGGAGACACCAGAGGCAAGCCCTCAAGTGCAGGGCACTCCTGCTCCCTGTGACTGTTCACCTTCAAGATTTGGACTGTCAAAGGATTTCGGTCTGAGTCTGAGGTGCCCCCACTCTCCAGGCCTCCTTTTCCTAACATCCACAGCTCCTCTAGATAAGCCCATTCCAAACAGCAGGTGCTGCAGCAGAGGAATTTAAAACAGGGATCCTGAGATAAAGGTGGAGAGGAAGAAACGAAAGCCCAGACAGGGGCTGTGAGTATACCAGGAGTGTGCAGACCTGCCATGAACCCTGGGAAGCCAGAGAGCATATGGCAGGTCTGGAACCGCAGTGGAATGTTGTCATTGTAAGACCCGTCCCCATGTAGGTTGGAGAGTAAGAGTTTGATGTGCCAGCCTCCTCCCCCTTCTCCCCTTCCTATCCTTGTCCCCCTCTTCCCCCTCCTCCTACTCTTCTTTCTCCTTCTCTTCCTCCTCCTCCTTCCTTCCTGTCAGTCAGTGCCTCAGTGGCAGGAACCTGGTTGAAGGTAAACAGCACAACCCCTTGAAGGATTAAGCACTCTGCCATACTGAAGAGCAAAGAGAGGCCAACCATGTGCCTAGGAGCAAACAGATCAATAACTACCACAGACCCCTTCTTGGCAGACTCAATTAAGACTTGTGTGTAGATAACATTCCAAACAAATGCCCGTGTGAGTACAGGATGCAAAAAAAAATGTGCACTTAGTTGGTTTTCAAATTCCTAACGCACTATACCAAGGATCAACATCTAGGAAAATAGCAACCGTGTTGAAAGTAAACATTAGAATGGACTCAAATTATTTTAGCTGAATGAATTGAGGAAAAAAATTCAAGTGCTTAAAAACTAGAGTCCAGCTTGCTCCTAAACCCTTGGAGTCACTTATCATTGTTATCTACATCAGCATGGCCCATGGGCAGCAGAGTAAGGCACAAATGGGAGGCTCAACTTGACTTTGGACTTCCCTGACTTTGAATTCATGCTTTGTGCTTTGCTAGGGGAAGCACTGTGGTACAGTCACTGAACAGCCATGAACTGTCTACACTTCAGGCCTCACACCACCCTATGGCCGGCTTCTCAACAGCCAGGTAAGCGGTGTAAAGATATTTCTTTAGTTTGTCCCAATTTCCCCATCCTTTATTCTTCCTTCACACGCTCCAGAGTTCATGTCTGAACTCTGGAGCAATCCCAGCTATGTCCTTGACCTCTTGAGGCAAGTGCACCATCAGGCCCCCAGTTTATCTTCTTGCTGTGTTCAGTGTGGCTTTGTCGTTTGCCTGTTCATCAGCACCGTGTGGCTGAACGAGATCTGCGTTAGTTGCTGCGAAAAGAAGATTTTGTACATTGACACCCCCTCCCCCCACACACACTCCTGACCAGATCCACATCACTCAGAAAGGGAAAGGCCAAGAGGAAATTATGGCTGCTTTAGACGGCAGCATAAATTTTCTTCCTATTTTTAACCTAGCTTTTAATTTAATAAGTTTTATGACCCTTATATTAAGTACATATGTTTTACAAGACATTGTGTCCCTTGAGTCACCCTGAATTTGCTCTACTGTACCAGAATTAAATGAATGAATAGTGGGCTTCTGATTTTACCTCCCCCTGTGTTTGATCCTGACGATATGCCTGGTAACCCTTCACAAAAGTAGAGAGTGTCACTCAAAAGTCATGTAGAGGTCAGCACAGGCAGCCTTAAATGAAGTTATCTCATAGTATTTTAAATTTCCACTTCTTCTCCGACAGGTTTCATAACAAAGAATTAAGGACAGGCAAAATATTGGAAATGGCCTCTGGTCCTGCCAATTGTCAGTGAAGCATGAGCAAAACCTTCATGCATTTGTTCTAGTAGCCACCACAAAGGTATCCCTCTCCCTACCACCACCACCAACAAAAAAAAATCCCTAAAACGTCAAAAAGACAAACATATATCTTAGGAAATGTAAGACGTCATCAATTTTCTTATGTAAGACACTCTATCGTCATCTGTCTACAGTCATTTGAAAATTAGCCTGGTCTTATTTGAACATAAAGAAGCTTTGCAATCCCAACAAGAAGATGTCTTAAATAACTCTATGGTAACTCAAGAAGAAAATGTTCAGTTGTTGCAGGATGGAGCAAACCACCTACAATATTCGTGTAAAGGAGGAGTTTTTCCTGCTTTGTATGGTAATACCTGGGATTAGGGCTGGCCAAGCAGAGGTGTGGCTTGGCCTACAGTTGTATTTAAGTAGTGTAACAACCTAACTCTGGTGATGAAGCTTGCTGTTGCTTTAAATTATGAAAATGTGACAGATTTTTACAAAATATGGGTGCTATGGATTAGATTAATGTTCAACAAGAAAAGAAAAGAATTGTTTTAAAACATGCTTTATAAATTAGCTAATTCAATTCTGATTTTAAAAATGGCTTTCCTACACACGCCAACATGTACTAAATCAATAAGTTACTAAAACAGCACTTTAGGTCAGTGGATTAAGTCTGAGTCAAACTCAAGATGGAAAGATTCGTATCATTCCAGTTTCTGTGCCAGACCATAGAACTCTGCACACCTAATGTTTACTGACGTATGAAATCCAACTCAAGGAGCCAGCAATTTCTTTTCTATTCACTTTGTTTACTTTCGTCCCACTCCAGTGACTTTGAACAGCATGGTCTCATAGTCTAACTAGTTACTTGTAGGGCCTCTCTCAAAACCCCACATGGCAATTGATTTTCATTTCACAGCTGTGTGTGGCTCCAACTTCATCTGTTGCCTGTGGTTTTACTGTTAGGAGAAACTATCCATTATTTTCAAAAGAAAAAAAAAAAAGATCTCGGCCTTTCTACATTTCATTTCAGGATGTCATGCCCAAATATCAGACCTGTTTGAAAGCTATTTAAATATTGATACCTTGTGTGTTGTTTGCATTTAAGAGACTTATTGGTTTTGGTTTTTAGAAAAAATGCTAGAGTCTCCAATACCTAGAAACTCTTGGTTTGCTCTACTAAGTCATGGTCACACTGCTAAGAAATATAGGATGGGATAGAATGTTGGCATCAGGGCTCCACAAAAACAAGGGCTGGCCATTTTAACCGTCACAGAGAACTCCTGGTCACCTCCCCAGGGGCAAATTGATGTCAAGTTCTGCTGTCTGTCAGGATTAAGTGCCTGTTTGCTTTTTCACTAACATGTGGTTTGAGAACAAAGCGGCTCAAATCTCCTCAGTCCTAACAAAGCATCTCAAATTGCTGAGTAAAATTCCTTAATCCCCCATCTTAATCTGGAAACAGCAGCAGCTCAGTGGAACACCCTGCTCCCTGCCTGCACTGCTCTCCACCCGCCCCACCTTCCCAATCCCTGACCACCCATGCCTCCTCAGCCTGATGTTTCCAGCCCATGATTCCACAGCAGAGTATTACCAACTTGGAAATTCAGGTAAGTTGGTCCATGATCTGCCTGGCTGGCTCGAGACACTTTTATGCTATAGCAACTTCATTTAAAGATTGAAAGGAAAATAAAAAACCGAAAAGAGGATTCACTGGCCACGTACATATGTCCTTGAGGTCATACATATACCAATACTATGTATGTCAAAAGTTTTTTGGTTTTTGTTTTTGTTGTTGTTTATTTGGTTTGGTTTTGATTTTTCAAGACAGGGTTTTTCTGTGTAGCCCTGGCTGTCCTGGAATTAGTTCTGCAGACCAGGCTACTAGTCTGGAACTCACAGAGATCTGCCTGCTTCTGCCTTCTGAGTGCTGGGACTAAAGGCATGCACCACCATTCCTGGCTCATGAGTTTTTAGAAATATGTTTTAATTACTGTTTGGAGACATTTGTAATCTCCAAATTGAAAAACAGAAAAATTTGACAATTTTGCAAAACAAACAAACAAACAAAAAAAACTTTAGAATAGTTTTATAGGCAAAGAGAGGAAGTAAAACTAACTTCATATGTCAAAACTATGAAAGCAGTCTTTGCTAATGTATGGTGAAAGAATATGAAATTGGAAAATATTTCTATTTGCATACGATTTTTATATATTAAAGTTCAAAACTTTACAGCTTTATATTTGTGTTCTTTCCACTAAATAGTGTTGAACAATTCCAATATTTTTCTGCTTCTGTTTGCAAACTGTTGACTGTGCGAAAGGAATTACATAAAACCTTACTCTCTTTCTCCACTGAAACTATCCTTAAAATTCCAGTACTTAATTGTGTGAGCTTTCTTGGCCAACTTTAGTTGAAAATAGGATTAGATCCCCTCCTTTGGGGGGATATTTGAGGCTGTTACCACATTAAGTTCAGATATGGTGGAAAACCATGGTGATTTGATTTGATTTTTATATTTTTCTGTAATAGTGTGGAACAAGAGTCACCACAATAGATAAATAAAGTCAGAAAATTCTATGGCTTCATCATAAAAAATTTCATTCAGTTGAATAGCAAAGCAAAAGATGAATCCCAGTCTTTCACTATTTCCCTTTACCTAGCACAAGAAAATTGGATTAGTTAAGTCTACCTAGCTATGACCAAAAGAAACTTAAAATAAGGAAGATTTGTCCTCAGTGGTCCTGTGTGCTTGGGCAGAACATCTTAGGAGACGGGAGGGGGGGGGGGGGGGTGGAGATCTAGTAGAACCTCCAAAGGCATACCACCATTCACACTCAAGTTTGGCCTCACGTCCTTCTCCAATTGTGTGCTCTTGAGGTCAGAGCCCCAAACTCAGTTCTCCTTTTCACTCTGTCATATCTCACAAATATAACTGATCTTAAATCCAAGCACTGCTTCTAAAAAGATGTTTGCAGATACAACCAACCAGAAGGAATGTACCAGTGAAACAGCTAAAGTGTAAACGAATCAGTTAAGTTTTTAAAATGCATCATAAGAATGGCAGCACTGTTCCTGTCCAGAATGTACTTTCAAAGAAAGTTTCTCTGATCATGTTTACATATAAACAAAGTTAACACCTGAGACCCAGTTCTTAACACAGAGGATCCTGGGGCAAGATGGAAACCCAGCTAACACAACTTCCAAACTCTTTATAAAGCTTCTGTACACTATTGAGTTAGTTCTCAACCATATGGAGACTGAGCACAGTGATGTCTATTCCATCACCTTATTCATTGTATGATCGAACTGCAGTCTTCAGAAATAGTTTTTAAAAATCAAGAAAATAAAGATTAATTGTTGTAGATGTAACAGTCTTATTAAATAAGAAACACAGAGCCAAATGCAGAGTTAAAAGCCCAAGAGGTCAGAGCAGTAGCTGAGAGCTGAGACTAAAAAACCTTTCTTACCCTTTGCTGCCGCTGTCGTCCTTCCCCTCAGAAAAGAGACCTACTTCCTGTGTGTCTGTCTTCTATTGACTTTCTGTTCTGCCTTTTCATTGGTTGTAAACCCAACCACATGACCTCGTTACTACCTGTCTATACAGACCTCCAGGTCTTCTATGGTTGGTATTGAGATTAAAGGCATGTGTCTCCATGCTGGCTGTATCCTTGAACACACAGAGATCTACCTGTCATGTGATCGGGATTAAAGGTGTGCACCACCACCGCCCGGCTTCTGCTATGGCTTGCTATTAGCTCTGACCCCCAGGCAACTTTATTTATTAATATACAAATAAAATCACATTTCAGTATTTTCTTTCTCTTCATGTTTTATTTTTATTATTTGAATACAAGCCATACTGCCAATTTTAACATTTTGTCTGGATAAAAGATACCTTTGTAAATGTCAATTAGATTTCAATTACACAGAAATCTGAATACAACAAATAAATAAATAAAATATCACCATAAATTGTAAATAACTCACAGGCCTAATTAGTAGGCAACCAGTGATCCAGCTATGAAAACTTATTCTTCGTGTGTATTTTGCGGATTGGTCGGTGGCATTCATTGGCTATTTAGTACAAAGTATAAACTACAGGACCAGACATATAATACATTTCCATCTGAGAGAACATATCTATTTGTTTTACAAAAGATACAGAAGTCCAAGAGAGCACACAAAAGAAAGTAGTGTCATCAATTTAGAGGAATTTTCTTTCTCTTCATGTTTTATTTTTATTATTTGAATACAAGCCATACTGCCAATTTTAACATTTTGTCTGGATAAAAGATACCTTTGTAAATGTCAATTAGATTTCAATTACACAGAAATCTGAATACAACAACAACTACCCCCCAAAAAAACCCACATGAATCTACATAACATATCCAATCTATACAAATATAAATACAGAAATAGAGTAATTGATAATACTCTCCCATTACTGATAAAGAGACCTACCACACAATAATTCTGAAACCTCAGGGGACATAAAAATCTTCTAGAATGTTTGATAAACCACCAATTGCCAAACTTACTTATGAAATTTTTGATGCAGTAGGTCTGGGCTGGGGCGTAAGAACCTGCATTCCTTGCAAGTTCCCAGAAGCTGTTGCCCCCACCGTTCAGAGACCCCTTGAGCAAGGCTAACACATGTGTGCTATCTTGCCAGGATGGTGAGACTCTGAGGGTGGCTGGATGCATACCCCTGCCCCAGTCAGGTGTGCTCTATTCTACTGTGGGAAGACGATGAACAGCTGTTCTTTCTCCTCACAAGAGAAAACAGAGGAAATGGAATTAGCCAGCAGATGAATGATTTAAGTTTGCTCTGGAGGGAAGCATGCTTATATAAAGGGTTATTAAGCACTGAGATGGGCTAAGAGGGTTACCAAGAGGACATTTTAGTGATCTGTGTCCCTGGATGTTTGCAAAAATGTCCATGTCTTGAACTGAGGAGAAGGAAAAAGGATTGTGTCCAGCACCGCAGTCATTTTTCAGGTGGGTCCAGACGGATCTACCACCTTTGGGGAAGTAGGATAATAAGATTTCATTCCCAATCCCCACCCTGAGTTACAAGTGTTTGCTCTCACTTGAGTGACTGGAAATAATTTCACTTATACCTTCTCTTCAAAGCAAAATAAATCAGCCTTCTGGTGCTCTACCTCCTGTGCCAAAAGACGCCAAACCAAGAGGCTGACAACCACCTCTTAGAACAACCAAAAAAACAAAAAACAAACAAACAAACAAACAAAAAAAAAAAAACAAAGCCCAGACATCAACTCAGTAACACTGCCAACAGTTATTTTCATATGGGCCCAAATGTTCAGAGAAACCCATTGGAAAATGAAAACAACCAAGTTCAGTAGCCGAAGAAACAAATTAGTTTTAGTTAAAATCTTCTTTAATTAAAGTCTACTTTCAGCACTTTTCAAACTTTGGATATAAAACAAGACGCTATCTACCTCTGATTATTTCTGTCCTCACTAGATACATACAGTTTCCCATGCTTCCCTCCAGGGACCTTGGAACACTGACCGGCCACAGATTCCACCATTCTGACAGTTCTTTTCCTTTGCCAAGTCCCCCTTGTGCTTTGCTGTCTCGTGTGTGTGTGTGTGTGTGTGTGTGTGTGTGTGTGTGTGTGTGTGTGTGTGTTTATATACATCTAGTATCCATAAATGAGGGAAAGTGTGGAATCGATCTTTCCAAGTCTGCATTATTTGCCCAAGATGATGATTTTCAATTACATTTATTTCCTGGCAAACAACATAATTAAGGATAAATAAAACTCTACTACTAATTCTCTTTGTCAGTTCATCTATGGACAGATATGTAGACCGATTCCCTAACTTGACTATTGTGACTAACGCTACAGTAAACATGGTTTTGTTGACTTCAAGAGTCCTTTAGCTTAACACCCACAAGTGCTCATCTGGTAGTTCTATTTTTAGTTTTCTGAGGCCGCTTCATACTGATTTCCACAGCACTTGTACCAGTTCCCACCGTCAGCATGCAAGGGTTCCATGTGGCCAGCATCTCCGTCAGCATTTGTTGGTTTCGTAGTAAAAATAAATAGCCATTCTGACTGGGATGAAACAGAATCTCAATGTAGTTTTAACTTGCATTTTTTGGTGACTAAAGATACTGAACATTTTTTTTTCAAGTTTATTGGCCTCTTGTCCTTCATCATTTGAGAGCCCTTTATTCATTAGCCCATTTGTTGGTTTGATTTTGGGAGTTTGGGGTATTTAGTTTAGGTCTCATTAAATAATCTAGATAATTCTAGATATTAATCCCCAGTCAGATATATGTCTAATAAAGCTTTCCTACCAATTCAGGCCACCTCTTTACTTGGATAACTATTTCCTTCGCTAGAAAGAAGCTTTGTAATGTCATGATTGCTGGCTTTTTTGCCTGAACAGGGGAGTCTTAGTCAGAAAGTCCTTACCTCTGCCTATCTCTTAAAGGTTTTCCTACTTTTCACTCTAACGGTTTCTGATCTTACAATAATGTCTTTGACCTGTTTTGAATTGTTTGTGTAGGCTGAAAGATATGGACCAATTTTTATTCTTCTTCATATGGATACCCAGCCTTCCCAGCACAACTTGTTAAAGAGGCCATCTTCCCCCATCCCCTGATGAATATTTTTAGTGTCTTTGTCGAAATTCAGATGATTATAGTTATGTGATTTTACTCTGGGTCCTCTACACCATTCCATTAATCTATGTGTCTGCTTTGGTTACAGGACTACACCATTACTATAGTTTTGCAGTATAACTTGAAGTTGGATATTATGATACCTCCAACATTGTTCTTTCTGTTTAGGAAAGCTTTGGCTACCTAGTAATTTTGTGTTTTTATATGAAATTTAGGATTGTTTTTTCTAGTTCTCTGAACATGTCATTGGATCTGAATCCAGAGGTCACTTTCAGTAACAGCCATTTTCCTTATATTAATTCTACTGATCCATGAACATGGGTGGTCTTTCCATCTTCTACTGTCTTTCCATCTTCTTCAGTTGCTTTGCTCAGTATTTTAATTTTTTATTACAGAGGTCACTTCTTGTGAGGGAATTGCTCCTAGGCATTATTTTGATGCTATTGAAAATGAAATTATTTTCATGGTTTCTTTTTTCAACATCTTCATTGTTGATATGAAGGAATGCTAGTAGATTTTGTATGTTGATCCTATATCATTCTACTTTCCTTAAAATATTCATTAGCTCTTAAAGTCATTTGGTAAAGTATTTAGGGTCTCTTATTTACAAGAATATAGCATCTAAAATCAGGAATAACTTCATGTCTTTCTTTCCTCCTTGTGTCCCTTTACATCTTTCTCTTGTCTCATCTCTCTAGGCAAGGTTGAAAGCACTCTTGAATCTGAGCAGAGAGTGAACCTCTGTCTCATTCCAGACTCTAGAGGAAATGCTCTCAGTGTTGCACCATTAGCACGTCAGTTATAGCTTTGTCCAATCTTGCCTTCATTATGATGAGGTTCAGTCTGCTCCTTGCTTCTTTGGAATTTCTATCATGAAAGTATGTTAAACTTTATCAAATGTTTTCTCTGAACCTATTGAAATGATAATGTGATTTCTGTCCTTGAGTCTATTAATGTAATGAATTGCATTTATTGATTTGGATATGTTGAACCATCC
Source organism: Peromyscus leucopus (assembly GCF_004664715.2). NCBI lineage: Eukaryota > Metazoa > Chordata > Mammalia > Rodentia > Cricetidae > Peromyscus > Peromyscus leucopus. Next base: position 16,317,247 of record NC_051071.1, on the reverse strand, counting down.
ATCCTTGCATCCTGAAATGAAGCCCACTTGTCAATGTTTTGAATGGCCTTTTTGCTGTGTAGTTAATTTTAGCCTGTAATTATTTTGTTAAGAATTTCTGCAATTTTTTTGTGTGGAAGAGGAAGATTGGCCTATGATTTTCTTTTGTTGTTGTTATTCATTATCTGGTTTTAGTTTCAAGCTAGTATTGGCTTAATAAAAATAGTCTGGGAGGATTATTTCCCTTTCTATATTATGGTTTGGGGAACATTAGTGTTGGCTCTTCCTTAATTGTCTGGTAGAATTCAGCAGTGAATCAATCTGAGCCTGGGTCTTGAGAGACTTTTTTATTATTGCTTTAATTTCATTATTTATAATAGATCTGTTTAAGTTGTTTACATCCTCTTGGTTTAATTTTGGTAGGTCATATATGACTATAAATTGATCCATCTCTTTTAGATTTTCTAATTTATTGTAGCTAAGCTTTCAAAGTATGTCTTAGTGGTCCTCTGCATTATACTGGTATGTAGTGGGTAGCCATTCCAGCTTGGATCTGGAAGTTCCAACCCCCATTGAGACTCTGGCAACTGTCACGCCTACGAGGCGGGGCCAGGGGAGGCGCAGGGGGGGGGGGGGACGGGACGACACGGGACCCGAGAGCTGGATGGGCGAGCGCTCTCTCTGTGTGCTCTCTCTCCCCGGGATGCTGAACGGTGAAGGTGGACTGTGCAGAGCTCCGGAGAACACCGCTGGACTGCGTGACACCTTCCCCAGACCCTGCGACCTACCCATTACTTAATTTGTGAGTTACGCCATTAAATAAATATCCTTTTAACTACGTGGAGTGGCCAAAATAATTTCTCCAATACTGGTACCTGTTGTAATGACTCCATTTTCATCTCTGATTTGATTAATGTGAATATTATCTCTCCTTTACAGGGTAGTTTGATGAAGGGGCTTGTTAATCTTAGTTATCTTTTCAAAGAGCCAACTCTTGGTTCCATTGATTATTTGTGTTGCTCTCCTTGTTTTCATTGTGTTGTTTTCTGCCATAATTTTATTATTTTTTTCAACATGCAGGCTTGGGGTTTGTTTTGTTTTTGTTTTTCTAAAATCTGGAGGTGCACCATTAAGTTATTTATTTGATATTTTCTTTAGTGTTTTTGTTTTGTTTATCTGTTCATTTTTCAAGACAGGATCTCACTATGTAGCCTTAGTTGTCCTGGAACTCACTATGTAGAGCAAGATGGCCTTGAACACTCAGAGGTCCACCTGTCTCTGCCTCCTAAATGCTGAGAGTAAAGGAATGCATCACTAAATCCAACTGCTTTAGTTTATTTTTAATGTGGTTATTTACAGCTAAAAATTTTCCTTTTAGAACCTCTTTCATTATTCTAATATCTTGTATTTTCATTTTCATTAGATTATAAGGATTTTTTGGCATCCATTGTGATTTCTTCGATGACCCATTTATCATTCTGTAGTGTGTAGTTACATCTCCATGATTTTTAATTTTCTGTAGGTTTCTCTTAATGCTAATTTATAACTCTATTCCATTGTGATACATATATAAGAAATTACTTCAATTCTCTTGTATGAAGACTTGCTTTGTGTCCTTGCATGTGTTCTATTTTACAAAGTTCCATGTTATTTAGTGCTTGTATGAATGTTATATAATCTATTAAATACACTTGATCTATAACATCATTTAACTCTGATATTGTTGTTCTTTTGTTTGCATGACCTATTGGTTTTAGTGGAGCTCTGAAGCAACCCACTATTACTGTATTGAGATCAATCTGTGTCTTTATATTCAGTAGTGTTTGTTTTATGAAGCTGAGTATATTAATAATTGGTGCATATAGAATTTTAATATGCTCTCAATAGATTAATCCCCCTAGTCAATATGAAGTTACCTTCATCTCTTCTGACTAATTTTGACATTCTATCATTCTTACTTATTAAATTTTAGTAATGGATGACTGTGGGATATTTCTTAGTATGTATTTTTCAACATAAATTTATACATTATCTTCCTTTCTTCCCAGCTCATTCATGTGAAAACAACTGGAAGAACTTCAGAGATCTAATCAGCTTGCCTTTGAGTGATGATAAAACTAAGGGTCAAAACACTAGGTGATTCAAAAGGCCCAAATCAGCACTTTCAAATGTAAGATCAAGAATCTCTGTTTCCTCTCCCTACTGCTCCCAAAGACAGGAAACAAAAAGAAGCTTTTATAGCTTTGGGATAATTACTGCATGCTGAATGCATTTGAATTATCACATTTCCAGGAATTATTTTATGTGCAAGTGAAAAAAAGCCAATTCTAGGAAACATCAGCAGAAAAAGGTAACACAACCCTCAGCTTCAGAAACTCTGGGCATGAAAGCAAAACTTACTATTGATTTCCTGACTCTAAACTGTAAACTGACCTCATTTATAGGCTCTCCGTTCTTCATAAAGCCAGGTTAGTATTGAAGAAGGATTGCAACTTAGAACTGTGCCATACTGAATATGATGATGACCTACCAAGTGGAAGTTTTCTTTATCTCATTTAGCAATATTCTGAAAGCCATAAAACAAGATTGGCACCACTACAGAGCCAGCCTCAGTTATCCAGGGTCCTTCCAGTTTCTACTCCACCACTCTTGGTTGTGGAATAGAATATTTGTTAACTATGTAAAGATGTGCTGCATTTGTTTATGTTGCATTTGCTTAACTATGTAAAGATGTGTTGCTGTTGCACCTTGCCTGCCTAAAGCACCTGATTAGTGTAGTAAAAAGCTGAATAGCCAATAGCTAGGCAGAGGAGGAATAGGCAGGACTGGTGGGTAGAGAGAAAAGGGGAATCAGCCAGCCAGTCAGGGGTCAGCCCACCAGGGACCAGATAGACAGACATGGAGGAAGCAGGGAAGCAGGAAGGACAGTATGGAGATGAGGTAAACAAGCCTTGGGAGGCACATAGATTAGTAAAAGTGGGTTAATTTAATTTTTAAAAAAGCTAGCTAGAAACAAGCCTAAGTTAAGAGTAGACATTCGTAATTACTAATAAATCTCTGTGTCATGATTTGGGGGCATGGAGTCCAAGAAAGCCTGCTACAAGCCAGCTTAGGAGAAGCTCTTGGCATGCAAATTCAGGCAGAAAAAGTCAACTGCAAAGGGCCAAAATCACTTATTCACTGAGTTTGATCTTTTTTGTTAGGACAATGATAGCATTAAACTTGGTGGTATCAAACTTGAAACAGATATCAGATATTTCTTTCCAATGGGACACACTGCCATTCTTCAAATATATATACATATATGTGTGTGTGTATATATATTTCTTCAAAAGGGAAAAATTGACAGAACAAATATTGGATGGACAATTTATCTGCCATGAGGACATTGATGTGTATTTTCCAACTAGACAAATTCTTAGAAAAGCCATTGATTGGCTCATATGGTCTCTGTGATCCCTATGTTCTCCTCTGTGGCCAGCATGTTTGGGGTATTATAATTCATAGCCCCAACTAGAATCCAGTAGATGAAAATGTCCAGTGTAAGGAGGAGACATAACTGTGAGAACAAGGGATAGGATGTTCCGTGTGCTGAATAACAGCTATGCCAGTTCAAATGGCATGAAGTGTGACTATAATTCAAGAATCTGGTCAACATTTGATCAGGCTGTGAGTTTTGAAAAGCATCAAGAATTTCATCTAATGGCATGCACAACATTTTCTACATCCCCAGGGAAATGCAGTTAAAGGCAAATTCCAAATATGAAAAATATAAGCTAGCACACCCATTTGTCAGGAGCATCATTTCATTGCCTGTGAGTGAGTAATAGGCCAAGGCTGGGGATCCAGTGGCTCATCCGGTGATATCTTCAATCATGTTAATTAAATTAATATGACCTGCACTAATGAAAACCGCAGAATCCTATTTTGGTTTCTATCAGCACATGCATTCTGATAATTTAGTCCTGTCAGGCTTGTGCTCCCCACCCCAGAACAGAGTCGGTGCTCATAAAAATCACGGTAATTTAAAGCATTTTCTACACAAAACTAACAAAGAAAATAAATTTCCTTTCAGATGAGCAGTAAACCAAATCAAGAATCAGAGATTCGTGATGGCTTTACCAAAGCTTCCTGTTTTCTCTTTCCATTTCTTAACTTATATTCTTCTTTGGCATGTTTTCCAAATGATTAGTCACATGAGAAAATATTTAAATGACCGTATCATAAGGTAAAAGATTTATAGCCTAAATTACATTAAACAAATTCAGTATGCTGTGCATATGGAAATTAGAAGCCTTCAGATTATATTTGAGGCACTAAAATGTGTCTTAAAGCACAGTTTCTGTTTGCAATAGTGTTATTTTCTTTTCCCTAAGCATCTAGCAGCAGATTTTTCAGAGTATCCAAGCGAAAATGAATGACTTAGTCCTTCAGTCAGAGAAATAATGGGTTACTGGCATAATTAATTTTATGTTTAATTACTATAGAGTGAAACAATTCAACAATATCCAATCAATCCTTAGAATGACAGACCAGAAGGTCAGCAGTTGCTAAGTCAATTGTTTTGAAAGAAAAATTTATGTCAGGTTCTGTTTTATGTGCTATGGAAAGAAATTGGATAAAAGTGGCCAAGCAAACATTAATTAATTGTATAAATATAATCCGGTTGTCATGCTAAATCACACAGGCAGGGAGACAGTTCTCAACACAGGAGACATGCGTCTACTATGAGTTTCAGTGGCAGACTTTGCCCTGCCCCCCACCCCCCACCCCCGTTTCTAGGTTGTACACAGCTGAAAGCCTTGGAGTCACATAGTAACATCTCTCAAATTATTTTTTTTAAAGTTTGAGCTGACAAGCCCTTGGAAAGGGGTTATGGTTCCAGTCCATTTCCTTCCATGGCCACCCATCAGCATGGAGACTGGGACTCACTGACCTCCCTTCCCTGTCTGCCCACTCCCTTCCTCTTCGGTTTCCCATTAACAGCAGAAAGAAAGGCAATTCAAACTATTTCCCGACATAATTCTTCCAGTCACTGCATTGATCACATGTAGACTACATGACTTGTGGCTGCAGAAAGAGGCTCACATTTCCTTTGGACACTCAAAGAGCTATTTATCCTAGATTTTTTTTTCTACCTATAAATGTTCCAGTATTTAATGCATTAAAGGCTTGCTTATTTGACTCAGAAAAATCCCAGCTTTACATCGGCTGGAACTCAGACACCTGCAGCAATCCATACCTCTGTATTTTTGCCTTGGTAGAATCCTTTTGTCTCCCTTTCCTCCATTTTCAGAGTTGTTCCCAAAATATCCTACCTTATTTCTTCTAAATAGTCTCTTTCTGAAACCAGAACATGAAGTTACAGCCATGGGAAAGGATCTTGGTGGAAACCTGTATCTACACTTTGCCACAGATTTCCAGGAGAAGAAAGCCTGGGATCTCTCCCTCCCCTCACATCTACCAGCTCCTCAGAGACACTTTTGAGACATGCAGAAGTAACAGGACAGCTTTGGTATTTCAGTTACTGGAAATGAAGAGTTAATGAATGGGATGGGGCAAAATGTGGATGAAGCTCATTGATGAGATAAAATTGAGTGCAGCTGAAGTTCCTAGTGGGATGCTTGAGTTGAGAATATAAGGGACATTACCGAAGAGCTAAACATGTCCTGGGGAGGGGGGTTCATTTATTTGTTTGTTTGTTGGTTGGTTGGTTATTTGTTTGGTTGGTTAGTTGGGTTTTGTGGGTCCGCAGAATGCTGGACACAGTGAGAGATTGACCTAAGGAAAATTCACTAGGCTTATCATTTGTGAACTTTAAAAAATACAAAAAACAAAAACATGAGGTCTTGCAATGAAGTCCAAGCTGGCCTTAAGTATGGTGATATTTTATTTGTACTAAAATGTTATTTGTATGTTAATAAATAAAGTTGCCCGGGGGTCAGAGCTATTAGCAAGCCATAGGAAAGCTGGGCGGTGGTGGTGGTGCACGCCTTTAATCCCAGCACTTGGTAGGCAGAGCTAAGTAAGTCTCTGTGTGTTCAGGGATACAACCAGCATTGGATACACACGCCTTTAACCTCAATACCAACCATAGAAGACCTAGAGATCTGTACATACAGGCAGTGACAAGGTGGTCATGTGTTTGGGTTTACAACCAATGAGAAGGCAGAACAGAAAGTCTATATAAAGACTTTAACACAGGAAGTAGCTCTCTTTCGGAGAGGTAGGACCACCGCAGGAGGAAGGGTAAGATTTTAGCTCCTATCTATGACCTCTTGGCTTTCTTCTTTGCATTGGTTCTGTGTTTTTTATTTAATAAGACGGTTGGTTACATCTACACTTAAGTGACAATCTTCCTGCCTCTGCCTCTTGAGTGCTGTCACTTTAGACCTCTGCCATTACACACCTGGTTATGCACTTTTCTACATCAAGAAGAAATATTCAAAAATAAAAATTTGGAAGTAAGATCCTAATTTTCTAATGCATAGAGCTTGGTGTCTCGGAGATGAGAGTAAGTATGGAAGTACTTCTCTAAAAGAACCTGGGATGTGCCATAGAAAGGTATATAGGTACACTGCTGCTTCATGCAGAGATGAAGAAAGAATCTTTGCACATGCTAACCTGATCTGCAAGGGTTGCAACCAAATTCAGCCAGGAAACTTGAATGTATACATTGCCCATCTGTTTGTTAATAACACTCCATGGTGTACTTTGAAGCTATTTGTTTAACAGTGTTTACCCATGAGAGGCCAGACTGGCCCTCATCTACATGGAAACTGGGTGTCACTGACAGAATATGTCCGTGCATGTGGAAGGCGCCGTACATTGGACCTGATAAAGCATTGTCTAGACCAACATCAGGTTATCCAAGATGCCCAGAACCAATAGCAGTCTTGAAGCATTCATTTTCTTGGGGCCACTATGAATGACTCAGTGGAAACAATGCAGTTAAAGGTCCTTAGTCACAGAAAAACTGTGATAAAAAATTTACTGTCTTCAGAATAATCCATGCATTATTTCTTTCTGTGTAAAGACCGCTCTCGTATGTTAAACTCCTGTCATTCCCCAAACTCCAGGTTGAAACCTGAACTTAAAAGAATGATTTCTAAATACTCTGGAAGGAGTTACACTTAAACAGTTCTCTCTAAATAAATTGAACCAGTGTCAGGAATAGCAATGGGGACGCTGACTGGAACCATCAAGTTATATTCCTTAAAAAGCCACTGGAGAGCCAGGTGGTGGTAGCTCATACCTTTAATCCCAGCAATCAGGAGGCAGAGGCAGGCAGATCTCTGTGAGTTCAAGGCCTCAAGGCCACCCTGGCCTACAAAGCAAGTTCCAGACAGCTAGAATTGTCACACAGAGAAATCCTTCTTCAAAAAACAAGCACAAACAAACAAAAGCCACTGGAGAAATCGACTTCTAGTGTTTTTGAGAAACTAAAATGTATTATTTGTTGACTCAGTCGTGGGTATCCTCTCCTTGTGTTACAACATGTTTGGGACTGTACAGTTAACAAATGAACTGGACAAACAGTTCTAGAAGCCACATCTGTTTGCTATAGGTGACTCATAGATGGCATTTTATACCATGGAATAATATTGACTATTTAACATGTTTCCTTGAAACCGAGAAGCTATCAATTATTAAAATTTCTAACCTTAAATTTCACTTAGATATTTATTTTTGCATTCCCGGGGATCGAACACAGGGCCCTGTGTGTATGAGGTAGATGTTTTACCAGCAGCCTACATCCTTAGCCCAAGAATTATCATTATTCATGTACCACTAAGAAAGAGAATATTGTGAATTTTATTTTTTTCATGGCATTTCTTTTAGGATATATCCTTACTTCAGATATTAAAAGGTATAAAGAATGTGTCTTATGATGTATCTTTTTTTTCCATTAAAAATTTTTGTTTTTAAACATACTGTACAGATTTTAAGCCTTTTATAATTTAATATGGAAGAGGATAATATAATTTTGTTTCCTTAAAAAATATTTACTGTCCTCTGCAAAGTGAACATAAGAGGTTATGATAACTTTTGGTCTGCTAATAAAAATACCAGGACAAAGGACACATGTGTCATGAAAGAGAGTATAATGCTACTTGTTTTTCTGATATACAACTATCTTTTTTCTTTCCTTTTTCTTTCTTTCTTTCTTTCTTTCTTTCTTTTTTTTGTGCTGGGCAAGTTCATAAAAATGTAATTGCTAGTGAAAGTGTAAAATGCTATGCAAAGCACCACGACATCAGAATGGCCATTCTAACTGTAGAGAAGTTCCCTGAGATGCATAGTTTGGGGCTGGATAAGGTTGGTTTGAATAGCTACCTCAATGTAGCTTTGTCATATTTTTATTTCTGAGTTCATTGCAATAGCATGATTTTTATATTGAAATACAATATGTATGTCATTCCAGGAATGGTAACACATACCTTTTATACCACTACTCATGGGTCAGAGGCATGTGAATTTATGATGAGACCAACCTGGTTTACAAAGTAAGTTCCAGGCCAGTCAGAACTATATAGTGAGACCCTGTCTCAAAAATAAATAAATAAATAAATAAATAAACTAACAAATAAACTAATTTATTAGTTAATTAAATATCAGGATATGAAATCAGATACATAAGATTCACACAAACTATAATTATAAAAAGGCAGTTTCTCAGTTTTTCCTTTAAATGCAACTTTAAAGCAATTACTTGGCCTCTTAAAAAGAGCGTAGACACCTGCAATTAGAGATGAGAAATGGCTCAGAGACAGTAAACTCAACTACATTCTCTTAAACTTCATTTCCAAACATCTCTGCTGTAATGAAACCCTCACATTTGCCCCAGTAAATGTTCTTTGAAACTCATTGTTCTTCCCATTTTCAATTATACTGTATTTTGCTTTCAGCAGGGTAAGTAAAGGTCGAAATTAAAAGGAAACTCAATTATTTTGAAATATAAGTCAATCTGAAAAACGCTGCTGACAGACTTCGAGCCCCGGGCTTCATTCTTCCTTCTTTTCCTGCTTGAATGGGACTGGGTGGATCCTCCAGATCTGGATTAAATCTTACAGCTGTTTTGAAATTTTTAAATAAAACACACAATGGTGTGATGATGTTGAGGTTTCGAAGACTGTAAATAAGTAATCGTATTTTCCATTTCTCTACCAGTAATTTAAATACAAAGAAAACTGGGTTGACTGCTTTAGAGGGAAAAATGACTGCTGATAGAGCTTCTATATAGAATTTATAAACACTATCCACTGGAAGTACTTTGTACAATAGATCACTAGTACTTGATCAGCTCACAGAGAATCCAACTTCCCATTCCTCTATGATTACTCTGTACAAAATTCTAAATAAATTCATCAGACTCAATGCAAATTATAAATTACAGAGAGCAACAGTTGAGACTCCTTGAGATGTTCCCTGCTGAGCCATCTCACCAGCCAATATCCTGGATATTTAAAAGATAACTGGAACATACATTTTTAGGGGTAATTCAGGGAATTAAGGCACAAGTGATATTTGAGATTATATGGTTGAACTGACTTTTCTGAGAGGTATGATAATGGCACTTCAGTTCTAAGTAAGGGGGAATGTCCTAATTTTTAATAATGCTACTAACGTATGTAGAATCACAGCACCATGATGTCTGTAACTTCCTTTAAAACTCTGTGTGTGTGTGTGTGTGTGTGTGTGTGTGTGTGTGTGTGTGTGTGTGTGTTAGCAGCTGTGGTTGCTGGCACAGGGCCTGCACCAGACTTGCGCAGCCAGCAGTCAGCCACAGATGAAGGAGGGGTCCTGGGCCCCTACCCCTCACTGCTGAACTATTGACTACTGACAGACCCTGGGAGAGAAGTCACTGTCCTCAATTGTGTACCCATTGGTGAGCCCACCAGGCTCCAGTGGTTAGTTCTAAACCCACGGCTATATAGACAGCCTTCGTTAAAATTAGCTGCTCATGGCCGGGCTGGTGGTGGTGGTGGCGGCGGCGGCAGCGGCAGCGCACGCCTTTAATCCCAGCACTTGGGAGGCAGAGGCAGGCGGATCTCTGTGAGTTCGAGGCCAGCCTGTGCTACCGAGTGAGTTCCAGGAAAGGCACAAAGCTACATAGAGAAACCCTGTCTCGAAAAACCAAAAAAAAAAAAAAAAAAAAATTAGTGGCTCACAAAATAAAACATCACAAATGTGGAAAGCAGATGTATAGGGAAGCAGGGGTTGCCAGAGGTGGGAGGGAGATGAGAAGGGACGGGAGAGAGTGACCAAAAGGTAGTGTGTGCATGGACCAACTGTCAAGAACAAGTAAATCTGTGGGAGCTCACACAAGCTTCCTAGTGAGATCTGAGCTGGCCTTACACAGCAGGGCTGCATTAGGGGACGGCTTGACCATGTGCATGGTCACCTGGTGCCTGGCATGGTCTGTACTTGGCTGTGCTGGGGTGAGATCTTTTGCTCCAACCCTTTGCATTCCTTTAAAAGCCCTTTGGGTGGTGCACACCTTTAATCCCAGCACTTGGGAGGCCGAGCCAGGTGGATCTCTGTGAGTTCGAGGCCAGCCTGGTCTACAGAGCGAGATCCAGGACAGTCACCAAAGCTACACAGAGAAACCCTGTCTCAAAAAAACACAAAAAAAAAAAAAAAAAAAAAAAAGCCCTTTGGTAGAGACAGAAGGCGCCGGTGGATAAGGATCCAGGCTCTCCTGAGGCTAGCTTGTATTTCTAGCTGTCTCTCTACTCTATATTTCTATCTAAGTCTCTTATCCCTCACTCCTCAAGAATCCCTAGGGTAAATAAATGTTGGAGCTAGTCTCCCACATTAATCAAAATATTGTGTGTACAAATATGCAGACAGGAAGAGGGCACAAGTGTGACAAAATGGTGATTGTTGATTCCAGTCGGATACACACAGGTGTTCTCAGTACAGCTCTTTATCTTTTTGTATACAGAACACCTTGAAAATGAAACTATGAGTAAATATGTATAAATGCATAGAAAAGACACTCTCCTGAGCAGTGAGTTCATGTATGTTTCCACTCGTTCTCTCCTTTCCAATAGATGTTTACTGTGTGCTGCTCCCACATGCCGGTAAAATAGCCCTGGAAAAAGCAAGTGAGGATGCCCGTGTTAGGTCTGTTAGCTGATAACATACTTCCAGTGACCAAAGAAATGTAGGCTATGAGTGTTAAGCAAGGTGCGTCAGCCGCATGGTTAATGTGTCCTATACATCACATCACTGCCTCTGTCTACAGAAGACCAGCAAGTTAGGTGATACTGCAATCCCAGCAGCTTCCAAATGATTGTCATACCAATGATATATTCGGGGAGAACATCAAATAAATATCAAGTTCTCAAAAAAGGGGGGAACATTTTAAAGTGTATAAAAGTAGTAAATTTTGCTATTCAAAGATCTGAATTTTTTTTTTAATAGCTCACCTGGTCTTTATCTCGGTGTATTTCCTGTGGCACTGGACGCACAGCTGAGTGCACAGATTACCCAGTAAAAAGTAGTCGGTGAGGCATGCTGCACACTGCACCAGCAGGCTAGACATTTAGCATCTCCTCCCTGTGAGCGGCTCAGCAAAGCCCCGTTTCCAACCAAAGAGAATGCAGGCCTGGTAAGCATGCCCACTCTGCACCCACTCTGCACGGTGTGGACCACCTCTCTAAAGGAGAGCTCCCAGCCTTTAGCTAAGGATGTCAGAGCGGGAAGGGACCCACTCAACAGCAGCTTCCAGAGGTAGGGATCAATCTGACAGGGCACGGCATGGTAGAGACCTCCCAAAGAGGACAGTGGCCGCCATCCAAAATGTACTTGCTTCGAAATTTAATCAGTAAGAGCTTTTGTTTCTTGTAATCAGTGGACCTAATCTCTTCCTTGTGAAATTCTACCCTAGAGTCATGATGTTTCACAAACAAATTGTTTTCTAGCAGGAAAATGTCAACCACAGAAAGACAAGTTGAGTTTGCTAGATTAGGTCTGACGTGATGTTCCTTTGTACTGAATTGCTTCCGCATATCTGGTGTCTGCTCTGTAAATGAATGGAGGTAGCGTCTTCAAAATGTGTCTTTGCTCTCTTGGCAATCTAAGGTGGGTAAGACTGGGCAGGAAGAACTCAGCCCACAGATGGTGGTGTCCCATAAGTAAAGTGGTTTGAAAAATGTGCTAGGATACCCCTCTTTAGCTTTACAGTCCTCATAAAGAACAGCAGCCATAATCCAATAACGCAGGGTGTCCTCAGCAAGTGCAGGAGCCAAGCCAGTTAATGTTTGGTTTGCCGTGTTCACCCAAGCAACCCTGAAGTTGGCTGGAAGGTCATGGCCACGGCTCCTAAAATCGGCAACTGAATTTAAAATAAGGAAATATCCTTCGCCTGCGTAGGAGGTGTTTTAGCATGCCCTCTCCTTTGGTCGCAGCTTACATGAGAATTTCTTCAAATTTTTCAAATGCAAAAGTTGGAGCAAATAAGATGTGATATCAGCGGCTGAGATCCGCTAGATGTGTTTTTTAAATAGCTCTTTGGACGGGCGAATACCACAGCTTGATTAAGAGGCGTATGCCCAGATCATCTGTCATCCGCTTGTCTTTAAGCCCTGAGGGGTCGTTTGTGCCAGATCACAGAAAAAAGTACTCTCCAAGAGACAGAGGACTGCACTACCTGGTAATCAAAGAAGAGAAATGAACGTGGCGTTGACGGGACTTAAAGAGGCGGGCACAAGACTCGTTTGTTTATCCCCTAATACAAATTTCCTCAGCGACACCGTTCATTTCTGCTACCCTTGTCCTCAGCCTGAGAAGAAATTGCATCATTTCTCTTCCTCCCTTTCCATCTCCGCACTCGTAGTGTGCCTCTGGTACCAGTCAAGCATGCTGCATGTCGGCTTCGCCTACAGCTCTGAAACAAGCCAACATGGTCCCCTGTACAGAATGGCTTTTACAGATTTTCATCAAACAAAGGGCTCTTCTCATAAGATCTGTGGAATCCAGGGGCGCAGGGGCAGACAGGCCCTTCCGATTTGAGAAGTCTGAGCTCCCCTACAAAAGCTGCCATCCAGGCCTGCATAAGCCTCTAGCTTCCCTGATGGGGCTGCAGTAAGGTAAGCAAGGCCTCCAGATCCACCAGGATGGGTCTGTGTCCGCCATACTTGGCCATGCAGTAAGAATTCACTATGAATGTTCGTTCTCTCTACTTCTCCCTTTCATCCCCCTCCCCCTCTCCCTACTCCCCCCTCTCTGTTCCTCTTCTTTCTAAGTTAAATTTTCCCATCTGTGCTTGTTCAGCTGATACCCACTCCAGACAGAGCAACAGCTAAAATACTAAACACAATCAAAAGAAAAACACTTTGCAAAGGACTGAGTGAGAGATGGCATTATTGGAGAAAGGGGCTGAGGCAATCTTGACTTGAATCTCGGGCTTCCCCATGAACTGTGGAATGGTGGCTGTGGAGCCCCCATGGGACTGGACTAGGCCCTCTGGATACGGAAGACGGTTGTTTGGCTCAAACTGTTTGGGGGGCACCCAGGCAGGGGAATCGGGATCTGTCCCTGGTCTATAGGTAGGCTTCTGGAATCCGGTGCCTGTGGTGTGACACCTTGCACAGCCTTGGTGCAGTGGGAAGGGGCTTGGACCTGCCTAAGCTCAGTGTGCGGGGCTCTGCTGACTCACCATGGGAGACCTCGATTTGGGGGATGTGGTGATGTGGGGGGGGGGGGGGGGGGGGGGGGGAGGGTCTGTGGATAGCATGAAGACTGAGTAGAAAATTTCTTTTTTTTTTTTAAGTAAATTTATTTTACAACATCATTTAGTTCAACATAATAGCCACAGATTCCCTGCCCCACTCCCCCCCCCCCCCCCCCCCCCCCACCCCCCCCAGATCAAGGTCCCCCGAGACCGATCACCTGTGACCAGTCCGCCCCAGTCCCCCCCCAGACGAGCCAAGTGTCCTGCATAGTCCAGTACAGACAGCCACTCATGCACAGCCCAACCAGCACCAACCACAGCTGCTCCAAACAATCAAGCCAAATGACTGTCTCCCCGTTCAGGGGCCTGATCAGTGGGGTCAGCTTTTTATTTTTTTTTTTTTTTTTTGTGCTTTTTGTTCATTTTTTTTTTTTTTTTGCTGTGTGTGATGTTGTCAATTTCTTTTTGTTTATGGAAACTAGGGTGTCTGCATTCAGAGTTATTTCGTTCTCGATTGGATTTTTTGGGTTTTTGTTTCTTTGTTTTTTTTCTCACATGGAGACTCGATGGGGATGTGGGATGTGGGGGCTGGGAGGGGGGGGGGAGGGGGGAGGGTCTGTGGATAGCATGAAGACTGAGTAGAAAATTTCTTAATAAAAAAAAAAAATCTCGGGCTTCCCTTCGCTTCATTAACCGGGTGAACCTTGTGCCACAAGTTGGTTTCCTGGGCCAAAGTGCCTCCTAAGCACAAACCTTGGACATTTAGAAAAAAAATTTTTTTTTTTTGGTTTTTTCGAGACAGGGTTTCTCTGTGTAGCTTTGCGCCTTTCTTGGAGCTCACTTGGTAGCCCAGGCTGGCCTCGAACTCACAGAGATCCGCCTGGCTCTGCCTCCCGAGTGCTGGGATTAAAGGCGTGCGCCACCACTGCCCGGCAACATTTAGAAAATTTTAAAACCAAGAATACCACCAACACCTGCCAATTTCATTTCATTGCCAGAACCTAAAATTTGGCAACTCCCAAAAATGAACTGTATTTTGAACCTTTTAAAATGAAATGATTTGGAGACTAAAAGCCAATTATAGCAACTTAAATACATTTATCATAGAGTCTTTTTGAATATGTAAAAATATTTGAGCAGCAATTCAAAAAAATCTTCTCAGGTAATTACTAAGTTTAAAATATTGATGTTGTAAGGATACCTGTAGCTTTTTGCACATGTTTAAATTTCCCTAGGCCAAAGTATCTGGCTCATTTTCCATACTTCTAAGTTTTGTATAAATTGAGTCATACTGCAACAACTAAGAATGGTTTTTACTCCATACTTTTCAGAATATATCCACTTTGATAACGGTGCTCTTGTATATTCATTTTCACTATCATGCATTATTCTGTGACATAAGAACACCACCACTTATTCATACACTGAAAACCCATGTTTCAAAAGAACAGAAAGAGTTCTCCCACGAAAGGAAAATGTGGGGCTGTCATCTCATGGGTCCACACCATGGTTTGGATACTTCTCTCCCTAATACTGAGAATTACTGTCTGCGTAGGAGGGCAAGGCCGACCCACGCGACAATGTACCGCAGCATGTAAGATGCGAGGTGACAGCCTGGTGTCACCAACACCCTCTCTGCCCCAGGGGTGTAGTGCAAAGGGAGAGGCCGTGTATCAGCTAGCGGGACACCGTGTCTGGTCACCCTTTAGAATGCAAGTTTCTATGTCTATGAAAAGTATTAAAATTGTATATGTACTTGTAGATCCGCACCCCTGGCTTACATATAGGACGTGGGGTTTTATGAAGTCGTAATAACCACCTTGGATTAACCAGGTGTATTCTGTTCAGAAACCAACACCAAAAAGGTCATTCGCCTCTCAAGCCTCAAAGGAAACATTTCCCTTTCTCCTCTATAACCGGCTGAACTAGGAAACCCGAGGACAGGCCCAATAGAGGAAGAAGGACCTGGGCCCTCAGCAGCTGGAGTTTAGTCTTTTCTAGATCGTTAGGCAGTCCCCTGTACCCCATACACAAGGAGCCAATGTGAGGGTCTGTGACTCCATCATGGTGCATTTAACAGAAATCAGGTAATAAATAAATAAATAAATAAATAAATAAATAAATAAATAAATAAATAAAATTTAAAAAAGAAAGAAAGAAAAAAAGCCTGGCTGGCTGATGAGATATTTGTGAAACTGGATTAATAGTGATAGGACCAGCGGTGTGGGTTTGGCCCCCAGGTGTGAGGGTATAGGGACCTGGCCTTGACAGCTAATGCATAGAGGGCAAACTTGGTGGCCTAGATGCCGTCAAGTGCAGGGCTTCCTGTTGACACACAGAGACAGGAAGAACACACTGGAACGAATAAAAAACTGTGTCCCTGGAGCAGGAAAAAGCCCGAAAGGTCATCGGCAGTGTGCTCTCAGCCACAGCGCTTTAGCGCTTTGGTGCTGAGATTCTCATTCAGAAGCAAGATTCAGATTCCCCCTTGAAGAGAGAGCTCTCATTTGTGATTGGGCCCTAGCTAGTGAGCAAGCGTAGCTACACAATCAAATGCTTCTCAGCAGTACACGCTACTGTCACACAAATAAACCTAATCTACAAAATTATCATCCTGATTCAAAAACAGGAACTGTGTATAATGATATATGCATATATACACGTAGTGTGTTTCCAGGTATATGAAGTATGCAGATAGACAAAAGTAGTCAGAGGTTAGTGTTATGTCAATGGTAAAGGTGTGATGGGTAACTAGAAGGAGGAATCATGAGGCACTCAAATAGTAAAAATGGTCCCTGTACTGTGATGTGATCACACAGAGAGCTGTGAGTGGTTATATGTAACCAACAGATCAGTGAGACCTGCCTGTAGATTTTACTGTAGATAGATTATAACATACTATTAAAAAATTATACATGAAATTAAATAAGTAATGTTTCTGGGTAGAAGCTGCCTCTCTGGAACTCGACTAAAGAGAATTCAGACTGTGTAACAAGATTACATTCTATTCCAGTGAGACAAAGAGCTTTGGAAATTTGTCTGAGTCCTAATAGACAGTTCAAAGGAGCCAGGAAACAACAGGTAATGCACTGAGAATCAGGCTGGGCTGAACACAACACCAGCTGTGGAGCTCCTCAGTGGGGCTGGAGGAATAGAAGCATCATCAGAAAGGTATGCCAGGAGGCTCTGGGGACAAGAGACTGAGTCCTAGCCTTGGAGCAAGCCATACCTCTCACAAATCCCATTGTAGGCTTTGATGGACAGCAACTCCTCTGGAAGATATATAAGCAAGGGATAGGAATCCCATTTTGTCACTCTGTAATAACCCAGGGCAGTGAGTGGCCAGCACTGTCTTGAGCAAGAATCTATGGTTTAAAACTGAGCTACTCTTGGGTCCTCTAAACAAAGAATAAACACAAAATACAGTCTAAGGAACTTGAATTTAAAATGACACAGTTCCACATCAAGAGACCCAAGCAACAGGAAAGCAGGGAGGAGGCTGGAGTGAGTGATGGAGGAGGATGCATGATGGGAAGGGAAATGATGGGGAAGATTTGAGGGGAAAAGAACCACCTAAAACACATTATAATACCTACTACTTTGTGGGTGGGGGGAGCTTATCAACTAAGAATAATTCTGGAGCTTGATAGACCTGAGTCTGAGGTCAATGAGTGGTTCAGCCTTGGAGCCATAGTTTGTCTTCACTGTTGTAGAGAATAAAACCCCAAAGCTCCAAGAACTGCTTGATTTTTACAGTTTCTTTCCTCCAGGATGAAGAGAAATACTTGGGGAATTTGGAAAATACAAAGACAGGTTCTCCACACTATGACACAGAGCTGTGGTTGCTTTTTCCACTCCCAACACACTGGAAAGAAACCTGACAGCTATGGTGTTACCCACGCAGGGATCTTCTGAGGAGGAGGCAATGTAAGGATGGAAGAGCCTGCTCAAGTCTCACACTGCAGAGTGTGGCCAGCACAGGCCCCTGGTGTGCAAAGAAAGGAAGCAAGGGAAATCAAGACAGCTCTAGAGGACACTGGACACCTTTCCAACACAGGCTCAACGCCAGCAAAAGACATAGATGAGACCAGAGTTCAGCTGACACCACCCACCCCCTGCACATGATTAAGGGTCCTTGATTCTCAAGGACCCAGGAGAAACTACTCCCCTCCGATCCTCTCATCCCCTGTATCTCCTGTTATTCTTTACAATATTGCCATGTTGCTATATTTTAAAAAGTTAATCTCCTTATTTTTATTCCCCTTCATACATTTGTGTGTGTGTGTGTGTGTGTGTGTGTGTGTGTGTGTGTGTGTGTGTGTGCATGCTCGCACCTATGCCATAGCCCATGTGTTGGAGGTCATAATTCATCAAGTCATCAGGTTTGGCAACAGAAATCCTTAAACTCCAATCCATCTTCTTGGCCTTAAAAAACAATAATTATATTTTTTTTCATTCTTTATTTTTCTACTATATTTGTGGGGGGAGTATGTTTTTTAAAAAAGGAAAAATACTTCATATTTTATTATTTATCTTTCTTATATTTATCTAATTTTGTTTTAGGAACTCCCTATATTTGGGGAATCTACATTTTCTTTTTCTCCCCCTAACTTCATGTTTTGTATTTGGTTTTGTTTCCCCTTTCTGCTCAATCATATTCTCCATTCACCTTGTCCTGGTTCCTTTTATTTCTTTAACCTGCCTTCTCCTCTCCTTTTTCCCTATCTCATTTCTTATCTCATTCATTTACTGCTTTCATATTTCCCCTATAGAAGTTTTAGCCTCACAGAACATTTTCTATTCTATTGCCACTGGTGGTATTTTAGTGGGCATTTATCAGTTTAAGGTATTTCTAGGGTTTTGTGTGTTTTCCTACTGTTCTCCCAGCAGTTTGCTTTCTACTCTCTGAATGGTACTGGAGAGTGACCAGCAAGCCCTTCATGTAAGTTAGTGAGAGTGAAGAGAAAAATTAATCACCCAATTAACTAGAAATTTTCAGACATTAGCAAACACCTCTTAATAATGAACCTAAATATGAGCAGCTTCAACTGCACAATAAAGAGATACAGCATAGTTCACTGGAATGAAGAAAAAGAAACTAATTATTATATCTAAGAAACACACCTCACTGGAAAAGACATCCAAAAACTGAGAGTCAAAGGATGGAAGTCAACTTATCAAGAAAATAGAAGCAAAAAACCAGTTAATGTTGTATGATAAAAATCAAATTGAATTAGTCAGAAAAGAAAGAAGGTCACTGCACATTACTTACAGGAGCAATTCATCAAAATATGTAACAGTTGACAATTTAAATGCAGCACCAGTTCCATAAAGCAAGAGTCTGATAACAATAATAGTGGGTAACTTCAGTACCTCACCCACATCTTTTGTCAGGTCACCTACATTAGAACACAACAGAGTTCTTCATGGAGAAACTGCAACACATACTGACCAAAAGGACTTCACAGATGCTATTGAACATTCCAACTGAACATATACAGAGTATATATTCTCTTCTCCAGATACTGTGGGACTTTCTCGAATGATGAAGCAATTTTTATCAAATACCAAAGAATTAATTTCTTGTATTTTTTCACATCACAGTGAAATAAAACTGGAAAACAATGGCAACAGAAAGAATAGAAACTACACAAATACTTAAGAGTGAACAACACATTCTTAAATGGTCAGTGGAATCATTGAGGAAACCTGGGAGAAGATTGTAAAATTCTGTAAGTCAAATGAGAAAACAAAAATCTTTGGAATATAGTAAGGAAATTCTTGGAAGAAAGTTTATTGCTCTGAGTGTTTATGTTGGGGTGGGAGAGTAGAAGAAGTAGAGAAGAGAGAAAGAGAGGGGGCATTCAAATAACCTAATGATGCAACACAAAGTCTTAGAAAAGAACAAGAACAAGGCAAACCCCAAAACAGTAGGTGACAAGAAACAGTAAAGACCACAAGATAAATTGGTGCAATGGAGTTGAAGCTCTGATGGGTACTGTGCTGAACCCTAGTTTATCTTGAGTGTATTATTGTCACACTTTCAATGTCAATGAGAGAAAGCTCTCTTTGCAGTATGCAATGGTGAATATGGAGACTCATGGCTGCTCAGGGTTCCTAAAATAAATTATGGTTTCATGCTCTGCCCTAAGCAACACAATGGTAACATCCCTCTAAAGTTAATGGAACATCACAAAAGTGTCTTTCAGATTATGGACATGGACTATCTCAGATTACTCATGTCTTTCATTTATTTTAGTGATTCTAATTTTTTTTTTTTTTTGGTTTTTTTAGACAGGGTTTCTCTGTGTAGTTTTGTGCCTTTCCTGGATCTCACTCTGTAAACCAGGCTGGCCTCAAACTCACAGAGATCCGCCTGCCTCTTGCCTCCCGAGTGCTGAGATTAAAGGTGTGTGCCACCACCGCCCAGCTAGTGATTCTAATTTTAAACAGATACACCTTGCCCTTCTATTTAAGACACCTGTAGCATGAATCTTAAAAGTTCTTATTAATAAAAACAAACCTAGAGCCAGGTATTGGGGTGAACACTGAAAGATCAGAGAAGCAGAACAAGACACAGCCACCTCACCTCACCAATTCCTCAGCTGATCTCATTTCCTCAAACTAGAAGCCTCTGAGTCCTCATCCAGAATGAATCTCAGCTGAACTGTGCTGCTCAAAAGCCTAAAAGCTTAACCAGGCTCTAGTTCCTAGTCCTCATACCTTATATGCCTTTCTGCTTTCTGCCATCACTTCCTAGGGTTAAAGGCTCTTGTTACCACGCCTAGCTGTTTCAAGTATGGCTTTGAATTCACAAAGATCCAGACAGATCTCTGCCTCTGGAATGCTAGGATCAAAGGCGTGTGTGCCACCATTTTCTGGCCTTTATATCTAGTGGCTGTTCTGTTCTCTGACCCAGATAAGTTTATTAGGGTGCATGATATTTTGGGGAACACAATATTACCACAGACACCCTTAAGCATGTTCATTCTATTTTATTAATTAAATTTCATCTTTGCCATTTTCATACATGTGTAAAGGCAGTCTACTCCAATTTCCCATCCTTCTTAGACCTCTTTCCTCCAACCCCAACAAATCCCTTTTCCACATTCACACTGTTTTGGTTTGTTTGGATTTTGACCTACTGAGTTTAACTACTACTTTCTCTGTGACCCTGGGTTTGGAACTATTCATTGGAGCTTAATGAACAGACCAGTGGTTACACACCTAAAAACAGTGACTACCCCTGTCCCAGAATCTTTCCATATCTAATGACTCAGCAGGGATGTGTAGGACCTGTGATACCCTTCCTTTTCTATATAACAACTTACAGGCGGGACCAGTCATGTGCAGACTCAGTGCAGATAACCACAGCTGCTATGAGTTCAAGACTGAAATGATTTTTGTCATTACCAGGAGATGGGCATTTGTCAGCATCCTTCCTATCATCCAGATCTTATATTCTTTCTTCTCTTTTGTGATGTTCCATTAACCTTAGAGGGGTGTTATCATTGTGTTGCTTAGGGCAGAGCATGCAACCATAATTTATTCTCAGAACCTTGAGCAGCCATGAGTCCCATATTCACCACTGCACACTGCAAAGAGAGCCTTCTCTCGTTGACATTGAAAGTAGCATCTGTCTATGTGTATAAACATAGTTATTTAGAAGATGGTTTGATGTCAAATCAATTTAATGAGCAGCAGGAAAATATTCCCAACTAGGGCCTATAACTTCCCTAGTCACATGTTTTTGCCAAGACTTACATTGCCAACCTTGAGTTCCTTTTTGCAAAGCAGGCTTCAGATCCAATCAGAGAATGGTTGATTACTGCCATAATAGTTGTGCCACTACTACACAAATACCTTGCATAGCAAGTGGTATTGTAGTCCATATGGTCCACAACTAGGTAAGACTTCTGATGCCTTTTCAGTCCCTCCAGCCTATGTAACACCTTCCAGTAGTATAAAAACCTAGCTAGCAGGAGAGAAGTTTCTTGATAGTTCCAGTGTGTTTTCTCTATGTCTTGCAGTCAAAGTATGCGGTGTCTTCAGCGAAAGGGTCTTATCTAGTTTTGGTAGTCAACAAAGATGATAGTAGGAGTGTGTATTGTTTGACGGCCTCCCTGACTGTCCAAGTTTGCTTTTTTTTTTCTGAAACAAAAGAAACATGGGGAAGAAAGAATTTATTTGGCTTACACTTCCTGATTAGAGTCCATCATTGAAGAAAGTCAGATTAGAAAACTCAAGCAGGAGCAAGGGCAATAACCATGGAGTAATGCTGCTTACTGTCTCATTTTCCATGGCTTGGTCAGCTTGCTTTTGGATACAACCCAGGACCACCTGGTAGCTCAGGAGTAGCACTGCCCATATGGATTGGGTCCTCCCACATTAATATTAATTTTTAAAAACCTGCCCCACAAACATGCCCACAGGTCAATCTGATAGAGGTTAGCCCTCAGTTGAAATTCCCTCTTCCAGGTGATTACAGTTTGTGTCAAGATGACAAAAACCAATCCGTACACTAACCAACAACTCATATCCTGGTCCTGAGATTTTTTTGTTCTGCGACCAATAGCTCCTGAGGGCAGCAGTGTCTACTTGTGCAGGTATCTCTCTTCTAAAACATTTTTTTTCAAAGAATATATTTTTTGGGACAGGGTCTCACTATGCAACTCTTTCTGGCCTGGAACTCCCTATGTAGACCAGGCAGGCCTTGAACTCACAGAGATCTGCTTGCTTCAGACGCCTGAGTGCTGGGGATAAAACTGTGTGCCACCACTACTGGGAGTTCAAATAATATTTTTTAATTGGATTGCAAGATAGTAGGTTTCCGGCCGGGCAGTGGTGGCACACGCCTTTAATCCCAGCACTTGGGAGGCAGAGGCAGGCAGATCTCTGTGAGTTCAAGGCTAGCCTGGGCTACAGAGTGAGTTCCAGGACAGGCTCCAAAGCTACACAGAGAAACCCTGTCTCAAAAAAAAAAAAGATAGTAGGTTTCATGAGACTTTTCATACATCCTTTATTATGGTTAGCTTTCCCCCATCCCAGTCCAAAATCTTGCATGTACACCTCTCCGCTGTAAGCCTTCCCACCCCGGCATTACTCTTCCCTACCTTCATTTTACCCATGTTATAATACCCCCTTTCCTTACAGAATCCCCCAATGACCTGTTTTGAATTTCCTGGCCTTAACAGGTATTCCAAGCTAAGTCTACAAACTCAAGATTTGGATCTGGGATCCACATATGAATTCTTGAAAGATAATACACTAATCAAGAACACTACTGTAAGATTTTGAATCTAAAAATCACCAATGACAACACATAACTTATTTCATGGACCTCTTAGAAAGGAAAAATACTCACTTACTATGGCAAACTGCCTTAAAGACAATCCTGTGGGGTTTGTACATTGGTTACAGGATCATCTCATTATTGTGTAACATAGTTCCTCTTGAACAAGAGACTTGGCAATTTTTGTGTCTTTAAGCACATGATTTGGCACCTGACAAGCTATCATTCCATATTTCTGAGAAACAACACATAATAAAACTATAAACTGTAGGTTAATTCTTTTCTTATTTATGATAAAGTAGTTACTTCTATACAAAAAGAGAAAACATTATTCATTCTTTCAAAATTCCTGAATATCAAAAGCATGTCCTGCTGCTTTGTATTCCTGCCTTTCTACATACAAAGCAAATTTTCATTTCAATACGAAGTTTTTAGAGGTAGGATCTTCAAGTGGCAATTAAACTCAGTACATAATAGGAATATAATTCCAGCAAAATGGTGGCAATATGAATAGATATGGCCAAGTTCATATCTGTTCAGACAATGACAAGAACGATACAACTGTCACTGACCCGTCAGTTGTTGCAGATGTTGTCAGTGGTAAAGCATATCAAAAATTCACTGTGAAAAAGGCGGGTTTCTGCAAGCCAATGACATATATAGGTGGAAAATGAACAATAGAATCAATAAAATCACGTCACCAGTTCTGATGGGTAGGATCATTGGTCCTGAACTAGTAGTTCTACAGATGTACTCTGGCTATCCTAGAGCATCCCCAAGACATTTTCAGGAAGTCTGTGGGCTCAAAACTACGCCCACAAGAACACTAAAATGTGCTTTGCCTGTTTCCTCTCATTTTCTCAGTGAGGCACAGGAGGCTTTCCAGAAACCACACAACATGCAGCGCCACAGCAAACAGACTTCAAAAGCAGAGGAGAGAAACTCCATCTAATACACTGAGTTTTTGAGATCCTCTTTGTGCTCCTTTTCTTGTTCTAGAAAATGTGTTTTCATTTAAAATGGTATCGATAGAAATGTGATATTCATTTATTATTATTTAGATGAATTAGAGGAATGATTTTCTAACTTGTAATACAGTAAATATCGATGGCTATAATAACAAAGTACCTGAATCACTGTTCTAGTAAAACAACCACCTTAGGCATTAAAAATATGTATTCAGTCACTGATGAAACCTTGTAACTGGAAATGGATCAACACCATAGGAAAACCCAAGCAGCGGGTATATATGGTGGCACACACCTGTGATCCAGCCACTCAAGAGGCTACATCAGCAATCTGAATTCCAGGACAGCCTACGCTACAGAATAACTTCAAGGCCAGCTAGAAGTGCACAGTGAGGCTATGTCGCAAAATAGAAAGGAATCAAAATCAAGGGAGAAAAGAAAACTCAAAGAGAAAACTCTGCCATAAGTTATTAAAACCAAAAATACTCATGAAATGAACTGTGGTATTTCCACAGGATATATGTTCACTGTTTTCACGTAACTTGTGTGTGTGTGTGTGTGTGTGTGTGTGTGTGTGTGTGTGTGTGTGTGTGTATCCATAGGTATATCCATCCTTCCTTTCTATCTCTCCTGTCTTTTCACGCCACATGGTTACCCTGCAGCATCAGTCTTGTGTAAACTTAGCTCTTTGGAGCCTATAGCCAAAGCAAATATTGAATTCCTTCAAACAGGCTCTTCTACAATTAACTTACCAAACATTCTCATGAGTTTCTCCTCTTTCATGGCGTCCTTCAAATACAACCTTTTTGTCCCTTTCCATGAGTTCATCTTTATCATCAACTTGATGTCCCTGGGCGCATCAGTGACAGTGTGTGCAGAGAGCTGACCTGACAAGGGAAGACTCACCTGACTGTATGCTGTGGGCGACAGGCCTGGACTCCTTCGTTCATCCCTCTCTGCTTCTGGCGATGGAGTCGATGTAACCAATGCTTTCATGCTCATGCCACCCTCCTCCCATGCCATGATGCTTCAAACCATGGGCCTCAGCAAGCCCTGTCTTCCTTCCTTATGCTGCCAGTCATTTTCCCAGAGCACTAGGAAAAGTAGCTAAGACAGAGATTGGCAATGAGGAACAGGATTGCTGCTGGGATGCACCTAATCACGTGCTTCATAGACCTTTGCAACTGGATTGCAAGAGTCCTAGGGTGCTAGAATGCTATAGGAAGAGTGGAACAGGCCATTCTGGTGGAAATGCAGAGGACCAGAGTGCTCAAAGTAGCATGAACAGTTAGATTGTGCTCACAAGTTTTCGTAAGGAAACAGGGCTCTATTAGGAATCGGGGTTGAGGCCACTTGAGTAAATATTCGGGCAAAAACTCATTTCTGTCTGCCTGATCCCTGAGAGCTTTAGTGAGGCTGGATTTAAAACTAGCGGACTAGATTGTTTGACAGAGGAAATCTCAAGACTGCTTAATATCCAGGCCATGCACTGTTGGGACTTCTCTTAGACAGATCTACAGTGAGAAATAGCACAAAACACAAATGTACAGTCTGGTGAGACAAGGCTTATGAGCAAATGTAGAGTTTCAGACAAAGCAAGTGCAAAGAAAGTGGATTGTTGGAGTGGTCAGGGCCAGTACGGAGAACCCAATAACTGGAGGTGATGCCAGGTAAGTGAAGAGGTGGAAGGAAGCAGAAGGCAAGGACCAGCTGAGGTCATGGAAACCCTCAGACACTGACTTACAGCCTTCACAGCCAAAACCATGAACACCACATCTGCTGCTCAGACCAAGGGCTTCAACTTCCCCCCCAACTTCCCCAACAGCGTTGAGCAAAGCTGAAGAGAAACAGTAAGGACAGAAATGAGACTTTCATCCCTCAACAGAGTTGTACTAGAAATTCACTTCCAAAGGGAACTGGTCCAAACTCCACTGGGCGTGCCCAAATGTAGTCCTATAGGTTTGAAAGAGAGCTGAAAATTGAAGCTTTCTAATCAGTGTAGTCGACTCCATGAAACATCATAAAGACAGAAAGAATTCAAACCATCTCCCAACTAGGAAGAAATACCACCTGTTATATTTTTATTCTAATGCATTTTATTATGTTTGTCTACATTAATTTAGTATTTTTATTTTTTATTTTTGTTTTGTTTGTTTTATTTTTTGAGATTGGATTTCTCTGTGTAACAGCCCTGGCTGTCCTGGAACTCTATAGAACAGGCTGGCCTCGAACTCAGAGAGATCTGCATCCCTCTGCCCAGCAGTATTTTTATTTTATAACCTCTGCTCTAGCCTATATGCCACTTAAAAGTCTTGCTTTCATTTGCATGCTGCTCATTCAGGTTTTAGGATTGTCCTGTGTTGTTTTTTTTTTTTACCCAGTTTACTGGTTGGTAGTCTCCGCTGTTCTTCTGATCCACAACATACACATTTACTCATTCATTCTTACCTCTTCACTCTTCCTTATCCTCTCCTCTTCATACTCATTGCGTATGGCTTTCCACAGCTTTAACAATCACTAAAATCCATGGACCCTAACAGTTTCCCAACTTTCACCTCCCAGCTACCTTTCTCATCTGAGTATTTCAGGAGATCTAATACTACTATATATCTACAGGGAAATATTCTCACCCTACTACTTTCTTCTCACTCCCCATCTTATCAACTAAAATCTTAGTATAACTAACAGTACCTTTGTTCATCTGTCCTCTGGCAGTTTTTGAAGTTAAAAGAATAACTGCTATTAATTGGATGACATAATATTTACATAGTGGGTATAGAGTAGCTATGTCTGCTCCCACAGTTAATGTTTTGCTTTGGTAGTAATATGCAAAGTTGGATAAAGCAACCTGAGCTACTGGACTAAAGATCTAACTTCCTAAATATGTACCTGAACTCTATCATCCCTAGCCCAAAATGAACATTGCACATATTTTAATTGAAAGAACATAGCTGATGAAAAAATATTCAAGCAATGAAATAATCAAGATGCATGAATCCCAATGCAGTAATATAAGAACCTTGCAAATCAATGCAGTGCAATGCCTCCAGAAGTACTAATCCCACAGTAATGGCCTCCAGTGGGATTGTACTGAATGAAATTGAAATCCCAAACAACTCAAAATAATGACAATAAGTATGTGTGAAGAAATAAGAGGAGAAAATTGATTTATTAATGAATCTCAAAAGAACACATATAAACAGCTGGATGAGATCCAGAATTTGAGACAAGATATGAAAGAAAATTTCAATAAAGAGAAATACTGATGAAAATTGCTGACATGCTGGAAATGAACAACATGATAAGTCAAGGAAAGAACTCCATGAAAATCCTCATCAGCAGAGCAGAGCAAAGAGGGGGCAGAACTTCTGAGCTTGAAGACAAGGTGGCAGGATGGGGACATTCCAGCAAGAGCCATGACAAACTGATAAGAACTTTGGAGCAGTACTTTCAAAACACTCAGGACACTATGGGAAGACAAACCCTAAGTCTCATGGATAAAGGAGGAAAAGAAGAAGAATATCATTCCAAAGACAAAGAAAACAAGAAAATTACCAAAATCTAGAAGGAGAGATACCCATTCAGATATAAGAGGCATTTAGGACATGAAACAGGCAAGACCAGGCTAAAACCTCCCCCTCATCATACTATAAACCAGAATGAAGAAAATATATAGAAAGCAGTATGAGAAACACCAAGTAACATAAAGGTAGGTCCTACAGAATAACAGAAAATTTCTCAAATAGAAACTTTGAAAGTCAAGAGAAATTGGAATGCTGTATTTCAAGCTCTGAAAGACAACTTCCATCCCAAACAAATATATCCAGCCAAAGCAAATTGAAGAGAAAAAAGAAAACTTTCAATGATAAAAACAAGCTAGAAGTATCCATGACCACTAAGCAAGCTCTGTAGAAATTACTTAATGGAATCAATGCATCCATAACACTGCAGTAAAGATAAGCCATGCTTGAAGCCAGAGAGGACTAAGGAGAAAACTCAGATGATAAAGTGCTTGCCCTGCAAGAGTGAAGATCTGAGTTTGATCCCAGAACCAACACTTCAAAGTCTTGGCATGAACTTCCCACCCTGAGCTCCACACTAGGACCCACAGCCCTGGCAGCTGTACTGGAGGCCAGAGTAGTCCTAGGAACCAAAGAGAAGATGCCTCCCACTACCTACTAAACCCCTTTAAACATATCCAACAACCCAGACTGTACCGCTCCCCTGGGCTCCATACCTAGGACCACAGTCCTCACAGCCTGATAGGAGCTGATCCTAGGAATCCCAAGTAAGACACTGCCTATTGCCCACAAAATCCTTTAAAGTCTGCCTAACAACCCCAGACTGCACACTCCCACCTGCCACTGCCGCCATCGCTGCCACCGCCACCACCACCACCACTACCACTACCACCTTGGAGCTCCATGTCCTAGTCTACAACTTCTGAAGAAGACTTCTGCTTTATCAAAGGCCAGGTGGTATCTAAGAACCCCAGGGAACACACCCACCATACACTGCCCGCTAAACCCCTTTCAGCCTGTCTGACAACTCCAGACTGCACCCTCTCCCCTGGGCTCCATATCCTGGTCTATAACTTAAGCTTTACCAGAGGCCAGGCCAGATCTAGGGAACTCTAGCCCCCAAAACTCTAGAAATGATAACCTACTGGACCTGAAGACGTGCTAGTCACAAGAACCCTTGACCATTTAGGACAGAAGACAGAAAGGAAAGAGAAGCCAAGGAACGAAACACACATCTAACAAAGACAAATGCAGGAATCAACATCTAGACCTATAATCATCCCAAAACCAGATACCTAAATGCCAGTGTAAGAAACAGTCAATAACAGGAAGTACAATATGGCATCACCAAAGCTCAGCTATCCTATAACAGCAAGACCTGAACAATTCAACACAGCTGAAGCTCAAGAAAATGACCTTAAAAATGACTTTATCAAGATAATAGGAGTCCTTAAAGAAGATATGCACAACTCCATTAAAGAAACTGAGGAAAAGACAAACAAAAAAATTGAAAGAAATGAATAAATTCAAAAAATAAAGCCAAGAAAAACAAACAAATAGATAAAGGAAATTGTCCAAGACTTGAAAATGGAAATAGAAGCAATAATGTAAACACAAACAGAGGGAATCCTGGAAATAGAAAATCTGGGTAAGTGAACAGAAACTGCAGATGCAAGCATCACCAACAGAATGCAAGAGATGGAAGAAAGAGTCTCAGGCATTGAAGAAACAATAGAAGAAATAGATTCATCCATCAAAGAAAATGTTAAATCTAAAAAAATTCCACACACAAAACATCCAGGAAATCTGTGACACTATGAAAAGACCAAATGTTAGAATAATAGGAATAGAAAAAGGAGAAGAAACCCAGCTCAAATACCTGGAGAATATATTTAACAAAATTATAGAAGAAAATTTTCCCAACCTAAATAAGGACATGCCTATAAAGGTACAAGAACCTTCTAGAACACCAAATATATTGCATCAGAAAAGAAAAATCTCCTTGCTACATAATGATCAAAACACTGAACATACAGAACAAAGAAAGAATATTAAAAATGGCAAGGGAAAAAGGCCAAGTAACATATAAAAGCAGACCTATTAGAACCACACTGACTTCCCAATGGAGACCCTAAATTCCAGAAGGGCCTAGAATGTTATCTTGCAGACTCTAAGAGACCACAGACGCCAGCCTAGACTACTATACCCAGCAAAACTGTCAATCAACATAGATGAAGAAAACAAGATATTTCATAACAAAGTCAAATTTAAACAATATCTATTCACAAACCCAGCCCTACAGAAGGTACTAGAGGAAAGCTCCAACCCCAGGAAGTTAACTACACCCACAAATCACAGGCAATAGATAATCTTACACCAGCAAAACCCAAAGAAGGGAAACACATACACACACACACACACACACACACACACACACACACACACTTCACCATCACCATCACCACCATCAACAAAATTATAAGGATTAACAACCATTGGTCATTAATAATCCTCAATATCAATGGACTCAATTTGCCAACAAAAACAATTAACAACAACAAAAAACATAGGCTAGCAGAGTGGATAGGAAAAGAGGATACATCATTCTGCTACATACAAGAAACACACCTCCACATCAAAGATAGACATTACCTCAGGGTAAAGGGCTGGAAAAAAGATTTTCTAATGAACTGGACTTAAGAAGCAAGCTGGTGTAGCTATCCTAATATCTAACAAAATAGACTTCCAAACCCAAATTAATCAAAAGAGGTGGAGAAAGACATTTCATATTCATCACAGGAAAAATCCACCAAGATGATGTCTCAATTCTGAACATCTGTGCCCCAAATATAAGGGTACACACTTGTAAAAGAAGCATTACTAAAGCCTAAATCACACATAGAACCCCACACACTAATAGTGGGAGACTTCAGCACCCCACTCTCACCAATGGACAGGTCTGCCAGACAGAAACTTAACAGAGAAATAATAGAACTAACA
Organism: Peromyscus leucopus; assembly: GCF_004664715.2. Taxonomy (NCBI): domain Eukaryota; kingdom Metazoa; phylum Chordata; class Mammalia; order Rodentia; family Cricetidae; genus Peromyscus; species Peromyscus leucopus. The sequence goes on along the minus strand of NC_051071.1, from coordinate 16,286,806 downwards.
GATGTTATGACTCAAATGGACATAACAGACATCTACAAAACATTTCATCCAAACACAAAAGAATACACTTTCTCCCCCCCCTTTAATTTATTTTACAATACTATTCAGTTCTACATATCAGCCATGGATTCCCTTGTTCTCCCCACTCCTGCCCCCTCCCTTTCCCCCCAGCTCATCCCCTCGTTCCCACCTCCTCCAGGGCAAAGTCTCCCCTGAGGACTGAGATTGACTTGGTAGACTCAGTCTAGGCTGGTCCAGTCTCCTCCTTCCAGATTGAGCCAAGCATCCCTGCATAAGCCCCAGGTTTCAAACAGCCAACACATGCACTGAGCACAGGACCCAGTACCACTACCTGGATGCCTCCCAAAGAGATCAAGCCAATCAACTGTCTCACCTATTCAGAGGGCCTGATCCAGCTGGGGGCCCCTCAGCCTTTGGTTCATAGCTCATGTGTTTCCATTCATTTGGCTATTTGTCCCTGTGCTTTATCCAACCGTTGTCTCAACAATTTACGCTCAAATAAACCCTCCTCTTTCTCACTAATTAGACTCCTGGAGCTCCACCTGGGGCCTAGCTGTGTATCTCTGCATCCAGATCCCTCAGTCATTGGATGGGGTTTCTGGCACGACTATTAGGGTGATTGGCTATCCCATCACCAGAGTTGGTCAGTTCCAGCTGCCTCTCGACCATTGCCAGCAGTCTATTGTGGGGGTATCTTTGTGGATTTCTGTGGGCCTCTCTAGCACTTTGTTTCTTCCTTTTCTTATGTGGTCTTCATTTACCATGGTCTCCTATTCCTTGTTCTCCCTCTCTGTTCTTGATCCAGCTGGGATCTCCCACTCCCACAGGCTCTCTTTCCCTCGACCCTCGCCCTTCATTACTCCCACTCATGTCCAAGTTGTTCATGTAGATCTCAGCCATTTCTCCGTCATTGGGTGATCCTCGTGTCTTTCTTGGGGTCCTGTTTTCCAGGTAGCCTCCCTGGTGATGTGAGTAGCAGACCAGTCATCCTTGTTCCACCTCTAGTATCCTCCTATGAGTGAGTACATACCATATGGTCAACAAGGCAAAGCGACAGCCTACAGAATGGGAAAAGGTCTTCACCAACCCCACATCTGACAGAGGACTGATATCCAGAATATATAAAGAACTCAAGAAATTAGACATCAAAACGACCAACAGTCCAATTAAGAAATGGGCTATAGAACTAAACAGAGAATTCTCAACAGAGGAAACTCAAATGGCTGAAAGACATTTAAGGAATTGCTCAACATCCCTAATTATCAGGGAAATGCAAATCAAAACAACTCTGAGATACCACCTTATGCCTGTCAGAATGGCTAAGATCAAAAACACTGAAGACACCTTATGCTGGAGAGGATGTGGAACTAGAGGAACTCTCCTCCACTGCTGGTGGGAATGCAAGCTTGTACAACCACTTTGGAAATCAATATGGCACATTCTTAGAAAATTGGGAATCAGTCACCCAAAAGATCCAGCTATACCACTCTTGGGCATATACCCAAGGAATATTCAATCATACCACAAGGGTACTTGCTCAGCTATGTTCATATCAGCATTGTTTGTAATAGCCAAAACTTGGAAACAACCTAGATGCCCTTCAACTGAAGAATAGATAAATAAATTGTGGCACATATACACAATGGAATACTACTCAGCAGAGAAAAACAATGACATCATGAGGTTTGCAGGCAAATGGATGGATCTAGAAAAAAATCATCCCAAGTGAGGTAACCCAGACTCAGAAAGAATACACTTTCTTTGCAGCACCACATAGAACCTTCTCCAAAACTGACCACATACTCAATCATAAAGCAAATCTCAAGAGATACAAAAAAATTTAATAACCCCCTTTATCTTATCAGATCACCATGGAGTAAAACTGGATTTCAACAGACACACACACACACACACACACACACACACACACACACACAAAAAAAAAAAAAAAAAAAAAAAAAAAAAAACAGAAACTACAGAAAGCCTACAAACTCATGGAAACTGAACAACTCTCAAATGAGTTACCACTGGGTCAAGGGAGAAATAAGAAATTAAAGACATCCTAGAATTCTGTGAAAATGAATGCACAACATACCCAAACTTATGGGTTAAAATGAAAGCAGTGCTGAGAGGAAGCTTCACAGCACGAAGTGCCTGCATAGCGCTATGAATTTGGAGAACTCTGGTATTAGAGACTTAACAGTACACCTGAAAGCTCTAGAAGAAGACATACCAAAGAGGAGTAGATGGCAGGAAATAATCCAAATGAGTGTTGAAATCAATAAAATAGAAACAAAGAGAACAATACAAAGAATTAATGAAACAAAGAGTTAGTTCTTTGAGAAAATCAACAAAACAGATAAACCCTTATCCAAACTAAAAGGCAGAGAGAGCATATTCAAATCAACAAAATCAGAAACAAAATGGGGGACATAGCAACAGACTCCAAGGAAATCATTAGATCATACTTCAATAATCTGTACTACACAAAATTGGAAAATCTAAAAGAAATGGACAAATTTTTTTATAGATACCACTTACTTAAGTTAAATCAAGATCAGATAAACAATTTAAATAGACCTATAACCCCTAAGAAAACAGAAGCAGTCATTAAAATTCTCCCAACCCAAAACAAAAAAACAAGCAAAAAAAACAGGGCCAGACAGTTTTAATGCAGAATTCTACCAGACTTTCAAAGAAGAGCTAATACCAACACTCTTCAAATTGTTCCACAAAATAGAGAAGAAGAAATATTTTCGAATCCTTTCTGTGAGGCCACAGTCACCCTGATACTCAAAACACACAAAATCTCAACAAAGATAATTACAGACCAACATCACTATGAACACTGATGCAAAAATACTTAATAAAATACTCATAAATTGAATCCAAGAACACAGCAAAAAGATCATCCACCATGACCAATTAGGCTTTATCCCAGAGATGCAGGGATGGTTCAACATACAAAAATTTGTCAACATACTCTACCATATAAACAAACTGAAAGAAAAAAGGTGCATGATCATCTCTTTAGATGCTGAACAAGTCTTTGACAAAATCCAACACCCCTTCATGATAAAAGTCTTGGAGAAATCAGGGATATAAGGGACACACCTAAACAAAATAAAAGCAATATACAACAAGCTGATTGTCAACATCAAATTAAATGGAGAGAAACTCAAAGCAATTCCACTAAAATCAGGATTAAGACTAGGTTGAGCCGGGCGGTGGTGGTGCACGCCTTTAATCCCAGCACTCGGAAGGCAGAGGCAGGCGGATCTCTGTGAGTTCGAGGCCAGCCTGGACTACCAAGTGAGTTCAAGGAAAGGCGCAAAGCTACACAAGAGAAACCCTGTCTCGAAAAACCAAAAAAAAAAAAAAAGACTAGGTTGTCCACACTCTCTATACCTATTCAATATAGTATTTGAAGTTCTAGCTAGAGCAATAAGACAACCAAAGGAGATCAAGGGGATACAAATTAGAAAAGAAGTCAGTATAATTATTCACAGATGATATGATAGTATACATAAGCAACCCAAAAAACTCTACCAGGAAAGTTCTACAGCTGATAAACACCTTTAGTCAAATGGTTGGATACAAGATTAACTGAAAAAAATGGTAGCCCTCCTATATAAAAATGATAAATGGGCTGAGAAAGAAATCAATACCTTTACAATAGCCTCAAACAATATAAAATATCTTGATATAATTCTAACCAAGCAAGTGAAAGATCTGTATGACAAGAACTTCAAGTCTTTGATGAGAGAAATTGAAGAAGATATCAGAAGATGGAAAGATCTCCCATGCTCATGGATCAGTAGGATTAACATAGTAAAAATAATAATCATCTTACCAAAAGCAATCTACAGATTCAATTCAATTCCAATTAAAATACGAACACAACTCTTCACAGACCTTAAAAGAATAATACTCAACTTCATATGGAAGAACAAAAAATCCAGGATAGCTAAAACAGTTTTGTACAATAAAGGAACTTCCAGAGTTCACCATCCCTGGCTTCAAGCTCTACTACAGAGCTATAGTAATAAAAACTGCATGGTACTGGCATAAAAACAAACAGGTAGATCAATGGAATAGAATCCAAGACCCAGATGTAAATCCACACACTATGGACACCTGATTTTTCACAAAGAAACCAAAATTATAAAGTGGAAAAAAAGAAAGCATTTTCAACAAATGGTGCTGGTCTAACTGGATTGAGCATGTAGAAGAATGAAAATCACTTCATACTTAGGACTCTGCACAAAACTCAAGTCCAAGTGGATCAAAGACCTCAATATAAATCTATATACACTGAACCTGATAAAAAGAGAAAGTGGGAAATAATCTAGAATGCATTGATGCAGGACACAGCTTCCTGAACAGAACACCAATAGCACAGACACTAAGACTGACAATCAATAAATGGGACCTTATGAAATCAAAAAGTTTCTATAATGCAAAGGACAGTGTCAATAGGACAAAATGGCAGCCTACAGAATGGGGAAAGTTCTTCACCCACCCCACACCTTACAGAGGGCTGATTTCCAAAATATATAAAGAACTCAAGAAACTAGATATCAACGAACAAATAATCAAATTTAAAAAAAAAAAGAGGTACAAATCTAAACATCATTCTCAACAGAAGAATCTCAAATGGCCAACAAACACTGAAGGAGGCGTTCAACATCCTTAGCCATCAGGGAAATGTAAATCAAAATGACTCTGAGGTTTTATCTTACACTATGGAATAGTTCTCTTTTACACTATAAAGATTTGTCACTTGAGCCGGACGGTGGTGGTGCACGCCTTTAATCCCAGCACTTGGGAGGCAGAGTCAGGCAGATCTCCATGAGTTCGAGGCCAGCCTGGTCTCCAAAGCGAGTTCCAGGAGAGGCGCAAAGCTACACAGAAAAACCCTGTCTCAAAAAAGCAAAAAAAAAAAAAAAAGATTTGCCACTTGAATTAGTTTAATAAAACACTGATTGGTCATTAGCCAGCAGAAAGTATAGGTGGGGTGGCCAAACTAAGGATGATGAGAAAGAGAAAGGCAGAGTCAGAAGAGATGTTAGCCAGCCAGCCACCAAGCAAGTAGGACATGTAAAAATGAGGTAACAAGCCATGAGCCACATGGCAAAGCATAGATAGAAATATGGATTAATTTAAGTGTAAGAGTTAGTAAGTAACAAGCCTGAGCTATCAGCTGAGCATTCATAATTCATATTCAGCCTCTGAGTTGGTTATTTGGGACCAGATGGTCAGGACAGGAAACATCTGTTTAATAATCTTATACTTGTCAGAATGGCTAAAGTAAAAAGACACAGGCATCAGCTCACACTGGAGAAGATGTGAAGCAAGGGGAACACTCCTCCATTGCTCGTGGAAGTGCAAACTTGTACAACCACTTTGGAAGTCAGTGTAGTGGTTTCTCAGAAAACTGGGAATCAACCTACCACAAGACCCAGCTATACCACTCTTGGGCATATACCTAAAGGATACTTAATCATACTACAAGGACACTTGCTCAGCTATGTTCATAGCAGCTTTATTTATAATAGCCAGAAACTGGAAACAACCTAGATGTCCCTCAACTGAGGAATGGATAAAGAAAACATGGTACATTTGCACAGCAGAGTATTACTTGGCAGTTAATAACAAGGACACCAGGAAATTTCAAGGCAAATGGATAGAACTAGAAAAATAACATCTTGAGTGAGATAACCCAGGCTGAGAAAGACAAACATGGTATGTACTCACTCATAAGTGTGTATTAACTGTAAAATAAAGGATAACTATGCTACAATTCACAGCCCCAAAGAGGCTTGGTAACAAGAAGGGTTCATGGGGAGGAGGAGTGGCTTAGAGAGTCAGAACAGAGAGGGGATGGGGGAAAGACTGGAAGGAGTGGAGGGAGGTAAAACTGTGGCCAGGATGTAAAATTAATCAATTAATTAATTTAAAAAAATAGTCTTGGCATGGCAGCACATGCTTGCAGTCCCAGAACTGTAGAGTTGAAAACAGTCAGATCCTTGGGGTTCACTGATCAGCCAGTCTAGCCTACATAAAAAGCTCCACAACAGTAAGAGACCTTGCTACCTACCACAAAAAAAAAGATTGAGAGTTACAGAGAAATAATACCCAAGGTTGTCTTCTGGCTTCCAAATGCACACATTTACACATGCATGAACATACATATCTTAGAGTTTCTATTGCTGTGAAGGTATACCACGGCAACTGTTATAAGGAGAATATTTCATTGGGGTGGCTTGCTTACAGTTTCAGAGGTTCAGTCCATTATCATCGTGGTGGGGAGCAGGGAATGAGGGAATGATAGATACAGGGATAGGAAAGGCTGGGACTGGGTGAGCTGGGTTCTTTGAGGGAGAAGGTGGGGCTAATGCACACAGCTGAAGAAAGGCATTGAGATAACCAAGGGAGCGAGGTTACTTCAGACAGTGAACAACGAGGCAATACCTAATCTCCACAGGACATCTGTCTCTGTAGGGGAGCAGGCTGCTATTATCCTAGATGAGCTGTGAGTGACAGTTTCTACATACACTCTTAACGTTTGTGCTTGGACCCAGGGAAGGTTGTACCACCCCATCTAAGTCCTCACCAGGTGAAGGCTTTTCCACTCCTGTGGGTCTGAGTCATTGGGATCCTTAACCTGGCCGTGCCCATGCTCAATACACATTTGCTCAGGACTTCACTCACTCCCTGCACATTCCCTTATCGAACACATCCACATCCACATCCACATCCACTCAGAGCTTCATTTACTCCTTACATGTTCAGTCGGGGCTTCCTCCACCCCTCGCAGTCAACAAATGTTTTTTTATTAAAGCATTCAGCATACTTAGCCATTGGGAAAATGCAAGTTGTAGCTTCTTTGAGAGTCTACCTTACCCAATCAGAATGACTAATAACCAGGGGGAAAAAAGTGACTGGCAAGGGTGTGAGGAAAGAGGAAGTCCATTCGATATTAGTGGGAGTGTAAACCGGTACAGCCACTATGAGAACCAATGCTGAGGTTTCTCCAGAAACGGAAGCTACCACAAAGCTCCAGCTCTGCAGCTCTTCAGCATACACCCGAAAGACTCCCTGTCCTGTCCCAGAGATCCACACGTCCTCTTCTTTATTGTCCACCCAGTCGCAAAAACAAGAAAATGGAACGAGTCTAGATGCCTACTAATCGATGAGAGGATTATGAAAATGTTGCACATATGCACAAAGGAACTTTATTTAACCATAAGGAAAACATAAAATCATGATGCTTGCAGAAAAATAGACAGGACTGGAAAATATATTAAGTAAGGTGACCCAGACTCAAAAACAAACACTGCAGGTTGTCTTTCATAACTTGTCTTCCAATTTTGGTTTTATATATATGTATAGAAATACACATTTGTGTGGGTATAGGTCATGAAACTAGAAAGGGACCTATGAGAGACGAAAGAGATCTTAAGAGAAGGTTGGAGAGGAGGAGAAAGGAGAGTGATAAAATGTATCTAGAGAGGGGATGGGAGAAGGAGACCACTGGGAAGAGGGATGTGAGTGGGAGAAGAAACTCAAAAAAAAAAAAAAAAAAAAAAGCCTGTGTGGAAATGCCAAAACAAAACAACAAAACCTGTTCCTTTGTATGCTGATTTTTTAAGCTTAATATTTAAACTCATTAAGACCTCTCGGCTATCTTGAGACCTGTGTACAGCCAAAGAAGTGCTCAGAATGCAAGGCAGAAACAGAACTGCAGGGCCCAAGTGAACGGCTAACTTGTGCAGTCCTGGAAGTCCAAGGAGCAGGAACAAGGCATGCAACCAACTCCTGAGAGGTAGCAGTCTGCTCATGTCTGTCGGCAGTGGACCTAGAACTTCCATTGGCAGCTGATCGCTAGGACCACCTGAGAGATGCACTTGGCTCTTAGTGACACGATCCCTAGAGACCTGTGCCCTGGACCTGTGACATTCTGGACAGTGGTAGCTGATATGTGGCTGGTATTTTTAACGTGTTCAGTAAACCACCTCTTCTGCTGTCTGAGATGAAGGACACTCAGGAAGTCAGCAAGTGTCAAGTAACCTCAGCTATCAAACAGAAAGAATAGTTCCCACAGCAAAATAGGGTCCTCCCCCCCTGCTCCTCCAACTCCTCCCCAGAATCCAGCTCAGTGTTTCTTTAAAGATTTAAACAGACTGCTTACATTTGCCAGCAGCTTATCATATGGCAGTTAGTATCCTGTGTGGAAGGCTTTAATCTCCTATACACAGATCCTATTACTACTCCCATTTTAATGATGAGAAAGTCAATGGAAATGTTCAATCACTTCCTCCTGAGGAACACAGTCCAACTAGAAATGTCTGGACTCAGTTCCAGGTGGTGTGACCACAGAGCAATGGATGTGACAGCTAGGTGACATCATCCACTGAATAACACCTTTACCAGGGAGGAGGGTCACTATCTCATCTTTTTTTCTCATAGGAAAGCTATTTACTTCAATGAACTCTTAATTTGCCTTGATTTAAGATCCATTATTATTTGTGTCTAATAACTCATCACTAACGTGGACTTTATTTGCATTCTGTATGTATGTGGTATGTATGCATGTGTGTGGGTACAAATGGTTGTGCATGTGTGTGGATCAGTCTCCGTTGTCATTTATTGAGGCAGGATCTCCCACTGAGGCCAGAGCTTACTGATCCCTCTTAGTTCAGATTGCCCCAGGAATCAATGTCCAACTCCCCAATGCTGAAATTACAGGTGGTCTTTATGCCTGCCTGGCCTTTACATAGGTACTGGGGATCCACATGTGAGCCTCCATTCTTACAAAGCATGCACTTTATCCTGTCCCAAATTATCTTTATTTTCCTTCAATTCATTGACTTCTTTTTCACATGGCATTTTCTGAGACTCATTCATCCTTACTCCCTTGTGCCCAAAATGTGGGTTACCCACCCCCCAAAGGCATTTCCATTTATTCTCCAACTGCCTAGTTGCATATGTAAGTTTGAGCTTCCAAGAACCCCTTGAGTCTGTGCCTTGGTGAATCCACCTAGCTCTTTCTTCCAATGTCTTACCTATTTAGTCTAATTCTGCTTTCCTTCCTGTCCCTGTACCTCTGCAACATTGATCCTAAAGGAAGAACTTAACCAGAAGCGAAGTGAAATGGGTGGGCGTCTGAGTACCTGAGTGTAAAAGTCAACTCCACAACCTTTCAAATAGGCAAAGAAAAACCCTTGTCCATTGCCATTCTGCTGACAGATTGCATGGAAGGCATCTGCCATGAGCAGAATTAGCACTGAAGCAATTTCCCCTTTCTTGATGTAAACAATTGCCTTTCAGGGCACAACAGCACTCAAGGTGTTTGAGCTACATGATTATTTTAAGATCTTTTGTTTACTTTCAGATCTTCATAGGTCATTGACATCCCATTTAGCCCTGGTGACCCTTGTGTATACAGTTTTGATCTATATTAAAAAGTATGCTTGGGGATAACATTAACATCGCCATCTCAGCCACACATCAGCAAACAAGCTTCTGCTTGATCCTATACTCAATCACTCAGAGGTTTCAATGCAAACAAATGTTCAGGGCAACCAGCCTGGCTAGCTTGATTTCTATGCAGATGAAGGTACCAGCCATGCAAACGCCAATGAAATAACTTAATGAAACAATGAATACAGTATCTCTGACTTCAATTAGAGAGAAACATAAATCACATCTAAGAACAGATGGGGTCTACTTCCACGATTTCACTTGAAGCTCAGAAGTTATTGCTCCTCTCTAGTGTTTTTATTCTCTGTAAGAGGAAGGGAAAGGATAATATTGTTGGATCTTTTTTTTTTTTAGCTTAATTTTTAGTGAAGGAATCTCCCTTAGACTTTCATCACTAACAAAACACTTGAGAGAAATGGCTTAAGGGAGTGGTGATTTATTTTGTTCATGGATTCAAAGGTTTCAGTTCACAGCTGTCTCAAGTGGTTGCTTCTAGGCTGCATGAGGCAGGACATCCTAGCCAGAGGGTGTGGTTGGCAGAGCTGTTCATTTCATGATGGTTAGGAAAGGAAGACACACAGAGTCGGGCCTGCGGCCAGATAGAGCACCCAAGAAACCCCCGTGGCCCACTTCCTGCCACTAGAAAAACCCTTGGAAAGCTTTTATCACACCTCAATAATGCCATCAAATTATTAATCCACCAGTGTGTCTCTCCACAAATAGGCCGGGGCCTCATGACTCAGAGAAGCCAATCACCTCTCCAGAGACAGGCCCAGCCCACAACAAGTGAGCTTCCATAAGGAAAGCCACCTTGGAAACCACTCCTTTAAGCACACATTGTCAATGTATGCATTGCCTTGGAAAACCACCTCTCTGGTCCTTTCCGTTCATCCCCAGGAACAGACTCAGGAACTAAACCCTCCTCCTGACTATATTTTTGGAAAAACTGTTGTAGCCCTTGGAAAAGAATCCTCTCCTGAATACTGAAACCAATAAAGGCTTCTCCTGTCACTTTAAAAAGACTTTATCCTAAGGGACTAATTAGAAGTTTACAAAAGTGTTGATCAGGCAGAATTTAAATGCACAAAACAAGAAGAAGCAAACGAGGGCTGGAGAGATGGCTCAGTGGTTAAGGTCACTTGCTATTCTTGCAGAGGATGTGAATTCAGTTCCTAGCACCCATGTTGGGCAGCTCACAACCACTCCAGCTCCAGGGTATCCACTGCTTCTTCTGGCCTCTGTGGACATTTGCACACATGTGCACATACCCACACACAGGCAAGCGTATACTTATTTACACAACTTAAATATAAAATAATGCAAATAACCTAAATGTCCACAGCTAAGGGTCTGGGGTTTTTTCCTTAAAAATAATGTCAATTAAATAATGTTACTGGGCTGATAAAATGCACCATGAGTCAAGGAGCCTGCAGCTAACTAGGCCTGATGATCTGATATGAAGAGCCAACTTCTGTGTGTCACCCTCTAACCTCCACACAGAAATACAGAGGGGGAGGCAGTACTAAGAGAATTAACCAACTGTATACATTTATGTGCTTCTGTGAACACTATAGGGCATGTCAGCGTATTTAAACCTCTGTGAGCCAGACGGATTAAAGAATCCCAGGACTTGGGAGGCAGAGGAAGGTGGATCTCTGTAAGCTTGAGGCCAGTCTGATCTACAGAGCCAGTTCCAGGCCAGCTAGAGTTGTTATACAGAGAAACCTTGTCTCAAAAAAATAAAAAATAAAAACACCAAAACAACATCTCTTCGAAAACATCAAATGCTTTTGAATGAACATTTCCCAATTTTGTCCTAGCACACTTTATTGCAAGTGCCTGGAGAAGACAGTTCAGGGACTTTTTAGAAAAGTGAGTGTGTGTGTGTGTGTGTGTGTGTGTGTGTGTGTGTGTGTGTGTGATGTTGTATTAGGGGATGTGTGGAGATCAGAGGACAGCTTTCTGGGCTCAGTTCTCTGTGTTCACCTGTGTATGGGAACTGGGGATCAACTCAGGTCCCCATCTTTGCATGCCCAGTACTTTACTGAGCTATTTCCCCGACTCTTGGGTTAGTTTTTTTTTTTTTATTCACACTGACAAAAAGATATATTCAGAAATAATTATGTCAATTTTTACATGAAATGGCAATCTACAAAATATCATGCTTGATATAAATTCTCTTTTTGGAAAAAAAAAAAAGGTAAATAAATTAAGGGGAAGAGGAGCAGCAAGAACAAGACCATGAAAGGGAGAACACACAGAAGATCATGATAGGGAGAACACACAGAAGACCATGAAAGGGAGAACACACAGAAGACCATGATAGGGAGAACACACAGAAGTCCATGAAAGGGAGAACACACAGAAGACCTTGATAGGGAGAACACACAGAAGACCATGATAGGGAGAACACACAGAAGACCATGACAGGGAGAACACACAGAAGACCATGAAAGGGAGAACACACAGATCTTTGCTGGGTACAAAGCAATCCTGCTTGTTTTACTCCTTTCTTTTTCACATATTTTCATGAAGTCCATATTTGTTTTGCAATCAGAAAATTAACAATATATTCGTATAAAAGGGGTACATGTATTTCTTATTTTTTTAAGAGAGAAGCATATTTTTTAAAAGGTATGTCCTGTAGTCTTCGAATGTATTTGTGTTTCCTCCTGTCCCTTCGGTAGTATAAGACGTTACCTCCCTCGACTCAAGCTTACCAGAAATGCAGCATCCCCCCCCTCATATGCTGTTACTCTGCACGATGCCTTTCTCCTCCCTCACAATGCAGCTGCATCTACTGGAGTGCCACTTGCCCATTCTGGCACTTGGCCCTTTGCAGAAAGGCATAGAGTGGCCAGAATAACACGACACAGCACCCCACAGCCCCACGGAAGTCACGGGCGCTCAGACGGGAGGAAGCTCACATTAGTGGGTCATACAGGCTGGCTCTGGGGAAGCCAGCAGCACCGACCCATCCACAGACTTCTTCCAAGAGGTTATTAAGTCCCGTTGAAAGCAGGACTGTTTATTCCATTCTGTTTTCTTTCCTTCTGCTCATTTTCAGCTTCATGGTCCAATCCATGAGTATGTCAGTAAGGAAATGTGATTAACTGAGAATGTTCTGATATTTGTCCACATTAACTCTTTTAAGATTTATTTTTATTTGTAATTGTGTGTGCCTCTGTGTGTATGTGTGTGTGTGTGTGTGTGTGTGTGTGTGTGTGTGTGTGTGTTCATGTGCTCGTGGAGGCCAGAAGAGCATGTAGGTCCCTGAATTGGAGGTATGGTGGTTGTATTGGGGTTTCTGCTGTCAGGCCCGGGTGCTTGAACCTGAACTCAGAGCCACTGAAAGAGCCGTTTAAGCTCCTAACTGCTGAGCCATTCTCTAGACCCACATTTCTTCTCACATAATATGAGGTATATTTTGACAGGGTGTAATTATATAATAATGTGTCTTTTAAAACAGATCTTACTTTGTGCCCAAATTGACCTTATGGGCAATGCACGTTTCAATGATCCCTTTGCTTAAAACACTGAAAATTCTTTGCAGTATCAGATAGAAAAAAAAGAAAAGAAAGGAAGAAAGAAAAGAAAAGAAAAGAAAGGAAAAGAAAAGTAGTCTGTTACTTCAACATTCTTCATCACTCCTGAATAAAGACAGCATCCTAATTCATTGTATATTATCAACAATTGCTTTGGACATGCTTCGAAAAGTAAGCCAATTGCCAAAGAATAACAAAACATGACTGTAAAAACTCCCACAAGCATAAAACCAAACAAAATATAAGATCAACAACAAAAGCCTATCTCAGACTCTGAAATATTTCAAAGTATGAAATCTAGCCTCCTCTCAGCACTGAGATTTTGCAGAAATAAATATGTGGGATATTTGGTTTCTGCAAGAGACTGATTTTAAAAGACAGCATTGCACACACAGGGATGTATATTATTTATCCATTCAAATGCAGATATTTTTAAATATATCTATATAAAATGTACATTTGCTAAGATTAAGTTGGGTTTTTTAATGCGATAGATGTCAGCTGATCGGAGATTGACACACAGATTGATCTGCATGATGAGAGAATCCACCCCCCGAAAGGGAGCCAACATTTCTGTCACACGTTCTGATTTAGTGCATTGTGAAGTAATACGATAGAAGACAAGCCTTGCATTTGCCCCCTTCCTGATGTAAACCTGCAATAAAGCAGACCATCCACATTTACAGTTTAGAGCTCTGAAAAATGTGTGGTGTCCATATGCTTCCCTGCCTGTGTGCCCAACACATGCGGGAACTCAGAACTCTATGCAGTTCTCAGACAGAAAATAGAAAGGCCTGTTGGGGAGGAAACGTCATTCCATAATGTAATAGAGCATTCAGAGACTAATTGGCACAAACTGTTTCTAACGATGCCCTTAAGATACTCAGGTCAAAATCTTTGTGGACCAAGAACAAGAGCATTTGTTTAATATTTCCCAGGATGTGACTGACTCCCTCCTTTCAGATAAATCATTGTGAAGGAACAAATGCTGTGAGACTATACCCTCACAAGTTTGGCAAACTACAATCCAAAATCTGAATCACAGAGATGACCTGAAGTTTGATTGGAACTCAGCCATGCACACTTGTTTATGTTTTGTATATTGCCACCACAAACACAGGGCTGAGTGGCTGCAGTAAAGATCTTAGAGGCGACAGACCCCCAAATATTTACCATCTAGTCATTAGTAAAAAGTTGGACGACACCTAGACCACAGTGTTTGCTTTATCGCCTAATGATCAATAACAAAGTCTACAGATATTTCCCATTCTATAGGTTAGAAAACTAAGGCAGACTCATGGGTGCAAGAAGAATGTTAATGATATCATGTTTCCCACCGTAAAGAAAGACATGTGCAACTGGTGACCTATCATCTCAGTTAGTATCGCACATCTGTATTAAGGACATGCTATGCAAATTTATATTTTCTGCCATTTTAGAAGAACAAAACTTTATCATAAAGACTTAGTCACATTTTGATATACTGTTCTAGCAAAATCATCAAATGAATTACAAATAAGACATGATGAACTGATATTTAGAATGGGAAGGACATTTCTCACCAGGTGCTAATAATTGGAAGGTAGGTTTGACTGCGGGCTTCCTTGCATTAATACAGCGCTCCCTTAATCAAAGGACAGCTTAAAAGAATATGAAATGAGCTGACACATTTTGACATGATTGCCGACTGCAGATCAGTTACATGTGCACTGCACATTGAGAATGCAGTGGAAAGTTTTAATTCCCCTAACTTATGGGTTTTAAATCAGTTCCTGAGATAAACATTTCAAACATAGAAGCATTCAGTTTTGAAACACTCTCCCAAACCTGGGAAATGGGACATGTGCACAAAAGCCTTGACCTTCCCTGCATTTCCCCACTTTACTTTGAATTACAAAGTAAACTATAAAAGCACCAGAAGAATATACATATAACTTTTGGTTGATAGTGTGGAGAACAATTTTTAAACATAAAAGCAAAGGAAGACGCCATAAAGGAAAACAGATAGATTTGATATAGAAAACTCTAAAATATCAGTATATCAAAAAGCCAAAAAAAAAAGGGGGGGGAGGCAAAAGGAAAAAATAAAGAAAAGCATGTACTATAATATAAAGAGCTGTGTTCTTAATGCTTCACAAGATTTTCACAGTTGCGAAAAATGAGAAATTGTGTTTATCGAACTAGGCACTGAGCGAGTTTTAATCAAGCTCCTGCCCTTATTCTGCTTGAGCTTGGGTGGTTGACCCCGGTGCCAGAGCTCACATGTGTCCTAAGATGTGAGACTTTCCTTAGGAGTCAGGCAGACCT
Source organism: Peromyscus leucopus (assembly GCF_004664715.2). Classification (NCBI taxonomy): domain Eukaryota; kingdom Metazoa; phylum Chordata; class Mammalia; order Rodentia; family Cricetidae; genus Peromyscus; species Peromyscus leucopus. The sequence continues at coordinate 16,271,447 of NC_051071.1, read as the reverse complement.
GGATTCAAATTCTCACAGTGCCTGAGACCTTCAACGTACTACTCCATTAAGAGTCTCTCGATTGCTTCCGCGTCGTGACTTAGTTCTCAGTATGCAGTACAGATTAAACAACGAAAACACGCAGAGCCCACAGACCTGACCTCCTGCTCGTCACCTACCAACTGTGAAGGCCCACGCCTCTTGTTCCTCCTTAATATCGGTCCATTTATTTCTGTCTACAGAATCACAGTTGGGGAAACAAGTTTAAAAGAAAAATGCCGAATTCCTGAACAGTTTTTCATTGGTCACTGAGGGGAAAAAATGTGGGGGAGCAATTTTTTGTTTGGGACTTCCAAGCAGGCTCCTTAAAATGCGAGACTATCTGGGAAAGGAGAGAGGAGATAAGATCGGCAGATACTTGTCCTTGGACCTTCTACGCTTTTTTCCTACATGGAACGCAGACTTCTGGAAGCAAAGAGCCATCCCTTGACCTCATAGGCAGCAAGTCCCCACCAAAGGCCCCTGGATGGAAAAATCTGGACTGTTTTCTCGCTGGCATGGAGGAACACGAACCCGGTGGTAGACTTTTTACTCTGTAGGAGCATTCTCCCTTATTTAAGGCTGTTCCCGGGTGTTGACCACGGCTGAGCAGAACTCCCAACCAATGCGCTGACACATGCTGACAGACAGGAAGGTAAAGAAGGGTTCAGCAGGCAGCGTAACTGAGAAAAATGCATGTATTGGTAAGTCCAAGTTAGAAAGCATAAAAGACAGCGTGCTTATTTAACCGTAGAGAATGATAATCAAAATAGCTTACCTCACAGTTACCAAATGTAGCAATTAGTACACTATGCTGTAGTTTTCTTACTTTTAAAATGGTTAAATGCACCAATAAGTGAGGTTTCTGTCATCTTCCTTATTCATGTTCTGCCCCTCGCAGATTTTGCCAATATTCCAGAGACGATGTAAAGCACCCATCTAGACTTTCATACTTTTATTATATAAGTATGTGCACAAAACAGTATGCTGCAGGACAAGTTACATTTAGTGTATTTTAGCCTTCATGTGTATGAGCCATGTCCTTCTCTAAATTGCCATTTGACTCAATACTATAATTTTGATATTGATCCACATGTATACATAATTAATTGATGCATGATAATATCTCAACACTTTTCCATGAACAGACTGGCTTATCAATGTTCTTGTTGGATATATGTAATATATATATATGATACATATTATATATATATATACATTTTTTCCTATTTATATATCTTTAAATATTCTTGGCAACATCTTTTGTTGCTTTAACTTTTATATCATTGTCTTGTGTTTATCCCTTATCTGGGTCTGCTGTTGTTTACAATTTTCTGTTTCTGTCTGCTGCGTATTATTTGGTTGAATTGTTGTCTTTGTTTTCTTTGCAGTAGCAAACTCAAAGAAAAAGAATGCTTAGCTAATCACATACACATTTTTATGAAGTCGCTTTATATTTATTTATCAAATTATTCAAACTTTCCCTTCACTTAACTGAGATTTTAACTCACATAAAACCTGTCCTTTCAAGGGACATAACTGTTTTATTAACACATTCAGAGTTATGCAACCATCATCACTATTTAATTTCAGAATATTTGTACCATCTCCCCAAAGAAATCCCTTTCCCATTAAAAAACTACTTATTTTTTAGCCACCCCCCACAAAATGACAACCACTAATTTACTTCTGTATCTACAAATCTACCCCTTGAGGATGTCTTATGTAAGTACTTAACAATATGAACTCTTGGTCACTGAGCATAATAGTTCCAAAGATTCATCCATGTTGTGGCACAGGACAGAGCTGTGTTCCTTTTTATGATTACATAGTATTTCCTCATGTGGGTGTGCTATTTCTTGTTTATCTATTCATAGAAATTGTGGTCTCCTCCACATTTGGGCTACTCTGAGTAATGCTGCTCTAGGCATGCATATACTTGTTTGGGGATGAACATGTGTTTTCAATTCTCTTGGCTCTGTGCCTAAAAGTGGAATTGCTAGGTCATATGGAAACTCTATGTTTAATGTTTTGAGGGAGTGCCAGACTATTTCCAAACAGCTGTTGCATTAACTTTTCCTGGGAAGATGAGAGCACAGGCTTACTCACCCCGGATAGGACTCCAACAATAGAGCAAAGAAATGATTCCACCCAAGTCTTCTTGAATTAATGGGTTTAACTGGGATTACATCCATGAACATGGCTGAGGGGCCACCTACAGAAACGGAAAAGTCAAAAGCAGCTCTACAACCCAAGACAAGTCTCTGTCTCCCAGCCAGCCCCTGCCAATTACTTATGTATCATGGTGACGGGGTGGGGCTGTATATGGAGCCCCATCTTTTGAGCATCTCAATTAGGGACTCGCAGCTGCTGAGTTTTCAAGAAGGTGACAGTCGTGTCATCCTGAAGGACAGACACCAGAACAGCAGCTGAACCGTTTGGCATTCTCACCGGCCATGAATGAAGATTCTAATTTTGACCTGCAGTCTTCAGTGTCCCCACTGGCCCTCTTTGCTAATTGAAGCCACTCTGGTGGATGTGAAATAACATGGCATGTAAGGGTGGCTTTCATTTTCATTTCTCTAGCAATGCTGGATATCTTCTCTAGCCTAGTGGCTAGCTGTATCTCTTCTGAGGAAAAATATTTATTGTAATCCCTTGATTACTTTTAATTTAATCATCTTTGTTATTGTTTAAGTATTCATTATGGATACTAGTACATTATTAAATACGTTTCCAAGTTTTCTTTGTCTTTTTATGTTACCGTGCTTTGATGAACCAGTTTTCACTGAGTCTAGTTTATCTTTTTGTTTCTCCCTCATGCTTGTGCTTTTGTGTGGTTGGACTGTCTTGTCCTGCCAGCCCTGGAATAATGACATACAGACTTATTGTTAGTTATGAAAGCTTGGCCTTTAGCTTACGCTTGTTCCCAACTAGCTCTTGTAACTTAATTAACCTGTTTGCTATTCATCAAAATTTTGCCACATGGCTTTTTACCTCTCTTCCATCCTGTATGTCTGACTCCTTCCATGTCTCTCTGGCATCTCTCCTGCACACCTAAATTGATCCTGAGTTCCTCTCTCTCCCGGAAGTCCTACCTAGCTATTGGCTATTCAGCTGAGCTCTTTATTTAACCAGTCAGAAGGTGCCTTAGCAAAGATACATTTTTACAATGTACAAAAAGATTATCCCACAACACATTGTTTATATATCTGTATTTAAAGAACCATTGTTTACTTCAAGATGATAATACTTACCCTTTTTTCCTTATAGAACTTATATTGTGTGTGGTGGAGGTGGGATAAGAACAATGTGATGACTCATGTATGAAGACGTCATGATGAAGCCCATGGTTTTGTGTGCTAGCCTGAAACTTACCAAATAAATCAAAATACTTCCAGCTCACACAAGAGCCTTATTGTACTTCTAAGTTTTTACTTGCTGAAAGACACATGTCCAGCTCCATTATTCTGCGTGAGGTGACATAGCTGTCCTTTCCTTAGTAGTCTCTTGTGATTCTTTAAGGAGTCCCTCAGCATCTGGCATAACAATTTCCCACCATTCCTCCTCAAAGGTGGAAATTTTGTTTTTCACTTTTATGGTTTTGGTATGTCTCAGATTTTGTGTTGGTGTAAAGTGGGGGTCTTTTTTTTTCTTTCACCCATTTAACTAACATTTGGCACAGCAGTGTTTGCCAAACTTTCCCCCCATACTAAGCCACAATGTTCTCTCTTCAATAATAAATCTCCACACAGGCTTGCATATGCTTCTGGATTCTCTAGCCCATCATATTATTCTGTCTAACATTAAATTGCCATAGATGTATAAAAGTTTCTTTCTGTAGGAGCCTGGGAATAGGAGAATATCATTAACAACGAGTTTTTTCATTTGGTAACTTCTTTTAGGGTAGTCTGTTTATTTGAAGTTTCTGCACCATGGCAACAACTGCCCTTCAGAGCCCTTTCCTCGCCATGATGTTCGAGGTCTACTAGGCAGAGTTTTCCTACCTTCACATGTATCCCGAGCATATGCCAACTCCCGTCCCACTTCCCTGGACCTCTTCTAATCCCCCTGTGGTAGACAAAGCTTTTATGAAGGCTTCTGTTACTAGTTATTTTTAAGCATAAAATTAACATAGATTATAAAGTTAAATTTAAAACACAGTGGCACAATGAGTGTTTGCACACACTACGGGTGAAAGAACACTACATTGAGGTGTTATATTTCTTTATAATAAAGCCATAAGGTCATTGTACTTTCAAATTTGATGAGAAGGAACAGTGCCATATGGTAGATCTTCCTAAAATAATGGGATGCAGAATGATGTCAACTCCTTTGACTTAGAGAAAAGGTGCCTATCATTCTGTCTTCTGGTTGGGTGAGGATTTCACACTGCTGGCCAGGCACTGTTCTGACCGATCACTCTTGACAAGCAGATGCACTGTCACTCACATCAGGCTATTTGAAGCTAGACAACAGATCACGGAATTGGCAAGATACGTCTTCTCTTTTACTTTATATATAGTTTTGACATCTACTACGTCATCCAAGGACATTTCTGACCCATTCTTTTTGTTTAATTTTATGTATCTAAAAGAATTAAACTTATAGTTGGATTTTTAGAGGCAATTCTATTAGTCAATTTCCATCACTCACAGATTTTGTAATATCTCTAAATTTTTAGTTTATACCATTTCTAGTTCCTTTAAGGAGAATTTAGCCATCAAGAGTACTGAATCAAGAATACTTTTTTTTTTTTAATGACACAGATGATATAGCATATCCATGGCATTTTCAACAGAGTATTCCTGAAGTGGTATGCAACTCAGAGAACTGCCACTGCTAAAGTTACTCTTGTGAGTCCTCAAAGTAAACTGTAAGCCACCACTTCATGAGAAAAGTCTGCATCTTGCTTAGTATGTCCTTCAAGGCATGAGAACTTAACACGAGACTCTAGTGACAGACAACAGGTTGGCTTTTCCAATCAAGTCTAATTCCTCCTCAAAAAGCAATTCCAGTTGGAAGAACTGAAATCCAGACTACGCAAGGACTGCAAGATACATGAAGCCTTTCAGGGACTCTTAGCAAAACTGACTAAATAACACTGGTAAAGAGAAACTTTTTCCAATTTTACTGTTATGATTTCCATATAGCAATCATTATTAATTAATAGAAACTAATCATTTGCCTTTTTGTATTTAAAAAAAGTCTATTCAAATTTATGTTAAAATGTGCTTGATCAAACACAAATCTTTATCCCATTTTCATAGAAATACACAGATCAGTAGCAGTGTAATGGGCAATAAGTAACATTTACTCAAGCTATTAAATCCTCGTAATGTTCTTTAAGAGAGGGAAATATGGGTCTAATTTGAGATTATACTTTTAAGAATTCTTATCTGTATCTCTCCTGTGGGTTGTTATTTCCACACATCTGTGGCTATTATTAGAGAACCCTCTCATTTTATGTTCCTGCAAGTTAGGACCAAGAAATGTGTTTGGGGGTTCCTGACATTATCATTGCCCTAGCACAATCAAACTATTAGAAATTTGACAGCTGTTCATTCAATATAGGTCCTTTTGGTGTTTAATAGTCATGTGGCAGATAAAGCTAAGCCACCCTGTAAGTGAACCTTTGGGGGATAAAGGATGTAGGACCAGAGATTGTGTGGGTGTGAGCACCTGGCCCAGGTCCTATGTTGTGGTAGATGAAGAATGTCTGTAACTCCAAAAACTCAGGGAACATTCCAGAGTCCAAAACCAAACTGAGAACATAGGAGATCTGCAACAGGATGACTCTTACTAATTCAATCAATTAATAAATCTTTGTATAGAATCTACAGTGTATTTAGAGTATTTTAGGCTATAAAAGATCAGACACAGAGAGGAAGAGAGAAAATAAATGCTTAAAGAAACACAAAATTATATTTTAGATAATCAAAAGATAAAATGACTCTCAAAAGAAGGAACCAATGAGCAAAAATAATACAAGAATACACACACACACACATAATTTAAAGGAATATTAGATGTAAAGTTAAGTCAAATAGCAACAATGGTAATTTTTATAAAAGTTCACTGATGATAAGTCCTATAGGGAGGGAAAAAAACAAAGTAAGAAGACCAAATTTAAGACAATGAAAGTTTAGAACTAGAGGAGGTCTCAAGGGCCTGATCCCACATCCCCTCACTAGGAAGACAAGACCTAGAAGAAAGTACCCAGCCTTAAAATCACACAAAGATGGACCCTAGACTACACCCCAGAGGATGGAATTCCAAGTGGCCACTGACAGCACACTTTCAGCTCAGGGTCTCCCAGAAAATGTCAGAAAGGGAGCTGAATTCATACAGGAAGTTTAGCTTGGGAAGAGACAAGCGGCTGGAGGAAAGGGCATGGCTACAAATCATCACCACTGAGGTCTGCACTTCGGGAGCCCAGCCACACCTAAGAAACTGTCCCTGTGAATGATATGTAAAGAGTCGTTTACATAGGATGCTTACTTGACCACTCCTGTATACAGACCTTTTGATTTTTTTCAAAACACGTACATTTTTGTTCAAAACCACTCAACTACCATTTGAGACTGTCTATGGCATATCCAACCTTTCTTAGAATCTCCCAGACGAAACTCCAAACTCCTCAGCCTTCTCCATCTCGGGAGTGTGAAATCTTATTTTCCAGTTCTCTGCTCAGATTTAACAAGCTACCTCCTGTTTAACCTTTTCCTGTGAAAGCTGCGAACAGCAGGCTGTCGTCTGGTCACCCTAGCGCCTCTGACTTCTCCAGTCTTCCCATCAGGAACCCAGGGCAGAAAGATTTCACATCTCTGAGAACAGCAGTTTTCTGGCCTGTGTACTCCATAAAGCTTAACTTTACAACTTTGTACCTTCAATATGCTACAAAAAAGCCAACCTCCCACCAGCATAAAAAACCTTTCTATATCTCTGTAACTGTCCGCTCACCATCTGACTGGGAGAGAGGCATTTAGACAGCATTTAATTATCTCAGAACTATCAAAGACTGATTAAATGAATCTATGTTGACGCTGGGGTTTTGTTGATGGTGTTCTTTTACTGCTCTCTGTGAAGATGTGCTCAGTTAAAACACTATGGCTCTCAATTAGGCAGCTGGGTGACGTATAAATATATATTTATGTTTGATGCCTAAGTGGCCGTTGGCTTCCCTACTGTTTTACTTAGCTAACAAAACAACTCTATCAAAGTAAGTATTATTCCAAAACCCAACTTCCTGTGCAGAATGCTCCCACATGCCCCATCAGTCTGGCTCTCTGATGAACTACATCGTTTCTTATAAACTGTCCATGGCCCATAAATTTTCAAACATAAAGGCTATTACTGTGCTCTGCAAATCTGCTGAGATCCTGGGCCTTTCGACTCTGTCTTACCTGGCTGAAAACGAGACTGTGAAGAAGTGCCACCTGCAGACTCCCCCTCCATCCTCCCCTTCCCTTTCACTCAATGAGAATTATGGGACAGGCACAAGACTGGAACAGGAGTTTGCTCCAGCTGAGTCAAAGCAGCTTCAGCATCAAAGTAGCATTTTTTTTTCTTGCAAGTGCTACATTAGAGAAAGAAAAGGCTCAGGAAGTTTTATGATTAATCTAGGCAGTGTAGCTTAGAAAATCCAGAAGACAGGAAAGAAGGAGGGAAGGAAAAAGAAGGGAGGAAGGAAGGAAGGAAAAAGGGAGGGAGGGAGGGAGGGAGGAGGGAGGAGGGGAGGGAGGGAGGGAGGGAGGGGGAGGGAGGGAAGGAGGGAGGGAGGAAACCCTCCTTTCACTTTATTTTTATTTTACATGCATGATCATTTTGTCTGCATGTATGACTGTGTGCCTGGTGTCCATGACAGCCAGAAGGGTATCAGATAGCTAGGGACTGGGGTTACTGATGGTTGTGACCTGCCATGTAGGTGTTGGGAATGACAACTCTAGTCCTCCTGAAGAGTAACCAGTGCTCTTAACTGTTGAGACATCTCTCCAGCAAAAATGATTTGCAAAAGCTAAATCATTTGTGACAGTGGTGGAAGGAGACTCAAGGGAGCACATCTTAGCATCACCTATGTTACCAAGGACTGAGTAATCAGGAAGCAGAAGACATCATCACCTGCGCCAGCATGCGCCTTGTGGTCCATAATCATCTCCTAGACATAACTGATGTTTGAATGAGTAACGAAATTGGTGAGTGAGGAATGGGAACTGGCACACCTGTGTCTCTGAGATTTCTTTTTGGTTTATCACTAACTCCACTGATGTAATTTAATTGTTACAACAATAATGATGGTATTGGTAGTTGGTTAACTCTACAGGACAACAGTGGTATTAGTAGGCATTTTGCTTCAGAGAAAATCAAATATGAGTGAATATTTCCCAACATCAAACCAGCTAAACTTACCAACATTAGACATTATGGTCTCAAGAGAAAATTGCTGTATTTTAGGAATTTTCCTAAGCAAAAGATGGAAGAGGGCAAGAAGGCAAGAGAAAGCGTGGGGGAATTGATTCTATTTGTTTCAGACATCTTCAGGGTTTTTTTTTTCTTGTGCTGAAGGGAGTTCTCAGCTCACCAGCAGCTAACCTAGACTCTCTTTCCACCTTCACGCTTCCATTCACATCTCATTAAGTAAACAGTGAGATGGTCTTGCCATTCGTTAGCCTTGCTGACAGAGAAATACGGTGTTCTGTTAAAGAATTCTTCTGGCAACAGGAGAAAACTGTGGATGGTTTGTGTATATATTCGGCATCAAGTGGGCCACTATGTTGGAGGGGAAAAAGACATCCTTCGCTTAGTCACATTAAATCTGTTGAAACTTTCTCTCCAGGGCAGTTACAAACCAGATGTAGAAATATTCATCAAATAAACCAACCTTATCTAATCGAAAGGCCTTGGGTGGGAAGGGAACAAAGAAACGGAACCTCAGGAACTTGGTGTCTAAGACTAAGAGTGTCTCTTGCCAAGACCCCATTTCTAAATTGCTGTTGCATTTAGGACATGAAGGAAGTGTCATCTTTCACTTCTTGAAAAATATTATTTACTGTACTATGTGCATAGTCCACAACGGCAAGGGATCAGAGATGGCATGCTGTCATTTTCTCTGCTATTTATATAGACGACTTGCACCAAAAAAATCCTTTTCAGTGAAAACAATCAAAATTAAAATATGGTTCATTATCCATCACGTGTTGCTGAAGCCCTTGCTGGAACAATCCCAGGAGCTTGAGGAAGATATAAATATAGGAAGAAGGTGAATATAGGACGTTCACTGTTTGCTAGATATCTAATTGTTCACTCAAAGTGCTGTGTGTTGTGTAAGATGGGCAAGCTCTCATTTTAGACGACTCTAAAACCTCACTGGGAACATTTAACTGAGGAGTCATAGGTAGCCATGGGTCAGATACTTACACACAATGGTGTGATGCTCTACATCCTGATGTCTGTCCAGATGAATGTTTAAAACGTAAAAATATTTAAGAATACTTTCTAATTTTATAGAAAAAATCTAGGACTCATTTATTGTGTCAAAGCCACTTTCTTACAATTTTACTGTTGACAATCAATGCCACAGACAGAAGAGCCATTGACTTATGCAGGACCTTCTATGAAAATCTGCTCAAACTGAAGAAAAAAAGTAAATCCATAAGCAGCTCTTTTTCTTGTACACTCACAGTCATCACACAATTGCCATTTACAGGCCTTGTAGACAGTCAGAAAATATAATTTCCCACTTCCATTATACTCTTGGTTTGAGTTGGGACAGCAAGCAACTTGATCTTGAAAAAGAATCATTAACCTTCATAGCAACAATAGCTGTGTTATGTTAGGACACATCTAAAAAGTTGCCCTAACTTATCGTTTCATACACCATCACAACTACTCACTACAATGTGATGATTCTTCTTAATTAAAACTTTTAAGTGGGGTGTGAAGTGATTTTTAATAAATTCAGCAATTTGGGTTTCCTACATTTTAGACCCTGGTTGAAACTGATAAACCTCCCCATGCTCATTGTGGAACTACTTAGTGACCCTCATTCAGCAGAGTCAGCCTGAGGAGAACTGCTCGTTTATTACAAAGGGCTTTGGGGGGGGGCAGTTAAGTTCATCAGTAACTAAAAAAGAAAAATGTAAACCTAAGTTACCTAGTTTATTACTGAAGAAGGTGTGAGGCTTCTGAATAAATGCTCCTGGAAGCAAGCATTGACGTTGGAGCCTCGTTCCCACACGGCATGCAAATCTTACAGAGCTCTCCTGGTTCAGCTGAACACAGCCCACACTTCGCTAGACTTGTGTTACTTCTCTGTCCTTAGAAAATACTTAAGTTAGCCAGATGGTGGTGGCGCACACCTTTAATCCCAGCAATGCACACAGAGAAACCCTGTCTCGAAAAACCAAAAGAAAGAAAGAAAGAAAGAAAGAAAGAAAAAAAGAAAGAAAGAAAGAAAGAAAGAAAGAAAGAAGGAAGGAAGGAAGGAAGGAAGGAAGGAAGGAAGGAAGGAAGGAAGGAAGGAAAGAAAATACTTAAGTTAATTTGCCTTGATATCACTATGTAGTTTCTTATTTCCATTTTTCTACAAGGCTTACTGTGCTGTCACTCAAAATCACAGGAGCCTTCACATAGCCCCTGACTCTCATAGGCATGTAACATCAGTAATTTTCAACAAGCTCAGGAGGACTTGTTAGAAAGTGTTGATGTGGCAATGCTGTTTAAAAAAATTTACATTCATGTATTTGTGTGTGTGTGTGTGTGTGTGTGTGTGTGTGTGTGTGTGTGTGTGTGTGCATGCACATGTATTCTATGACATGAGCAGCACTCAGACTAGGCAGCAAGTGTCTTTGTCTACTGAGCCATCTTACCAGCCCCGACATTGCAGTCTTACTTAGTAAATCTTGACAGAAAAAAAAATCATGAAAGAAACATAATTAAAGCCCAGTTCAACATGATGGGCCACAGTTCCTCTTTCATCCATAAGAACATTTTAGTAAATTTAATGGAAAGTATAAAATGGTAGTCCTTTAAAGGTAGAGTGTGTGTACAAGGTGTGAGTGTTTTAGAAATCTCTGGGTCTCAGTTTCCTTCTTTAAAATGACACTTGGGGAAAAAGTAAAGGGTTGTATAGATTGTAACCAAATTCTCTGCAAATGCTTAAAATGTGTGATCCTCATAGTCCATTAACAGTCCTCAAGTAACTCACAGAGGAACATGTTTGTGACTTCAATGTTGATGCAATGCTTCACAAATGGTGTATTTGTTCAATATCAGTGTTGATTACTAGGTAGTTATGGACATCTTCCCACAACAGTAAGAGCATAAAACTTTGAAAAATTCAGGTCAGTCTGTGATGAGTATGGACAATCAAGTTTACAGAACTAGTAGATTTCCCAGGCTCATGCATGTGAGGAGCATCAACTAGACTTAGGTGGTTGATGTTGGATGGGACATAATGAAGGGATGGATACAGGAAGAGTTAGAGGAGAGAAATATGATGTAGAATATTCCTTTATACTGTGTGAAGATGTGTCACTGTGACTGGTTTAATAGAGCTGAATGACCAGTAGCTAGGCAGGAAAAGGTTAGGCAGGACTTCTGGGGACAGAGAGGTCTTAGAGAATAAGACAGGTGGCATCACCAGCTCAACACAGAGGAAGCAAGACATGCAGGAGAAGAGGTAAAAGCCATGAGCCATATGGCAGCACATAGATTAATAGAAATGGGTTAAAATTTAAACTATAAGAGTTAAAAACAAGACTAAGCTAAGGCTGAGCTTTCATAATTAATAATAAGTCTCTGTGTCATGATTTGGGGATGGCAATTAAAAAAGACTGCTATAGAAATAGGTGGTAGATATGATCATATTTGATTCTATACGATTGTCTTAGTTAGGGTTTCTATTGCTGTAAAGAGACATTGTGATCACAGCAACTCTTGTAAAGGAAAACATTTCATTGGAATGGCTCAGTTACAGTTTCAGAGGTTCAGTCCATTATCATTATGGTGGGACAGGGTAGTATGCAGGCAGACATGGTGCTGGAGAGGTAGCTGAGAGTTCTAAATCTTTCACAGGCAACAAGAAATGGTCTGAGAAACTGGGCATGACTTGGGCATATGAGACCTCAAAGCATGCCTCTACAGTGACACACTTCCTCCAACAAGACTACGCATACTCCAGCAAGGCCACACTTCCTAAAAGTGCCACTTCCTTTGGTAGCCATTTTCTTTCAAACCACCACAATGATGCTTAAAAGTTTCAAAAAATGAAGAAATGTTAAAATGAAAGAAAAAAGAAAAATAGGTACAGAATAAAGGCTAAGGATATACCTTAGGTATAGAGAACTCCTTAGCATGTATTAGACCCTGAGTTCAATCCCAAACACAACAGAAATAGATAAATAAAATAGAAAACAGAACAAATATTCTCAACCATTTGAGGGTTTATTCTGATAATTGGCAAGTTTCCTCTTTCTTTTGCTGTACCTCCAAATACACTCTGCATCATGATTTTTATAAAACTCCAGTGTGGAGTTTGGGGTTTCATCTTGAGGGTGGGCAGTAGTTAATTCTGATTATCAGCTTGGTTAGGTTGAGAAACACCTGTGAGGTTATGAGACACATTTCTGGCTGTGCTGGTGGAGTCCCTGAGGATCATTTAATACATTACTGGATATAAAAAAGAGCAGACTATTGGAGGTGGTAAAAGGTGGGGCCTGGATGAAGAAGTAGGTCCTAGAGGTGGGGGCTCTTTAAAGGGTAAGGCATGCACTTCCTTGGCTCCTTCCTTCTGCTCTCTCTGCTTCCTGGCAGGCATGAGTGAGCAATTTACTCCACTGCACACTCCCGCCTCTTCACAGTTTAGAAATAATGATGAACCCAGCTGGCCACAACTGGAGTCCCTCTGCCAAAGTAATCCTTTCCTCCTCTAAGTTTGCTGCCCAGGTTATAGTCACAGCCACATAAAATCAGAATAACACAAAGAGAATCTACTTACTTTTGAAATTACTTTTGAGGACTTTTTACCGAGTACTGTGTCCACACACTCCCACCTCTCTCCCCCATACGTACAGCTGACTGACCCCATTAGCATTGGTCGTGAGCACATGTGTCCAAGGCTGACCACTTAGCACTGGACATCCTGCGCAGGAGATGGTCCCTGAGTAAAGCTAATTCTTCCCTTCTCAGCAGTCACCTGTAATTCTCCATCTAGGAGTGGATTTGGGGGGTAGGAAGAAGGGAGGTGGGAGGAGGGAATGGGAGGAGAAGAGGGATGGGAAACTGTTGGCAGGATGAAATCAAATGAATGAATTAATGAATAGATAGATAGATAGATAGATAGATAGATAGATAGATAGATAGATAGCGGTCATCAAAGCCATCTACGGTTCTGGACCTTCTCTTCTGCCTTGGTGATCACATCCCAGGTGCTACCCTAACAAAGAAGTGACAGACCGATGGAAGAAGCGTTTCCATCTAGCTGTTCACTGTCTCCTGCTCAGTCTTCCCAGGACCACACAGAGCACTTCTGCTGCCGTCTCTTGGCGCAGAGCTCAGTCACATAATTCTACTTAGCTGCAAAGAAAGTAGGGAAGGTGGGAACGTTTTCTAATTCGGCATTGCAAGGGCTCCCTTCTTCAAGAGGAGGGGGAAATTAGCCATACCGTAAGCAGCTTTGTAAGTGGCGATGATTGCCACACTGTTAGAAGAAAAGGAGAGAGGAAAAGAAACTCGTGTGTGGAGTGCCTCCTCTACGATCTGCACCAGAGCTATAATTTATATAAGAGATTTATATAGCCTTTATTCCTTGCACTAATCCCACAAGCCTTCCTACAATTCAAGTTCAAACTTAAATCTTCATTGCAATTTACCATGAAGTGGGGACTTTAGAGGGGGATTAAGTTATGAGGAGAGGTCACTCATGAATGAAATTAGCTGCCTTATAAAAGGAACAGAGCAAATGGCTGGGTGTTGTCTGCCCATCCATTCTTCTGCCATATGACTACACAGAGATCCTCTTCTACTGACAACCAGGACCAGGCATTTGCCTGCTCTTGGATGTCTCAGCCTCCAGAATTGTAAGAAATAAAATTCTTTTCTCATTTATTGCATTAAAGCAACACTAAACATCTAAGCAATCTCTAGATAGACGAGAAAAAAAGATTTTCTGAGTGATAAAGGAAGTTGCCAAAGATGAAGAACTAATTCACCACAATGGCTTTATTTGGTACTAGACTGTAGACTGGTGTTTCTGAAGGTCACATACATCCCACTCAGTCCCCGACGAGAAGCTGGCATGCCAACCTCTCATTCGACCTTTTGATACACCAAAGAGGCCAAGTAAAGTCTAGGACATAGGTTACGATGATTTTCAGAACTGCATTGACCTCAAAAGAATGCTTTCTGCCTTTGAAGTGAATAGTAATTCTTCTTTTACTAATGCGTTTATAATTCAACATATTTTAATGTCAAAATGTCTCAGTTACAATGGAATTTGAGAAAACCTTCTGCCAGTGGAGTTTTATTAAATCGCAATGCTCTTTATATTGCGGGCCTCCAAATTAACGTTTCCCTTCCGCGACTGTCACTCTGATATTATACACAGTTCTGAAAGAGTTAAGTAAAGTGAGCATCATTTTTAATGATGGCTTTCATGTAAGAAACATGTGTATTTATGGATCTTCTGGTAATTCTCTGCATTAATTGCTTGACCTCAAAGTGACCGGCGAAGGTCAAAATTCCTGTAATGTCTCCAAGTGGCGCATTTTCATGTCTAACTTAGCTGAAAGTATATAAAAGCTAAGGCAGGCTGAAAGCGCCCAAATGGCTCTGCAGTTAAAGTGACCTCAAAATGCAAGTTAATCCCTCCAAGGTCAACTGTAATTTATGTTCAATTAACTGGCTCAAGAAACCTGTTTCAGACAGAAGCCAGAAATTAAGAAGGCCATTGCCTGACTCTTCGATGGGAAACTCTTTTTGTAATAGCCCCCATCAGGGGACCTGAGTGGAGGTTCCTGACGGCACTGTCCCTAACGGGGCAGCTAGTTCTCCTCATGCTGGCCAACTGACCACACTGTCTTGCTCTGGGAATGGTCTAAAAACTTGAAGGGGTTCAGATGGAAACCCCATTATTTCTGCGCTTACTTCACTGCACGTGAACAGATGAGCAAGCCTCGGTCTGTTTCAGCGTGGAATGTACAAAGTTAAGCCTCCTTCATAATACATCCAAAAGCACAGAAGACAGATTTGGAAGTGTTTCAACTAAGAAAATATAAGAAATTTGAACATCAAAGTGAATAATGATATAATAAATCATAACCCCAAGACAATGAATCTATTTGTCCATATTAATAGAAATAAGTAAAGAAATATGGTCAGGAAAAGGCAAAACACTTTCTTACTACAAAATATTAAGTTATAAATGATATTAGAATTACAAAGTATTAGCTATAAATACTATAGACTTTTAAGTTATAGAATATTAAGCATAAATGTTGATGGATGCTACAAGATCAACGTGGATATTAATACCAGAGAGTAAAAGTTTCATGAGAAACTGAATGTTTATAGAAATGCTCCCAAATGCATTTCATTCAGCCAACAACACTTTATTATCACAGTGATCTATCGGTGTTACCCATGTGAGGACACACGGACATGAAGTGTCACTGATGCACAGGCTAAGGCCACAGAACTTAGTCCACTACTTCTGTGCACTGCTGTCAACAATATCCATAAGCTGAGCCCAAGCAGAAGGCCGAAGAGACCACCTACAGAACACTCACAAAGTAACTGGAGCTCATGAAAAGGGATGAAGGATAAAACCTGCCTCAGAATTAAGGATCCTAGACAAGCAAGATGTAACACAGGACCTCAGATTAGAGTTCTAGATCAAGATGACAGAAAGGACATCATGGCAGCTGATGACATTTGAATATGGGCTGTGCATTAGGTGATCACATTGTATCCACGTTAAATTTCCTAAGTTGAATCATCACTCTGTAATTATGTTATAAAAATTTTTGTTCCTTTTTTGTAACATATATACTGAAGTATTTAGTGGGAAAGGAGTATAATGTCACCAACTTATTCTCAAATGATTCATTGAAAGACTATATGAATCATACAAAAAAGTTTTTTTAGAAGTTTAATTATATACAGTGAGCCATGAGATGGTGGTGCACACTTTTAACCCCAGCACTTGGAAGGCAGAGGCAGGTGGACATCTGTGAGTTCGAGGCCAAGCTGGTCTACAGAGTGAGTTTCAGGACAGCCAAGGCTACAAAGAGAAACCCTGTCTTGAAAAATCAAAAAAAAAAATTATATACAGTGAACAACGTCTAGATAAAGGATAAAAGGAATGTTTTCACTGTTGCTACTACTCCTTTATAATTCTAACCTTACATCACAAAGTTGTTTAAATTGCTGTTAAAATTATTAAAGATTATAACATTTAAACTACATCAGAACAAAGTTTATATTACTCCACATCTTGACACAAATAAGATTGTGTACAACCAGAATTTGTATCTGGTGTTTGATTTAAAATACCCAGGAAAGAGTGGACAGTGGAGAAAAAAAAAGAGAGAGAGGAGCAAGGGTAAAGAAGGCAGAGAGCATGGTCATGGTTCGAGCACACCTTTAATCC
Organism: Peromyscus leucopus; assembly: GCF_004664715.2. Lineage (NCBI taxonomy): Eukaryota > Metazoa > Chordata > Mammalia > Rodentia > Cricetidae > Peromyscus > Peromyscus leucopus. The sequence continues at coordinate 16,254,781 of NC_051071.1, read as the reverse complement.
CAGAACTCTGGAGGCAGAGGCAGGCAGACCTCTGAGTTCAAGGCTATCTTGGTCTATAGAGTTCCAGAACAGCCAGGGTTGCACAGGGAAACCCTGTCTCAAAAACCAAAAAAAAGAAGAAGAAGAAGAAGAAGAAGAAGAAGAAGAAGAAGAAGAAGAAGAAAGAAGAAGAAGAAAGAAGAAGAAGAAGAGAAGAAGAAGAAGAAGGAAGGAAAGGAAGAAGAGGAAGGAAGGAAGGAAGGAAGGAAGGAAGGAAGGGGAAAGAGAGAGAGAGAGGGAGGGAGGGAGGGAGGGAGGAAGGAAGGGAGGGAAAGAAGAAGATGAAGGAGAAGAAGAAAGGAGAGAGGAGATGGGAGATGAAGAAAAGGGGTGTAAGGAGGCAAACTTTCTAGGGTGCTTCTCATTGTGGTTCTTAAACTCCGGTATTTTATTAGGCAGTCTCCCAGTGAAAACTTTCTGCAATGGAGAAGTTGTTTTGTTTTTTTCTTTTTACATGGTTACATGGAAACTTTAATGTCAAAATGACATCAGTATAGAGCTGATGTGAGAATGCAGACACGTTCCATTGTTGCTCAAATCTTAAATCAGTCTTTTTTTTCCTTTTATTTTATTTTACAATACCATTCAGTTCTACATATCAGCCATGGATTCCCTTGTTCTCCCCCCTTCTGCCCCCCTCCCCTTCCCACCAGCCCACCCCCCATTTCCACCTCCTCCAGGGCAAAGCCTACCCCGAGGACTGAGATAGACCTGGTAGACTCAGTCCAGGCAAGTCCAGTCCCCTCCTCCCAGACTGAGCCAAGCATCCCTGCATAAGTCCCAGGTTTCAAACAGCCAACTCATGCAATGAGCACAGGACTCGGTCCCACTGCCTAGATGCTTCCCAAACAGATCAAGCCAATCAACTGTCTCACCTATTCAGAGGGCCTGATCCACTTGGGGCCCCTCAGCCTTTGGTTCATAGTTCATGTGTTTCCATTCATTTGGCTATTTGTCCCTGTGCTTTATTCAACCTTGGTTTCAACAATTTTCGCTCATATAAACCCTCCTCTTTCTTGCTAATAGACTCCCAGAGCTCCACCCGGGGCCTAGCCGTGGATCTCTGCATCCAGATTCCTCAGTCCTTGGATGGGATTTCTGGCACAACTATTAGGGTGTTTGGCCATCCCATCACCAGAGTAGGTCAGTTCCGGCTGTCTCTCGACCATTGCCAGCAGTCCATTGTGGGGGTATCTCTCTGGATTTCTGTGGGCCTCTCTAGCACAAGTTTTTGAAAGTTGCATCTTTCCTAAATTGACGCCCATTCTCACATTCTCCTTCTGCCTCCCTCCCCACACTGCAGTTTTTCCCAAGGATAATAACCACAAGAATTCATGGGAGGCAAACACATTTAGTGGATATCCCTCTACTCCAAGTAGATTCCATGCTCCACCTACTACTGTTCCTAAAGCAGACTATGCAATAGACAGAGGTGATTATAAGCCAACAGCTACAGACGGGTTCTCAAACGTCAGACCCGGTTTTGGTCATCGGCACCGTCTTCAGCAGAATCTGCCCTCAAACACACTACTCACAGAAGGGCACAGTTGAGCATCGCTGGCGTTCTTCCATCAACACGATCCTGTACCTAGGAGTATTTTAAAATTACTTTTAATAAAAAGTGTCAAATGTTAGAATCGACCTGATATTCATAAAAATACTAAAGAGAATTAGCCGTGCAGGATGGCTGGACCAAATTTCACAAACCTAGAGGGGTAAAGCCATGACTGCAGTTATTCGTTGTTCAGTGTCTGACCCTCATTAGAAACAACAGGAACAGCGCCTCTAGACTGCATAGCCAAGCTTCAGACAAAACACGGCTTATCATTTGCAGTGTAATACACGAAATGGTCTAGCAGAGTTCTCGGAGAAAGCAGATGCATGATGGGGCTAAGCAGAGTCAGAAAAGCCTGGGGGAGGGGGGCAGAAAAGAGGGAGAAGGCCCTGTCAGTAGTGCAGAGGTTTTGATTAGTACAGAAAGACAAACAAAGGCAAGGTCTTCTCAGAATACTTCCCTGCACTGATCTTTCTAGGTTTTAGAAAATGGATGCCTTCACTATTTCTCAGCTTGACAAGGAATCCCAACTCTAAACCTCCCGGTGTTCAGTTACCAGGAGCACAGTCACTGGGTGGCTTAAGCAACAGAAATGTGTTCTCACAATTCTGGATGCTGTTCTCCTGAAATCAAAATATTTTCAGGGTGTTATTGTTGTTGTTGTTGTTGTTGTTTTTCTGGGACCCTCTCTTTGGCTTGGAGGTGTGTGACTTCTCAGTGTCCTCACCAAATGTTCCTCTTCTTATAAAGGTAAGACATTAGCACTGTCCAACCACACCATTTAACCCTAGCCACCTCTGTAAAGATAACACACAGCCACGTTCTGAGCTGTTGTAGGACTCTAACTCTGAGGGGACACAACTCAGTCCATAACACTCCCATTGTCTGAAGCCTTGGCCAAGGGGTAGCAAACTTTGAGCCAGGGTCATCAATTACATTTCATTGTCTTCCTCAAGCTAAGGCAAATACAAGAGTTTCAACAAAACCCTTGATTTGAGTTCCTCTTGTGCTGTTTTCTGTTCCGCGTTATGAACTTAGATGTGCTGCTTTGCTGCCCCGATTACAGAGAAAGAAATGAGAGAAGAGAACTTAACATACATGGAAGCTATTTGCATTTGTTGAGAAGGAAGGAAAGAAGGGAGGAAGGAAGAAAAGACAGAACTCCAGCACTTATTTAAATGCGCTTCTTAGAGCTCACTGCCCATTTGCCCTCTAATTAGCTAGAGAGCCACATATTTACTTTTTCATTTGTTTATACAACCAACAACAAGTGAAATTGCTACCAGGCAGAAGAGTGTGCCATTTAGTTAACGACATAAGCAAATCATTCCTATGGGGGTGAACCTGCGGGTCCAAAAGATGCTCCTGCATCATGTTTGAAGACACCTCTCTGCTCTCTTTGCTACTCCATCAGAAAGAAAAGGTAATGGACACCTCTGTTCTCTTTGCTACTCCATCAGAAAGGAAAGGTACTGGATACCTCTGTTCTCTTTGCTACTCCATCAGAAAGGAAAGGTACTATGGATTTGTTTGAGTTTCAAGGCGCCTTAAGATATGGTGCAGCATTGTGACTCTGCTATTTGTTAGCAGAGCTGTGCAAACACCAAGGAATAGTGTCGTTGTGCACCAGTGGATGAGAAGATCTTTGTCCTGCATCCTTGATGCTGAATTTTGCCTTCATTTTCTATCCCTATAACAGGAATTCTGAGACTACATTCTTGGAGCTGTGAAACATACTCCAGACATACATCTGTATGAGTCAACACACATTTTCCCAGGAGGAAAACCTCAAAATACTTAAGCACTGTTGACCAAAGTCATACAACATGCACAAAAAGCTGTGGGTAACCTACAGTTGCATCTGAGTCTCAATGTCAGATACGAGCTTTGCACTTTAGTCACTGCCCTCCCCTACATCCCATGGTGATGGTTAACATTTACCATTTACCGCAAGACCTTTTTCTACCTTTAGTGTGGACCAAATGATAAAATGTGCCCCCCTCTGCTCCCTCACCTGATCTTCACATGACATTTCCACTCTGTGTCTAAAAAGATGCCAATAGTGCCTAGGCTAGGGTTGGGACTTCATGCTTTGTCTCCTCCTTATGCTAGGATTTAATCTGACTTGAGCTTGTGTAGGACTTGGCATGTTTTCACAATTGTGAGCTCATATGTGTAACAGCCATGTTGTGTCAGTACAGTACTGTTTCCTTGTAGTCATTCAATAATTATTACAATCTTTCTTCCTACTCTCCCCTTCACAGACATCCTCCCCACCCCCAACCCCGCAATGACCCCTGAGATTTACGAGGAGGGGATGTGATAGTAATGTATGATTTAGGGATGAGCACTCCACAATTTCTCAGTCTCTGCACCTTGGCCAGTTGTGGGTCTTGGTGTTAATACCATTCATTGCAAAAAGAAGCCTTTCTGATGAGAGTCTAAAGATGTGCTTATCAATGGGTGTAAGGATAAATTATTAGGTTTATTAATATGGCCAATTAGTAGAATTACAAAGGTAGGTTTCCTATAGGGCCTGTGACTTGCCTTACCACAGGTTCTTGGCCCCAATAATAGTACCAGATGAGTTTCATCTCATGGAGAGGGCCTTAAATCCAGTCAAAAAGTAGTTGGTTGCTCCCATGACATTCACAACATTAATGGGGCATGTCTTCTTAGGCTGGTAGATACTGTAACCAGAAAGGTTCACAGCTGGGTACAATCCGTGATTAATCTTCTTGTCTGGTAGCATGTATAGCATCTTCTAGCACAGGGAAAGCTAGCTAGTAAAGGCAAAGCTTTCAGTTCAGTACCACCTTGATTTTTCAATGTCCTGTGACTCAAGCATGTGGTGTCTTTAGAAACAGGCTCTTACTATCAAGTTCTTGAAGGTAACAAAGCATTATAAATAACCTAAAATGTATGGGTAGGGATGTCTGGGACCTCCCCAACCAACAACTCCAAAAGAGGTAATTCATTCCTGACATTGGCATTTTTATTTATTAACCTGTAGTGTCTAGGACAGCTCTATGTAAATTATGTATGTATGTATATATTATCCCTCCCTGTATTCCTTCCTCTACCCTGCCCTTTTGTTCCCTACCCCATTTTATCCTTCCTGTTTTATTAATTTCCTTTACTGCCAGTTAATACTGCTGAGAGCAGGAATATCAGTCTTCTTTATGAATGTGATACTTGGTAGGTGACCATGCTCCATGGAAGGCAGCATAAGTTTGACTTTATGTGTTTAAAAAAAACAAACACAAACAGAGGATAAAGAGTTGAGTGAGTAAGGAAGAGGGGACTGGATCTGGGAGGAATTGGGAGAAGGGTGAATATGATCCTATATTCATTCTGTTACACAAACGCATTGTGTAAAATTCTCAACTAAAAAGAAATAAGATGACAACTTCATGATGAACCACCATCATAGTCCATCTCTACCACCCATCTGGACACCATTTTACCTTCATTTCTGGAGGCTAATTCTCTCACTGTTGACTTACAGATCTTTCACCCACCTTAATGGATCTTTCCATTGCTTGATCTGTCTTTCCTTAAATTTTAACATCTTTGTCTTTTTCTCAGGTGGCCAGGCTTGACAGAAAGCACCTTTAAGTAGTGAGCCATCTAGCCAGTCCATAGGTCATTGTCCATTCTGGATTGGGCTCTTTGATGGTACAGTTTTAATTCTGCCATATAATGCAAGTGACATCATGAAGCTAGTTTTAGAAAAAAAAATACTGTTTGGTCTGTTGTTGGTGTATTAACTGGGATGAGCAATCGTTTGTTCACAGTTCCTTGGAATAGTTATAACCACTACAGTTTGTGCCCACATAGAAACTTATTGAATCAGAGTTCAGAAGGAGCATTGCATGGCTCCTGAAATGGATATAAGACATGAAATTGAGCTTATATGTATGTCAGTGGAACATCTATGAGGCAGTCCATATATGGCTGCCTTTCTCCGTGTGGTGTGGGGTGATAGTGACCATTCCCTGTTTTCTGTGAAGGTGATAAGATATGCAGCCAAGGCCTATGAACATGGAGAATCCTTCATGGGGAATTCCTGGATGGCCATCTTCCTCTATATACTATACAATGGCATGTCACTGCGATGATTGTGATCTGTCACGTGAGCATAGAGCCATCCCCCAAATGGCTGATTTATATATTGCAATCTCTGAAAGGGGCACTTCTGGGATGGGCTCCTAAGCAGGCTGCATGGCCTTTGCTGTGGGTGATGAGATATAAACTCAGGCTCAGATGTCTGCTTTGAACAAACTTGCCTGAGTAATGGAGTAATCGCAGTGGGGAAAAGCAAGCAGAACATGTGGGTACTGTCCTGTGCATTTAGCAGAAATGGGAAAAGAGGGTGATGCGATGGAAATGCTATTTCTTACAGAGGGCAGGACATAAGGGGGAGAGAGTTCAGAAGAGACCCCTGACTGGAATCCCCAAGTGTGGAGCTATGGGAGGAACTAGACAGTGATGGGTAACAATATAGAGGTAACATGAGACACCCACAGATCTGAGCCATACAGAAGAAGTGGAAAGCTGTAAGGAAGGAAAAAATGTAGACCGGGGCCTTAACAGTAGCCCACTTTTTAAGTTATGATAATCAGGGAAAACTCAGCATCTGAACTGCTTGAATTAGAAAATACTTCTAAACTTTTCAACAGACAGTGGAAAGAGCCCTTCGCAGTCTAGCTGGTGAAGCTGTAGGGTGGTGCAGTAGATGGAATCAATCTGAGAGCTTTGGAAACAGAGAGCCTGAGTAATTTAACTGCTCATCCCTTCCCCCACACCGAAAGGCTGGATGATCTAAGAAAATATGGGGGACATCAGTATCTGATGGAGCTGTTAGGGACATTTGGTTATCACAAGCCAAGTCCCTATAAATATTAGGGACTGGAAGACAACAGAAAAATGTCAGGCATTACTGAGAGAATTGGGCACATGACAGATTGTGCTTGGTGCTCAGTTTACCAGGTAAGGTGGGACCGTGTTCCCAGAGGAGTTAAGAAATTAATATAGTGAGGACCTCAGGACCACTGGGACTTCGGTGGTCTTGTTGAACTTCATGGTACAATGTGGGGTTTATGCAGCAGAAAAGGCAGGTCTGAGTAACTTTGACATGTCAATCAAGCTTATTAAGTGCTGTTGGATTAATCAGAAGGGGAGAAGAGCAGGAGTCAAAGGCAAAGTCTAATATAGTAGGAAAACAGCTACAACAAAACAGCCATTAAAGAGTGTGCATAAAAATACCCTACATGAGTAATAAAATGTACCTCTGGGTTATTGTGTGAGATCCTAGAACAGAGATCTGATACCCAGTTGTTGGGCAGGCAGATCTCTGAGGTTCCTTCCATTCACAGTACAGGCTATTACCACTGCTATTGACTGCATATTAGAACTACTCGATTACTGATCATGTTGGCTGCAGAACATGAAGAAATCATGCCAGAAATAGGTTGCAAGTTACTTCTATGCTGCGGGCATTTGTGATACCAGAAGGTATTCTACAGGCTGCTGGGAGAGATGGTTGGGGGGCGTGGGGGGCCCGCGGGGGAGGGCGGGGGAGTCCTACATGGTACAATAACAGCATGTCAGGCAAGATTGCCCTGCTAGTGATATAGTACCACAAGTGATGTGGATGCAACCAACTTCTTTCTAATTGCATTTAAGACCTGCTTCACAGAAGAGAACTTACATTTGATACCAAAGTTAGGGCAAAAATCCACGGTTGGGAAGGTCACAGAAACCAGTGGGAAAGCAATTGCTATTTTTTTCTGTCAGACTTTCCTCTAAACATCTGTATTTGCACACATCGATTACTGCTATTATCATCAGTCATGAAGGGAAATTTTTTTCACAGTAGGTGGTGGCTAATGTGGAGACTCATAACTGGTCAATCTGCTTAGAATAAGTTATTGTTGCTGTGGTATAGTGTCCTAAAGTTCAGCCATAAATGGAATAAAATAATCAGATATCTATCATCATCATCCCCACCCCATCCAAGGTTTGGGAAATACCATATAAGTAGAAGAAAAAGGGGTGTACGAGCTGAAGGAAATTCTGGTATGTTATAAATCTATTTTCTCTGAATTGAAACATTCCCTCCTAATAGAAAAAAGAAAGCTTCATAACACTTAGGAAACTAAGAAAACTTACAAAGCTCAGGAAACTCGTAAGACACAGGAAACTCAGAAAGACACAAGATTCATAAGACTTGTGAGACCTGTCCCCAAATTCATATAAGCAGTGAACAACTTCTGGGTAGAGAGGCTTTCAGGAGAAGCTGCCAACAAGGATGGGTTGAGTTCCAGTGACTCATCTTCCTCAAAGCACTTGCTGGGATAGGATTTTTGATGATGAGCTGCCTTTGACTCACCCATGCTCTTGTGAGTAATCCCTTATCCACGTTCCTGTAAGTGACTCTGATAAACTCATTGGATCACCAAGTTAGACTTGGAGAGTTGCTTTGATTTGTCATCCATTCTCTAATCCTGGGTGAATATTCATCTGTTCACATTTCCTAGGAAATGTCACAGCATCATGATGTAACCATGTCCATAATAACCACATCCATATATTCTTGATGGCTTTTATTGGAAGCCTACTGTTTGCGTTTCCTTCCATCTTGAAAAGGATCACAAATGATCTTAGCTATTAACGTGATTACTTCTAAATTTTTATCCCTAGCCAAAACCTTTCCACTAAATACAGAGCCAGTTGTGGTCATCCTAATAACCATCTCTAATTTGATAATCCCAAGTTCAAATATTAACCCAAAACTAGTTTATCCTCTTTCTGTCCAACCTGTCCCTTCTTCTGAAAATAGGATCACAATTCCCTCCAATGTTCCAAGTAAGAAATGATATTATGACTCTAGCCTTTATGCTTCATGTCTATACTTTTCCCATCTTTGAAATAACTTCCAGTTCATCATTCCTACCAACCATCTCCACCATTATCACAGCAGCATTTATTTTTACTGTTCCCTGAACTCTCCACTTTTATTCCCACTTCCTTCAAGGTATCACTTACACACTTGAGGCCTCTGAGGTCATGGAAAAACCTATTCCTTTTAGTGCTGAGCAATCCCTATTGCCTAGAAATAAACACAAGAGTTGATCTAGGCTTCTGCACATCAAACTATCCACAAGTCTCCTTAGGGTTACTGAGCAATTCTAGTTTGTTCATGAAAATGACTAGATGGTTGTCCCAACTTTGTTGTGTGGCTGAATAAAATCCCAGTATAAATTAGCTGAAGGCATTTCAGTTTGTTGACATGCCATTTGTTTGTGGGCAGCAACATACATGCAATACCCCTAAAATCTGTGCTATGAGAGTTAATAGTGCTAACTGGTTGAGATTTTACAAAACCCACTAAGTTATGTTATTCCCTTAGCTCTAACAGTTTTCAGTTTATGTCCTACAATGTCCTATACCTGCCGCTTGATTTTGACTCCTTTGGAAACTTGTAATTGTAAGCTACTTTCTCTCTTAGTTCACTGCCACCTCCTTGACACACACACCTCCTTCAACGCACAAATAACTACATTCAGAAATAAACAGGGAAGCTTTGCAATTGGAAACTCAGGCTACAAAGGCTGCTGGTGGTGTCCACCAAGAAGCCATGCTGATTCTGGAACTATTTGCCTTCAACATTCTGCCTTGCTCTTCTGCCTTCCACTCTGGAATTGCAAATAATCCAGACTATGCCTCATTTCTCTTCTCCTCCCATCGCTCCGTTGAATCTACCTGCTGGAATCTGCTAATCCTGCATTTTCTGTCCAGGAGTGGCAATGGCCTCCTGCTATTGTTCACCTCTGAGCTGACATACTAACATCTGGTTGGCCTCTGTATATCCAATTCCATGCATTAAATTCCTGACTTTGAATAAATGCACAAGAGTTTCTGCTTAACAGTTGAATTCTAAAACTATCAGCTCAGCCCACCGCAAAGGCATTTGGTGGCTCCCTTCCTCCTGGTTGTTGAATGTGTGCCCATGGCATACACTGCTGCTACAGGCTGGTGTTATGGTTTCTTATCAGCTTTACCCCGTAAAGAGCTCTCAGAACGGGAACAATAGCCTGGTAATCAAAGCATCTCCGATGTCCTACCCATTGCTTAGTGTACACACTGGAATCTCATGGTTTTAAAACATAGACTTTTTCAGTCTTTAAAAAAAAAATCATGTGATATGCTAAGAATTTGTAAGGATTTAGAATAAGATCCCATATAGAATAACACAAAATTTAAAGGAAAGATAAGCATTAGCATTTCCTTTCAAGTTCCAGAGCGATAAGAGTTGGTAATAAGCTGGATGTTCTTTTCTCTTTTCGTATGGCATGTTGTTTCTTCAGTCTGTTGGATCACCACCCAGCCATTGGTAAAGTCGCCGCTGATTTCACTACAGCACAATAGGCAATACTTGTATTAAGTACTCTGAGCAAAGGCTTTGGAACATTAAGACATTGTCATTTGCCTCTGATAGCTAAACAGGTAAAATCAAAAGAAAGTATTCTCAAATTCTAAGAGGCCCTTAGAACTTGGCCAGCAATTTAACAGTCCCCTCTGAGTCCAGGTCCCTCTGGTAAAAGATCACCACTCTATGGACTGGAACATTATAACTTAGTATAATTTAAAGCGATTCATCATTTTCTTTGCAAAATATAAATAGATGAATACAATTTAAAGATTAGGAAACAGATCCACAGGAGGTAAGTTTCGCAGATTCTATTGAGTCAGAATTACTGGGCAGAGTGCCTGAAAATCTAGTCACTAAGCTAGCCGTCTGAAAGTGGTCCCTTTTAAACTAATCCACAGGTATGGCACAGCAAACACTTTCTAAGTGTACCGTGTTTGTGTGAACATTTTAAATTAACATATTATGAAACTCTTAACCATCAAATTACAACATCAAACAATCATTGCGCCCTTTAATACAGCAATATTTTGACCACAAGGAAATCAGAAAACCGAATATTAATTGTCCTCTGAAGATTATGGCAGGATGTGCAAGAATAATTCATTTCTTCTTAATATTAAAAGCATATTCTTATTACAGATTTGCCTGGAGTTGACTTCCTGGGCTGGTGTGACTCACTGTAGCTGCTGCCTTGGCAAGGTATGGCCCTTGTGTCCTGTGAAATACCGCAGGTGCCAATTGAAACAAAGTCACCATTGTCTTTCTTTAATGAAGCCAGTAGAAATAGCTAAGTGTCCATGAGTGAATCCCAGGGTGTCTGGTGTCGAGAAGGTCAATTACTGCAAGGTGGAAGACAATCGGATTGCGTTACCACTAACTGACACGCTTTTCCGTTTCTTTCCAACAATGCACTGTTGGTCTATTAGAATAAATGGAAATTATTACAGCAAGCATCGAAGCAGACGTCCTGACATATGAGAGATCTAAATTTTCGGGATTTATGTAAAGTCCACAAAGCAACAGAGGCTCTGGGTCATACAGAGCATTTGATATGTTTTCTCCATCAAATTCCAGACTGTAACTTAGCAGGTAATCCATCTGAAAAGCTACCTTTTGTTTACTTTGCTTTGCCTTGTTACTTGTTTTCTTCGTTTTTATGTGTTTGTTGCTGTGTTGAGAGGAGTGGAAATCCCTTGTTGGTTAGAGCCCACTCAAGGTTTTCATGGTCAGCAGTGTGAAGACTGAACCAACACACGTTTTCATTTTTTTAATTTTTTTTTTTTACTGCAAATAATGTCTTACAGGTACTTACTTAGATTTTCTGCATTTACAGCTTGCTGTTGTTCTTCAAAGTCACTTCCTACCAACATGAAAATTCTATTATTTTTGAAATTATTCATGTGAAAATGAATCAGTCTTTTTCTATGACAAACAGCAAAACTAGGACAACATTATGGAAAACGACATTAAAATAGTAAATAGTGCCAGGTGTGGGAATGTACACCTATAATCCCTGCATTCAGGAGGCAGAGGCAGGAGGATTACCACAAGTTCTAAGCCAGCCTTGTCTACATTGCAGGTTCCAGACCAATCAGGGCCATACAGCAAGACAAAAACACAAAACTAAAAGTAAAATAATAAATTATTACATGTATTACAAATGTCTGCTAAAGTGTCGTACATTTTGCTCAATTTTACAAATTAATTCATCACTTATTTTTAAAGTCCTAATTTTTAATTGAATATTGTTTTATTCCTAATTAAGGCAAATCTAATTATTTTTAAAATAACAAGTATGAGGTGAAATACACACACACATAGATATATATAACTATGACAACATGTTTCAAAAAGTTTTTAAACATTTTCTTTATCTCAACCTATAATCAAATAATTCATTTTACATTGCAAAACTCAAGCTCTTAACATTTTTTGGCATTCATTTTCTTGTTTCCCAGATGCCAAAAGTTGGCCTATAAAGTATAAAATTCTTTAGGGTTTTAATTTTCCTTTCTGCAACTATGTAAGTATAAATACATATTTTATGTCTCTGGCATTTAGACGAATTAAGCTGACTGATTCTTTAAAAGTCAGCTTTTAAAAAGGTTAGCTCCCTTTCTGGTGTTTTAGTCTCAGAAACCATGCATTGCCATTTCTGTATCATTTTCTCAATGACTTCCATGCACTGTGTAGAAAAACTGTATCAGCTTACTTTTTCCAGTGCCTTTAAAATGAAAATAATTTTCATTTTTTTTAATTATTAAAATCTGTGTCTCTGAAAGTTTTTCTCAGGCTAGTCTCAGTAGAGAGTTCTGTGACTAGAGCCGTTACATCAATTCCCTGAATAATAGCTTAATTACTTATAAACTCTGGAAACCATTAGTTTATCATCCTTTGAAGTGCACAGGCAACTAGCCAGGCGGAGAGCAAAACACTTGTTACTTTTTCATGTAATGAGCTTAATTTCTTTTTTGTTATTTTTCGGTATTTTGAGAAGGAAACTTGGTGGGATATACTTTAATGTTTGAAAGATTAAAAGATGTGTCATTTTACTTCATAAATGGCCCCTGCAATTCACTCATAAAGTACTCAGAGAAATATTGAAGGCTCTGAAGATAGTGATTTATGAGCTTTTGGAAATCATGGGAACTCCAAGATAAAGCTGTGTTTGAACGACAACAATACTGTAAACAATATTGTAAAAGAGGACGGTCCTAGCTTTCTGCCTCTCAATTCATCCTTCACACACCCTGCAAAGTTAGCAGAGCAGCCTGCCTCTCTCCGCAACTGGTCTCAACTTCCTCTCTCCCTCCCTCCTCCAGCTAAGGCTTGAGGTTGCCGGAGTGGAGCTTGAGGCAGGCTCACCTTCTTTGGGGCTTCTAGAGTCCTCTCCACCCATTTTCTCTGAGTCTTTTTCCCTACCAGTTCCTTGTCAGGTGTATTTTCCCCCCTCTGGCAGAACATAGATCAAAGACAGTTCTGAACATAAGTGCTTATTGTGAGGCTGACACACTATAGGTCTGACTATTATCCCCAAAAGGAAGAAGGGAAACAAAAAAAGAATATAAGCGGAGGATTCTAAATTCATCTAGGCAAGATGGTGATCCTCCTGATGCGTGGCAGGCCCAGGTGGGAGCAAAATCCATCTGGGAAGAGGCCTCTTTAAAGGACAGCAGCTAAGTCTTCCGAAAGCCTCTTCAGTTAGGGGGACCCTGTACCTGAGATCAATGGCTACCGTCTGACCCTGGTGGTCTTTGATTCCCTATCGTCACTGTAGGAGTGTTTGAACACCAGTTTCAGGCGAAAGAAACCAAAAAGGGCAGGGGAGTCCCAAGGAGTCGGGAGGCTCCCTCAGAGCTATCCAGCTGATGAGGGCCTACACCAGATTTGGGACTGCAAACTTCCAGACCATTTCAAATATTTCAAAATGATATCTGCATACTTCTGATATTGCCTCCCTCCGCTGTACATAGTAATTACTAGCCACCTTCCCTTTGTCAAACTCAATCCGTCTAAGCATCCTGCTTTGGGGACCCATTTTGCATTCTGCAATGCTCCTATTCCTCCCCAGACATATATGTCAAGGAATAAGGAGTTGAGACATGACATATTAATGTTTTTATCTGGGGACTTTCTGCTCCCACGAGAAGGGAGGGAACCCAAGAGCAGAGGGCGGCGGAAAGCAAGCGAGAAGGAATCACTCCGAAGCTCCTGCGGAAATTCATATTCTGTGTATGTTCCTCCTTCGTCTAGAATAAATCCTGCAGGCCTCCCCACGCAATGCCGGCGGCGTTTATTTATTTGCATGTCATGCTTATAATGCAGTAGAAAGCAAGACGGATCTTCCAGGAGGGGAGGCGACGACGCTCACCTTTCAGGCTCTCTATCCTAAATAAAAAAGAATTGACCGGCGGGGCGCCTAAGAATTTATCTTGAGTTTGCGGTCATTACCTCTATTATATGGCCCCAGCAATAAATAAGTCGGGTAGTTACTACCCAACAATAAAACTGTAGTGTGTGGGACACCTTACTATTACTTTCTTAATAATCTGCCTCTTCTTCCCCTTTAAATCTTCCAGTCTTGTCTTTTCACCCTTTTACAAGGATCTATCTTCACCCCTTGAGGTACAAGCTCTCTCCGATCATTTTTATATTTCGTGAGCACAATAATTTTTCCTGTCCAAGACTTACTATTTTTCCCATTCCTGGCTGCCTAATCTGCTTGAAGACAAAGGGTCGGCCGGCCCAGATCAAATGTCTTTTTCTTTCCCCTCTCCTATTTTAACTGCGTTGTGCGCCCCATTAATAAGGCGCCCCCAACCACCCGTGGGGGCTCTGGGAGGAAGGATGGCCCTCAAGTTTGGAGTGAGGTGACGGGTCCCAGCGGAAAGGTCTGAGCCCTACTCCCCCACATCCTCAGGCAGAAGGGGAGACTGCCCAGAGTAGTTCTCGCGTGTGGCTGTGTGACGGTTCTTGGGGATCCCATCATTCCCACTTTACGCGGCTGGCGCTCCACGCGGGCACAGTGCGCCACGCATGGACGCGAGCGCCCGCAGCCTGGACAGCCCTGGGAAGTCGGACCTCGCCTCACCGTGATTCCCTGGCACCCGTGGCACCCCAACCCCAGCACCCAGGCTTGGGCTGGGAGGAGGAGGAGGGGCGTTCACACCTGAGCTCCCCCGGCACCCCTGCGGGCTTCCCGGCTCCAGTCCCAGCCGCCACCAGCAGCCCGACTCGAGGCGCTGTCCAGTCCCCCGCCAGAACCCCGAAGAACCCCAGGGGCCCTCGGCCCCGCGGGGACCAGGAGCTCAGCCAACGACCCGCGGGCGCCTTCCCCAAGCACCGCCACACTGGTTCCCGCTGCAGCCCACAAAGTGACGCGCACCCCGCGGAGAAGACCGCGGGAGCCCCTCGGAGCTCGGGTGGCCAGTGGGGAGGGTGCGGGAGATTAGGGGCAACCCGGCAGTCACCGCCGGGCGAGGAGAGAAAGCCGACGGACCGGACCTGCGCGGCTTCCCCTTTTGTCTCTACAGCGCAGGTCCCCCGACAGCAGGTTCACACAGCCAGCCCCACACCAAGCAAGGTTTCTGTTTATGTGACTTAGATCACAAATAAACCAAACAAGAGAGAGACAGAGAGAGAGAGAGAGAGAGAGAGAGAGAGAGAGAGAGAGAGAGAGAGAGAGAGAGAGAGAGAGAGAGAGAGAGAGGATGGTGAACTTCTCACCTTTCTTTAATTCAGGTTCTATCCACCCCGCCGTGTGTGTGTGTGTGTGTGTGTGTGTGTGTGTGTGTGTGTGTGTGTGTGTGTGTGTGTGTGTGTGTGTGTTCTTGTTAATTGCGTTTTGCTGGGGTAATCTTTTAGGACTCAAAAATCGTCTGGGAAAATATTCACGTTTGGGATAGAAAATATTTTTTATTTATATCCTTGACATTTAAAAGAGCAGAATTAATTTGTTCTGTCTACGTTAGCATTGAGAGAAAGTTTCCGAAATCCACCCGGGGGAAGGGGGTGGGGAGCAAGGGGGAAAAGAAAGCGCAGAAAGGAAAAGAAAAGCTAGGCTTGTTTCTGTGTGTCTTCTCTCTTCTATCAGATCTGTAATCAATCACCGAAATAGGAAGCAGCAAAATTGTAAAGATTCGATAGATTAAAATGCAAATGGAAGGTAGAAAAAGAAACATTAACACGGCCACCAAAGATTTAATAACCGTAAATCAAGTTTTTTTTTTTTCTGTTGCAGCTGCAGTTTGTGTGTTTATGTTTTAATCATGTTCACTCCATAAATAAATAATTTCTGAAACGAGACTAATTTTTCATTATTTTAACCGTGGGCTATAACACTAAATATTAAAAATAGAAAATGTACATAATGCCACATCCCCAACCCAGCAAGCGAAAGAATTGGAACAATTGTTTTAAAACCAAGAGCTTTCACTTGTGTGTTTTGAAAATTCAAGTATTATGCTAAAAATCTCTCTCAACTGACAAAGCCCAAAGTTTATTTCCCCTTTAATAATTAAAGTTAACAATGCACAATTTATTCTAAAGATATGTGTGGCTCCATATCCATTTCAGCTTGAGCATTTTCAAGGGAGGAAAGTGCCAGAATATTTAAATAACACAAAACACCATTTCAGAGTGCTTTGATAATTTCTGAGTAATAGTACTTTATGAAAGATGCTGCCTTCTAAGTGAAGAAATAACTGATGGGAAGCACAGTTAAAACTTTTTTAGCTTTACCATTAACTTTATTTTTCCATGGGGGGATATCTTATCTCTTTGTTTTATGATCATTCAATTTAAGCTTGTATGCCAAGGTGTCAGATCATTCAAGCAAACTTTTATCTAAGTGTTCTCTTGTTAACTATGCTGAAAGTTTTCCATTTTGGTTTTTCATTTAGAACATTAACTTCTTAATCTAGATTTTTTTTTTTTTTTTTTAGCACTTAAAAAAAGAAAATACTGGGATTTATCCTTTCGGTCTGTTCTTTTCTCTCCCCTCCCTCCCTTTTTTTTTCTTTTTTTGATGTTCTTATTAACATAATAGAGGGCACTCCTTTTCAGCATAGAAACTTTTTCTTATGGTTATACAGCCCTGAAGCGCCTAAAATAAGCTTTTTGTTTAATTCTGTCCTTAAATGAGTTAGAGTTCCCTCAGTGCCTCCCCTTCCCACAAAGTACAAGGATAGCCAAATCCAGGACACACATTTCCTTCCTAAAACCTTTAAGTTAAATGTGAGCTAAGTCGGTGTCCACCCTCCCCACCCCAGCCAAACAACCATGTGTTCACTCTGACAGCCCAATAATGCATTTAGTTTGAAATTACACTTAGACCTTTTCTCCTTTGTATTTTTCATTTACTCCAGTGCAACGAGATGACTTGATTTTCATGGGATTACATGAACCCCATTCAGTATTTGTGGGGCATTTCTACTCTCCTAAATACAGGCTTAATGGACAACTGAACTTTTTATTTGTTAGAGTTTAGGTGGTTTTAGAAGTAGAGTATGCAAGCTGATTTGCTTCTTGTAGAGAATTGAACAGGCACACAAGTTGTTCATCTGAAGGGAAGAGATGTGTCTGTGTTAAAGGCAGGAGCAAGGTCAGAATTATGGGGAATTATTTCAGTTTATTGCTCTTATTAATTAAACCGGATGTGGTTTTATTCTGCACTTTTAATACCGACCTTGTTAGAAGCTCCCGGCTGCCTGGCTTCCCTTCACCCCCAATTCTTTTCAATCATTAGGTCCCTGTTGGATGGGGTTGCCTTTCCTACAGTACACTTCTTACTGGTTACAGTGGAAAATCTCACGTGTCTTCGGAAGATCGTGCTCCTCCCCACCCCCCACCCCCCGCCCCCGGGAAAAACAAAACAAAACACGGGGTAAGAAGAAAAGCCAGAGACACTTTTCGCCTCCTCTTCCACCATTTGTTTCGTTGAGATGCAAGGCAGGTACTTGATTTAGCATTTAAGCAAAAGGTTAGACAAACCGCGTTTTAGAAAGTGTTGGGGTGTCCGACAGGGTCAGCCCCAGATCAGATCATTTTTCGAATGCAGACGTAAAGATAATGAGTACTTGTTGTATTAAAGGGGACAAACCGTACTTCGGCTTCCTCTGACCCCAGAATGCACGGCTCGGTTTCATTGATCATCTTCCTTTATGAGATAATGCAATTACAAACATCAATAAGGGCTGCAAGGGGGATCATTATGCGGTGACAGTGATAAATGACGGTGCAGAAATAGCATGCTCCCCCCCCCCAACAATCCTGGAGCCCAGGGGCTCCGGGGGCTGAACACAGTCGCCAAGGAAACAGATGACATCCCGAATGGCACCAAAGGAAAAAATAAAATGAACAGTCTTTCTTTGCCTTTCACTCTTTTCCGTCTTCCGAAGAGTTAGTTTTGGCTCTGGCAGCAGCTGCCACACAGACATTTCGTTATTTCAGACATTAAAGACTGGAGCAAGCACTGGGAGACTCCTCCCTTCTACCACCCCCACCAGACACACAAGCCTCGCTGTTCACACTTTACAACACCTGAAAACGCATGTCTCAAAAATCGTATTTGGGTGGCCTGAGGGGCTGGGGGGGGCGGTCTGGGTTTGCACAGCCAGCACGTTGTTTACCACCCCCGCGGCTCCCCCCCACCCCCATTTTTTGTCCAAGGGAAACTAAGTCTCCAGGGCAAAGCGGCGCCTCGCAGGTCGGCCAGGAAAGGGACTGTGCTAGTGGCTGGCCTCCATCTCCTCGCGGTGCCAGACGCTGCTCTGTGCCAGGGGGCCGCGGCGGTGGGAGCAGGAGGCTGCTGGGGGTGTTTGTAGCCGCACTGGGTCTCTTAGAGATGAAGTTATCAGTGGGTGTCGATCTCCCTTAAATGGAGGGATCCGGCTCTTTGAAGGATATGCCCCGCGAATCTTCAAGGGGGAATCTCTCTGTGCAATCAACACCCACTCAAGCCAAGGCAAGTGGGTGAGGTCGGTAGGCGTGAACTGGAGCTGGTTGCAGCGATTGCGGTGTGCAAACACACACACACACACACACACACACACACACACACCAACACAAGCACACATATACACCCGGCTCGCACACCTGCGGGCACTGGGAGGGGCTAGAGACGGTCTACAGGTGAATTAGGGGAACCTGCCACTTTCAGGGTGGAGGAAGAGAAACACGCGGAGGTGTGAGGGAGGCCTATGTAGAAGGGCGAGAGACAGAGAGGGGAGGAGAGCCTTCGAGCCGGCCTTCCTATCCATCCGTCAGGTCTCCAACCCCGAGAAAGCAGTCACTGTGTTCCTGACCTCTTTCCGGTACACTCTACATGAAACTAGGTACACATGCAGAGTGCCAAGTCACAAAAAGACACCGGGGTGCGGGGGGGGGGGGGATCGGGACCCGTGGGTGTATGAAGCAGGTGACTTTATTCTCTGCTCTCCTCCTGGGCGAGGTCCTGACTAGTTTTCTGCCTGGAGATTAAAATCACTGGTCGTAATGAACACCATGCTTTAGGGTAGAGGTGAGTGTAATTGTAGGTGGTCAGGGGTGGAATTATAAATCCAATCGAAGGAAGACTAGCTTAAAACTAAGTCCAGGGCTTCACTGTCGGATTTCCTTGAGATGGACTGAACGCGCGTGGGCATCCCAGGAGGCACTGCAGGGCCCCCTAAAACCAAGGCCCTAAAAGTGCCATCCGTCTCCCTATGGAAACCCCTAGGGTACCATTTTTAGGGCAAAGACTCTTTACCACGTAAACCTCTAATGGATTGCCCAATATATTGTTTGTGTTTTCCTTTTAGCTCTGCCTTGGAAGAGAATGTTTCAAACGTTTTTTTGAAGGCTGGTTCGATGTGAAAGAGAGCTCTCCCCTTCCCGTTAGTTGGGGCTTGGGCCTAGCCCGACCCCCAACTCTCCCTCCCTGGCCCCCTCCCCCACCGGAGGACTCCTAGCCTCTGCGTCCAGTCCTTCCTCGGCTCTACTTGTCGCCAAAGGGCCAGTGGGTGCTGGGTAGCACAGAAAACATCAGGGAAGATGCCGAACCAGAATGGGCGCCCCGCACCCAAGCCCACGCCTCTCCACTCAGTGTCCAAACGCCCACTGGGAGCTTGCATCAGCAATTCCTGTTTTAACTGCCTTCCCCAGGGCCGAGGGCCTGCGGGATCCAAAAGGGGGGAAGTTTGCAGGGCGTTTAAAGTAATCCCAAGGAGCTCCTGCCTAACACCGCGCGGTGCTATGCTGCTCTGTGGAGAACTCCGCCGCCTGCCCAGCCTGACCCTCCCACGTATTCTCCTGTCCCCAGGCTCTCATCGTCGTGCTCCCGGTAGCACCGTGGGATTCGGAAGCCGGAGCTTCCTCTGGCAAAAGGAAAGCATTCAGGCAAACACAAACCACTCTGAGAGGTTCCAAAGGAGGGGACCCGGAGGGTCTCCGAAGGCATTCTCGACACCCGCTTTTGCGAAGACCCCTGGGCACCCCGTCTCCAGAGACAGTCAATCACTTCCTGACTTTTGACTTTGACGTGGGAGGTGGGAAAAGCGTAGGACTCCTCCGAAGATCCAGAGTAGTGTGAGGTGGCGACTGAGACCCACCTGCCCACATACCCGACCCAAGCGGGACGTCGCGCGTGGGGAAACTCAAGGGCGGCTGAGTCGCGGCTGGAGCTGGGTGAGCGGGGCCTGGCGGTTTCATCAGGGACTGGGAGCCTGGCCCTGCTGGAGCACTCGCAACTCCTCTCCGGTCCCCCGCCTGCAAAGGTGAGGCTGGGAGCATCACTGAAGACTCAGAATTCCAGCGTAAGGGAGCAGCTTCCCCCTTACCCAGCGCGTGGACTGTGTCCCGGGAGCTGCCCAGGACGCGCGCTTCGGCCCCGACTGAGATCCCGGCACCCAGCTCCTTCCTCTCCCAGCCCCGGGCAGGACCCCCGCACCCCGGCCGCCGCCCGAGTCTCGAGCCCGCCCCAGGGCTCCAACCGACGACACCTCTCCCCGTGGCAAAACTCGCAGGCCTGGCTCCCTGCTAGGAGACAGCCTCCCAAGGAACTCCTAATACCATCCATACAGCTTTAATGCGCTTATAATTCGATAAGTGATTTCAATTTGAAATTGTTAGTAACTAATTTTATGGGTAATTTTTCCACATCAAATATTTAAGCATCAGATTAAGGGCGCCAGTTCCGACGCAGGATCATAAGGGGGTTTCTCCCCACCCACCCCCACCCCACCCTCCATCCCCGCGCTCCGCCTCCCTCCGGTCTCCTACCGCGTCGTTTTTCCAAATCCCCAAAAGGTGGCAGTCGAAGCCGACTTTCCTCTTTTCCTGCGGCTCTAAAGAAAGGACCCGGGTGGGGGACTGCGGGGGAGGGGTGGGGCGAGAAGAGGGCCGGGAGGGACTGGACGGTGCCTGGACTTTGCAAGCTGAGCCTTTAACACGTTTCCACCACCGCACTAGTAAGGGCAGTGGCGAATTTCCTGGAAACGTCTCGGGCCAAAGCAGCGTGCCTGGCGGCCCCGGGGTGGGGGGTGCGAGCGGCTCAGCACATTCGCGCTCAACCCTCAGCCTTGTGTGCAAGAGGGAAAAGCCAAGAGGGACCCACCGTTTTGTCTTCCTTTTTCTTTTTCTCTTTTTTTTTCAGTTTAATATTGTCTATACTGTACAACCAAACTTGGTTCTTCGAGGCCCGGCTCTGCAGACTGCATAATGGGGGGAGGGTAGTGGGCAGACTGAGGAGGGCGGAGGGGAGACTGGGGGCGCAGTGGATGAATCGCAGAGCAGTTGCCAAACTTTTTTTCCCCCTGCTGCCGCTGCTGCGGCTGCCGCTCCTGCAGCCTTTGCTTTGAATGTGTGTAACTAGGAAACAGCAAGCCGTCTGAGAAGACGGAATTTCCAACGTGTAAAATGTTCTTAACGGAACCATTGAGCGAGTGCAATAAGGCGTGAGGGGGAACTAATCTTCCCATTTAAATGTTTGTGGCAATTTTATCTAAATGAATTTTAATGCTAAACGAGGGTAATTTCCCATTTGTAGCGCGTTTGCTTCTTTCCTGTGCTTCTAAAGCAGTCGAACATCGCGCAATGAACAGTAACAATAAAAATACTGCCAAGGCATATTATTCATTTTGAATGTGTTATAATTACATTTGATTAAATATGATCGGGTAACATATTTTTTTAAATTTTTTGGAAAAATATTTAAATCCTCTACAGTCTCATTCAGTCAGCGGACCTCCCCCCTCCATCACCCCCCCCCAAAAAAAAAGCCTGTACAATTGTGTGCCCTGTTTAGGGGAGGGCGTTTTGTTTTTGTCCTTTAAGAAACATCAAAAACACTCTTCCACACCTCTATTATTTCCCTCCTTCCGATAAGTGTCCTCAATAACCTCAAAGCTGGCTCTGAAATTTACAAGAGGAAAAGCTAAAACAGCATTAAGCGGGAGGGTGTCGGGGGCAGAAAGAGCGAGGCCTGAAGGGTGAGGCCCACACAATCCTCACTCCGAGGGGGGAACCCACGACACAAAAGCTTGTTTTATTTTTTTCTAATTCCTGGACATTAATGATCATGATTCTTTTTGATCTCTGGATCCCCCCCCCTCTTTGCTTGCACTCACTCTCCTCTCTCCTTAAAACCTCCCCCCTTTCCTCTCCTCTGCTCCCCCTCCATACCCCCCCCCTTAGGCAAGCGCCTCCAGAAGAATAAAGGCTGACTCACCGAGCATGTAACTGGGGAGGCAGGAATAAAAGGACGGTTAGTTTATAAAGTTTATTATTAATTTTAAAAGTAAATAAATGGTTGTTAACTGCTACTAGCCACCCATCACAGAAAATGATTTCACTAATATGGACTACTTAATGCAGTCGGAGAACTGTCTAGAGGCCAAAATAGGAAAGTTAAATGGTCCCATCATTGGGGTGGGGACGAGGTGGGTGGCAGCGCTGGGACCAGGCTGCATGCAGTAGGTTAGGCCTCTGTCTCCTGCACATCCACGTGTTCCGAAACCAGGCCCCATAAACAAAAGGTGAGCAAGCAGCCCTCTGCTCCAGCAGGTGAGGCACACTGACTCACAGCCCTAGTAAAGCCAGCCCACAGCTGGTTTCTCTTTCCAAATAGAAAACAGGATTGCTGTGGGCGGGTTTATAAGGTGACAAGGGCCTGAATGTCAGACTGGAGTTTAAGGCCTCTGACCCATCCTTTGTTCCCAGAGCAACCAAAAGGCTTATTTTTAAAAATGAATTGGCCTTAATTAAAATAGTTGTATATTCCCCTTAGCTTGGCAAAGCATTTTTTAGAGCAGCGATTTTATTTAAAGTGAAATTATAAGCTATTGCAGCTTAAACATGTTATTTTGAACCATTTAGCTGGCTGCCATGCAGAAATTCTGTACAGCTGTTCTGGAAAATTGGTTAATAACCAGTTTTATCCAATGAGAACATAGAGCATATTTATAAAAATTAGATTTTGAAGTCTGGTCTCTTCAATTTTATATAGTTAATTTCTTAATCAACATGTACTGCTTGTCCTCGATTATATCCTTGGTGAAAGGCTGACTGTGGCCTGTAGCTTTGCCACCATATGCAAGCATAATTTCACTGATAGTGTAGGTGAATAATACTGTCGACTGTAATCTGAGTCTCCAGCTAGTTTAGTGACTTTAACCCTTCATTTTGTTTATATTACCAGTTCATTAACTCATCTTAAACCAGTGGTTATTGTTAAATAATTTACTCAGTGGTTACAATTTTCAAATACATATGGCTCAGGGAGCTAATTGTCATATTTACTGCACTGATCATTAAAAATTGGGGGGAACACATCTTTTAAGCAGTGAAGTCAGAATGTCAAAAATAGTCTTGTTTTTATTCTGGATTCTGATTTCATTACTGCGCTCAATGACTACAGCTGAACTTGGGAGTTCTCATACAATCCAAATTCCATCAAAATGCTAAGACTCATTGTGTCATGGTTGTTATTAATAATTAGCGCCTCGTTTTCTTGATAGGAAAAGGCTATTGACAAGCATTTGTTTATCCACAACAAAAAGTATAATTAGCTTATCCCACTTAGTAAACCTTGTACGCATGCCAACTCATACCAAACTGCTACTTTTACAAAAAAAAAAAATTGCAATAATACAGTTCATTTTTCCAGTCCTTTTTGCACAAAATTTATTTACAATGTCTACATAAATGCTCCAAGGTGGGACTATGGAAAAATACACACATGACCAATGCTTTGCTGAGAAATAAAGTCAACATATTAAAAATAAATCTTCAGTCTATGTTTTTGAGCTGCACAAAACAGGAAGTGATGTATAAGGTGGTGGTGGTTGTCGCATGGGGACAATGATGCTTGATGTGACAATTAGGCTTCTAAACACACGGCCTCTGGGTTTCCATGCCTCCTCCTACCAGTCTCCTTAAGACACTGCCTGCAACAGCTGATTAATCATTGTTGATGACTGCAGTTTTTCCCATCCTTCCCGAGTTACATCTGTTCAGGCCAATTCAAATATGGTGAGTAAATGAATTAGACATGCAAATTCAAGCCCCAGGCTAGAGAGAGGGAGAGAGAGGAAAAGAGAGAGAAAGAGAGAGCGCACATGGCTGAAATCCTAGGCAAGAAGATTCTCCTGCCTAATAGTTATTTTAATGCTCTAAAAATCCTGCAAATCAGACCTTCCTGTCCCTTGCAGGATAACTGTAAGGCTTTTTAATGTAAGGAGGCTTCTGGAGGAAGTGAAGAGCTATGGAAACAACACACATAGTGTGGAAAAATTTCACATTTTTTTTAAAAAATCTATAAGAAACAACGTAATATGGATAACAGTATAATAGCATTTACAATATTTCACTCTTTGTTCTTTTAATGTCTTATATAGTTATTTTGCATGTCCCCCAAATTGACTTCAGTTGGTTTTCTGCATTTTAAGAGTCCCTGTGAAGAATTAGGGATGCTCCTTGGTCCAAAGTAGATGTCAAGAATGGAACTCCATAGTCATTGCAGAAAAAAACATGATTTGAAATCAGTCACCATTGCAGACAATGCATATTCCCTTAAGCTACTGAGCATGAATGTCCATGACTTGTCCACTCATTGTCGGGTCTCCTGGATTAAGAACCGAGGGGCTTGATGCTGACATTGGCATTCCAGGGTGGGGCGGTCCTCCATGCATCATCGCTGTTGGGTGGTGAGGGTGTCCAGGAATGTACGTATGCATGGGGGGCCCATGACGCAGCTGAGCAGGATGGGGGGGCATCTGGGGTTGGGTATAACTTGGCTGTCCCATACTCACACCCATTGGACCACCCCGGGCTACATACTCCCCTGGCATACTTTGCAGCCCTGTAGAAATTCAAAAGAAAGAAACAAAAAGAAAATATTACAGCAAAGCAACAGTGTGGGTCTGACTTTGGCAAGTCTATGAAAACCAGGGAACACTGTGATCAAGGGCCTTGGGACACATTCTTTTGATTCATACAGAAGAAAATAAGATGGGAGATGTCAAAGCTGGATATCTGAACTCGCCACTATGTCTCTGGTATTGCCATTATTCTCAGTCCTCCTACCAAGTCTAATTTAAAAACAAACACACACCTTACTGGGTTCTGCTCTAAAGCAGCATTTCTGTTCCCTGAAATAAGCTCTATCAAGAACGTACACACTGCTGTTGTGGTCGCTCAGTGTGTCACAGGAAGAAGAACTAGGCAAGCTCACTAATGGTGACCACTTAACAAAATCCTGTACCTTTGGGGAAAAAAAAAAATCAAAACAGTTATCAATAAATTCCTTCCACATGGCCTCTTAGAGCTGGAGGAAAAGAAAAGCTGAACAGAACCCTGTCTACCTTACAATGATTTTGAGAACAATAAGAAAAATTGGACCTAAAACAATACCCCTCTTGCTTTGCGGGGCCTCTTGTCTTCTGCATGGATTGCTCTAGTTGATGGAAACTGACGGGTGTATTGTTTCTCAGAGCCATAAGCTCCATCATCATCAAGGGTGAAAGGCATAACGCCATTGCTAAGTATGTTCAATTGGCTTTAGTTCTAAGTAATAGCGCACTGTGAATACGATGAACACCTTCGGATAAGGTCTCCAGGCTCTAGCAATGAATGGCTGCTTAATCTAGCCTAAAGGAACATTTTTGAACTAATGAAAATTGCTTATAAAATATACTGTACCCACAGCTCTTTAATCAAAAAAGATGATAATATTTTTTGTAATAACCTATTAATTTAATTGGTCACGAAGCATAAAATACATCATTTAAATTTAATTGACCCAGAAACTAAGAAACAATATTTAAATTAACTAAGCTGGAGAATTCCATGATGAGGTAATAAGACTGTTGATTTCCAAGCTCAATGGAATGCTTTCAGAGTGAATTGTTAAACTCATATTGGACTCCCACCCAGGGAAGAAGACCAGTATGCATTACCCTTGGCCTCAGCAAGAATTTTAAATAGTGTGTTAATATAATCAGGGGCACATCCAAGACTCTGAAATCGCAGTTTTTAATTTCAAAAAAGAAAGCTAGAGCAATGCTGTTAGTGGTGATTTAGGAAATGAACCGGGGCTTTGGAGTTCAAAACAGTCTTAGTTGTTTGAACTCGAATTTCTGGGCTGTCTTTTTAGGAGAGAAAATGTCCGAGTGAGAATCTGGGACAGTTTTCCTAGGCCCACTTCCCTGGGCCTGCCACTGAAGATTGCATTAATGATCTCTATTTTTGTATACTGAATAAGTCAAATCCATTTGTCACACCGCAAGTGATGGCATACTTAATTTGGATATAGTCAATTAGCCTGGGCTAAGCCCCGAAGCCTGCTGCGCACACCTCTATTTTGTATTCTCCCTTTTCCCATTGCCACACGTAATCCCATTATGATGGACAGACAAAGGAACAAACTAAGAAAAAAAATCAAAGTTTAGTTGACTAGAGCTCAAAATATGCCTTTACTTACCCTAAGTAAAGCTGTGTTTATTTTACGTAAAAGAAGTTCTCTGTTTGGCTTTTTGGTGTCTTGCAGGTTAGTGTAGAAATGTAACTCATGCATCAACTGCGGTTAGACA
The DNA here is from genome assembly GCF_004664715.2 of Peromyscus leucopus. Lineage (NCBI taxonomy): Eukaryota > Metazoa > Chordata > Mammalia > Rodentia > Cricetidae > Peromyscus > Peromyscus leucopus. Next base: position 16,228,185 of record NC_051071.1, on the reverse strand, counting down.
GATTTATGGCACTTTGGGGACATGCTCTTTCCTCTCCTTGCACTGCTGCAGACTGCTTACATTTTGCAAATCAGTCTGTTGCTATGACAACCCACTCCCCCACCTCCTGACTGTTTCTTGTTCTGTCATGTGGTCAGTACTGTACAATAGCAACACACAGGATAAATGTATATCATACACAGAATTTATAAGCTTAAAACCTTGATCAAAACCAACAAGAAAATGAAAGAAGCAAGAAATGAGAATTTAATGGAAATAATGAACAAGCATGAAGCTATGGGCAAGGAGAACATGAGGAAATGCAAGAGGGAAAAAAAATTCCTAGGACAAAGTGAAAACAAAGACCCCATTTGTACTTACTTCCCCCTTGCTTTCGATTGGTTAACTAGATGAAGGTTACATGTAGTGCCACTGCCCCTCCATGCCCATATTCATGCCCATTCCACTCATAGGTCCTAGAAGGGAGATAAAAATCCAAGAAGAGGCCAGAAAATGAGCAAAGTCCACAGATAGTGCCAAAAGACCCTTTAACAAAACAGGTTCTAGGTGGTTGAGAGGCGGTGAGATCTTGAGCACACAAAGGTCCTGGCTTCCCCTTTGCAGGATCTTAGACGCACAGATGGCAGAGCAAGGCGAGCCGGCAGGCAGCTTGAGAAAGCAGAGGGCAAGGGCGGGGTGGGTTTACCTGTACTGACTGGGACTGGGGGAGGGCGACACTTCTGGAGTTAGGCATGAAAAGCCACCACAAAAGGAAGTCTCACCTGGCGCTCTGATGCCCATGTGCTGCTGACCGTCCATGACAAAGCCTCCCATTGGCTGTCCGTCGGGGTTATACGGTGTTCCTTGGCTAACTACAAAAGTACACAGCATAGTTTCTTAATAACAGGAGGGGCAGGGGAAGGGGAGAAGAAAGGGGAGAGGAGGGGAGGGAGGGGAGGGAGGGGAGGGGAGGGGGAGGGGAGGGGAGACACAGAGACCATACTAAACAGATATCATTTTTAAACCAAAGTTAATTATTTTTCTCAGACCAGTTCTATGCACCTCAGGGACTTGAGCTTCAAGTGTTATGTTCAAGAAGCAGGGTAGACACAAAAAATTTATGCTCAGGATTTTGTCTAGTAGTTTCATAATGGGCATTGAAATAAAGAAAGAAAAAAAAAAAACAGCTTACTGGAATGTGACTAACTGGGAACTGACTCAGTATGATACTAGCAGAGCTTTCAATCGAGCCGAGAGATATTTCAGAGGGACGGTCCAAACTTGCTTCACCCCTAGGAAACTTGCTTGCTGCCTTTGCTACCATATTATAACACAAAACAAACCCTAGGGCTCATGACCAAAAAAGAGAAAAGCTGTTGTTTTTGAAAACTGTGAACACCAGAGGACAGACAGTAACGAGCGAAGTCATGAGAATTAAGAGCTGTGTATTTATGCCACTAACAGAATACCGTGTTTTAACTGTCCATGAAAAGCTGTTTCAGAAGTAAGCAGCCTTGGGTTATTAAAGCACACAAAAGCTCTACCTCACTGAATGTCTTTGAACTTTACTGAGTCCCACAAGTGATCCTGACCCCTTTGACCTTTTGACAGGTAATAAAGTTTACAGCAATTCCACACCAAGCCATGCACCAGGGAGTGGTCATAGTAGCAGAAAGCTGGGTAGGCAAACTCAGGGAAAAAATAACATTAATATATCGAATGTTTACAAAGAAGATTGTAACTGAGCACATGATTTAAGAGTTACTTTTCTCCATTGGCTTTTTATTTCCTACTTTCTTCAAAGTTTTATAACGATGTTAACTTGATTAGTGTTGTTACAAAACAAAACTGGTTTAATTTTCACTACCAGGCACTCCTAGTACTCACTCCCAGTTCATTTACCAGGTAGCAGCCCTCCTGGTGAATGGCTTGAGGATGGTTTTCGCTTGCCTGACTTGAATACAGTCACTAGAGGGGACTTGCCTGCTCGGTTGGACTGGTCTATCATGGGCTGCACTATTCTTCTCCGCGCATTAATAAACCTGTAACCAAGAAAGCAAAGCAGATCATTATTGCATAAACACATGAACAAAAGGTAGAGGAAGAGGAAGAGATGAGCCACAGTAGGAAGAGCTTTGGCAAGCTGAGCCTGCCTCCTTTCTCCCTCCTGGACAGCTTCGAATGCTGCAAAACCTGTAACCCCATGACCTCTGAATACAAGGCTTAGGTTTCTGAGTTGATTTATGTTTGCCTGTTTTACCACAGTTGGACACTTCCATTTCATCTTTTCATGGGGGAATTAGCAGAGTTTTCAGGAAACAATGCTAGCCACCACTCTTTTCAGTGGGCAGGGCGGGAGTTGGTGGAGACAGAGAGGCTATGGGGACATCTGCTACCTTCCAATCACTGACATTTCAATCTTACACTCTCTGACTTCTTTCTCACAGTTTGTTTGATCCAAACCTCCCCTACCTTTTGCAAACCTAGTTTCATCTTTATGTCTACTGCTAAGATAAGGGACTGGGTTGGCAGTGCACCATCAGTGGAAAGAATGTCTGGAGTTTATCACTATTAACTCTCGCTTCTGGGGACTTTGGAGAAAGGCATTCCTTGGAGAGATTTCTTGGCGTGACTTGTTTTTTTCTCTTTATGCAAAATCCAAAGTCAAGACAAGGTCACATCTACACAGCCACTGAATTTATAATTTCACTTTCTTCAGCTACTACTGAAAATTTATAAACACCTTATTAAGACATTGAAGTCACTCGAAGTTTATTTTAAGCATTGTTTGGTACAAGTCTTTTTTCTAGCTCCTCCAGATGTCAAATCACTGAAATATAAAACATGCAGCTACCTCCAAAGCCTTCTCCACAAGACTGTGACTCTAAAGATCTTTGTCCTGGGTTGTAAGAATTGTATACCAATCCAGAAAATAAAGAGTATGTATTAAGTTTTGAAACAGGAAGTAACCTTTAGTTCCCAACTCCACTCTGAGCAGGACATCAAAACTATGATAAAATGTTCAATAATGCCCTATTAGTAATTGAAAGGTCCACAGTCTCATATAAATTTTAGTTTGTACATCTCTCTATTTGAGCAAAGAAAGCAGTTCTGAAAATCCAAACCATTAAACAGCCAGGGACATGTCTTTAAAATAAAAATACATGCTTCATTGTGTTTAAGATTCTCAGTATTCTGGATCTGCTTGTGTTCTTCCTGAGAAGTAATTAAGGTAAAGGACGGAACTGTGGTCTGACTAAAAGGCACACTGTTGGAACTGGTTCTTAGAGGCCACGCATTGTATCGGCTTTTACATAGGAAGTCCCCGAACTGCTAATAAAAATATTTAAAACACAGGTCTACAACAAACTGTGTTGCCAGTCAGGTTATCATTATCTTATATAAGCCATGAAAATTGGAATCATGTGAGCAGAAGGTTAGATTAATTCTCCATTCTCATTATAAGCACAGGTGTAGCACAAACACCATGTGAAATAACCAATTAAAATGAAAAAAAAATCTGCCTTTTCATTAGCTGCCTGCACTGCATGACCAATTAGAAAATTATTTAATATTAATATTCTGCATATACCAAAAGTAATTTTCATAGTAACTAATATAGGTAAGAGAGCAAAGCATAGCTCTTTATGCTACTGTTTATTATCTCCACTGACAGAGAAGAAACTTAGTCTGTTAACTCTCTGTTTCAAATTTTTTTAATTCATTTTATGGGTAGGGAGGGCAAATTTTTGTTGTTTTGGGTTGAGTTGGTTTTGGTTTGTCTTGTTTTGTTTCTTTGAGACAGGGTCTCACTGGGTAACTCTGGCTGTCCTAGAACTCACTTTGTAGACCAGGCTGGCCTCGAACTCACAGAGATCCCCCTGCCTCTGCCTCCCAAGTGCTGCGATCAAAGGCATGCACCATCACGCGTGGCCAGGAAAGCAATTTTTAGCAGATAAGGACAATTTTAACAAGGTTCAGAGGAACTGAATGACTTATTTTAAGTCATGTGCTACCGGAGAGTTCGTTAATGACACAGTTTTGTGTCATCAACAAATCCTAATGCTACAAGTACAGCACAGCCATTGATGTGCCACAGGCTAGAATATTCCACACCAACCAAACATCTGAAAAGTAGCTGCTTCTGAGCCAGCAACACGTACTCTGAGCCGAGGCACAAGCATGACAATGAACGTCTCATAGTTGGAGAATCCCTATGGCTGCCCAGCTTGTGTATATAGATGAAGATGAGGCTGTTCAAAGGAGACCCGATGACTCGGGTTTCCGTATTCCACCCTTTGATTCCTCTCCACTCAAACATGCAGACTCCCCAAGACCAGTGCAGAGGAACCAGCTCAGGTGACCAACTCATGACCATTCATCCCACGGCACCAGAGAACAGCCGTGAGTCAAGTTTAGGAAGTGCTTTGTCACCTTGCTGGGCCATTGGCATGGATCTCCTCTGTGATATCCCACCAAATCAATGCCTAGCCTCTACTAGACTGAATCCAACACAGCACAAGCCATTTTTGCTGAGGGTCTTTGAACAAAATGAGCTGCTAGAAGGTCCTGTTCTCCATCTAAAACCCTTTCGAGGTACAGCTCTCTGGGACAACTTAAATAACTTCATCCAACACTTGAATGTAACCATCATGTCCTCTAGGCTTTCTCTTTTCCCTGGGTTAAACATTCATGGCTCTTAAAGGTCCCCCCCCCCACCAGAGGTAAAGTATTTTTTCAGATTTTGAGCCTACCATCATGCAGGCCCCTCTACTCAGTTTGCTGAAATTATTTGTATCTCTATGGAGGTCACATTTATTCAGGGCCTGTCCTGGTCCCCATATAAAGGACAAACTCATTACCACATTCTCCTAGCTCATCACCCACAGGTACTAAGTATTATTCACTTCTTTCTGTAGAGGTGATAACTGGATTTTTTATTGTTATTCAGGTTTAAGAGACTCATAGTCTATATAGACATTGGGAATCCTGTCATTAAAAACAATACAGATGGAAACACAGGAAATCAAAGAAAACTCAATCACGTTGAATCGTTCAGATAAATTACCAGGTCTACATAGAACTATCTTTCTTTCTTGTTTTGAGACAGGGTTGCATGTAGCTCATGCTGGCCTCAAACTTGCTATTTAGCTCAGGAAGATGACCCTGAATTTCTGAATGCTGAGATCACAGTCTTTCTTTAATACGCCTGGTTTATGAGACTGAACCCAGGGCCTGGTGTGTGCTGGGCACACACTCTACCAACTGACCTACACCTTCAGCTCAACTTCCTCTTTCTGAAACATTTTTTAAATGTTTCACTTTAAAAACATTTCAATATAATAAAACATTATCAATATATTTAGGACACAGTAAGTTCTTGGAACGTCACTAAATTGTAATCTCCATACTACTATAAACTACTTGTATCATGGTTTGAGGTCATGGTGAACATCTTTACCTGAGAGTAACGAGTTAAACAGCAAAGTATTTCATTTTCTAAAACAACATGTTATTTATATGTGGCATCATTTCACAACTTGATTCTCCTTGGTGTATTTTGTCACCACCACAGACTACCTCAGGTCTTTCTGCCCAAACCTCTCTCACTGGAATTAGCTGCATACAGCAGAGCATGTGTTTAGAAGGCTTAGGGGTGAATTCAGATACAAAACATTTTCCTTCTGGGCAAAGCAATAAAATGGCATTCTTGCTCCTCCCACTATAAGTCAAACTGAGGTCAGCTCCCTTGTCCCACTATCTGTTTAAATAAACTGGCCTGGCTGTTTGTTTCTCCAGTGCCCTTTGACCCGCGTCTCATCCTCCCTGCTTTGGTGACAGAAGGCTTTACTTTTCATTGTGAAAGAAGCAAAATCATCGAGAAATTTCTAAACCAGGAAACCAACAAAATGCCTTTAGATAGGATGTGAACATAAATGGACTTATTTTCCTTCTTAACACGGTCTTATTTTAGGAGAAATCAGTAAAAATCGTTAATACACACACACACACACACACACACACACACACACATATACTGAAATTACACCATGTAGTTAAAGAAAATTGTGTTTCTGAAGACAAGTAAGAAAGAGAAGGATAAAACACAAATTAGAATGTATATTATAAAGACATTTTCTAATTGCTACAGAACAGTCTTTTTTTTAACAACTGCTATTCAAATATAACTGGGACGTGGATGTCAGAAATGTGACTGTGTGAGCCATCAGTCACTGAGATGGGCAGTTGTATACCTTTTCTTAATAGAATATAAGAATATAATAGAATATGTACTACAATTTAGGCTTTTAAAGTAAACTGTCAAGTTAAATAAGCTTTAAAGGTTAGAAATGTTTTATCTGCCATTGTATATTACTGTACACACACACACACACATACACCTTAGTTACACACTGCTTTTAAGAACAAGACTCCCTTTCTGTAGGTGGTAAACAGCTGAATCAAGGAAAGAAACGTCTTCTTCTGTCTGCACCACATAGCAGAATTTCTGCTGGAGACCCAATTATCTTCTTTCTCAGGCTAAGTTTTACAAAGGAAAGCAAGATAGCAGGGTGACCTTCTAGCTTTCCTCCATGTCCAAATAAACAGATGTGTTTCTTTCTGACCTGGTTGTTTGTTTAGGACTCAGAGACCTTCTAAGGAACAGTGGGAGCCTACAGGAAAGAAAATCTCCCAGCATCCGAGACTTGAGAGCATCTATAAATTGAATTTTACTTTTTGCAGTTTAGATGGACCAGACAAGGAGATCGCAGGCTGCATCTGAATTTTGTTTTTAACAGGGAAGTTCTGGTTTTGTTTCTTCACCTCACTCTTCAGTTGTTGGATGTTGCATGTCATAATGTGTGTGTGTGTGTGTGTGTGTGTGTGTGTGTTATGTGTGTGTGTGTGTGTAAGTGTGGTGTGTATGTGTGGTATATGTGGTTTTTTTTTGTGTGTGTGTGGTTTGTGTTTATGAGTGTGGGGTGTGTTTATGTGTAAGTGTGGTGTGTATATTTGCATGGTATGTGTGTGTATGTGTAAGTGTGTGTGTGGTTTGTGTGTATGCACGTGTGTCTGTGTGGTTTGTGTGTATGAGTGTGGGGTATGTGTGTGTATGTATAAGTGTGGTGTACATATATGTGTGGTGTGTGTGTGTACGTGTGAGTGTGGTGTGTATGCATTTGTTTATGTGTGTCTATGTGGTTTGTGTGTATGAGTATGTGGGGGTGTGTCTGTGTGGTTTGTGTGTGTATGTGTGTGTTTATAAGTGTGATATATGTGTGTGTGTTTCTGTGTGATTTGTGTTTGAGTGTGGGGTATGTGTGTATGTGTAAGTGTGGTGTGTATGCATGTGTGTCTGTGTGGTTTGTGTGTATAAGTGTAGGAAGTATGTGTGTGTATGTGTAAGTGTGGTGTGTGTGTGTGTGTGTGTGTGTACGTATGAGTATGGCATGTATGTGTTTGTGTATGTGTGTCTGTGTGGTTTGTGTATATGAATGTGGTATATGTATGTGTATGTGTGTTTATGAGTGTGGTCTGTGTATGTGTGTGTTTATGTGTGTGTGTGTGTGTGTGTGTGTGTGTGTGTGTGTGTGTGTGTGTGTACGTATGAGTGTGGCATGTATGTGTTTGTGTATGTGTGTCTGTGTGGTTTGTGTATATGAATGTGGTATACTTGTGTGTATGTGTGTTTATGAGTGTGGTCTGTGTATGTGTGTGTGTGTGTGTGTGTGTGTGTGTGTGTGTGTGTGTGTTTTCCCACTCTGCCACCTTGCTAGTCTCCTTTCTCTCTTGGGTTTGGAATCCAGGATGGTTTTCTAGTCAGGAACCGGTGGAACTGCTTTCTGAAATGGCCCTTTAGTCTTTGTTTATCGTCTGCTTTTAGCCATGGTCCCAAACTTGGCTAATAAACTGAATCCTCAGAGACCAGGAGGATGAGGAGAGCTTAGTGGGCACCTGGCAGGAGCTGAACCCAAGGTAGATTGCCCAGTTCTGAAGCCAACACTGTCTACGGCTTGACTTTCCTTCTGTAGGTCACTGGAATAGTGATGACAACTAAGGGGAAACTCAGCCATTCACATGGCTGTCTTCCTCAGTGGTTAGTGTTCACTACAACTAACATAAGTAAAGAGAGGCCACGTCAGCTACGCTGGGCATCTTACAGGCAAGCTAGGAATCCATATAAAATCCAAGTGGCTTTGTTTCCAAACAATGGCCCACTTCTCTGTTGGTCCTACAGTCTTACTGACCAGCTAGGAATAAGTAAATAGAATGGGGTAGACCTGGGTTTATTGTAGCTTGCACCTTTCTAAATATAGAGAAATGTCATTTTCCAACACCCTCAAATGCCCAAGAAGATAAAAAAATCCATAACTAGGAAATTACTTCATGGGGGCAGATGGCTTGGCCAGTTAAGGGCTTAGGACAGCCAACAAGGCCTAATAGTGGATGACTTGAAGTTGATCTCTGACCTGTACACACTTTGGTACACACATGAATGTGAGCCTGCATACACATGTGCACATGCACATACACATACAAACACACACACACACACATACACACACACACCTAGAAATGATCACACTGACTATAAAGGTAAATTAGTAAAAATGCATTGATTAGTATTAGTTATATTTATAAATAGTTCCATATATATTTAAATAAAATAAATATCGTGTATTCCCAAATACAACTTAATTACTGATAATTTTTGTATATAGTATTCTTTATTCTATTAAAAACAACAATAAGTACATATAATATTTAATTGACATAGAATTTATTTGGAGAATTTTCTAAAGATTTTTTCTTTTAATTTTAAGAGATCTGATGAAAACTTTAAATAGAAAAAATCTGGCATTGGAAGATAATTGTATAATTCCAGAATTTTGTTATTTTTCTATAACATGAGCTTTCTTAACATAATATTCTTTCAACCCTATGAGAGTTAGTCAAAGAAAACCATATCTACTTTTAAAATCATCAGCATTCCCTTATAATTTTAAGACATGCTTTATAGACAAACACTACAGGAAAGAGTTGTAGCCATCTCCCAAGTAACTCTTTGTTCTTTCAAGCAAAAAAATTTAGCTGAAAGAAAATCTTCTACTGAAAATCATTATTGCAGATTTACATTTACTTATTGGACTTAATGATCCGATACTGATAGTCTTCAGGATTCAACCTTTCTACAAATCATTTCTTTGTGAAATAAAATTTTATAAAACATGTTAAGATGCTCAAGAAGGTTGACTCAATCTCAAGTCAAACCTTATGAAATCCTATTTTTGGCATCTTTTCTGGTTTCTTAACCTCCTCCAGGATCCGGCAGCTCCCAGGCTGCAGTCCATCACTCACGTCTGGGGGTGGGAGCGAGAATGGCTGAGGAGACAGGGAAAGGGGGAGGGAGCCCTCCTCCATACCCACTCGAGAATCATAATGTCAGATTGCTCAAATCGCAGGAATTCCACCAGAGGATGAGAAACCAGAGGCAGGGGATGTCGGAAGAACTGATGCTCTCTAGCTTGAGCAAAGAAGTTAATTACACGTAGGTTTTCTTCAAAGCACCCAGTGGAGGGGTCATCATTTAATTGACAATGACAGTACAGAGTCATAACAAAACCCATGTGCTGTTTTGGACTTACGACTGAAATAATTTTAAGATAACTCATCACTGCAAGGGTACACACCACAGGAAATCCTCCTCACAAACAAATGTCGTAACAACATTTGGGTTCTAAAAGCCATGGGCTTCCTGAATCCTTTCTTCTAGCTTGAACTCTTATCCTTTGCTTCCTACCCACTGCCTTCTAGAACACTAAATCCTGAGGGCTAAATTTGGTAGAATACATGGTGGGTGCATTTTGATAGGCTTAGTGAAGGAAGACCGAACGTTTGGGAATAACTTAAAGGAAGGGGTGGAGAGGGGGTTCAGTCAATACAATGCTTGCTACACAAGCATGAGCACCTGGATGTGATCCCCAAAATGCATGTTTGAAAAAAAGAAAGTTAGGTACAGTAGTTTGCATCTGTAATCCTATGGCTGGGAAGGAGGAGCTCACTGCCAATCAAAGGTGAATCAGACAGCTCCAGATTCAGTGAGAGACCGCGTTTCAAATATAGAGTGGAAAGCGATAGAGAAAGACACCTGTTCCCACACAAGCACGCACGCACACGCACACAAACGTACAATCACAAATATAAGTGTCCATTGATTTTGAATATAGGTAAAAAATTGACACATATGAAATACCTACCTAAATGTGAAGGTTTGAGTTTGTGTAACCATAAACATAAGGGGAAAAAGCAGTTTACTTAAGTCACATTCATTTAAAATGGTTATCTGCACAATGCATAAGCGATCGCTAAAAGTAGCTTAAACTCTCTCTGCTAAGGAAAAAGCTTTGGAAACTATAAAAATATTACCAAAAGGGATGTCATTTTTTATTTTGTAGCTGAGCCTTTTTTCCTCATTTAAATACTAATTTTCTCATTCACAAAAAAGATTGTATATAACTGAGCATCCCGAACACATAACTAACTAAATATATACATTTAAAGATAATTCTGTTGTTGTTGTTGTTTGCCAGTCTCCTTTATAAAGAGGAGCAGATAGTTTACCACATGAAGCAGGACACCTTTGAGAGTGAATAGACGGTGAGCAACAGACATGACCATGGAGCCACTCAGGCAACTGAGACAGAGAACCATTTTAATGATTAGACATGCAGTATTTTTCTAATGAACGCTGCCTTAAATGATCACACTGAAACCCCATTGCATTAGAAGCATAACTTCCTCATCCACACAGGACACACTAAATCTTAGTCTCCTCTTGGAGAGCCTCTGAATGCTTGCCTCTCTCCAGCACCCTCCCTTCGCTTGTCCCAGCTTCCCACACCTTCAGGGACTGTAACTTTCTGGCCTTGGAAGCTTCGCTCACACCAAGGGAAGGCTTCTTACAATGTACCTTGTCACGCAGTTTTGCCTGGTCACAGAATTTAGCTACAGAACAGCCTAGTCCCCATGACCTACAAATGGGGGTTTGTGTCCATTCTTTCGAATGGTTCCTGGGGCATTCTGTTACAATCAGTAAAACAAGATCTAAACTCAATGTCACGTCACAATATGTACTCTGTAAGCCCTAGAGCTGGACATGGAGCCATGAACACTGCAAGGCAAACCCTGCTCCCTGAGATAGATGAGGAAATGGAGGAGACAAAAGGCCCCCTCTTAGAAGCTGACAAATGAGGCCTGGGGGTGAAGCTTTGAAGGATGTGTGTTCACTGTTGGGTTGCTGGCTGCTGGTGTAACTTTCCTTTTCTTTTGTGTTTTGTGATTGTTTGTTTGTTTGTCTGTCTGTTTGTTTTTGAGACAGGGTCCCACTACGCAACCCTAACTGGCCCAGGTCTATGTAGACCAGGCTTGAACTCGCAGAGATTTGGCTGCCTCTGCCTTATGAGGGTTGGAATCAAATGCAAGTATCACAACACCTTCCCTCCCTCCCTCGCTCCCTCCCTCTCTCCCTCCCTTACCCTACTTCTCTCCCTCTTTCCCTTCCTCCCTCCCTCCTTCCTGCTCCCCCCCTTTCCTTTTTCCTCGGAGTCCCATGAATCCTAGGCCGGCAGGCTTCAAACTGCCTGCTTATCAGAGGTTGACCTCAGACCTCTCACTTCCACCTTCCAAGTGCTGTAGGATGATAAGTGTTCCCTACCAGACTAGGTATTATGTGGTACTAGGGATTGAACCTAGAACTTCCTACATGCTAGGTAAACGCTCTGCCAACCTAGATACATCCCCAACCCCTACCCTTTAAAAACAAAATATTATATGCGGTATCTCAGTCAAAATGCTAGGCCACTGTCAGGGAGAGTCAAAACAGTGGCTAGTCGAAAGAGCCTGGGAGCTGGGTGGGAACATGCCACTGACTGGCCCGGAGATGAGAGCAGCATGTAGGTGTATAACCACAGCGATCTAGTGGCTTACTGTGAAGAAACTTGCTTTGCTAGTTGTAAAACTTAATACAGGAGTTGGTGAGATCATTACCATTATAAGTCTCAAAAAATACATACTACTAGAAAGCTCATAGCAGCATGAGCTGGAAACACCACAAATGGTCACCAGCTGGCACAGTACTAAACCGGACACGTTTCTATTCTCACAGTGCATCACTGCTCAGCCAGGAGTCGGGTGCTAATAATACGTGCTGCAATGTAGATGGACCCGGAAAACATGAGGTGAAAGAAGCAATCACGTAAGATCACCTAAGACCGCAGCTTGTGTGTGCATGTGTGTGTGAAATGCCCAGAATAGGCGAATGTGGCGGCAGAAAGCTGAGTGACTGCCGGGAGCTCAGGAAATAAGGAGTGGTAGTCGTCTAAACGGCACCCGGTGTCTTTTAAAGTGGCAAAAGCATTTAACAGTTGACAGTGGGAAGGTTTGCAGAGTTCTGTGAACGCAGCTCTGAGTCCTGGGGTTTAAATGAACAAATGCTATGACCTGTGCAGCCTGCCTAACAACGAGCTAAGAACGAGTTCAGAAAGGGAGGCCCGAAGACGCTCCGGACAGGAGCCTGCTTGTCCTGGCCTCTTGGCCGGCAGCTAGCAGCCCACCAGACGCAGGGCCCCCTTTGTCAAGAGATGCAGAAGTTCCCACCCCGCAGCTGCACCCGAAGGCTCAGTAGCACAGGGTTTCTAAAATTCTAATCCCTGATCCCTGGTACAGCACTTCAAAAGTCATGTTTACAATTTCAAAAGAAATAGCATGACTGAAAGCAAAATTTAATTTTCAACATGCCCCCCCAAAAAAAACACTACATTCACTCAGAGTGATTATCACTTGTCTCTTTTGGTTCCCCAACTCTCCAAGCCCAAAGGCTGGGAATTCCAGTCACAACCAAGTCCACTTCCGTTTCCGTGAACAACCCTGCCAAGTGAGCAGCCGAGGCCACCGAGGCCACCAAGATCCTATGGCCTCTGTACGCAGACAGTTCTTTCCATTAGTGTTTTCAACCCCGTACCCCCAACCATTTCCAACCATACATGAACTCTGACCCAAACGAGGGATCAAACAGTCAATCACAGCAGATGTTCTTGTAACATAGACCACACAACCCTTCAGTCAGCCAGCAGCCAGCAGCCAGCAAAAAGACTGCTTTCTTAAAAAAAAAAAAAAAAGTTCTGTACCCTAGAGTAAAAGTACTAAAAACTTCAATATATGTTATTTAATCAGGATGCGTTTAACTTCAATCCATAAGCAATATATTGTTCTTTTTTAAAAAATGACTTTATCACTGGGTGGTGGTGGCGGCGGCAGCGGCGCACGCCTTTAACCCCAGCACCCGGGAGGCAGAGGCAGGTGGATCTCTGTGAGTTTGAGGCCAGCCTGGTCTACAGAGCAAGATCTAGGACAGACACCAAAACTACACAGAGAAACCCTGCCTGGGGGGAAAAAAAAAAGCCCCAAAAAGACTTTATCAGCATTAAGCCAGATCTCACCAATGACAGGAAATTCTTTTTTTTTTTTTTTTCTGAGCTAAGTTACATTTAGGACCCAAGATGGATAATCACCGTGGGCCTGCAAGACTTACTGCATTTGAGGGAGGAAATGGCTTTCCCTTCTTAAAGATAGTGTGTAATCTTGAGAGGCACCAGTTACTTGAGGATAAAAAAAACAATAGTGTCTTTAAGGGTATCAAACAGATGAAGTGTTCTTGTTATTTATTTGTTAGTGCTGAGGTGTGACTAGAATGAAAGAGTTAATTACTTCCTAAACCAGTAGGCCAACCTAAAAACTTCTTTAAATGCAAATAAGTGGAGAGAAACATGTTCAGTGATCAATCGGGGTGGCATTGAATGGAGAACCCCACATTTGCCAAAAATTACAGACATTCATTCTACGTGGTTTTACTTATTTATTTATTTATTTATTTATTTATTTATTTATTTATTTATTGGTTTTTTTTTTCGAGACAGGGTTTCTCTGTGTAGTTTTGGTGCCTGTCCTGGATCTCGATCTGTAGCCCAGGCTGGCCTCGAACTCACAGAGATCTGCCTGGCTCTGCCTCCTGAGTGCTGGGATTAAAGGCGTCCACCACTGCCGCCCAGCCTACGTGGTTTTATTTTTGAATGTTGTGCTTTCCTTCTAAAAAAGAAAATTTTCTTAAATATAATTGAAGATAGCCCTAAATATCTACACGAAGAGCTGTGGTGTCCACACATAGGTGTAAGCACAGACCAGATCCTAGACATTTGTCTTTAGAAATACCCCTTCTTAGCCGGGCGGTGGTGGCACACGCCTTTAATCCCAGCACTCGGGAGGCAGAGCCAGGCGGATCTCTGTGAGTTCGAGGCCAGCCTGGGCTACCAAGTGAGTCCCAGGAAAGGCGCAAAGCTACACAGAGAAACCCTGTCTCGAAAAACCAAAAAAAAAAAAAAAAAAAAGAAATACCCTCTCCACTGAGCCCACGGCACCCCTTCCAGTTTTGAGAAAACTTCTATTTAACAAAGAGGCAACATTTGCCCCCATTTTTCAATATTTTAAGCTGACTTTTTAACCACTCAAATATGCTTTTTGTTTTCTGCAGGCCTAGCCCTGAAGCAAGTCAATGATGTAAGGGAGGGAGAGAGGGTCTCAGCCAGCTCAGGGCTTGGTGCTTAATGCTTAATCACCCAACACCGGGCTCAGCAACTGTTGACACAAAATAGGTGGAGATCAGGCCCGTGCAAGCAGAAAATGCCAGGAAGGCAAACTCTATGTAAACACACTCAAGACAGATCTGACAAGAATAGACCTAAGCCTGACTTGCTGGAGAACCACCGGTGTGCACAGCTTCCCTACCCCTCACAGCTAAATCTGCTTCCCCTTGCAAAGTTCCTTTGAGATGATCCAGAATAACATTTAAACACTTGAATACATTTACAGAAGACAGCCGAGACATCCGTCCCCTTGATTCACACAGTGTGAGTTTCAAATCTGCTCCTGCTTGCAGGATTTATGTAATGTCATAGGGTTCTCCCACATACGCCTGGAGTGGAGCCAAATGAAGGCGGAGAGAAACAGTGTGCACACACAACCACAATTCAAAAAGTTGTTTCTCCTGACCTACAAAACTCATTTGGAAAAGCAAATGGGGAATGCTTAAACAATCTTTTAATCTCTAACTGACACCTGACAACCCATTACTTAGAGATTATTAATGCACCCACTAAAAAGTTTGTCATGTACAAAATTGCTAGAGAAAAAGATTGAATGCCTGAGGAAAAAAACAAATTTTGCTGTACAATAACTTCAGAAATTTCAAGGCTATTATCTGCCATGCCCTTCACAGTCTCATCGCACACTGCTAAAAACAACTGATTTATCTTTATTATGAATCCTCAAATGACAGCAGACATGTTTTTCATGTCTTGCAATAATGTTTAATTTCATCTAGTCTTTATTTTACAGTGTTTGATTTGCTTATTTAAGAGGAAAGAAAGTAGCAACTTTTTAATTAATTTTCTTGTGTGTCTCTTTATCCCAGTGCTCTCCCCCTCCATCCCTACAGTCAAGCTATGATTAAACCAACTTCCCAATGCTCCCCTTGTTTCTTCATGCACTCTACAATCCAGAATACAGACCCATCAGGGGCTAGAGTTCTAACTAAGCAGCTCTACGTGTCTACTTTAAAGTACGGGAAGCTGATATCTGTTGGGGGGAAAAAACGACCTACGGAAGGACCCACAGGTCATTGGTCAGGAATGAGGGTGATGATTAAGCATTTGAATCAGTGTCAGTTCTTTGCTATTCCATCCCCTTACTCAATGACTTGCCCTGTGTAAGCTTTATATTCTCCTACGGCCCTTTTGCCGCCTGTGGAGACAAGCTCTTTTACGTTAGCCATCATGCTTCCTAGGACCCACTTCCCATGATGAGTTCCGGATGCCTCATTTCCAGTGTTCTACTCAAACACACTGGGGCTGGTCGGCACATGGCACTCACTCTGGGGGACCTCACCACCACTTCTCTGACTGACTAGATGCTTGTACTAACACAGAATGAAAAGAGCCAACCTGGCTTAATGAGGTCTTTCCACAAGTACGTCTAACCCATGCACAATGTTCAAAGTCAGTCCGCAAGCCATTCCTTTCCTTGGTTGAAAGGAATCACAGACATCCAGACAAACACACTGTGTTCACGGTGAATGGGTCGCCCAACTCTGAGCCTCACTTGATGTGTCTCAAAGCGCTTCCTCAGCGGGAAGCCTGAGTTTCAGGTGTGTTGTATAGTCTTGCCCTCATAATCTTGACGCTGCTGGCTGCCTGGGAGGAGAGGCAGCAGTTCCAAGACTCAGGGTTTGGACTTCCATGACGGAAGGAGTCCAAGTTTCCATCCACCAAGGTGAAGCAAGGCCTACCCCTTCTGAAGGAGCGTCCATCTTCAACAGTGTTAAGAGTATGATTTTATACTGGTGGGGGAGGGACAGGGGCGGGGAGGGGGGGGTAACCACTGAGAAAGCCAATGATGTGAAACTTGAGCAAACTATACCAAATAGTCAGAGCAGAAGTCATCTTCTAAGAGAATTGTTTGCAGGAAGTTTTTCAGATCTACAGACAAAAGCAGGCTGTCTGTTGAACTCCTGAAAATCTCTGACATGACAATACCTGGAGGTTTCTCAGTTCACAGGCCTTTGCCCTCAGAGCTATTCGCTCAGTTTCCTTCCCAGCAATACCCTGGCTGTCTGGCATCTCGCCAGCCCTGTCTCTGGCAATATGCAAGCTAAACAATTCTGACTGATTTCAATATTTTCTTATGAGCAGCTAGACAATATTTTATCTAGTGAGTATTCCTGATTGCTCTAATCTGAACGGAGGGGAGTAAGTGTCTGCAAAGGTAATATTATTAGAACCGACACCCCAGGTGAAAAGTATAGCAATTAACTGAGGCTTAACGAACAACACATTCTGAAATGTTCCTGGGAGTTGGTCTGTTTATATTTCTCCTTTTTTTGTTAAAACACTGCACCTGTAACTCCATTGATCAATTAGGAAGTCTACTTTAAATGGAGGTTACTCTGCAATTCTCCAAGGGGAAAGCGGAAGCAGCTGCGGAGTAAAATGACTGTGTGTGTGTGTGTGTGTGTGTGTGTGTGTGTGTGTGTGTGTGTGTGTGTGTGTCTCGCTTCACCCCTAGGTGACTTCCAGCCAGGGAAAAATCACTGCACGGTTGCACTTCCATTTTGCACTTGAGCAACAGACAAATGACCCCAGAGCCCCTCACCCTGAACACTGCTATGGGTTGGGTTTTCCTTTTTCTCTTCTTTTTTACATCTGTTTTTTCCCTTGTCTGTGTGTCAGGCCTCTGCTTAGCTTTATTGACAAAACAATCTGTGCCTAATGTTTAAGCAACATCTGTAAAATGTATTATTAAATTACATCAGAAGAAAAGCAGAACAATCCCATGGAACCCACTGACCCCTATTGATTTTCAGATAAGAGAAGCTGAGAGGATAATTTGTGAATG
This sequence comes from Peromyscus leucopus, assembly GCF_004664715.2. Lineage (NCBI taxonomy): Eukaryota > Metazoa > Chordata > Mammalia > Rodentia > Cricetidae > Peromyscus > Peromyscus leucopus. The sequence continues at coordinate 16,210,701 of NC_051071.1, read as the reverse complement.
TTTTAACATTTACATCTAAATATGTCTCTGTATTTATAGAATCTTTGATTACTTATAAAAGTATTTGCTACATTACTACTATAATTCAGAAATAAACTTGACCTTTAACTGTTGAATCTATTATAGTAAAGATCAGATTTTCTAAAAATAAGCTTCCATTTTTACCTGCCTGTAGCATAAGAATCTAGCTCCCCACCCCCATGGGTAACAAATGGGAAGTGATGCCTGAATGCCTGTCAGTTTTAAGGGCACCAGATGAAGGACCTGGGAAGATCCAGTATGAATTCTAAATCTAAAATCTATCAAGGACACTAGTTCTGATATCTTATCAGATGTCAAGGTATTGCCTAGAATTTTATACACTCAATTGATAGGAAGGGGTTTTCTCTCTAGACACATGCCAGATTTCATGTATACTGTATATTTTGTACCTTCTCCAAACACAGAATGATAATCGTAGGTGCACTGGGCTAGAACTCTGCTGAGACAGGAAGTGTCTGGGATTTCCAGCCAGTACTGTACAGCTTAAGACATCAGTTTTTGTTTAGGGAATTCCTTAGTCTGCAACACTGGCCTAAAATATATATAAATGAGCTTTTATTCGACCACTTATAGTTTCAATGTATAAAAGTTAGTCTGCTAAAGATAAAAAGAACCAAATATTGGCTTTGAATTTATGTGCATATTCATGTATGTGTTTGTTCATGTATGTGTATGTATATGTCTTTAAACATCTACCTGAGGGGAGGGAGTCAGGAGTAGATAAAAACACATTGCACACACTTACAAAATTCTCAAACAATAAGTACAAACACATTTGATAAAAGACTTGAATACTGAAATGATTTTCTGTGTGTGTGTGTGTGTGTGTGTGTGTGTGTGTGTGTGTGTGTAGCCCTGACTGTCCTAGAACTCACTCTGTAGACCAGGCTGACCTAGAACCCACAGAGATCCGCCTGCCTCTGCCTCCCAAGTGCTGGAATTAAAGATGTGCGCCACCACCGCCTCGCTCTGAAATGACATCTTAATGCCCTGTCTACATATTGAAATATTTAAAGACATCAACAGCTGTCTACTGCCAAAACTTACAATATTTCTACTTCAAATGAAAAGAAAGGCTCAGCATGTTGCGATTGTTCTCAGACATACCTGTCACAACAACAATGAGAAGAACAGAGAGAGAAAGTTCCCAGATGTTAATGTGACCATTTCCCAATGAGACTGTGTAATGAAGGAGTAAAGAGGAAGGGGACACCAGCATATGGGCAGGCTGTATCTCACAACTGACCACGCTTTGGGTCTAAACTCCTCACAGCACTGAAGTGTGTAGGCAATTAGTCATAGCAGTTGACTAGAAGCCATGCACTATCTCCTTAAATCAAATAACTCATTTGAAATACTTGAAATATTTTAAATACTTTAATATTCTGGGTTATTTGAATAATGGCCTCAGATCTCAACAAACTATGTTGGCGTAGGTTTAGTCTACAGCCTCCCATGTGTGTGATCAATATCTCATTCTGTCCCAGGGCTCTCCTGCCAGCCATGTTAAGGATCCCTACTCTCTAGTTTTATTCTGACCAGTAGAATAACTAAGAGTGTTTTGCAGTTATATTTTTATCTCTGTTTTCTCTTCGTCAAGTCTGTCTTATTGTTTTACAGTGGGATTCTTCCACCTCCCTATTCTCCCATCTGTTTTAGTCTTCATCATCTGATGTGTAGTATATCCTTTATGTCAACAAAAAGACAGAAAATGGGCTTAGTGATGGTGGGAAGGAACAGTGCCCCATAGTCCCTGTCTCATCTTCCAGTTGAGGCCTCACTAAAGCTGCACCAGCTACGATTTCTATGACAAGCTAGCAACTAGACATGAGTTTATAGTTTTCACTTAACATACTGTTCATTTCAATACATTATGTTGCTGCCAATAATTATGACTGATCTACACCCAACCTGCCCTTCAGCATTTTATGAAACATCTTCAGCAGTGACTCATAGCATATACAAAAATTTACATGTGTGTTAACAAGTTTTAAGAAATCCAAGAAGAAGGATGGAATTTTTTTTTTTTAGGTTGTAACTAAATGAAGTGAAGAGGAAGTCTTAAGACATTAATGATCATTTTTTAAATTAGGATTTGTAGAAGCGAATAATCTCATGGGCTGCTCTTCTACATAATGAAAGTATTTATTTGCAGGCTCTCCAAAAAGCTTTGTGTGTTTTTATTATGTGAAGGAGAAGGAAAACACGCTGGCCTTCTCTGTCTTTAAGTCTTCAAACAGGCCATGGTTTAAGATTCTATGACACCTTTAGTTTTTAAAAGTACCATCATTATTTGCATATTACTTCCTACCTAAGGTCTCAGGAAATATGCATCTTTTCCTAGCTTCTTTTTTGTTTGTTTGGTTTTCTGAGACAAGGTTTCTTAGTGTAGCCCTGGCTGTCCTGGAACTCACTCTATAGACCAGGCTGGCCACAAACTCAGAGATGCGCCTTCCTCTGCCTTCTGAGTGCTGGGATTAAAGGGGTGCACCACCCCCACTTGGCTATTCACAGGCTCTTAAAAAGAGAAGGTTTGCAAAATGTTTTGAAACTGGAATGAAACACGTAAATGCCATTATTCACTACACTTCAAGAAAACAACCCATCTCGAATGTTTTGGGTTACTTTAGAGATGTTCTCTCCAGGAAAGTTATCAATGAGGCCAGAGAAATTGACAAATGGGAAGCAATTGAGGTGCAGGGAAGAACTGTTTCTACACTCAGAAAGGACAAGGCAAAAGGGAGAGCCATGCACTCTGTCCCATATCAAAGAAGTAAAAGTGATTTTGAAGTTACCTATCTGCAAAAACGGAACTTCAGCCTTAAGTCTGCATATACTTTGAAAATTGTTTCACAGCTTCCTAATTCCTAGTCTTCCTTTTCTCCTCTCTAGTTACAAAGTAAAGACATGAAACTGGGGCCGTTGGCTGATGAAGACCTGTAGCTCTCTGGTAGATCTTGTGCAGAGAACCCAGGGAATGATGGTTTGTATACATCACCTGGCACCACAGGAAGGCCCTTATTCCCCTGCATTCATAGGAAATGTCCCATCAGACAGGCTTTGCACAGCAGAGGGTGTTGAATTTATTCTGGTAACTATGTTTATGAATAGAGTTTGCTAGCAACATTGAGAACGAAGAGAGATGGCATGTATGATAGACAGACAGCTCCTTAGTGCTCCTTAGTTTGAGCTCAGCCTGCCACTCCTTCATGTTCCCCAAAGATCATTTCCCAAGGAGATGCCACATTTCAACTGCCCCCATTGCATTGTGACCACCTCACCCCACTTTAAGCCTAAAAGCATGATTGTAGATGAACATATAAAACTCATTGTCTCCCTCGTGGAATCATTCAGAACCTCTGAAAAACCAACTTCAAATAGGCAATATTGACAGTCTTGAAGATTTCAAGACAATAGCAGATAAAAACAGGCAAACAGCAAAGTCTCCGAGGCAACAGAACTTAACACATTTAGATACAGTATGACTTCAGTGGGTTCCCTGTCCACTAAGAGGGCTGCAAAAAATTGATCTCTGAAGGCTGTGGTAAGGTCACAGAAATTGATAACCCTTACAAGCGAAGCTCATGTGAGTCTGTCTGTGTCTTGCAGATAGTGCACTTTGTAAATTAATCCTCCAAAGGCAAATATAGCATAAGTAGCTTGTTATCTCTAAAACACTAAGTTGACGAATACATGGGATTATATTGACAGAAATTACATTTTCTGTAATGGGGTTTAATATATCTGAAATATCTCCCAAAGGCTCGAGGCTCGCTAACAGTGAAGGGTCTGTTAATGTAAGTACAATGGACATCAAGAACAAATTTATTCACCGAAATGGATTAGGCTATGTAATCAGAGAGTCTGTAATATTAATCTCTGACACCGACTGAACAGAAAGAAAGACTTCTGCCTACAAACTGTCATTCTCGGTGTTCTCTCTTCTCCGACCAGGTTTTGAGGCTTTCTGGATTTTACTTCAAAGAAGAGAAGATTTCCCCACTATAAACACTGATCTGAAAATATTAGAACGACTAATTAGATATCCTTAGTTTTAGAGGCGATTGGCTTTCAATACCCTTCAAATATGACAGTAGGCCTCAGTGATTATCCTAGCATGGCTTTTAGCACAGTCACAAAGGGCACTAAACCACACTGTCTTAGAGCCTCGGGGCCATGCTGCTGGACAATTAGTCAGAATATTATTTGTAGTACTCAGTGCATAACATCAGCCAGATCAGGAGTGGACACTTTACTTGGAAATAGTATTGAGTAGCCCTCAGCTGCATGAGGTTGTAAAGACCTTCAGAGAAGAAAACAACTTTTTTCTTCTTCTTCAGTATTTGAGTGTGAAGAGAACTCCAGATGCTATCATCTAATGGATAACCCTGACGAAAGCTCACTGAATCGGTTTCTCTGTGAATCTAAAGCAGCTATGTAGTAATGGTAGATTTTTTCTTCTTTCATAGAAAATAATACCATACCAACTCTATAAGTTATGGTAAAGAGATAAAGCCAAAGAAAGTGATACTATTTCAGGGTCAGAGTGAATAGTCACTAAAATACGCTCATCCCGTGCATAAAACCTGTTGATTCATAGAGGAGGTGGAAGGCAGCACATTCTGTTTCCCACATTAGAAAGCAATCCTCCACATCAGTCCAGTTTGTCTCCACCTTTATCAGCAAGCCACTAGGGAAAGCAGCAGCGGCTGGGTGTGGCTTCTTCATGCAGTGCATTAACTGCAAGTTGCCAGAGGGGGGAACAGATTGTCTGTCAACTCCAGCCAAGTTACTCACCAATTGTTCACTTGAAGGATGGTGAGTCCTGTGTCTTGTGCCAACTGTTTTTTCTGTTCTTCAGAAGGGTAAGGGTGCTGAAAGAGAGAGAAGAAAAAAAAAGTATGTGTACAGCAGGCAATGTTTATAGCATTTTGTCAATAACCTAAGTGTCTAGTGAAGTCTATAATTAAAGGTAAAAATGCTGAGGTGTGTCACTCTTATTAATGGAATACTACATCATCTAATTAATGTCAGTAAAAGACAAGCCAATTATAAAGATTAGTGAAGTGGATAAATGTCTATTTAGGATACTTGCAGAACCTTGATACTGAGTTTACCCTTTAACAAGTTTATTTGTTGCAAGGCTAGAAAGTTTATTGTGATCCTCTCTGTGTTTTTTTCCGAATGTTGTAAGGTGAGCTCTCTCTCTCTCTCTCTCTCTCTCTCTCTCTCTCTCTCTCTCTCTCTCTCTCTCTCTCTCTCTCTCTCCCTCAAAATATCCCTCTGATTTAATATACTCTTAACTGAGGTCCCCAGTATTTAAGTGTGACATTCTCCCTCCACGACACGATAGCGCTGTGTTAAAATACTAAAACTAAGCTAGGTATAATTTATTTAGGCCTCTCTTGTTTCAACTTTTGAGCAAAGCACCAGCAAGTAAAACTCAGCCCAAGCTGGTGTCCTCTCCACTGTCAGTTTGACAAGCTTTGGGATCACTTAGGAGACACCCCTCTGCATGGGTGAGGATTAGCTGAGGGAAAACCCCGGTCTTGAATGTGGGCCCCACCATCCTGGGGGCTATAGTCCTATACTAAATAAAGGGGAACGAGGAAGTTGCTGAGTGTCAGCATTTGGCTGCCTCTAATTCTTGTCTCTGGAGATATGAGAGAGAATGCAGTACCAGCCCCAGGCTCCCACTGCTGTGCCTCCCCCCGCACTCCCCCGCCTGCTCAGCACCTTCCTTTCCAAGATGGACTGTATCCCCTCAAAGCCTGAGCCAAAACAAAGCCTTTCCCCATAGGCTGCTTTCACCACGATTTGTTATTGTTATTGTTGTTTTTCATTTTCTGTTGCTCTTTTTGTTTTTGCTCACAGTGATAGGAAAAGCAGCTAATACAGTTTGTTTCCACATCTAAAGGTCAACATATGCTAGGATTCTGTGTAAAGGCCAATAAAAAGTCAAAGATCATATATGAGCTACGAAGAACAAGCCCAGCTCTGTTCGTCATGAGGAAGAGAATACAAAAAGTATTGATTGCATAATTAAATAATGAAATGAATGTGGAATTCTACTGAAATTTGCTTGTGGGAATATTTTCTGCTCAGTTGTCAAGTGAGTCTAAGTGGAAACATACCTACATTTCTAAAGTACAGGAGGGCAGCTGGGGGTGTGGTTTCCACCTGTGGGGACACTGGCTGGCTTGAAAGGTTGCTTGCCTCTAAATGCTCCCCCGATAAAGTTGTCCTGACAGTCAGTCCTCTATTCTTAGTCCAATAGGAACGAGAGAGGCAACCTCATGACTCAGTTTAACTGTGTGTGCCATGGAAACTAAATTCTGGTCTATTGGATTACAATTAACATAGCTTTTAATCTCATTAATAATGTCTGGTCAGACATTTAAGAAATCATTAATGACCACATCAGTGCTTTTACATGTAACTTTAAATGTGTCCTAGGTCTAGACACGTGGGGTAGGCTTATGGAGAGTGGCGATACAGTGATTTTTTCCCATAAGCATTGTCTTTGATTGCCACTTAATCAATAAATACACAATTAGAATGAGGCTTTGCGTTCGTGGAATATAATGCCTTTCTCTAAAGAGCTTCAGGTATATTTCAGACAGGATGGTAATTAATCCCATTAGATCCCTGTGAGTAACATGAATGGAACCACCATTCTCTTGTTTCGCAGGTGAGACCGGCAGCCAGGGGAAAGGACGGCCAATAGGGAGAGTTCCTCCTCCTCTCCCAGAGTCTATGCTTCAAACCCTCCACACTGCTCACATAGCTTGCAGAGCCAGCCACCAGCTCCACCCTTTCAGAGCCATGGACTTCCCACCTGGTGCTTGCTCTCATCCAGCCACACTGTTCTCATTCCTGCTCTTCTAACACACCAAGGTTCTCCCAACTACACCCCTCAGTGTCACTGTCAGGGTTCAGCTCAAGGTCAGGTACACACACACACACACACACACACACACACACAGACACACAGACACACAGACACACAGAGAGATACAAACAGATACATGCACACACAGAGACACATGTACACACAGGCACAAGGACACACACACACACACATAGATATAAACAGATACATGCACACACAGGCACAAGGACACACACACACACACACACATGCCATCCAGCACCACACCATGCGTACACATCTCATCTGACATCAATCTTTCCCTCACTCCCTAAATGATAGCTAGCATCATTCTCTGAAAACCTTTTTCTGAGTCTGTGTTTTCCTTGGTGGGTATCTTCTCACCCAAGTACCAATTTGAAATGTATTGCTTCATTATTCATCATCCTTAAGGTCCAGATAAGTATGTAATGGTAAATTAGCAGCTATAGTTTAAACAAAAAGAATAAATATAACTGAGGTACCTTACCCAGATACTATCTATTCAGATTCAACACCAAAATAAATAATAAAGTGTCTTTCCGAACCCACAGAAAGTGTAGGCATCCACACCTGTATTTTCTTTGCTTCAATCCTAAAAGTGGTGTTGACTCATATATTCAAACCATAATGAGCTAGGACCACACACAACATAAAACCAGGTATCAGGACCAGTACAGAACTAAACACCACCCAATACCCTACGTTTAAGACATAATTCCTGTTGTATAAAAGCATGACACACAATTCTCATCAAATGAATCTCTTTTCTTAGAAACAGAACACTGAATTAGAATTTTATATATAGTAGTTCTGTGTCTATACTAGTTGAAAAATTGTATATAATATGAATGACTCTATTAGAGCATATAAATTATGCTGCACTTACTAATTATAAGAGTTTGAACATGAACAACTTTTATAACCCCCAATTTTGTGACTGTGAGTCCTAGGATCCATAGAAGTTAAAGACTTCTCTCACTAGCAGCTCTAAACAGTAGTGTCCAATAAGAATTACAAACTAGGTTTTTAAATGTGCAATTCTCTTTTTAAAAAAATTCTTGCTTTCATTATTTTGGTTTTTCAAGACAGGGTTTCTCTGTGTAGCTTTGCACCTTTCCTGGAACTCACTCTGTAGCCCAGGCTGGCCTCAAACTCACAGAGATCTGCCTGCCTCTGCCTCCTGAGTGCTTAGATTAAAGACATGTGTCACCACCTGGCTATCTTGCCTTCATTTTTCCGTGTGCATGCATGCATATCCCTGTGTGTACCCGTGTGTGTGTGTGTGTGTGTGTGTGTGTGTGTGTGTGTGTGTGTGTGTGTGTGTTATGTAGATGCATGCCACTACATACATGTAGAGGTCAGAAAACAACTTGAAGAATTGGTTCTCTTTTTCTACCAAGTGGGACCCAGAGACTGAACTCATGTTATCAGGAGCCTTTACCATCTAATCATCCCCAAATACTCAATCTTTAATATGCAGTTGTTGATGCTATTTGAATATAAAGTTATAAACATGGACATATGGGCATTCTGGTCTGTAACATTTTCCGCAGTATTATTTCCTTACAGTTTTCCAGGTCCTAGGAAAGTTTCTTCCAGTTAGTTTTCAATAGAATTAATAAATATGTCTGTCCTTGCTCTTCAGTAGGACTGAGTTACAACATCTTTTGTCTTGTCTTGTTGGCTGTCTCATTGCTAGGACCAGAACTAGATGGAAAAATTAGTATTTGTGCCATTCATCTTGAGCTACTTTGAAAATTGAAAATTGTCACAGCAATTTCCTTGTCCTGTGTTTTTCAGAAGTATTTTTGCATGCTTGTTTATGAGCAAGCTTTACATACATTCTTATAAGACAAATGGAATTCACATTTTATTTATGCAAATGGTGTCAGAAAAATTCTCCTTGGATCATTAAAATTACCTGAATCATTACAGCTCCAAGGAGCTGCACTGCAGCCCTCCCTCTGAATTCCACAGCAAATATCGCTTGTTTCTTCACATCGTGTAGTTTCTGATTTCATAATTTAAATATCACAAAATGAGAAAGGTCTAGGTTTTTTTCTTCTCCTCTGTCACTTTTCATGTGATCTGATTTTAAGTAATTGGAACAAACTGTGTCTAATTTCATGCAGCATAATTGCTAGGCAGCCCCAAGCTATAGAGACCCAGCACTCTGTCTCCATTAAGCAATTCTCGGCTCTTTGGGATATAGTTTTTATGTAGATATGAATGAGCCTGGATAAAATGAAATGTCACAATAATTTGGACATTATTAATAAGAGATACGTATGCCAAGCAGTAGGCATAGTGTGTGTGTGTGTATGTATATGTATATATGTATGTATGTATATAATTGAATATAGATATAGATATTGACTAAGTTGAATATTCTAATGAATGGCACCCAGGACCCTGTACATACTGGGATATCAGTAAATTCCTTGTCTATGGTAGAGGAGCTATATGTTTTTCTTTCTTTTCATGGTTCTTGACCTTGATGACCCACAAACTCTCAATTCCTTTTTTTTTTTAAACTATACTTGCCAAAACTGCATGAAAACTATGATTCCATGTAGCTGATACTCACTCAGCCAAGAAAAGTAGGCTTCTAATATAAACCCAGTAGTTCAAATATCTCAAATCCTATGAATCTTGACCAGCTAGGCTGTTTGTGGATAGTATGAGTTATGTCTTTGTAGACGCAGGAAAACGGCCTGAGCAAAACAACAACAAGCCAACAAACCAAACGCCCATGTGCCACAGGCAGACTTCTGTACAATCACTCACAGCCCCACTGTGTTCACCCACAGGGTGAATGAGGACACTCAACAGGCAAAGGCAGACACCATTCTGCAAGGGTTCAAAGATCCCCGAAAGGTGTCATTTCAGGGCGGGCAAAAAGGGGAAATTCATTCCAAACCATTGTGACTAAAGGCTTCTGTTCCTTTTGGGCATTTCCCTGAGCACCTATCCTTTATTGCATCTAAATGACAAGTGTACTGCTTGATGAAAGATCAGTGGGTTCTTGTGAAGGAAAGACTTATTGCACTGGCCTGATATACCAATCAACTTAATCACTCTGGGATATCAAAGTAAATTTGACCACCATCCAAGAGACAGTGGGAGAGACCTTGCTTTTGCTGTGTACATTAGCCTTGTGCCATTATCTCTTAAAAGCTTAATTATTTGCAAACAATTGATCAAGATGGGAATTTGAGAAAGGATATGCAAGGGCCACTGGGAGACCTGCAAAGCATTAAGAGAGCAAACGAAATTACCTCTAGATCCTACAATAAGAATTAACGATTGCGAAGGGAGAGCTAGGCAGCGTGGTAACTGCAAGGGTTCTATGTGCAGTGCTTCCCATTTGATCTGCATTAACACCTCAGGACTGAGTGAAAGCCATAAAACAGTGATTATGTATGGGCAAATCTGACCCTCCCTTCCTGCATTCAACCTGCACACATGCATCAGTCTAGTTTCACTGGGGAGAGCAGAGATGCTGGACTCGAAGGGGAAATCGGTCACTTGTGAAGAATGGAACCCCAGCAATGGGGACAAACTCACAAAATGACCATCATCATTTCCCCAATCAGCAGCCTGACTTGCCAACCGTTTGCCACTCTTCATGCATTTCTAGATACACAGAATGACTTCTAATAATGACCTAGTAGAGAGCAATGGTCTTACAGCTTTATCAAAGCACAAAATGATCCCCAGTGTACATGTCCTGTATAACTGTAATAAAGAATATATGACCAAAAAAAAACCCCTAAAAATAGCTTGTATTAAAGTTTAGTCTGAACTGTCATTTTTACTAGCCACAAGGAATAGAAGATGACAGAAAGAAAATGGCAACTCTCTAAAGAAAATTTATCTTAGTGCAATTCTACCTTTATTTATTGAGGTTGGCATGGGAGAACCTCCCATAGTGATGGCAGTAATCTGGTATTTACGAGTTTACAATACCTTGGAAGGGAATTTATTTATTTAAACAATCAAGCAGCCTTTTCAGATGAGCATCAATGGGAAGAGACAGAAACTCTCCCGTACACACAGATGGAAAATGTCCAGCCTTATATCGTAACGACATCCTGGACCAAATGGGCTCCTTTCATCCAAACGTCCACCCCTGGCTGCAAATGTGGATGCCAAGACAGTGATGAACTTTATCTTATCTGCCCTGGTAACCAAGTTTCAATAACATCCCCTCCCTCACCTCCTTGCCCACTCAAACAGCACATTGTAATGGCAGCAGAAAATTTGAAAATCATCCTGTCCAGAGCTCTCCGGTGAGATAGTGGAAGGCCACATGGCCCCTTCTCAAGCCTCAGATTAGTAATTTCTTGTGACACAGAAGTGCCTCTATACAGAAACTGCAAAGCAGCTATAACAAAGCAATAGAGGGAGAAGCAATTTTCAAGCAAAACGTTACACGCTCTACTTTAAAAGGTATGGGAATGGGTACTAGAGAGGCCGATCTAACACAAGGAATTATGGCAACTGTCCAATATCAGCCTTATCAAGGCAATGTTCTGTGGCTTGGCTGAATATGTTGGAAGAACCATTTCAGAACTTCTTTTATCCTTTTTCCTCCAGCCTTCTGCCTCCTCCACAGCTAAGTTTAATGCATTAATATAAGTTGACCTTGAGCTAAACTCTGGTATGTGATAGAGAGATACTCCCTTTTAAGAACAGGGGGGAACTACCATATGGCTTTTAACCATTACATCTCTGCACTCTGTTCAAACTTCTGAGTGTTTTCTTTTTGCTGCTAAGGAACTAGGGGATCTAAATTAAAATACCCAGCTATGTGTTTGAGTTCTAAAGGTAAGCATAAATTTTGTAACCAAATAGAACTATATCTGGTTAACCTAATTTTTTTTTTGCCTATAAAAATTTCTCTCACTTTAAATAAAATTGCAGTCATTTTCCCCTTATGCATTGACTATGAATAGCTTACACTGTGACAATTACATTGATCTAGGATACTTTTTCCCTTTAAAAAAAATCCATAATGCTTCCCTATTGTCTTTCAGCTTTATGAATTAGTTTGACTGTTTCAGTGAATGCTTTTTTTGTCTTCTGACTGCACATTATCAAAGAGACACTTTGTGCCTGGCATTTACATTACAAAAGCAGCCCCCGTGCAGTGGAGGAGCCCGGGCTGAATGCATAGCAGTTGAGTCCTGCATCCTCACACAGGCTGGAATCAAAAGGAAAGGAAGCAGTGATGGTGTTGGCTAAGAAGCCAAGAAGTAGCTGGAGCATCATCGGTGACTCTGTAAATTTTGACCTGTTTTCTTCATGTTCTGTCAACATCTCAAGTTTGCCGGCTTGTCCCCACTAAGTGTGCTGTTTATTGTCTGGTGCTGGCTTCCTCTGAAAGTTAGTTGAGTCACCTTGTAGACAGCCTCTCTTGACATCTTGTCCATGGAGCAGGGCTGTAACAAGTGGCTAGTGGAGGTGTGTGAGTAGGAAAGTCACATAAGAGAATCTGGAGCCTTGATTTTTATCATTTGAGAATGACAGAAAGTGTTGGGGGAAAAGGGAAAACACTGGAAAATATTTCACCACAATCTTTATTTCTTGCATTAATGTGACCATATTTTTAATACATAGTCAGGAAAACAGCTTCATTGCCAATCATGGGGCCAATATTAAATGTGTTGCCTGCTTTGCTTAACTGGTCTTTTAATTTCTTCTGAATATGAATTAAATGTAAAATAAAATACTGAAAAGAGACATATATTATGAGATTGGGATAACATCAGCCCCTGTCCTGTTATTTTTTTCCTATAGTCACCACAGTCTAGCATAATAATGTTTTCAATCCATTCTTCAGTAGATATGTTGCAGAAAGCACTTTTAAGTGCATGCAGAAAAGATAAAACGTAGGACTCTAAATTAGCAATTACTTATATACCTTCCTAAAAGTCTTAACATTAATGAAAAGTGCTAGCATTATTCTGAATGGTTATGATTAATTATCACCCCCTGAATGTTGATTATCCCAAGAGGTAACCATGGAAACCGAAGGAAAGCAAACAGACATTGGAGGAGCTTGGGGGTAGGGCGGACTAGGAAGCGAATGCATGTATCACTGTGGGCTGAATCATTCCAACTAGCACGTCATTCTCTCGCGCAGTCTCCATGCCCCCCCGAGAGCAGGAGCTGTGTGATTAGCTACTCTTCAGGTAGGAATGTTGAAGCTCGCCAGGACACAGAACTCGCCCCAGGGCTCCCACCCATCTAGTGCTGGAGCACAAGTCTGTCCTGAGTTTCTCCCACTTGGTCACATTCCCAGTGACATTTCCTTCTATAATCAAAAGGAGCGTGAAAAAAGTCATTCATTGTGATGTACAGTGAGAAGACAGCCACTGTTTCTTCCCATACCTCTCCAGTATCCACCCATCCTTGTCCCAGTCCTCTCTGGAAGCAAGTATCTGGGCAAGGTTGAAGGGGCAGACCTAGCTCACCAGGACTTCAGCCACACTCTGTCTTGAGCATCCAGTTGAAGAGACTTAATCAACGATAGCCCTGTAGAATTCATAAGTAGTAAGCATAACATGTCCTGGAAGTGAGGAGATCCCGGGCATTGCTAAACATATTTCATATATGTATTTGCACACGGAGGTACAATGATTATACCCACTTTCCAGATAAGGAAACGAGTGCAGAAAGGAAAAATCATCCTCAAATTGACCCAGCTGGTAAGTAGTGGTCCTTGGATTTGAAACTTGTTTGGTAACATTGGGTTGGAACCAGGCTTCCACCCTGGTTTTCTTTTATATGATACGTGGGGCGATCCTGCTCTTCCCTAGTGAGTTAACCCCAGATGTACATGCTGGTGGCTACTCACATATAAGGAAACTATTATCATTCTAATATTCATATGTGTCTTTTGTTTCTACAACTCACTTCTGTTAATGGAACCAAAGGTCAGTCTTACTGTAAGATTAAACAAAGAAACTCAATGGAAATCACTACATCCATCATTTTACTGGTGCTGTGGTATCACTTACACATTCAGGAATGATGATAGGTTACATGCAAGAACACTCTGAAGATCCCAGAATCAAATGCCTGCTAATCTATCCAACCACATTCCAACATGTCTTAAATTCTCCACTTTGAAACAGATTGGTGTGTGTGTTTCCAATTACTTTCATTTCTTACATGACTCTTAATCAAATGTAAGTTAAATTACATTCAAATTCCCTTCAAATGAATAGACCACTGATAAAAACACATGAATGTTATTCCCATGTGTGATGCAACTAGCCAAGCTCTGTGCCCAGGAAGTATTTGGGATATGAATGAATGAGAATTATTGGGTTAGAAACACCCTGAATCCTTTAACTGGCTTTTTGTTGTGGACTTTTTGTTTTTGTTTGTTTGTTTGTTTTGTTTTTGTGGGTTTTTTTTTTTTTTGACAGGTTTCACTATGCAGCTCTGGCTGTCCTGGAACTCACTATACTGGGTACATACCTGCCTTTTATTAGTAGATTCCTGCAGATAAATGTCAAAAAAAAGCCCAGCTGTCCCACTTCAACAAGTATTCATCTTTCTTGCTCAACTTTATCACTTCCAAAACTATAAGTTTTGATCACTTCCTATTTTCACAATCCTTACTCTGTGGATAATACTTACAGGCATAAAATCTAACTTGTTTGTTTAAAAAAAAAAAAAAAGTGGAGTTTGAATTTGACCCCAAAAGTCAGCTCCATAGTTAGATCATTTCTCCCTTAGTGTCTCAGATCCACTCACTGTTGGTGGGTTTGTTTATTGCAAACCTGGGAAGTATGCCCTACCTCCAAAGTGAAAAAATTCAAGTTCTCAATCGCAACAGTGCTCAGAACAGCACAGGACAGAAGAAAAGACAGAGGGAGAGCTTGCCACTAAGCCTCCTCCAAGAGCTGCACTTCCACAAACTCACAAAACAACGGCATAATGCACTGAGCCATTTTCCCAAAAGAAAGTTCCTGACTGATTTATACGACATACTCTAATACACTAAGAACCCTTTGCACACTGTCTTCGCTGATCTCTGCTATTTCAGAGAGCATGCCCACTAAAAGGGACCCATCGCCAGCTTGAAGAACACTTTTCCACTTTAAAAATCAAAGCGAAAGGCTTCTGAAACTGTAAGAGAAAAGTCAAGGAGGATGAAATACTACCAGACCATTCTGGAATGAGTTCTCATTAGTGCCTGTATCGATGCTCCTATCCATCATTAAATATTCGGGGGGGGGGGAGAAACAGCTCCTTGTGTAAAGAATAAAGTGTAGGGGCAAAATAGTACATTTGGCAAGGAGGTTTCTGGAGAAAGGCAGAGATGGGGAGAAAGCAATGGAGAATTCGTGCTGTTCCCAATATGACTCAAGACCCCTGGAACTGGCGCTCATTGTCTAGTGCTAATTTTCCCACTTAAATTACAGTGGTGGTGTGGCCTCATCTCATTAGAGATCATTGTCCCCAGAAGACAGTTGTGTTTATGGGGGACTCTGGCTGTTCCACACCTGCTGATCAGGTTGCTATGTGATCAAGGCTGCATACAAACAGCAGACTTGAGCTTGCTGGACTGCAACTGATGAGCCCAGGCTAATTCAGGGGTGATTATGTAGTTTACTGGACCACTAAACCTCTTTAAGCTTGTAATTACTGCCTATTTGAGTAAAGAACATTCAAAAGCAATTCACTGCATCATGCCTGCCCCAGCTGGAAGCAGGCTGCCAGCAGTCTGTGGGGACATTAAAATCTACAGGGACGTGGACTGGAGCCCAGCTAGCAGACAGTGTGAAGCGGACCTCAGAGCCAAGAGCGTGCACTTTGCCTCTCACCTCCCCTGACCAAGCTCACCATTAAAGGTGCAATGAAACCAGAGAACATCCATAAAGATGACGAGCGACGGAAGAGAATGGTACAGACTGCATTTTAATGATCATGCCTCTTTGTAAAGCTAAAATTAAAAAAAAAAAGTCTTTTCACAATGAGAGTCTTGTGTGTGTGTGTGTGTGTGTGTGTGTGTGAGAGAGAGAGAGAGAGAGAGAGAGAGAAGAGAGAGAGAGAGAGCACAGCTGAGATTTGCTGTGTGCTTCCTAAAAGTTACATCTAAAAGACGCCAACTTGAAGGCAAAGTGCCCTTCCTCCCCGCCCCTCCCCCACGGTAGAACTGGAATGTGTGGAGGTTCCCACATTGTCCACCTGCTTGGCTGTGTTTTTTCACCTTCGGTGGGAAATTATTACTGAGCCAGTGAACGGACTCTTCCTAAAAATTACATGTGTAGAATTTTTGCAGTTAAAACACCCGAATGAAAGGTATTTTCAAGGAAAATTTACAGGAAAAAAAATACATACATATATATATATATATATAATATATATATATATATATATCAGTATTTATCAATGTTCTCATTTTCTTTTGCTGTCCCCTTAACAACTGGAGTTCTTTTGTGTAACAAAGTGTACAACATGCCTTGCACCGCTGTGGTATAATTATAACTTGTCTCTAAGTAACAAAAAAAAGACTGGAACTTAATGAGGGGGGATTAAGTTAATTTCTTTTTTAGCTAACAGTTTCCTGTCTCTTAGAATAAAGACCTTGGTGAGCAAAGTGTTTGGGGGGGGGGGGGAATTAAGCTTTTTATTTCACTGAAATCTCGACTTTGGAATACAGATACTAAAATATTAAATGATGTTTATTCTTTAAAAGTCTGTAAATTTGTATTAAGTAAAGCCACAGAAATTCCTCCCTGACTGCTACATCTCAACTCCACAGATCCAGGGGGCTTCATAGTTATCTAGACATTGCAGCCATTAATATTCATTAGATGGGTCTGCTTGCATTTTTATAAGCTGAGAGAGAGGCAAAAGAAACAATCAGAATTCTTTAACACACGGGCATTATCAATTCAACATATTTCAGGCAGCACAGCCTTCAGACCTGGAGTCCAGATTCAAAACGCAGTTTACCTTTACCAAACCAAGTCTCATGGCTACTCTTCCCCTCTTCCCGGGTGAGCTGAGCTATTTCATTATCTTTATTCTCTGGCACACACATGTCAGGTCTTCTTTTCAGAGCCTATTTCCCACCATACTTCGATTAACAGCAAGACCCTTACCTTGGCAGTCAAACTAAAAAGAGTTCTCCCTTAAGACAAACAAGCAAGCCAACAGACTGTCTAAAAACTTTGTTTTGACACCAAGATCACCTTGCTCTTTCTGAATTTTCTTTCAAGAGCCCTTGCTGATGACCATTCACCGCCTGACTCCAGCGGTTACAGAAGAGACGACAAATCCCTAGTATTATTTCTCAAATACTGCACTTTTAGTGACTCAGTCTAACTGGACTGGAAAGGGCAGAGAGAGACAGGCTTATTTCTGCAAGGTTATCACAGATGGCCTATGGAATGGATGTCTCAGATGGGTGGAAGAAAGTGTTGGACTTGTCGTCAACAAGATGATCAAAGAAAGTTGGCAAAAGTGATGACATGGGAAGTTACTTTAACCTTCTGGTTAACTTCTGGTCTCTTTTGCAAACTGTAACGCTCTGCTGACCAGACAAACGGGTAGACTGTGTGACCCACTGAGAGACGCCAGTGCCTGCAGGACCCGAGAAGAGGCGTTGGCTGGAGAGATGGGAAAGAAGGAGAAGCGAGCAGGTTGCTTTGTTCGTTTTTTTTTGTTTGTTTGTTTGCTTGCTTGTTTTGTTGTTTTAATTTTTTTTAAATTTTCTTTTGGGGGGCACTGCAAGAGTAAGGAGAGGATATGGGGGGGGGACCAGGACGTGAATGGAATTGGGTGCATGATGTGAAACTCCCAAAGAATCAGAAAAGAAGTTAAATTTAAAAAATTATAACGCTTTGACTTTATGTGATCCCTATATTTACATAACACTTTTTTACACTTGTGAATATTACTTGTGGTTCATCAGTCTGAATCTTACAGTTACCTGGTGAGTACGGAAAGTCACGTCATGTTACATCCACTGCTGAAGAGTAAAAAAAAAAAAAAAAAAAAAAACCACTGTGAACACAGGGCTGGCATGCCAGGTCTGAGGTCCGAGTGGGTCTCCTAGACTCCAGGCCTCTTCTCGCTCAGCCTCGCTCTCTTCACACTCCACTGAAGCTCAAAGTTTACCTTGTTAATGATAAAGTAAAAAACACTGTAGCCCTATCAGAAGCAACTGTGAGGGTGGGGGGTGGGTCAGTCTCTGTTTTAATGTGCAAGCATGCATCTCTCTGTGCTTAGAGTGAAGTAAACTGGACCTAGAGAAAGCAGAAAGGGGCTGTCACCGTTTCCAACAAACTGTGAAACTCAGCTCAGCTCATAGGCGATGCTGTGAGGTCAGACAAGGATCATCTGCCCTTTCTAAAACAGGAGCAGGGAAATCAGGACCTTTACATGATGACTGCTTAGTCTGCTCCTCTTTGAAGCAACTAGACACAGCCTTGATTCGTTGAATGCATCCTTCTCTGCTATCTCATTAGTGAAACGAGTTGCTAATTATGTATCCAAAAGGGCTAATTTCCCCCTCTCCCTCAGTCACTTTTTGAGAGGATTCAGGCCTGGGTGGAGAGGCAGGAGAGCAGTCATTAAGTCCATGATGCTTCAGTGATGTGGTTACACACTTACAAATGCTAAGTCCAAAGGATAACACTTCAGAGACCCGAGTCCAAGAGCTTCGGCTGGGTGTGTCCCGTGTCAACTGAAGTCTTCCAGACTCGTGCTGGCTATATGGTCTCTTTAAAAAACTTTGAAAGGACTCACTCATGTTGATTTTATGTGTGAGTGTATGTATATGTTCCACATGCGTGCTTGGTGCCTGCAAAATCCAGAAGAGGGCATCGGATCCCCAGACACTGAAGTTACAGATGGTTGTGAACCATGTAGGTGCTGGGAATCGAACCCAAGTCCTCTGCAGATCAACAAGAGCTCTTAAGTGCTGAGCCATCTTTCCAGTCCCTGGCTACCTGGTCTTAATGAAAGTGTTTCAGTTCTCTGAGCCTCACTTTCTCCTCTACAAAAAGAAGAAAACAAACCTAGGGGATCCAATGAGGCCAATCTATGAAAACACATTAAGTGTAGTTCTTGATTTGCTGCCGAAGGGTCTGACTAGTTAATTGTGAAAAAGGCTTTTGACCTGTATGAGTTTGGGTTTTAATATTTTCTTGGTGAGGAAACATCACTATTCACTTAAGGAAATAAAACCCAGACTGTATCCTCTCAAAACTTGTGTGAGGAAAAGGGGAAATTAGCCCTTCTGTCTTCCTAATTAGCAACTTGTGTCACTGATCTCCCTAGCTGGACAAACTCGTCTCCAGACTCTCCACAGGGTAGGCTCTGAGGTCCAGCTGTTAGTGTGCTAATGCAGACCCATGCCAGAAAGGCCGGGCTGTCTTCAGGACTCGCCATGATCATCATGCAGTGATTTGTACAAGAATCTTAGGACTGGGCATGGCAGCGCACACCTTTAATCCCGGCAGCGGCGGCGGCAGAGGGAGGCAGAGGCAGGCAGATCTCTGCGTTTGAAACCAGGCTGATCTACAAAGGGAGTTCCAGGACAACCAAGGCTACACAGAAAAACCCTGTCTCAAACAAAACAAAACAAAACAAAACAAAAGAACCTCAGCCAGGCATAGTGGCACACACAGGCCAGCACTTGGAAGGTAGAGGACAAACAGAACTACATAGTGAGATCCTGTTTCAGGAAAAAAAAAAAAAAAAAAAAAAAAAAAAAAAGGAAGTCTGTGTAGAGCATTTACATTCTCCACAAATGACCACTGGTTCTACAGTTCTCCAGGAAGCAAAGCGGGTTGTCTTTTCTATTCAGTGCTTTAGACTCAGCTCTGACTCCTCTTGAATTCATTTGAACTTCACAGAAGTAAATAAATAATTAATGTATTCTTACCAAAAAAAGAGTGTAAAAGAGAAAACACTGAAAAGGCAAGGTATGTGAGAGGTGAGAGAACAAAATAGATGTGGGCAGGCTTCCGACAGATGAGTCAGGATGCTCCAGCCCTTCACGAGTCACACACACACACACACACACACACACACACACACACACACACACACACCTGTGAGTGCCTCCATCACCATCTGGGGCTGACGAAGGCACCAAGAACATCTTCCAAGCCATCAGGGTCTCTGGGGAAACACGAGTCATTACTCAGTACCATTCCAGGCGGGAAGTCTGGTCTAGCTCCCTTGACTTGGAGACTGCAAGCCTTTGTCATTCGGTGGCTGGAAGTCAGAAGTGGCCATTCAGCTACCTTCCTTGGCAAAGAATAAATGCCACATTTGGCAGAAAAATATGCTCTCAAGAAAGAGAAGCAGAAAATCCTTTGGCCTGGGCTCCAGTGAGAACTCATCTTTGAAAGCCAAGCAAACTCCATCACAATTAAGAACACACCTTTGGAAATGAGGGTCTGGAATTATTTTAATCCAATCCACTGACAATGTGAGCTCATCAATCGTTATAATTAACACATTTGGATGCCTGGTTGGTGAGCAAATGCCATCATTTGTTTTCTTTTTATTTTAGCCCTTTTGAACAAAAAAAAAATTTGTTGATGATGATGGTGTTGTTTCAGAAGGGTTCAGATAAATCTATAGAATAAAAAAAAAAAACCTAAAGATGAGCAAGTGAGATGGCTCAGTGGATAAAGGTGCCTGCTGTCAAGCCTGGCGACTTAAATTTGATCCCCCATACACATGGTAAAGGAGAAAATTGATTCCAAAAAGTTATAAACACACGCGCACACACACACACACACACACACACACACAGAGAGAAGAGAGAGAGAGAGAGAGAGAGAGAGAATAAATGTAATCTCAAAAATCATATATATGCATAAAACTAAAGAGAAAAATACATATTGAGTCAAAGTTTCACAAAACCTCCAGCACATTTTGGTTCTGCATCTTATATCAAATCTTTTCAAATAGTCCTCATACTAAAATATGGGAAATCTATCATTTTGATGATGTCAATGATGAGCTCAACTACCACATGCATATATTTTGTTTAATAGCTTCATTTATTTTAATAACAAAGAGAAACTAAATTTTACAGATGAAAGCTTTTTTTTTTTATGGTTCCAATGCAATTGGGATTTTTAAAAATCTGTGATGTTAACCAATGTGTGATAATGGATGCTCTCAGGGGCCTATTTTAGACATTTTATGCAGCATAAGCCCACATTGAGTAACTACCACCGAGGAGTCACCCCGTTTTAAGAAGACCCATCTAGGGATGAGTGTCTGAGGACCCCAGCCATGGCTCCAAGTGTCCTTTCTCACAGTGGATGATGGCGCTGTGTTAACTGTGGAAATGCTGGAGCAGCAGACTTAGCTCACTAAAGATAAGATCTCAAGGAAAAGGAAATGATTGCATAGCTTTCTTTTCCCTTTGTTCAGAATTCTGCCTACAGCGTTTAATATTTTTGTTGAGAATTGAAAAAATAAATCACAGTTAGTAACTTCAGTTTAATTCTTGCTTGACTCCTTCACTCCGCCACCTCTCTATGGTGAATCAGGAAACCAGAAACTCATCAAAATGAATTTCCATAGGAACAAAAGACACACCACCTCAGAACCTCCCTTTCATCCATGACGCCCCCATTTATTCAGAATATAGAGCTAGCAGAAGAAGAAAAGAAACACATGAAAAGGACATGTTACCCACTGGAAATTCTGGTGAGAAAATAGCCAAAGTCTGAGTCACTACTCTTGGTTTAATTTTCACCAAAAGCCAACCTGCACGGCCATGCACAGTGAATTTTGCAGATACCATCTTCACTGAAGACGCCTGCTCCTGATCAATGGCTGTGTCATCCTGGCCCTTCTGCAGCTGGGCCTGGGGTCTGATCCTGGCACAAGGGCCTGTGTCCTCAGCCAATCAGCAGATGTAAGCACACAGGCCCTGTCAGGTTGACATATCATCCTTTCGACGGTGTCACTGAGTATTAATGTTCAATTATGTGCCCTAGAAACGACCATCATCTTTATGCTGTGTGTGACTCTGGATATGGTGGTAAGCTCAAATGCAAGGGCAGAAATACCCAGTAAATGAGTTATCGGCATTCTGCTTCCTAGCACTGCTATGGCATTGCTGTGGAGTACTGAACAGCAAACCCAGGTTTAATTCCTTTTCTGACAGATGTTTGAAGGTGAACCAAGCCATTCATTCATTCACACACTCATTCATTCATTTTGCTTTAGCGAGCTTGGATGTCAGTAGTCTTATCTATTTAGAGAGACTTCAAATGTATCATCCCAGGTCGCCACAACCACATTGAGGCAACTATCCTTTATATATGACAATGAACAGATCATTATGTGTAAGGTGTCTTTTTATTTCATGAAGCCAGGTGTATGTCATTGACTATCAGACCAAAATGACAATGGTAGACTCCTCTGGAGCAATGTCAAGACCAATTCAGTGTCAGGTTGTAAAGTTAACAGGATCTGTCCAAGGCCAGCACCTTCCTTTCTCAGTGTTGAAGCTGAGCTTCTGACAGAGACCTGATTTGAGAAACATACCTGGGATTATATCCATATTACTGTGAGCAGTGGCTTAGGTACATTCTAAATATGTGGGTTTGTGTTCATTAAAATTAAACAACTCATTTCTCTCAGATATTATTGCCAGGAAAAAAATTATCTGAACAAAGGAAAAATATTATCTGAATAGACAGCCACATCTGTGTGGTTTTCACTGAACTTACATGCAAAGGTTATCAATAACAAGTTTGCAAACTTCTCCTAGGACCAGCACGGAGAGATAATATGCAGCAATTACACGCTAACTTCCTCCAAAAGTGAGATAAAACCTTTAATGCCGGCTCAAATTCATCAGCCTACATATGATAGTACAAGCTTAAGCTGCTCACACTGGAGCTCAGTGGATTTTCTCTGTGGTAGTAATTTTTAAGGAAAGGGGGAAAATGCAGTTCTTTTCCTGTGGAAAGGTATTCACTGAGAATTTATCATTTCACCTTCGTTTTAACACAGACGAGAGGTTGATTGTGGGTTACACTTACGAGGAGTCCTGGGTCCTGGGTGGCATCTCATACTATTTCCGCACTGTGTTCAACTGCACTGGGAAAGTCCTGTAATCTTCTACTCCATTTCCCTTTTCCTTGTTCTGCCTACAACATTCCCAGCAGCTTTCTCCTGTGACTTCCTTCTCCTGTGACTTCCTTCTCCTGTGACTTCCTTCTCCTGTGATGCAGTCCTGTTCCCAGGCACTCATAGATCTGCTTTCCTGCAATTTGCTCTAAGATCCAGGAGGGGAGCAGAGCCCTTCTCCATTGCTCAGGAGCCCCGCCCCCTCCCTCTCTTGGTTCCTACCCTTTGCTAGACTCTTCTTCTCAAATGCTATTGACTGACGGCTTAGATCCATCACCCCAGTTCCCAGCGGCCTGTCGTCCCCTTTGACTTTTATCTCCAAAGATTCCTCCTCTGTGGCCAGATTTGACTAGACAGCAACAAGCTACATGCAAACAATAACAATTTCATGAAAACAGTCGGATTTAATTCTGGGCATAATTGTGTTCAAATTTCCCTTCTCTTGAATTTTAAAAATGGAAAACCAGGCTGGGGTGTGGTGGCACATGCTTATAATCCTAGCACTTAGTAGACCAAGGCAGGACAGTCGTGAGCTAGTCTAGGCAAGGCTAGCAATCTGGGCTATATAGCTAGACCATGTCTCAAAAAAAAAAAAAAACAAAAGTCAGAAAAAAATGAAACCCGTTGCTTTGAAGTTCCTTCGCAAACTGCATCCAAAGTTCAACTGTTTCTATTTCCTTAGGCAACGTCACTCTGACACATCACAATGCGGTGTCCTCCTCCAGATGTCTAAAACAGCTTCTTCCTTCAATGGTCACTGATGACATTCTAGCCCTTACATTAAGATTATTTCCAACCGTTCAGCTTTCTAAAACTCTTGGAGTTTGGTCACTACTGTCTTGAAACTTCCCTCACTTATTTGGTGAAAAAACATTAAGCACCTATGCTTCAGCTCTGAAAATGCAAAGATTAGATCTTAACTTCTGGATAGGGAGGCACTCAAACAAAGATAAGGACTCCGTGGAGTCTCAGCAAGGCCCCAGGGCTCTGGTGGCAGGAGGTACTTCCTCTCCTCTGTGGAGGCCTAGAAGGACTTCCCCAATCAGTGACAGCTGAGATAAGATGTGGAAGAATGTGTCAAGTGGAGAAGGGATCAGGGAGGTGACATACACCAGGCGAGGAGGCAGCCATGGAAGGTGCACAGAGTACAGAGCCACACAGCACCTGTGAGGAAGGCCAAGCCGCGGGCCAGCCTGTGGGAACCGTGTGTAGAAAGGGCAAGGGAGGGTGTAGGCTCTCCAGCAGTTGGTCCACAGTCTTCAGCTTGTATCTGAAGGGCAATAGTGAGGATTTTAAGTGGAAGAAAACTTGGTCAAGTTTTGCTTCTCAATAATCTCTGTCATTGTGAAGTGAAGGGTCAATATTAGAGGCAGGGAAAGCCTGCCTCTTTCTTTCTCTTCTCTGAAGAGACAGAGAAAGCTCAGAGCCTAATGGCAAAGAAAGAAGGGGAAGCATTTAGAAGGAAGAATTGGCAGCCACATAAGGGAGGAAGAATGGGGAATTCCAGGATGATCCCTGCATCCCATGATGACTCCACCAACTGAGAGGGAGATGGAGAGCTAGAACAGAGCTGACACATGGTGACTCCACCAACTGAGAGGGAGATGGAGAGCTAGGATGGAGCTGGAGCAGATTAACATGCGGAATGGAGTCTTCGACTCTTGCCTTTATGTCTTTCTTCTTTTCTTGGGAAGGACCAAGAAATCAGTTCACTCACATCTCCACCTTTGACCATTCCACCCCCATTACAGCTCCTTTGGCCCTTTCTGTAAGTTTTTTACTCCGTGGAGCCTTTAAAAGTAGGTCTTCCCCCCAGCCCCTTTCCTCTGTCAACATGCTCTCGAGCCACGGCTCCATACACATCTCCAGCTTCAGTGGAGGTAAGGAAATGAAAGCTTTTGCCAAGGCATACCAACTTTACCACTGACCCATTTCTCCCAACTCTCAGAAGCACAGCTTCCACCTCTAAATTCCCCACACTCTGGTTCTTCCTACAAACTGCACAATTAGATCCACTCACTTCTCAAAGACCTTAGGAAGCCCCTGATGCACAGGACTTCTCATAGGTTCTCAACAAGCATTTGAACTTGCATAGAGAAACTTTAATGGCCCTATTATAGTATAATTCCATGGTTAAGTTTAACCAAAGTCTATGGTACAGTGCTTTCAAGTGTTTTAGCTGCCATATGGTGGGATTAAGCTAATGGGGACTAGTCTCATCAAATCAAACAAGAATATGGCATTCCTGGAGGAGAGCCAGAGTTCATCCCACCATCAACACAAACCCATCCGCACACACACACACACACACACACACACACACACACACACACACACACCTCATCTAAAATTCTTGTATCAAAACTAGAAACATTCATGGATAATATAAGTCCTACACAGAGGGCCACAGGTCTTGTAGACCATTGCACCATGGTGTTCAAGCTTGAGTGACTGTGGCAAAGCCAGGGCCCCAGTGAGGTCGTATGGATGCCTGTCTCCATTTTCATCCATCAAGTGTGTATGCGAGGCAATTTCAAGAACAAAACCAAGTCATAATTTTAAATGTCAGGTCATGGAGGTAGAGAGCTCCAGGAGGTTGGAAGTTATGGGCTCTGCTTCATTGTATACAGAGATCTCTATTAGATCTCTAACCTTTTCTGCCCCCTTTTGTTCATCTGTAAAGTAGGAATACAATTATTCACTGTAAGATTATATGCAAAATCACTATTTAATAATAACCTTTTTTTTAGATCAAGTGGGATATTTGCTCACAGCCTAATTTTTAAAAAATTCAAATCTATGTCATTTCATGCCATGTGTGGTTGACCTTTGTTTTCCTTAGAAATTCAACCCAACATTTACTCAGTCTCTTTTGAACACTCAAGTGATGAATGTTGCTGAGCGCTTACAGTTCTACTCAAATACGAATAACTTTCAGGGAGTAAGTACTGGGTGCCTGTCATCATGGTAATTGATGGTGTTTTCACTTCAGGGTGTGGGCCTGATACTCACAGGGCTCAATGGGGAAAGCAAATGAATTGACTGGACAAAATCTCTTGCCCAGTACTTCTGATACTCATAACTCATTTCTGCCAAGTGGCCACAGTCTTATCAAGAGGGAATAGCTACACACACACACACACACCACACACACACACACACACAATGGTGAAGTTGATGCACTGATTGGTATCTTTGAGTAAATTAAAATGTGTGGCTTATCATTACAATTCTGTATGAAGGTTGGGTCTTCACTCGGTCTGCAATGAATTATAAATGCTTGCACCAAAACAGAGGATAATCTGCAATGTTATCAAATGCACGTCCCTCTCCCTAATGTCAAAGTCTAGATCCCACGCTGCCCTGAGAGAAAGCATGCCAGGGCACAGGCATACTGTATTTCAAATGGAGATTTTATGTAAGCTTATTTTTATAGTGATTCCAAGAGTAGCTGCTCTGCTTTTCATCTATGCAAACTGGAAATAAAGTAGGCACCCTGCCAGGTCCATGACAGCAGGCCAGACCCAGGCTGCCATGGGTGACTCATACAATGACATCTAAGGGGTCCAGAAAAGAACCCTGACTAATGGCTTTTGGATTCCATGTGACCTTTGATCCTCAATGCCTTAGACCGAAATAAATGACCTAATTCCAAGGAACTACATCAGTATGTGAACCCTAATGAGTGAAAAATGTACCTGCTCCGCAGTGATTAATAGGTACTTGCTGCTTATAATTCCTTCGATCTTAGCCCAAATAGGGTGAATTTACTTGTCAGATGTTCACTGTTGAAAATAACCCACTTTCCAGAATGGGACAAATTTGAGAGTAACAGTGGGTAAGTCGGATTAAGTCCACCCTGGAGCAATCGAGAAATACACACTGAATTCTCCCCAAAACATGTCACTGTCTCAGCACTTACTGATGCTGTGATTACTAACTGACAAAAGCTATCAGTCTCCAGGGCCAGAGCAGGACTCCGGGGACGTCTACAACCAGCTCACTCTTTGCAGTTAACTTCCAGCTCTGGACACCATCACCAGAACACTAAGGGGAGATGGAGGGACATACACCCTCATCTGTAACTAGACCTTCACTGTCACCTTTCCACGTTCCCAGAATGCCCGAGTACACGGTTAACAAGCTAGAAGAGATGATTCTCGTTTCTCTATGACCTTGGCCAAGCAGAAACATTGGTGTATTTGACATACTCATTGAAAACTATTTGACACCTAAGGGGAAGTTGTTACACACTGAAACATAATTGAGGATTGCAAAGGAAACACAAAATACTTTGGTCTGGTTCATACAATGAAAATAGCTGAATATGTTTGGAAATTGGGGTTGGAGGTATAAAAATAAAGGAAAATAACCTTCCTATCTAAAATCTGTCTTTCTACATGTGTCCCTTAGACCCTGGCTAGGCAATGGCCCAACAGAATGGGCATGACCAGAAGCTAGCTAGAAATCCCAAATTGTAGGTGCCTGTCCTTGAATCAGAATTTACATTTAAAAAAAAATCCCCAGATAATTTGAGTGTTTCTTAAAATTTTAAAGTTTAATCTATAAAACAAAACAAAGTACCTTCAAGTTGGCCATAATTTCTATTTTCTGATGTTTTAGAAGGCAGCCTTTAATTTTTGGAGGTTATTCCTTACACTTCCATGAGTTTCTAAATGTACTCAATGTAAGCCTCATGATACAAATACAAGGGGATGCTATGATTATAAATGCCATGCTATGGGGAAATAAAAAAAATCAAGACAGTGTCTTCTATGAGTAATCTAGACAGTCCCTGTTTTGTTTTTTTCCTATCTCATCATCTCAGTAATTTTATGTAACACAGGATCACCTTTACATATGATGCTCAATACCCAAGACAGACTAGGCCATGTCTTCCTGTTCTGAGTAAAGAAGGCAGGGAGCATCAACTGCCTACGTGGAGACAGTAGCAGAAGGCAAGCAGGCCACTGCAAGGCACCTAAATCATACTGTCAGCACTGCATCGGATTTGGATTGCAAAATCCAGCTTTCTTCTCTGATGATCAATTCCACGTGAGCCCGCCTCTGATCTGGTCTTCCTATTCCCAGTAGTCAACAAACTAATATTATGACACAATACAAAATATTTATCTTGAAGGAGGTAATTTTCTTTTCCTGAGATAGGGTCTGACACTATGTAGCTCTGGCTGTCCTGGAACTTGCTATGTAAACCAGGCTGGCCCAGAGCTAACAGAGATCCACCTGCCTCAGCCTCCTGAGGGCTGGGATTAAAGGTGTGTGCCCTTGTACCTAACACCATTAATTTTTCTAAACATGAACAATGGCTAGGAAAGTGAACAGTTCCATGTTGTAACCAACAGGCCTGTCTGTACGTTCCCGGTAGCTGATTTCTCTCTTTAAACTAACTCTAATATGCCACGCCCTGTGACAGTCAACCTATGTGACATAATAAATACCTGTGTTAGTTAAAAATATAAAAGTTAGCATTGGCAGCCCAGGAAACTAACTTAATTGTGACATATTTGAATGTCATTTTTCAGTCTTTGTCCAAATGCTCTGAGTATCTACGCCTTAGTTAAATTTAATTTGGCCTTCATGTAGAGTGTTAGTTCACATATTCACTTCATTGTACACATCGGCTCGAAAACCACCATTTCCACCTTTCCACTCTAGCCCCATGAAGATGTTTCCAAGCAGGAGAAGGTGTCTCCATTGATTTATGGAGCTACTGCCTCAACTGGGCAACCAATCTTCCCCTATAACTATAACCCAGAACAACCTAACTGAAACATATAAATTCCACATACACTTAAAAATATTATTGTCTGTAATTTAATATAGTCGAATGTTTCTAAGCTTACAGCCTTGCATGCAGAAGCAATTTTTCAAGCATTAATACTTAAATGGGTCATAGATACCACATCTGTCATTCTGTCCTGAAGTCTATGAGGCAAAACCAAGACTATGCTGGCCTATTGATTTTTCTAGCATTTGCTTTAATTTACTTAACCATTGA
This sequence comes from Peromyscus leucopus, assembly GCF_004664715.2. Taxonomy (NCBI): domain Eukaryota; kingdom Metazoa; phylum Chordata; class Mammalia; order Rodentia; family Cricetidae; genus Peromyscus; species Peromyscus leucopus. Next base: position 16,181,587 of record NC_051071.1, on the reverse strand, counting down.
GAAATCCATCAGTACATAAAGGGCAACTGTCCATTACTGTCTCATTTGCAGACATTCCTTCCCCTCATTTTTGGTAAATATTTCCCTTCAATTGCTATGTGTTTACAGTGTAAAAATGAATTAGGAAAGTGCGCACACCTGTTTCTGTTCAGTAACGGCTGCACTGAGGTATATGTAACGTGCTTAAAGATAGAATAAATATCTAGACATTATTACATCTGTGTGCAAAGGGTGGTAAATTAGATCCTAATTACATTAACAGGGATTCTGCCTCCCAGCTTAAATTTTACATGAGCACTCTGCGAAGCTGCAAAGGCTCTGCTGTGGTTTCTTTATGAGCTGGTGATTACAGCTACTTCCTATGCGGTCACTAAATATTCTGTTTACAAATAAATGAAGAAGCTTAGAGCCAACTTGCCAGGGTAATAATCTATTTTTTGCTCCCCCTCCCTCGCCTTAACAAACCCTCTCCACACACGCATGGCAACAATCAGGAGCCCTGCCTTCATCTAATTACTCCATCACATAATTTCACAAATTGCCTTGTCACTAGGGAGCCAAGTGCAAAACACGCTCACAGTGGGATCTCAGGCAGCAGCTTCCATTTACTACTCATTCCTTGTTAAATTAAACATGGAAACACCAGTTGTATGAAAGAAGTCAAAAAGAATGCTTGCAAAGGAACCAGACACGTATAGCTCCTATTTACCATTTCACCAAATATGTGGCTGGCAACAGGCATCTCGAGCGAGAGGATCCACTCGCCTACCCCAGGTTTATTTCAGTGTAGCTTGTCCTAGTCACCAAAAGGCTGGGAACAAATGGGCTTGTCCAGAAAGGAAACTCCATCACCGGCCACCAGAAACATGGGCACCTCAGAAAGACGTGATATCCTCCAACCCCTCTATTCATTATCCCATCTGCTACGTGAGATGCCTGCCCCTGATCGCCAGGAGAGAGTGCATCTGTAGTAGATGAACGACTCTAAGTCCTTTGAAGGTATAAACAGCACGCCACAGATCTATTCTGGCTAGAAAGACAGACCCAAATTCCACTAATCTTCAAAAATCCTCAAAAACAAAGTTCATCAATCACGTTCGCCGCGCAGTATTAGGTGTTTCTCTTTTAAGCACTAATGCTGCACATGTTTCTGAAACACATCAAGATAAATGCTCCTTCATCACAGGACAGATGTGGGTGGAAGGCAAGAGTGTACAGCCAGTGACATTACTAGAGGGAGTGAACCTGAGGTTACGCTCCTGGAAGCTGACATTTTTATATCAACAACTAAACACAGCCACTGGTAATTAAAGGTATTGCTTTGTGACTCAAGAGCCAGCGGGGTCAGGTACCGTTTTCCATCACAAACCAGTCCTTTATGCATGTAGATTTGCCAGCATTATCTGCACAGGGAGAAGGAGACATTAACAGCAGCTGTCTCTCTGCTTTTACACTGAACATTCTATTCATACAGACAGGTGGAGTAATTTAAAAGCCAATGCGGTGCAATTTCAATGTGACTAATGTCACTGCTGACTAAAATGCCACCATTACCACTGTTTATGGAAACATTACTAAAATTACATTTTATTCATAAGAATTTTAGGATTCTGGTTATTACTAGCTTTAAAATGATCAGCCCTCGGTGTCATACCCCAGAGCAGCAGCTTAATTCTCCAGGGTTTCAGCAGCCTTCTCTGCTGAGAAACGGCCATTGGAGGGTATGTTCAAGAGCAATCCGCACTGCATAAGCAGTTCCTTCTATCTCCATAAAGAAATTAAAGGCATAGCTCTTTGGCGTCCTGACCGGGTGTCAGGCGAGAAAGAAAAAAAGTCTTCAAGGAGCTGAATTCTCTGTTAGAGGGTTAGGTAGGATCTGCATGAGAGAAGATAGAGTCTTTTCCCCCGGAACCACCCTCAGCCATGGGCAGAAGGAAAGATGAGCAGTTAAACTGTGTTTAAAATCTGAAATTCTCAAAATCCATAAATTACGAAGATTGTCATAAAAGAGCCTTGTCTCTTCATCAGGGTAAGTATGTGTGGGAGACAATCCAGGAAAGAAAGAACCATCCATGACCCATAGTCACCAGGAACCATCACACTACACTTATAATGTCTTGTGCCAAATTCCCTAACTCATACTTTTATGTAAAAATATACCAATTAGTTATCTATGACACGAGGTTATATTTACACCTTTGAACTTCCACAATGCAACAGTGCAGTTTGATTTGGCTTGTGTTTAAGAGAGAACTCGGTGGAACAACATAGAAATTCGCATCAGGAGATCCTAACCCAAGCTCAGTGAGTGACCTGAGACAAGTCTCCTGCCACCTCGCAGTACTGTCGCTGAGTCCAGTGCCCATGGAAAACATCCCACTACAAATCCCCACAAAATATGCATTATAATTTATTCAGACCATTGATCAATTATTTCTTCAGCTGCTCAAAAGACAAAGTGATCCAATGCCAAACTAATCAATAAAGCAACACCATGAAGGGAAGGGGGGGAGGGACAATCCTCTCTCTCTCTCTCTCTCTCTCTCTCTCTCTCTCTCTCTCTCTCTCTCTCTCTCTCTCTCTCTCCCCCACCCCCCCTGCTCTGTTGCTGTTTTCAAGTGAAGTCATTTCTGTGGTGTTCCTCCCCTGTAACATTTGGAATGTCAGAATTATTCCTAAACTGTTGTAAACTGGCCTGGATGATTTTTGTGGGCTTTTTTTAGAATGAGTGTTTACATGAACAGATGACCTTCCTGGCCTCTGGGTTTCTCCAGAACTTCCTAAGACACCAAATTCTCAGGGTCATTTTTGTCTTAGGACAATGAAAGCTCTTGGGTGGTTCAGGGACTCCAGGAACAATAAAATAACAGCTGACCACTAAGATACAGAGACCCAAACAGCAGATTCCAATAAGGGTTAAGTTGGGATAAATTGCCTTACTCCTTTTTTTCTGGAGATAATGCCGAGACATTCACATCCAAGTAGTTAGCAAAAATCTCCATTAACATTATTCCAGTTAATATAAAAGCAGGTCATTTGAATCTCCTTTAACTGCCAACCAACTTAGGGTATTAATGTTTATACACTTCAAAGTTATGTAAAGGCCTGTCTTTAGATAACACATCTTGTACTGGAAGCCATGGCCACTGTGCAGTAGTTGCTGGGTGGGGATGTTGAGTTTCAGTTGTACCTCCAGAAAGCAAGGGCTGAAGGGGCTCTGAAATGTCAGAAGCCTTCATTGCATAACCCCTCCAGCCCCAGAGGTTCTCCACTGGCCTACAAGAGTCTGAGGATCCCAAATGAGTTCTTCAGAATTCCTTCCCTGGTTTGCTGGGCGTTGCTTTGAGGTTCCGGTAGGAGTTAGGGAATGGGGGAGGGTTGCTGCTGTTGTGTGGATTTGGGGTTTTGTGTTTTTGAAATGCTGAATCTAGGTCCTTATCTATGCCCAGCAGATTCCTTACCACTGAGATCCTTCCCTAGCAGGTGACTTTTTTGAGAGCTGATCTGGCTGTGCAGCTCATTCAAGCTAGCCTCAAATCCTCTATCTTCCTGCCTCAGCCTCCGGCTACTGGGATTGCAAGCATGAGCCACCATCTCTGGCTGTACTGTGAGCTTGACACTGAGACCAGGCCTGAGCCCCTGCGCTCAGAGATGCCCGTGTTAGAAGCAATCATTTTGGTGGAAAGCTAAACAATCATTCGTTACATTACTCAATTGGAGCATCAGTAAAATAAAGTTTGCAACCTCAAGTCATTCAGTATAACTCTAGTAAGCTTCGGTCATGATGAAGAGGGCTTGTGATCCCAAAAATAAGTCTTTATAATATGGTTTCCATAATTTGGTTGGCTGTTGGCACGGGCTATGTGACAGCTATTATTGGATGCCAACTTCAAACACCTGGGAATCTCAATTGAAGAGCAGCCTCCATCAGCTTGGCCTGTGGACACATCTGCAGATATCTCCTTGATTGCTAATGAGTGTAGGAAGGCCCAGCCTACTGAAGGTGGTACCATCCTTTAACAGGTAGGCCTGAGCTGTATTAGAAAGGTAACTAAGCATAAACCCAAGAACAAGCCAGAAAGCAGCACTCCTCTGTGGCCTCTGCTTCAGTTCCTGCCTCCACATTCCTGCCTTAAGTTCCTGCCTTGACTTCCATCTGTGAAGAACTTTTCCTCCCCAGGTTGCTTTTGGGTTGTGGTCTTTATTCTCAGCAATAGATGTGAACAGGTTGACAAACAGAAATGGAGAAATTAGGTAACTGAATGTGATTATTTAAAAGACTCAAAGAAGCAAAATGAGTCACTTTTCCTCATGACTGGTAGTAAGGCAAGGGTTTGAGATTTTGTCCTGCAGAGAAATGCACATACAACTATATTACAAAAATAAACATGTGTATACAGTCATAGTCACAGATTGAGGTATGAAGAGGATGTTACCAGTTATGTCAAATGCAGCATTCTAATTTGTGACATATAGTTTTACTTCTTTCCAAACAACCCAAAGTAATCTAAAGCAAAGCATAACAAAAATTACCTTTCGAAAACAAAACCAACAAATGTTGCCCTTAGTTGAACCTCTATTTTGGGGGGCAAAGTACCTTCCAGGAATCTTATCTTTCCTGTTCGCTTTGCTTGTTAGTTGGTCAGACCTCCTTGAGACAAGTTCTCCCCATGTAGCCCAGGATGGCCCATACTCTCTAGTAGTCCAGGTTCCCCTCAGACTTTTAATGCTTTTGTCCCTGTCTGTAGAATACTGAAGTCCTTGGATTATGGCTTCTGAGACCACTGCTGGCTTCTAGAACTCTCAAGCCCTGAGAAACTAATGAGTTGGGCTTATATAAAACAGAATTCCTAAAGACTAGATTGAGTTATTTTAGAAAAAAAAAAGATAGATTCACACATGGACATGTGGTATCCCAATTTAAATTTAATTTCTCTAAAAGCTAAATTGAGGAGGAGTGGTTAAATGCATATTCATTGACCAAGTTTAATATTTTATTTGAGAAAATATATTGTCATTAATTGGAATAAAAAAGCAGCCATGCTGCTGACATGGGCTTTGAAGTCTGAACGATGGCTAGAGTTCAATCATGTGCATAGCCACAAGCAGCCTAACAACGTGAGCTCACGTGGACACTTATTTAAAACTAAATCTTTATCTAATTAGCCCCAATTAACAGTACATCAGAGGGGTTAGGGGTGTGGCTCAGTGGTAAGAGCACTTTCCTGGCATGTGCTGGCCCTGGGTTTGAGTCCTAGAATCCAGAAAGAAAAAGTGTTTGCCAAGAAACCAAATATCATGTGTTTCTTTCTTAGCTTTGGGAATGGAAGGAAATTTTAGAAATATTGCTAGCTAGACCCTACAAAAACTTGCCCAGAGAAGGGACAAGCATCGGTGAAATCCATGAACCGCCTGACAACAAACGTCCGCGTCGCAGCTGGAAATGAGCACGGGACACCCTCCTACCGGAGCCCTGTGTACCTGTTGTGAAGTTGCTCTTGGGTTTTCACTTTTGATTGTTTTTCCTTTTCTGTCTCCTCATCAGCGGCCCATAATTACCCCGGGTCAAAGGGGCACAGCTCGGAGTGGGCAAGAGAGAACAGGCAACGGGAAGAGGTGGGGAGAGGCTGGGTCACTAATGGCCTCTGGGGCAAGGACTTGAAGACGGGACTGTGCTTCCCCTTTGATCTTCTAATTCACAATGATCATTAGTATTAACTCCAATTCTTCTGGGTGAAGAACTCCAGCTGTAGCCTTTTCAGTTTACCTGACCTAAGAAAATTCATCACCCATCCATTAGGATTTCAGTAACTACCTAAGCAAAAGAAAGCAGTTGCCCCAGAATCTGTTACCCCCCATTCTATCTTCATGACTGAACAGAGTTTATATGATGCATACCACAGAATAATTAGGGCATTCCCATTCCTCCAATAATTAAATAATCCATTCCATTTTCCTCCTGAGACAGATGATTCCCACTTGGATGAGAAGCAGTCAGGGTTCTTATGTAATCAGAGGTGGAATATGATGCCTTTAAAGCAGCAGCCATCTCTTGAGATTTGCCGGCTGAGCCTGAGTTAGTGCCCGCAGAACCTAGCTCTGGTCAGAGGAAGGGCAAGTCCATGGGAAAAGGAATGACCGCAAAGTTGCGCTTCTGTGTTGAAAAGACTTGATTTTAAATGTGGCCCATGGACATCTCAAAGGAAAAGCTCTCACTCCTCCCTACTAGTGTTGAAGTATAGCAGTTTAATATCTGCAGATAACACACCATGGTTCATATCTGTAATTCCAGCACTCGGGAGGCTGAGGCAGGAGGATTGCTGCAAGTTGTGAAAAGAAAATTAAAATTCTGGGTTACAAATATGTCTCAGTAGTAGGGGGCTGGCTTAGCCCACGGCAAGGCTTCACCCAAGGTTTCACCCAGGCATCACAGACAGACAGATACACACACACACACACACACACACACACACACACACACACACACACATCCTATCTAACTGCTATAACTACAAACCACTTCCTTTGGCCAGGCACATAAGAATGAAAGTGGTCTGAGGTTGGTTTAGACCATATTGCTGCAGTTCTTCGTATTACCCTGACTGACATCTCAAGCAAGCTTTCACAAATACAGATGACCTGCCTCTCTGCCTTCTAAAAACTGCCCTACTTCCTTCAGAGCTGGTACGACAGGCTAAGAATAGTCACTGCTAAGAAATAAAAAAGTGAGGAGAAAAGAAAATGTCACCAAAAGCTCCCTGTGTAGATACCGACCTGCCTGCTGACCCCTCTCTTACCTTGATCAACAGAATGAGCCATAGGGACATCAATTAGAACTTTCCCACTGCAACAACTAATTGCAGTGTTTAGAGATCGGCACTTCCAGAACTGTTAGCAAGACTCTGACACTGAGATCCTCCAATGGACCTTGTTATCAAGATCAGAACCAATGGACAACATCTGTCTCTTCTAGAGCAATCAATTCCCAGTCCAATTCCATTTGCTCCATGCGTAGAGTGGCGGCCCCGCAGGGCACTTTTCATCTAATAGTGTTTCTATGGAAACACCACTCTCAACCTGGAAGATTCTACAAGCCCTCACACTGGCTGTATCCACATGAGAGGAAAGTCTTATAAATCAGAAATTGAGGCATGAATTTGGTCACACACATATGAAAAAAATTTTCCAGGCTAGATGTTCACACACAGACACACACAAAAATAAATAAATAAATGAAGGAAGGAAACAAACACACGTAGAAAATACATGTCTTTTATTCAGAAACAGCGTTGGTAAGGCTTAACCTGAGGGATCCTCAGATCAGTGGAAGGACTGGGAGTCGGGAAGACTGGCTGCCAGTTAAAGCCAAGCATTGGCCTTTGAGAGCTTTCTCCACCTGGGTCTGTATCTCCAACATCCCCACTTCCTCCCAGCTTTCAGGATGCCTGGGACACACAGAGGCTCCAAGCAGGAAAACACAGTCACTTCACATTCTAAATAAGACCCTCATTAACCACTTTTCTATCTAGGTTACATTTTTAAAATGTGCTATGATCGGGCAGGGAAACAAAAGAAGAAAAAAAGACTCTTGGGTTTAACCTGAAACGTTGTATTTAGTGCTTTTCCTTAGTCCAGGAGTCCCCTGACATATCTCTATAACACAGTATTGTAAACAAAAATGTGGACTGCCAAGCACATCCAAGGGAAGTCCCCAACCCCAGCAGGCTGTTTACTGTGAGGGTATGTCCTGGAGGAGGGGAAATACCTTGAGGTGACCTAAGTCCCAAACCGAGTCTGACTCATGAAGTATCAAGTCGTTTGTAAGTGTGTGCAATGGTTTGTGTTCAGTCAAACACAAGCATCTCCATCGATAAATGCTTCTATGTCCTTCCCTCCCCGCTCTCCTTAACCATCTAAATCTTGTCACTCATCCTTTTCTCTCGCAGGGAACTGTTTCTTTTAAGAGATTTTCCCTACTTAGCGACACTGACAAACGTTCAGGAAGTCTAAGCTGGGGGATTGGCTGCACTGAAAAGTCTGCTCACTCCGTAGTCACCCCCGCTTTGACTTGTCTCCTTCCCTCTTGTGTTTACTCTACACAGGAATGCGCAGGTTAGACCGCTGGAGTCCGGGAGTCCGAGAACCAGCCATCAGCTCTCTGGACTAGGAACACGGACTGCTGATTAAACCTACCTGTGGCTAACTAAATACCAAGGCAGTTTCCGTCCCTTGCAGCTGGGTACAAAGCCTTTTCTATGCTTTGACACACAAATGCTTGAAAGCCTTTTCAGCTTTTAAACTGAATAAATTCAATAGAAGGATCAGTCCATTTATTTTAAAAGAATGGGAGGGGGGGAAAAAACCCCTAGCAACTTACTTTCTACAAGGTATTCCAGGTTTTTAGACTATGCCTTTTGGTATTTAAGAAAATTTCACTTACAATTTGCTAATAAATGGTCATTGCTATTTTAGTTAGCCAGAGTTTCGATCACTCTTTTATGTAGAGCAAGACTTCTGAATGGAGTTTTCAGATAAATTATATTAATCACGTAGAAATGACATCATCATTTACAATGTGTAACAGTCTTCCTAAGGAAATGTCTCTAAAGAGATACTCCTCTAGAAGTAAAGTTACCATAGGCTCAGTATTAACATGTAGCAATACTCTTTCAAATCGACAGTTTTTTCCATAGAATTTACTGGAATCAACTCCTGACTGTGACTCTGCTAAAGTTTCCCAGACATTCCCTCTGTAAGGATTATAAAAGAAGGGAAGGGCATTTCTTGAAAATGGAAATCCATTTGTTCTTTCCATCACAGGGACGGTGGGAGGATGCTCACTGGGGAAGGAAAGGGCAAAAAATCCCACATCCCTTAGCTTTGCCTTAAGATGATGTCATCATCAGAGTAGCCAACTGGCTTTTGAGAAATCGCTATGATCGGAATTTCTACAGGAGTAGACGGTACTGGAGTGGGTCAGGGTGTGGAAGTCCCCAATAGAGACTTCAATGCAACTTCCACAGACGTTCACAGAGAGCCCCAGAAGCCTGGAGAAGGGACTTCCCTTCCAGGACAGTGACCCAGGTCTCCAGAAACCACACAGCTCGTGAGTAATTTCCATTACAATTGTCCCAGTAACACACAGCTCAGATAAGCATTGTGCTTTAGGTAAAACTGTGCTATTAGGAAGGATTTGGTGTCTGATTTTTGTTTCTTTTAGACAATATCACTCTCTGCAAGGTTCTTCACAAGGGTACAACCTGGGAAAACTGGCAGGTGAGTTACATAGCTCGTCCCTGACTCTCCTGATTCTGTCTGAACCAATATTTGATGATATTTTATTCAGGGCCATCTCAGCATCAAGCCTCCCCAAAGCTCCTTCTCTAGCCGAGACGGGAGCTGGAGCTATTTCTTTTTCCTGTTAAGATATGAAATAGCAGTAGTTTGGTTGGAAGTTCAGGGCCATCCTGTTTGCACTCTTACTGCAGAGCAGGCCAGCTGGTTGGCTCTCAGAATGAACTCGAACCCTGCATGAGCACCCTGACGGACTATCACCCCTTCTCTAATGGGTGCTTTCCTCATAGGCCCTGGACACCACAGTCCTCCCTTCTAATTCAACAGTGGTTGACAATCATCAGTTGGTGAGTTACACAAGGCAGATCACAAAACATTTACCTAAATGCAATGAATTTCAGATAAGTAATGACCAGGATCAGACTTAAAGAAAACCCAATATGTTGTCAAAATCATGGTGTCGAAAACCAGCAGCCTCCACTCCTAACCATCTCATGGACTTTATTCAGAATGCTCAACACTGTCTGGGCCGTGTTTTGGACCATGGACAATTCAGATGAAAGAAGAGAAAACTGTTGTTTTCAGTTGTTGCTAGTGCTCTCAGCTTTGAGTTTATTCACCAGGGCTGAAGAATATGGATTAATTTCTCTCCAGAGCAGCAGAATTAACGTTGCCTTCGGATACTGCTGGGTACGTCCCTTTAGACCAGACCCAGTCATGAGGAACATGGCTGGAACAGTGGGCAAGGGCATAAGAGCTGCCGGGCCCTGGGCTTCCATGTTTAGGGGGAAAGGCCTTTAAGAAAAGTAACCTAAGTTTAAAAGAGTGAGTCTATTGAAGCCAAAGTCACAAATTTATAACCTCCATTCATCTATGTAGCTCTATTTTAACCTGTCCATATTCATCCATAATATTGAAAATGCCCTGGTCAACAATTTTACTGATTTTCAGAATATTATTTTATCCATAACTTCTCATTTTGGCTTCTTTCTTGAAAGTCATTAAAACCACATACACTTACAAAATATCCACCAAAATATTGTGATTATAAATATTTTGAGCATAAAATTCATTCAGAACAATACCAAACCAAACAAATCCCCTGTTGGCATAAAAGCCCCGAGTCTCCAGCTTCTCACATCTCCAGAATTCCTGCAGTGAAAATAGCAGTACTCACACAGACAATATAAACTGCTACTCTGCTTGAAGAGTCCCAGGGGACTGCACAGGAAGAGCTGCCTCTATATTGCTGTTTTCCTTTACAGTTCTAAATGCAGGGACAACTTTCACTGGGGGGCTCTGACTCACTGCACTGTCATAATGGAAGGGTCCATTCAAGCCGCTGGACAGCAAATTGCATGATCATCTTGCCATCAAAATAGAGTTGACAATTTTTCAGACCATTCACTACAAAGGTCCATTAAAGCACTCACTACAGATAATATCTATGGGGTGGGTTCTACTTTCTTCTTAGAAAGCTTAGTTACTAACTTGAGTAATTCGGAATCACTTTGAAAAGCAATGTCATTAATATACATACTTAAAATCACAAGTACTCAGGGATTACCAAGCCTTATAACTTATGAAAATTAACAAAATTACAATCATGAACTTCACATGAAGCTCCTGATTTAGGGTTTGGGTCTAGGAAGTAAGTGTCAGCCCTTGGTTAAACACTGGGAACACAGTGATGCTTGACGTCCAGGGGATCATTTTTCTCTACCAAAACTGGTTCATTGTCCATATTTAGTTTACATATGTCATTTAGAGTCCACTTACTGTTAGATGCTGGAACAGCCACGCCCTCATGATATTGGTGGCTACTTTGGGAAAGATGCCACGCTTTTTGTGACGCTTTTTGTCCTTATCAGGGTCATCATCGTCACCTGTGCTGGGGGAAGCTACACTGTTGTCCAAGCCATCACCTGCAAACATAGTGAATCAAATTTTGACTGATGCTACCTTAACACACTTTATTCAAATAGAATGCCTTTGGATACAAACAAAACCAAAAGAGCAGTTAAATGATTACTAGTTTCTTTGGTACTTTAATTTTATTCCAAGACAAAGAGAAAGAACAAGGTCTCAGCTCAAAAATAATCACGTCTAAAAAAGAAAAATGTCTTCCAAAGATCAGTACTAAATGCAAAAGGAATGGAGGGAAATAGCCATCTCTGGAGTGGCTTTGTTGCCATGGTAATTATTCCATTGTGGGTAACACCTATACTGGGGAGTTCCGTGTGGTGGCACTGTTACTGGGGATCTCTGCCTGGGTATTTGAACCCCATATACAGTCGCTGACGTCAATTGGTGAGACAATGCATTTAATACAGCAACTACTGCCACAGGTGATCTATCTTAAGATTGGTTGGAGAAGGGTGGAGAAAGGCAGGCAATCCATCACATAAGCAATTTGCCATAGAATGCTTCAAAGGAGAGATATAAAATTGTTCTTAGTGCAGCATCAAGTTTGGTACGGGGAAAACCCCTGACATACTTTTTAATTCAAAAATAATTACTATTGAAATAAAATAAAAGTAGTGCTGGAATTATATTGCACTAATAATCTGGGCAGTTTCTAAAATATCTTCTTAAAGTATTGCACACTGAGATGTCACCTGGTAACATATTTCTAATGGATCCCATTTTTCTGTTGGTTTTGTTATAAACACTTGAATTGTTTATTTTAGAAAATATTTCAGCTCTGTGACTCAATAAAATGACAATACAGCTTTCCTTTAATAATCCCATACTTGACAACATGAGAAAAAGAGTGTTACTCATATAATCACAGGAACAAAAGTAAGTCACAAGATCTAAATTAGAAATACCTATTTCTGATCCTTGCAGGAAAGTCGAAGGACAAACAACACTGGACTAAACCCACTACATTGATGAGTGGCTGTGCCTCTGACACATCATCTTCTCACCAGGGAACTACCTGAGGCCCTCTGGCCTGTCTGTGAATTTAGAAATAAGTTTCTAGAAATGGACAGACTGATCTAGGCCCAGAATGAAGAACTTCAGTGGCTAGGCTTAGAAATGCAGTAATGACTACACCCCAGGGCACACTCATCCCATTAAATAAGTCGCTGGGAACCTGTGGTCCAAAGAGCTTGACGCTTTGGTAATACAATTTGCCTGATAACCACCTGTTGGAACTCATCAGAGTTTCTTTCCTGACTTCACCACCTCCGTGGCATGTTTCTACGCTAGGTCCTCAGCGCAACCCGAAATCTCTGTTTTGATTTTGCTTATTCTAATCACCTATTGTAATTACATTGCAAGGAAGTCTTCAGTTTTCTTAACTGTTCTCTCAGGAAACCCACTCCTCACCCCTGTAACATGAAAAGCGACCCTCCCCCCTAGCATTTCTCAGTTGCCTTGATGTGTCCTGAGATAAACTCCATCCTGTGTGGAGCAGATGGAGTCCAACATTTTGACTTGCAGTAGAGCTACGCCACACCATGCGCTTTGGCAGAGCTTTTATAAAAATTCTCAATTTTAGTGCATTAAACATCTATAAAGTTGTGAGAGTTGTCCAGCCTCATAGAATGGGTTCTCCCTAGAAAAGATCACAAAGTCTCCCCAGCTCCAAAGCCATCAGCCAACTAAAGAAGAAGGTCCTGTGTTTCAAGGTCACATGGCTGGATACACTGATGTTGGGGGCCCCAGTGAACCAGATGACACCCACACACCTAAGTTGATGCTGCCTGCTCTTTATTTGCATAGCCAAGTGCTTTATGAGAAATCCCCTTGGGTTTGCCTAATAAATTCTTTGAAAGTCCAGTATTTAAAGAAGCTCTTCTACAGAGAAGCAATTCACCACATAAAATAACAATTCATTAAAGAAACATGAGAAAAGAAAACAACTCCACGCCATTTAAATTTGCAATAGCTAATCCACTTGTGATATGCAGAGGGTGGCCAAGGAAAAGAAACATATGACCCGATCAGTGATTAAAAATGAAAAGCTTCTAACCTAACAATACTGTTTTCCCCACCTCTCCATGATAGGTTTCCACCTTCACAAAAATAGCCTTTTTATCCACCTCAAACCCCTTCAGATTAATTTAGCAAGCAATGCCTAGTGCCCGCCTAAGAGAGAATTCATTGATAATTTATGGAAATATCTACCATAATCCAGTGGAGATGACTTTTTTCCAGCTTTGTGCATTAATAGATAATCAAGGCCTTCAAGCAGCCTTAGTTTCCCATTACCTCGGGCAAAAGAATTCCTGAAAGCGTGCCTTGAGGGCACCTGAATTATATACTCCATTAGGAGAGGGAGGCTTTCTGCATTCCACGGGTAACACTCCCCAGAACCTTTCCTGTTTATTTCTGCTGTATGAAAGCAGAAGCATTAGGAACAGAATTTTTTAAGTGAAGACTTATGTAGATACAATGGAGAAGCCTTTCAGGCGGGAGCCAGATCACCCCTTCAGTCCCTGGCAGTGACCTCTCCTGAATAAAAGGTTTCTGTTACATCATTAGCTCAAGCCAAAAACAGCCCCGGCTTAATGCACAGTTTGTTCTTCCTACTGTTTTTAGGCAAATACAGCTACTTTACTCCCATCTGGGAGGGAAATTACACTGCTGGGCTGTAATCTAAGACAAGATTTTCATTGGAAGCAAATGCTTTCAATCCAGTGTAAATACTGGTGCATGTTCAGAAAGCCTAAAACAATAAACCTTGCTCCTTCCCAACACGGTTAGGGAAATGGAGAAGATGGGGGCCGAGAAGAGCATAATAAAACAGAGTATTCTAAAAGCAAACACTTTCATAGATTTTAATAAATTGTTTAACCTCTTCCACTTTCTAGAATTGAAAATTGATCTCCCAGCGTCTCGACCTCAGAGGAGAAGTCTAAATGGTCAATTGTACCTTTAGCATTTCAATTCACTCCGCAATTTGATACAGTCACCTCGATGCGGTCTCGGGAGGATTTATTTCCTTTTTTTTTAATTTTTAAGATCACTACCCGAACTTGGAGCACCGGGGCCCTGACCACACGGCAGCAGGGCAGCGGCTCTGCAGCCCATTTGTAAAATGTCAGCCGCGACTCCGTTCCCGGTGCTGACTTCTCCTGCCGCCAAATGAAGGCAAACTGAAAAGGTGGAAATAATCATAAAAATGATGCTACTCCATAAACAAGCTTACGGCCTCATTAGGGCAGCAGTGGGCTCCAGTGGGTGATTTATGCCCGTTTTGCTGATGCTATGAGGAAATGCCACAGGGCGACTTTAGCCGACTGCTAATGGTTTCTGACAGCTTCTTAGCAACTAGTGCAAGCAACGCTGTGGCGTTTGCTAGTGACAGAAACCGAAAATGTCATATTATCTGCCCATGTGTCATGAAGTCCGTGTGGCAATTAACTAGCAGGCCAGTGACTGAGGGGCCAGAGGCTCCTGAAAATGGCCTTTGGCTATGCAGAGGCAGCAACGGCTGCCTGCGTGTGCACACTGCTGCCCGTATGCAATATTCTAATGTAGAAACCCACTCCTGCAACTTCCCAGGTTCTGATAAGAGTGGGCCAGGCCACTCACATTCCTTTCTCTCCCTCACCTACGTGACTCTCTGGGCATAGGCTCTGATGCTAACAGAAGACTCCAGAGGATTCCGCCTTGCTCTGATTAATTGGCGGTACCTGGCTCTGTGCTTTTGGACGCCGCATTCGAAGGTGCTAGCTTTTCTGCTCTCTCACAGATTAATCTAAAAGGATTGAAGATCACTGAAGCAGACTCATTGCCTGTCAGACTGCAAGAAGCAAAAGAACTCTGCACAGCAAAAAAGATACTAGTCTACCAACACCAGGCTTCTAACAAGCAGGGAGAGACTCTTGGCCACACTTTGCAGTTTCCAAGCTATCAAAACCACGCACTATATGTCAAACTGTCAAACCTTTCAGCGTGGGCCATTTGCCCTTTCAAATAATATTTAAGGATTGTTTTTACAAAATTTTATAGGCCATGGTCTAGCGAAAGAGGCCAACCAACAACGAAAGGAATTTGTACTACAATTCTCCTGTGGACAGTCTCTGGGGAGACCTGGGCCTATCCCTGTGGAGCAAGGCAGGTGACCTGTGGCAATTCCCAGGCTGCCAGAGAGCTCAGATTTCAAACCCACTGAACTCAAACATCCCAAGTCTCCTATTTAAGCATGCCTAGGCATTTAGACTCTGCTATCTCCTGCCTTTCAAGGCAGGATAAAGCAGCATTTATTGTACTCAGACTATTCAATAGGTCACAGTGGCCAGGTCAGCAGGGAATTCCTCTACAGACAGGTCCAAGCTCTGCTCCCCCTTTCTTTTCTTTTTTAACTATTTTCCCCTTTTCCTCCTAGGACTACCATTCCCCAAAACCTACTAGAAGGGAAGCAAAAACAAAACTCCAAAAAGAGCCTAAGATTTAGACCCCAACTGATGGGAACTCCACATGTCAGTGGACTGTCAGGTAAAAATCAAGTGTGACAGAGGCAAAAGTCCTAAAGACAGAAGTGAACTTTCAACTGTGGGGCACATGCAAGTGAGAGGTTGGGACCCCCTTGTTTTGCTGGAAGTTGCCAGACAATCATAGATTCGAGAACATTTTCATTTACAATTTTGTGTGGAGACCCCATAGTTTGGGGTCATAGCCTATTCCTTTACCTTTCTTCTCTTGTGGTGTTTAGGAATAACACTGCCTTGTCCTCAGAGAGGTACCTAGGTTCAATAACCAATGTCATTGGTAATTGTAGCTTTCAACTTTGGGGAAATTCTGTTTTGTCCAGAAAAATGGTCTCACTTCAAAACCAACTGAAGATGACTCAATCTTCCTGCAGAGGGGATCATTGTGATATGTTGTGACTGTGGACAGACAGAGCAGGACATTAAGGGCTTCCCTTTTCTCTTGGATCTTCCACAGTAAATCTACAGAGGGAAAAAGAAGGTGCCCCTCATCAGGATGACTCCAGCCTCCCTAGACACGGGTGCAAATGCCTCATCAATATGGAAAGGGTAGGTTTCTTTTCAGTGGTCGAGTGTGCCTGGTGCCCAGGAGTGTCAGAAAATGAAAAACCTCACCCCCAAATCCACTTCTCTGGATCCTGGGATACCCAGTTTCCCAAAAGTCAGGTAGAATAACGCCTCTGTGTTATGTTAAGAGGAAAAATGGCAACATTTATGAACACTTCTTCCTCAGAAATGAGCTAGAATGCTTCAGAGATCTTCAGGAGTTGTACTTATTTGTCTTCATTTCAAATGCACAAGAGCTGCCAGAATCATTTTTCTGAATTACACATCTGATCATTACCCCTGGCACTCACAGACTGTCCATGGTACCCTTTGCCCTTAGGATGGAGGCCATAGCTTTTAGCCTGGCATGGAGGGACTTTCACAGCCTCTTTCCCAAGTGTGCTTTCAGCAAAGACTTTGCCCAGACTCGGTATGCTCAGGCACCGACAACCTGGTCCTGAGCCTGTGGGAAGCTCTCTCTCAGTCTCTCTCTCTCTCTCTCTCTCTCTCTCTCTCTCTCTCTCTCTCTCTCTCTCTCTCTCCCCACCTCGCCCCCGCACTCTGCGGCTCTCAGCTCTTCATGATTCTTGGGCTTGTTCTTTCACTGAAGCAGGCTTCTCTTCCTTCCTCCAGCACTGTGACAACCTTCTTGGTGACCTTTAAGGCCACGTTCTACCGCTATCTCCTACACGAAGCATTTCCTGGACTCTGGCTGTTTTTATTTTTCGTTACATATCCACCACTCCCCGCCAACCACCCAATACATCATACTTCCCTAAGACCACTAACTTTTAGACATGGTTTCCTGACCTCATTGCAGCAGGGGCCAAGTCATCCTTGGGTTTGTTTCTGAACCCGGCGTCATCACAGTGTAAAGGGAGCAGTGTGCTTTGATGAGTGTTGAAAATGTTTTTTTCCACTGTGCAGAGAAAGCATGACTTTGATTTCCACCTGTTACATTTCTTTTCAAGACATACATGAGTAAAAGTCTTGGAAAATCCTCACTCGTGAAATTTGATAATGGAGAAGGCATAAGAGATATGCATTCTCCAGGATTACAAAGTGTTCTCAGACTCTAAAGCTCCTCTTGGGCAAAGACCAGCCGCACAGTCACAGTGTCAGAATGCTTGCGAATACTTGCCACAGCCCTTCAGAAACAGGCCAGTGCTTCCTGTAATTGTCACTTAAAATGTCTTACCTAACTAAAGGACTTTGTGGTTGGTACAGTTTTCCTGAGTTCAACATTAAAAGATAAAGCAAGGGCTATTTGCTTCCTCTTCATTTTCCTATTGAAATATGAATAGTCTCTATTTATTTTCTAGTTTTTCTGTAGCAAAGATATTCAATTGGTTTTAGCAGACAATTTGGTCCTGGTCTTAAACTTCCATTTTAAGCAACTGTTAGAAATCTAAAATTCTTGGAACTTTAGATTTTTCCTAGCTTTTCCAAGAAATGGCACCGCTATTCCCCCAGCATTCCACACACCTGCCTCAGCACTATTTCAGCAGTAGGTTGTCTGAGGCCTCAGTGCCTGTGGTAGAGACAGGCGGGCAAAGGTTCAATCTTGGGTGACAGCGGAAGAAGTTTCGGCAGATGTATAAAAGCATATCCCACGGCTGAAGTCTTAGTACTTCTGCTGTTGTAGGGTTTTGTTTTGAAATAAAGTTTATGTAGCCCTGGCTGTTCTGGAACTTGCTATTTAGATCACGCTGGCCTCAAACTTACAGAGATCTTCCTGCCTCTGCCTTCTGAGAACTGAGATTAAAATTCTGTATTACCATGCCAAGCTTATGTTTTAAATAGGAACAAAGTATACTTCAGGTGTCTTCTAATCAGCGTCTAATATTAGAAACAGATGATGATCAAAACCAATGATTAACTTGTGTGTTTTATATTCATTAGGATTCTGTTAATTTCTTTTTTTTTTTTTTTTTTTTTTTTTTTTTTCGAGACAGGGTTTCTCTGCGTAGCTTTGCGCCTTTCCTGGAGCTCACTTGGTAGTCCAGGCTGGCCTTGAACTCACAGAGATCCGCCTGGCTCTGCCTCCCAAGTGCTGGGATTAAAGGCGTGCGCCACCACCGCCCGGCTGATTCTGTTAATTTCTTGTCTTCCCTTCTATAATTCTGCTCAAACTCACGTGATTCATGTCGCCTTGTTCTTAGTTCACAGTAATTCCCAATTGACCAGTGGGAGGCAAGGAAACAAAGCACGGTCTGCCAACCACAACTTTCCTTCAAAGTTCGAGAGGATTCACGTGAAAAATACGATAAGGAGTTAGTTATGGACTCCTGCTACCCCTGAGCCAGTTTCTAGCATGTTCTTCACAAACGGTGTGTGATACAGACACGCCAACGGCACATATAGGACAGGAGGCGCTAAGAATGAGAGTCAGATCTACGGCCGGGGCCCCTGGCACACACTGGATTTACCACACCTGAAAATGGAGAGAGGAGGACCATGATCCAAGACCAGCTGGGGTTACACCGTGAGACCCTACCTCAAAGCTACAATAAAGAAACAAAGTCTAAATCACCTCGAAACACACGTATTCCTGGCGCTCAGAAACAGCTCTAAAGTTTACCAAAGTTGGGTTCTACTGAAATTGGTCATGAGATTTCGGCTCTGTGGGTGAACTTACATATCTTAAATGATGGCAAGAATGGGTTAACGCCTGTGGACAGCGTTCCGTTTTCTTCCTCCCTTTACCAGACTCATGATACTGCCGAAGCAGAGGATGATGTCTCAGCACTTGCAGAAAACACCTCACTCTCTCATTTCAAAGTGACCCCCTCCCCCATAGAAACCCATCCTTCGCTGCAGCTCTCCATGCCGTCCCTGCGGTTAACAGAAGGACACCGCACTCCCACTACGGCCCAAGGACCCTGCCTGTGCTGAGCACGAATGGCAGAGGGCACATCTGCGGTCGCACCGCTCCCAACCAACCCGAGCTCACCCTGTCTTGGAAGCTAAGCAAAGACCGGCATGGGTTAGAACGTGAATGAGACACACACCGTGAAGGGCATCAGCCCGGGTTTCCCATCGGAGGACGCAGAAGCTAAACAACGTAATCACGGTGATAAATGTACAGTCGCACACTCATGTGCTTCCTCAGACAGCAATAAAAACCCGGGAGTGCACGACCTAGACTAGAGAGAACGTCAACAGGAATCCGGAACAGCAGAGAGAGGCGAGGGAGGACAGAGGGCCGAAGACCCCATTCCCAGTATGGGACAGGAAGAGCGGGCCCACAGGCCTCAGGCAGCGCCACCCAGTCACGGAACTCACTGGGGGTAGCGGAACCGGTTGGAGGAACAAGAGTGATAGCCTTGTGGGTCCCTAGGGTTCTGGGAATTCTGGCCTTCCAGGGGAAGTCTGTGGAGTTGTCAGGGCCTTCTCCATCAGGTACCAGAATACCACACACATTTCATCAACTAAAGCTCCACTCCACTGTGTCCCTTTCTAGTGAATCTCACCTCTTCTCCCCTCCCAAACTAGGGTTGAAGAATGCAGGGTGGGGTCGGGGAGATGGTTCAAGGAGTAAACGCAGCAGCTGCCAAGTCTAACAATCCCACCGTCAACAGCGCTGACTCCTACAGGTTGGCCTCTGAGCGCCACGTGCATGCTGTGGCATGTGTGAGTACAGATCCACACACACGAAGGAAATGAAGTAGTGAAGCCTTAAAAAGGGGAATAAGGGCTGGGAAAGCAGCAAGGCCCTTCATACAGAACCCTACTTAGACACCTGGCATGCTGACAGGAATCGGTAACTAGGCCTCTTGGATATTCAGAACGTGTTTCCACAGAGGTGGAAGTTAAGACTGTTGTTAGGATCCAAGGTCAGCTCAGCAAAGGCAAAGCAATGCATTAAGTCAAGCAAACGCCCAGCAGCCTGGGGGTCCTGGGCACAGGAAGTCAAGTGCCAGCCTGAGGAGGAAGTCCGTTTCCTTTCTCATTTCTGCAAACTGGGAAGAGCTGGACAATGCAACTGCCCTTGGCGTCTCCTTTTCTGTGTCTCTCAGTGTCTGGCACCCCTTCCCTGGACTCCTAAATGCCCCAGCACCTGAAGGAGGCTCTGCTCCTTCTGCTTACATCTGGTCTGCTCTGAATTTGCCTTCATCTTCTCCCACTGGCCCAAACACTCACCCTTGCATCCTTGTGGAGCCAAGCCAGATTGTCAGTAGACCACCTGGGGAGGTTCCAGTCGGATGTAAAAGCAATCACTCACACCGTGGGTTCTCAAGTTCCGCAAGTATTATGGCTTTTAAATAAGATTCCTGCTGGGGACAGTGGGACCGGCCAGTAATCCCGGCACTTGAAAGGTGGAGGCAAAGGATCAGAAGTTCAAGGTCCATCCTCAACTACATATTGAGGTCTAGGGTGGCCTGGGCTACGTGAGATCTCTCAAAAGCCAAAAATAAATAAAGGAAGATGTCTCAGCCTGACTCCTTAAATGATAGAATTTCAGTCAAAGTAAGGAAGGGGGTCCGGAGAGATGGCTGAGTGGTTAAGAGCACTGGCTGCTCTTTCAGAGAACCTGGATTCAATTCCCAGCACCCACATGGCAGCTCAAACCTGTCTGTAACTCCAGTTCCAGGCTTCTAACATCCTCACACAGACATACATGCAAAACACCAAGGCACATAAAATAAAAATTAATTACATATTAAAAAATAAAGTAAGGAAGTGTTTTAAAACCCATAGCTTGCATTGGAAAAGATTGCTTTTTAGAATCAATCTAAACAGTTCTTACAGGAGCCCAGTGCATTTCAAAACTGACCATCAGATCTCATCACCACCACCTCGTATACAAACCCCCAATTTACTGCCCTCTCCCCTTAATCCCTGACCATATTTAGGGAGCTGTATTTCTGAACATGCCAAGTTTTTTTTATAGACATTGTCATCACTGTGAATGATCCTGTGGATGTAATACAGTGAAATATGAGTCAGAGAACATCCGTGGGTATATATAGGTCAGTCATAATTTGGGTGTTTGTATGTTGGGGATTGCCAGCATGTTGAAATAAATTTGGAATTATTTCTTTGGCATAAATAACACATTCAATTAAGCATCTATCACTTCATGAGTCTCCACTGTCAACACAAATAATGTATAAAATGTAATGGGGTGAGAAATGTGGAAAGAAACCAACCAAATAGCTAAGATCCCAAATGGAAATGTTTATGAATTTTTGTGAAATACACAGACACCAAAAAAAAAAAAAACAAAAAAACAAAAAAAAAACAACATTCCTAAATCTCCAAGTGTGTCTGGCAGGATTAAATGAAGACTGCAGACTCTCTACAGTCATAGGATATAAAACTGTCCACTGAAGTTGCTCCAATCTGTACTTACCATGTACTCAAGATTGAGTCACAGTATAGTACATGTATATGTGTTGGTGTTCACTGAAATAAAGCACTATGGGCAGATGCAACAGAAACTCAGATATCAAGTACATTTTCAATGCTTCCCCCACCCACTTGAACCACTATAATTGGTTCTTTTGAGATAAGAATATTATTTTTTTGGAAATCTAGTATGTCTTCTTGACTTTACTCTCCCTTAGGGAACAGCAGCAAATTAGTTGCCTATACACAGGACAAATAGTAATGATGAATATAAAGAAAAAATAGATTTTACTCATTTTTTTATCTGTTCAGCATTTTCCAACAACTAAACACCATGGAGAATCCTTGCAAAAACTGTAGAACTTCTTAATAGAATTTTAGACAGTTGCAGATGTGAGCACACTACAAAATATTACTGAAATTTTTATATTGACTCTAACCCTAGAACGAAGTGGAAAGACCCCCAACTGAACACACATATGTGAAAGAAAAGCCATCTGAAACATGTTCTGGATCAGCCACTCAGGGAGCGCACTGAGAACCAAGGCCTCGGCTGTGTAAAGATAACTTAGTAAGGCACACCATTCTTGGAATGGTTTCCCCAAGTGTGTAAATTATGTGCTAATGAAGGTGTAGAAGGCTCTAGGCAGCCATGACAATTTTAAAGGGGAAAATATTATCAAACTTGAAATCTTATAGTCAGGCAAGCAATGGGCACACGTGTGTACGTATACACACATATTTAGTAGTTATCAGGAATGTGTGCATTTATGTGTGTGTGTGTGTGTGTGTGTGTGTGTGCATATCTCTTAGAGATAGAACTTCTTTATCTATGGTATATAAAATACTCTTGAAAAGTTGGAAACCAACATTGTAGGGTCCAGGAAGAGCTCACCACCAGTGATTTTTACGTCAGTAATTCAGTCTGTGTAACACTAAGTTAGAACCAAACACGTGGCAAAGCTCAGGACCAGAGGAGCTATGCCTACCATAGAGAGGGTTCTTCAATGCTTTCTCCTCTGACTTCCTGCCTCGCAGTTTGCAGGCTGAAAGCTTTGTAAAACTACAGCATGATAAAGAGACTAAATAAATAAATAAATAAACAAATAAATAAATAAATAAATAAGAACTCAAGAAGCAGTTACACCAAGGAATGTCAGCATAGTAAAAAACAGCCCTCTCCATGCTTTGCTTCAGGGCCTTCATAAACAGAAACACACACCACAGAACCATAACTCATGTGTCTACTGACTTCAAATCATATTAAAATATTTGTTATAGTCATGTACGACAGAAAGTATTACAGCCTTAAAATATCTTCACCGAAAACATCTCTAGAAGTTGTAACATTTTAAAAAGGAGATTTCTGTTCGGGCAGACCACATCATTCTGGAGTGACACGGAGAAACCAGGATGTCATGGCTTTTGTATGTGCCCTCTCCTCCCTACAACGCATGCTGCCTAATGTGTTGCAACCTCACACTGCGAATCTCTAGCTTCCTGGACATCAGCTCTCAAGGCACTCCTGGGTGCTTTCCTCTTCTTCCCTGATGCCTTTTCATTCTGTTCTTAGTGGTCAGGAGATCTGAGGGAAGATGTCCGCATGGGGGGTCGCAGGGACAGAGCCATCTGAAGATGGAGCCCAGAAAATGAGAGCACAGGACTCCACAAGGAAAAGGATCCCAGGGCAAAAAACTGGGAAAGAGGAAATGCCCAGGATGGATAGGGAGAAAAGAGATGTCACTCTATCCAATTAGATTGTTTTACCAAGTAAGCTCGGGCAAAGCTCTGAAACAGGGAGCCGCAGGTGTTTGAAGAAGAATTAGGAGATAGTAAGTGTGTTAAATATAAGTGAGGAAGAAGAAATGGCTGAAAAGGAGATTAAGTGAAAAGTTTAAAAAAAAAAAACCTTAGGACTCTCTTATTGTGAAGCCACCACCTAAAAGGTCCAACAGTTTTCAAAAGCAGAGAATTCCCAGCATGCATCTATTATTGTACCTAAGCTTGTTTCCTTTTGATTAAGGAGGCTCTAGTTCTTTTGTGGACTTGTAGAGCCACTCATACTAGTGACTCAGTTAATTAGGGACAAGTGCTCGCCTTTCAAAATAAGCACACTGTGCACACTGTGCATGCTGGCAACTTTACTTCGGTGGACAGAGGAAGGGTAAAATGAGCCTTCTCGATAAAACCAGCCACTCCCGCTTTCTGGTGCACATAGGTGTCTGCGATCTTGTTAGCTAGCCACACAGATGCAGTGCATTCCTTATGTTACCCTGGGGCCCGTAGCCGCCCTACTGCCTGTCCAAGGGTGTCAATCTCCCGATGAGATTACAAAGGATCCTTCCCTCTGGACAAATACAGCCAGAAATGTGTTGGGTGACACATACCTCCCTCAAGAGAAACAGGGGAACTGGATCTGGCCGCTTTGTGCAAGGAAGAACATTCCTCACCTGCCGGGCTTCATTCTGAGTCAGTGCATCTGACTGACTGACTTGTGGCAAAAGAGCAGAATCATCTCACCTCTCGCTGTTAGGGGACTTAGAGTCTCCTCACCTTGTACCTTATCTCACTCCTACTTGGCAGATATCAGAGTCAGATGGTGAGGGTTCAGATAGACTCCATCATCCCCACTTAGCACCTGTGCTGAGCTCTTCGCCTCTCCCAGTCCCAAGCCTCTCTTCTGTGCCTCTGCAAACAGTGAACCTGGCAGTTGTATTTGCATCTTAGACTTTGCTAGGCATATGGGGGGCTGGGGGGATTCTCAGAGAATGTTCACCACCTCACGGGGCAGTGGTGATGCAGCTCAGTGAGTGGGCGTTTCTGCATTTTTTCATTGGGGACTTTCTTCTAGCAGAGGCTACCACCGATCTAAATCCTTCTAGAATGTGAACGCCGTCTCTGCTACTTTTCCCGGCTCTTTCCGTCCATTTACATTCCTAGGTGCCAAATCTCTCTCCAATATCGACACCACCCTCTTATCATTGCATGCTTCTTTTCCTTTTTCTTTTTTTCTTTTCCTGCCCTGATGCCCCTTTTCGCAAGGAACCTTGAAGTGAGTTTTGTAAGTAAGTGTGCTTCAGAGAAAAGTAGCCAAGCTGCCTAAACAGCCCATGAGGAAAGCAGACAGCTGCTGGAGCCTGTGAGGATGAGAAGTTTTTACTAGTCCAGTATTCCCTAACCCACACAGGCTCCGTTAGTATCCCAGTAGCTGCCGGAAGCCCAGGAACGACTGACCCCTCTGCATGCCATGTTTTCTCCTATACATACATCCTTATACTAAAACTCAACTTGTAAAGTAGGCACCAGAAGAAAATAACGACGACTAATCATGAACTTAAACAACTATAAACAGTAGATTGCAATAAAATTCACTTAAGAATTATGAACTGTTTATTTCTGCAACTTTCCACTTAATGGTTTTGTTTTGTTTTTGTTTTTTTTATTTTGTAGTATGGATAACTGAAACTTTGGAAAGTAAAACCACATATAAAAGGGACCACAGCACAGGCTTTGAGTTCTCCCACAAACCAGGTTAATCCATAAATTATCTTGTTGTTAATGACAGAGGGGTTGTTTACTAGCAGGGACAAAGTTCTGTCTTTAAGACAGAAAAATGAGATACATGCTAGGAAAATAGCTTTTTAATCTTCATCTGGATCATAGCTTCTTAAATTGTGGGTCATGACCCTATGAGATCATGTGACTCAATGTAGGGATTGTAAAAAACAAACCAAAATTTTGTTAAGAGTGGAAGATCTCTGAACACAAAAATCATCAAAAATGTATTCAAACTCAATGTGAAATGAATCTCAGATGTTTCTGGGAGTTCTTAGCTCTGCTGGACTATGCAACTTCACTGCAGCCTTGGTTGGAACACTGAACAAGCACACTTTGTAAAAAGAAAACTCACAGAGAATGAGGCCTAAAACACTCCATTCAGACTCAAGATCACAGTTAAAAATTGAAGTGTTTTTAGTATGCACAAAAAGTGTTCTGCTCTTATAGAAACAATTTTTTCCATACCACCACTCCTCAGCATGCATCAGATTAGTCTATCTCTGGATTGTATTAGGTTTCATTTTAAAAATTGCTGTTTGGGTTGATAACTTGATTTTCATTTAAAAAAAGAAAAAGAGGACCTGCCAGATGGCCCAATGGATAGTGCACTCGGTGTCAAACCTGATGATGTAAGCACCGTCTCTGGAAGTCGGCGATGGAAGAAGAGAACCCAGTCCGGAAAGTTGTCCTTTGACCTACATACACTGCCATGGTGCATGTATGTGTATGTGCATATACACACACACACACACACACACACACACACACACACATAAATATAAAACCAAAGATGTCTAAAGTATGGTGTGAGGTTAGGAGAGAATTCCTAACAATAGGGGCATTTCTGAAATGCTCCTAAACATACTTCTGCCATTTTATACTGCATATTTGCATATACTTCTCAGCATTGGTGATTATAAAGTAAGAAATATCAATCAGCTTTGAAAATTGTTGAAGATTCTGCTCCCTGTAGCATCAGATACTCAGCCACAACTTAATTCTTTATGTAAAAGTAACTAAGCACATTTAGGTCATGTGCATGCATCTGTGGTACTGAAAATTGAACCTAGAGCCAGAGCATTCTGGGTAATCACCCTTCCACTGAGCCCGGTCCCCAGACTCATCCATCTTATGACTATGCAAATTTGCTTTAGAACAAATTTCTGATGTGATTTATTACCAGAAAATGTTTGGTTAGTATATCTACTTTATACACCTGGGGTCATGTAAAAAGTTCTCCAGAAGAAAGGTGTATCCTGTAGAGGAAGTGTAAGATTTTTGTCTGGATAGTCAGATTGATAGACAAGCTAAAAACAAATTGTTATGATATATTGCACAGGGGACCCACAGGGTATCCTGAGTGTGCAGGATTTCAAGGGGGCAGGTCAGAATACTAACAAAAGGTCATAGAACAGTGACTAGATATGGCAAGGGTCTTAGGTAAAATAATACCTTGTGAAAACTTTATAAGTTAAAATTCATTTGTTCACGGTAAGAAGCAAACACTCATTTTTTGCCTATGTTTTTTTAAAAAAAATCTTTGAGCTGGGGCAGTGATGGTGCATGCTTTTAATCCCAGCACTCACGAAGCAGAGGCAGGCAAATCTCTATGAGTTCGAGGCCTGCCTGCTCTACAAAAGCGAGTTCCAGGACAGCCAGGAATGTTACGCAGAGAAACCCTGTCTCGGAAGAAAAAGAAAAAAAGTCCTCAAGCTGGGCATGTTGTATATAGATCCCTATGCTTGGGTCGCAGCAAGAGAAGCCCTTGAGTTTGAAGTCATGAGAGACTTAGGAAAACCCTGTCTCCCCAAACCAACACTGAAAGACAAACACACAATCAAATTTGATTCATTGCGCCTTTTTCAAAGTGTTTTAGTAGCTGGCAGAAGTAACCCATTTACTGCCGACTCTGGCTGCTGAGAAACCAGATACCTTAAGGTGCACTTTTCTGAGCTGTCCTCTGTCATTCTGGTAGAGATGGGGCTGGGACCAGGCTGCCGCTGATAAGGGGATACAGATCTTTTGGAGATTTGAACAGCAGCCTAACCCCCTAATCACTCCAGAACCACCCTTCCCTTTTAGCCTCCTTAGATGAGATAAGGTCCAAGCCGGCCTTTCCCTGACCTCTAGAAGCTCTCCCAGGGTGTCAGCAGCCCTTCCCCCATCCATCCCTCCAGGCAGTCACTGCTTTGCAACTTCCCCTGAATCTTATCTGATTTTCTAGGCAGGGAAGGAAGACACTGGATGGTGGTTAAGTGCACCTGAGTCAGAGGAAGTAAAGACGGCTCACTGGGAAAACCTCTTGACATGGACAAAGAGGACAACCGCTAAATGTTGATGATCTAGAAAGCTCACAAGAATGGGAAACCTCCTACCAGCTTTAGTTCTCCGGAAAGCCGCATTGCAAAACCTTGCAAGAATTTGCCTGAACTTACTACCTCCGGGCAGCAAGGACAAAAATCCTATTAAACAACAACAACAAAACAAAAACCAAACTCCACACACAAGGTGGAAGCAGGGAAGGAAACTCCTCTAGAGCACACCCCCTTCCTACTCTGGGGGCCTGGGTGAAGCCACTAATGAAATAAAAACTGTGTCTGTGGACTGACTGTCCAGCCTCATTCTAGAATCTTCCAGGATCTCCCCACATCAGAGATCTGAACACCTGTTGATGAGAAAGCCAGCAGCCATCTTCCCCCTGACTTTTGACACTGGAGGTTCACACTGGGTGGACATGGCAGGCTCTTCAGCCTGAGAAGAGGGAAATGGGGTGGACTGGAAGCTCAAAGGGAATTTGGGGGTTTTTTTTTTGTTTTGTTTTAGATTTTTCTCAATCTTTTTGAGTCACAAGAGGAACCATCTCCCTTCCCCCAGCGAGAGGAGTCCAGAAACACAAACAAGCTAGCTACCTTTTGAAACATTAGCTGAGAGCAGAGACCCATGCCCCCCCCCCAATACCAAGAGGCAGTGGTGGTCCCCATGGAAACTATGTTCCGCACAGCCTGAAAGATGTGAAATTGACGGAGGGGTTTCAGCTGTGAGGCCAAAGGACAGCAACCTGAAATCCACCTGGAGCAAGAAGGTACAGAAACCTCAGCTTTGCTGGGTGGTAACTGTGACCCTTGCACTACCCCGACTGGGAAGGAGGCTGCTCCATTCCTCTCCGCCGGCCCCTTTACCAGGACAGAACGAGCAATGGCCATGTCCTCACAAACAGACGTCAGAATGCCAATCCCAGGCCTGTCTGACTTCTGAGTTGGCCTGTGGCCTAGAATTCCTTGCTGCTGGCCCCACCTAACAGATGGGGTATGCCAAAATGCCAGGCCCAAACTTGCTAAACCCTTTGGACACTCTGTCTTGGACCACCCAGCTGTCTGTACAGAGGCCAACTTCTATATCCAGGTTAAGCACTCCAAAGTTGCATTCCTATTAATATGGGGGTGTTCCTGCCCTGTCCCATCATTTTCTCTGGGCCTAGTAGCTCTTCGGTGCTGGGGTCCTGCTAAGTCCCTGCAAATCCTCACCATCTCCTACCTCCTTCTCACCTGGAATTCAAAATTTGTTAATTGTGCCAAATCTGTTCAAACCTAGGTAGTCTGAGAGAATTATTTCCATATTGGATACCAAAAGCGGGTGTGGGAAATACAGCCATCTTCTCTGTGTCTCACTCTTATCCAAAGAATTCATTCTTTCAGAAGCATGCGAGTAGAAACACTCCGTGAGTGCCAGGCGGTGGTGGTGCACGCCTTTAATCCCAGCACTCGGGAGGCAGAGGCAGGCGGATCTCTGTGAGTTCGAGGCCAGCCTGGTCTACAGAGCGAGCTCCAGGAAAGGCGCAAAGCTACACAGAGAAACCCTGTCTTGAAAAACAAACAAAAAAAAAAAAAAAAGAAAGAAAATGAAAAGAAAAAAGAAAGAAAGAAACACTCTGTGAGTTAAGCATCTCTGTAACCATCTGGTTTCAAGTCTCCTCTGTGTGAGCCAGGCAGTGCAGGAAGAGCTGCCTGATCTGAGCCAGTCACAGGGAAGGTGGGTAGTGGGTCTCGGCTGGCCCAGAGCCGAGTACACCTTCCTCTAAAGGCGAAAGACCCAAGTACGAGCTGGTTAAAAAACATCCAATTTTTTTTAGGAGTTGTACTGTAGGAAGATAAAGGAAAGCTGGAGAAACATAGACATTTTCAAGTTATGGAAGATGATTGTCCTTCTTTTAAAACTGAAATTATTGTGGGTGTGCCAGATGACAAGAGTGAGCAGTCATGCGTGCCACAGCATGCAGGCAGAGGTCAGAGGAGGACCTGGTGGAGTCGGTTCTTCCTGTCCGCCTTTTTGTGAGTTCTGGGGATCCAACTGAGGTCACCAGACCTGTGCAGCAAGTGCCGTTACCCACTGACCCCTCTTGCCAGCCCCCAATGAGACTGTTTTAAAAGAAATTATGGAGCTGTTTTAAGAGGTCATGCTCATAGCCTCTCTTCTATACCTGCTTGTCATCCTTATTAAAAATAATAATAGACAATTTTTAGAAAGGGACTGTGGGTGTTCTGTAGTAGCAGGCTGTTGGGATGTGGGGTAGTGAATCCAGGCAGGGCCTTTTAGAAGTTGGCAATGAATCAAGGGCAAATTCCCAAATGGTCAAATAGTGACTTCACAACATTGGGCCCCTGTTGCTCATCTTTACAACACCCCCACTTCCCCAAATACATGAATTCGAATCTAAATTCCAGGTCACAGCTGAGACTGAAGTCGAGTGCCAGTCACTCCTTTCTGTATCATCTTTATGAAGTATTTCAATTCTGCTGAGACTCTTCACTCGTCCATGAGTGAAGGTGAGTGAGAAGGGACTAGCTATTTCAGAATATTAGTGTGAGAACTGGTAACACTAAAGATGTGAACACTCAGCAGTGTGTGACATGCTGTAAAGATGTCCCTTTTTGTGTGTAAACTCGTAGTATTCTCCAAGATAAGGATAGTTGCATTTTCCCATACGCTGGTATCACATTCCACCCGTGGTCTGTTCATACACAACTCTGCTCACTGTGTCCCTCAAGGCCTGACTCCAGTGAGCAGCCAGTGTTGGTTGAAAGAATGGTAAACCAAGATCAAATCTATTTATACCTCCCTAAGATTCTTTAAGGCAGTTGACAGAGGATGGGCCCACAGAAAAGAGTCATAGCCTTTTAAAGACTTCTTTTCTCTACAGGAAAGTGTTAAAATTTCTTGGATCATATGTTCTAGGACTTCGCTAAATCCTCATTTCCACATGGGGAACAATGGATTGATGGGTTGACTTGACTGATTGAGAGCACCTCTTCCAGTCTGCCATTTCACTTCACTACAGATGAAGGACTGAAAGGTTAGCATCACTCACCTGGTTAAACCTGTATTTCCAAGCATCCTATCCCATCACCACCTACATGTGCTGAAAATAACATGCTTTCCAGGAACTTCTAAACTTCTGTTCATATTGTCTCCAAACGAATACAGATAGAGTTTAATCTCTCTCTCTCTCTCTCTCTCTCTCTCTCTCTCTCTCTCTCTCTCTCTCTTTCTCTCTCTCCTTAAATGTGACTTACTTAGTACTGTATGGGTACTCAAAAAAAAGTCAAGATGATCATTTCACATTTAATGAAGAACACTGGTATTTTTAGCTGATTTGTGTATTAGAAACTGTATTAGAGAGAATGATAATAGCAGGCCGTGTGGCTTACAGTTAGGAGAACCGTTGTGTGCAGCAAAGGTAGAGTCAGTCAGAAATATTTTGTTCCTGTTTATTTGCAATGGGCAGAAATTAACATGGCCAGAAGGTATTCGTTTAAATGACTTCACAAAGGGTACATAAAAGTAACTATAACCTCTTGCCTTATTTTATTATTGATATTGGCATGATGGTAAGAGAAAAATCAACATCATTTTCTGAAGATAGAGTTGAAAGAGAAATTGTTTCCAAGGAAACCACCGCAAGAAGAATAACAAGATGGAAATTGCCCAGAAAGGTGACTTGGGATCTAACCCATAACTGGAAAACAAGATGCAAATCTCACACTCAGAAGGTAGCAGACCCATGATAAACCGGAAGGGGACGTGTTAGAATGGAACTGCACTACATTTTCCTGTCCAAATGTTAAAACCATGGCTGGAAGAGTTAGTTCTACAGTAGAAGAGCAGAGGCTGGAATCCTAGACGCTGCTCCAATTGAGGCCTTGGAGATTAGATGATGGAAAAGTATAAACCAGCGTTTCCACCAATCACAGCCACGTTGGAGTATTAACGGGTGATCTCTCAGGAACACTGGGGTTATAGAATTTAGAGTCTGGATGTCATGGGTCATATACTGATGTGTGCATCTGCTACATGTGCCTTTGCCAGCATGGTCCTCAAATGACCCTGAAGTTTAAAGTCCACTGGTGGAGTGTTGGCTTCCTCTGACTCTTCTGTATGAGGGTGGGGGTGGGGGGGGGATGGGAAAACACCTATGTGTATGGGCAATGGGTAGAGTAAAGCTGCAGTAACAGACTCCCAATGTATTCAGCAGCACCACTAAGATGCAGTTCTAATTTAAGCAAAGAGGCAAACTTCCAGTCACTCACGCTTCACTAGCACCTGCATGCAACATCTTGATGTCAAAACAGGACAGCACGATCTGCAGTCCCCCAAGAAGCTCTCTGTGGCTCTGTTCCAGGCATCTCCAGCAACAAACTGAGTGGAGCTCGAGATGTTTGGATGGCCCCACCTGAGGACTTGCATGCAGGAGCTTACCTGTCCGAGAGGCAGCTTTTCAGGGACAAGATGGAGACAAGCAACCAAGCGGAAGCTGTACTGGCCACACATGGGGGCATCAAAGTCAGGAAAGCGAGCTGCGCTGGGGGTTGATTGATCCCAGCATCAAGGCACAGTCCCACTTTAGAAGCCTACCAAGGAGGTCTGCACCCCGTGCTCCTGGATCCAAACAACCTTCAGGCCATTTTCTGATGCCTGCAGAACATGTGAGATTGTGTCTGCATAGGCAGAGCCAAGCCAGTTCACACAGATTCAAAGTTTTAGGGATGCATGGCAAGCTGGCTGTCTCCTCCGATTTTGTGGGATGAAGACTGTTCAAAGACTTACTCACATGTGCACACTAGAGTGCCCCTGAAGCCACTGCCCTCTTGACCTTCCCACACACTCACACACACACACACACACACACACACACACACACACAAATTCTCACTTCTTTCGCATTTTAATGATTTTTTTTTTTCCTTTCAAATTTACTTCACTGTACAACTAGCAATTTATGACAGGTTTGCTATCAGACACCTACAATAAGTTCTACTTTCACAATGCTGTCCACATCCTAGCAGTATGGAAATTCCTTTGCAAAGGGGGACGGGCGGTGCTAATAATCCTTTGTGTGTGGCCGTTTGTAGATGAGGCAATGCACAGGAGAAGGGCATCCAGATGAACTGCTCCCATCCTGGGATTCAAGGAGGGATGCTAAGCACCAAACATCCTGTGACTATTGAGCCAGCAGTTCAAATGGCTGTCAGGTAAGTTTTGAAAGCCAGAACTTTGATAACTCTCAACCATGCATTCTGATGGCATTTCTTGGCCTAACTTGATAGATTGGTTCTGAAAACATACACTAATTTTTAAAATGCAAAACAGATTCACTTGTTTTAAGGTCTGCACAAACAACCAGGAGAGTGGAAACAGCCTAAATAAACAGTGTTGTTTTCACCCAAGCCTGAGAAAACCTCCCCACTGTCCTCCCAAACTGCAGGAAGCCTCAGAGCAAGCCCACCCCCACCCCAGGTGGACTGAGATGTACCTTCCACGGGGTGCACACTATTATTTTCAAACATTGTGACATGAAAGGATCTCACAGTAAGCAAAAGTAGTGAAGTTCTTTTCCGACTTGGAATTGAACAGGACAGGGAAGTCCAGCCTCAAACCAGGCCCAAATGAAATGAACGCCGCATCAGAGAGATGTGAGGCGAGGCGCACTGGACGTGCCCCTGTCCTGCTTCACCTTTGACCCCAAGAGAGGGCACAAGATGGTTCCTACAGCTGTGTACCCATAGCAGGCTGTGAGTGAGTCCGGAAGAGGCAGCCCCTTGCTTCTGAGCAAGGTTTTATAGCCACATTGGGCTAGAACTGTTTTCTATTCCTCTCTCACAGCCCCCCACTGCAAAGGCTGGCTTACTTGATGCATTTTTCTCTTGGTGTAACAAAACTATATTTAAAAGCAACAGGAAGCTTTTACTTGGGAAGTTGAGGTCTAAGCACTCAGCGGCGAACAATGACCCGAAAGATAAAGATGCCACGTAAGAGGTAGGGAACAGACCTCAGCTGGTTTCCTGCCGAAGCTGACTTGCGAGCATGTGTGAGGCTACGATAGGACCAACAGGGCTATTTTGCTTTTATTTACTCCAATTTATTTGTTCCTGTGAGAACCTCTATAAAAACAAAGTGTGGGGACAAACAATAGAAGCCTGTCCAGCTCCTCCTTGCCAGGGCTTTTATTTTACACACTATCAAATGTTTCCATCAGTGGCATTCAGCCCATTCATTCAACTCTGAATCATACCCCAGGTCATATTGTTGGGGGGGGGGAGCACCTGTGCATGGCCACTGTCATTGAGGGAAACAGACAGAGGCAGCAGCAGGGGGGGGTTCCTCACCCACAGACAAGTGGGCTAAAACTTTTAGAAAGTCAGCTTGCATGTCCTAGCCGTCTTCATCACCACCACACCCTCTTTTGGTCGTCTTCCGTGTTAAAGGAGCGCTCTTGAGTTGGAGGGTTGTTTGACCTAGGTCACTTGGAAGTCAAGCTTTTCACCAGTTGTTAACACAAAGCTGCCAACCAACCCACCCTCAAAATTCGTCTACACAATCTCTTCTCATCTGCAAATGTGCTGGGCACATTGGATTTTTCCCAGTTTTTAGGGAGCTAGCAATGCCTTTACTGTGACGTGGTCTCAGTGACACATACAGAGGTCAAAGACTCTTCCGTGAGAAGGTAGACCCAGAGTTTACCAAATATGGAAAGGTAATAGATTTTGACTTTTTTATTTTTAAAGGGGGCTTTTTAAAGTGTTATTCTAAACCAGTTGAACAGATCACTTTATCCCTTCATTGGCCTTTGAGATATGCTGTCTTTTAAGCAGTTTTGTGCAGTCCAAACTACGTTTTTGCCTCTCTAAAAGAGATCAATATTTATTCAGATTGATTTGTAAGATTTACATGTGAAAAATAGATAAAATTGGATCAAATATAAACCAAAACTAATTCTGTCAACTCCCATGAAAGTCAATAAAACCAAAATAAATTTAGCAGATTTCATCTACCTACATTTGAGAATTGTTTTACTTCATTATTTCTTATAAACCTACTGAGCAGAAATTTGCTTACCTCTTACCCAAGCTTCCCTAACTGAGACAATAAGACTCTCTATGGAATATTTTGCACTTGAATATTATCACCAGGACAGCATATGGCGTTTATCTTCATCCTCTTTGTAGGCTAAAATTAGCACAATGCTCTAGCAGCATTCTACACTTGACTGGGACCACAGTGAAATTCTCTACAATGCCATTGCGTGTTCCACATCCTGCCAGCTTCCAATAGTTAAGCAAATTGGCTGAGAGTTTAGATTAACAATTGCAGATACGTCTTAGTGCAATATAACCCCTAAGAAATGCCAACAGGAGAAATCAGTGTGAAAATCCTTTCTTCGGGCGCCTGCTAAACTACCTAGTGTGTTTTAGCTACAAAACAGTCCAAATCTTTACCCAGGTTACTGCACCAAGTGGAATATTCATAAGCTTCAAAAAGCAAGACACTTTTGCCTCCTTAAATAACTAGAGCTTGCTTTGCTATTGGGTGCACCAGAGTCGATTTGTTAAAAACCCTCTGTTGTAAGAATTAAATATGCCTTTTCTGAGGATTAAGTGAAAGGGATCTCTGCCTGTAGTACTCTCTCTACACAGGAAAGTAGCTACTGGCTAGCTCTTTGAAAGGATTACACCACAAGCCATGATTTTTAAAAACAATGTAAGGGGTTCAAATCATACATCCCTTTTAGTCGGTCTGTAGCGGTGTAATTTTCTCATCAAATTGTTAAAAAAAAAAAAGTCAGGAAGAATTAGCTTTGAAAACACACAAAGCTGGCAGGTAAGCCACAGGGGTTTATTTACATTAGGAAAGCGGAACCTCTGGGTGTCTCTTCTCTCCTCTCCCACTCTTTTATTTATTAAGGCAGATGGTACATCAACATGATTTTGTCACAGTATTTGCTAACTCAAACCAGACCCAACTTTCTCTCACTCCTGTGTGCTGAGATTTATTGAGTTGCTTCCATAGATTAAATCCAAAACTACAAACAATTTTGGCATTGCCAACTGATTTTTATCAATAGGCAAATTATTTATCAATTAGATTTTAGATTTGAAAATTTGTCTTTTTTTTTTTTTTTCCAGTGCTGGGGCCTGAACTTAGAGTCTTAATGAATACTATGCTAGACAAATATACTGAGTGCAGCTCCAGCCCATTTTTTTTTTAATTTTTACTATTAATTTTTAAGACAGGGTCTCAATGTGTAGCTCTGGCTGGCCAGGAAATCACTACATAGACCAGGCTGAACTTGAACTCACAGAAATCAACCTGCCTCTGCCTGCCAAGTGCTGATTACAGCTGTGCACCACCATGCCCAGCCCATTGTAAATTCTTGAAAGGGTCAACAGGAAAAGCTGATTTCTCAAAAGCTCATCTCACACTGACACCAACCATATGGTTCTCAGGTTATGTATTTTGCAAAAGAAGAAAAACATGTAGACTCTACAGACCGCAAAGCAACTCTCTATGTGATCTAAGGTCATCTCGCACATGATGTAACGTATTCATCTGTCCCTGTCATTCCAGACCCCGTTCCCCTCCTATATAAAGCATATCGCATGGTGGTGGGGGCACAGAATACGAAAACTTAAATGGGCAAATTCCTAGAAATTTCAGTCGTAATCACAGAGCACTTCCATGTTTTCCAGATAATCAACAGGCTGAGACGCATAAGGCTTTCTCATCCCTCATACATATCTGTATGGAGGGGAATGAAACCTCCAATACTACCTTGCTCCCAGATATTTGGAAAAGTCTTAGGATACTCAGTACTTGTCTGGCTGCTACCATCAATGCTAAGGCTTAGACTCAGAACTACTCCTCCTTGATCATGGAATTCTGTAGAATGCCTTGGCCTTCTTGCAAGCTTCATTCTCTATGCAAAACATGTATTCAAGGGTCTTCACTTTACTGAGGTTGTAAGTAAAGTTCCAACTCGCTTCTTAGTGTTTTGGTATTTCAGCCCTGAATTACCTGCCCACCGTCCTTTATTTACAGAATAAATGACACTGCAGAGAACTTACATGATTTGTCTGACTTAGAGCCTGTGGGACTTGAAGTCCAAGGACACTAAACTTCAGAAGCTACCGTGCAACCTCCAGAAACACATTTAAAAGTTCCCAACATAAAGATGCATAACCTACTATTTAAAATAGAAATTGGGGAGCCAGGCATGGTATATGGTACATACCTAGAATACCAGGACTCTGACGGCTGAAGCAAGAGTTTGAGGCCAGCCTAGGCCATTTAAGAAAGATGTTGCACATAAATATTAAGCAAGTCACAAAACTTCTGATATACAATGGTGTCCTGCCTGCAAGATATCCTCATGCAATAATGGGACATAGATCATGGGAGTAACCAACCAATGTTTGACTTGACGTTAGGCCCACTCCATGGGATGTAACACATATATACACAACACGGCTTGGGTGACCAAGAACTTGAGTTAGATAGCCCAAGGACCTAGGGAAAAACCAAACACTAGTGCTCTACTCAAAGAACATAGCATTAAAATGACTCCTAGCATTATTCTGCTATACTCGTAGATCCGTGCCTTGCTCAGCCACCATCAGGGAAGCCTCTTCCTGCAGCAGATGTCAACAAATAGAGAGCCAGCAGCCAAACTATACACAGAGAGTGAGAAATCTTGGAACACTTATCCCTCAAAGGGATGTCTCCATCAAATCCCTCCCCTCAAGACTCAAGGAACCCTGCTGAAGAGGAGGCAGACAGAGTGTAAGAGCCACAGGGGGTGGAGAACACTAAGGAAACAAGGCTTTCTAAACACAACAGGATAAACTCACATATGAACTCACAGAGATTGAGGCAGCCTGCACAGGACCTGCACAGGACTGCACCGGATTGTCCTAGAGCTGAAGGGAGAAGTGGACACGTCCCCATCCCTCACCCAGTTGATAACCACATGCAAATAAAAATTTAGTTTTCCCCAAGGGAGTCTCGCTGGAGAAACAAACTGCTCTTGAGTGTAGCTGTGTGCCCAGCAGTAAACAGGCGACAACAGAATCTTTGGAGGTTCCTTGTCTCATAACATGTCATGTCAAGGCTTTTTTTTTCCTCTCTTTTTTAATTTTATCTCTTTTTACTTTTACTTTTTTTCCCTCCTTTTTTTTTTTTACCAGTTAGTTGTATATATATTATTGCTTCTGGTTTTATGTTTTTATGGAATCCCTGTCTCTGTGTCTATATCTATCTCTTGTGCCTTTTCTTGGGCTCTTTTCTTTCTGTTTGTTTTGTTCTAGTCTGATGTGTTTGTGTTTGATTTATTTTATTTTATCATTATACTTTAGAAGCCTGTTTGTTTTCTAAAGAGAGACAGAAATGGGAGGGGTTGTGAGGAGGAATTAGGAGAAGAGAGAGGGCAAACTTAAATCAGGATATATTATATGAAAGAAAAATCTATCTTTAATAAAGGGGACATTTTTAAAAAAGAAGGATAACGTTTCAAAAAACCTTAATCAATTTATTATTAACTTAGAGATAAACAATATAGAAATTGACCATAAAAGGTCTGATCTAATGGTGTGTTTAAAAGAACTGTACTCTTCTTATTACATTTTTATTTGTTTTTATTTTAATTTGGCTGAAAGATTAACATTAAAATAGTGGTTTAGTATTAGTGAGTAGGGCTAGGTCTAGCCGAAATATCTTTTTTCTCAAAAATTGAATTCTTTTTCAATTTCTTACTTAAAAGGAATATATAGTAATATATATATATGCATATATAATGTAGATATGTATATGTTTATGTATATAGACAAGCTAACATGGCAAAGTAAAGGGCTTGTTGTATAGGATGGCTGCTTTATTGCAGTACGCATCCCATTCCTCTGCATGCATGATAGTATTTATACGAAGACATTGGGGCAATGGTAGCCAACAGCACGTGTGAAGTCTCAACACCACGGTCTCTGCATCTCGTCCTGTGCCTCCCATTTTCAGTCTAACAGCCTCCGCTTTTGTGTGAGGATCCCTGGACACTCTCACTGCATGGCGCCTCCGTGGAATGGAGATCACACATCGGTGTAAGAAATTCTCTACAAAATGGACAGACTTGTTAAGAAACAGTACCTATACTCCTTAGAAATGGGACAGTGTACAGGTAGTACTAAAAAATCCAAGCAAACCTGTATCATGATAAAATGCTTAGGAAAGGCCATTTAAATCATCAAAATAAGAAATGGACTGTGCCTGCATCGTAACTAGGCTGCAACACCGTACACATGTGGAAGGGCAAGGGAGGGCAGGAAGAACAAGGGTGGGAGACCAGAGTGGGCATTCGGCTACACCAACAGTGTTGAAGTGGGAAGAAGTGGTAAAGCTGATTGGCTGTAAACAAATAAAAACCTCACTATAAATCTATTTTTTCTCCCCATATCCTCCCAGAATCAAGCTATTTACTCTCAATAGACCAGAGACATTTTGTATTTTATTTACTAACTATAATTGCTATAAAACCTAGTCTTCAAGATACGCAAGGTGTGTGTGTGTGCGTGTGAGCATGCATGCATGTGTGTAAATAGTATTTGTTAAAGTGTATCTCTTATACTAAGCATTAGCTTGCTGTATCCTAAAAATTTACCAAGTAACCATTAGTATTCTGAAATACAAAGTCCTGCCACTTCCCAATAGGCTCCTCAAGGACAAAAGATCACCGTAGCAAGAAGAGTCCAGAACTGTGAAAAGAACTTTGTTGTTGAGCAAACTCATTCCCATCTTAAGTTGGCTCCTCTGAAGAAACTGTCTTCTCCCACCCCATAGGACACCGAGGTCGTCCAGCTCCAACCCAATTCGACCATCAAAGGGGGCACACCATTGGATGTACCACCCAGTCTGACACTGGAAAAATCACTCTCTCACAGACTCTTTAATATGTAGTGTAGAAAAAACACAAGTAGATTATTTTTTAAAGGGTCCGTGGTTCTAGGTCTCTTTCCTATTAGCCACAGACTCATTGCCTCCTCAGGTCAAAGCAGTGGACTAGAAAGTCACTTGAGCAAACGAAGTCCTGCATGAGTGGAAATCTCAGCAGCCAGGGCTAGAGTGACTTCCATCCTGACACACGAAAGATCTTCAAGAAATCTCATAAAAGGAAGACACACTAGAATAGCAACCGATTGTCACTTTCTTTCTGTGCCTTCACTCACACTCAGATGATGTTAATGAGAGCATCTCTCTTGCCACAGAGAAAACTGAAGCAGTGACTACTGGGGATCATGTATGTGATGCTTATCTCCTGCCGAACACTATTCTGCCATCTAGATATTAATCTTGGTGCTCTTGTAAGTAGGTACAAAGAGTACCTTCATTTTATGGCTAAGTTTAGGCTGCTGTCTGGCCAAGGAAGTTAAACTACTTTGTGTTAGAGTTTTATTTGTTACAAGCCTGTTTACTGTGAGGAGAAATCAATGGAAG
Organism: Peromyscus leucopus; assembly: GCF_004664715.2. Classification (NCBI taxonomy): domain Eukaryota; kingdom Metazoa; phylum Chordata; class Mammalia; order Rodentia; family Cricetidae; genus Peromyscus; species Peromyscus leucopus. The sequence continues at coordinate 16,141,583 of NC_051071.1, read as the reverse complement.
ATTGCTTCAGTCCAGACGAGACGCTGAAATCCCCTCCCCCTGGTGCCTCGGTGTTCTTGGCGAGAACCCACTGTTGAAAGAGGTAGGAGGTGACTCGGGGAAGAACGGCATCAGAAAATAGATTTGCTCAGGACAGTTCATAATTTAGGGATGAAGGGGAGAAACAAACACTGGGTTCTAAATTCCTGGAGGGTGGGGATTGGTCTTGTGCACCTTTGCTCTCCCAGGATTAGCACAGTTGCTGTTGTGTAGAAAGACCTCTGTGCTTGAGCGAGTGAATGAACCAATGGAAGAAATCAAGCCCAACACACCCTGCCGTATCCCTCCCTCTAAAGAGCTTCCCGCCTTCAGCCCCCTCTTTCTTTCAAATGACAGAAACAACCGGAGAGCCACTGGACACATTTCAAGGATAAATATGTGCTAGTTACTAGGTTATTTCTTAACCCAGTACAAGAATGTGAAGAAGGGTCGACCAGCCTGAGCAATTCCAGCCCAGTCACTCTCCACTTACACCTGAGCAACTGTCACCCATAAAATGGACATGGACATCTGTCCTGCTACAGCATGGTAGTGTGGAGCTCACAGATTGTAACTGAAGAGTAGGTTAAAATTTTTTCCCACCGTGGAGCATTGTGTCTGCCACACTGTAGGTGGTGTATAGAAACTTAGTAAGCAACAGAGGATCAGAACAAAAGGGAATTGTATCTCTGAATCTGTAAAGTCTAGTTCATAAGACTTTTTCTAAAAGGCTCAAAATTATTACAGCCAAACTCGTTTGAAGCCAAGGACACTAATCCCAGGCAAATGTTATTCCCTCTTCAGGTTAACACTGTAATGGTTATATCTGGCGCACAGAAAAATAAAGAAGATTGTCAATCAATGAAGAAGCAGAATTGATGGGCAAGAAGGGGACCTGAGAGTAGCAGGCTTGGCTATCAAGCCAACGGCCCTCAGTTCTTGTTCCCTTCTCTCTCCGCTCTTCCTCCCGGGCTCCCCGGAGACAAGCTGAGAAGTGGCCATATCATTACTGTCACTCTGTTCCTCTGAAATAGGAACCTGGATTAGTTCTAGCTGGCCAAGGCTCAACCCTGATAAGTCCAGGGCAGTGGCGATAGGCAGCAGGAAGGAATTTGAGGAAGTGACAAAAAAATGCTAGTCACTCACCATCAAGAAAGTTTCCCACAAAGTGGACTGGGAGGCGACTCCTTAGTGATGGGCACTCAGAAAAAAAAAAGCAGAAGTCTTTTGCAGTCGGGATAGCGAAGTGGCCACAAACAATTCACATCCTTGCCTCACCTTCTAGCAGCTCATGGCAAGCAAGGTGACAGCCTCTTCCCACCACACATGCATTTCTCCCTCATACAGTTGAGAGGCCCAGGTGCCCGTCTGCAGTGGCAGCTGGATGCCCCAAGCAGCAGGTTCACTCTGCTGTTTTCTGAAGTGTCGCCTGAGAGTCACCAGCAGTCCTTGGGATGTCATTTCTACGGCCTGCCGGGTTGCAGTCTTTCTGTGGCAGGGAAGGGTGTCTACCATAGTCACAAACAAACCTGTGGCAATGTCATCTGCCAAGCAATGGCCATCACAATAACTCGTCATGGCATCTGCCATTGCAAATGTTTACACTGCTCTTCATGGACACTCTACAGGAAAGTAGAAGTCAGCAAGCAGTTCTTTTCTGAAGAAGTTTATAAAGAAAGCGAACAGAGGGTACAGGACTCTTTGGATGTGTGTTAAGACAGGAAGAAATGAAAAAATATCCTTTGATTACATATGATGTGGATTTCTTTCCGGGTATTTTAAATTTTTGCCCAAATCACCTGTTCTTACTAAAATCTATCCTGCATGTGTCTAAGACAACCATTAAAAAAAAAATTGCATTTTGAGATAGACTACAAGGTCAAATACTTTTACAAAAAGTATATTCTGCTTTCTTAAATAATACTAGTTAGGCTATGTAAAAGAACGCATTGGTCTAGTTCTCAGCTTGTTATAGGCCAATGAATACATCCCATAATGCTTCAGGCTCAAAGCTCCAATTGAGATTCTGCTATTTCAAGCTGCCCTAACCTTTTATGGAAAAAGAAATTCAAGGCACCAGCATCCCAGAGACTTCCTAGGGGTCACAGATGTTAGCAGACCATATTTCAAGGGAAATATTTCAACCCAGTACATTTTTGTTCAGAACTCTTTAAAAAAAAAAAAAAGCACCAAATAGGAAACTATTAGAATTACATTTACTTACCCTCACATATTAGCATTAAATTATTAGCTGTATTAGTGACTTTCATTTACATCAAACTTGCAAATTATACATACCCTCCTTATTTTCATTCTATGAGCATCTTAATTTTTCCCTGCATGCATATCTAATCATTTCCTTACCTCTTATCACTCTAGGAGCCTAGGGTTCTTAATTCCGTGGATTTCCACAGGGCAAGAATCTAGGCCACTGTTTATGCACAGAAATCAATTCAGCCATCACTACACTCTGCATCAAAACAACATTTTAAGAGCCAAAGTCAAAGCTGCTGGTCCTGGGCCAAAGTACTCCTCCGCTCAATGAGAGTGCCGTGGGGGTGGAAGAGCAGATAGGGCGGGCGGGTCACTGGGGCTCGAGGCCCCGTTAGCGGGAATCCCTAACGGCTCCAAGTTTCTGGATCCAAACCTGGAACTAAGACACTATGTCCAGAGAAAAGCACCAATTACTAAACATACATACATACATACAGAGAGAGAGAGAGAGAGAGAGAGAGAGAGAGAGAGAGAGAGAGAATGCACTACTGGTATGCCTCTTGGAAATATTCACAGGATCAGTTTTATCTCTTTGCTCCTAGTGAGACCACACTAAGCAATCACACTTTTATGTTTTAATTAGAACCAGAAAGAACACCATAATTCTGTTGCATGTTTTTTTACAAGATCTTCATCTGTGAAACACAATATTATAATAACATGAGAGTTCCAAAAGAACTCATATTACTGAGTATCATAAATCACAGAAACAGCACTGGCTTCTCCTAAGACTATGTTCATTCTGCGACCTACACAATTCACAGGTTATAACAATTGGAGCAAACAGACATTTAACAGCCATAACGGAGTTTTTTACCCAAATCCTTTCCCCATAGCCCAAACAGAGGCAAATAAAGAAAATCTAACAAAAGGTATATATGTGTTTATGATCACTTAACCATAGCAAATGGGGCATTTCCATCCTATAACTCAGCATTTTCCTTAAACTCCTATTTATAACCCTTATCAGCCCAACAGCAACAGGGCCATCAAGTCAGATCCCTTCTGGAAAGGGTTCAAGGTCAACAAGTCCCTCCATTTTGATTATCTTTAGTTCCAATTGCTACTGACATTCAGTTGGGCAATAAACTGGAAGTCTGTCAAATGTTCCCAAGGATCAGGTGACCCAAAAGCTATCACAGCACAAGGACTTTGCCAGGTAATCAAACAGTCCTGTTATAACAATTATGATTTGAGTACATTTATTTATAGATGCAAACATCAGTGGCTTCTGAATGAATATTGCCATGCCACTCCCACCATGAGGGCAATAAGAATGGGGAAGTATGAGAGGGCACTTGCTGGAATTTCTCACCAGAAATGACATGTGCCCTGAAGAGCACAGAGTCATATAATGAAAAGAATTTCTCTTTTCTTTTTAAGGGCAGTTTTATGTAAATCAGCACAGCATGGCTTTTACTTTGCCAGCCATGTTCCGGAGCCTAGGTCCTTCTCTTGGCTGGAAAAGCAATTCAATAGTTCTGTGTATGTCTACTAGTACTGTGTGGCACTACTCCTCTAAGCCAGCATGGCCACCACATTTTAAAAAATGATGCATTTGAACTTGAGAGGTGCTAGATTTGCTTAGCATCTTCAGTTCTAGAACATGTGATATTTAGAACAAAAAGCTACATAGTTCTTTCAAATCTATCACAAAGCTCACGGATAAGAACAGGAGTCATGCGTTTAGAACAAGGCAGCACATGGCTCCATGCCATATTTGACTTAAAGATTAAAAATAGAGCCTGTTCTAGCTGCAAAGTAAGATGCATTGAACCTGCTGCTTCCATCTGAAGAAAGAAAATTAAATCCAAGGGCTGTGACTGGCAGCTAAGACAATGGCCCTGATCCACAGAATGTAAACTATTACCTGCACTTCAATTATGAAAAAGCAAACCAAGAAAAAAAAATTAAAGGGAGTGTAGGAAATATTCTTGACATATAAAAGTCACGCTCCCTCTCTTGGTGCATAACTGAACATTTCATCATTTAGTGAAGACATTCATATTTTCCCACGCTCAATCACTCACTCCTTCTAACAGCATTCAGACATCTAGGAACAAGGTAAAGGGCAAGCCTTCCAAAAACATATGAATCCTTTACCTTGGAATACCATGGAACTAGAAGCCAAAGCCTCTAAACCTACAACAGATCCTATGTTTAAACAGAGTTTTCCATATAGACATACTAAATCCCAGGTGGTAAGTCAAATACTGTTTCAGTATTTTAAAGGTATGCTTCATTTTTTTTTTTTTTTAACATTCTTGCACAAAAATGTAACGGTTTAATCAGCGAGCAAAGGCCTAGAGCATCCCTCTCCTGGATTCTATTAGTCTTGGGTAGGCGATTTGAAGATTCTGTGTAAAAGCCAACGTTGCAGACAGAAAGGGAACGAGGCTGAGCAGCACTGGGATGGGCGTCTGCTGGGAGACCATGAAGCAGAGCATTGACTCCGGGATATTCAGGAAACACTCATCAGCCAGTTGTCAAGCAGGGGGGAAGTCACCTAATTTCCAGAGCAGTAAATTGACGAAATGAGTCACTGAATTCCCATGATAGCTTGGCCAGCCTCTTCCTTTATGCCCAGGTCCTGGACCACAGCAAAGCCCGAGATTTCTCCATGAGACTGCGGTACAGAAGGGCAGTGGGGAGCTGGAGAGCTACCTCAAGACGGACTTCTGAAAAGCATCAGGTTTGCCCATTAGGGTACAGAAAAAAGGCAGCTGGTTCTCAAAAGGTCCTTTTTAGAGGCCAGAGACTGTACTTGGGAAGACAGGGGGGCTGTGTGTGGAGGCGCACACCTTTGATCCAGCACATGGGATACAGAGGCAGGCCAATCCGTGTGAACTGAAGGCCAGCCTGCTCTACATAGTGAGTTCCAGGACAGCCAGAGTCATATAGTGAGACCCTGGAAGAGAGAGAGAGAGAGAGAGAGAGAGAGAGAGAGAGAGAGAGAGAGAGAGAGAGAGAGAGAGAGAGAGAAGGAGGAGGAAGAGGATGACAACAGGGACTGGAGAGATGGTTAGCAGGTAAAGGCACTTGCCACAAAGCCTGGAAGCTTGAGTTCGAACTCAGAAAACCCTCCCAGTGGAAGGAGAGAGCTGACTCACACAAGTCGTTCTCTGACCTACACACACACACCAAGGTGACCACACCAGCACCCAGGCAAAACAAGTCAGAGTGTGAACATGGAGAAGGGCGGGAGGAAGCTGAGGAGGAAGGGAGGGGAAAGAGGAGGAGGAAGAAGCACTCAGTGAACACACTAGCTGGCCCCTGGCACCATGCATCCCCCGTTCTGAGGTCCTGATGCCATTCCAGACCTTCCTGAAATAAGTCTGCGTGCTCTCTCAGTCTCGTCCAGTTCTGCCCCACCTCCAGACTTCCTCGGCTTAGTTCAGACTCTCTACATGTGAACAGGCAGGCTACTGCCAGCCTTCCTCTGCCTTGATCCCCAAGTCCTGAATCACACCACAAGTAGATTGTATTCAGGGACACCCTCTTGTTTCTTGACCAGGTATTAGATGTGTTAAGAGGCCATACAAGGACTTTCATCTGGGCTTTACCAACTCTTGAGGCTCCTGTCGATTGCAGCCTTCCTTCTATCCTGACCTCTGCTCAGGCTGACAGTTCCAGGCTTACGCTATGTAGCTTCCTTTATACAAATGCATATTTCTTTCATCCTCTCCTTCTCCATCTGCCCCTCTTTATATCAGACACACTCTCTGACAGAAGCTAGGTGGGCAATCAGTCATTTAAAACACTTTTTCGCCCCTAGGGCCAATTCTGGGGAATGAATTAGTTGCCAAAAACGATGACACCAGTGAAGGACCAACTTGTGAGCTCCACCCAGCCTTGACAAGAATTCCTGCTGCAGAAAGACAGTAGCCAGGCTGTAATCACACCAAAGGGGCTAGGCCTTCCCCACGCCAATGGGGCAGCATCTTTGTTACTGGCCTGCATCTTACTGAGCTCATTCATTCCTACACATTCCTTAGCTCTAGGAGAACTCTTGGCTCTCCCACCGAACCTCCAGAATGCTCACATCTCACCACACAGTTAGCATGTACAATCCATGTTCACTTCATGCTCATAATTAGTGAACAAGCCGGGCAGTGGTGGCGCATGCCTTTAATCCCAGCACTCGGAAGGCATAGGCAGGTGGATCTCTGTGAGTTTGAGGCCAGCCTGGTCTATAAAGTGAATTCCAGGACAGCTAGGGCCATACAGAGAAACTTTGTCTTGAAAAAAAAACAAACAAACAACAGCAAAAAGGTAGTGAACAAGATTGGTTTTACCTCTCCTACATTTGGGAATATACTCAGAAGCCTCAAGCTCCCAATATCAAACAATTCCATCTATTTGGGCTAAAATTATTCCTTTTACGAAAGGGGATGTTTTGGGTGCTAAAATGTTACAATGCAAATACTCATAATCCCAACTTTATTGGGTGAGATATTCACTAAGAAACTTCCCTTTTAAAGACCATGGTTCCTGAGACTTCCCTTAGCATCTCAATCTCTCTGGCTCCGTTAACCTGTCTCTAGGGAACAGAGTGACAAGAATGCTCTTATCCCCTGGCCTGGCCCATGGTAGGGGGAGCAGAGCCTAGAGAGGGAAACTGGCTCTCCATGAAATGGTCAGAAGATAGACAAGTGGGAGAGTCCTCCTGGCATCACAAGATAATAACGGACACCTTGGGTCAGAGTAAGACAGGATGACAATTGAGCTTCACATGTGCAAAGGTGTGAAGGACAGGAATTGACTAGTATGTGCTGCACAACTAGTCAGATCAAGCAATCAATTATTTATGGGATGATTTTACATTTGCAGCACTGAGCTAGGAGCTGACCGGACAAGGAAGAGCCATGCAGATGTCGAGGGGTCAGTGACCATCACACAGGGCTCCCTGTGTGAGGGCATGAGGAGAATTTCCTTTTGATCACAACTCCTGTCATTCTGAATAACTTCCATTATACTATCAGCCTGTAGCCTATTGTATCCCTGCTTGTGTAGGGTGCTAGATCAGTGGCGAATTAGCTGCCTACGTCTAGCTATGCCGTGTGACTGTATATTACACGTTCTTCTGTCCTACTCCAGGACTAACAACTTTTCCTCTGTCCCTCCCTGCCAAAAATGGGACCCAGCCAGACTGCACTCAGTCTCACTATGTAGCTGAGGATGACTTTGATCTTCCATTCCTTCTCTCTTCACTGCCCCAGTGCCAGAGTTATGAGCATACACTACACTACAACACCCAGTTGGTTTCATACGGTGCTGGAGATCGAACACTAGGCAAGTACTCTACCAACTCAGCTACATTCCCAGTACCAAGACCTTTTGGTTTTCTTCCTTTCTTTTCTAACAGAGTCCAAGCTGTCCAGGCCTGTAGACCAGGCCTGCCTCTGCCTCCCAAGTGCTGGGATTAAGGGTGTGCACCACCACACCAGGCATCATTCTAAGTTCTTAATCTACTTAATTGTATTCTATTTTATACTTACATACTTTGGTTAATGTTCCCATTTTTTCTCTTAAAATAAAGTGGTGAATAGATAGGTATCCTTAAGTTCAATACAGGTGATACTAACTTATGATTCAACAAACAACTTTTCATCTTTTCAACAGTGGAAAAGTGATATATGTTCAGTAGATACTGTATTTCATATTTGGATCTTTTCATGGGCTAGTGGTATGCAATGGTATACTATCTCACAATGGTGGGCTAGTAGCAGTGAGCTGAATCTCTCAGTCAGCCACAAGAACATGAGAGTGAGCAACTGATACACTAGAATGCGTTCCGTTGTGCAGTTATGAAGTTCAGAAGGGTAGGTGTACCAGACACATTGTCTACTTTCGGTATTTCCTGTTTAAAATGAGTTAATCAGGTCATATCCCACTGTACGTCAAGGAACATCTGTGTGTATTCTTTTATCCCAAGGCACCAAACTATAAAGAGAGTGTCAAGGCATCATAAGCACATTTGACTAGGAGTACTCAGCAGTCAGCTGAAACAAAGTTCCACGGCGACTGCATTGATCAAAAGCTGTCTATTCAGTAACAAATCTATAGAGAAATTAGATAGTTTCTGCACTTACTTTTCAATTCCCTTTCCTTGAAAATACATTATGCTGACTGTCCTGGTTATTTTTATGTCAACACAAGCTAGAGTCACCTGGGAAGAGGGACTCTAAGTTGAGAAGATGCCACCATAAGATTGGCTTGTAAGCAAGTCCGTAGGCATTTTCTTCATTAATGATTGATGTGGTGGGCAGCTCACTGTAGGCAATGCCACCCCTGGGCTTGTGGTCCTGGGTGCTATAAGAAAGCCATTTGGCCAAACCATGGGGAGAAAGTCAGTAAGCAGCACCTCTCCATGGCTTCTGCTTCCTGCCTCCAGGTTCCTGCCCTGTTTGGGTTCCTGCCCTGACATCTGTCTGCCAGTGATAGAGTATGAGCCAAGAATTATTAGCTGAAAAATCCCCTTTCCTTCCCAAGTTACTTCTGGTCATGGTGTTTTACCACAGCGTTAGAAACCCCCAGATACCAACTAACTGTGAAGATTGGCTGCATAGCATCCTGTTGTCTTCTTTTTCTGGTACTGAAATAAGTAAAAAGGAGTTGCAAATCGTTGTTTGTTGTGAGCAGTGTCTAGAAGGGAACGTGTATGGGTTAATATTGGTAAATGGGAGAAAGCCAAAGCTAATTGTGCTAATCAGATAGAATGCTTTCAGGTTAAGTAATTATGGAAAATTATCTGCAAGACCAAACTAATCCACAAAGCCAGACACTCGAGCAAAACCCAACTTCACCAACTACACTTCGGGGACCAATCAGTACCAGAGGCAGACAACGCCCACATCTTTTTAAGGAAATTGGCACAAATTTATTGTTTGGGTTATTTTTTTTTTCCTTTTGCTAGGCCAACAGCCAAAATCTCTACTACCATCTTTAATTAATGCTAGCCTTCATGGGGGAGACAGATAAACTTGGGGGCAGAGGAAACCATATCTGCTACTAGCGAAGACAGCATAAGAGCATCCTTCCAGGGTAGCGCTATCAGCCTTCTTCCTGCCTCAGAATTCACCCTGCAACACTGTAACTGTCTCCACTTATCTTTTTTGTTAGATACCCGTTAAGTGGCACAGCACCGTGTCAGGGGTGGGAGTATTCAAAACAAAGAATCACACAGAGTGGTTTACATACCACCCCAACTACCACCAACTTCTGAGACAGCTTCCTGTGAACTCTTTCCCTGACTGGGGTCCCGAACTGCGTCTCTGAGACAAGAGGCACCTTGGCATCTACTTACAGTTTGTCAGATTTCTGTGTGAAAGGAGCTCTCTGGCTCCGTGAAGCAAGCAGTCTGGAATGTGCATGTAGCGCATCTGAAGTCTGAAAGCAGTCCTCTTCAATAAAAAGTATTTGTTCGCAGCTACACTACCCCAGCTGTGCAGAGGACAGCAAAGAGGAAGACTGTGTAAGCCCTTCCCGGGGAGCCCCGGAAAGACGCCCCAGAAACTGCTCACCTCCACATACAGCCAAGGACCAGAACACAGAGTCCTGGGCAGAGCACAAGGGGCTTCAACGCTCCCAACTCAGGGTTGGTGGGAAACTTCCTGGAGATCAGGCTTCAGTAAGTCCTGACCTCGGCTGTGTGTCCCTCTCTCTGAGCAGGACCATGTGCAGTTAGAACTAAAGGGTTCTAACTAACCAGAACTAGGAAGTTCATCTTCTACGCTTATCCTCACTAATCTAGAATTAGAATTTGTATTTCCTTCTTTACTGTGTGTAGGCAAGTAACAGACCCCAGAACTTGTAACAGTACCTATGACTTGCTCCCAAGGGAAATCGCACTTACGTCTGTGCCTGCTACAAACATCATAACACATAACACATACTTTACATTCATCACAACTTCAAAAATGCATTAGACAAAGGAATTACTGGTGGGCATTATTAGTGAATGCATATGAAATAAAACACTTACATGGCTAAATTAGAAGATTTTAAATAATGGGTTTTCAGTATAAGTAGTGCCCCATATAGTCCTGCATAGTTCAATGTATAATTAAAAAAAATTACTCTGGCAAAGTATCTACTGGCATCATCAGACTGCCAAAGGGACTCACCCAAGATGTCAAAGTCCCCTGAAGAAGAGCAGCGTAAATTGGCAGCCAGGTAACTCACGGCAACAAGGCAGCGATGAGCCCTAGTTTGAGACTGGCTCACCAGGGCTGGGCCAGAAGCATCCTGAGGACTAGATACAGTCATAGCTCCCAAGAACATACAGTAGTCAATGACCATTTCACTCCCATGGGCTTGGTTGTCTTGGTGACACACACAAGCTTCCTGAGGACAAACACAACGACCCGCTCCTCCTTGCAGCTCACACCTGACACCAGTACACACTTCATCTTCTTTGATGGCTTGACTAGAACGTACAAATTTATACTCCACCCCTACAAACAGCTCCTGATAATGTTTTGGCATGTCCACAGAACAGATTATAATTCTAAACTCCCCTTTTCTCCTTGGGCTATGTTAAATGAATGCTTCTCTGGAATTAACTTCCTCATGCTTGCCTTGCCAAGAATGACATGGTGTGAAGACTCCACACCTGGGACAATGGCTTCTCTCCTCATTTATTGTCTGGAGTTAGAAACTAAAACACCGGTTTCAGCTGTGCCAGGTTGTGTGGTGGCCTTGGAATGTCTAGGAGAGACAACCTGAAAAGCGAGTTATTTTTTCCCAGTTTAAGACCCAGTGCAGAAGGAACAGGGAAGGAACAGAGAGAAGGAATAAGAGAAAAGGAAGGCCTTACCCAGGAACTGAAGTAAATAATTACAACTTTAGACCTGGAATTTTAAATCTAAGAGGAGCATTTCTATTGTTTGCATAAAACAATAAAACTCATTTCATTAATAAGAGTGCCAAACACATTCTCTCTATACAAGGTATTTTTGGAAAATACTTCATAATTTAGGAAAGAAAAACTAGAATATTATAAACATCAATAACAGGTCCATCACAGTAGAAAATACGCTCCACACTGGCTGGACCACCAACATTCGAAGCGAGAAGCATCCTTTAATCTACAGAAGAGCAAAATTAAGCAGTAAATATTCTCGTTTAGAAGGCATCAGATTCTGGCTGTAAAGCTAAAGGATGCATTGACATATTTGTGATATTTGTAATTCTTCACAATCCATTTTCCCTTATTAAAAATAGTGCACGATTCTTGGAAGACAAAGTGATCAATGCCAGAGAATCCACAGAGTTTTGAGCATGATTTTGCAGCGTCTGTAAGTCATGCTAGTCTGTGCTCCTTAAAAGCAACAGCAACAGCAACACAATGCCAATGCACAACACACAGCAGTAACTGTCTACTCAGATGACACAGGCCAGTGCCAGCAGCAAAGTCTGTGACTTTATAGCGTGTCCTAGTCAATCCAAACCAAAAGTAAAAAAGAACTGTGGCTTTAAAGCCACACTTAATAGTGTGTCTTTTAAATGGCAAAAATTAAAATATAAAACCCAGTCAGAAATACAGAGTTCACACATAAATAAAAATGAACAATCAACAAGAAGCTAAGAAATGACCCTGTTGACTAATGTCCTGTCTTTGCCAATCGAGGGTCAGACCTATTCAAGCCCAATCACACGAGAATGGAATCAGCAGAGGTCAATCAGAGGCAAGCTGAAGCTTCCGCTATCTAACTGACCTTCAGAGCTTGGGACAAATTGCTATCAGTCAATGTCAACTAATGACAGGAGCTCTTTGGATAATCAATTGTTCTAAAAATGATCAAGAAAACTACTCACAGGACAGCTCATTTTCACATCAATGCCTGTGAAGTATGAAAAGCTCATTTTTTTGAGTTTTTAATAAGCTCATAAGTAAAGCAGTTACTTGGTAACAGAGGTCACCTTACAGAGAAAGACAGAACCTTTGTCTGTCTTTTACATATTCTTTTATTACCATATTATAGTAAAAATATGCCATGGATATGCCAGAGGGCTACATAATAAAGTAGGTAACATTCCACTCACTTTGGAGACAGAGTTCTGTTAAAGGGAACTCTATTTGGCTGACCATAATTTCAAGTGCATTATTTGGTTGTTTAGATGAAAAACAGTGGCCTCCAGTTTACCAGTGATGTTTTCTAATAGGCAGGAGATGCACTTTCAGTGAAAATGCTTACAGCCAAGTTCATACCCTAAAATAAACATTACTACTTGAGATGGTGAAGCCATGTTTCTTTAAGATTCCCTGCTTTTGTGATGCTAGACATCAAGCAAACAGAGAAGAGAAAGACCACTCACACAGATGGGTTAGCAAAAGGAAAGGTAGGTGTACCACGAGGGGTTCTTGGGAAAACAACTCTCGATACATCTAATCTAGCATGTCTGATAAGTTAATAACATAAACCCTCTGATAACGCCTATTTATGGAGTATAATTACTTCCTCTTTCCTTCTTATACCTGACTTTTCCCACCAGGAAACTACTCTCCTATTCTGCCTGTCACTGCAGGGAAAGGCCTCACCTTAATCTGCACTGGAGTAGCAAGCATAGCCCAAGCAACAGAGCGGCCACAAGCTGAGGGGCCAGGTCTGTGGTCACAACTGTGTTTTAGTCTTCCCTTTTCTCCAAAGCATTTTCATCAAACTACAGCAGAAAGCCACTGAAATACAAGGAGTCCCAGGAGAGAAGAAATGCTTAAGGAACAAGTGCAAACAAATATGATCAGTCAGTCACTCCCCCAACAGACGAAGGAAGGAAGGAAGGAAGGAAGGAAGGAAGGAAGGAAGGAAGGAAGGAAGGAAGGAAGGAAGGAAGGAAGGAAGGAAAGAAGGAAGGAAAGAAGGAAGGAAAGGAGGAAGGAAGGGAAGGGAAGGGAAGGGGGCAGGGAGAGAGGGAGGAAGAAAGGGGAAGGGAAAGAAGCATTTTAAAAACTTTTCTTCATTTTCAAAGTTACAAATATTTTGTTTTTTAAACCAGTTGGATTTTTTATAAAGATAACTGTTTCTAAACAAGCAGTATTAACTTGATGTTTTCATCTGAAAAATGGCCAACAGAGAGCAGTCTCAGATTACAAGCTAAACCTGAGTAGCTACGGTACTTTTTCAAATTAAAATATCTTCTGTGGCCTCAACCACTCTCAAGTTGTCCATAGGAAAGAAATAAAGGAGGAGGGCAACACTTAAGCCAAGCCATAATTGGAAGTATGTGAAAAATGAAGTGTCAGTTTGGTCAATAAAGGGCAAAGGTCAAGGGGAACTGCAGCCCCAACTCTGTGCGAAATGTGCTCATTAAGACATCCAATCAGAGAGCTCCTTCTCACCTATCCCATTATTCACCGGACAGCTGATTGTTTCCAATGCTTGGGTTTGGGCTGTTATTACTTTTCTTCTTCATGTACAAAAAGGCGAGCTGGTATATAAATCCTTGCTCAGTCATCTGGAACACAATGGGGTCCTTCCCCACCTCCCACCCTCGGTCTCCCACCCCCCTCTCCAGCAGCTCTGCTTGCTTGGCCTCAACAACTGTCTTGAAATTCCCTTCAATAATACAGGGACCTGCCTTCTGCCTCTCTGTTGCCTGAACTCATACAAAGGCTGGGGTGGAGGGGGTGGGTGGTGGGTGGGAGGCATCACAACTATTGATACTGTATGATACAGAAACAGCTTTTCAATTATGTCCTCTTTAAAGAAACACACTACTTTAGCTTTCCCCCCCCCCATTGGTCCTGTTGATTGGAGTCCTGCCCCCAGAAGAAGTTTGCAAGTGGTTTTTGTGCCTCCAGTAATCATTAAAGTCCTTTCAGGTTGAAATGTTTCTCATCAAATTTCCATGTCAAAATAATACTTTTTCTCTAGCCTCACAAAAGAGGCAAATCAGATGAGCTTTAAGTGGGAAATATTCTGCAAGAGAAATATTCTGCCTTGTTTTCTAAGTTCTTATTCTCAATTCAATAAGTCTTTGAAAGTAGGAAATAGTACAGGCTCTTAATACAGAATGCAAATTAATCATATCAATCATTGTGCTCCCTTTGTGACTAGCACAGTCCTCATTCCTCTTAGAATACAAAGCTAGATCCTCGCTCTCCAGCAAAGCAATACCCCTGCATCTCACTGATCCCACCCATTCTATGGCGGTCACATGACAGAGCCCAGCACTGGACCAGTACAGACAGAGGAGAAGAGAGACTGTATTGGCAACAGACAGAAGTGCCAAATAACCTAGTTCCTATTCACACTGTGGGGAGCAGAATGTGAGTTCTGAGGTTAGACCAACCAACATGTGGCCTTCAGTCAGACTCTGAGCTTCTCTGTACCCCATGATCTGGTCTACATGATGAGAGAATAGTATACCTACCCAACCAACAAGTCTTGTGTCCTGTACTATTATTTTTATTATCAGCTAGTCAGCTGTCTTGACTTTGGACCAGAAAAGACATGACCCAACTCATAATTCTGCCAATCATTGCAAAAGCTGCTTGGGAAGCAGATGGCTGCAGCATCCCTGAGCAAGGAGTTTGGATCCAGTGGGAAGAGGCACTAGGTTGGCTAGGCATTCTGCTCCAAACTGCTTCATACAATGGAGCTGTTCTCTGTTCAACAGGACAGCCGTTCACGGAAGGATAAAGGAGACATATGAAAATTCACACCTGCCAACATGTACCACCTCCTGCCACACTGCACAGGAGGGCTGGACACCCTGTTCTGATGCACTTGTGCAGCCCAGAGTCTAAGATCTCAGGGTTGAATTTGACAGCAGCTTTCTAGTATTTCTCCTCAACTTCCTTTTTCTCCTGCAAAATGACAAGCTAGCAAAGAGCCAAGGGGATAATTTTTTTTTTCTCTAATGTCTTTGGAAATTCTTTGAAGGAAGTTAGAGAACAGATAATATCAATGTCATAGTAACAGCAATAGAAGCCTCTACCAAACCACAGACATGAAGCCCTCCCTTCTAGGTGCCAGTTTTAAGGGGTTTCATTGTTAAAGAATTAATGTCTGGAAAAGGGTCACAAGTGTTAATGTGAAATGAAAGTGGTTGACACAGGAAGAGTTGTCATGATAAGTGATTTCAGTTGAGGAAGAGATACTGTTATGATTTAAATATGACGTGTCCCCTCTAAAGGTTCACGTGTTAAATGTTTGGTCACTAGGTGATAGCTGTTTGAAAGGGGAGTAGACATGAGGGCTTGAAACCTCATCAATGGTTAATCCATTGACAAATCCATAGTTGGATGGATGGTTTGGAGGCGGGGCTTGCTTGGAGGAAGTAGGTCGCAGGACCATGTCCCTGAAGGTATATCTTATTCTGTCCTTTGCTGTCTTTCTGCCTCCTGTCTACCATGAAGGGACACACTGCTCCCCGCCATACTGCCCACCATGTTCAGCTTCATCACACACAGGCTCAGAAGCAATGGAGGTGCAAGTGAGCCTGACTTTTTCAAGATTTCAACCCTTGAAAAAGTGAGACAAAATAAAAATTAATCCTTCTTTAAATTGTTTCAAGATGTTTCATCACAGCAACAAAAAAACTCAACATGGACATTGACATATTACGCAAATTGTGAATTAACATTAAGCCCCTGAACCATAATATATTTGGTATCTTCATAATTATATATTTTATCTATATTCTCTTTTGAATGCCCACACTTGGATTTATTTATTTACTTACTTAGTCTTATGCAAAATTTGTCTTAAAATTATTTTATTGATTATAACAGTAATTATTATGAAAAAGACCAGGCATTCTAGAATCACCCAAATTTCTGGAGCACTAAGGAAGGGCTATTGCACCTTCTGAACTTCTCAGGAAGTTAAGATTTTCCTGAATGACTTACTTTCTTTGAAGAGTCAACAACACCGAACTCATTTGAAATGTGCATGACTGCTTAGTGCCTTACACTGTGTACAAGGCAGGCTGTTAAATAAGGGCCAAAGACGAAGGGACTTTTTATGTGTCTGTCTGTCTGTCTATCTATTTATCCATCTATCCACTTACTTATTTTGTTCCACAGGCTCCCTAATGATGTGGTGAAACTAAAACTAAATTCAATTCAAATAATGTAGTGAAGAAAGTTTTGAAATGTGAAATTTGCTCCTGTCTGTGGGGGAAACACCTCTTTGGGTATGTTCTTGACAGACTGAGTTATTTATGTCTATTGGGTATGTATGAAGACATATTTATGGATTTATAAATCTTTTGAAGAGGGCTGTTATTTATCCAGTTGACTAAAATGGGCTCAAACTGTGTAAATAACTGTTTAGGATACGTACTATGAGCCAAATGCTGGCACAGCTTCCATCCCCATGCCTGCCAGAAAAGGCAGACAGGGAGAGCATGCAGCACCACTTTGCACAGTTAATCCGGAAGCCACACAAAGGCTCAGCTCCACAGGTCTCAGGGACGAGGAAACAGGTTTAGAAGGGTCCAGGTTAGCACAGAAATTCCCACAAGTTGTCTGAGCAACACTTTCAGGCATCATTCTGCATTCAGCAGAAATAGCACTGTGTGCCAAAGACAATCCGCCAGGAAAGCAAGGAAGACTAGAGGTACGCCTCCTCTTCCTGCTCTTACAAGTTAGTGTGGGAGGGATTCCACAGAAGATCTGCTCACAGGATGAGTAACTGACTGGGTCCTTTGCTAGGCAGATAAGGAAGAGAGTGGGATGAGAAGACTCTTGCATGCAGGACCCTTGTAACAGGTGGGTCTGCATTGCACTGAGATGCCAGCATATCCTAAACCCTGCCTAGCTTATATTGACTTCCTCTGCTTTGTCTGGCACCAGGGTTGTTTCTATTCATCTTTGAAATTTTAAAATTTATTTTCATGTATACATTTGTGTATGTGCCAGCTCATCTGTATGTGCACCACATATGTGCAGTATTCAAGGAGGCCAGGAGAGGGTGTTAGGTTCCCTGGAACCAGAGATACAGAGGTTACAAGCTGTCCGACATGGGTACTAGGAATGGAACCCAGGTCCCCCACAAAAGCATCAATGTTCTTAACTGTTTGACCATTTCTTAACCATTTCTCCAAAACAAGATTGTCTTCGAATGATTCAACCTAGATCACTCAAATGAGATCATTTACATGAAAGCACTTTTTCAAACACATAGGTGGGGGCCTTTAAGTGTAAGAAGCATAAAGAGAAACAGCAGGAGTGCAAAGATGGTCCCAGGCAGAGAATGTGGCTCCTAGAGGTAACCACAGCCATCATGAACTGAGCTTCCGGAGACCACGGGTCAAATGACAGAAACCTAAGAACTCCTGATTTCTGGTCACAGCTATAGGAGGACGGCATAGCATGAGATCTTTGCCCTCCAAAAACCCTCTGATCCGATGGTGTTTAGGAAACCTGTTCATCACAGTCTCTAAGTTCTGCCCCCTTCCCTCAGTCTGCAAGCCTTCATGCCTCAGCTGAATGGCCCGCTGATTCTTAGATGAAATATGTTTTTTAAAGCAAGAAACGAAATAAAAAATGAAACAAAGCACTAGGCTGTGACCCTGTGTAGCCATTCTGGGCTATAGGAAAAAAAATTTAGATTGCATTTACACCTCTTGGAAAACTCAGAGTGTAAGTAGAATTCTTCAGGCCAGGCCTCACATGGAAAGTGCTGACACCACCCTCGCGCTCTGAACAGCGATGCCATAACACATACACACACACTTGAAAGAAAAAAAAAAAGGCCTCTTGGATTTATGCTGCATATCATTTTCCAGTAAAAAGTCAGAGGTCAGAGGTTACCTGCTTCTACCTCAGCTCTGGATTGGTTTACTGTTCCAAGCTCCATTTTTACTAGGCTTCTACTTCTGATGAAGTCAGCAACTTCTTTTTTTTTTTTTTTTTTTTTTAATAAAATGTCTCCAATGCTTAAAATTACATCTGCAGAAGTTATTTCAGGGGGAAATACCACACATATGCCTAAAAAAAAATGAACTTCCCTGCTCTTGTTTTCCAGTCAATCATGCTAAGTCCATTGTAGACTTTGTGGTTTTAATTGATGTGCCCCAATTAAGTTAGACAACCGAATTCCTTTCTTGCTTAATAACACACCAGTAGAAAATGATCACAAAATCAAATTTTAAAACTGAACCTACTGTGGACTCAGAGGCAACTCCAATAAAGCAGTCTTTCATAGGCAGATGCAAACTTTAATTTTTTAATTTTTATTTCCTTAATTACCCACAAAATCCAAAATCCACAGGAGTAAGATAGGATATTGAGTCTCCTTGTTGCTGAAGACTACTATGATGTTTAAGCTTTATTTCTTACTAGTTACTATTAAACATATATGTCCATGAACACCCCCGTGTAGACAAAAGTATATATCCAAAGTGCAATACCAATTAAGTGGATTTCCTCCTCTGTCTGACCTGGCTTTGCAATGAAGCTAAACCTCAAAGAAAATAACTAAAACCAGAAGAAATGGCCTCAGACCCCGTGCAGAGGGAAGCCTACCAGAGGTTGCCAAATTGCCTTCTAAGAGTTACACCTCAACACACGTGCACTACTTTTGGTAGTGCTAGGAGAGAACTGAGGGCCAAGAGCACTCTAGGTGAGCCCTCTATCACTGAGCTAGGTCACTAGCCCTTCCTCAGAATCTTTAGATACTGTTTATTTAGACTCTCAATGGAGGTTTCTTCACGACCCTTTGAAAAGCCCCAAGGACATGACACCAGGCTATTAGTGCTATTAGTGCCATGCTATTTGTGCACACTGGAATGCCTCATCTGTTTCTCTAATCTTGCCTCAGTTGATTCGTGAAAGCGATCAGGTGACTGGCATGGCATGGCACTGAAGAACTGGGCCAGAGACTGATCAAGATGAGCAGATTCTCATATTGTATAGGATTGATGTTCTAGGGGAAGCTCTGGTTATAGCCACTGACTTTCTGACAGTTTGCAAGCCCTGAACACAAAGCAAGAAGCAAGGGAGAATGAGAACGCCTCTCCTACCTTGCTCACTGCTGTTATCCCCACTGTGTGAAGTGTGGCCGCCACTGGAAGGGCCCGGGGTTCCTCCTGAACGGGTGGATGCCGTGTCATCGTGATCTCTATTCCAAGAGGGCTGTGGGGGCACAAATCAGACATCTGAGTAAAAGCCATCTGTTCCCAGGGTGCGATCCCACCAGACAACGACAGACTGGGGAGGGCTGCAGGGAACAGCATTGCCAACTCCCACTCTTCTTCAGAACTGGTCCTAGCTCAGGGCTGCATAGGTGTGTTCAAAATCTGCCAGGTTCAGCTTCCAGATGATAATAGTGAGTCTGTAAGTAATTGCATGCTTTATTAACATGGAAACAAAAACATTCCAGACAAAGGGGGCTTTGCTGTCGCTTGAGTCTAACTAGACATTTAACCCTCTGGTGGAGCCCTCTGCTCCTCTAGAAATGTAAAATGGGAGAACTGATCGCTGGCACTGTGTTCCCAGAGGCCCCTGCTTCATTCTAGGAAATGAAGCCCCACACACCTGGTGGGGCTCTGAAGATCTCACAATCCAACCTAGGTCCATAATAGCTAGTGTGTGTCAGCTGTTTGCCTGATGGTACACAGCAAGTGGACCAGGCACAGAGACAAAAAAGAAATGCTAACAATAGATTTACATGGACTGTGTACACTCAGTCCCATGCCGAGCCTTCTTGTACTATCGAACAGAAAGCAGATGTTACTTCTTATCACTGGTGCATTTGAAAGTAACGTTCAGATTGGCTGCAAATTCAGTTCTTCGGGGAAACAATCATGGTGATACTTCTCCTAGATCTCTCTCTATCACCAGACAAGACTTGAATGAGCTTTTAGTGCTTGCTTTCAAAACCAGCCTCATGAGTCACTGGTCATCCCCTGCAGTAGGAGTGATGCAGAATAGAAAGCTGGATCTTGGCCGGGAAGTGATGTTTGTCTTCAAGATTATTAGTGGGAAAGCGAGATGATCTTATGTGTAAAATATGTATACATCATTTCAGTCATAGACGGTCATGGTTCCTGACTCTGTTGTAGTGAAGTTTATTGACCCTTCCACAAGTGGAATATGCCTAGCAGAATCACTGTTCTTTGTTTATTTCTTGAAAAGCATTTACCCATCCCAGAGACAATAAAAAGGGCTGAGAAGATCTAACAATTCAGACATCCAGGGCCAACAAAACGAAGACCCTGCCCACAAGGCCTGCTGCATTAGAACCCCAAGGGAGACTCAATGCTCCTCTATGGACACTTCACCCCACCTTTGGCCTGAAGACCTGTGCCACCCCCAAAATGGAATCAATCCACAGAACATATCACGTGTATGTTTAAGTCACCCATTATGCATATTCTCAAAAACAGTGCTAATTGATCTGTGGATTCTGTGATTGAGAGACATGTGAACTGTGAAAGAAGCGTTTTCTGCAGACACATATTTTGAAGCATACCAGAAGAATGCTGTAAGATGTAATCTGGAACACATGCTCAGAATGCAAACAGTTAATGCATAAATTTTCAGTTTGTACAACTGCAGCTCTAAAAGGGGACTTGTTTATTCAGAGCTCTGCAGAGAGAATGGTACAGCACCCAGGGGACAGACAATGCCAGGCACAAAACCCCGGTGCCTCGACATGTAAAAGGATGTTTTTCTGTGTGCTACAAATCCCACTTGAAAATATAATTAGAAGGAGAAAATGGCAAACTATTGCATTAACTGTAATTGAACAAAAGACCAGCAAGGCATGTGGGAGGCTGCAGGAACCCGTGGGAGTCTCAGGATGCATGAGATCCTGCGAGTGATGTCTCCTGGGCACTCTCATTTTCTTTATGTTGTCCCTCACTACTATTGTTGACTGGTGATCTGACTTGTAATTAATAGAAAAGATAGCAATAACAAGCTAAAATACAGAGCCACAGACCAACCTCATCAGAAACACGTTTGTTAATCTGATTAAGAGCAGGCCTCCAAAAAGGTGACTTAGAACCAGAGAATCATTCCATGTCAGACAGGAAACTGTCCTCCTTTCTGCCACAACAGACCTGATATATTCACTATCTTTTAATGAGCTCCACTGATTTATTCAGCCCTGCTCGGCTCCCTCCCCCCACTTTTCTACTGTGCAGGATGTAGATTAATTCAATGCTTAATTGTTTAGTAAATTCAATTTTCCACATTCTATTCTGCATAGCTTTAGCTAAGGTTCTTAAATCTTTCTCCGTGAGCCCTGAGCTCAGTGTTTGTGATCTGTGCCTACCTTTTTCATCACCATTTTTCTTCATCCACCACTTAATTCACCATGAAAAGATTTTCCTTGCTGGAAATTCTGATTCCGCTATGATCTGTGAGGCATTCCGATTCATTGCATTTCCATTGTGTTGGGTCTTAGATGCGGGGCTCCTCTTTTCTCACAGCTATGGCCACATTATACAGGCATTCATGCAAGAAGTGTTGGATTCCACCTCAGTTTATCCAAATTTTGTGCAACCTATATGTTTAAATTTGTGTGTGCACCAAAAGTAGGCGCCCCAATTTCCCAACTAATATCATTCTTCTCACAGCCACACTCTTCCAGAAGGCCTGTGAATACTGACTACGGCTCCCTAAAATGAAATCTAACTTTTGTGGTCCTTTCTTGAATTAGCATTGTGTATTAGCATTTCAAGAATGGTGTAGTCACATGAAACTGAGCATCAGAAGAAATCCACGGGCTTACCAAAACAGAACAAGAATTGTGCTTACCTCAGTTCATTAAGCAAGATTAAAGTGCAAGTATCAGAAACAGCTCATGAACTCCTCCAGTATAAATATGTAAGACAGCCCTAATCAGAAAGAACTCCCCCAAAAGCCATCTACTGGGGAGTTTCAGTTATAATAACACATGTCTCTGACTATATGTGGTCTCACCAAAGAGCATCATTATTTCAAAATTAAAATATGTGCATATGATTAAGTACATAAATCTGTGAAGTTGTGAGTTGCTTGGGGCCACTTGAAAAGGAAGCATGACAGAGTAAAATCAACAGTGCATTGAGTTAGATGTTCAGCAAATCTCAGGCGTGGCCCGAAATTGAGTCTCAAAGAAGCTTCTTGGCTCTGGTGTCTCTAATTTCAGAATAAGCGGTGGCTATGTGCTCATCTGTGAGAAAACCACTAAAACAAAGGCCCTAACCTGAAGTTCTATTACCACCTATGGGCTATTTCAGGGCAGGGGGAGGTACTTTTTACTAACTCTAGTTTTAAGTACATACTTGCATTTTTTTTCCCTGGGTGGTAATGTCTGAAACTGTCCCCCAAATTCTCAAGGGAACGTGTGACTCTTAAAGTATAAGAATCACTAATCTAGGAGGTAGCCACAGGCCTAGACACAAAGCCCGAGAGGAGAAGACTTCTGAACCCACCGAGTCCACACTTGCTGGACAGCACGGTGACACCCTCCACACAGGACTGCAGTGTCCTGCGTGGAATGGGGAAGCCGAGAGCAGCACTCGATCAGGAAGCTCCTTTCAGATGATGTGTAAACATTAAGTGTTACATCTAAAATGACTTAACTGGGCTGGAGAGATGGCTCAGTGGTTAAGAGCATTGGCTGCTCTTCCAAAGGACCCAGGTTCAATTCCCAGCACCCACATGGCAGCTCATAACCGTCTGTAACCCCAGTTCCAGGGGATCTGACACCCTGACACCCATGGCATAACACCAATGCACATAAAATAAAAATAAATTTTTAAAAATGACTTAACTCCATTCACGTTTTTTCCTGATTCCAGGGTCTCAGAAGACAGCAATTTGAAATCTTTGAAGCAAGCAACAGTTTTCCTGTCTTTCCTTACTTTGGCAGCTCAAGCACTTCCTTTATTTGGGGGGAGGGGGTTGTTTGTTCATTTGGTTTGTTCTTTCTCAGTGTTTTAGTTGCTGGTACTTTCTTTTGAGAGAGGACTTTGCTGTCATCTGGCAGCGGGCAGCCATGGCCTCTCCTGACTGTGGGCCATTTCAGGACAAGGAGAGGCGCTCACTCTGCGCGAACTGCTCTTTTCAGAGCTGGGAACAACCCACGGCTGATGTTTGGCTAGAACAATGCTAAGGGACTAGCTGGAGTTACTTTGTCTGGCTTTCCCAGCCCTGTCTCAACAAACTGCACCTTTAAAACAGACTCTGACTCCTCGGTCTGCAGTTCAGATTTCAACACATGTTGAGGCCTCTTCTTACCGTTCACCTTTTCCTTGAGCAATTCCTTTCCCTAGTGTAAGGTGAATGAGCACATTCATGAACTAAACTTTTATCTGTCAATGGTTCTCAACCTTCCTAATGCTGCGACCCTTTTATACACTTCCTCGTGTTGTGGTGACTACCAGCCATAAAATTATTTTCATTGTTACTTCATAACTGCAGTTTTGCTACTGTTACAAATTGTAATATAAATATTTTTGGAGATAGAGGTTTGCTGATGGGGTCAAGACCCACAGGTTGAGAACCACTGACCTATGGGTTTCTTCTTTACTCTCTTGATTTGCATGACCAACTGTGTGATAAAGAACCTCCATGCAAAGATGTCTGCTTCACTCAACAAGTCCAAGGCTAAACTCGCCCCCACCAAAGCCTCCAATTCATTCCTGTGCTTGTTGGTTTAAAGACAGGGTCTCACTGGATGTCCTGGAGCTCACTGTGTAGAACAGGGTAGCCACAAGCTTAGAGCAATTCTCCTGCCTCCGCCTCCTGAGTGCTAGCATTGCAGGTGTGCAGCAACTTGGTTTACTTGTTCTGTTTTATTCTCCATCCTAATATGTATCACACCATCCCTCCAAGGTAAAAACCTAATCACTCCTGGGCATGGAGTCACAGACCTTTAATCCCAGCACTCAGGAGGCAGAGACAGGCGGATCTCTTTGAGCTCTGAGGCCAGCCTGGTCTTCAGAGTGAGTCAGGACAGTCAGAGCTGTTACACAGAGAACCCTGTCTCAAACAGACAAACAACAACAACAACAACAAAAACAATAACCATCCACAATTATGAGAATCATCATGCTTTGTCCACTTTTGCCACTAAATAATTGTTACACAAATTCCCCCCAGCTTTGAAGGAGCTGAGGTTCACTAAAGCTCGGGCTTCATGAAGGCAGGGATGGTCCTGCTTTCCTCACCGTTAGGTACCGAGTATCAAGCATTGCCCTGTGCTGGTGCTCAGGAAATGATGCAGAATGAAGTGCTCCCCAATGCCTACAGAGCATCATCTGAGTTCATTAGCCTGACTCATGAAGCCTGCAGAGCCTCCCTGGGGGACATTCTCCTTGTTCCCTGGATTCCAGCAAGCACCGCCACAGGTAATCGCTGTAACGTACTCTGCAGTTTATTACTTCAGGTCTCAGCCCCCCCCTCCTCTGCCTGCAATGGCCGGCTCTGCCCTGAAGACCCAGCCTTCTCTGATATGCACATGCTGTCCCCGGATGCTCTCTCTGGGACACTCAAACCTCCTCATCTGCACCTCTGACACTTTGCAACCTCTTTGCTCTGTGGTGACCTGTTGTGTCTATCTGTAATTCTTTGCGACGAATACTTCAGAATACGTCTTATTCATCTTTATATCTCCGATCCTAGGAAACACCACATACAAATGAATTTTTTCATATTTTTGTCGTGTGTGTGTGTGTGTGTGTGTGTGTGTGTGTGTGTGTGCTCTGTGTGGGTATGTGCATCTGAGTGCAGGTCCCATGGAGATGTTAGATTCCCCTGGAGCTGGAGTTACAGGTAATTGTGAGCTATACAAGATGGGTTCTGGGACCCAAACTCCAGTCCTCTGCAAAAGCACTACATGATCTTAACTTCTGAGCCATCTCTCCAGCCTCACAAATATATTTTTGAGTAAATTCATCAATAGACAGGGGATCTCTGTGTTAAATTGTACCTGATATTAAACATTATAAAACAACCACAAATATTTGAAGACTTTAAATACATCTCGAATACTTCCATCCATACAAACGTACACTACTGTCAAATATATTAATATTTAGTTGCAGCATAACACAGGAAGGGAAGGAAAAATGGAAGGGAGAAGGTGGGAAATGAAGAACACAGAATTAGTAAGATTCGAAGACCTTGTTGTACCACTTACACAGTCTTAGACTAGTCACAACTTCTCTAACCTTAATGGCCTTATCTGTAAAAAAGGAATTCAAAGTAAAAACTGTCCCCAGAAACAATTGAACGGAGGGAAGTATAAGCAGAAGGGCTAAGGAGGGACAAGGGATGTGACAGGGGGTGAACAGGAGCAAAGTAAAATGACATACATGTATGGGAATGTCTCGATGTAACCCATTGTTTTTATACTAACTAAAAAAAATACTTAAAAAAAAAACACCTCTAAAAGTGTGCCCCTGCAGATGTAGCATACATATATTGTAAACACACAGCAGTATTCATTTAAGTGACAGCTACTGCCGGTCTGATGGAAAAATTCACAGTGGTCCAGTCAACCCTGAACCATCTACATACAAGTGAATCCAGGTCATAGGATAGAATATGGATACAATGGTTAGCATTTGTCTTGGGCTATATTCTGGCCAGGGTTTGTCAACCTGACACAGGCTAGAGTCATCTGGGAAGAGGGAACCTCAACTGAGAAAATGCTTCCAAAGTCTATTAGGCATTTTCTTAAGTAATGATTAATGTGAAAGGGCCCAGCCCATTGTGGATGGTACCACACCTAAGCAGGTGGTCTTGGATTACATAAGAAACCAAGCTGAGCACGCCATAAATCAAGTCAGCCAGCAAGCAGTTTTCTGCCATGGTCTCTGCTTCAGTTCCTGCCTCCAGATTCCTACTTCCAGGATCCTGCCTTGAGTTCCTGGCTCGACTTCCCTTGATGATGTCCTGTGCTGTGGGATTGTGAGCTCTATAAACAGCTTCCTCCTCCAACTTGCCTTTGTTCATGATCTTTATCACAGCAACAGAGAAGCTAACTGGGATAGGCTATCTCCCAGCTGATATGTCCTCAAAGAATGCAAACTGATCTTATTTTCACCTTGGAATAACATGATTTCACAGTGGTCTGCTTCTTTCCACCTCATCAAGTTTAATTTGGTATCTAATGTTATCAATCGCTTTATACTATTCAAAATAATTTGATGTTTCTTCCCAACTCATCACTCATATCAGAACGATGTCAAAATCCTCTTTTCTAAACTAAGATTAAATCTCTTTTATTGTAAAACAACAGAAACAATTCTCCCCTCCTGGTCTCATTCAAAACTGGTGGAGAAGTGAGTCTGGTGCTCTTGATAGAGAAGAGGTCCTCTGAGCACCGCGAAGAAGTCAGTGAAGCAAGCAGAGTTCAAAATCGGAAGGCTGGCTACACCCAGACATGTGCCCTCAAATCACCAGGGCTCTCCAGCAAAGCTCTCTAGTGACCCAGAAGAGCTGGCACTTCTCAAAAGGCATAGACTGAGTCTTTCCAGATCAGGAGAATCACCAAGCCACATGACGCATGTGCTAAATGTGTTTGATGGTCATGTACACATTCATTCAAAAATTCCCTTGTCAATACATTTCAAGCTAATTAACTCTGTCTCTCCACTTTCCATCTCTAAGGTGTCCTTCTTGGGTCCTTGGAAGCCCTTGGTGTCAGTATGGTTCCTGACAAACCCCTTAATCAAAGATATCATCCAGCAGAAAAGACCATGAAGATGAAAATATAGAGGAACGGGGAGAGAGAAGATGTCAAGTGAACCACCACCTCAGTGAGAAACAGGGTCCTATTCACCAGTGCAGACTTGAAACCAGGAAATGAGGGATGCTCCTAGGTATGAGGATTTAGGGTTTGATAAACTGGCATTCCTACAGTTATCCTTACAGGCCCCCTTTGCATCTGCTTCATAGCCACAATTCACCATGCAGTCACTAAATCCACTATTTATTAATTATTTATTATTTATTAGACACCTGCACTTTATAAGGATGTGGGAGAACTTGCTTGTTCATCTCCAAACATGTTCCTTTGAGTCTACATCTTCCCAACTTAAAATACAGGTAATTCAGAAAAAGTGTAAACTCTTTTATAGGATTTGAAAAGATTCCTGGAACTCATTAGACAAAATTCATTTAACCAAAGGAAGTTCAGGAAAGCAATATGCTTTGTTTTGTTTTGTTTGTTTGTTTTAACGGAGTAAATCTGTGTCTTCCCCTTTTAAGCTTTTAGTTGTTTTTAAACATCAGAAGCATTTAAAAATTAATGCTGTGATATACACAGATGGGCCATATTAAAATGTTTGGGAAGGGGCTGGAGAGATGGCTCTGCAGTTAAGAGCACTGACTGCTCTTCCAGAGGACCTGGATTTGATTCCCAGCATCTATATAGAGCTCCAGCCATGGCATTCACAACCATGTGTAGCTCCAGTTCCAGGGGATCCAACATCCTCTTCTAACCTCTGCAGGCCTGTACGCATGTGCGCACAAACAAACATACATGCTAAATACCCATGCACATGAAAAATAATAATAAGGTTAAAATATTTCAGCTGTTTTTGGAAACAGCTTAAACATTCAACAGGACGTTTAAGATTAAGCATCTCTAGGTCCACATCTCCAGCTGAAGGATGACAAAGTGTGAGAAGCAATGGCAGGTGACGGAAAAGGACAATCCCTAATGGTGGCCCACACTCTCCTTCCACAAAATGCTAGCTTTACTTTGCCTTACTACATCCCATTTTATTTTATTTGTGTGTGTGCATGTGTGCACATGTGTGTGCACTCACATACATGCATACGCCTGCTTATCTATATGTACAAAAGACAACCTCAATGCCCCCAGATGTCAGAAGAGGGTGTTGGACTCCCTAGAGTTGGAGTTAGTGGCAGTTGTAAGCCATGGGTGCAGGGAACCAAACCCAGGTCATCTGTAATGGTAGCAAGTGCTCTTTCCCACCATCTGCTGCCTTTTGAACAGGGGGTCTCCTGGGCACACTTGATCCTTCTGTCTTCAGCAACTCCCTTTGATCTGCTTGCTTCCTTCTCTTCCTTTACCTCACTGCCTCCCTTTCCCCGGTTGTAGACCTGCAAGTTTTTTGTGTTTGAGTCCCTCACTGGGTCTGGAACTTACTATGTATAGCAGGCTAGTCTTGAACTCACAGAGATCCACCGGCCTCAGCTTCCTGAGTATTGAGATCAAAGGGGTTTGCCACCACACATGGCTAGGATCTTATTATGTCCTTCTTTAATAGGGCAATAGAATGGGCTTTTTACTTCATTACTAGAGGCCCAAGGGTTAATTTTGGTGACTAGAGCAGATGGTTAATCTGTGGTAAGACGATGGAAGTCTGGCATCCTCTCTCAGGGTCTGTGGCTATCACCAAAGCATCACACTTCCTCTGCTCACACTCTAAGCCCTACTGAGTCTGCCACTGTGAACTCTTAATCTAGACAGGTATCTGCTTGGCTGTCTAGTCATCCCCAAGGCATAGCACTCACTACCTTGATGCTAGCTGGTAACTTCATACAGAGTACAAGTGTGAAACCTTGATGACAAAGCAACTTTGGTGAATTGTGCACTCGCGCGCGCGCGCGCACACACACGCACGCACAGATTACACTGTGTATATGTTATTTGCTGTTGTATATATGATGATACATACAGTATGGTGATACATGCAGAGGTGGGTAATTTGTGGAAATAAAGACAGCATCTGTTGAATTGAGTTCTGTATTTCCCAGTTCACATATACCACAAGTTAGTCCTACAAATGATAATTTTTCCAAACACTGAATCCCCTATCTCTGTGTAATGAGGCATGCAGAGGAGGAAGAATTTTTGTGCTTTTTTTTTTTTTTTTTTTTTTTTGCCTTTGGTGAAAATTCTCCAAGGAGTTATTTCATCTACAAATGAAAAGTTTTCTATCAGATGCTTGTGTGAGTTCCAGGAGTTCCACACAAGGAAGCCTAAGAGCACAGAGGCACACATGCGCACACAGTAACGCAAACACAATAGGTATCCACGATGCACATAAGTATAAGGCAGAAAACCATCGGGGATGATTTTAAAGGTCTTAAATTACATAATAACGGAATTTAAAGCAGCTTGGCCATCAGACAAGAGATGTGAATTCCATTAGCTCTTCTATCCGTCACCTACTCTCAGACAAATGCCCATGCTTCGTTCTCATCTCAATACCTTAGCCCACTGCATGACAGGCAGAAGCAGCAGGAAGCAGGAAGCGCAGATCCGGTGTCTTTCCCGGTGCTTCTTAAGACCCCACTTTCCCACACTGGCATCTTTTAGGTCTCTACTCTGAAATTCTCACGACTATTAATGTACACAGTTGAGTTAATTCATAAAAGAATTTAAAAATGGACAATGCAAAGCAATCATCTACAAATGTAAAAGAACACTCAGAATGTTTCAAAGGGCATTCTTGATGAATCCCCGCAGCACCGATAGATTCTCAGCCGCGTTTCTATTTTGAGAATCAGCATTAACATCATCCCATGAAGACCTCACTGTGGTCTCAGAAGACAACAGGTTTTTACACGAATGCATTCAACAAGTTACAAGGCAAGAGAATAATCCTGGCTAAAGGGCCATTGACGAGTATTGACAACCAGTTTTACCCAAATCTCAAAAACTGGCACAAAGGAGAGATGAGTCATACAGAGAAGAGTCAAGTGCATGAAGCGTTCCAGTTCTGCTAAGTAGGATCTTGGAGGGGGATCCCATGCCATGAACAGAAGAAAAAAGAAAGCCTGATTACAGAGAGTCTCGCAGGGGAAGGATCAATGGCCTGTGTCTGCCAGTCCAAGCAACAGGGCGAGCTGAGCACAGGAGTTCAAGACCAGCATGGGCAACATACTGATACTCTGTCTCAAAAATCAACCAATAAATATCATCTTCCCTTTGCTCTCCTGCTTTGGGAATTGTACCTTGGAACAGTAGTTCACAGAATTTAACCTTTGACTGAAACAAACAAATAAAACTCTAATCCAACTAGTGCCTCTGTATTTGCAAATATTTATTTCCAAATATTTCAGGGCACACTCTTTACTTATCTAATAGCTTTCTACTGAAATTTGTATTACTTGTCTAGCACTTCGAGTCAGCAGTGGGGGGAGGTTCTAGAACTAAGTGCTGATATACCCAGTACTTTAAGGTCCTTCTACAAGATTGCTTGTGTGCCTCTGTTTATTATCTATTTGAAACATGATACTCGTCCTCCAAAGAAATTAAGATAAACCCAAAGGTGTCTTGTAAGAAACAGCTACAAACCACCAACTTTCTAAGCAAGCACTCCACCAGCCAGAACATCCAACAATCCTTAGCACAAGGAGACAAGACCTCATGAACAACTGTGTGTGAACACAGTGCATTCGCTCCTAGGAATTTGGGGAAAGTATTGAACACAGGATTCATCCAGTACTGACATCTGGTTTGTGTCAGAACAGTGAGTTCTCGGTGGTTTGCTATAATATCTCAGAAAGTTATCTGAGGATCCTCCTTCTCTTTCTCTCTCTCTCTCTCTCTCTCTCTCTCTCTCTCTCTCACAACAACACACACACACACACCCTCTCTCCCTCTCATCTCACTACATAACTACATAGCTCTGGCTGGCCTATCACTATGTAGACCAGGCTGGCCTCAAACTCACAGAGATCTGCCTGCCTCTGCCTCCTCATTGCTGGGATTATAGGTGTGAGCCACCAGACCCCATGTTTAGATTGGGGGGATTGTTTGTTTTGCTTGTTGTTGGTTTGTTTGTTTGTTTAGTAGAGAGATTGGTAATTTTAGAGATTGTTTGTTTGTTTGTTTGTTTGTTTGTAGACCACATCATACTCTGCAGCCAGGACTTATACTCTCCATTCTCTTACCTCACGGTCCTGAGTTCTGGAATTACACGAATGTACCCAGCTTAGTCTCCTTTTAGTCCATGATTGATACCAGAAAAATAGTAACCTACTCAAAGCAGCAATTACGTTTTTCTTGAAGTTCTATAATTATAAAATGTTCTTTAAAAATAGTACCTCTGTCAAATAGTACCCAGTCTCCTTTTGTCCAGCCAATGGACGTTTTTGAAGGATGGACAGAGTGTAATTAAAAAGAAGCATGGTGTTTATTACAGTGCTTGGGGGCACTATTTGACACAGTTTGCACGGCTCTCCTAAGTTCTCATGGTGACTGGGTGAGTGGAGAGCATTTCCGCTTTCACAAACTACACAATCGAGGCTCCCCAAGGTGAAGTAACTCACCCTCTCAAGCAAAGCCCACACTCAAATTTGAGGGCTCTGTCCCTAGACTGTACTTTTCTGGAGTGCCAACTGCCTGAAAGAGGAAGTCAGCAAACTCGGCTGCTTTTTCCCAAAATTTTACCTTTTCCACTTCTATACCATAATATGCCAGGAAAGCTCCCAGTTTTTATCTGAGGGAGGAAAAAGAAGTAGTGACCGTACACTCTTGTTTTCTCCTCCCATCGTGGAGACTTTCACTTGACACTGATGCTGGTGCCAGTTATGATAAAATCTAGTCTAATTTCCTTACAGATTTGCAGAAGCATTTCTGGATGTTAATAATCTCAACCAAGTTTGATTCTGTTATTTATAAGGATTTCCGAATCTTTAAACTCCCTGTCAGTGTTAAATTTGGAAGTGGGGAGGAAACTATTCACCCTTTTCCATGATTTATGTCAGATATAGTCTTCAGAGATGATCTTTTCAAAGCTTCCTGAAATTGAATTTGAGTTTTTGCTTCCCAGGGATGCTCAGCTTCTCTATATTCAAGCCCTTAGCTTGAAGGTCAATGAAAAAATAATGTGGGTTCCAGGCCTGAGTGCCAAGTCTTGAGACTCCCTTGTTAAAAATTTCCAGTCATTCAGAAGGCCACTCTTCAGCCACAACCCAGGTTAACAACATCCTGGTCTTAGTCTCACTGTTTTAAGTAAATAAGTATCAGGTATACTAGATGTGAGGAAAAACTTTATAATTGATTTGTCGATGTTTTATTATCCTCTTTTTCCTATTGGCATGTTCTTTATATGCCCTTAATAAATATTAAACACTCACACAGCTCCTTGTTAGGGTAGAAAGTAACCTTCAGAATGTCCCAACAGTGGAGTAAAGAACAATACACTTAATTGGAAGGGCAGGGTAATTTGGAAAATAAAATTGAGTTGCTACAAATTCCCAATTGCAGAACAGAAATGTTTACAATAAACTCACTCAGATGCAGATTGTGGCTGAGTTTGAATAATTATTAGAATAAAAATATTTGATCATGAGCAAAAACACTTGATGAGCACAGAACATGAATCATTAGTAGACCACTATCATTTTGAGGAACAGAGTACAGGACACAATGAGCCTACCAGCTTTTTGATCACTTTGTTATTGAACACAGCTTGTAAAATCCTTAAATGTGGTAAATTCATAGGCCAAGGCATTAAATAAACAGCTGCTAAAAAAAACTTGATGAACACTATTCCTCAGAAATTTTCAGCATGTGGTAAGGACAGAGAAAACACTGAAGCTAGGTGTGTCTATTACTCAATTGCTTCCTTTAAAAAAATTAACTTATCAGTAAGGTCTGTTCAAAGTGTGAAGTTTCTGATTGTCTTTATTAGAAACTATGGCCAAGAAAAATTATAATAACTAAAATGAAGATGGTCACCCTGTGTGGACGTGCACACTTTTAATCCTAGCACCCAGGAAGGAGAGGCAGGTGGACCTCTGTGAGTTTGAGGCCAGTAGATAGATCTCCATCAGTAGTTTGCAACTCATGAACCATGACTCTTTTTGGGGGGGTCACATATCAAAGATTCTGCATATCAGATATTTACATTACAGTTCATAATGGTAGTAAAATCACAATTATGAAGTGGCAACAAAATAATTTTATGGTTAGGGTCACCGCATTAGGAAGGTTGAGTACTGCTATGAGTATTATCTACATAGTAAGTTACAGACTGGCCAGGGCTACACAGGGAGACCCTACCTCAGAACTAACCAAACAGCAATAACAAAAAAATGATGCTGGCCCTATGTATTTGCATCTAGAACTATGAAGCATGGACAGGAATGGCCCTGTGAAAGAGAGCAGTATGCATTCACTAGGGTAACCCTGATTACTCACTTAAGGAAATGTCACTTTGAGCAGAAATGCCATGCCTGTCTTACAAAGAAAATCTTCATACATTTGATAAAATTGTAGGGTAATTCCCATAAACTATGCAAGTGGTGGAATATAAATAAATGATACATCTACTGACATGTTCAAGAATGAAAGGCAAGATAGCGACTCAGAAGACTCAGGAATGACAATTCAAATAAAAGTAATATTCAGTGGCTAGTTATCACAAATATGTACCTTAAAATTCTCTTCAGTGAAGGACTAAAGACAACTCCGTATCTGTTAGCAACTTCCAACTAAATGCTCCACCTAAATCCCAGATGCCCAGCTTCATTCTACTGTTGAACCCTCTGTTCTGACTATAGTGACATGGCTGATCACTTCTCCCCCACTTGGTGCTATTTCTAGTTTCGTATATATGAATATACATATATTATGATTAATAAAGACTTAAGATACCATTATGAGCTGTATCCCATGGAGGACACAGTTTTTGTTTTTGTCTTAACTTCAGGGAGAGTAGCTTCAACACTCCAATAAATAGAAAGGAAGGCTACATTTCAAACCAATCCAAGGGAACGCATGGGCTCCCATTGGTTTGCCTTGACTTTACATTGTAGAAATCATTAGCCCACCTCCCAGATGGATCTATCCTTTGAGGCCCCGCAGACAAACACGCCATTTCATGTAAACAGTGCGAGTATGCCTTGGAATATCAGACACTGTACACCATTCAGTTTGAAATTAACTTTTCAAACCACTCAGGAATAACTTTTGAATAACAGAAAACACCAGAGGTCACAGCTAATTATAACTCACCTATCAAATTAAGTTAGTGTTGGAGAACACATCCAAACAGCTGCAGAGTTTTTAGAGATGTTTTATTGTTAAAGACATTCTTTGGTGCACGCCTTTAATCCCAGCACTCGGGAGGCAGAGCCAGGCGAACTCTGTGAGTTCGAGGCCAGCCTGAGCTACAGATCGAGATCCAGGACAGGCACCAAAACTACACAGAGAAACCCTGTCTCAAAAAACAAAAAAAAAAAAAAACAAAAAAAAAAACTTATTCTTTCATTTCTAAATTTTTTTAAGAGCAGAGAAGCATTTCTTCAATTGAGACGATATAAGAAAACTCTGACTTGACATCAAACTGCTCGTTCTTTGTCCTTTGACAGTTGTGTCAATTTCTTTATAAATTTCCTTTTCCAGAGTTTTATAATAGTCCTAAAAACACACTTCACTTTAAAGTGTTTCTGTGGGACGTGATGGAATGTAAATTCAGAATAAAATGTAAATCATGAAGATGTGGAACCAAATCTGGACCATTAGTTAAGAATACAGTCACCAAAACCAGCCATTTGAGCCACAAGAGAAAGAGCAGAGAGCTACAGCAATCTGCCCACCAGTGTTGGCAGTCCCAGAATATAAACAAGACTGACACGCTTCACTTTTGCACCTAACTATAAAGCAAATGTTAGCGATATTTGATGGGTTTGGTCTCTGTTTATTCCTATTCTAAAGGAACAGTGAACATCTTCCCTGGAAATAATTCCACATGTGCCTAACCACCCACAAGGCAGCTCAGATTCGAATCTC
Source organism: Peromyscus leucopus (assembly GCF_004664715.2). NCBI lineage: Eukaryota > Metazoa > Chordata > Mammalia > Rodentia > Cricetidae > Peromyscus > Peromyscus leucopus. The sequence continues at coordinate 16,106,619 of NC_051071.1, read as the reverse complement.
AGGCATAGAAGGGTTGGAAACAAGAAAAAAACTCCAAGTGATCCAGACAAGGAAGAAACACAGCTCTGTGTCACTACAGCAATCCACAGCAGGCGAGCCCACAGGACAGCCCCCACAATCCCTCCAGGTTACCTGGTGCTGTCCAGCTCTGACGCAAGAGTTGCTATATATTGATTTTAGGGTAATTCCAGGATCACTGAAAATGTCATTCACTGTTACAAATTCTAAATGACTCAAAATGCCCTCTGCTTATACCCACTGTAAAGTTTGAGAGTGTATGCTTTGTGAAATGAAAAAGAAAATGGTACAATTATAAAAACGTGATTAATCTTATTAAACTAATGAAAGGTTGCAGTTGTTTCTAAAGGCATACTTCATAAACGTGCCAATTGTAATAGTGCTTGTTGTCTGTAGAAACATATTTCATTTAAGATTTTCAAGATGGTGTCACACCACACAGGCAAGGCCTTTGCCTGTGAACTTAACTCTGAACTGTGAGTGTCAAAGAATCAACTGTAGAAATGTGTTTCTGAGAATTATAAATAACAGAAAATTCACTTTCATAAGTTATTTATTCTCCATTAGTTTATCCATATACATTAGTGCATATGTCATGGGAAAGCCACAATGACACCCTTTAATACCTTCAGAAAAGTTCATGATTTGATTCTGTCCATTATTTTTATTTGACTGTGTCTATTTGTGCTAACATTAAAGGACAGGTATATAACTAAATAAATCTAGAGCCAAGCCTTTTTCACTAAAGAATAAATACTTTATATTGCACTTTAGTGGATTTTAGGAATTCTGAAACAAGTGAAAAAATATAATTTCTCAAGATTTGTACATTTATATTCCCCTTTAACGAGAGCATATTTTCTAGATTAAGAGAAGCTGTCTGGGAGAGTGAACTAGCCAAGCCAGTAAAGTACTACCAACTGCTCCAAGTCTGTGCACTTGAGTGTATTAACTGATTGAAATTGGATTCCAGTGACAAATATTTAAATGAATATATTCTCAGTTATTTTACAAAGTGTGCTTTATACCATTTATTTAAAATGTCACATTAGTTATGTGTGGAAAACCTAACAATTGATCAATATAGGCGTATTTCCTAGAGAGGCTGTTTAAGAAATTACAAAGCTTCCCACAATTCCATAATCCTGAAATCACAGCGTATTAAGCTGATGATATAGAGTAGACAGTCTTTTATCTTGTATACTACATAAAGGTTCGATTTTCTTTCATTTCTGCAGATTTATTCATTTCTTTTTTGTTTGTTTGTTTTTTGAGACAGCGTTTCTCTGTATAGACCTGGTTGTCCTAGAACTTGCTCTGTAGACCAGGCTGGCCTCGAACTCATGAACTCACAGAGATCTGCCTGCCTCTGCCTCCATAGTGCTGGGATTAAAAGTGTAAGCCACCACTACCCAGCATGTTTTGAGTTTTTTTTTTTTTAATTTTTATTTTACATAAATTAGTTTGCTTGTAGTTCTGGGAATTGAACCCAAGGCCTCACACATGCTTAGACAAGCACTGTACTGTTGAACCATGTCCCATCTCCCAGACCCTAACTTTCTTTTATTTTTAAGATTTATTTAATTTTATACATAGGGAGTATTTGGGCTGCATACATGTCTGTGCCTGTGGAGGTCAGAAGAGGGCATTGGACGCCCTAGAACTGGAGTTTATGGATGGTTGTGAACCACCATGTGGATTTTGTGAATGGAACCCGAGTCCTCTAGAAGAACAACAATTGCTTTAACCATTGAGCCATCTCTCCAGTGCCGTAGATCCTAACTTTAAACAAGTACCACAGCTGGATATTTCCTGCTGAGCAAGACAGCAGCCTCCCGTGATTTACAGTTCTCTTTTATTCAGGATTTTTGAAAACCTTTAACATCTGTACAACTGACAGATAAACTGTGTCCTATACATCTACCTTCATCTCTTTATTTGTAAAGGAATATTTCTGTAATTGTGGTTAATTTGAAATATCCATTTTTTTTTTATCCTTCGGAGAAACGGCAAAAGATTTTGTTTCAAGTATAGCATAAATTTGAGTACTAGTTCAATACAAATATGACAGATGTCATAATCCAAAAAAGGCCATGTAAAATGTGACAGTTGCAAACATTTAAGACTGTGTAACAAAAATGACTGAGAACCGTATCAGTTTACTGTCCTTCGACTACTTCCTTGACAGTAGAGTCAAATAATGTTGAATTATAGACCTCCTTACAGGAAGTCTTATTTCATGTTCATTTTTTTGATTCTCCCTGGTAGGCCCTATAGGTTTGGCTGCATGCCCGCTTTCCTTTAGACGTTTCTGTGTACATCCTTGGGGTGTGTTTGATGATTAAATGATTATTTATTAAAACCTTTAGGGTTGGGGTGTAGCTCAGTGGTAGAGTACTTATCTAGATAGGGTTCAAATCCCCAGTAAAACACACACACACACACACACACACACACACACACACACACACACACACACACACATACACACAAGCACACACATACGCTTTACAATTTCACATTTTTGACATGTTTACTTTTCATAAGAAACTACTGCTTTGGCAATGGAAATCGTAAGTCGCCAATATGAAAATGTTTCCTCTGAATCCATGTTGAAAATACTTTCATTTCTGGTAGAATCTTAAGAAAAGTTGCTGTCATCCTTTGCAGTTCCTCCAAATGTGCTTTGAAGGGAGGCTAAGCTGCCTATAGAACAACAGTAGTTCCTGTGCTAACTTCGGCCTATTTGCCTGGCCTTAATAACCATTTTCAGCTACAGACCCACAAACAGTCTATTTTTTGAGTCTGAAGTTTCCATGAGTACTTTTCCTTCCATTGCCCAGCAACAGCTGTGTTTTACATCTTTTGGACTATGCCAAACATTTTAAGATATGAATATATGGGTGTCTGAGAACAAAGTGATTCAAAATTTATTGTCAGAGTCGGACAATTTTAGCCTACTGGCCACTTTTTGGAAAGGAGAACCCGCATTTCCATCCTTTATTTCTTGCTCCTTTTTCTCTGTACTATCTAATCTCCTCAGTTCCTATCAGGAGTCAGTCAGCTAGCCCAATAGTTACAGTAGGCACAGCTACTCTGTGTGCTTCGGGATGGTGAGCAATGGAGCCGTTCTGGTAGGAGAAGAATTGCTGTTGGGGTGACCTATTGCCTCCGAGCTAGTTAAACGGGGAGCAGTAGTTACAGTTGCGACTTGGCTTTGTACAAAGTAGCACGAGTATCATTGCTGTCTATTAACCATGGAACTTGCGCTGGGGACTTCTACTAGGAGGGGAGGAGGGTACGAGGGAGGGGGTAAGGAGCAGATGGAGAGGAGGTGGGAAGAGAGGGATTGGAGAGGGGCTAGGAAAAGGAAAATGTAGTAATATGTACTATTAGCATTTAGACCTGGCTGACATTTAACAATATAATTGATCTCGGCTATTTGCATAGACTAGACCCTATACTTTTTCTCTTACTGTTTTTCTTAAATGTTTTAAACACCCCTATTAAGAATCAATCTATCTCTACTCAGAAACCACACATAAATATAAAAGCCAAGCAGAAAATAACAATAAAAACATACCTGCTAAACAAGTAACTTTTAATTCAAAGCATCAAAGACTCCAGGATGAGCATGCCAATTAGCCCATGTAGTGACAAGCAGTCAACACCTTATTACTTAATCATTAAAGAGAATCCTGCCATAATTTCCCTTTGACATATTTCAAAAAATGAATTAAGGGTAGATCACATGACCCACAACAACAATGCACAGTGACGTTTAGATAATACTAAGACTCTATGTCTTACAAGTATTATGCACCAAGAGGTTCAGGAGTAAGTCCTTAAGCAGGACCCTATGAAGCATTTACAGTTTCTTGAAAAGTGTATTAAATGTAAACATTCAGAAACAAGCTACCTGATAAAGGACCCGTTTCCCTACCTGCTGCTGGTTGTGTCCAGTTTTATAGCGAATGAAAACGCACTGCAGACGTTCCTAGTGTTGGTAAACATCTGTGCCTCATCTATTTTTTTTTTTCTAAGCAACCAATTCAAGCCATGAAGGACATTAGGTTGTCTCCCTTAGAGGAACCTCTACCACCAGAAAGCTGAACTCTCCTGGAGGGTGCCACTTTGGAGTGAGGAAGAGCTTTCAGTCAAGTCTGACTTCAGTTTTAAAACGTTTAACTCAAACTACGCTTCAGAAAGGGCATTCTGAACTTCGGAAATAGACGAGACTATCGCAACCAAAGTTACCAGGCCCACTTGGGAACCCTTCCCACTAGCTCAGATTAGCCCTGGATCCTCTAGGCCTGGTCGCCAGGCTGCCCAAGCCCGGGGCTGCTGTGATTGCCCTCGCCCCCAGGCTACCCCCACTCCAGGGAGTCTGCTAGCACTTGGCTTTTAACCTGCCGGGCCAGCAAGGCTTTCGTGCCTCTTCTCAGCAAGCCACAGAACTTCTCCCTGGACGTCTTGGGCCAGTCAGGATTAACACGCAACAGGGCGCCCAGCTCTGGCCGCCAGCTCTGGCCCAGGAGCTGTTAAATGCAGATTCAGAGGAGGACCCCCGGAGAGCTGCTGTTGAATAAAACTGTAATCCGAAGACACCATTTCTCAGCGTCCAGCTTTCCCGGTAGGAAGAAGCTGAGCCGCTGCTGCTGATGGCATAGCCCAGGCCTGGCTAATCTCTGCTTTCTTCCGAGACGTGGCCACCCCGCTCCTCTGCCTTAGTCCTTGGAGTCAAAACTGCTTCGATTCGGGAATAAAGAGGAACAGATATCCCCGGGAAGGAAGGCGACGGCTCCTTCCGGGAGTACCGCCTCAAGTCCAGCATCTGGGTGGCCCCGCCCGGCGCCCCCAGTTCTACCCACGACCCCTAGTCCCCAGCTCCTCCTAGCCTCGGCCCGGCGTCCTTCCTGGCGGGTGGCCTCCCAGCCAAACCCTTGCCCGCACGCCTCCCTTTCAGTCCTCTCCCGGGTCTCAGCCCGTCCCTTTATCTCCTCCTCCGAGGCGGGCAACTCCTGATTCTGCTGCCCGCAACCCCTGGGGGTCGCGAGCGTCCGCGCCCAGCCAGAGCGTGCCGGTCGGGAGAGGGCGCCCCGGAGGCTGGCGACCACTAGGCATGATCAGGGGACCTCCAGATGGCCTCCAAGAGTGGAGAAGACCGAGAACCACCAGGAAGTGGGGGAGAATAGCATTATAGCTTCTAATCTGATAAACAAACAACAAACAAACAAACAACCCTACACTGTTGTAAGGCCTACAACATTACATGACCAAGTGCATTTCCACCGACTTAAATAGATCTCCAGGAAATCGACTGGCATCAAAATCTTTGATCCTAGACCCTGGCGCCCTCCGAGGGGGTAGGGGAAATAAAATAAAATAAACCGTAGTGCCAGCAGACCCTAGAGGCAGAGCGGTTAATGAGCTAACTAGGCCTTCCTGAGGCGTCAAGTCCCCTAGGGCACCCAGTGTCGGGTCCCAAGCAAACTGGGCCGCCTTCGTAGACTGGGGGCCGGGCGGGGGGGGGCACTCTTCCAGGCCTGGCCCCCTGAGGCTCCACAACCGGGGTTCAGCATCCCCTGGGGATCCCCCCCCAAAGTCTTCTGAACAAACACTTGGACACCACGGGATGGCTCTGGTGCCTTGACCTTCACCCCTCATCAGCCAGCGGAGGGAAGCTCACCAACGGAGCACGCTGCCCTCACCTCCCCAGACCCTTTCCAGGCACACTAGCTCCTGGCTTTTTGGAACTGGATAACATGAAGAACATACATCCATTGCTGTCCTCAGTCCACCAGAGCTGGGTGTGCTCAAGGGGTCACACGGTCAAGCTCATTCACCACGACCCCACAGCGCCACGAACCCAGACAAACCTACGAAGCCCACATCATAGCAGCATGGACTGCCTGCACAATTCTCCTTTTGTAGGTACGAAGGGAGAAGAAAAGGCACGTGTTTACCCGACGCATATCTTAGACTAATGAAACGGAGTGAGGGAAGTTTGCGAAGGCGTAGGGAGAACTCAATGACGTTTTATTAATTCTATATCCTCTACGCTCCCCAAACCCCATAACTTTGGTTCTTTATCTTTGACTTTAATAAAATAATGATTCGTTGAGAAAATGGGGTATAAATCTTCATTTTGGAGGCAATTAAAGTGTTGATTTCATTCATGCCCCTAAGCGGTTCTTGTAATTTGCTCAAATAGCTTTATGTACGCGGCACTCCGGAGCTTTTCGAATCCCATTTTCTAGTTCGGCTTGTTGGATTACAATTTTTACTCAACAGCAGCTACTAGTGGAATCTGCATTTAACGGGACTGGCGACTGAGCCCCTCAAGTGGCTGGGAAGCCTGGGGCACTAGGGCGGGGGGGGGCGCCTGCAGCTTTCCCACCTCCCTCTGCACACACTGCGGGGGATCTGTGCGTCCATCCACACCGGCCAGTTTCCAACTCTCCAAACAGGAGTGAGGACCTCTCCTGCTGGCACTTTTGGAGTTCTACATTGCCCTATCACTCGTGGGCAAAGAAGAAATTCAGCACAAATTGTGGAATTGCCGGGGATTATTCAAAGATATTGGGGGCATACTTTAGGGTGCCACTAAGAATGAAGTTGAGACAAGACAGCATTGGCCGGCAGTGACCATGATAAAACTTCCAGAGAAAAACCGTGGAGTAGCTGGCCTTTGACTTAACAAAGGCGGGCTGCTGTTTCCCCCAAGAAGCCACACATAAGTCAAGCTCAGGTCGGAAAGGGCTCTGGGTTTTGCTGATGGGGCTGGAGGCAGAGGAGGCCACAGCTTAACTCTCTCGACTGCCGCAGTGCTCTCCAGAGCTGTCCAGGACCCTGTTTCATCTCATTCGCTCCTCAGGTTTTCACTTTCATTGCTTTTTTTTTTTTTTCTCCCCAACTCATTTAGACCAATCCAGAGACACAGCAACAGGAAAGAGAAACTGGGAGCAAATGGTGGTGCCCCAGTGACAAGAGAAAAATCCACCGCCACCCCCAGCTCCAAATAAAAATCATACCCACTTAGCACTGCAGCGGGAAAAGGGGCCTGGAGGAAAGGCTGGAGAGGAGGGGGCAAGGCAAAGAGCCGCAGTGGAGAGCAAATGCATGGGCCCCTGCCCTCCACACCCAGGGAGTCGCCAGGGCGTCCTTGACGCTCACCCTGCCAAAAGCTGCCAATGCGGAAAGCCCAGAGCACACACCATCTAGAGGACGAGTGGGAAGGAGGAGGAGAAAAGTCCATATTTATCTGTTTTTCTAACCTCGGCCTGCTTTTTATTTTTTTCTATTAAGTACAATAAAATGGGTGAGCTTGCAGGGAATACCACACAAAGCAATGTTCAGTGAGGTCTAGAAGCGTTCGGCCGGGGAAAACTGACAAGACAGGCTAATGAAGCGTGCAGACAGGGAGAAAATAGCCAGCGTTTGCTAGATTTCAAACCCTCACTGTCTTTCTTAGACCACCTATCTTGGATTTATTCCTAATAAAATAAGAAATACGCAGCCCCTACACTTTTCTTTTCTTCAAGATAGAAGGGGGGAAATGCCCACGAACAAAGCCCTACCATCAGAGGTGGCCACTGGCAGTTAACACTCCCATTATTATGGAGGGTAAATAAAATAAAGACAAAAATTAAAAGCGACAAGAAACAGGTCAAGTTTGCAGGCGAAGCTTTTACAAGCTCATCTCTCCAGGTCGAACCCCAGAGCCAGCCTTAATGAAGCAATAATAGCCACATTATTCAAAAATTTTCATTTTGATGGAAATGTATCTAAAAGGGACTTAATCATATGCAAATAATAAAGGAGGTGGTAGTGACCCAGCAAGCAATATGCATACAGATTTTTTTCTGAGGGATGTTGAAATTGAAAGCCTCATACCTGGTCAGTTAGATTTGCTGATCTTGTCACATCTTCGCTGTCTGATTTTGATCCTCCTTCTCTGTCATCTATCACCAAATCGATAGGCATTTTCCCTTTCAAACAGCTAATATACCGGTGGCAGAAATTGTCACATAATTCGTGTACCTACATTATGACAGAAATAAAAAAATGGAAATATAATCAGGAGTGCATAAACGACATTGACAAGTGCAGTCCACCCCCCTTGTGAGAGCCAAACTTCCAAATGGGGGAAACACAGGGCAATTGTCCTCTAGAGACCCCCAGACGCATTCAGAATTAGGAATAACTTTCTTTTCTTGCAAAATAGAGATATCCCAGAAAATTGACAGTGACAAGATGATTCACAGGCTACAACATATTCAACACCCATGTTAAATTCATCTGCTCCTGGGGCTGTGGCCATTACAGAGGTGACCTGCATGGGTGACACTTAAGGTAAACTATTTAATTTCATCCAGTTAGTTTACCGTAAAGCTTTCCCCAAAGTTTCTAAGGAAAATGTGTGATACACACACACCACACACACACACACACACACACACACACACACACACACATCTGTATTGTGATGAGATAAGATACATGCCTGACAACCCAAACCAAGTTGCCTTTGTCCAATATATATATATATATATATATTTCAGCCATAAAAACTTATCTAACTGATTTTTTTTTAAAAAGAAGTACTCAAAATATTTAAGTCTAAATAAAGCCAACTCTTACAGGCCCCAGGCATCCCTTACATGCAGAACTCACAAGAAATCCCCGGAGTGCTTGCAATTTAAAGTTAGTTTGAATTACAATGCATTAAGTTTTTATTGCTGAGATTTATAGAACAGCTAGCAAAATCATGGTACCCCACACCCTCTCTTGAGTGTGAAGGTGAGGTGTGTGCTGGATCACAGACTCAAGGACTTGACACAACTCTCAAACCTGCTTTGTGTCTGAGCAAGCTCTGCCATGCCCTCCCTCTGGCCACTTGTCCTTCTCCCAGCCCCTTCCGAGTTTGACCTACCACTGATCTCAAACTGTCTTCAAGAAACTCACTAAAACAGAGCACACACACACACACACACACACACACACACACAGCAAAGAAGAGAAGTAAGAGAAAAAACCACACACACACACACACACACACACACACACACACACAGAGGCATTAACTTGTAAAACAAATTCACTCCGGCATTCTAAGCATGCACTGGGGTGCCTAGCAGTGCAGCGGATACACAAAGCCAGCAAGGTACACGAGGCTAGAGTGTCTGTGATCCCGGTTTTAGTGGCTGAAATTGTAATTAAACTGCAAAGAGAAATGGACGCTAAGATTGGCCTTGACACTAATTACCAGAAAAAAAAGACATTTATGCAAATATCTTGGAAGCCTGAACTCCAGTCCTTCTGAACCCTCCCTTCAGCGCGCTTGGGATGAAAGGGAAGTGGAGGGAAGGGAGAATAAAGAATTTACCTTCTCTAATTCCAACAGATGAAACCTTAATACTTGTATGGCTTGAATCATCTGCAAAGATACAAAAAGAATGAATACTCCATTCCTGGTTTGCAGAAAATTGGCTGTCACAGCTCTAGCATCTCAAGCTCACCCCTTCCCCCCATAAATAGAGTTATTTTGATTTATGGCAATAACACTAAAACTTAATAGCAGCGACTGGGTACCATCTAGAGGTTTATATTTCTTAAGGAGAAAAAATAGCTAAACCAACAACAAAACATCTAAGTGGGGATCATAAACACTCTCCTTCTCCATGGCTTCCCCCCTCCCGAATCTTACTGCCCCCAACCCAATTCAGAGGACCACTGTCTAAGCTTTTCCTATGAAGAAGTTACAGGAAAGTTTTCCCCAAGCAGTGGCTTTGCACTTTGCAAAAATTTTTCCTGCCTTCTGTCCATGCACCTTTGATGCCAATTGGTTGTCTGGGGGCGGGGGGCTCTGCCCTCACCGTGGCCCTGATGAAGGAGACTCATAAGGCTGGAAGTCCCGCAAGGTTTAAGCATACACGCTGACAGGCGGGGAGATAAATCCCCAGGCTGATTAGAGCTGTGCGGCCTGGCCATCATAAAAAACAAAAGCCGGCGTTCCCTAGCTGCTGCTCCTGGGCCATCTCAGATGAGTTTATACCCCAGGATCCAGGCCCCAAACACTTGTCCAAGGACAGAAAAAACGTTTGCAGTCGACTTGCAGCTATGGATAGATTTGTCCGGAAAGCTCAGGGCTGGGGGCTGGAGGTCGTGTGCACAGATAAGGGAGGGGAATGAGGGGTCAGCTCTTACCAAGTTATCCAGTTCTGGATTAGAAGAGAATAGAGGTTTTTCTGCGCGAATCTAAACACAAGTGGGAAGAAGGGAAAGAAAAAAAAATGAAATGAAATTTGGTCGCCTCCCTACTTTCTTGCCCCATTTACACTGTTAGGGGTAGGATATAACCTCCAAGAGGGACTCGTGACTCAAATTCGTCCCTCACGGAAAACACTTCAGTGTGAACCCAGTAGGCCTGAGACCAGCCCAGAGCGCCCCTGACTTCAGCTAGAGCTCCGCTTATGTGGAACGCTGCTCGCCCGCCACTCCAAAGCAGCCACATAGCGTGGTGTGGTGTTCCTGACTTCATTTCCTAGTGAGCTTCTGGACCGTGAGTGAGTGTGAAGATGGGTGATGATCTGCAAACACACTCACTGGACGAAAATCTCTGGGAGGCAGTAACACGCGTGGCTGAAGGGAGACTATTTTCTGGCTACTTTTGAGAAATTATATATCTATCTCTCCGTCTCTCTTTGTGTTTGTATGTGTGTGCATGTGTGAGTGCGGGGGAAGGGGGTGGGGAGCAGGATTCTTTTTTTGTTTCTTTTTACTTTTTTTTTTTTTTAACATTTATTTTGCTGACCTGTTTGGCGAACACGGCTATATCTTCATTGAATGACTCTGACGAGCAGACGTCCCCGCCCGCCACCCCCGGCTCGCGGGGGGTACAAGTAGCTAATTCACATTTCTCAAAAATCAGTGCTAAGAGAGGGAAGAGGGGGTGTCTGCAAGAAAATACAACAGTCACAAACAACACAATGATTAGTCCGGAGTCACCAAAAAAAGGCGCCCAAGAGAAACAACCCGAGTATCTCGAGGCAGAGAGACCCTTGGGTGATCTGATCATCCGCTTTTGCCCTTCTGCTCACCCCCGCCCAGGTGACGGCTCACCTCCCCCTTGCTCCTAGGGCTCTGAAGTCGGAGGCCCTGAGCCCCGGACCGTGTCTGTGGATCAGTTCAGCATATCTGGCCGGAGAAATTGGCAACATTTGCTACGAATAAAACCCAAGCGGTTCCAGCAGCCATTTTGAATTAACTTTCGCACCGCGACAAACCCTCGTCCCTCCGCCGCACAAGCAGGACCGGGTGCCCCGGGAAGGCAAGGCGCGCAGGCCGAGGGGTGGGAGAGGACCAGCCTCGGCCTTCCTCCGAGGCACCGCACAGATCCCTAAGCTCAGGGGATCTCGGTGGCAGGCGCGCAGCAAACTTGAGGCCTCTGTGGCTGCAGGACCGACTGTCACAGGACAGCACCCACCGACCCTTGCCACACAGCCCCCGAGAAGCAAGGGGTCCTCCAGGACTCCCCAACCCTGCCCTCCCTTCGCAGACGCTCCCCACAGTCCCACAAAGAAAGTTCCTTCAAATGCTTTTACAGTCAACCCTTCCATTTCGTCTAGAGTGGAGAGTGGTTAAGCGACTAACATCTAAAAGGCCTAGATGTCACTCGCCTCAGCCCATTAAAAAAAAAAAAAAAGACTTTTAATGCTCAAGGAGCCTTTTATTAGCTCTCACAGCCCAGCTGGGAATTTAACAGTTTGGGGTCCTTTTTCAAAGCTTCCTCAAATGTTCTGTCCTGGAGCCTAAACCATTTGCAGAGAGGAGGCTGGGATTTAAGCAAGCCCACCGCACGAGGGACCAGAAACCAGGCAAAAAAGATTCCCTCCCTAGCCGAGGGTCAATATTAATTTTTTTTTTAAAAGAGGAAAGTGAAATGAAAGTTATTACAAAGTTTAAAAATAAAAGTGGGGAGAGTGTCCCCAAAACATCAGCACACAGTAAAGTACAAGTAACTTTCCAAAGGGTTTCTAACGCAGGGTCTAATCGAATGGCCGACGGAACACAGCAAACCCTGGCCAGAAAGTCTCCCGAAGAAGAGCATCCCCCAAGCACTTCTGGCTAAATCCTGAAGGTTTCTCCTTTGAACACAAAGTGCCAAAACGTCTAGAAGTTTCTAAACGTCTGTGTCAATTCAGAGTCCTTGACTTCAGTTGAACAAACTCCTTAAAGCAAGACATGTCCCCCCTTGTCTGACCTGCAGCTGTCCTCCTGACTTCATTGTGCACCAGCAGAACCAGCAGACGGTGGCTGAGTAAACTCTGCGAGTCAGAACAATCAATGGCTTAAAAGATTTCCCTTAAACTAAAAGTTTCTTTCCAACACAAAGGCGCCTACACTCTGAAACCCCCAACGCTCTCGAGCTAACTCGAGCGAGCAAGGTCTCAGATCTTCGGAGTCTGAAAGGGGATGCCGAATCTTTAGGCAGCCACACTCCAGCACTGGGACTCCTTGGCGGCCAACGTGGCGGCCAAGCCGGGCGCTGAGCCTGCACCGAGTGCTAATGGAAATGCGGAGGAGGCTTCTCCCCGGGTTTCCATGCAATGTGAATGAAAAGTCGCCAGTTTTGTACTGTTAATCGAGAGCTCTGACTTTCCGGTTCCAAGGGCTCGAGGAAATGGAGGCAGCATCGCGTCTCAACTACTTAACTCCTGCCCATGATACCTACCCATAAATGGCATCTTTATCTCTCTTTAAAGCGTCATTGACTGAGGAGCCCATGCTGGGGGCCATGGCGTTGGTATGAGCTGTGTGCGGGTACTGATGCGAGTGCAGAGGAGGCCCGTGGTTCAGGTGGTGGACCGGCTGCATGGACCTGGCCGCATGCGGGTCCCCATACATCGTGGAAGGGATGCCTACTCCATCCATGCCCCCATAATGGGGTAGGTCGTCGTACTGCATGACAAACAGAAGAGAAAAAAGGGTCAGAGGCCGTGCGGGTAAACGGGAACTGTAGGGCACAGAGCTTATAAAAGGTCAGTCCAGCTGGATCCTTCAACCCGAATTCCATGGCCTTACATCTCTAAAGTTTAGCTCTCTATTGTAAAAATTTATTTTAACAGTAAAAATTCTAGAATTCTCAGCGAGAGTCATCTGAGATGAAGGTTCCTGTCCTAACTTGTGTCCATATAGACTAATTCAGAAATCCAAAATCTTTTGGCAAGGAAGGGAGGAAGGAAGAAGGAACGGCAGAGAGGCATTCTCCCGGAGGCGGAAGGTAAAACACGCATGTTTCTGGAGGAGGAAACCGAAAATCACAACAATAAAACGTGCCGGGACAGTGTAGCAGACCCGCCTAGCTTCACAGCCCCTACACTTCAGGGGGATTTTTTTTTTAAAGTTATGATGGGAATAGTTGTGCCAAGCACGTGAATTCAGAAAGGCTTCTCATTTTATTTCCCTGCCAGCATGGGATTGGGCAGTCCTGCAAGACACAACGTATGCTTTGCTTTCCAAAACAAACTCTGCTAAATTATACAAAACGAACTGGCCCCTTATGTATGTACACTGAAGTGTACATAAGGCAGCCTGTGCTGCACTTTGCAGCTGAGCCTGGAGCTGGGCAAGGTTCCCTCCAAGTTTAAAGAAAAGCTATACAGGAGGCAACTAAGGCTCTATTTTATTTTTTTTTTACCCTCACAAACTTTCTCCCTAGAGTAGAAGTCAAGGGAAGCAATTGTTACTCATTAGCTTTTAAGCAAATTCAAAAGCAAATACACATCCAAACCCACCTGGGGGGGCAGGGGGGATTGCTTTCAAATTGATTGTCATTACTGTCTGTGATAAATTCAGCTATTTGAATTTTTCTAATTGTTTTACTCTAGGCAAGTTCTTTTTCTAAGATTTGGAAAGGGTGAGAGAGAGTGAAACGACTTTCAAAGACAGGGGAATTGCCACTTTCATCCTCTTAAAGCCAGAGGTGTGAAGAGAGTTTGAAGAATGCTGACATTTGCCTGAACCAAGAGAATAAAGAAAAATGTGTCAGCTAGTAACTTTCTTTTCCAAAAAGGGCTTTGAGGGCCAGGACACAAATTATGCAAGGAAGCCTTTCTGTAGACCCCTTTCTTTTAGGAAGCCACCTCAGCTGGGTCGTCATTGTCTCAGTTTACTTTCAAGGCATTTCCATTCAAATAGGAATATTGGGCAAATTAGTATTGCATTTTAAAAGTGAGTAGCTGTGTGTTTAATATCCAATTAGTACAGGGTTTATCTAAGAAAAAATCTGCAAATTTATTATCTTGCATAAAAATCCATGCAAATTAAAATTACTTTTAAAACATGAATGACTTTCCAACAAAAAAATTCGCTGTACTACGACAGTTACCTATCTAAAAATACTACTTACTTCTACTGATATTAAAGATGGGCATAATCGATAATATAGCAGAAGTTCCCAGCTGTTTATTTTAATTACACATAGCTTTAAACTTTTGGTCTCTAAATGCTCAAATTATAGCACTGGGTATGTAGCCTTCCCCCTCTTCTCTTTCTTCTTTTCTTTTAAAACAGGTGACTCCTTGAGCTTGTATTTTTATTTATATAGCTGTTGGTTAGGAATCTATACAACTTGATTACTTGAATTAGCAATCATAGAATTAACATGCATAAAGCTACAAATGCATTAAGTAAACCTGTCGATTTAGGCCGCTGCTTTGGGAGCCTCATTCAAAAAGAGAGAAAGAAAAGAGGAAACTTAGCAGCAGTGTCTTTCAGCCACGTTTCAATTTAATCTCACATTTGAGTTCCACAATTGTTTTTAATACGTACCCTTTGCGCCATCGGCCTCTCTGGCTTCCCTTCCTACTCAACTTCTAATATATCCTCTTTAAGGCCAGTGTGAAAAGAAACAAATATGCAGACTCCCTCGGAAAAAAAAAATGAAGCACGGGAAAAAAGAAAAGAAAGAAATAAAATCCCTTTGCGTCTCCAGCAATGTGAGTTACTGGTCCCAGATCTTCGGTCTACCGGACCTGAAGCAAGGCGCCCGCGTCGCTGAGCATAAAAGCGCTCCGGTTCCAAGACAGCAGCGGGAGGAAAAAAAAAAAAAACCAAAAAGCAGATCTTCTCCCCCCCCAAAAAAAATCAGTTTAAAAAAAAAAAAAAGAGCGCCCCTCAGACCCAACTACCAAATCTCATGGCTTTCTGCCACTCCAGCTGTCAATCACAGGCGAGGTTGTCAACGTGGTGAATGAATGATCATCCGCTCTGTCTTCTTCTGGTCAGAACACCTCAAATGTTAATATTCAAATGCACAAAGCCCTAGCGCCCGCTTCCCTTGAATCAGTCCTAATTCCTAATCAGTTTCTCTCTTCTCTCGCTCTCTTTCTCTTTCCCTCTCCCTCTTTGCAACTGCAGCACTGGAGGGAGATTAGAGAGGAGGGTTAAAAAAATGTCTGTCTGAGTTTGTCTTAAAGGAGCCACGATCGATGCTGCCCGCTTGCAGTCGCCGTGCGTGTGTAAAGTGTGTGTTGCACAGGCGGAGAGGTGGATTCCGACCAGAATGCTAGAACCCGGAAGTAGTGGTGGCCATAACAGGTCGCGTCTTACACAATGCATTGGGCTGCAGCAAGTAGGCTCCTCGGCAGGGGTGGGTGCGCGAAGCGAGCTCTGGCCGCACTGGAGAGGCAGAAAGGCGCTCCATGAATTCGCACGCCCAGGCACTAACACCACACACCCAGGGCACATGCACACAGATGCAGGCTGCAGCTCCGGACCGCCGGCTTTTCGTCCCGTGTTCTTTTCACTCCTTCGCCTTCCAGCCTCTCTTCCCAAACTGGACTCTTGAAATAAATTGGGGATAAACGCAGGGCAGGCAAATGCCGGAGTTATTTCTCTCAGAGCTCCGCTCATGAAAGACTTCAAGACTTTCCTCGAAATTATTGGGGTCTGCCAGTATTTTCCGGGGTCGGGGGGTGATGCCAAAAGTACTGGATTCTCTGCTAGACTCCCCAAGGAGAAAAGTCAAAGCCAGAGCAAGAAGAGGCTCTGGAGCTGGCTTGGGAAAGGTTCAGCTTAGGAGTCCCGAGAAGGTGGGGTGGCGGTCGCCTGGGCGTTCTGCAGACCCAGCTTAGAGTTTTTTGTTTTGCGATTTTTTTTTTTTCCCCGCTGTCAGAAGTGGACGCGCGGCCGGAGGAAAGGAAATGCTTGCATTTTGTCACTCTGAGTCCGGACGCCCCCACCTCCTCTGCCTGGCAGCCCTCAGCCCCAGCGCGAAGTGAGGGAGGAAGGGAGGGAACAATGAGCCGAGCGCGGGGACTGTGCCCCTAGCGCTTGTTTACAAACACCGAGCTATTTATGACCGCCGGAGAGCGAAACTCAACCCAGGCAAGAGCAGCCAGACCCCGCGGACCGCCGGGGCCTGGGAGCCGCGGGACCGGGGGGCTCTTTCTTGGTCGCGCTGTCGCCGAGGCAGCTGCGTGCCCGGGGCGCGGCGCGGCTGCAGAGCTCGGCTGAGCTGCGGCCGGGGATGCCTTTGTCTGGGCGACGCCACCGGGGTTCCAGCCTCGGCCTTGTCTTGGCCTGGAGAGGCTGCGCACCCCAGCTCCTTCAGAGGCGACGCCCGGCGCCGGCCTCCCAGACCTCCATCCCTCTGCTTTTCTATCTCCGACCCAGCCCCGCGAAAACTCCCAGTTCCAGAGAAAAAGAAATCCACTTCGGAAGCTGAGATTTCAGACAAAAGCTGACCCTGCCCACAACTTGAAGTCTCCAACCAGCCGCTGGTTTTTAACTTTCTCCCTTGAAATACCACACCCCGGACTTAAAAATTGTTTTTTTTTTTTTTAAGTCTTTTTATTCTCACTCCGCGCTTGACCTCAGTTATTCTATTTAGTGGGGTTATTTTACTCTTTGTGGTTCTGTGCCCGGCTCTCATCGGCTTAGATAGCAGCTGGAAACCTCACATCCCAGGCAGGGCTCTCAGCTCGCTGGGCTCGGAGAGGATCCCCCCCCCCCCCCCCAAGCTGAAACCTCGCAGAAAACTCCCCCTGCGGTCGACTGGAAAATGAGCTCACCCAAATCTCGGTAGGCAGCCGTGGAGAGGGCTCCGCCAATCGGAAGGCGTCCCCGCCCAAGCGGCCGCGCATTGGCTGCGGGGAAAATCAATTATCAAATAATCGATCAGCAGGGAGCTTCGATCTGCTGGGAATGCAAACTGCCATTCCGGATTCCCGCCCTGAAGGTGGCCAAAAGGCTCACTCCCTCAAAGCAGCCGGCCCGCGCTCCCACCGCCCCCACCCCCATCCCATCGCCAGCTGCGGACCGAACCCTCACTCCAGGGGCGGGGGGCGGTTATGCGGAGAGTTCTGAGAAAGATTAGGGGGCTCCCTTCACGCGGAGATTGTTTGGAAAAGGTTAGCATCTCTGAAACGTACTGGAGCCAACTCCTAGGCTCCAAGTCAAAGACTTGTTACCAGTCTCCAGGCAGGACTCAAGTTTCTATTGAGTGGGCTTCCATGGAACGGGAGACACAGGGTGGTCACTAGAACCTCGAGCCGGATTCAGGTTCCATCGAGCGCTGGAGCCTCCTAGGCAACAGCCACAGTTCTTTCAGCACTCTGCACAAGTCAACGCTGGGCGGCTGGTTCACTCCAGCAGCCGTGCGTGTCGGTTAAGCCTGGCAGACCAGGCTTGCGGGCCTCCAGCACAGCACCCCGCCCCCAACAACGAACACCTGAAGGGCTGACATATGTTCACCCCAAACCTTCAATGGGCTTTGCCTTGAAAGAGGTCTGACTGCTTAAAACAATAAAAGGCCCCCACGATCCCTTATCGTGTGCCTCTGTGTCTTCTTTCTGTCTCTCTTATTTTTTTTTGTTTCGACACTCAAGTTTGAAGATCTTTTCCTTTTTCTCATTATATTCTTGTGCACTGTTTTCTTGCACAAATGCCCCGATGTATCATTTGGAAGGTTAATGCAGGCTTGTGCGTCCAAACCAGGCATGGAAGAGCCAGGTGAATTGCCTCCCGGTCTCGGGAAATAGATTTTTCCGAAGTTTTGGGAATCTGAGCTGGCTGGGCCACGCAGCACACTTTTCTGAGAGAAGTATAGAACCGACTGAGCTGGGCAGACACCCTGAGAGCTCTTCCCCAACTCCAGACCAATGCCGCTGGCACCTGAGTGGGTCCACCACTGCTGGGTCCTGCCGGGTGAGAGTGTCATCAGCCCAGGAGGCCTGCGGGGCACCAGCACAACTCCCAGGGGGGTCAAGAGGGAATTGGGATAGACCTTTAAACCAGACTCCACCTTGAGCACGTCTGAGTTATAATTCTTAAACGAATCGCCAGAGCAATAGTCTAAATATAATTTAGCTAGGAGAAATTTACTGTAAAATACACGTAGATGACTTAGTCTGTAAGAGCCCAAGGGAGTCTCAGGCCGACTTAAGTAATGGGCTTAGAGTTTCCCTAACTCTGCGTGAAGGTTTTCAAGTTTGGACAAGGTCAGTTTTAATAAACTACAGATTTTTTGAGAATAGGATTTATTTGGGGTTCTTGCTTTTCAGTCAATTCTTTTGCTTAGCAGTCCAAGTGGCAAAGGAACTTTCAGGTAAGAAACTTTTCAACGAGGCACAATCTTCAAAGTAAGGGCAAGGCTGTGGGGTTTTACCAGGGATGTGTCAGGTTACCTTAAAATATACTTTAATTACCTACCCACAGGTTTTCCTTTAAAGACTAGGATAGTTTGAACTTGTGAGCTTAAAATAAAGCCCTGTTAGTTTTGAAAACTTTCCATTTATGAATGTGCAGCTGACCTAGAGCTACTCCCAGGCCTCCATAGACTACTTCTGAACAGTTGAGCGACTAAAACACTTTTACAGTGTAATTACAGTAGTATGAATTGTTTGCCCAAACCTCATTCTGGATAAGGATTTTACAATTAGCAAACAGTTATTACAGTTGGGCTTGCTGGGAGAAATTGCATACGAATAGAATTGCAATATAGTAGCCATAAAAAAAATCTAGCAAGGCAGCAATTAATCATCTATTAAAAGGAGAGGTGAGGAGGCAATTCGAGATATCTCAGCAAGTTACATAAATTACTGTGACGTGTGTGCTGTTCTGGGATGTACCTACCCTAAGCTTATTTACAGTGTTTCCTTTTTAAAGACAATAAATAGCATTTTGATTTTGGCAAAACCCTCCTGTTCAGCTCTAGCTGCTAGCCCTACTTTTGAAGATACAGAACTTTTATTTTCTATTTTCCCTTCCTGGCTCCCAGGGTCTTCCCAAAGTTAGAGTTCAGGGACTAAGAAAGGGGCGTGCTGAGCCCCTGGCTCCCTTGTTTATCATCTACCTCACGGGGAGGCCTCTACAGCAGGCAATGTTCCTCTGGGCTGCGGGTAGTCTCAGAGAATTTCCTCCAACTTTCTGTTCTGTGAGGAGCTCTGCAAAGTTCATATCCTGAACTGGGCTTTTGTTTCAAAAGTTCACACCGATGAGTCAGATCCCAAACTCTTCAAAATTAAAGAGGCACCTCTGAAGGTAAAATGTGTGTGTATTTGCCAGCCCAACACAAATAAAGCCCTGGTAATCAATGGAGTTTGGCAGCTGTGTTCACAAAATGATAAGGCTTTATCATCTGGCACCTCACGTTAAGATGCCTGTTAAAATGTTGTGGTTCTCTTGAGGTTCTCCTGGAGTGTGTGAGCTTGGGATTTGTACTTCAAGAAAAACACTATCAGTCCTCTGCCCTCCAAACAGCACCCTACATTAGCATTTGCATTTAAAAAAAAAAAAAAAACAGAGATGGGGGTAGTTTAAAGAAAATGGATTTGAAATCTAGTGGAGATAATAGAGGAATGCTGGAGATAAGAGCCTGGATGCGATATGAGAACAGTACCAAGAGTTTAAAGCTAATGGATGACTGTGAGAAAACTGAAATAAACTATTTAGACGGCTATTAAAGGGAGAAACCAGGTTAGGTGATAGGAAAGGGGGATAAGGGGGGGGGATCAGGAAGGGACGTTAATCAAGTGTCCCAAAGCAATCCAGGCCACAAGGGCTGGAAGAATTGTTTACTACATTTTGCTTCAGAAAACAAAGACTGTCTGGGTCCAGTTCAGAAGTCAATGAGAGGTCAGCTTCGGCCCTCTGACCATCACAGGGAAAATGCCTGACTCACTATCTTCTGACTGCCTAACAAAAGTCCAGGGGAAAGAAATGTTGGGAGTCGGCTGCTTGCCTTATTCTCTATTTCAAATCATTAAAATGCTTTGGTCTCTAGAGAGGGGAAAACTACACTGGTTAACATAATTACCAGCTCTGACATTTTCAGAACTTATAGAGGTCTTTTATTAATTAAATAGAGGGCTTAATAAAATATTCCTAATAAAATTTATGGTTGTCTTAAAACTTTCTAAACAGTGCTATAAATTCTTAATAAAATTAACTGGGAAATGAGTTATTAGCCTACACTTTGCCTTCCCCCAAACTTCAACAGGCTCTGCAGAATGGAAAGAAATAGAGGTCTTTTAAAATATAAATATTAGCCAAAGCTATACATTGCACTAGAGAAGAGGTCTTAACTATTATTTCTAATGGGCTTAGCCTTCAAAGCCTCACCTCCCCAAGGCTGCATACAAAACTTCAGGAGAATTTCTCTCCTTTACAGCATGCTATATATGCATGTGTATACAAACTCTTAAAATGCAATGCTCAATGTTTGAGGCTGAGCTGTATTTTGAATATAATAAAGAACATAACATATATTCTAATAATGAAATTTTGAAGGCCCAGGGCAAATAATTACCCATTAGAAGCTAAGCAAAATTGAAGTGTCTCATTTTTTTAATTTTGATCTTTCAACTTAATTTCCTTAAGAGTAGCTTTCAATTAATAAAATCTTCAGTAATATCTCCCCCCCTCTCTCTCTCTTCCTTTTAACTATTAATGTATTTTCTGAAGGAAATACATTTGCTGTGCAGATACACAAAAATGCTTTCATCTCACTCTGTCTCAAAGTTTTGCGAAGTTATTTTTAGTTTTGAGATAGTTCTCTGCTGTACAGATCCAATGTTGGCTGATTGTTTAAAAGAACAGGCCACTGGCATCCACTCCAAATATAACCAAACCACCTTGTCTTGTTCAGTATTTAAAGGCTTGATCTTTTGTGCCGTCTACTGGACAATGGAAAAACTGCAGCCCTGTTTACTTTAAACTTTTCACTGTCCAGTCTTTGGTGAAGGTGGGGGTGGGGAGAGGGAATGTGTGTGTTGGGTGGGTAGGGTGAGGTTTGATACTAGTAACCACAAGAGAAGATCACAGGACTTGGGACTCACTGGAAAGGTATTATAGTCGAATCATCTTTTTCAAACCAAAGGATGTCAAGTATAGGTGCAGCCAAACTACTTGACTAATGCACAAGACTAATTCCAACACTTAATTCTCATTCCTGACCCACCTCCCTTCTCAGTCAATGTGGGAAAAGCCATAACTGATGTGACAGGCTCAACCTCTCTGAAAATAAAATTGTGGGTGGTTGCTTGGCACTGAGTGTGGATTTCCTTGACAGTTGAGTTAAAAGGTAGCTGCTACCTGGATAATGCAGGATGGACATATTAATGCTTGGCATCCAGAATACAATATTACTCAGGAATCAAAAAAGTCACTTTTAGAAGAGCTAGGATGAAACTGGTAATGAGAAAAACTGTGTGCACATCCCTTTGATGACTCCCAAAGCAAATGTTTAGTGTTATCAGGGAGAAAGGTCACTGGATGAAAGTCAGATACCTTCACACAGCAGAGGCTGCTTCTGTTCTTAAACATTAAAAGCATTATATATGTTTTATTTGATTTAAGACTATGCAGGGAGCCTTAGTATAGGGAAACTTTGGGGTAGGCGACCATGCATGCAGCTAACTTTGACCTCCAACATTGACTTAGTTTCTGAAGGAATCACAATGATCATACTGAAGTAATTTTGTGACTTAAAAAGCCCAATACTCTTCATATCGATGGAGAAGTCAAATGGGTTTTGATGAAAATGCCACAAAACCTTGGTACCAGGGCTCTTCAAATTGTTCACCTGCTTTTCTGAAACCAAGCCAGGAGCATGTGACAACGTACCAGCGACAACTTCAAAAAGAAAATAACTAACTTTTCTTTTTTCTTTTTTTTTTTTTGGAGACAGGGTTTCTCATTGTAGCCCTGGCTGTCCTGGAACTGGCTCTGTAGACCAGGATGGCCTCGAACCCACAGAGATACGCCTGCCTCTGCCTCCTGAGTGCTGGGATTAAAGGCATGTGCCATCATGCCCAGCTCTAAAAACTTTTAAAGAAAACATAATAGTGAAAAGGAAGGGCCAAATATTTTATTGATACATAAATATATGTCAATGACGCCTTTACAGCGTGCGTTTTGATGTGGCACTGTGTCAGAGTGACTTTTAAGCATGAAGGTTGTCGGACAGTCAGGACTGACACTAACCACCCTAAGCATGGTCACTGCTTGTATGGGTAGTTTTAGTTCTGTGTTGATAGTGGGGTTTTTTAAAACCTCCAACCGTAAATGGTTATTATTTTATGAACTATATAACTCCTATTTTAAAAATAAACAAAATCTTACTTGTAATAGCTGGGAAGCCTAGAAATTTTTTTTCCCAAGAAGTAATCGCAAGTGAACTCAAGCCTGATCTATTCTACACTAATAGTGGAATTACTGAGTGCTGGGAGATGTCTGGCAGGCCCGCTAAGCAGCCAGCAATTGCAAACATTTACCTTTGAAGCAACTGGATGAGGCTGACCGCTCATGCTTAGCATCCATGTTACAGAGAATGAAAGGACACATTTTGTGCGAACCTTCAGGGAAAAGAAAGTAAGAGAGAGAGAGAGAGAGAGAGAGAGAGAGAAGAGAGAGAGAGAGAGAGAAGAAAAGAAGAGAGAGAGAGAGAGAGAGAGAGAGAGAGAGAGAGAGAGAGAGGCTACTGATTATTGAAAAATAAATATTTTAACATTTCATTGAGTTGTCTAATGAATAAGAAAAACATTGAAGGCTCCCTGCAGATCAGAGAGAATGCTAACAGCGCGGGAAAAACACCAGGAGAAAAGAACAAGAAACTAAAGGACGCCTGCTGAGCAGTTACTCATTTGTGACTATTTGGAAACTTTTCTGTGCCTTTATTTAAAAAAGAAAAATAAATACCATCTTTCCTTGTCTTAAAAAAAAAAATAGCTCAGACTACGGTTATGCTTGCTGAAAAATCACACTTTTCTGAAAAACTTCTGCCGGGTAGGGTCAGTTTGAATACCGGAGGAATAGCCTACAACCTTGCAGGCTCCCCTTCATAAAGGTCCCAAAGGATAATTTCACTCGCTGGCACTTCCTTGGCTACTTCCGGGAATGTGGGGGTGGGGGCAGTCACCGCATATCCCTCCGCCAGTGCGGGTGCGTGTGGCCATCCCCTGGCTGCACCCCGGGAAAGCGCGCTCCCCGAGTCCGGTAGGGTGCCGCAGGCCGTGGGCTTGCTGGGCTGGGCACAAGGTAGTCCTGAGATAAAGCTTCCTTTGGGGAGAGGACGAGTGGCCCGAAGAGACGGAAAAGTCCCTTTGCAGGTAGCTGCCTGCCATCCTGTAGGGGTTAGCCCCGGCCTCTGCGGGAAGGAGAGGATCGCGCCTAGAGACTGCGTGTAGCCGGCCCTGTGCAGGGCGCTTGGGGACCCGGGAACAGGGTGCGCGACTCCGGCTTCTGTCTTCCGCTGCTGGAGACTGAGCGTCCGAGGGCGCCTTTCTTCCCAGCGGGACTGGAGGATTCCTGAGCTCTCGGCTACGGTCTGATTCTAGAAGCTTCTCTCCTCGCTTCTATTCCTGGACAGTCCTTCCTTCGAGGCATCACTCGGGCGAGCAGTCGGTCCTGTAGGTCATGTGCTTGGCGATCAGAAACGCAGGGACCCGGTGCCTTGCGCCGCGGCCCCCTGGGAGGAAGGGGCTGCACGAGCTGAAGTTAGGGTTTCAGGTGCTCAGATGAGTCGCGCGGAGACCCATGCGTGTCCTTGTCCCGGCTTCCTGCCGCCGCGAATGGACGCGGAGATGCCACCGGGACACGGGAGTCCAGAGCCACCGAGCTCCGAATGCAGCAGAGCAGGCAGGAAGAAGGGCCGCAGGGAGCGGCGGAGCCGGGGGAGCAAGGGCGGGGACAGGCGCAGTAGGAGCCGGGACCCGAGACCCAGAGGGGCTCCAGGGACTCAGAACTGCGAGAAAGCTGGAGTCAAGTCAGTTCTCAGCGGGGCTTGCCCCGGGATGCTGCCAAAGGCGGGATCCTTGTCCCCTTCAGCTCCAGATCCGGGTCAGACTTGCACCATCCACCTTCCGAAATAGCTAGGCAAAGCTGCCTGCGTTTCCATGTTCATATTTACAGATAGAAATCCCCTTGGGGAGAAGAAGCAAAAGAAAGTATGTAGGAAGGGCAGGGGGCGACTAATACTGAGGGCCAAGCAAACACTTTAGAGGGAAAGCATCACCCTCATCAAGGCAATGAAAAAGCACTGCCCTAGTGAGTTGTGTGAGTGAGGCCCGCCCCCCTTTCCTAGCCTGTTCCCCCAAGCTAAGTCTTTCAGGGCTCAGGTGTCAGGGTGCTTATTAGCCCATTTCGCAGATGCACAAGCTAAGATCCCAGAAAGGTTAAGTGACATATAATTTCTTTTCTGCGTGCTCAATGTTCTTTAAAACAACAACAACAACAAATCACCTTTCCCCCCAGGTCTTGGAAAACAAAAAATCACAACTGCACCAGCAATCTTTACTCTTCTTTCCTAAGAATAGCGGGTGTGTGCTTGTCGGCTAGCAGGGTGTATGGTGGTGGAGAGTAGGTGTACTAGCTTGTGTAGCCGGTTGATGACGCCATCATTGAGCTACTTTCTGTGAGCCAGGAACCTCCTAAGCTGCAGAGGACCCAGGGGCAGAGTGGTCAAAATAGGAAGAGATGAAGTAGAGCTTGTATTTGACAGTGACGTGGGACTCTCCCAGGACTGGACCCTTTCTACAGCACCCCCATCCTCAAACAGCAACCAAAAAAAAAAAAAAAAAACCAAAACCCGAGACCACCATCAGGCTTCTCCACTGGCTTCCTGGGATGAGGAAGAAAAGGGTCTGGAGGTTTTGGGTGGATTCACCACAAAGACTGACTCTAAGGCCAGCTGGCTGAGGTCCCAGAGCAGGGACACTCAAGGTATTATTTACTCTGGCACTGCAGATCTAGCCCTCTGCCCGTTAGCAGCTTATCTTTAAGGACTCAAAAATGAACACCATAGATTCCAAACAGACATAATATCTCATTGAGAGGTTAAGGTCTAAAGTCACAAAACAATGTATTCTACTTCCCTGTACCCCACCGGCGAGTTACCCTACCCCTGTGCAAGGGAGGCCAGTATGCATAGTGAGTGTAGCATTGCTACTGTTAAAACCTTCGTTTTTTTTTTTTAACAAAACAAATCTTTCATTTCCATTTTCTCTCCACATCTTGTTTATCTTTAGCCTTTTAGTTTAAGGTTTTGGTTGCCTTCTGCTTTGTCTTGGGAGCTTGGTAGAGAAAACTTGCAGGCACACGCATCTATGGTCTTACATTTTGCCATTTCTTACAAACCTATGCCGTTTACTGTTTTTTTTTTTGTTTTTCTCTACTTGTGGAATAGTAACAAAAACATAGTTTAACACTGGGGGGGGAGGTAAACTTTAGTATGAACAACTCTGAAGATAGTGTGTTGCTTTCTTAGATACTAGTCAATTCACATTTCTTGAAAGTCCTGTGAGGAACCCAGAATTCTAAGTTGTTTTATTTGTGATCACCTAGTGATTTTTGATGACTGAAACTAAAGAATAATTGCAGAAATTAGTCAAAAGCTTGTGTGGGCAGCTACTCCCAGGCAGGAATCACTAAGAATGGTGGAGAGAGACTGTTTGGCCCAAGTTGGACCATGTTGAGTTACTAGTGGGCTGACTGAACTGGAAGAAGTTGGACACAATGCAATATGCACTGATTACATTATTTTGATTTATTATTATTTTTATTGAGACAGAGTTTCACTATGTAAACCAGACTGGTCCCAAACTCACAAAGATCCACCTGTCTCTGCCTCTCCAGTGCTGGGATTAAGGTGTACACCACCATGCCTTGCTTATTTGGTTTCTAAGTGTGCTTTTTATTTTGTCATTTAAGAATTATCTATTATAAAAGCACACAAATAATATGTCATTTCAAAATTCACCAAAGCCTTATTATAAGAAATGATAATGAGATCTACCTGAGAGTAAATTTTAAAGAGGTTAATGCTTTAGAATTTGGTTGGAAAAGATTATTCTAAAGGACTATCTCTCTAATTAGGCTATTTACTTCAAGCTTTACTGTTTTTGCCCTGCCTGAAAGACATCTGTAGTCTGAATTACTCTTTATTCTATCTGTCTGTCTGTTTTGTTTTGATATTTTGAGACAGATTCTTTCTGTGCAGCTCTGGCTGTCCTGGAACTCACTCTGTAAAACAGGCTGGTCTCTAACTCAGAGATCCTCCTGCCTCTGCCTCCTGAGTGCTTAGATTAAAGGTGTGTGCCATCATACCTGGGTCTACTATTTATTTTTCATAAAATCATCTCGCCGAGAACAAAATGCACAAATGTATTTGAAAGTGAAACTTCATATTGTATTATAAAATAAAAACACGTCTTTTTCCCCCACATTCTTCCTATGTAGTGTAATGAATATACTAACACATTTTAAACAGTTTGCTCTGAGATACACACCCAGATCTGTCTGTTCTCACTCTGGGAAGTAATCATTTAAAGAGGTCTTAGTCTGTGCAATATTCCAGGTTCTAAGCAGGTTCTACATCAGCATGACCAAGTATCCCTCTACAAATACCTCACAGTGATGATGGAAAGAACATTCCATAGAGAAAAAAATGAACAGTCATGATGAGGAAAGAAATGAACTCCACTGTTAGTAAGAAATTAAGCCAATGTTTGGCAACTCAACTTTGGTATGTAACATGGAACTGCATCTCATAAAACTAACTGCACAATTATTAATACCAGCAAATTCTATGAAGTTTCTATTTTACAAGGCATTGTTTTGAAATACAACCATTACAATTTGAGACATTTGTAAGATCCAAGATTGTGATAATAATGAGTGGTTTTGGGAAAATGTACCTAGTTCTGGAAAAATAAAAATAATTTCTCATTTAAAAAAAACTTTAATATATTGCAATCTGAAATCCACATGCTTTGTATTCCAGAAGAAGAAAGCTTAAATGTTTCTACTCTGTTTTTGTTTTGTTTTTGTATTTTTTAATTAATTCACTCTCAGTTACTTCCTTTTTTGAAATTTTTCTGGCAGGGAAATCAAGTGTCGAAAGTCTCTCTTGATCCCCCTGGGCACAGGAACCCCCATATACTGGTCTGCACATTTAAAAATGACAGTTGAGCCTTTGCTGAACGGCAGCTTGAGAGCTGCCACATGCATGGGCTTCTTCCGTTTACCATTCGATTTGTCTGGATGCCTCTTAGTGCTTCGGAAGGTCAAACACCCGGTCCTTCCTCCACTGGCCAGAGGGCTGCGGGAGGCTCCTCTGTTGTCCCTGGCTTCATACCTGCCTTTTCTTTGTGGCGCTGCAAACAGAGTTTGTGAAATAAGAGCTAATTTATACGTAGATTCTATTTCTTAATTTTGTAAAAATACATTTTATTTAGATATTTTTGTGTCTGTGGGTGTGCTCATTGTGTGTGTGTGTGTGTGTGTGTGTGTGTGTGTGTGTGTGTGTGTGTGTGTGTAAATCAGAGGACAGACAGTATGTACTAGTCTCCCTCCACCGTGTGGGTCCCCAGGATTGAACTTGGGTTGTCAGGCTTGGCAGCAAGCACATTTAGCTGCCGAAACTGTCTCACTGGCCCTATATTGCATTTATTTATGGCTAATAATGATCAGGATTCTTAGCAAACCAAAGGCCAGCTGCTTGAAGGTTTTATTCAAGTTTGTTTATTTTCAAACATAGAACTGATTGAAGCAATATAAATAAACACTTGACCATGTTAAAATAACAAACAAACAATAATAATAATAATAAACCTAAGGAAGGGGAAATCCAAAGGAATTCTTTAGGACAACCTGAGTGCTTGAGGACTGGAAATGTCACAGCAGAACAGGGACAGCTGTGGCTCCTTTAATGCCTGTGACTTTATGGTGAATCTCAGTTGGTATCCTAGAGTACCAGAGTGTGACTTAGCATACATGATCTGAGAACAACCGCTTCAAAGGCCAGGTTCTGCCATTTTAAAATTCCAGTGTTAAAGTGATTGTTACTGGTTCGGTGGGACAAAGTACTCCCCCCACCCCCAGCCTGGTAAGAACCAAATTTCCACATGAAGCTCTTCCCTGGCTCATGGATATGTCCCTTTATGTTTTTTCCCTTGAGTATTAATATCGCTTTCGTTTTATGCCTTTATTTTGACAGGTGGGCTCTCTCAAACTTCTGGCTTTTAGACTAGGAAGTTCTGTATTTTGAGTGATCTCATTGGTTGCTTTCTTGGGCATATTTCTTGAAGGTGCTGAACAATGCTCCTCCTCAGCAAGTCAGCTTTTTATCCCAAAAGACAAGATTCTGAATTTGTTTCAAAATGTTTCTCTTTTTGATTTCTCATTTCCTATGAGCTGTGACTCAGTTCTGCTGACATCGTTGGTTAACCCCATACTGGGAGATGATTAAAAACACTTTTGAAAAAAAATGCCTATTTCTATTGCTGGTATTAGCATTTTCCCCCATCACTTTTTTCTCTGGATTTGTATCAAAACCTTTCCACTACAGTAATTCTAAGTGGTCATTGTTATAGCAGTTTGTCCAGTTTTTTTTTTTTTTTTTTTTTTTTTAACATGACTCATCCCCACTCTATTGTTCTAGCACACCTACTATGTAAGAACATAGTCTCTAGCATATCTCCTACGTTAGGGCAAGTCTAGACTCGTCAAGAATTCTGTCGAGCCGTGCATGACCCAGAAACAGATGTGAGGGGTCACTGGAAGCCTGTGGGTTGGGTGTGTCCTCCCTGTGCTCAGAGGACCCATCGGTTGCGCAACCGCTGTCTTCTCCGTCAGAGACTCTTCACAGTTGTCAGAGATTGGCACGGGGAAGTGCTCAGGGCCATCTACGCACTTCAAACACTCCAGGTGAGCCACATACCTCCCCAGCCCTCCACCTCTGTTTTCTCAGAACAGAGGAAGTTGTTCAAGAAGACAAGTGCCCCGAAGAACTGTCTCCGAGGATACCTGCCTTTCTCACTGTGGCTGACGTTTTTTTTTGATGGGACAAGAAGGGCAAGTCTGTCATGGGTTTCAAATCTGCCCCACCGTCAGACTGTCCCTCTCACCCTTGACCCATTCAGTTTCAGCTTGACTCTGTTTTACCAAATTTGGGTCCTGTCCCTTATAGTGGGAATCTTCCACGGCTTTTTGATTTATATTGTTCTATTCAGAACATGATTATCTTTGGTTGAAGTGACTTACCAGTCCCCCAAAAATAATAGAAATAAAGCTGAAAATGTTATTTATATGGTTAACTTAATAGAATATTATTATATGTAAAACTTACTCCAGATTCGCCATCTTCCTTCACATCCCCAAGCCCTGAGACAACACATCCCTCTATGTCATGGAAGAGGAGGTTTAAGGACATGCGTGGTCTAGGATTCAAGGCTGTGTCTGGGAGGGAACTCAATGTACTGAGTTCTGGTATTAATCTGGAAAAAAAAATCCCTATGTATGACTGCATTCTGCTAAATATTTGGGAAGGGAACATGAGAAAACATTCTTTTTCTTAGAATTTTAAATTCTATTCTCTTTTTTCCTTGTTGTCTTCTTCACCATTAGAAATATTCGGACTTCTGGAATACATCCCCCAAAGCTTCCCTCTCCAGAGTGCAAGCATTTTGAACTGATTATCCACATTCCCTGAGAACTGTTTACTTCCCTTTGTTTTAAAGTCATTTTTCACTCAGCAAATAATGTTTGTTTTTTTTTTAAAGAACACACTCAAATTTACATATGAAATGTGATTATTAAGTATAATATAGTTCTTTCATTTAATAAACATAATATTTATTTGGTTCTTACAGTTGATACGTTTTTTCAAACTTTAAAACATAAATCGGTTTATGAAATATAATAATGCAATTTTCAAGAAGACAGCTAGTCAAACTTTCCATTTAAAGAGAGGGACGAAACTGCCTTCAGGAAAAATTAGTCAGCCAGCAGAAGTCCTTCTCTGAGCACAGTTACCATGGGATTGAGAAGTATTTGCCAATTATAATGGTGTACTAATTATCTGCTCTTACAGCTCATCTCTGTCTTTCTGTCTAAATCCACTTCTAATTATATGCTATCATTTGAGCATATGACATGCCTATAACTATGGCATATATGGAATATGAATTCATTTGCTTGTAAATGTTAAAGATCCACTTTCATTTCTAAAATATTTTTCTTCTACAATATAATGAAATCTCTGATTGTGGGTTGAGGAAGGAGTTCACCACGTTGAGAGCGGCCTGAGGTTGAGGGAGTGGAGGAACCAAGATTTAAATATTAGACATTTGGTGTGTTCCAAAGAGAATAGCAAAATTAATCCATTTTTGTCATAGTTCCTATTTTAAAAGTACAGTTATGTGAGCAAAGCTACCCTGCCTATACTTCTTCATCACCTTCTTTTTGTTACTGTACTTAACTGCTGAAACTGTAAGTGATGGGGAGGTACTGTGAAGGCAGTGTAAGAATGATCACTGGGCATCAGAATTCTTCTATGAAAATAGCTTTGTCTCCTGGATCATAGCAGTCAGTTTAATAATAACAAAAGCCACAGCAACAAACAACAAACAGATTTTGTGTTTTGATTAAGAGAGCAAGTCTTGCTTACTTACCCAAAGCAGGGATGCTGGCCAGCAAGGGTACACAGATCATCCAGGATCTGCATCTTTGGGAGTTCTTCCAGCTTCTTTCCTAAACAGGCTCACATGGCAGCTGTTAATCTGACTAATGTGTGCATATATAACTTTCTCTAATGTCATGCATACTTAATTGATTATAATCTTCAAAGTACACATATTCACATTAGTGTTTGTTTGTTTTTTTTTTTCAAGTCCCAAGAATAATTTATTAACTCTTACAAGAAGGATCTCAAAGGGTATGTGAAGCTGCTGCAAATACAACCAGAATCTGCTTTGTAGTAATTCAGGCTATAGAGGTATATGGATCAAGTCATTTCAGATCTCAATCTCTGAGATGGGTAGAGGGCTAGGGAGGTCTGATTAGGGGAAAAGACACGCATCATGGAGGGCTGACTCTAGGGTGGGTGCTTTCCATTGTTCATTTTGGTAGCATCTGAGTCTATTCAGGTGGTTACAGTAACCATATTAGAGTTTTAGAGTTGTAGGGTGTGTGTGTGTGTGTGTGTGTGTGTGTGTTGGGGTAAGCTGAAAACTTTATCCATTTAACATCACTTTCACTTTTCACAGTTATTGCCACCCCCTCAGCTCAAGTTGTTCCCCTGCCTCACAAACTAAGGAATCAAGGCCTTAGAGCCTCATGTGGTTGCTTGCAGTATAACCAGAGACATTTTAACAATGGTGGAGCCTCTTCATCATTTAGAATGAGATCCCTTTCATCTTTCATTCCCTCTTGGGCCCAAGGTTTCTCATCTGGAAATCAGAAGGACTCAACTCCACTTTTTTGATATTCCTCCCAGCTCCAGTGATTTTTGAATTTCATATTTGATTCTGCTGATGCCAAATATTTATAGCTGGAAAATGGAGGGCAGACTAATTATAAACAGAACTTGTCCAGCTAAGATCTCAGGGGATCAAGAGAAAGAATTCAAATATTTTCTGACTCTACAAATCAAACATGCATTCTTCCGTGGCAATTATAAGATGTGCTGGGAAATAAACTTTTTCCCTCTTTTGCCATTTCAGTTGTAATATGTCATGGAAGTAAGATCTTCCAAAGTTTCGTAGTCATATGGAATGATAGTTCTGACATGGAGTCAGAGATTGGGATTGTTTCTGACTGTTTTGTCCTAAAATAGGCAACCAGCCCTCTCTGGGCTCAGTACAACAGTATTAATATCACCTCCTTCAAAGTGGTGTGCTGATGTTTAATCAATGTTCATAAATCTCTTCAAGTCCCTTCAGAGATCGCTGTGACATAAAGTATAAAGTATTATTCTTGGAATGGGGTAATTTTGTCCAATTAAATCTCCTCTGAGCCATCACCTGAGCAGGAAACATTGTTATTACTTTGCAAATGACTTTGCACTGTCCTTAGCTTTCCTCGGGTTCCCTCACTGGAAGCTGAAGGCTCATCAGAAGGCTCACAACATCGGCTTTGATGGGACATTACAGCAAAGGGCAGCACGCTCTGTGAGATGGCTAAGGGCGGGCTGGAAAGACCTAACTCTGTCCGACAATGCATCCTGGGCACAGCCATTAGCCACTCTAACAGCAGCTGTATAATTAAAAACTGGATACGGATATGGCATGCCACTCATTTGAATGAGATCACTGTAGACTTTAAGTTTTTAGGTCAAGTTGGTCTATGAGATTTACCCTTGCTTCTAGAGACTGGAAGACTCTTGGAGTAGGTCAATAGAAGTAGCATTTTAAAAAGCAGCAAACCTTTCAAAACGAAAGCCAAAACATGGAACTGATACTCAATTATCCTAACTAGTTGTTATGATTTAAATGCACCAGTATAGACTTTAATTTTAATTAATATGTATATTTAGACATTTAACTAAAGTGCTTATCAAAAAATTTTCATTAGTTGTCCATTTGCTGAGATGAGGAATGAAGAAGACTTCAAGGAGAATGTGAGCTGTCTGCCTGGTCAAAGTGTGTGTTCTGAAAATGTCATTATTCTAGACAGTTATATAGCTGCTCTGAAAAATAAAACAAACAAACACACAAACAGAAAACAACTCCAGGCCACCAAATGCCTCAGAAGGTAAAGGCACCTGCTTCGAAGCTTAGCAACCTGAGTTCAGTCCCTGGGATTCCACAGTGGTAGCAGAGAACTGACTCTAAAAAGTTGTCCTCTGACTTCTACCTGGGCACCGCACCGTGACATGTTAAAAGTCTTTGCAAGACATTAAAATTTAAATGGATACTATGGTGAGTTGCCTGTCAGCACTGAACTCAAAGGTCTGAATATCTTTCTCCAAATTTATAGGGGAAAGCAAATCTTTAAATTTAAAATTGCATTTTACTACATTCTAGCTTCAGCATATAACTAATTGGTAGTTATTTTTCATCCTTTTTTTGAGCTGTCCATTTTCTTTGTGAATTTCTCTATTAGGAATACTGTAGCTTTGAAGTTTTATGGTGCTTTTGAAGAAGTAATAATAGAGCTTAAAGTGATCATAAAATAAGAAGGAAAGCTAAAAACAGAGTTATCATAATCAAGCATGTATTGAATATATATGGAAAAAATGAAAGTGAATAAACACAGTAATAACTGTGATTATAAGATGGTGAGTAATGTTTACTTTCTCTACTTTTGTGCATTTTGAAGATTTCTAAAATGAAAGTGTTCTGCATAAGCAGTTACAGAGATGTCTTTTTTCTCAACTCAACATTTTTACATGTATCTTTTCAAGGCCAAGAGTTCTGCTAAAATTTAGAGGTGGGGGGCAGTGAAAAGGTATTTTCTAGGGGCTCTTTTTTTTGTGAAGCTGAAAATTATAGAAAAGACATTTGGGAAAGAGGACAGTTGTCCCTTGCTCTAAGGAGGCAAAGGGTCTTTAAGCAGGGTCTGGAGGCTGGATGGAGCTCACCAAGCCTTCTGGTTGCTCTGGTTACCCTCCATGCTGAGATTTTGTGTGGTGGGCTCTTCTGCCTGAGTGCCTCTCACAGATGAGAGCTGCACATCAACATGCGCCTAGATACACATTTTTAAGAAACCCGTCCTTACTTTAAAACTCTTCCTTTGTCTACATGCAACCTTAAAATTTCCAGGTCTCCTCATCTAATCTGGAAATCTATTGTTGACAGAAGAAATAAGGCTGAGTGAGTTTTAATTTCTCGCTGGCTAGAATGGCAGCTGGCGTCTGGTTGTCCATCTCGTCCATTGCCATTAACACCACATGTTACCTGGCAGGGCTGGATTCACGTCAGGGAAATATCAGAGTCATAAGAACAACGTCTTGGCAAGCTGAAATTTAGTCTCTGTTATGACCAATTTCCAATAATGATGCAGGGGAATTATAGTTCAGAATCACTCTAAGTGTCTAGAGTAGACACGAAAAGGTCAAAAAAGTCTCACAGAAAACATCAATGTATTATTTCTCAGGAGTGTAGGTATTTTGTCCTCCTTATTTTAATTTTTTCCATGAGAGAGTTTGTGTATTGTGCTGTAGGAGCCGGCACATGCTGCGTAACTCTTCTACAGCTGAGCTCTGGACCTGTGTGGCTCGTCTTCTTTTCTAAAAACTATCTTGAGACAAAGCGGCAAAAGGTGAACACAGGTGTCTACTGTTTCCTGAATCAGGTGAGAAAAAAAAAATTACAGTTCTTATCTTGTCCTCCTGAAAACAGGATGAAAATTTTAAGAAACCAAGTTCACAGAGCGACATTGAAAACTGTGTTAGAAGACAGCAGAGCTGGTCTGAATCACAGCTGCTCACTATCTCCCTGAGAGGATAGAAATGGGGCGAGTTCCTGGAAGACACATTTAACACATAGACTACAAGTCAAAGGAACCAACACACTGGGCCTAAATGATGAGGATATAAGAACACCAAAGACCTGCACACTCCATGTCCAGACTGAAGGAAAGTGTATTAGATACGTCTTCATCAAACCAAAGTAATGTAAAAATACTCCATACAAGAAAGGGAGAGGGAAACATGATAGCCCAGAGGTGAACATGTCAGTCTGGTGAACGATGCACTGTAGGCAACAGAAAAATATTTTTTTTGCTTGTAAGTGCTAGGTGTTGGCGCGCGCACACACACACACACACACACACAAACTTCAAAATAAGGGATCAAAGTATAGAAACAATATGACAAATTTACAGAGGGGCTAAATATGGGGCTATCCAGTGCTACCCTGGAAGTAATTGTGTGTACTGGGGAGAGAAAGGTGCAGAATGACTGGGGCAGAAAAGGACTTCTGACAAACGAAGACTGGATTGAGGGAAGTAGACATTGCTGAGATATGTATACCCGAGAAAGGCCACAGTAGAAAAAGAACTTCTTGAAATAGAGGAAAAGCTGTTTCTACGTTCAGCGGGCCAGGCCATGGTGCAGGGAAAACATGATTCAGCACTAAGCTCAGGAGATATTCTCTTCATGTGAAACTATCTGAAGACTCAAGATGCAATGGAATGGTCATTCGTGACCAGTCATTGCGCCCCCAGATGTCCTCACTTAAAACCGTTTCGATATCAAAATGACCCAAATGTCCACTGAGTCATGAGGACAGAAAAACATGACCTAGAGAGCCTTATACTCGCTGAATAAAAGCCACAGGGAAAGTCTTTTGAGTCAGAGGTAACAGTAAACACTGAGAAATTACCATATAGTGAAGAAATATAAACACACTAGGACCACAAAATGAGGAATTCAGAGATGAAAGATAGGTTGAGAGCATCCTAATTATTTAAACACAGAAGCAAATGTGGAGACCGACAGGCAGGTTAAAAATGACACTGTCCACACCCATGTCACGACAGGAGTCATCACTTAATGACAGCTAAATAAGGCACAGCTCCTGAGAGCCCCCAAAGGCAGCCCCTGGAGGGGGAGAGTGACAGATGGGTTGGACGTCTTAGGATTTGGGGTCAATAAATCAAGAAGCTAAAACATAAATATGTTATTTCAAGTTCTAAAGATAACCACTAGAGTCACTGCAGATTTTGAGCCATGAAAATTAACAGAAAGGAAAGGAAAACATACATTACACTGCACAAAAGAAAAACTGAGTAAGAAGAGCTAAAAAAAAAAAGAGTAAGAAAATCATCTACAAACCTCATCCAATTATGGTTATGACGAAGCCTATCTAAATGATCAGCACACGCCACTTACTAAGACACCACCTCGAAGTTCAGCGGAGAGAAGAGCATCTTCGTGTTGGACAGTGAGAGCGTGATCGCCACAATCACATCAGAGTTCCATAAAAACTACAAGTGGGAAGAGCGGGTCCACACAGGCAGGAAAAGAAAGATGACAACGTTAATGTCCAACACATTTCACCTTAATGCAAAAACGACTGTGAAACTCGAATTTTTGAGCTGAACTCTTTAGAACGTCATTAAATAAAATTAAAAGCATGAAACATCTAGAGAAGCAGCTGAAAGTTAGCATGAAAAAATCATGTTTGGAAATGTGATCAAAGCCACAGCGAGAATCCTCATTGCCTCCATTCTTCTGCTCTCTAATTCACATGCGTCCCTCCCACCAGTGCCGTGGATTCTTCCTCCAACTGTCTCCCACTTCTTCCCTCTTGAAGCCATCCCATACCCAGCCGCGCTCACCCTTGTTGGTTTGGACACCTGGGACAGCCTATGAGGGCGGTTTCGCTTTCACGTGTGTTTATCTGTAATGACTTCTCCATATGACAACTGAGTGTGTTTGGAAAATGTAAATAAAGACATGCTTGCTTCAAACCCTCCTTTGGTCTCCTTCCCATTTCATCTCAGTGACTTCATCTCCTACCTTCCTCTGCCACTTACTCTTTTCCATTTTATCTAGCCTTTTGAGCACTGTGCAAAATAACAGCACCTTTTCAAAGCCATTTTGTTTCCTGTTTTCTCCATTGAAATTCTGTGTCCCAAGGAATTCAAGGATGACTTAATTTTAAAAACCTTACTAACATATCTACTCACTAAGAGACAGTTTATAAAACTTCAGAAAGTCTTGACATAGAGAATGTCTTAGATATTATAAGTAAAAGCTTACTTATAATTAACAAAGAATATATTAGCAATGGAGGAAAAAAACCAGACTGATGGAGCTTATCTAGTTTAAACAAACAAACAAACAACCAGAACTATGTAAATGCTATGCCTGATAGTGAAGCAGTCTTCCTCAACTGGGAAAACAGCTTCAATGGGCTTACTTAGTATTGTGGTCTTAATGCTGCAAAAAGAAGATTATATAATTATTTACACAGAAAAGCAGAGATCATAGAAACAAAAATCCCAGGACTTGCTATGAGCTGCGTTATCTTATCCCACAGCTGAATTACTCTTCCTGTCCTGGGAAGGTAGTTATGGCAAGGTTACCGGAGTGTGGTCCTGAGCTGACAGGATTAAAATGAGGGCACAGCCCTGCCTTTCTCTCCCTCTTGGCTGTGTGCAGACCCCACATGAGGACCATCATCTGAGAGTCAGGAAATGATGCGTCCTCTGAAGTCAAGCCTGGTAGATTGGACCTGGGACTTTGAGCATTGAGAACTCTGAGAAAACAATCTGCTATTTAAATCTCTCAGTATATTTTATTTACAGTTTAAGAAGACTAAGGAGCATGATAAGAATCCAACAAGATTGGTTGAGATAGTCAATATTTAAAAATCAGTTATGTTCCATATACTGAGAATGTTAAAAATATACTATGTAGTGTCAACAAAAATAATAATGTAATTAGACATAGATATGCAAAATATGAGTATAATAATGACAGAAAAAACAATTTTAAATCTAAAAATAAATTTAAAAATAGAATTTAGTATTCATCAACTAAAAGACTTTGTTCAGACAAAAAAAAAAATGACAATTTGCACCAAAGAGAAAAATAGGAAAGACAATTTTTAAGTGAAAGAAGAAGATAAGGGACTTGAGCATTTATATTATGATTCATTATCAATCTATTATAATTAGTGCTTTGGTAACAGGATGATAGGTAGGTTGATGAAACACACCAAGCAGATTTTTCCTTCCTTCCTTCCTTCCTTCCTTCCTTCCTTCCTTCCTTCCTTCCTTCCTTTCTTTCTTTTTGGGGAGGTTCAAGACAGGGTTTCTCTATGTAGCTTTGGAGCCTGTCCTGGAACTTGCTCTGTAGACCAGGCTGGCCTCAAATTCACAGAGATCCACCTGCCTCTACCTCCCAAGTGCTGAGATTAAAGGTATGTATCACCACTGCCCAGCCGAAGGATGGACTTTTCTAAAATAGAATGGGGAGAATGGGCTGGTTATAGATAAGAAAGAGAATAGCATTTGATTACCTACTTATATACTTCATTATGCAAGACATAGAAACAACAGGGTTAAAATAAAACTTTAAAATATTTGGGCTGTACATGGTGGTACACATTTTTAATCCCAGCAGAAGCAAATGGCTCTCTGTGAGTTCAAGACCAGTTTGGTCTACAGAACAAGTATTAAGCCAGCCAGAGTGAGACCAAATCTCAAATGTCTCAAAAACAAAAACAACAACAACAACAACAAAAACCAAAGGAAAAAAATCAAAAGCACATTTGCAACTAACATAGGAGAATATGTATTTGATATGATAGAAACAAGCATTCTTATATAGACTAAACTATAAAGAATAATTCTGATGTTTGATGTGGTTAAAAAGATTTTATATAACAAACGGCACCATAAACAATGTGAAAGAAGAAATCTCCTGGACATGTCTGCAATAGGAGATTGACAGTGGATTGATAATTTGGGGATATAAAGCTCTTCAAACTGTAAACAAGCAAGCCAGCAAAAGTGGCTAAAGTGAATGAACAAGCCATTCACATAAATAAAGACTTATTAAAGATAAAAATATGGAACAAAAAACTGCCCAATCTGTTAGGAATCAACTAAATACAAGTAAGACACAATGGGCATTTTATTTCTTTGCTGTGAATTAGCAAAGAGTTTAAAAAGTGGCAATAATAGAAGACCAGGGAACCTGCCCTCAGACCTTCTCAGGTCTCTGTTCCCACAGCAGCCCTAGTCCCTCAGGTTCTTCCCTAGTCTGCAACAGAACATCAGCTTCAACCACCCTCTGACGCCTCCTGTGGATCCCACAGACTGTCCCCTCTGGCCTCCCTTCTCCCACTTGTTGCTCTGGTCTAGTCCCCAACACAAGTAGGCTTCTCTGTGAACACACTATACAAGCAGGCCAGCAAAACAGGCAACACACAGCCATCACACTCTCTGAAAAACCCAGAGAGCAAGCAGAAACCAAGGAACAAAAACACCCACCCAACAAAGAAAAACCCAGAAGTCAACAGCTAGCCCTATAATCATCCCAAACCCAGATTGTTGTGGAATATTCCTTTACACTGTGTAAAGATGGGTCACTGCGATCAGTTTAATAAAGAGCTGAATGGTCAATAGCTAGGCAGGAAGAGGTTAGGCAGGACTTCTGGGGACAGAGAAGTCTTGGGGAAGAGGAAAGGCAGAGTCACCAGGCAGCTGAAGAGGAAGCCGGATGGGCAGTACAGAGTAAAGATAACCGAGCTACATAAAAAAATGTAGATTAGAAAATAGGGGTTAATTTAAGTTATAAGAACTAGTTAGGAACAAGCTTAAGCTAAGGCTGAGTTTTCATAATTAATAGTAAGTTTCTTTGTCATGATTTGTGAACTGGCAGTCCAAAGAAAAATCCATCTACCAGATGCCTAGACATCAGCATAAGAACACAATCAATAACAGCCAGGGCATATGTTTCCATTGGAGCCCAGCTATCCTACCACAGCAGGCCCTGAATATTCCAATATAGCTGAAGCAAAAGAAAAAGACTTCAAAACCAACTATATGAGGATGATAGAGGTCCTTAAAGAGGAAATAAATCCCTTAAAGAAATCCAGGAAAACATAAACAATTAGAGGAATGAATGAATCCCTTAAAGAAAAAACGAACAGTCGAAGGGAATGAATAAAACTGCTCAAGACCAGAAAATGGAAATAGAAGCAATTAAAAAAATACAAATTGAGGGAATTCTGGAAATTAAAATTTTAGAAATTCAAACAGGGGCTACAGAGGCAAGCTTCATCCATACAAGAAATGGAAGAGAGAATCTTAGGCATTGACGATACAATAGAAAAAAATGAATACATCAGTCAAAGAAAATGTTAAATTAAAAAAAAATTCTGACACAAAATATCCAGGAAATCTGTGACACTAAGAAAAGACCAAACCTAAGAATAATAGGAATAGAAGAAGGAGGAGGAGGAGGAGGAGGAGGAGAAGAAGAAGAAGAATCCCAATTCAAAGGCCTAGAAAATATTTTTAACAAAATCAGAGAAGAAAATTTTCCTAACCTAAAGAAGACCATGCCTATAAAAGTACAGGAAGCTTACAGAATACCTAATAGAGTAGGCCTGAAAAGAAAGTCCCCTTGCCACATAATAATCAAAACACTAAACATACATAACAAAGAAAAATATTAAAAGCTCCAAAGGAAAAGACCAAATAAATACAAATGCAGACCTATTATAATAGCCTCTGACTTCTTAATGAAGACTCTAGAAACCAGAAGGGCCTAGACAGATGTTCTGTGGGCTCTAAGAGACCACAGATGCCAACCCAGACTACTATGCTCAGCAATTCAGTCATCATAGATGGAGAAAACAAGATATTCCATGGAAAAGCCAATTTTAAATATCTACAAATTCAGGCCTACAGAAGGAACTAGAAGGAAAACTTCAACCTAAGGAGGTTAACTATACCCATGAAAACACAGAAAATAATATCACAGAAGCAAAACCA
Source organism: Peromyscus leucopus (assembly GCF_004664715.2). Taxonomy (NCBI): domain Eukaryota; kingdom Metazoa; phylum Chordata; class Mammalia; order Rodentia; family Cricetidae; genus Peromyscus; species Peromyscus leucopus. The sequence continues at coordinate 16,065,861 of NC_051071.1, read as the reverse complement.
AAAGAAGGGAAGTGTGTGCATGCCTACATGTTTGCTCATACACACACATCACCACTACCCCCTCCCCAACAACAACAACAAAATAGCAATAATCAACAATATTGGTCATTAATATCTCTCAACATCATGGGTGTCAATTCCCTAATAAAAAGACACAGACTATAACAGAACAGATGTGAAAATAGAACCCATCTTTCTGGTGCATCCAAGAAAGACAACCTCAACATCAACCTTGACCTTAGGGTAAAAGGTAGAAAAAAGATTTTCCAAGCAAATGGACCTAAGAAGCAAGCTGCAGTAGCCATTTTAATATCTAACGAAACAGACCTCAAACCAAAACTAATCAAAGAGATAGGCAACAATACTATATAACTCACCAAAGGAAAAGCCCACCATGATGACATTTCAATTCTTTACATCTATGCTCCAAACACAAAGGCACCCACTCTTGTAAAAGAAACACTACTACAGCTTAAATCACATATTGACCCTTACACACTGATAGTGGGAGACCTCAGTATCTTACCCTCACCAATGGACAGGTCATCCAGACAAAAACTAAACAGAGAAATACTGAAGCTAACAAAGGTTATAAACTAAATCAACCTAACAGGTGTTTACAGAACGCTTCACCCAAACACAGAAGAAAAAAGGTTCTTCTCAGCATCTCACGGAACTTTCTCCAAAACTGACCACACACTTGAACACAAAGCAAGTCTCAACAGACATAAGAAAATTGAAATAACTTCTTGTGTCCTAGCAGACCACCATGGATTAAAGCTGGATATCAACAAGAGCAGAGGCAAAACAAAGCTCACAAACTCATGGAATCCAAACAACTCTGCACTGAATGAAAAATAGGTCAAGAGAGAAATAAATAAATTAATTACTTAAAGACTTTCTAAAATTCAGTAGCAATGAATATACAGACTGCTCAAAGTTATGGGATACAGTGACAGCAGTGCTAAGAGGAAAATTCATAGCACTAAGTGCCTGCCTAACAAAATTAGAGAGATCTCATACTAGCAACTTAACAGCACACCTGAAAGCTCTACAACAAAAGAAGCAAGCATATCCAAAAGGAGTATATGGCAAGAAATAATCAACTGGGGGCTTACATCAATAAAGTAGGAACAAAGAGAACAATATAAACAATCAATGAAACAAAGAATTGGTTCTTTAAGAAAATCAACAGGATAGACAAACCCTTATCCAAACTAACTAGAAGATGAAGAGAGAACATCCAAATTCACAAAGTCAGAAATGAAATGGGGATAGAGCAAGAGACAGAGGAAATCCTGTCCACAAAATTGGAAAATCTAGAAGAAATGGATAATTTTCATGATAGATACAACTTACCAAAGTTAAATCAAGATCAGATAAACAATTTAAACAGATCTATAACCCTCTAGTAAAACAGAAGCAGTCATTAAAAGTCTCCCAATAACAACAACAACAATAAACCCAAACAAAGAAACAAAAGTCCCAGGGCTAGAAGGTTTTAAGTGTAAAGATGCACTCAATAAAATATTTACAAACCTAATCTAAGAACACATCAAAATGATCATCCAGCATGATTGAGCAGGCTTCATCTCAGAGATACAGGGATGGTACAACATACAAAAATCAGTCAATGTAATCCATCATATAAACAAACTGAAAGAAAAAACCATATGATTATCTCATTAGATGCAGAAAAGGCCTTTGACGAAATTCAACACACTTTCATGATAAAAATCCTGGAGAGATTAGGGATGCAAAGGACATACCTCAACATAATAAAGGAAATCTACAGCAAGCCTATAGCCAACATCAAATTAAATGGAGAGAAATTCAAAGCAATTCCACTAAAAACAGGAGCCAGATAAAGCTGTCCACTCTCTCCATACCTATTCCATACAGTACTTGAAGTCTTAGAACAAATAAACAACTGAAGGAGATCAGAGGATATAAATCAGAAAGGAAGAAGTCAAAGTATCTTTATTAGCAGATGACATAATAGTATATATAAATGACCCTAAAAATTCTACCAGTGAATTCCTACAACTGATAAATACTTTCATTGAAGTGGCTGGATACAAGATAAAAAGAAAAGAATCAGTATCCCTCATACATAAAAATGACAAACAGACTGAGAAAGAAATCAGGAAAACAACATTTTTCACAATTGCCTCAAATAATATAAAATATTTTGGGGTAGCTCTAACCAAGCAAATGAAAGACCTGTATGACAGAAAATTCAAGTCTTTTAGAAAGAAATTGAAGAAGATATCAGAAGATTGAAAGATCTCCCTTGCTCATGGATCAGTAGGATTAACATAGTAAAAATGACCATCCTACCAAAAGCAATCTACAGATTGAATGCAATCCCCCATAATTCCAACACAATTCTCTACAAACCTTGAAAGGACAATTTTCAGTTTCATATGGAAAAGCAAAAAACCCAGGATAGCTACAACAATCCTGAACAGTAGGGATGGAGGCATCACCATTCCTAATTTCAAGTTATACTACAGTGCTATATTAACAAAACCACATGGTATTGAAATAAAAACAGACATGTTGATCAATGGAATTGTATTTAAGACCCAGACATAAGGCTGGGTCTTAATTGTTCTGGGCATAAATTGCTATGGTCACCTGATTTTTGATAAAGAAGCCATTAAACACTAAAAAAAAGGACAGCATCTTTCAACAACTGGTTCCGGTCAAACTGGATATCTGTATGTAGAAGAATTCAAATAGATCCATATTTATCACCCTGCACAAAAGACTTCAACATAAAACCAGATACACTGAACCTGATAGAAAAGAAAGTGAGGCATAGCCTTGAACTCATTGGCACAGGAGACGACTTTCTGCATAGAACACTCATAGTACAGGCACTAAGATCAACAACTAATAAATGGGACCTCAAGAAACTGAAAGTTTCTGTAAGGCAAAGGACACTGTCAATAGAACAAAAAGGTAGCCTACAGAATAGGAAAATATTTTTAACAACTCCATATCTGACAGAGGACTAATATCCAAAATACATAAAGAACTCAAGAAACTAGCTATCAACAAACCAAATAATCCAGTTAAAAAAAATGAGACACAGATCTAAGCAGAGAATTCCCAGTAGAGGAATCTTGAATGGCTCTGAAATACTTAAATACATATTCAACATCCTTAGCCACCAGGGAAATGCAAATCAAAATTACTTTGACAATCCATTTTACATTTGTCCACATGGCTAATATCAAAACCACAAGTGACAGCTCACGCTAGTGAGGATGTGGAACAAGGGGAACACTCCTCCACTGCTGCTTGGAGTGCAAATGTGCAGCTACTTTGGAAATCAATATGGTAGTTCCTCAGAAATTTAGGAACTGCTGTACCTCAAGACCCAGCTATACCACTTCTAGGCATATTCCCAAAGGACAGTTCATCCTACCACAGAGACACTTGCTCAGCTATGTTTATTACAGCTTTATTCATAATAGTCAGAAACTGGAAACAACCTAGATGTCCCTCAACTGAAAACGGGTAAAGAAAATGTGGTCCATTTACACAATTACTCAGTTGTTAAAAAACAATGACATCATGAAATTTGTGGACAAATGAATGTAACTAGAAAAAAAAATCATCCTGAGTGAGGTAACCCAGACCCAGAAAGACAAATATGGTGTGTATTCACTTATAAGTAGATACTAGCTGTTATATAAATGATAACCAAGCTATAATCTATAGTTCCAGAGAGGTTAGGTAAAGAAGAGGGCTCTAGGTGGGACACATGGATCTCCCTGGGCAGGGAAAATAGAATAGTTTTTGTGGGTGGACTGGGGGCAGGTGAGAACAGGAGAGGAGGGATCAGGTAGGGGACAGACAGGATGAAGGAAGAAAGTGCAGGGAGAGACAGCTGGAATTGGGGGTCATCTGGCAGGGAGTGTGGAAACCTAGTGCAGTGGAAACTTCCTGAAATCTGTGAGAGTGACCCTAACGAGGACTCCTAGTAATGACCTGGTTGTCTCTTGTGGCCTGGCAAGTCTTCCAGTGATGGGACTGGGTTGTATTCGGTTGAATTGTTGGCAAAGGGGGTCCCATGGAGATCTCTAAACAACCCAGGCTGATTCTAGGATAGAGGGTTCTCTCTGCACACTGACAGCAGGGCCCCATTGTGGAAGACAACACCCATGCAGCTCATTGGACATGCCTGAGCTGGTGTCCAAACGGAGCCTTTGCCCTCCATTCTAGTTAGTCATTTTGATATGGAAAAGTCCTCTGCAGACTACCAAAAGAGAAACCTGGACACCAACCCAGCCACAAAACATTTGACCTACAATCTTTCCTGCCTGCAAGATGTGCTGGGGCAATGGTGGCACAAAGCGTGTGCGAGTGTCCAACCAATGTCTGGTTTGACTTGAGGTCTACTGCACCAGGGTTGACATTGGCCGAACAGGCCCAAGCCTGAGACTGGTTCACTCAGAGACCTGGGGTAAAACCAAGCACAACTGGTCTAAAAACAAACAAGAAAAAAAAATACTATTCTTAATGATATTGTGCTATACCCATAGATTGGTGCCTTGTCCAACTGTCATCAGAGAGACTTCCTCTGGCAGCAGATGAGAGCAGATGCAGAGACTCATAGCCAGACATTGTGCAGAGAAAGGGTCTAAAAGTCTCTTTCAGGTTCCTTCCCTAGGAGCTTGGGGAATCCCTCAGAAGAAGGAGAGGAAAGATTGTAGGCATCAGAAGGGATGGAAGACACCAGAAGAACATGGCCCACTGAATCGACTAAGCAGGGCACATTTGGGTTCACAGAGGCTGAATCGGCAGGCATGGGGCCCGCATGGCTCTGCACTGGTCCTCTGCTTGTATGTTGTGGCTGTTAGCTTGGTGTTTTTGTGGGACTCCTAACAGCTGGAGTGGGTGTGTTTGGTTGGCTCTTTTGTCTGCTTTGGAACTCATTTCCTCCTGTTGGCTTGCCTTGTCCAGCCTCGGTGTGAGGGCTTTTGCCTTGCCTCACTGTGTTTTGTTTTTGTGGGTTTGATTGTTGACTCTTGGGGGCCTGCTCTTTTCTGAAAGGAGACAGAGGGGCAGTAGATCCTGGGGGAGTAAGAAGGTGGGGGAAGCTGGGAGGACTGGAGGGAGTGGACACTGTGGTCAGGATCTATTGTATGAGAGAAGAATCCATTTTCAATAAGAAAGAAAGAAAAAGACGCAGGGAAACAGTGACAGGAACAGCTAGTAGAGAGGATGACTATGGACCAGGGAGAACTCTTGAGCGCGCTGATGATCTGAGGTGAGTGTACAGCTTTGGAGAACAGCTTAGCGCAGCCTGGGATGTGCTCTAAGGTATACTTCACGGGACTAACAATTATACGGATGCATTTCCTAGAAAACAGCTGCACCATGCATTAGGAGATATGTGCAGAAATCATGTTATTGCAGAAAGCTGTCGTAACAAAAACCCGGAATTGTTGCAGACAGAAGAATCCAGAGTTCCTACTGCCAGTTAACTAGAATGATGCTTGTCAAGAAGGATACATCTTAGAAAGTAATGTTGGGTTAAAAAGAAGTCCATGACTTGGTAAGGATACACAACATGATAACATTTATATAAACAGTAAAATCGTGTAAAAAACAGTATTTAGTATGTTATGAATGTAACACACTAAGAGGAAAAAGCCCAACACATGGGGATATCAGTACCACCTTCAGGACACCCATACTTAGTTTTCTGGTAAGAGAGGAATGTGGAATTCAAATGTATCTGTCTGAAAATGGTCGATACAAGGAAGGTCATGCATCAATATTTCCAAAGCTAGATGGTGGTTAATAATTTTGCTTCTTACCCGAGAACCAGCTTCCTGCTGCCAGTCCCATGGAAGGCTCACCTTTGGATTCCCTGCTTCTTCAAATAAAATTCTCATATGCGCTGAAGCCACTGTTATTTGAATTTCTTGTTGCACACAGCACTTAGCTTCATATATGTAAATGCAAAATGCAAAAAGAAAAACTAGCTAGCCTAGATAATAGAAGAGAAACACCTGAAACAAAGTTAAAGAAGAAATAAAAAGAAGATGGAAACCCGGAAGATACATTTGTTTCACATATTGGAAGTCTGAAAATATGTCATCATCACCAATTACTTGATAAACAATAAATATCTATAAGGTCATTAACAAGCTACAGATAAGTGAATAAACATGAGAACCGAGAATGAAATCCAGGAGAAAATGAAAATGAGATTGCCCTTGCCAGCAACTGAAAAGGTGTACAGAAACCAGAATGGACAGATGTCAACTAGTAATAAACTAAAGAATAAAGTAGAACCAATGATTAGGATACAATATGCCTTATCACCAGGAAGAATGCAGTCCAGTAGTAAATGCCATTCACTTGATATTTTAAAAAGGTAAGTAATTTTCTCATGTTGTTCTTTATCCCAAAGTACATTTCACATTTGTTTATATATATGAGCAAACAAACCATGAAGGTCCCCAAATATAATTATGGTACAAGAAGCACACAGTAAGTCAAGCATGTTGACCCCAATATTTCACCTTCATTTTAAATGATACACTCTTTTGTATCCATTATATCCTAAAATTTATACACGGTCCCTGTCTTGTTTTAGTCATTATTGTATCTTGAGCACAGAGGAAATGCATAATACACACATGTTAAATGAATGGGTGAATGGTATTTGAACAGAAATCCAGTATTCTTTACTGTACCATATGTAGCCAATGTGAAGATGGTGAACATGGTTTATTATAGTACTCTTTTACATAGATTAATTTCTCCAAACTAAAACCCAGCTTGCAAATCAGACAGAAACAGACCTACAAGCTGGTAAAGGCAACGCAGCAGAGGAGAAGTGCTTTAAAAGTTCCAGATAAAGTGTTGCAACAGAAATGACTACATTCATCCAAAATTCAAGAATCACAAAACAATGAGTCATTTCATGTGTGGGGGAAACGCTAAGATCAGTTGTGAGTAGGAAGCAGATTTCACACTTCCTTAGAGTGATTAGGAAAACGTTTTCTACAACATTGTACAAAGTTTTTAGTGCTCACAGCTTTGAATTTAGCATTTCAAAAAGATTGAGATATATTTATGAAGAATTTTTTCTATAAAGGAAACCAAGGCTAAAAATGCCTCACTTTCACTAGAAATTCTTTCACTAGATAATGGTACATCCAAAAAGCAGTATGTTGCCAACCACAGAACGCATCAAGCAAATCTGTATGCGGCAAAAGAGAACCATTCCATATTCTCAAGTGAAAATACCAAGTTGCTCAAGCATCATGTCATTTCATAGAAACCAAATTGTGTATGAGCACTCCCAGAAGCATCTAGAAAGCTCAACATAGAGCTCTGAATTTTTTAATTCCTCCTTTGAAAAACATAAACCAACTTTTCCATCATAAGAATACATTCTAAACAGACTGCCATTAATACCTGCAGAGTATTATACTCTCAGACTGTAAATAATACTGATAGTTTTCCATGTAATTTTTTGGCTATCATAGCATTTATTCTGATTTTGCTTTTAAATTTTATTTTTCTACTACCATTTGCATTGTTCATTTAGTCCATCTAAACCTGTTCCTCCTTTGGTATTTTCTGCTTTAGTGCATGTTTCTTATTACTTCAAGGATCATTTTCCAAAGGTATCATTCTCCTTTTTTATATAGAAAAAATAGGGAGCGACACTCCTCAAATTAAAAATAACTATGATTTAAAAATTGCCTATTCATTCCAGTTTAAAGATTAGCTTGACATTTTATATAGCTTATCAGTTTATTCAACAAACATTTTAATTGGAAATAATTTTTTTATACAATATATTCTGATCCTGGTTTCTTGTGCTTCATCTCTTCCCAGATATTTCCCCATTCTTCCAACTCGAAGCCTTCTTTCTCTCTCTTTTTGGAAAATAACAAGCAAATTAAACAAACAAACCAGCACAGGAAAAAGGAATGGGAAACACACACACACACACACACACACACACACACACATTATAAAAACACAAAATTGAAAATCATAATATACGAGCAAAGGATCAGTAAGGCAAAAAAAAAAAAAAATGCCCAAACAAGGCAGTATAAGAAAAAAGTCTCCAAAAATACCTCTGAGTTCATTTTGTGTTTACCATTTATTACTGGGCACGGGGCCTGCTCTCAAGTGTGGTCAATACACCCAGTAAGACTCCGTTGGGAGAAAACGGAGTTTTCCTTTGTGAGCATCAACAAACATTTAAAGTTTATATAATGCAATTTTTGATATAAAATTTTAGTAGAAAAGTGTAGTGCAAAAATGTAATTTCTTTTATTTTCCAAAAAATAACAAAATAAAATTACTTTAAACTAGGGGAAAAAGCAGATGGGTTGATCTTCTCTTTTGAACTCTGTGTCTCCTTGATAATGTGAACTCCATGCATTCATAGAAAATGTCTAAGGAAAATTTGAAATAATAAAATCAAAAAAATCACAATTTAAAGACAACTCAAATTACATTAAAATTTAATTTCTACTGTTATTATTACTATTAACTGGAAATGTAGGAATGTGGTTTCTGTTGATGAAGTTCTTCACACAAACCCCAGACTCTATCTAAAAATCACATAATTCAAAATATATTTTGCCCTGCCCAGCCCCTTCCTCTTCCTGTCTTCTGCTTCCTGGCCATGAGCAGGTGACGTCCACCACCTGTCACCACTGTGCCTTACATGCCCAAAGCAACAGAGCTAAGTGATGAAGACGGAAGCCTCGGAGGCCAGGAGCCTAAGCAAGATCAGGACTGATCTGATTGTCAGTGTGACAGAAAGCTGAGAACTCTCATTCCTATAAAACCTGAAAGTTTGATGTACAGCTCGGTAGAGTTCTGTGATTGTCTTTTTATTTTCTTTGTAGGAACTGTTGAAGCACAAAACAAACAAACAAACAAACAAAAATTGTTTAAACTTTTGTTTTGTTTCACTTTGTATTGGAGACAAGATCTCAAGTACACCCAGGCCTTGAGCCTCTGTGTGGACGGAAAGTTACTGTGGCCAGTTGACAGGACCATGTGACTTTTCTTCTTTAATCTGTTAACACAGTGCATTGTATTATTTATTCTTGAAGGTTGAGTTGAACCAGACGGGCATCCAGGACCTAAATCTCACAAGGTCATGTGTGTAATTCTTACTACACACACACACACACACACACACACACACACACACGCTGTGTTTAAGTTGCTACTATTTTGTTAAGGATTTGGGGCTCCTAACAGATGTCTGTCTACCTTTTTCCATTTCTTATGATTTGATATCAGTGTAATTCTGGGCTTACAGGTGGAATTCTGAAAATTTCCTCCAGATTTTAGCTCTAGGTGAGACTGGAGAATCACATCGTTTTCCTTCTTATATCTTAGTAGAATTGCTGATGAAATCATCTAGAATTGGTGTTTTTCTTTTCATAGATTATCGATTGTTGATTGCACTTACTTAAAGATTTCATGAAGAAACTTTCTTTGGAGCATATCATATATTTTGCTGTATTTATCTCCCACTTCCCTTCCTCACTGCCGTTAACCCTTTGCTCTACCTACCCAGTCTTTCTTTTGCTTTCATGTCATACACCAGACTGTTTTATGTGTCTTTAAAACACCCTTGGATTCACTTATAAGAGAAAATATCTAACACTGAGCTTTTGAGTTTGGCTTACTTCACTTAACACAATGGCCTCTAGTTGAAACAGTTTTCCAACAAATGACAAGTTCGTTCTTATTTATGATTGAATAAAACTCCATTGTGTAATCATACTGTAACAGCATTTCCCTTCTTTCTATCTTCCTTCCTTCTCTTCTTGTCTTTTCCCCTTTTCTTCTCTTTCTCTCTGTCTGTCTCTGTCTCTGTCCCTCTCTCTGTCTCTCTGTCTGTCTCTGTCTCTGTCCCTCTCTCTGTCCCTTTCTGTCTCTATCTCTCTGTCTCTCTTTCTGTATCTCTCTCTGTCTCTCTGTCTCTGTCTCTGTCTCTCTCTGGACAGGTCAGCCCTGGCTGGCCTGGAATTTGCTGTGTAGTTCAGGCTGGTCTTGATCTCACAGGAGGTCCCCTTCTTCTCCTCCCAGGCACTGGGATTAAAGACCTGTGTCACCACCCTGATCTACCACATTTTCACTTCTTTGTCCATTCATTTGTTGAGAAGACCTAAGTCCATAACTTGACTATTGTGAGCAGTGCAGCAGTAAACATGGATGTCCAAGTGTCTCTGTGGCATGTTGACTTACAGTCCGCTGGTGGGAGCACAGGAGTGGCAGAGTTGGGTCTTGTGGTAGTTTTATTTGTTTGTTTATTTTAGGGATCACCATACTGATTTCCACAGTGGCCATACTAGTTTATCCCCTTCCCCCACATCCTCACCAGGCATTTTTTTCCTTTTGATTAGTGCTAGCCTTCGGATCGAGGTGAAACCTCAAGTGTGGTTTCAATGTACATTCCCACAATGGCTAAGAATGCTGCATACCTTTTCATACTTCTTGGCCAGCGTGGTTCATGTTTTGAGAACTGTCTCCTTATTGCATTACTCCACTTACTGATTGGGTTGTTTGGCTTTGTGGCACTTAGCTTTTTGAATTCTTCATATATTCTGGATATTAAACCTCTGTCAGACACAGAGTTAGCAAAAACTTTCTCCAATTCTGTGGGATGCATCATCTTCACTCAGTTTATTGTTTCCTGTGAAGCTTTTTTTTTTTTTTTTTTTTAGTTTGGTTTTTTTGAGACAAGGTTTCTCTGTGTGTAGTCCTGGCTGTCCTGGAACTTGCTTTGTAGACCAGGCTGGCCTCAAACTCACAGAGATCCTCCTGTCTCTGCCTCCCGAGTGCTGGAATTAAAGGTATCTGCCACCAAAGCCGACTGGTAGATAAGCTTTTTAATTTTATTTGGTCCCAGTTGTGAATCTTGGTGTGATTTCCTGAGCAATTAGTCTTTCTAAGAAAGGTCTTCATACACCTGCACATGTGTGTGCACTACCTTAGTGAACCAGATGTTCATTATTCATTTTTCTTAGATTATTCTGCTCTCGTTTTTTTCATTACACGCAGAACTGTTACATGGGAACATTTTCGTGTACGTATGGAATGTACTTTGAGCATATTCTCCTCCATGCCTGATTCCTCTCACCTTTGTTACTCCCCTTTCCCTCCCACTAATCCCCTTACAGTTTGGCTTACCCTCTCAATCATATACACAGATGTGCCTTATACATCTACACAACATCTAGGAACCACAAACGAGAGAAATCCTGATAGCTGTCTTTCTGAGGTCAACTACATCCACCTAGTAGGATTATCCAGTTGTAGCCATGTTCCTGTGAAGGATATAACTTGGTTCTGTATGGTTGGAGCAAGTTTCATGCGGTGTGATAGCCGCACACTATGCCCGGGTCCTGAAAGGTCTTTCCTGGTTCCCACTAGCAATTTCAGAGTTCCAAGTCCATTAAGGTCTTTCATGCATTTGAGTTGATTTTGTACAGGGTGACAAGTAAGGCTTAGTTTATTCTACATCTAATATCCAGGTTTCCCAGGACTACTTCTTGAAGAGGCTGACTTTTCATCAATAGATGTTTTTGGCTCCTTTGTAAAGGCCAGGTGGCTGTTTCTGGGTGTTTCTTTCTGAGCCCCTTAGTCTGTGTGCTCATCTACTTGTCTCTCTGTGTCTCTCTGTGACAGTATCAAGCTGTTTTTGTTCCTATGGCTCTGCTAAGTAGCTTGGATTCAGGTATAATGAGACCTTCAGCACGGCTTTTTTTTTTTTTTTTTTTGTCATGATTGCTTTTGGTATCTGGGGAAATTGTATATTCAGACATCTTAACATTTCTCATTTTTTTTAAAACAAGTGTGTTACTTAGAAAAAAAATTGCTTCATCTCCCTGTATTTAAGGATTTTCCAAACATTTGCCTTAGAGTACTTCTAGTTTTGTTACAGTGTGGTGTGAGGACGTAATTTTTATGATTTTTAGACTGTTAAAGTATGTTTGAAGACCCCAAATGTGGTCTACTTGGGAAAGGCAGCTTAAGAAGAACACACATTCCTGGTGCTGTTAAGGAGAATTCCATAGTCGTTGATTATGTAAGCTGACTGTTCAGGTCAACTGTATTCATACTGGTTTTCTGCCTGCCCAGTCTCAGTTAGCAAAAGAGGGGTGCTGACATCTCTAACTAAACCTCCTTGCAGTTCTATGAAATTTATGTTCAGGTACTCTGTTGTTCGCAAAACACAGGAAGTTCGTATAGCTTCTTGGAAAACTGATCGTTTAACCTGATGCTGACGCTTTCCATGGCCGATAATTTTCATTCCCTAAAGTTTTCCTTGTCCACGATTAGTCTGACTAGATCCTTCTTTCAATTTGTACCACCTGAAATGCATACTTCAAGGAGAACTATGGAAACATTTTAGGCGAGATTATACCTGATATCCTAGGAAAGGCGACAAAATGAAATTACACGAAACATTTCAACTAACCAGAGACGGCAGGAAGAGAAGAACAAAGAAAAATGCTGGAGCAGAAGCCATGAATACATGCAGCAAAAAGGAGCTCGTTACAAACGAGTTCGCTAGTAATCAGACTTTGTCAGCCACCCTTTCAAATGTGAGGGCTCACGTTTGTTTGGCTCGGAGGCAGACCCTAATGTTTTCCTGGAGACTCAGGCTTCGCGTTCTGGTGTCCTTTTTGCTTTCTTCTCCGTTGTTGTCTTTATCATCTCCAAGAACTCTTCCTTAGAAGTGTGTCTTTTAGCTCTCTTCACAGATGCTTGTTTGTGAATATATCTGGGAGGGAAACATCACTATAAGCCCAGCCTATGCCTGCCTCTGGGCTGTGCCCTTCGCAAGTGTGGGTGAGGTTTGTCTCTACCCTTCTGTGAGGAAGGAAAGTTAGAACGGGCTACAGGTGGGGAGATGCCTCTCTTCCCAGCTGAAGGTTTGGTTTTTCTCCCCCTTCAGGTTTGAACTCACGAAAACCTGCTTCTGAGATGGGCTCCTCCTATTCCTCTTCTACTTCAAGTCACGCTGGAGGAGCCAAAGGACCTCACAGCCTTTTCTTTCCTCGCCTTTTAATACTGCGGGCTGCATTTCTGAGCTGGTTCTCACCCTTCCTAACGCTCCGACCCTTTAACGCAGTTCCTCATGCTGTGGTGAAGCCCAGCCATGAAAGTGTTTTCCCTGCTACTTTATAACTGTAATTTTGCTAATGTAAATATCTGTAATGCAGACAGTCTTAGTGAACCCCTGTGAAAGGATCGCTCTACCCGCAGTTTGAGAACCATTGTGCTAGACAAAGAGAAGAGGAACCAGTGGTACAAAACCCTCGGATTTCTTATACTCTGAAATGGAAAGGTTTGCCCAAGTTTTAGCTACGACTTTCTAAAAAAGACTAAGGGGACCTACAGGGGAGCAGGAAGGGGGCTGCTGTGGTCTATCCAGTAGCAGGGAAGGAAGAAACTGTGGGGAGAGCTGATGTATGCCCAACATCGTCCGGAAAGAGCTTTCAGCCTAAATCACACACGTGTGCAGGTCCACCCAGCCCCAGCCCAGGCCAATGCAGCCAGACTCTCTTGGAGTGTCAAGACATGAAGTTTGGCAGACTCCATCTGATTCTGTCCTTCCTTTTGGTGAGAGTCCCCTTTGTCTCTGCCTTGTGGGCACCTACATGAGGTGACTACGGGTTGCTTCACTGTGATGTGGAGGCTATAATCATGTTTTATTCCAATAGTTATTTACCTTCACTGTGTATGGATAGGCTTGACAGCTTAACAGCTAACAACCGCTTACCTTTATTTTGTGAGGAGTAGTCATTCTGAAGTGTTTGCCAACTACCCTGAGAGAGGCAGGAAAGACAGGCTATGGCTATTTGGGATTGAAAAGCATGATCTGATGAATGGGGTGAGTTTCCCCACTTTAGCAAAGTAAGCCTTGAGTAAATAAAGCATAGGCAATTAAAAACATTTTAAAGTTATTATTGGTATGCTTGTGTGTGACATGTAACATGAGGTCAGATGGCAACTTTGTGAAATCCATTTCTCAAGCTTTCCTGGCAAGTGTCTTTACCCACTGAGCTGTCTCGCTGGCCACATGCAGCCAATTTTTAATCCTTTACATCTCCTTGATTATTTAGAAGAAGGGCAGAGACACAGGCAGGCGCTTGCCGTGTTTCTCAAAGTGAGTAGGTTTCAAACTGCACATCATTTAACAACTCATAGTCTACAGTTTCCCAAGGTCTCCGGTGCCCGAGATGGCACTGTGGCACTGACGTGATTGGCCGACTTTCCAATCGGGACATTTATAAGCCATCTTTTTTTCATAGCTGTCTATGAGAGGACCCTGTTCAAAAGATATGAACAAAAGAAAAGGGGGGGGGGAAGCAAAAAACAAAACCCACCCTTGGCAGCGAAAGCTATTACTCTGTTACTGGGGGACTCAGGACAGAATCCCAGGGACCCCTTCTCTAGTTTGTCTATACTCTGGGAAGATCCATGCTGGGACAGAGTCACAGGGACTGGCCCCTTCCCCGTGCCCCTTTCCTCTGAGAAGATCCCTGCTGAAAAGTGGCAGTTTCAAGGGTTTTCCAGCACCAGCTTCAGCAGCTCAGATGCTCAGCGTCAAATTAAAAGAGGGCTTTAAAAGAATTCTTTTCTCATTTAAATGTCCTTGCTTCTTGAAACATTAATAGCAGAAAAAGGACAGTAAGTGATTGCATATGGAAAATGAAAATGCTCGCTAATTTCAGAATGAAAGGTCGGGGGTTCAGCTAATTATGCTTGCATAAATGGGCTCTAGCCCTTCACACTGAGTTTAGGTTCTGTGTCTTTACAGTTCAGAGAGCTATATTTCAGATCTCATGCCCACCACCGATCAAAGTTGTCACTGTCTGTGTATCAAAAGAAAAAAGTAAAAGACATTTATTACAGGGCTTTTATTCTTTTGAAAAACAGTATTCTTACTTTAAAAAATTAAACTTCCTATTAGAGATCCTTCAGCTCAGCGATTGGATTGGAAAGTTGTAGGGATATAGTGCTTCTTTGTCTAAGTGCTTTTGCTGATTAGAACGTGATCTGAGACCCCTGTACACTGACTGCTGGTGACACTGGAGGCCTTTGGACATTCTGTGCACCTTGAGGACTTTAACTTGGGGCCGAACTTGACCATTCCATGTGAAAATATCATCTTCCCTCCACATCAATAAGATGGATTCTGGGACACCGGTGAATACCAAATTCTCAGATGTTCAAGTGTCTTATATCAAATGGTATTTTATATATATATATATATATATATATATATATATAGAGAGAGAGAGAGAGAGAGAGAGCCCATATATATTCTTTTATCTACACAAAACAACCCCCAGCTTGTTTATAATACTACATATGATGCAATATCATCAAAATTTTTCTTATACTACACTGCTTAGGAAAGGCTGGGCAGAAAAATGTCTGTGTGTTCAATAGAGACACAATTCTTTTTCCCAGTACTTTTGATCCACAGTGTCCAAAGCTGACTGTATTTATGCTTCTGAGAAATCCTTTTCATTTCAGGCTGTGAAAAATTTGTAGTTTCACTGTAAAGACTAATGATTAAATATGCCATGGAAGCTACAAAAATTATGTTTATTGCAAGTACAATTTCCTTCCTTCCTTCCTTCCTTCCTTCCTTCCTTCCTTCCTTCCTTCCTTCTTTTCTGTCTTTCTTTCTTAAGCAAGTCTACAGCAAGCCAAGGTTTGTTTTTATACATTTCATTCTTGGCAGTATGTTCAGAGTGTGCTTGTCTCTGAATATCTCTGTACTCCTAATTGACAGTCCCCCCTAAGGAAGCTGGCATTGGCTCAACCATGACAGCCAGGTTAAACACCAGTTCTGCAAGTCCAAGTGCTGATCAGAAGAGCAGTAACCGCATGATATTCATATTTTTTAACCTATAATTTTATTGAATATAAATACTGAACAATGATACAATAATGGTAATTTTTGTAATTAATATGGCATTTTTCATCAATAAAATGTTTTATCACTATTAGATAGTTAACCTCCTGGTGCCATTCTGAACTAATTAGTTCAGTTGAGTTCATAACCATGTCACTCAAAAGGAATTTCCCTTTGTGACTGTTGTAGAGTTGGAAAATATACTATCGTGCCACTTTTAAACTCAATACACAAATTTCATACAAAAGTATGTTCAACCCCCGTACGACCTCTTCCATTGAACAATCAGCCTGCTAGTCTAGAACAAAAGGCCTCAGTTAGAAGCTTTGTATCTCTCCTTCATCTTTGGGAATTAGGTGGCTTTTCGTGAATTGCTTGAGCCTTCTGGTTCTCAGCGCTTCCATCTGTAGAAGGGTGACACGCTTTACCTAGGTCCATCCTCCAGGAAGAGATGAAGTCAAAGTACAGTAATTGATGCTAAACCTTGCTTTTTTTTTTTTTTTTTTTTAGTAAAAAGTATTGCTGACAAGGGAACATGGTTGCTCTTCCCCGACAATAGCTTTAGAATTCTCTGACTAAATGTTTTCTCATCCCTAGTCACGGGTCATTTTCATGCATTCTCATTTAGTGTCGCCTCTCAGTGCTGCTGGTTGCAGGATTAAATTAAAACAAAACAAAACAATACACAGAACTTTAATACACGTTTACTTTTAAAGGGGACCTTATATCACCACAAATGGGGATTTCAGTGCCACTGTTTTACATAGAAAATAGTAAAAGCAAATTAAATAAATAGAAAGTCATAAATGTGGCATTGATAGTACCTGGTGTTGGGTGTAGCACATTTTGACAAGCATTGATTCAGGTGCTTCGGTGGTCATTGTTAGTTTTCAAATGTTCATAGAAGTGGCAGTTCTGGGGGCAGCTGGGAGCTGCCCCTGAGTCTGATAGCCTACCCAGCCTTCCTCCTGAGTCCAGGTCGCCCGACCCCCAGTGATGAATTGGAAGTCACTGAGTTGTGATTCCAGGGGAGTTGGGAGGGAGAGGTCGATGGCCAATTAGACCTTTTCTCCTTCCTTATACATGAGGGATATTTTTGTGGCGTCTGCTCAATTGGAATGTGTGACTAACTGCCAAAGAGGGTCACCGGAGTAAAATAAGAGACGCTGTTAATGCCTCGCCAATAAATAGAGCATTTTATTGGCTCCGTGTCTGTGAGGCATGCTGCACTCTATTTTGAAAGGCAGTGGCAGAGTGCTGTTCTTTGTGTCATAAAAAGTCAAAGACTTATTGGCTTGCAAACTGTATCATATACGATTCCATTTTGAACATATGTAAAACTGAGATCCAGAGATGTAAAGTCAGAGTTAGCATGGATTCTAGCACGAGGTTTGGTCTGCCAGGAATTACAATTGCAGTTTGAAATTATCTCTCCCTAAGTCTGCCCACTGCTCTTCTGCGGACTTTCGTAGATTCTCTGGGAGCGCTTCTTATCTTCCCTCGTCTCTTGTGAGTTCAGTTTAACCAGGGCAGGATTTTATCAAATTCAATGCTCATATAATTTCTTACTCATTGGAGTTGCTTCCAGGAAATAATCTCAATGCTAACAATATCTGCTGTTTCAAGCTTTAAGCTATGCAGCTCTGTGCAGTTTGCCAGAGTAAAGCTCATGTGCTAATTCTCCAAAAATGTAGAGGTATTCCTGCGGATTGGACAGCCTCATCCAGAGATAGGATAATAAGAAATCAAAGTGTACCTATAATGCCAATGGAGACTCTTCTGCAAACATTCCCAGTTGGGCAGGAATATTTTAACACTCTGAATCTCTTTAATTTTCATTATTAACTCTTGAAACTGTGCTTTACTCAAGTAACTGTAGACATTACTAGTTTGATGCAGCTACATATTATATAAACAAATCCCTAAAAGTCTTACATTTCCCACACTTTTCAGTACTTTCTTCAAGCCATTTAAAAGAGAAAATAATATGCCTAAAAGTCCCGTCTTGCCGTGCACAGAGCCATTAGTCCATTATTAGTATACATAAAAAGTTCATCAGTGAAAACTGAAAATTCCTTAAAATCATTTCAAAGGCCAACCATCTATCCACCACTGCACTGCAATTGGTTAGAAGAATTTTAAAAATTGTTAAAAATTGTTTCCTTGACATCTGCCCGCAGAAAATTACATTCATTGGCTCAAGAAACACAAATCAATTATCCTTGTTTCAGGGCTAGGGCGGCAAATGCTTTGAATCAAAACTGGCCAAGTGTCCTAGGTACGTTACTTATTCAGAAAGTGGCATAAAAATCAGGCTCCACATTAGGAAAACAAATCCATAAGCACCGGGGACATCAATGTCAGCCTTTCCTGCCTGCTTACATGTCACTCCTTCCATTCTTGTTCTCACACATGAGCACATTGTGACTTGACTCAAATTTATTTTGCCTTCCTAACGAACTTACATACCATCTCTCCATAAGATATTAGCTCTCTTATATTCAGACATGTCTCCAAGGCTACGTAAAGGCGGGAGGCAATGGGAAGGATTGTCATTATTCATGATGGCACTGAGCACTACACTGAGTTAAAATAACGTCTGAAAACCCACAGAGAAACGCGTAAGATAAAGTTGAACAATATACAGATCATTACAAAAATGATGGAGCTTATTACCAATATAGTTTTAAGCATGATTAATAACGCAAACAAAGAATTAAGGCATCAATTAATTTAAGTGAGCAGCTCTTGCTGTATCTCAGGAACGTGAATTCTGCAGAATTGCTCCTATTTAATCACGGAGCTTGAAATGATTCCTAATCCATCATACAGATTTTGTGAAGAAATGATAGATTTCATTGTTTAAATTGAGCTTTATTGCTTCACAAAAATTCCCACAAATGATCTTGTATGATCATTTTCTCCTAAAGTAATATACTAATTAATTTCAATTAAATATATGTAAAAAGAAGATCTATTTTGAAAAATATGTCTCCCTTGCCATTTGTTAACATATTGAAAAAGTGTAAACCCTGAAACATTTAGCATTGAAAATATTCATTTTTGGTAATTTCTCAAGGGGGTAATTTATTAAATGAGAGGCTTTTAACATTAGCTAAAAGCAGCCCTGTAAATCATGGGTGTCATCAAACTGCTTCATCACTTCATTAATTTAAAAGATTATTATATGCGTAACTGACATAATTTTGAACAATGTTACATGGTTAATTTATTAATGTAGAAAAGCAGAAATGACACGCTAACTTGATTTATTTTTGCAATTGTATAATTTTAGAACTTTTGCCTCTGACTTTCACTAACAGAAAAAATGAGTCAGTGTCTCATTGGTGATTTTATGGAGGTCTCTTCCCTGTAATGCTTTGCCTGTAGTAACGTCTTCTGGTCACTTAATTGAAAAATACATCTTGGAGAGTACAAGGCAAAGGCATTGCAGAGAAAAAGAAGAAGAAGAAAAGAAAAACCCTCTCTGTTTTTTTCAAACTCAGTCACCAGAAGTAGGACACATGCCTGACTACATTAAAACTTGTAAGGTTCTAATTTTTGAAATATAGTGTTTTAGCTTTTGAGATACCCTGTTATTAGAGAAGTGTTATTCTGATCGAGTGTTTTATGGATTATCTCTGTTTTACGTTTTGTGATACCCTCTTTTAGAAACCAGGATTTATGCAAATCATCTAGCAGATTGTGTGCTGTAATGGTCTGATTAGAAGATTCATTTTGCTTTTATTATAATCACAGCTGGCAACCTTCATGTGGACTTTGTGAAAGCCAAGAAAGCAAAAGAATCACTTGGATAAATTGTATCTAGGTCTATTTTTGAGACGGCCCCAGAATTTTTTTTTCCTACAGTTTGTTTTTAAGTCTGGAGCAAATAAATGTATTTAACCCCTTTTCTTAGATTTTCTTTCCTAGAGTTGTAAAACAGCAATTGAGACAACTTATACTCAAGTTACCTGGTAGGTGATTATAATAATGTTTTTTTTTTGAAATATGAACTTGCAAAACACTCGGCTAGAGTCTTAGTCACAGGCAGCAAGAATGGGCGTCTCAGCCGTCTTCAGCCTTGTGTTAAGTTTCTAAGATCTTTTGAAGCTACAAAGAGAGATCGGTACAGAGGTCATAGCACCTGATCTCAACTGTGGAGCACCGCATTTCCCAAGTGAAATACATCGTCATCTTAGTTCACAAACAGATAGAATCAAATTAGTTACCAGAGGGAGTGATTCACGCCTCTTGTGAGAGTGCAAACAAACTTGTGGGAAAAAGCAGTGCAAATGCTAGACACAGTTCTCTGCATTTGGTTTAATGGACACATAATAAATTCCACCGTGAAACCTTTTTTGTGGCAAATTTCAAGTATAGTGTGATCCCCTTTTTAAGTTATGACATCTCAGTTTTCTCAAAAAGGATTCTACATAATGCCATTTTTAGATGGAAATTTACAAGAGTATATAATTGAAAATAAAAGTTGCAATAGTACTTAAAGCATTCTGATTTAGCTACTTACCCCAGCATGTTGTCTATTGGGGTCCAGCTCAAGTATAATTTCAGTGCCTTCCTCTGATGGAAATCGCTAACTACCCAGAGGCAAGCTTGGTGGATGGTAGTAATTTATTCAATAATCCACTGTAAGCGCTAGAGCCGGATGTGGACTAATATCTTCTCCTGTGGTAGTCTCAGATTATCTTGGAGAAATATATGCTAACCAGTTTGTGTGACCAGGGACGGCTTCCTACTAACCAGGGAAAAAACATGGATGCTATTTTTCTTATTAATTTTGATGTTTCTCCACACACGTGAAAGCAAAGCAGCTTCAAAAACTGATCAAATATTTCCATGAGTGAATTCAATGCGTCATTTAGCATGAGAGTACTTTAAGTTGATTATTGTTATTTTGACAAGTTGGTTGATGGGACAGGATATGAATGGTTTTGAAGGGTGTTAGAGACAGCACATTACATAAGTTGTTAGCAAATATCGGTCGATCTCAACAAACTATCATCCCAAATATGGTCAACAGTGTTCTGTGCAATCCTTCACTTTCCTCTCTGCCTCTGTGTCTTCTTTCTCTCCTTTGATTGTGTGACGGGAAATGTTTCACACACACACACACACACACACACACACACACACACACACACACACACAGATCAAAGTTTGACTTAGAAAATTCCTACCCACTCTAATAATTGCACAAAAGGACAGCAATCTACAAGCACTGAAATTAGGAGCCAGCACAGACAAACAGGAGTTAGCAGATAATGGCGATGGAAAAATCTATCACGGCTTAAGATTTACTGAACTTGTCAGCACAGTGTTTGCTCTAAAGAAAACACCGTAAAGTGCATGCTATCTGCCTTGAGGGGTTAGGATCTGAATTAGACAAACGAGACAAGCTGGTCAGGAAGTCCCTGCAAGAGAGCATATGTCTGCAGAGAGAAATATTTTTGAGGGCTATACAATTTTAGAATTTGAAAAACAGAATGGAATTTGACCGAGAGGAAATAAAAACAAATGTCTTCGTTTTCCTTACATCAATTTCTTCAATAAGGCATTGTAGAAAATGTCTTTCAGTCTCAAGAAAGATGTTTCCACTCTTATGGTGAATTTGAGAAAAATAAAAATTCTCTCTTAACACATGGTGCCAAGTGTACATTTTGTCACAATGCCTGTCTGAGAGCACGAGCTTCAAGTCACCAACTGAGGCGGCCTTTCCTTTGGGCAAAGACTGCAGACGTTAACACAACTGAGTTGCATGCCTTCACTCAGGAAAGATCGGCAATTATGCCAAATTATGTCTAATAGTTTTAGAATGTGGGAGAGTGTTTATTAATGTCTGAAGGGAGGTTTTAAATCTCCTTTCCCCTCAAACTCCAGTTTTTAGTTTAAATCATTTTAAAAGATGAAAGAATTGGGCTTCATTAAGCAAAAGAGCCTTGAATTTCATTTTTTAATTTAAAACACGCACACACCCCACCTATTCCTATTTGACAGTCTAATTATCTGTCTGAGTTTGCACCTCATTTGTTCAAGATGTTTTATTAGATGTGATGCATCACTGTATGGTAGAAACCAGCTTTTTTTCTTCCCTTTTTCTTTTTTTATTAGCCTGTACATGTTGGCTACCTAGAATTTTTCACTCTTCTTGGGCTTATGAATTAACATTAAATATTTATGAATTTCATTATTAATTTTGAATGCTGAATTTCTTTCCATGAGCAGTAAACACTGAGCCCTGGAAGGAATGAGAAGAACACACATAAATCATACAAATAAAATATAGAACTTACAGCTTTTCTGACTTTCTTGTTTGTAGTTTTTCAAAACTGTAAGTATTATTTAGATGCCTGTAAGACTGCAGATGCAACCACACTATGCAGGGTCTGTCTCCACACAACCTGGACTGTGAGACACACCTACACACTAGACAATGAGCGATGACTTAGACAGACGCAGAAAGAAGAAACGGGATGCTACCAGTTGGTTTCCTGTTTGTGTAACTGAATGAGCCCAAGTGGCTTGGAAGAGGTGTGGCTGTTCTAGGCCGAGGCCCTCAGGGATGCTTGAAAGCCAGTGGAACTATCTAAGGATACCGAAGTGTGCACTGGGTCTACTGGACGAGGAGAGGAAGAGGGGCAGATGCCGTAAGGCACAGAAGAACTCATCTGGCTATGGTCACCGCCATCACGAAGGGCATCTAAACATTAGCAAAAGCATTCTGTGTCTGCAGAGCCCTCTGACCTGTTCCAGTAACTGGATGGGAAGGTGCGTCGGAGGCTCAGCACGGTTCCCCACAATTTTCAAGGGGAAAAAAATGCACTGTCTTCTGTGTGTGAGAGTGGAGGCCGACTTTGTCCAGGTGCTCACACGCTTCTCCCCTGACCCAGGGGAAGGAAGCCCTGGTAACCTCAGGGAGATTCAGCTTACGTGGGAATGTCTGCACAACCTCTGTTGTTGGCTATTTTGGTGTATTTGATGGGAAGAAATCAGTTCCCAAGGATGGCCAGACTTCAGTATGGTTATCACAGTGCATCAGTCTTTTTTTTTTTTTTAAAGGGAGGGTTTACTTGGGCTCACAGTTCCGTGATCATGATGATGGCAGGAGCCTGAGCCGTCACACTGCTCTGGAAATCAGGAAGCAGAGAGATGAATGCCGGTGCTCAGCTTTCTTCCCCCTCTTTTCAGCCCAAGATTTGGTACCTCCCACACGCGGCATTTATCGTCCTAATCAAAAGAAGCTCTCATAGATGGTAGTTAGCCTAATCTGAATAACCCCTCAGGTGTGTACCTGGAAACTTGTATTCTAGGTTATTTTAGGCGCTGTCAAATTGACAGTTGTCATAGCTGAGTGGAGGATGCTTGTAGCTAGCGTTTTCCTGCCTGGCCTACAGTCAGGACAAATCTCTCTCACCCGCCAGTCCCACAGCCGCTCAGACCCAACCAAGTAAACACAGAGACTTATATTGCTTACAAACTGTATGGCTGTGGCAGGCTTCTTTCTAACTGTTCTTATATCTTAAATTATCCCATTTCCATAAATCTATACCCTGCCACGTGGCTCGTGGCTTACCAGCATTTTCACATGCTGCTTGTCCTGGCGGCGGCTGGCAGTGACTCCTTCTGCCCTCCTGTTCTTTCTTTTCTCCTCTCTGCTAGTCCCGCCTATACTTTCTGCCTAGCCACGGGCCAATCAGTGTTTTATTTATTGACCAATCAGAGCAATACATTTGCCATACAGTACATCCCACAGCAAATGTTGGTCAATTCTGCGGAAGGACAAGTTTCCTCATATTCCTCTTCATAGCTGTGATTGTGTGTGTTTAAATAGCTTTTAATGTCTCCTTCGACAATTTTATACACGTATATAAAGCATTTTGATCAGATCCTCTCCCATTCCTTTCTCCCATCCCTTTCCCATTCCTTCTAGAAACAACCCGTCTTCCCAACTTTGTACTTCTACTTTTATGTTTTCTTTGCTTTTTGTAATCCACTGAGATGAATTGGGATTGCTTGAATGTGCATGGGTGTGGGGTTATTTACTAGATCATGAACAACGTACTAGTGATTACATCCTGAAGAAAACTGGCTCCCACCCTGCTAGTAGCCATTAATGGCCAATAGTTTCCTGGCTGGGGTGGGGCCTCATTTGCCCCTCCTTCCTCCATGATGAAATGTCGACAGGCTGCACCTTGAGCGTATCATATGCAAGTGACCACTTCTGCTTGAGATGACAAGTGCAATGCCTATGCCGTGCTCATAAGATGTAGTTTCCCAGCATTCCTCCCCACCCTCCAGCTCTTCGAGTCTTCCCATATGTACCCCGAGCACTGTGGGTGGTGATACAGATGGCTCATTAGGGATGAGCACGCATCAGCCATTTAGTCTCAGCATCCATGACTGCTTGTGAGCATTAGTACCTCCCATTTCAAAAAGGAGCTTCGTGAGGCTCTGTGTTTCTTTTCCTGTTCCCGTAATAAAACACGCTGATGAGGGGCTAGAGAGAAGGCTCAACTGTTAGGGAGTCCTTACTGCTCTTGTAAAAGAACCTGAGTTCATTCCCCAGCATCCATGTGTGGTGGCTCACAACTGCCTGGACCTCCAGCTGCTCTGCTGACTGGTATTAGATCTCAGGCCACAGATGGACAGCTGTGGGTGAATTCTTTGTTTCTGGTGGTTGTCTGGTGGTCCATGCTTCACGTCGCAGTAGACACTAGTACTGTGCGCATGCTGCGGGGTGGCTATCATTCCCAAGGCTTCCAGGGCGATGGATTTATAACTTTGCTCTTCTCTGGCAGTGAGAGATCTATCAAGGAGGTGGTCGTGAGGGGTGTGCTGGGACTCCAGTGGCGCACATGCATATGCACAGGCACAACACTCACATGCACAAAGTAAGTAAATAATGTTAAAATATTTGTTCTGTGTTCTTCACTGTGCCATTTAAAAATTGGCTTTCCTATATTTTGAATTTTTTCCCCTTTCAAGATGGCTTTTGGTTTCAGGGACTCTGGTTATCTGAATGAGGATATTGTTTTCCATATCACTAAACCCTCCAAGTTTTCTTCTGGTCCCATTTCTCTACTGGCTGTGCAGCGGATTATGGTTTCTTATCAATAACAAAGCAATGTGAACATAGGGAGTCAGAGATAAGTCACAGATTTGGAGCTAGCCACCTCTCATTCATCTATTGTACACATGTCTCATAGATGCTAACACTTTCAAAAAGCTCATAGTTTCTAGAGAGCAGAGAGGCCATTCCCAGCTACGCAGGTGCATCTGTCAATATGCCCCATGAAGGGCTTTGCAGATAAGCCAGAAGGTTCTGAGGGCCTATGGCAAAGAGACATGGGTTCATCTAAGACAGCAGGGCAATCTGGGAGCCACATAAGAAGCAACACTGCAGATGGAACCAGAAGAAATATTGGTTTGTCAAATATTAAACCACTGGGTTTTGTATGTGCGTGCATGTGCGTGTGCATGTGTGTGTGCGTGTGAGTGTGTGTGGCCTAGGTGGAGAACAGCTCTGAAGTCAGAGGAAGTGTGTGGGATAGTAGTTTTCAAAGTGGGCTTTGGGAGATGATACAAGGAGGCAGATGTAAGAGGAAAACCATAAAAATATTCCTAATAAAAATAAGAATTAGACTGGGCATGATGGTTAACCCCAGCACTTAGAAAAGGCAGAGGAAAGGTGGCTCTCTGTGAGTTCCCTGCCAGCCTGGTCTACAGAGTGAGTTCCAGGACAGTTAGAGCTGTTACACAGAGAAACCTTGTCTCAAAGAAAAAAAGAAAAACAAGCAAACAAACAAACAAACAACAAACAACAAAAATAACAAAAACAATAAACAAAAAAGAAAGAGACAGACAGACACTCAGTTTCCTTGGTATTTGTTTGACTGAGAATGGACCCTAAAGGCACACACACATATTTGAATGGATGGTCCCCAACTGGTGGCTGTTTTAGGGGGATTAGGAGGCATGGACTTTCTGGAGGAAGTATGTCACTGGGGTGGGCTTTGAGGTTTCAAAAGGCTCAGGCCATTTTGAGTAGCTCTCTCTGCCTCCCCAAGACATGAGTCCTCAGTTGCTGCTCCAGACACCTGCCATTTTAACTCCATCACCATGGACTCATCCTCTGAAACGTCAAGTCCCGAGTCAACTTTCTTCTCTAAATTGCCTTGGTCAGGGTGTCTTATCAGAGCAATAGAAACGTACAGCACAGTGTTTACCATATGACACTACACTGGGAACTGTATTTGTTCTCACCAAGGTTTCTCTGACTGGGTGAGTGTCCAGAGAGAGAACCAGAAATCCTCAGAACCTCTGGCTCATCCATGGCACTTCCATTTGCTCACTCCAATTGCAGGTTTCTCTCTGTGGGGAACACAACTGTTGACCATGGTGAATACTAATTCTCACTAAGTGAGCAATGGCTTGAAAAGATTCCATCCAGAAAACTATGGATCAAAGACAGCACATAACTCACCCTCAGATTCTCAGAGTTTTGTTACAAGGCAAGAGCACCAGCAGCTTAGATCTGGACAAACCTAAAGTCAAAGTGTCAGGAAGACTACTCAAAACGTGTTTGCTCCACTCTGAACCTCCAGCCCATCAGTCTTTGTCACTCAGCCTTGAAAATAGATATGGCTCACCGGAGGGAACACTGTGAAAAGCTGTTGGGATGTGTGTATCATGTGATTTTTTACTAAGATTATGGGTTTTCCCCCTGATTTAACTACTTCTATCCTAACTTGCAAAGTAAAATTTTCTGATGTATATAAAGACCTCCAGATGGAAAGTTTGTGTGGGTTTGAACTGACACCTTAACAAAACAAACACCAGTTCATGCTGTGAGGGATGCGTGCAAACCACCGTAGAAATCAGTGTGGCAGTTCCTCAGAAAGATGAGAACTGATCTACCTCAAGATCCAGCTATACCATATTGCTCTTTGTTTTTGATCTTTTGAGGAGCCCACCACCCAGCTCCCAAATACACACACACACACACACACACACACACACACACACAGAGGCTTATTGTTACTTATAAATGCCCAGCCTTAGCTTGGCTTGTTTCTAGCCAGCTTTCCTTAGCTGAAATTATCCCATCTATCTTTTGCCTCTGGGCTTTTATCTCTCTCTATTCCTGTATACCTTTCTTTGTTTTTTACTCTGTGGCTTGTTGTGTAGCTAGGTGGCTGGTCCCTGAGGTCCTCTTCCTTCCTGTCTTGTTCCTTCTTCTTTCTCTCAGATTTTTCCTTCTATCTGCCAGCCCTGCCTATCCTTTCTGGCCATTCAGCTCTTTATTAGACCATCAGGTGTTTTAGACAGGCACAGTAACACAGCTTCACAGAGTGAAACTAATCCAACACAAACAAAAGTAACACACCTTAAAATAATATTCCCCAACAATATCACTCTTGGGCATATACCCAAAGGACACTTCATCCTACCACAGAGACACTTGCTCAACCATGTTCATTGCTGCTCTATTCCGAATAGTCAGAATTTTGAAGCAGCCTAGTTGTCTGTCAATGGAAGAATGGCTAAAGAAAATGTGATACATTTACACAATGGAATATTACTCCATTAAAAAGATAAAAATGGAATTCTCAGGCAAATGGATAGAACTTGAAAAATATCATCCTTAGTGAGGTAACTCAGATCCAGAAAGACAATATAGTATGTCATCGCTTAGATATGGATGTTAGCTGCTATGTCATTGATAAGCAAGCTACAGTCTGTATAACCGTAAGTAGACAGTAAGGGAATAGTGGGGAGAGATGGTTCTCCCCAGAAAGAGGAAATAAAATAGATAGTTACAGATGGACGAGGTAGGGGGACAAGAATAAGAGACTAAAACAAGGAGAGGAAGGGAAGAGGGGATAAGGGAGGGACTAATACCAAGGGTCATTTGCGGGGTCCTATGGAAACCTGCTATAGTAGAAACTTCCTATAATATATACATATATGAAGGCAATCTAAAGGAAATCACCAAATAACAGGAGAGAAAGAGCCCCAAATGAACATCTCTTGTGACCTAATGGAGCTTCCAGTATAGGGAATATACATCTAATTGAATTGTTGACCAAAGTGGTCCCATGAGATGCCCTCCAACACTGCCCACCCCCAAACAACCATGGCTATTGCCAAAGCTATTGGTGACTCCACAAACTGATGATAAAGACAACACCTACACAACTCACTGAACACGGAGAAGTCAAGCGGTGCCTACCTAGAGCCCTCACCCCTATGGACTAGTGTTCACCGTACTGGAACATACCCCGCACACCACCAAAGAAGAGAGGTCAACACCAACTCAGCTACAGACCCTTCAGTCTACCAGAGTGACCTGCCTGCAAGATCCACTGGGGCAATAGTGGTGTACAGCTTGTAGGAGTAACCAACTAATACTTGATTTGAGTTAAGGTCCATTCCATGAGTTGGAGCCTACACCCAATGCTGCCTGGGTGAACCAGAACCTCAGACTAGATAGACCATGGACATAGGGAAAAACCAAATATTGCTACTCTGCTAAAGGAGCAATAAAATGACTTCCTAATGACATTCTGCTATATTCATAGATCAGTGTCCTGCTCAGTCATCATCAGAGAAGCTTCCTCCTTCAGCAGATGGCAACGAATAGAGACTCACAGTCAGACAATTTGCAGAGAGTGAGAGACCTTGAAACACTGGGCCTTAAAAGGGATGTCTCCGTTAAATCCCTCCCCTCAGGACTCAGGTAACTCTGTGGAAGAGGAAGTAGAAAGAGTGTAAGAGCCAGAGGGGTGGAACATACCCAGGAATCAAGGCCTTCTGGACACAACAGGGCTGGCACGCATATGAACTCACAGAGCCTGAGGTAGCATGCCCAGGGCCTGCATGGGTCTGCACCAAGTGAGGCTCTATAGCTGAAAGGAGAAGCAGACAAATGTCCCCATCCCCAGTCTGGAAGTTATCCCCAGTTGATAGCCACTTACAAATGAAATATTGGTTTCCTGCGATGGAGTTTCACCAGGGACACAACCACTGTTAAGTATAGGCAACTTGTCCAGCAGTAGATGGCCAACACAAAGCTATCTTAACAGCCTCTTTAGAGGGTCTCCATTCCATAATGGTAAATCAGAGCAATTTTTTTCTACCTTACAAGTTCTTTTCATACATATGACGGCTTCCAGTTCGGGGGTTTTTTATGGGATGCCTTTGTGTGCGGACATGTGTCTCTGCATCTGTGTGCGTTTTTGCTTTACTGTGGCTTTGACATTTTTTCTTGTTTGATTGTTTTGTCCCATTCCAACTTGTCATTTTCAATTTATTTTATTATTATTCCTTAGAAGCCTATTTGTTTTCTAATGAGAGACAGAAAGGGTGTGGATCCAAATGGGAGGGGAGGTGGGGAAGAATTGGGAGGAAGAAAGGGGTAATCACAATCCATTGTATAAAAAAAAAATATTTTCAATAAAAGAAAAAAAAAGAATATGAATACCCACAGCTTCAGATTCATTTGTTAGTGGGGGAAACAGACGCTTGGAGAATTTGAGCCAAAACTTTGTGACGACAGCAGAGAATGACCAGGAGCACAGATCTGATGCTGTGGAAAGTCTCTCCCCTGTTTATATGTGTGCATCTTGGCTGAGTAACTTCGTTACACTTGACAGACTATTTAATTCCAAAATTAAACCAAGAGTTTGAATGTTAATAAGATAGTGACAAAGTCTACATATTATTTTCCATGGGGGTGAAAGGCTTTATTGTTTGCATGTATAAAGGATAAAAGTTGCTTGACACACTTTTTAAAAAAATAGTTATGCTTACTCTGTTTTATAATGTGTGATTGTTACTTTACAAAAACATCTACTGATGGTCGTGTCCATTTGAAACTGACCGGAGACACTGGTGCTAGCTACAGTGTTAAGAGCTTCTGGAGAAGAAGTGCCACTGGGCCTTCAAGGGTTCCAGGAGAGATTCGATCCATAAGGCATGTCCATAAGACATGGAACAGCTGAATCGATAAGCCAATGATCTGGTCATGCTGTGGTTCCGTTTATAGCTAAGTATAGATTCCCGATTTGTCATTCACTGCACACAGGGCAATGAACCAACCGCCTGATGATAGTTGGTGATCATAATTTACTAATATTTGTCATTTCTGCTCTCAGGCGAGGTTCACACTCCACCAGGCAAATGGACCATTGATCAAACATTGGTTTGTTCAGGTGACAACTGTGTTATTGGGTCTGTTTATCTCACTGGCACTTAGGAAATTAAGCCCTAAATGGATCCAGATGATGTCCCCCACCCTCTACCAAACACACACAGAGAAGCCAAGAGGCGAAGATAACTCAACAATGAACAGTACTGAGATACAATAGCAATATGTATTTGTGTGTTTGACCATTCTTCCCACCTTTTTATGTAGAGCTTTTCTCTCAAAGGTACACATTCCAGGACACAAAAAGTCACACTAGTCTACGTGTGGGTGCTGAATCAGTGTTAGACATGGTCCTGCATCACATCATTTTATTTATTTCTTCAATGTGTTGTCTTAAGCTGACAGAAAAGTTGTCCTTTTCACTGAAAGCCTTTCTAGAGGTTTTAGCCTCATCATTGTAGGGTGCCTAGAATAAGTCAGGAATCACTTTATTTCCTGTGTTGGATAGTTGATTCCTGGCTCTGCTTTCCTTGGCCCTTCGACTGCTTGGACTGATGGCTGATCCCAGATTTTCATAGCATCTCTCTTTCAGATCAGCATTTTATAAGTGACCAGAGCACATCCAAATGACATTGCAGCCTTTAGCTTTCAAATGGAATCACATCCATTATAGAGAGGTGTTCTGAGAGATACGATGGGATTTCTTTTTACAAGTTTAACAAAATAAAGTATTTATTTTCAGCCTTCCAGAAAACAAAACTTTATTGCAAATCATTATGATTAGTTGCTTTCAAAATGCTTCTTTCTCCCCCGCTTTTCTTCTGTCTCTACCAAAAAGGTCACCAAAAGAAACTCACTGTGCTTTAAAACAAATGCCATTAAAAAAGGTATTAGCTTTGAACATGAAGATGGGAGAAGCAGATTAAAGTCATCCAACATGGAGGAGCAAAATTAAAGTAGGAACAAACCAAATGAGTAGCTAAATTATAAGTGACTATTTTGCCAAATAAACAGCTCATTAAAACGCCACAGAGTCACCGTTAACAGGCCAGGACAATATTGGAGAGATAAAATTGCTGGCTCGCTAGACATTTAAACACAGTGTTAATGTAAATAGGTAGTTCACCTGCAATCTTTCTTCTACTTTCTCTCTCCTAAAAATATATTGGGGAGCCTGTTATAGTGTACATCATAAAATAAAGCGGAGGAAGAGGACGTTCAATGCACTCTAACATTAGTGATAACAATGTTTAGCCTCTAGAAAGCACAACTGCAATGTGAAGAATGCTACTTGTGTTTTCTTCCATAGAGCAAGGAACCGAACCCTCCAGCCAAGACCCTGGTGAGTAATGCTTAGCACACTCCATCGGAGCCTCCAGCTCTTGAGCTCCTGTGACTAACCAGTGGACTATCTCACCTCATCCATATTTATGTCTCAAGGAACAAGCATGGGAGTGTGACAGTTGTCCCCCTCCCCTTCCTGCTGGTGCCCCTACTGGAGTGCTTGACACACCTGCAAACAGGCGGCTTTCCTTTCTCGTGTCTCAGATTTCATAATTGCCCACTCCCCAAATGTACTTGTTAAACTCTGTTCTCCCCATGGCCGCTGAGTCCATATTCCTGGTGCTCTCAGCATAGTGTTGAGCACAGAGCCAGGCATCACATTCTGTGAACTTTGAGGGTGAGTTAGTTAGTTCCATGCAAAGCCTCCTTTATGTCACAAGGAACTCTGTCTTCTGACTGCTTTATATTTCTAAACTCAGTTCCCCTTATTGGTATGCTTTCTACTTATTAAAATGTTTGAAACCCTTTCATCTATTGCGAAAATCGGTTTTCTCATTCAGCTCTCTATGCCACATACAGTCACGTATTTTAATTTTATTTCTGCAGACACAGTGCTGGCAGTTTACATTTGTTTTAATCCTTGCTGGCTTCTTGCTCAGTAGCTCTGTAGCTCTGTAAATTTCTTTCATCCTTCGGGGTGGGCATCCCTATAACACAGATGCTCTTCCACTTTCTGAGTTTTCAAAGACTCGGTTTTACACCAATGATCTAACTTCATGAATATAGAATACCCAGCAAGTAGCAGACATCCAGGAAACCATCAAAATTCCTTGCAGTTTTGAGCAAGTGACTGAGTAGCCCTAGGTATTTCTGAGACTCGGTCTGAAAAGAAATATCCTTGGATTTATATCACCTGTAGCATTCCCAAAGATTAGCTCTTGGGCATTGTTGAAAACTCTTTCAGGATAAGTGATGTTTGTTAATGATTTGTGCAAACACACACATGCACACATATATAATTTATTATCCTGTCATTTGCATGATGAGTTATTTTTCTTCTGCTGAATGCTCGTCATTTCCCAAGAGCCTGAAGAACAGTCTCATTCAGAGAGGGAAGAAAGAACCAGCAGAGAGGTTTGTTCACACTAATGCTGCTTAGGCACCTCTATTCCCAACACCTCTTTGAAAACACTCAATGTCTCACTGAAGCTTAGATTTGTTTCCTGTTTTGTCTGCCTCTCATGGGTACTTTCGTGCATATACATATGAATGAATGTGTATGAGATTAAAATTATTGTTAGAAGTGCCCGATGCATATTGAAACACACTTTTCATAGGAATAATAGCATACTGTAACTTATGCATCCGTACCTGCCTTTCCACTTCAACACAGTACTTTAGAGGGAATTTCATACTTCTGTATCATACTATAGATATTTAATGGCTGGCTACATAGAGCCATCCTGTCCTTCTTTGTAGAATACTCAGGTTTTTATTTACATGTCTTTGCACAATCCCGGACTGACTAGTAAGAACTAAGTTATACTTTTCTTTCAGCCTGTGATCAAAGCTCACACAGTCCAGAAGAACCTGGAATCCATGTTTAGAATGAAGAGCCAATAAGCTCCTTCTTCAGAATGGAGCCAGAAACATGGGGCTCTATGAGTTTCCCAGGACTATGAGTGACTCAGTCTTGATATGAAGTTATTATCCTTCACAGTGAAGAAGAGAGGTGAGAAACCAAGACCTTGATGGTTTTCTACCTAGTGACCCAAGAAATAATCATCTTTATTATTTAACTTGGTTTGTACCAGATGTTTTTAAATCTGTGGCATAAAACCTTCTAGTTGGTTCAGGTACACTCAAACCTACCTCATTCTTTCAAAAAAAATTAGACTTAAATGTATGTATTTGTGTGTGCACATGCCACAGTGCATGTGTGCAGGTCAGAGGACAACTTGTAGGTTCTGGGGATTAAACTCAGGTCATCAGGCTTGGCAACAAGCATCTTTTTAAATAAAGAAAAAATTTTTAAAGAAATAACCCTTTGAGAATTCCATACCATACATTCACCCTACCTTCTCCCTCTAACTCCTCCCAGATCCATTCCCATATCCCTACCCCCCAATAGTGTGTGTGTGTGTGTGTGTGTGTGTGTGTGTGTGTGTGTGTGTTTCATAACCTACCAAATCCAATTTGTGCTGCTCATACACTCTGGGGGATGGAGGTCATCAATTGGAGTGTGATTAACCTACCAGTAGCCACACCCTTAAAGCGAACTGACTCTTCCAGAATCCATTTACTGGCCAGAGTTCCTCAGTTAGGGGTGACCCTCCCGCCCCTGTTTTAGAATGTTGACTAGTTTGATCTTGTACAGGTCTTGTTCAGGTGAGCACAGCGGCTGTGAGCTCCTGGATGCAGCAGTCCTGTCCGTGTCCAGAGGACACTATTCTGTTTCAATCCTCCCCAACCTCTGCTTCTTACAGTCTTTCTGCCCCTCTTCCGTGATGGCCCCTGAGTGCTGGAGGGGTGATCAACGTCTCATTCATGGCCAGGGATTCCTGGGGCTTACTCTCTGCACTTGGATCAGCTGTGAGTGTCTGTGTGGACTGCCTCTCCTGCACAAAGAAACCTCCTCAGTGAGGTCTGGGAGCTGTCTGTGCAGAGAAATACAAATTTAGAGGGCAGCTTGATACTGTGTCCATTAGCTGATAGTAGGTTCACCTCCAGGGCTTCCGAACTCCCCAACCATAGTTTTTGGTCACATTTACATACCAGGCATGTGTTTCCTGCTGTGGAATGAACCTTAAAACTAAGCAGGAAGCAGTTAGCTATCCCATAACATTCATGGCACTCATGGGCCCACCTTGCCACACCGGTCATTAGTGCAGGTCACAGGGGTCACATATGTGTGAGACTGTTGATGATCTTTTCTATTCCAGCAGCCTACACAGCACCTCCCAGTACTGTGAAAACTAGCCAGCAGGGAGAACACGTCCTGGTTGTGATCAATCTGATTTCCCCACAGCCTACGATCAAAGCCTGTGGTGTCCTTAGCAGTAGGATTTTACCATTAAATTTTTGTGGGTGACCAAGAGTGACAACAATAAGCTGTCATGTTTGAGGGGTCTCCAGGATACCTCCAAGTCAAGGAGTGGCACCCC
Organism: Peromyscus leucopus; assembly: GCF_004664715.2. Lineage (NCBI taxonomy): Eukaryota > Metazoa > Chordata > Mammalia > Rodentia > Cricetidae > Peromyscus > Peromyscus leucopus. Next base: position 16,031,291 of record NC_051071.1, on the reverse strand, counting down.
ACACCTGGGCTTCTTATTGGCAACTTATGGTCTCTGGAAGGAGCATAATTTCATGTGTAAGGTAGCTCCAATTAAAGTCCTTTGTAAGACTACAAAAGCAAAAATTTTATTGGAATCTGAGAGGAAAAGTATCAGTGCAGGGAAGCTGTGACTCTTGTCAGGGGGAGGGGGCTGGGAGGAGGGAGCAAACAGAAAGCAAAGCCAGATGGGGTGGCCCATGTCTTTTAGTCCCAGCACTTTGGAGTCAGAGGCAGGTGGATCTGTGTGAGTTCAAGGCCAGCCTGGTCTAGGACCTTCAGGTCAGTCAGAGCTCTATAGGGAGACCCTGCCTCAAAAACAAAGACACAAAGAATCGGACAAGCAGGTACCCTAATGGCCATCAGCAAAGGGTCCCATGGCACACAAGCAGTTGTGTGGCAGAAAAGCAGGACATGTTTGGAGAGAAAGAGTGAGAAAGGAAAGCATGTCCTGGTTTGGGGCAGTGTGCGAAAGAAAACGAGATTGAAAGAAGGGAAAGGCAAAATTAGGTTTTCCAAGTAATTCAGAAGAGTGGGCGGAGCAGGTGACTGCATGGGGGAGGGGTTTCCGATGGGGAAGTACAAGATCTCATTAAGGGTGTAATTATTTCTCCCACCTCTTTAGTCTCATTTTAGGTGAATCAGCTTTCCTGAGGCGTGGTCTCTTGACCCGGTGATTGACAGGCCCAGCTGAATTTATTCTTAGGAAAGGGACTATAGTATGTAATGTTCTAATCTTTGTAACGGATTAGAATGTCATGTTTCCATCCAGGGCCAGAGGTAGACTCCATCCTCAACAGAGCCTGGATATCCATCCTCAATGGCCTCCAAGGCTACTGTAACGGTATTAGTTCTTAGAAGTCAAATCACAGATTTGGGGGTGAGTGAGGGACAAGTGAGGAGTTTTGTTTGCCTTTACTTTTGATAGATTATATTTGGAAATACAAAGAATGGGTGAATGGCCATTCTTTGTTTATTATGAAAAAGAAGAAGGAGGAGGAGGAGGAGGAGGAGGAGGAGGAGGAGGAGGAGGAGGAGGAGAAGAAGAAGAAGAAGAAGAAGAAGAAGAAGAAGAAGAAGAAGAAGAAGAAGAAGAAGAAGAAGAAGAAGAAGAAGGAAAGAAAAAGACAAGACTCAAAAGCCTCATGGAATATTATCTTCTCAAGAAAAGGAAAACAAGACATTTAAAAAAAACTTAGATGGACTGTTTCAAAGGCATCTCCAGGGCAACCAGCTCCTATTAGTCCATTTTACAAATGATGCACTCACTGGAGTTCCAGGCACCTTAGGAGGCTTGCTCACAGCAGGAAGCCTAGTCTGAGCAGAGCAGTGAAAATTGGGGGAGGGGGGTCCTTCTCTACAGGGGGCCTGGGAGCTGTTTTTCTCCAGAGGTTTTGGGAGTTCAGGTGGGTGAGCAGAGGGGAAAATGTCTTCTGTGAGTCTGCCACCACCGGGACCCATGCTTAAGCGGAGAATTCCCTGTCTAAACAGTGAATCCAACAAGAATAGAACCTGAACAATGAGCGATGCTTGCCTGCACCCTGCAAGAAGGGAGTTGGTTTGGAGTTATTACAGAGCCAGGCACTCAATGCTGCTTCCCATGGTGGGTCTGAATCCACTTTTCCCAAGGAGCCTCTCTGAGGAAAAAAGGCCTGTGGAATGTTGGGCTTTCTTATGTAGATGAGGAGGTGGAGGCCCCTTTTTGTGTCATGAGAGGGGTCCCTGAATGAGTTCTTGCCAAGGTCTACCTAGAGTGTCTGGCTACAGGAGAAAAATAACCGCAAGAATGCAACACTCAAGGGGACTTGGAGACATTAATACAGGAATTTGTCTCTGAGAAATGTACAGGATTTACTTTAAATCAAACAAACAAAATCCAGTTGAGTTACTTTAGTAAAACGAGATGTCATATGCATGTTTATTTATTGGGTAAATTAGAAAAAATTAGCGTCTCCATCTTAATTGATCTGATTTCCTTTCTTCGCTGATTCATATAGCTCACAATGGGATTAATTTTTGGAATCCACTTGTTTCTTTCTTGTCCCCAAAGAAAACCTGATTTTTTAAAAAATTAAGTGTAATATCACTTAATTTCTTTATTTAATTTGCTTTTTATAATTTTGTTTTTTGGAAACAGGGTTTCTCTGGATAGCCCTGGCTGGCCTTGAACTCACAGAGATCCACCTGACTCTGCATCTCGATTACTGGAATTAAAGGCTTGGGCCACCATGGCCTGGCCTCATAATTTCTTTAATTTACAAATGGGGAGAGCCTCATTTTGCAGATATGTGTTAAGTCTACATACATCCTGGTCTTCAAGTTGGGTTTTTGCCTCCTGTCTCAGTCATAATATAGAATCACAGAATTTATTTGTAAAGGGAAAATGTATTTACCTTTTTTTTTTTTCTTTTTTGAGACAGGGTTTCTCTGTGTAGCTTTGTGCCTTTCCTGGAACTTGCTTTGGAGACCAGGCTGGCCTTGAACTCATAGAGATCAGCCTTCCTCTGCCTCCTGAGTGTTGGGATTAAAGGTGTGCGCCACCACCGCCCGGCAAAATGTATTTACCAAAGATGAGACAATCATCTCTACAAATCTTAAAATAAAAATATTTGCTATATTCAAATGAGAGACTAATCTTAGTTTTAGAGTTTGGGTGAATATCTATATACACAAAATTTTTACATAAAAATTTATTTCCAAGTACTGTGAGGGGGTGGAAAGATGCCTTTGTGGTTTGGAGTACTTACTGTGCAAGCCTGTGGACCGTATTTTCAGATTCCAGCCACGGCTTCTGCATTCCTGTAATTCTAGCACTGAGAGGGGTGGAGACAGGAGGATGACAGAGCCTGCTGGCTGCTGGCAAGCTTCAGGTTCAGTGAGAGCCCCTTCCTCAGAAGAAAAAGGTAGCTAGTGAAAGAGGAAAACAGCAGATGCCCGCCTCGAACCTTCAGGAATACAAGGTGTGCAGTCACACACAGCTAGAAGAAATAGTTTGTTAAGGAAAACTTTCAGAAAAAGATAGGACAAATTGGCAAAGTGTAAAGAGCTGTTATGCATAATTCATGGCAGACAGTGGTGGTTTTTATACTGTTTTCTCTACCTGTGGATCCATTCAGACCTTTTACAGAAAGGAAGCTTATCATGCTGCAATGCGTTCTGAATTTTGAAAATTCTTTTCTAAACTAAAACATTCATATTCACTGATGAAAATCTAGAAGTCTCTGGCCTCTTAAAGAAAGCAAGTCATCTCTCCACTTTCCTTCCTGTCAGGAAAAAAAAAATCAATGTTTTGGGTATCTGTTCTTTTAATCAGTGTTCTGTATATAAATTCAAAGATTTAGTTGTAAATGTAGAACACGCACTACAGGCCATTTTGTAATCATTTTTATAACTTCACATGTAATAAATAGTAGGCTATGTTATCAGAGTATTTTTATAAATTCTCAGAGATAAATATTGATTTGTCATTATTTGTTGAATCTATCTCCCAATTTAGGACCCTGGAAGATTTTCCCCAACGTGTATTGATTAGTAACAAATCCCTTGGGAGGATTCTTCAAGTATAAGCTACATGCATCTATTATTTGAATGAAATAAAAGGAGGAAGCTATGACTACTCCCTAAGTATGGAGAAGATTTTCAATTCTCAAAGGAGAAGGCAGGCAGAAGGAAGAGTCCAGGCTGAATATGGCTGGCAGATTAAACTGGACCGTGAGACAAGAGAGATGGAGCGCAAGAGAGGAACCATCAACCAAGAGAGGCGGCTCTGGCCAAGAGACCAAGAGAACAGCACAGCCAAAATGGTTGTTATGTAGGGATCAGGCTGGGGTAAGGGAAGCAGAAACCTAGCCCTTGGGAAGGAGAGGTTTCGGGGTAGGGCATGGAGTGAGAAGTGCTGAGTGAGACTTGTCCTAAGTTTGAGACCTGACATTCCAGACTTTTGTTGATGATAAGGGGCCAAATAATTTCTTCCATAACTGCTTCTTGCTGAAATTTGGACATCATTGTGTGTATGGGGTAGGGCAAGAAAGGCTGGTATGATGGTAAAAGGACTGGAAGAGAGAGGGGTGTGGTCTGGGGGATGTCTGTCTTGCTTGCTGCCCAGGTTCTGTGGGACTACATGGGACTGGGGAAGTGCAGGTCACTTTTGAGCTGGCTGGGATGTAAGTTCCAAGGAGCACCTGGGGCTGATGCTCTGCAGGCAGTTTTGGAGCAGTCTGCAGTTGATGGAAAACCTGCTGGGACAGTTGACTAGGGAGAGTAGGTAAGGTTAAGGAACTTGGGGGAAATTTTTTATCTTGGGCATACACTGGAAACCTCCAGGCCCATGGTCCTGGTAGTTGGGGGAGGTGAGTCCCATGACCAGGGACAGGGGGGCAGATCCTACCCTCAGGAATAGACAGGTGGGGAAACTGAGGTTGCTGGTTGACAAGAGTACTTATCTGTAGTCCTTTTGGCCTATGATAGGTGCATCCAAGTCTCATGATTCCCTGAAGCTTATAAGATTTTTCTTTAAGTTTATAAAGAGATTAAAGTTTTAGATATATTAGCATTACCACTGTTTGTAATCTGTACTGGAATCCACAGTGTAGAAAAAGCTGTAGACTCATACCTTTGAGTTATAGTATAAACTTGGGACCCCAAAATGATTCTGGGTTAAAAGCATTAATACTCTTTCCAAAGGCTGGATATATAGATTGAATAGAGATATTTTTAGCATGATTGAGAAAGCACTTTTAAGTCTATACTTAGAAGACAACCAAAGGAAATTTAAAATCTTGAGCTTTGTGACTGATCAAGAGTACTCAATGCTCTCCAGCTTATCAGAACTTTATTGGTTAATGCTAAAACTCTGAACTTTTGAAGTCTTAGTATAACAATAGAATAAAGAGGGAATGAAATCTGAAACATTTTAAAACCTGTTTTGTGAGTTTATCTCTATCACAGCCAAGTCTGTCAGCAATGTAAACTGTGTCTGTCTCTCTCAGCTGGAGACCATGGTAGCCTAAAAAAAAGCAAGGCTTGATTTTACATATGAAATGAACTGAGAAGGCAACTATAGCCTTGAGGGAGGAGCTGGTACATTTGTTATTAAACTGACAAAGCTATATAGTTAGCCATCAACACCATCAGAGAGCTCAGAAGGATAAATTATAGCAGGAAGTATAATCCAAATGACCTATGTATCAAATAAAATGACAGAGACTGTCACCTGGGCAGCTACCCTAGGCTCCCATGGTCTCCATGGCTTAGTTGGGGGCAGTGGTCAGTCTTTGGTTGTCACACAGGACAGCATTAAATCTTTTACTGCTGCACAGGACAGCATCAGCCTTTGGCTGCCAGACCCAGAAGGTTTGAGAGATTTTCCTGTGGAGAAAGAACTTGGGAAAATTCACCTACCTTGGCCAGGTAGTATAGGGCAATCTCACAAAAGTGTCCAGGACCCCTTTGGCAGGTGAGGCATAGAGCAGTTCTTTGTCCAGTGGCCAGTGTTATCACAGTCCAGGTGGAGTCCTCAGTGCCCCAATTATCTTCTTTGGAGACCTTAGGGTTGCTGCTAGGAGCTTGCATTCCTGCCTTTCATGGGAAGCTCTTCTTCCTTCCTTCCTTCCTTCCTTCCTTCCTTCCAGCCTTCCTTCTTCCTTTCTTCTTCCTTCCTTCTTCCTTCTTCTTTTTTTTTTTTTTTTTTTTTTTTTTCCTTCCTTCCTTCCTTCCTTCCTTCCTTCTTTCTTTTTCATTTCTTTCTTTCTTAAAGTTTTATTTATTTATTTGATATACTTTGGAGTTTTGCCTGTATGCATGTCTGTATGAGAGTGTCTGATCCTCTAGAACTGGAGTTACAGACAGTTGGGAACTGCCATGTGGGTGCTGGGAATTGAATCCAGGTCCTTTTGAAGAGCAGCCAGTGCTCTTAACCATCGAGCCATCTCTCCAACCCTGCTTTTTTCATAAAACATTGTAAATGCCGTATTCAGCATATCTCTGAAGAGTTTGAGGACCATATCTGTTAAGTATACCTGAGGTAAATAAACTTTACTTGCTTTTAGTTACTTGTTTTAGGCTTAACTTTGAAAACATACAGGAGGCTAAGCTTATCTCTGTAAATGAATTATGTATCAATTTATAAGTTAGTAGTTTTTATAAGATTAGGATTTTGCAGCCTTTTCCCTGTTAAGTTTGAGCCTTAAAAATGTGAGTTGAAGATTTAATTGAAGATCTGTTAGCACTAGCATCAAAAATTGTCCTTTGTTTGAGACTTAGCTTTATTATTTACTTGGAGGCTTACAGACTCTTTCTTACATGACAAGCAGTGACTCCAGGAAGAGCTTTTCACACATTATTTTATTATATCTTCTACTCCGTGAGCAAGGTGCATTTTTATAGCTGGAAACAAGGCTTAGAAGCAAGTATGTAGACTTAAGTCTCAAGGTCCACATTTTGAGATTCTCAAGACACCAAGTTCCTCTGCTGCTAGTTCTATAAACCTTCCAGAAATCTGGGCTATCCCTTGTCTTATTGCCTTATAGATGGTAGGAGAACTTTTCTTCTTAAGTTTTTAAAAATTAATGAATTAATGAGTGAGAGAAAGAGACACACACAGGCAGACACACAGAAAGAGAGAGGCAGAGTCATGGAGTGCTTGTGGCGATCAGAGGAAGGGCTTAATGAAGTCTGTTTTCTTCTTCTATCATGTGGGTGGGTCTGTGGATTCTAATCACATCACCAGACTTTTCAGTAGTGATGCAGTTTGACAACCTGGCTATTTAGCCAAAATAACCATGGTAGATTTCCCCCCTTGCCAAACTCTTCTCTTCCACATGCTTGCAAAACCAGCATCGCATGGATAACAACAAGATCGCTGCCAGGTGAAGCACTAACTGGACCCATTGGGACTTTGGCTGCCATGGCCACTGGTTGCCTGAGTGGCTGAGCATGGTAAAATAAATCTTCAAAAAGGTTCTTTCCTAGGCAGCTCTGTGAGAGTGGGTGCTTTTCTTAAAGTGAGGGATTTCAAATGAGCAGAGATGTTTGCAATCTTGAGCTAGGGACGTTAATCTCAGACTTAGGAGATGAGCATCGACCCAAACAATCTTTACTATTTTTCAAGTGCAAAATGCTTGGCTATTTTTTAAGGGTTCTGATCTCTCAGACATCATAGGATTCCATAGCCTCAACTTTCCTTGGGCTTTCTGAGTAAATTGCAAGTCTTCCAAAGTTTTCTTTTCTGTCTTTTGCTTTTAACTCTTCCTGCCTTTCCCTTCACTGGGTCATTAGATTAGCATGTATTGTCAAAATCGAAACAGACTTTTCCTCCTATGTGAAGTGTCATAGACACAGTCTTTACTGTCTATGTTCCTCTCGGCATTTTGGTTTCCTGATCTCACATCAGTATGACCTATTATTAAGCTTAGCTTATGGCAGTCATGGCTTTCTGTAGCCTACAACTCCAAATTTTAACAAATGTCTCAGGCAGAATGGTTCTAGAGGCTTGCTTCTAAATCACAGTGTCAGGAATCATCACAACAAGCACCCCACTCCACAGTACCCAAATCAGTATTCATTGGGGTTCCCTAGAGGAGGAGAGCCGTTAGAACAATGCATATGTAATTATCAAAGGTGATTCATTCGATTAGATGACTCGGGGCTTCATGGTCCAACAGCAACTAACTCTACGCTGAAAGCCAAGAGCCAGGACATCTTCTCAGTCTTAGAAGCCGGACACCTCAGAACAAGGGGACGGAGGGTGCAACCTCAGTTGGATGCTGCTTCAGGACTGCAAGCTGGAGAAGATGGAGTCTTGTGTCCAGGGCCTGTTCTAAGGAACTTGAGCACACTTTGCTGCCTTCCTCTGTGTTCCCTGTACCACAGAGCTTGTCTCTTCTCCAGGTTTTTTCTCTTTGCAAACGGGGAATGTATGACTCCGTTACACTGGGATGTAAAGGAGAAACAAGACTAGGTAATGCCTACTCACTGTTAAGTTGGAGGTTTACTTTGTTACGGCAGCTGACATTGTCTTAACCACTAATAAGTCTTCTGCTTTACACAGTTTGAAAACTATTCAAGTCTGGGGCCCCTTACTGATGTGCGTTTAAATTAGCACTGTAGATGCAATGCTACTTAGCAAAAAGCCATTTTCTTGTGCAAGAGTAAAAGGAAAATCTGTCTTTTTCTCTTCATTCATCCATTCACTCATTCATTCTATTCCTTTATTTCGCATGTCAAGGGTGGAAAGGTAAGTTTATCATTCTCTTCAGTGCCTGGCACAGTGCTAATATTGGTCTGAAAAATCTCCACTTGTTCTATTTGTGTGTACATGTGTGTGTGTGTGTATGTGTGTGTGTGTGTGTGTATCTGATGCTCCTGTTGCTTTCTCTCTAGTAGATACACATTCTGAAGTATCAAGTAAATTCACTTGAATTTTCATGCATCTGCATAGCATTGCTTTGTTCCTATGTCTTTAATTGACTGATACATTGCAGTTTTGCTACAGAGCTCATTCCCCTGCTGTTTTCAGTTAAAAACAACAACTAATCTCAATATCTTCTCTATGGCATTCTTAGCTCTAATTTATCGATCCTGTATCTATACCTGTAATATAAAATTCCATTCTGCCTCCCCCCTTCAGTTGACTCCCAGACTCCCTACAGTTCATTACTCTACCAAACAATGTCGGATGGATGGTGCCTGCCCTTTTATGAGACTGTGTGAGAACGATGCTGAGAGAAGAGTGGGGTCCCGGGGTCCCTGGACCTGTGCACACTCAGTGGAGGGGGGCTCTCGTGGTACCCTAGTCTCCTCATTAACTGGCTTTGCCATCTTTTTCAGCTTTTCGCACTCTGGTAGGTGATGAACAAGATTTGCTGTACTTCATGTATTTCTAATTAATAATGAATACCATCTCTTAAGTAACAATATAGGCATTTGAGTTGCCCCTTCTATAAATTGCATGTTTCAAAGGCAAAAAAAAAAAAAATGTAGATTTAATTTCCTCATAGTTCATATGGAAAATCCCTTAGGAAGCATAAAAATACATCTTACCTTCTTACAATATTCAACTTCAATTTTAGAAATTGTTACAGGCTTTCTATGATCCAGTATATCCTCCACAAATGGACTTTGTTTTAGCATCCCATCAACATCCCTGGCAGGTGATGATGATGGGATGTGCCGCATGCCCTCTGGGAGATGGCATAGGGAGTCGGGGGCATTTTGTCTTAGAAGAGTAAACATCAATGTAACAGCAGACAATCCTTTCCTTGATAAATACTCTCCTTTTTTCCTAGCTGGATTTGCAGCATCCATAGTGAGTGTGAGCTGTGGATTACTAGTGACAACCTAGGTAAAAAGGAAACACTTAGTGCTGCTAGTGCTCACTGATGTCAGAGCCTAAGAGAAACATCTTTCCTTGAAAAGAAAACTGTGCCTGGCAGTGGTGGAGCATACCTCTAATCCCAGCCCTCCGGAGGCAGAGATCTCTGTGAATTCAAGGCCAGCCTGGTCTATAGAGTGAGTTGTAGTGCAGCCAGGGTTACACAGGGAAACCCTGTTTTGAAAAACAAAAAAGCATCACAAAGAAAGAAAGAAAAAAAGAGAAGAAAAGAAAAAAGAAAGAAAGGAAAGAAAGAGAAGGAAAGAAAGAAAAAAAGAAAAGAAAATTTCAAGTTTCTGAATGTTTTTACACTATATATTCTCACAAGGGAATGAAAAAAACCCTATAATCAAATCCACCCCTTGCCCATATTGTAGTTGAAGGAACGAAGTTTAGAGGGATGTGAAAAATCCTCAGTGTAGAACCTTCTGGAAATCTTGCCAATGCACCATTCTTGTTCCATTTTTATTTGTTTTTTTTTTTTCATTTGTAACAACATTCATGTAACTTGCTCATGTGAAGTGAGAATCTGGAAAGGAAGAGAAGGATTAGCCACAGGGTTCTGCTAGGATGTAGCCATCCTGATCTAATGCACCATTGGCAGCCAAGCTTGGGCGTGCAGGATTTCAAGGGCCGAAGCTCCCAGGCACAGCTGGCCCTCAGCTGGTCCTGTTACTAACTGCTCACTGCCTCAGTGTCTTCACAAACGCAACCTGTGCTTTTCAGGCTTCTTTTTTTTTTTTTTAAAGCTTGTAGCACAGGAAATTTTTCCTCAATGCGTGTAAGAGTTGTTTGATTCCCTAAAGAGAAAGACTTGGCAAGTCAGTTACGAGGGAAGTAGAAGCTGGAACACATGAGCACATTTTAACAATATCCAAGTGTAACTTTTATTGCCAACAGTAGACCTGTGCTGGAATTTGAAACACAGCCCAAATGCTAACTGCAGTTGTTTTTATCTATGAGCAGAACACTGTGGCTTCATTCTCAGACAAGTCCCTTTGTTTCTATTTATTCAGTTAGTAAATGTATCTGATTTGTTTTCATTAGGAAGTAGAAAGTGTGTGTGTGTGTGTGTGTGTGTGTGTGGTGTGTGTGTGTGTGTGTGTGTGTGTGTGTGTGTGTGTGTCTCGGGAAGAAGAAAACTATCAGGTTTAGTTTGAATGTGACAAATGAAGTTTTATTGAAGGGTTCGGTAAAGATAAAGCCCACATGTTACCTACCATTACAGTGAAGAGGAAGTCGGGTCTAGGCACTGAGGGAACCCAGAACTTTGCAGTCAGTGGCAGCAGCATCTTTGCGAGGACTGATCTGAGTTACCAAATCGGCAATATTAAGCCCTTTGTGCTACGCGTTTTTAATTTTGCCCAGTGTTTTGAGTGATTTCATGGCAAGGTCTGGGGACACTTACCAACCCAAAGTTTGTCTAATTCTGCTCTTCAGTAATGGATCATTGGTTCATCAGTTAAGCCGTCAGTTTGATGAGATAGGTTAAGAGAAATCTTGCTACCCATAGGTGTTTTTGGTGGTCAGCAGGTACTGACTTCAGTGGCACATAGACACCAGGAAGAAAAACTCCAGCCACAGTTGTATTAATTGTGGTCAATTATTTTTCCCTGTCTTTGGTAACAAATAAATTATGACCAAGACAATGGCATTTCCTCTATTAATTTATTTTCTTCTTATTCTTTAAGGCAATACTGTGTGACAATGTATATATTTGCAAGCCAAAACCACCGATTGATTTTAGTTTTTATCACAAAAATAGTTTCATTTTATAATGAACAGATATCATACAATGTCATATGATATACATTTTAATATATGATACTATCCTTACTAAGGAAAACAGAAACAAAACAAAACAACACCACCAATAGTAAACTCTCTATGAAGTAGCTCAACCTATTTTGACAACAAAGCAAACAAGTACCATTCAGGGTTATCACTCACATCTGTCACATCTGGTATGCTGGAGGGACATTAATCCAAAGCTGAGGTTAACTGTGGAGCTTGGAAGGATTTTGAGTAAATAGCACAAGAAGAGAGGAAGATAAACAGGATCACCCCAGAAAACACCCCCCCACTCCCTGTCCGGGTTCTCAGAGTACCAACACATCATCGACAGTACAATATACTGCATTAAATTCAAGATAATGAATTGTCGTTGTGGTGACTTTGCACCAGTGAAGAGTTTATCAGCCTCCACATCTCCATCTTTGGATATCTCTGTGCACACCTAATATGAAGAAAAAAATCCAGGGAGCAGACTAGAAGGAGTCTCCCTGAACCCTGCCTTTACTAAGCCTTATGTCCCCTTTTCTCATTTATTGGCAAAACCTTTTACTATCTCTTCTTAGTCCCCTATCCTTTGTTAGCTACAAAGAGCAGATTTTCCTTTGTAAATCCCTAGTAATTAAATGAGCACTTCAGTGGCTGTAGCTTTCACTGGTCTGTTTCCTAGGTTTTGCCTTTGACAGTCATATTTTGCAAAGGCCCCTGAGATGACTAGGCACCTTCCCCTACTTAACACTAAAGCAATTGGTGTCTGTGTTCACCGCATGAAGGAGGAAGAGATTCATTAAGGGTACTTCATTAAGGGGCTGAAATGGGAGCCTCGAAATGTGCCTGAACCGTTGGAGATCTAGAGGACCTGTCTATTAGAAGTGCCGCCAAGACTGTTTCGGAAACTGAGCTCCAGCTCCAGTGGGCGGATTAGGAAGAGTGATGGGATTAGTGTTTAATGACTTGGGGCAGGAGACAAAGGAATTTCCACAAAGAGGCTTAGATATGGAAGAATTAACACTCTCTGTTCCAACCAGGCCTCCGATGACTTCCAGCTCTTTTCACACTCAAAAGCCAAGGGGGGGGGGAGTGAGCAAAGCTGGGATACTTTCCTAACTTTTATTTTCAACAAAAATAAATAAAAGAACTCTCTTCCCTCACTTGCCCTTGAGCCCTCTTAAAAATAAGCGTCTCTAGCTGTATAATTAGCCGCTATGAGCTTGTCCAGTGCTCCAAGCCCAGGCCGATGCCTCTCCGCTTCCCAGCATCAGGAAGGTGCCCCCAGATGTGGACACGGAAGCAAACGCCTGTGGTGGCTTACCCAGGCTGGGGTAGAAGTGCTTTCCTCTTCCGGGGCTGTTTATGTGGCAGGTGCAACAGGAGGGCCAGGGAGAAGCTGGCTTCATGGCAATCTCTGCCTGGCCCCACCTGGCTCGGCTCACAGATCCTAGCCAAGAGTGCTCCAGTAAAGAGGCGATTATCCTGACTGCCGTGCGGCATGGGTGCTTCAGGTCTGCAAGTGCTCTTGAAAAGGAGTCAAGTCAACTCGGGAGTAGTGTGGAGTTTATCTCTAGCATCCCTCCTGCTTGGACAAGAATACAGTATCATTATCTAAACATCAGCCAAATGTAAGTGGCTGACCCCGGGGTGGAGTAGTATTCCTGAGGCTGCTAAGTCAATAGCCTCAAAGCACCAACTGCCTGGGACCGGAGCCCGATTCCATCCACCCGCTGCAGCCCAAGTGCAGGTGCGAGTTACTGCGCAGCCCACAAGTACAAGCGTCACTGCCAATGAGCCCGCTTTAAACCAGCTCAGCGTGTCCTTATTTTCACCCAAACTAAATTACTTGCAGAACAGCTGAGTATCCATTTCATGTATTAGCTGTACGAAATGGTCCTGGTGCAGTCCTCGACACCAAGGCATTGTTTAACCGGTGTGGGACAGGGGCAGCCCCCTGCCGTAATCCATTCAGGCAACACCAGCAGTCAGTGGGAAACTAAATACACTACAAGGAACGAATGTAATGTGTTTTATAGGCAGTTGTTCATCCACATCAAACTGCAGCTTTTAAAATCCTAGGATTCGATACCACAACAGGAAGAGTAGAGCACCACAAGTCAGAGACATCAGGAGCTAGACTAAAGGGGCCAAGCCCAGAATCCAGTGAAAGAACAGTGACCTGCCAGGAACCATTTGTAACCATCCGAGCTCTGCTGAACCAACCTCTCAGACACCAAAGGCCCGGCTCACATTTGATCAAGCAGCTCCAGGGTTTGGATCTGTGCTCCTGCTCCTCGCCTTTCCTGCTAACACTTTGATGGCAAGATCTACCTTTCTGCAGTGCTTCGGGACTGCTTTTTCTTGTGGTGAAGTCCAAGAAAGGCATTCTACGCTTCCCGCACCTCCCTCGGTACCCCTGGCTCCAATGTGCTCTAGCAGTCTGTACTTCATGTGTAAAAACTTTTATAGAGATTTTCAGGCATATGAAAGCTTTGAAAACTGTCCCAACTTTAAAAAAAGATCAAAGGGGAAATTGAACAGCTAGTGAGTTTCATATCATCCAGGCAGCTTTCTGGGGGTACTGCAATCAGTCTTCCCCATAAATGGTTGTGTGCATGCGTGCGTGCGTGCGTGCGTGCGTGCGTGCGTGCGTGCATGCGTATGCGGACGCCTGTGTGAGTGGGTTCACCTGTGCATGGTTACGTGGAACTGTTAGAGGCTGACAATCTCTGTCACTCTCCACAGTACTTTTAAAAGAAAGGACCTCTTAAACCTGGAGCTCACAGTTATGGCTAGACTGTCTTGCTGGCATTCCTGTTCATCTCGGCCCTTCCGGTGGTGGAGGAAGAGCCTGTGAACCATGGGAACCTGGCTTTCCCGTGGGCTCTAGGGATCCAAACTCGGGTCCTTATGCTTGCACAGTAAGCGCCCCACTCACCGCGCCACCTCCCCACCCCAAGAGATCGCTTTAATTGTGGGGATTCCCATCACTATTTTTCTGAGTTGCTCTTGGAGGAAAGGGAAACTTTGGTGGCGTTTTCTGGTAGAATGTCACTGTATAAGAAATGACTTCAGCACCACAGTCAAAACTGAGGAAGAATCCGTGTCTTGACCGCGTGACCCGCAGGCATGGAAGAGTTGCATGGCTATGAGGGACTCGGTCTGGCGATGTGCTCCCCCGGCAAGTTCCAAACTCTTAGGCTCCTGCTGGATGCTGTGCAGCTCCACTTCTTTGGATAAGAACATTAGTCAAAAGGCGAACTTGATGGTGTCTTTTTCTATGGAAGACCAAGGATTCGTAGTTCCTTAAAGGACGTTAAGAGGGGCTTGAGAAATGGCTCAGTGATTAAGAGCACTGGCTGCTCTTCCGGAGGCCCCAGGTTTGATCCCCAGTGTCTATGTTGGCTCACAATCATCTGTGAATGCCAGTTCTAGCAAAGCCAATACCTTCTTCTGGCCAACAAGGTCATGGCAGGCACACGGCGCACAGACATACACACAGGTAGACAAAATAAATAAATGCTTTTTTGGAAGTGCCTCTCCCCCCTCAGTATTGTGAGAACAATCCAAGAACTTGAAAATACTCCCAGCCTTGGATGGAGGGGCCCGAAGGTTTATTGCTTATGTCCACCATTCACTTGTGCTGTTTTCTAGAGTCTGTCGTTGTTTTGTCCTTGTATGTTTTCTCAAGCTATATTAGTAGTTCTGCTTGTATCGATGAGGATCCATAACTTTTCTCTGGAGGGGTTTAGGACTTTGTGTGGAACTCTGTAAACTTGGAAATCAGAAAATCAACTCAAACTAGTTAAAGAAAAAAGGTAAACAATCGGCCCAGGCAGTTCCCGCTGAGCTATGTGGTTTTGCTTGGCTTCCCTGTCAGGCAGGTTTGACCCATGGGTGACCAGAATGTCCTTGTGACATTGCTCTATGCTTCTGAAGGACTGTGGACCCAAGAGAGACTTAAACCCCCACATTGAGCTACAGAGCAGAGTCATGCAAGGCCCAGCCTATTTCACATGTCTGGACTAACCACAAAACCTCATGTCATAGAACGCTACCAGATTGATCTATGTGAACTGCACCGGAAACAGAAAGAAAAGTGGAGTCCTTGGTTACAATACCATATAGTCTCATGGAGGGAGGGCAAGACAACTCCCAAATAAAAAAGATGAGGAGTAGGTGCCTTTCCACAGAAAGTCGGGTTTTCCTCACATTTACATCATATTTAGATGTCTTGAGGACACTGTTCTGGAAGCAGTATTGTTATTTCTCGTGTTTTAACTGGGATTCCTTCCCAGTCAAAGTCAGCTGAGCTCAAGTGAAATCATTGGCAATTTCTCAGTCACTGTCTTTGCATCCACCCACACTTGTGGCTTTTATGTCTGTGCATGGATAAGAAGAGTGAATGTCAGAGAAAGATCTGCCAGGAGGAAAATTAAAATCCAAACCTCACATTCTCTTTGTAAACCCGAATCAAAACAAAACAAACACAGCCATACACAGCCTATCACCAAACCAGTCCATGTCACAAGGACTGAATTTCCCAAAGCCCAGGGGGCAGTTCTAAGTTTCTCTGTCTTTAATTATTAAACTTTTGGCCTGGGTACTTCATATGAAGAGAGCCGCCTTGAGAACATGGTGCCCAACAGCTTGGCGACCACCCTGTGCTCTTCCAAATGATCCCTCTCCATGCAGGAATCAGCAATTATGTGATCAAGACCTGTTTTTGGCCCTTTGCTTTTGCAAGCTCTTACCTTAAAGCCCATGTTGACTTTGAGTTGGCTATCCTCCTGCCTCAGCCTCCCAAGTGCCAGAACTTCAAGCTTGGGCCACTGATTCCGCTGTTTATTCTTCCCCGTTCTGTGTACGCACGTATCTCTTCCCCGTTCTGTGCATGCATGTGTCTTTCCCCCGTTCTGTGTACGTGTGTATGTCTTTCCCATTCTGTGTACGCGTGTGCATCTCTTCCCTGTTCTGTGTACTTGGGTGTATCTCTTCCCCGTTCTGTGTATGCGTGCATCTCACTTTCTTTACCTCCATCTTTTCTGTCATTTCCTTTCATTTCCTTCTTTCTGTATGTTTTCCTCTGCCTCCTCCCCCTTCGCCTCCTGCCCTTCCTCTTCCTCCTTTTCTGGTGCTGGGGATTAAATCATGGCTTTGCAAATCCTTGGCGGTCATGATGTGACCCAGCTACATACCAAGTATATTTCCTCGTTCTTTGCAATGAGAACACTCGCAGTCATTACTTTATTTTTCTTAGTTTGTATAACTGAGAAAAACTGACTTTCTGTGAAGAGATAGCTTGATTCTTATAGTACGATGACCACAAAAATGTAAACAAGAACTTTGTTCTTACTATTTTCTAGAAAAGCCCATATATTGTTTAAGCCTCACACAAACTCTATGAGGTGCACTCATAGATCTATGTCTCTTTTCTTTGGAGAGTTGATCATTCCTTAAATTGGTTTCTAATATTTGAGGAATGTATTATAATATGATGAATTTTGGTGAAAATTCTCAGTAAAGGACCCAAACTTATTTAGATGTGTGTCTTAGACTCTGTTGCAGCTAGGCTGTGGATACATGATCTATATTTAGCCAAGCAGGGGTACCTGCCTAGACTTTGAGTTGGTAGCAAGAAACAGATACAACAGGGAAGTTAAAAATTTACTACTGCCTTCAGTCCCAGAACTTGGCGGGCAGAGGCAGGCAGATCTCAGAGTTAGAGGACAACCTGTCTACAGAGTGACTTCCAGGACAGCCAGGGCTATGCAGAGAAAGTCTGTTTCAAAAAGACAAAGAGGAAGAAAGAGAGAGTGGGGGGAGAGAGAGAGACAGACAGACAGACAGAGACAGAGAGACAGAGACACACACACACACAGAGACAGAGACAGAGAGTGAGAGAGATTGAGAATTTATTCCCCAGGTAAGCCTGGGATTGACTCCACACCTTAGTTACTACTCTGAAAAGGGTTCCAAGGGATTGTGATTTTGGGCATGGTATCAAACATCAAAGACTAGCAGCACCGGCTTAGCTTTGGCTGTCATTGGCTGTGGCTCTGGCAGGACCTTTGGCTGTCATTGGCTGTGGCTCTGGCAGGACCTTTGGCTGTCATTGGCTGTGGCTCTGGCAGGACCTTTGGCTGTCATTGGCTGTGGCTCTGGCAGGACCTTTGGCTGTCATTGGCTGTGGCTCTGGCAGGACCTTTGGCTGTTGGGTTGACCCATTCCTTCTGTCATTTCTAAGTTGATTCTCCAGCCTTCTGGATGCTTTTTATAACCACAGGATGCACTATTCTTGGAGCTGAACCAAACAGGATCCTCAACCTTAACAGGATATAAGCTTCCTCATATCCTGCTAATAAACTACTACTGTCTAACTAGAGTTAGTTTATATTACTTGAAACAAAGAACCCTTACAAGTGGAGGTATCGCTTTTCATTTGCTTTATAGATTTGGAAAGTCATTCTAAAAGAAACAAATATTTTACATAAGGTCAAGTTAAAGTCTAATGGATCACTGGGCTTGAAAGCCCAGGTTCATCCTCCATCCTTTATACATGCAGAGTAGGCTGAACTCATAAGTGACCTTAGTCTGACTATAATTCGAATGAGGTGAGTTTTCTTGATTCGTTTCAGCTCTGCCTCTAACTGGCACTGTGACTTTGGTAAGTTCTGGTTTATGTGGATAATCTTTCTGTATAGAAAAATTCAAAGTTTGGTCTACCGTTATTGTGGACTCATTATTCTGGACAGAATCATTTGGAGCCATTCCAAAAGGGAATTCCTCAAAACTTTGGATCTCCTTAAAATATACATGCACATGCTTCATCTAGTTTCATCCCAAGCTCATCCTGAGATGTCAATTATATTCCAAAATGAGAACTCTAGAGGATGTTATTTCTCAGTTTGGTGCCTCTAAATGACGTACGGATGACTCCATTATGGGGTCAATTTGCTTTGGTCACCACAACCGCCCCCTCAACACAAACACAATTGCAAGTGTTTACTTTATTTCCTATTCTTTAGCGTATAGCATACTATCATCACTGAGAAAAATTCAAGAAGACTTGAGTCCACACAATAGGACATAAGGAATGATGCTGTAGTTGTTCAGAATTGAGAAATACTCTGTCATGATCACTGTATCAGTCCAAGTTTCAATGGCTGCACATCACTGAAAAGCCAGTTGGAAATAATGTGAACAATTTTATACCAGAATAAGGTTGAGGGTGAATGGTTACAGGGTCAATAAATTCATCGGAGCTGGATTCCGTTCCTTGTTCTGGTTGGCTGGGATGTCAGTTTGTTGTTACCTCCTCAACTTGCTATAAGCTGGTATAGTTCTTATCAGGTTAGGCAGAAAATAATATCAATGATGTTCTAAAAAAAGCATGGTGTCTTAGTTACTTTTCTCTTACTGTGATAAGAAACCAAAACCAAGGCAACTTACAGACAAAAGAGTTTATTTGGGGCTTACACTTTCAGAGGGTGAGAGTCCATGATGGCAGAGCAAAGGCAGATTGGCAAGAACAGCTGAGAGCTTAAATCTAATACTAAAGCAGGATGCAGACAGACAGACAGACACACAGATAGACACAGAGAGAGAGACAGAGAGAGACTGGGAATAATGTAAATCTTTTGAAACCACAAAGCCAAACCCCACTGACACACATCTTCCATGAAAGCCACACATAATCTTTCCCAAACAGTCCCACCAACTAAGGACCAAGTATTCAAATATACAAGCCATTCAAATGGGGATTCCTGCCTTTAACCAACGTAGACTAATGGGTGCCAAATGTGCCCTCTTTTTGAAATTAGGTGTGAACATGAACAGATACATGGGGCAGTTATTTTTAAGCATGGGGTAATAGACATAAGATTCCTCTGGTCCTCGAGAGATGGGGAGCACAATAAACAAGCTATGCCTTTCCCCCCAGAATGAGACATTTAAAAAAGATTTTGTTTTTATTTATTTATTTTAATTATCTGTATGTGTGTTTGTCTGTGTATGGTTTTGTGCGTTTGAATGTCAGATCCCTTGGCGCTGGAGGGAGCTATAGCCCAATGTGAGCCGCCCCATGTGGGTGCTGGGAACTGAACTCTGGTCCTCTACAAGAGCAGGATGTGCTCTGAACCATGGGGACACTGTTCCATCCCTGTAGGGGAACTTTCTTGCTGCAGCACCAAGAAGTGAGCTCAAACAGAAAAATGGCCTCCTGAGCTGGGGAAACAGAGAACAGCCTTCTAGGCCCCGGAGCAGCTCGAACGTCCGCATAGGGAACTAGTTAAGAAGGAGTGCTCTTGGGAGCTCCAGAAGTCTGAATGTGAGCTTGGGAAACCTTCTTGGTTGTGGGATGGACAGTAGGGATGGGGGCTGAGGCTCCATAAGACATGGCCTAGGAAGATTGCTGTGGAGTTTCCTTTTAAAATGGCCCTATGACTTCTTGACCAATGAGAAACCACAAGCATAGACCAAACTCAGAATTCTCTAAACAGAGAGGTTATTCCACATAAACTATGACTTCCCAACGCCATAGTGATAGGTGGTACCAGAGCTGGGATTAATCAAGGAGGCCTGCCTCTTTCTGAGTCACATTTGGACTAATTTAACTTATGGGTACATTATGGACAAAAGCCAGGCAGTCAAGGGCTGTGGGAACTCTGCCTCAGAGGACAAAGACAGAGCTTGGGTATTTGGTAAGACCCAAGAATGGTCATCTCTCTTGTCTTAGTCAGTGTTCTATTGTGTGAAGAGACACACCATGACCATGGCTGCTCTTGTAAAGGAAGACATTTAATTGGGGCTGGCTTATAGTTCAGCGGTCCAGTCAATTATTGTCATGGTGGGACATGGCAGCACACAGGCAGACATGGTGCTGGAGGAGCTGAGAGTTCTACATCCAGATCTACAGGCAGCAGCAAGAGACCCAGACACCTTGAACTTCTGAGACCCCAAAGCCCACCCCCAGTGACACACCTACTTTAACAAGGCCACACCTCCCAAAAGTGCCAGGCCCTATGGGCCTATGGGACCAATTCCACTCAATTGTCACATCTATGAAGGCCCCTATGAAGGAGCATTAACTCCTCAACCTGTCAGCCATGACCCTTTGGGAGTCACATATCAGATATCCGGCATATGAGATATTTATATTCCGATTCATAACAATGGCAAAATTACAGTTATGAAGTGGCAATGAAATAATTTTGTGTTTGGGAGGTCACCACAACATTAAAGGGTGGCAGTGTTAGAAAGGCTGAAAACCATTGGTTTAGGGGAAGTGTGCTGATGTACTGGGTAGGGCTTGTCAGTTAAACAAAAGCTAGGGTTATCTGGGAAGAAGGAACTTCGGCTGAGAAAATGTTCCTATCGTTTTGGCCTGTAAATATGTCTGTGAAAGCCATTTCTTGATTCATGATTGACGTGGGTGATTGACGTGGGAGGGCCCGCCCATTGTGGGTGGTGCCACCTCTGTGGGGTGGTCCTGGGTGGTTTAAAAAGGCAAGCTGAGCAAGCCTTGAGTAGTAGTGTCCCGCCATGGCCTCTGCTTCAGTTTATACTTTCTCATGATGGACTGCAAGCTGTGAGTCAGAAGGGGAAAAAAAACACCGCCTTTCCTGCCAAAGTTGCTTTTAGTTACAGCGTTGATCCCTGCAATACAAGGCAAACTCAGACACCTGCCTTAAGAGGAGAATGAAAGTCAGGACAACAGTCTGCTTTGTTCAGAATAAACCCCAAACATAAGAAAGTTTAAAAAAAAAAAAATCAGTGGCTAATTATTTGACAAGACAAACGCACTGCATGACAAAGGAAGATGGCGTATTTTAGGAATCCTGTCGAGTAGCCTTTACGACGGCTAAGCGCAATGACGCATGCGCAGACACGTGAAGAGAAAATCAGATCCATGTTCAAGGGGTGAAAGGCGACAGAAGGAGAAGGCAGGAGGACGCGCGCTGACTTGAAGACAGATCTTACAGAAGTCATTAGGAATACTTTGGAGGATTTAAAGGAAGAGGCCGACAAACTGGGTTCTCGAGTCCGGCTTTGGCCTCTTTTTGTTGAAGCCTACTGTGGCAACGCTTCCCTGGGGAGTAGAAACTCGGGGTGAGATGAGTCAGGTCCTTGGTTTGGAGTCACATTCCCCTTGGGCCACTGCAGCTGTGCTTCCCAGGCACTTGCAGAGCGTGCGCTCTCTCTCCCGGGCCTCCAGATGGTTCCACCCAGGTCACGAGAAAGGCAAGCGTGTGGACAGATTTGACAGTGCCGTGGAGGCCCGAGAAGGTCCCAGTGCAATCTCTTGCCTGTGCTTTTGGAAGATGAGAAGTGGACACTTGCTCCTGAGGATGCTCTCAACAAATGCCTGTTAAGTCACTGAACCTGTATCAACTACAAAAATAGTTTACCTGGTCTGAATTTGTTAAAAAAAAAAAAAAAAAAAAGGAAGGAAGGAAGGAAAGAAGGAAGGAAGACTCATTTAATCCCAGCAGGTTCTGCAATTCAGTGACACTCCAGGCCTAGCCCCTTTCTGCAGAAAGTGGGGGAGCTTCACACAGAACCTCCACTTGGCATGTTCACACCGACCCTCACACCCCCAGTCCCTCCTCAAAAGCTCTAGAGGCAATGCCTTAATTTAAAGCAAAAAAGTTTGACAGAGTGTTAACTTGAGTTAAAGCTTTTTCTCCCTATTTCATTTTAAAATTAAAACACTGTTTGTAGTTAAACAAAGTAAGGTGTTACATTATGTGTCCATGTGCGCACGCACACAGTCACTCCCACGCTTCTGTTTCCTTCTCAAATGGCAAGAACATCCCGGCCCCCCCCCCCCCCCCCCCCCCCGCTGTTTCTCCAACCCCTTCTGCTAAAAGTATTATCATCAAAGGTGCTAAAAGACCAAGACTAAACCATGCCATCTGCAGTACAGAGCAGGCAGTCCTGTGACACTGTCAGGAGACAGGGAGATGTAGCCTCCCCCTGCGTCTCACCTCTCTCCACGCTCTCTAAGACTCCCTCTCTCTTCTCTCCTCTCTTGTTTCCCTAACTCCACTTGGTCAGAGCTAGGCATGCCCATTAGCTGCAGGCGAATCTTGTTTGCAATGCAGGCAGCTGTAGGAAGTCTCCCCCAATGGTGCTTTCACTCTTGATGTGAGCCTAATCCAGGGGATTAACAAATGGATCTCCAGGAGACCTCCTCTGACTGTGAAAGGACAGACAAGTTGAAGCAGGAACAGTCCTCAAAAGAAAAACTCTGGTTCTGCTGGAAGCTAAAGCGCACAGCACAGCCCGGCAGGAGGCAGGGTGTGTCCCGTGGAGGCTGGGTCATGGAGGACACAGCTTTGCTGACACGATGCTTCTGTTGCTGCTGACATCACAGGTCCTCTGCCGAAGAGCCCTGCTCACAAACTAGAGCTACCTCTATCTGACTTTCCCACACCCCTCCCCCCTCTCTTGTCCCCTTCAGGACCTACCCAGAATCTGTTCCTCCTATGCTGCGTAACAGGGGTTGCCAGAAGCAGAACTTGAGGTAAGATTCTTGGGTGTGTGATTCTAGTGGACAAGTGCCTGGAGGATGAGAGAAAAGCTGGGCAGCTGGAGGCATCAAGATCAGCAAGGACAGGGCATCTGCTGGGGACCTGCTTCAACTCTGGTCCCATGATCAACTCTACAGCCGGGCCTGATGTTTTTGCACCTCTGTGCCAACCATACAATGGTTCCTGGCTGAGAGAAACACAGTGTCCCAGTGAGGCAGCAATCACTCATTGCTGGAGGTAACGTCTCCTTCTGAAGGAGGACCACGAGGAACATCTTGGCACCTGGTACACATGGAAGAAATCCCACAGAGAAGGGACTTCAGTGGCTTTAGGTCAGCTGCAGCTCCTAATAAAGCACAAAAACCATTAGAGTACAGGGTGCTGAGGAAAAGAGAAAGCCCCCAGCTCTGCTTTCCAGGCATGCTGAGTATGCACATTTTTATAAGCACACAGATGCGTTTTCTCCCTTTATTTTGTGGAGTATGACTGTTCCTTGATATTCTATCAAACTAATTATGCATATGTATGGGTGCTTGTGTGGGGGTATGTACACATGAGTATAGGTTCTTTCAGAGGCCAAAATAGGGTGTCTGATTGATCCCTTGCAGTTGGAAATACAAGCAATCATGAGCCACCCAATTGGGGTGCTAAGAGCCAAACTCGGATCCTCTGCCTGCATACATACTCTAAGCCACTGTGTTGGGTGGTTTTGTGTGTCAACTTGACACAAGCTGGATTCATCAGAGGAAGGAGCCTCAGATGAAGAAATGACTCTTTGAGATCCAGCTGTAAGCCATTTTCTCATTTAGTGATCAATGGGGGAGGGACCAAGCCATGGTGGGTGGTGCCATCCTTGGGCTGCTGGTCTTGGGTTCTATTAGAAGGTGGGCTGAGCAAGCCAGGCGGAAGCAAGCCAGTAAGCAGCTCCCCTCCATGGCTTCTGCATCAGCTCCTGCCTCTGAGATCCTGTGTGTTTAAGTTCCTGTCCTGACTTCATTCAGTGATGAAGAGTGATGCTGAAGTGAAGCCCTTTCCTCCCCAACTTGTCTTTTGGTCAAGGTGTTTCTTCACAGCAACAGAAACTCTAACTAAGACAGCCATTGAGCCATCTCTCAAGCCACTCTGTCCATTTTTAACAAGTAATAAACCTGGTCTTCCATCCTACATAATTTGAAATAAGTCTCTCCTAAGATTCCAAAGAGCATTCCACTCTTCTGGCCCTTGCTGCGGTCACTTCTTCTGAGCCAACACCTTAGGCTTGTCCCTGTTCTTATCTGCCCCAGTAATAATTATTTGCCCCTTTCACTTAACCAATATTATATTTCCCAATCCTTCATTTCCTAAATATGAATGACAAGCTGAAAAAATGATGCAAAGGAATTAAAAAACAAAGAATAAAGCACTTAGATACCAGACTCACGAATAAGCTAAGTATTAGAATAAGTAATCTAGATCTCAGATTCCCTAAACCCATCAGCCACGCCCTTCATAGGAAGTCTCTCTCCACTAGTTGTTCTCTTTACCCTCAGCCATGTGAGCCAGAAGACCTCTTTCAAGACTCTAGAGCTCCCTGAATGTCAGCCTCATATTTACGTCAGAAAAAAGACCGTGATATATTGAACATATTGCTCATATTTTTAATACTATTTTAAAATGTTGGCTTATTGATTTTCTTCATTTTACTTTATCTTATGACTCTCTCCATGGCTTCTGTGAAAGTTATTCTCTTTTATATTTCCATTTATGGTGGTTAGAAGTATAAGAAATGTAAGACTATCTAGCTAAGCCCCATATTTTCCAGAGTCTCTTGCAGCTAGATGAGACACCCTGACAAATTAGATATGAGCAGATTTGATATGAATCACTTCTCAATCATATCAGGGGAGAAGGGGCATAGCTTAGCTTCTTCCCCTACCTCTCTATTGACTGTAAGGTGGGTAGATAGATGAAAACAGCCTAAAGCTTATACTTCAAAATAGTACTTAAACATACACCACCATCTTCTACTCCCCTCATCCCATCATGTTACCCAGGACTCGGCCTCCAAGTCCCAGTGAAAGAAAGGATGACAGTGCTCCATCAGAGGGTACCCTAGAGCTCTACACTATGCTGATGACAATCAGCCCGGGATGCTCATGCTGGAACAGGAGAGCAAAACTTCTCCGTTGTCTAAGCCACTGAAGTCTGTCTCAGAACTCAGATATTGGGACTAGTTCAGCTCAGTTGTCTGTGTGTCAGAGAGCCACCCAGTTGGGGTTCTGGTTGGGGGCTTTGTTCAAAGATTAAATAATTGAGTGGAAGTCAGGATAACTGACTGAAAGGGGAAGTGGCTGGGAAAGACATACAATGTTTCAAGACCAAAAAAAAAAAAAAAATTAGAAGAGTAATTGCTTCTAATATCCAGTTATAATTCAGGTAAATGAGATATGGGAAAATGCATGCAAGAAGGGACACGCAGCTGGGCACACAACATCCTAGAAGGAAGCCATTCATTCAGCTAGTCTTCGTGTTGTACACTTCCAAGGAAGGACAGACAGCTGTGGTTGTATGCATACCAAGAACGCCACAGTCTGTCTGGGTGGTTCTACTTGATTTGATGGTGAATCAGCATTCACTCTCTCTGCCTTATTTTTTGTGTTTGAAATTTTATTGACTTAATTTTGAGAGAAAAACTACTTGTTGGTGCTTAATATTCAAGTAAGCATGGAATCCTTTGACCCACTGCTGCATGATTTTTCAAGCTGATGTATTGTACACTTTAAAGTGTCAAAATAATTCCTGCTGTCAGCCAAGGAACTCGAGTGTCCGAAGTTAATGATTCCTCTTTCCAGGTACATTTTAGATTTTATTCCTTAAAAAAAAAAAAGAACCCAATTATTATATATCTACTTGTTATGGATATTTTTGCAAATGTCCTCCAAGCCGGCTGGTCGGTTCATCTTGGGATACGGTGAAGGTGACCGACAGCAGAAGAGGACTTGTTAAGCTGGTCCCTTTGGTAGTGCCAGCCCCTCCCACACGCCATGGCCACACCCATGTTTCCATCTGCATTTTGAGCTCTACTGTCCCCACAGTTTCTCTTTGGGAACACTGTTCTCCCCTCCTTGTTGGGCTTGTCTTATTTCCATTCTTCAATTTTTTACAAGAACCACAAAGCACTGTACTTCCCAGCTCTGTTTCTGAAGTTCAGAACTTGTGCTTAGACTTAGCCCTTTGTGGTATCATGGGTTATACAGATCATATTTGCTTCAAATGCATAGTTTTCTGTCCACAGCTAGAAGTCACATTTTAAAGCCGGGCGGTGGTGGCGCAGGCCTTAATTCCCAGCACTCGGGAGGCAGAGCCAGGCGGATCTCTGTGAGTTCGAGGCTAGCCTGGGCTACCAAGTGAGCTCCAGGAAAGGCACAAAGCTACACAGAGAAACCCTGTCTCGAAAAACCAAAAAAAAAAAAGAAGTCACATTTTACCCAGCTTCTGTTTTCTGGGGTCACAGTAGGTCCTGGAAGCATAAGAGGTACTCCATGGAGAATAGTAAATGTTCAATTAAGTTGGCAGATTAGTTGTTAGTTAAAGCATTTTTTTTTTTTTTTAAACAGGATTTCTCTGGGTAGTCCTGGCTGTCCTGGAACTCACTTTGTAGACCAGGCTGGCCTCAAACTCAGAGATCTGCCTGCCTCTGCCTTCCGAGTGCTGGGATTAAAAGCTGGTGCCAACATCATCTGGCCAGTTAAGCTTTTAAAGCAGCTTTAACTCCTACATCTTCACATCTTATCATCGTCCTTGGTAAGTATGTATACATATGCACAAAAATGTATGTGTTCATTCTGTTCATCAGTATTCATTGTGTATCTACTGTGTATAGGTTGGTTGTGTCACAGAATCCTGTGTCCCTTCTGCTGGGTAGAAAGAGTCTAGATAGAGCTTTTAGTCAGCAGCCCTTGCTGATTCAGCAGAAGAAGCAGGTCTCCTAGGTTTTCGATCTAAAGGAGGCACAGCCATCATCTGCAACAGTGATTCTGCTGAGGAGTGGAACTCGGGCTGGGCCTGTCTCTAGGAGACATCTGTCTGGAGATGCCAATTTGGGCCATCAGTCTAGTCATTTTATTTTATTTTTTTAAGGATGTGATTAGAAAAAAAAAGGGCTTCAATAGTCTTCATGCCAAACAAAGTGTGTAAAAAATTCAAAAATGTTTATGAAGTGACCTTAAAGTCTTTAAAAATTTAAAACTACTTCTGTAGGTAGGATTTAGGGAAATGGAAGGAATCCTATGGCTATAATAGGAAAGTTCCCTGGCCATAATTTGGGTGTGGAAACCTCAATTCAGCTTCGTGATCATCGGAGCTGGTTGTCAGCTAGATGAAGAAAAAGGAGAATGTGGGCTGGGAACAGATAAGAAGAGCTCAAGGTTCGTGCATAAACTTTAGACCAGGTGCAGCTGCATGCAGGACTCCCACGTTCCCCAGGCAGTCTTTAGGAAAAGGGGCAACAGCTAAAGCCAGGAAATCATGATACTGGCATTGTGCCTATGTGCATCTTGAGGCCTGGTGATGTCTCCCCAGCCTCCCCAATTGATACCTGAAGCTACATCATTGGAAGAGGGTGTTTTAAGAGCTCTGCTTTATGACTGCTTGTCCTCAGAGCCTTAGGTGGTATATGAGGTTGGGCACCAGGTGGTATAGAGAACTGCGGTATGGATGCTGCTCATCACCTCAGGGCATCCATTTAACTCAAGATTTTAAGAGGCAAAAAGCAATTTTAAGTTAAGATAAGCACTACAGAACAGAATATGAACCTTGCGTGGGTTCTAAAGATTGCACAAGAGATATAAAATAAGTCTGGCACCTTCTGGTTGCCCTTGGCTGTTTGGTCTTTTCAAGAGGCCCCAAATCTCTCTTGTTTAGTTGGGAAGGCCTGGCATTTCTGCATGGTGCATACTGTCTTCGCTGGTGGGTGAACTGGGCTTCTCACATGTCAGCACCCAAGATTCCCTCTATTAGCAGCACAGTTCATTTTTCTAGCACCCAGAAAATTTAAGGATGCAAATCAGAAGCTTCTCAGCTGACACGATGCTGACAATTTCTGAGTTTTCACCAGAATGTTGCTTTGTTGGTGGTTGAGGTAATTTGGCATTGAAGGTTCTGGTTCCATTAGTTAAGTAATGTGTTCATAAAAAGGTAGCTGGATACAGTTTCAGAAGATCTAAATTCCCCTTTGGGTCATGATTTGATTTTTGTCTGGAAACGTACAGTGTCTAATAGCTTGGACTGGAATTGTTAGTTTTTTTTCCCTCATAAACTCCTCACCGAAAGCAATTATTTCCTAAGTTTTAGAGGCAAATGAACCATAGAATAGCAGCTGTAGAGCGTGTTGTAAGAAAACACCATAATTACCAAGTTAGACATGTGCTAGGACAACAGTCCTTTGCTGATCAACAGCGTCGCTCCCGAAGCAGTTATTGAAAAACATGTCAGGCAGCCAGTTCTCGGTCGTACGTGCCAGTGGCAAGGAGTGGCGGTGCCGAGTCCCCGGCAGCAGATAATCCCCAAATCACTGCTGTTTGGCCTCGGGAGGTATCATGTGTTCCTTTTTCTTTTTCTTCCTTTGGCAACAGACTCCTTTAATTAGAACCTATGCATATTATTGTCAATATTAGCTTGACTTTCTAAACAGATACTCATGGCTGGCAGGAAAGGACACCCTGGGCAACAGGAGAAATTCATTTGAGGATTAAAAATTAGTAGGAGACAATTCTGACATGGGTAATCCTCATGTGGATAATTGGGTGTTGACTGGCATTTACGGAAATGTGTTGAGGGCAGAGGACAGATGTAAATGAAGCGTGGCTCCTTCTGCTTCCCTGGGCTAGTCGATTTTTTCCTGAAGACCCAGACCTCTCCCATTTAATTCAGAGGGCCCAGCACTACTATACAGCACATCCCTACCCAGTGTCTGTTCATCTTCTAAGCACTTGAGAATCCCTCCATGAGTTAGCTCAAATGTTTCTCAGCGGTCTATCTGTTCCTGTCCACACTCCTCCAAGGACAGAAGGGAAACTGAGTCATCTAGAAATGAAGAGAATGAGTCCTGAGACTAAAGCCTGGTGAGAAAGAGAAGTCGGGTGCATCAGTTGAGGAAAGGGTCCGGACTGAGCAGGCCATTTAAAGTCTGTGAAAATGGACTCATTTTACACCACGTTAAATGCTCTCAGTAGACGCTTTGGTGGGGAGCACTTATTTCCGTATTTATTAAGATATCAGAATGAGCAGGGACAACACCTCCTAAAAGGCTTGCAGGTGATCTGCCAGAGACTCCTGGAAGAACACTGCCTTTTCAGTGTGATGATGAGAATGGGCAGAGAGGAGTTCACCCCCGTCACACACACAGGGACCATTCATTATGAGATCTTCAGGGTCAAAGCAGACATGTACACAGATGCACACTGTGAATGGTTTACTTTATTACTGGTTTGTGAGTGTGTGTGTGTCGGGGGCAACTTGCTGGAGTCAGCTCTCTCCTTCCACCACGCACGTCCCTAGGATTGAACTCAGGTCATCAGGCTCAGTAGCAACAGTCCTCCATCACTGAGTCTTTCCAGGCCATAAATATGCACTTATAAAATACATGCACTGTAAATTACATTTAAAAGCTATGAAATATTAAACTACAAAAAGTCAGACTTTGAAAAAAAAAAAAGTGCTCCTTGAACCAATTCAACAATCCTCTTTCAGTGAATTCCTTCTTCTCAAGTTAAATTTGTGTGTGTTCCAGGACCTCTGAAACTTTCAAGGGTGTGCAGTGGAAACAGTGATCTTGCAAACTCGTGAGCTGACAATATTGACATAGGAATACAGCGGTTGTATCTGGTTGTATTAGTAAACTTGTGCATTCATTCTCTACCCATCTCCCAGGGCTAAGGCGTGTCACTCTGGGTGGCTGGCCTGATTGTAGTCTCCTGGCTGTGTTTATGCTTTTGACTGTTTGACTAACACAGAGAAACAGAAAATTAAAACAACTCCCCAGATATGTTCAAATGAACATTTTCCCAATAATATGAGTATTTTGATTGAAACAATAATTTCCCACTTTTCACCTCACTCTGTCCATGCAGAACATAAAATAAATCAAATTTACATAAGTGCCATTACCAAAAGGGGGGGAAAAGGAAGAAAAGTTAATGTGTTCTACTTAATGATTCATCTTAAAGAGTCAAAGCAGCCCTTATCGAAATCACCCCTTGAGGCCATCTGCGTGCAGATGAGCTGTGCCCGCCCCTCTGCATCCCCATGAAATCTCCAAAATGAGGCATTTTCACATGGTAGGCCACTAGGAGCTGAAGTCATGAAAACCACAACATCTGGAACGGGAGGAAATATTTCGCTGGAAAGAACTTGACAAACTCTGAAAACAAAGTTCTAGACTTCGCTCATTTATTTTGGCTGCAAAGCCAAGCTCACTGCAAAGCTCAAAGTGGATTTGTCCAAGGCTCCTTTCAAAGACATAAAAAGCCAGCCTGGCACTAAAATGAATGCATGGGCTGCACACACAGTGGAGACAGTTATCTGATACCGAGGGAGGAGAGCCACACTAGGCCTTTGTGCTATTTATGAGATTACTATTGGAGGAAGCAGGAGCAATTAGATACCCCCTGCTCTCAGCTCAGGGGAAGGAAAAAGGTGTCAAACATAGCTTTCCAATTTGTCTCTTGATCATTTCTTTCTCGCTGCATCTTAAAATCCAAATATACATATGTCCCGTGCTCCCTGGGCTCAGCAGCTTCTCTGCCTGTTTCTGTTTTACTCTTTACAGACTCGGCGGGTTTTGAATGATGATTATGAGCTTAAAAATACCTTAAAAGAGATTGTAATTTAAAACAATAGACGTCTGTTATTTTATGTGATCACAGAATAACATGTGTATGTTCATGTATGTATATATACAATTTATAGATAAAAGACCATACAAGAGGCCAAAAAATTTACTTCAGTTGTGGAAACACTTGTCATTCTTTGGTCTGTTCAGTTTTTGAAGCTCCCACACTTGAGGGTGTTCCCCACAGTGTGAGAGTTTCCAGGAATCGAGGGAGGGTGTGGTGTGTAGTCGCTGCCAGCAGGCATTCCGCACTGGTCAGGTGTTTGAACATGCATTGGGTGATCCAAGAAGCCGACAGTAAGGACTTCATCTTGGTGGTGGGACCAGACACCTTCGTTCTCCAATGCCCATCACCAAAGGCATGCAATGTCTGCCTAGGGCTGGCAATGCCCTGACCAGCCACAGAGAGCAGTGTCAGGCTGCAGGGGTAGCAAGATTTCTCCCTTTGGGTCCTGTGGTGTGATTATGGCTGTGGTCTTGCCTACATAGCAGTGTGCCTCGTAGCTGCCCATCTCCCAATTTGTTCTCCAGGCACATCCTCTGGGATCTACTCAGCACATTCCTTTTTCTGCTTAAGTTAAGCTGGGAAGGGGTCTGTTGCTTGAGGTGTAGAACCTAATTAGGCTTTCCTTTAATACCATCTCTCGGGGTACCCACTATTAACATTTTAACACACAGCATTCTGGCCTTTTTTGTACCCATGGAGCATCCACCAGGGTCAGGGCAGAGTCTTGACACGTGGTTGAAAGAGTAGGTAGTAGTGAGGCTTACCTCCACAGTGCTTGCGAAGAAGTTTGCTCCTCACTCTTCTCAGAGGTACACACTCATATGGAATGGCCTCTGCTTTCTGGGTGCAGTGGCTGGTGAGATGAAAATACCAAGAATGAGCATGAGGGCAAGCTGACAACTGTGATGTTTGTCTCTGATACCAGGAGGAATCATGATTTCACTTGAGTGCCCACCATGGTGTACCAGGTCTTCTATTGATTACACAGGCTATTATTATTTTTTAAATGTTTTTGTTGTATTAAATTATATTCATAAATTTGGATCATGTTTCTCACCTCCCCCAACTCCTCCCAGATTCTCCCCACCTCCCTACCCACCTAACTTAGGCTCACTTTTAAAAAAATGCACAAAATCATGAACATGAAAATCAAAACAAAATCCCAATGAGACAAAAAATAGCATGGAGTGCGTTTTGTGTTGACTATCTACTCCTGAGCATGGAGCCTCTCTGGAGTATGGTTGATATCCTTAATAATATTCCACTGGAGAACACTGATTTTTCTTTTCCTAGCTGGCATCAATAGCAAATAGCTTCTTGGGTGAAGGTGGGACCTCACATTCACTTTCTCCTTTCAATATGGGGTCTCTGTGATAACACAGGTTAGTTCATCTGGGCTTCAAAATTTTCCTATGTTGACAGTGACTTTTTCACTAAATCTTTATAATGTCCCATGAAGTAGACATGCTTTTCTAATTTATAAATCAGAAAACTGAAGGTTAGCAATGTTAAATAATTGGCCTGAATTCACAAGTAGGAGAAGGAAGGTGCAGAATTTTTTTTTTCTAAGCCAGGGTTTCTCTGTGTAACAGCGCTGACTGTCCTGAACTCCCCTGGTAGATGAGGCTGGCACTGAACTCACAGAGATCCACCTGCCTCTGCCTCCTGAGTGCTGAGCTTAAAGGCACGTGCCACCACTGCCTGGCCAGAATTTTTATTCAGGCAGATTAACTGCAGAGATTACATTCTAACCTCATTGACGCTGCCTCCAGGTGAGCTACCCAGGTCCTTGGGCCATCTGTAGGCTTGGCTCTGCAATCCGTGACACACTCAGTTAATATGGACCTGTTTACTGTAACCTGACTCACAGAGAAACAGGAATCAGAAGGCATGCACCTTGAGTGGGCAAAAGTCATATGCTGCTAGAAAATACAGATTACATAGCATTTTAATATAGGTCATCTTACTTAATGCTGTGGAATGACTAGAGAACAATGACAAAAGTCAAGGTACTCAGACTAACTTAAAGAAGGAAGTGAAAAGAAAGGGGGTCAAGTCCTGAGAGTGGACTTCAAAGGGAATGGATTCTTAGAGCGTTCTTCATGGTAATTTTGGTACATGATGGAGAACAGAAAAGTGGGGGGGATTTCACCTCAAGTTCCTGGGGGTACTCATTCTACTCAGCAGGGATAAGCTGTTTTGTGAGATATGTCTTGAACTGTAGGGATGGAGTCAACTCATTGGTTCCTGTTAAGATGATCTCATGAAAGGATTGGTTCAACAGAAGAGTTGCGTGGCCTGAGTCCACAGGATTCAAAGCGTATCTTCAAGAAGCCTGTGATGGGGAGAGAGACTGTAGGAAAGAATCTGGAGGATTCTGAGCTGATGGTGTTGCTGTGGCTCTGACAGGCTTTGTAGAGGAAGTGTGATGGCAAGCCCTGTCTGGCACCTAGCTGGGGCCCTTCATATTAATTATGATAAGGCTTCCTTGTATGTGTGTAAACAGAAAGTCAGACGAGGTTGAAAATTATGGTCAGAGTTCTTACTGGTACCCACGATTTAAAAGAAGTACAACCCAAGTTGTTGTAATTGATTGCATCAGGCTGAAAGAATTTCTTGCTAAAACAGATGGCAATGGGCATGCCTTGTCCTTTATATTTTTCCTTCCAAATTGTACCCTCCAACACAATTAAGCCTGAATAACTAAGTGCAATCAAGTGTGCTGAGCAGGGCCAGGCTGTCGCTTAATGTGCTCCACAGTTAGGTTGCTGTTCTTTCAGACTGGAAGGTACATCTTGGGGGTGACAGATCTGGCTTCAAAGGGAAGCCATTCAGAGAGTGACTCATGGTGCCCTTCCCTTCCCCTGACAGCAGTTTCCTCCCCTGGGATGAGTCCAGCCAAGAAGCGGCAACCATTTGGTGGATCGGGCCAGCCGCCAAACTTGGGTATCTCGTTTTAAATGGAACATAAACCAAGACGTTCTCGAAGCAAACGTTATTTTTTGTCAATAACCTGACAGTGTCATGCAAAGGAAACAAAAGGAGTCTTTCATGAGACTGGGTAAAAGGGGGGTGTATGTTAGGGACAAGTCTAGGTGAGTGTGTCCCTTCTCTCCCCTCTCAGTTCCTACTATGCCAAAGCTCTCTCTGTCTAGATCAGTTTATTTGCCTCCCATATGAGTGAGGACATACAGTATCTGTTTCTCTGCAGTTGGCCTATGTGACATAACACGTTCTCTGACTCAGCCACATTGCTGAAAATGACAGAATTCCATCTTCTTACATGGGTGAAAATATTCCATTCTGTTTATGAACACATACTCCATTCATCTGTCATTGGAAACCTAGGTTGACCCCATATCTTAGCTTTGTGAACAGTGCTACAAATAGGTGTGCAGATGTTTTTCAATATATTAATTTTCATTTCTTAAAATACACGCCACCTAGCAGTGGTACTTACTGCTGAGTCATTTTGTGTTTCTGTTTTTCTTTTTTGAGAAACCTTCACTCTATTTTACAGAATGGGTGTGTTGACTTACATTCTTACCAGCAGCGTATGAGAGTTCCCCTTTTCTTTTTCTTTTGATTTATTTGACTCCTATGAGTGCTTTGCCTGCCTGCATGTCTGTGCATCAGATGCATGCTTGGTGCCTGAGGAAGTGGCGAGGCTCCCTGTGGGTGCTGGGAATCAAACCTGGTGCTTGGAGAGAACACGTGCTCCTAACCACTGAGCCAGTTCTCTAGCCCAGGACAGTTCCCTTTTTCTGTTTCCTCATTAGCATGCCATTTTTTTTTACCTTAAAAAAACCATTTTCATCATATATATTCATTGCACATGGTGTTTTGTTACATAAATACATGTTCAAGTACACATTGCACATTGAGCACAGCCCTGCCACACTGTCCTCCTCCTCTTAGTCCCTGAGACAGTTTCACTTCCCCCTTTGTGTCATAAATACATACATATTTTATATCTATAGAAAATATGAAAATTACAAGCGAGGGAAAACATATGATATCTGTCTTTCTGCAATTGTCTTAATTTGCCTAATATGATTTTCTGCAGTTACATACATTTTTCCACAAATAAAATGTCGTGTGTGTGTGTGTGTGTGTGTGTGTGTGTGTGTGTGTGTTTGTATGTTTGCATATATGTGATCTTGTTTATCCAGTTCTCTGTTGTTGGAGACTTAGGGTGGCTCCACAATTTAGCTATTATGCACACTGCTACAGAAAACACTTAGGTGAAGTATGTTTGTTATGTATTGATTTGGAGTCCTTTGGGTAAGTGTCCAGGAGTTTTATAGCTGGCCCATATGGTAGATCTGTTTTCAGCCTTTTGAGGAACCTCTGTACTGATTTCTATTGTAGCTGGTCTCTTCAAGTATCATATTCCCACCAGCAGTATATAAGAGTTCCTTCTTGCCTATATTCTAATCAGCCTTTTTACTGTTTTGTCTTCTTTGTTTTTTACTGCTAATTTTTGAAGCTTTTTTTAAAATTTGAAAATGGATTTTTTTTTTGTACAGTATTTTCTGATTTTGGTTTTCTCTCCCCCAGCTCTGCCAAACCTCTCCCCCAGCCCTTCCCAGCTCCTCCCCACTTTCCAAGCCACCCAAATTCACACCCTTTCCTTTCTCTCTGTCATTAGAATACAGGCATCTAAAAATATAATAAAATTTAAAAAAAAAAGAAGAAAAAGAGCCAAAAAATGCACAAGAAATACACATAGATACTGAGACATGCGTATTTGCACACACAGAAAACCCATAAAAACAAAACTGTACTCACCACAATATAAAAACAAATTATCTGTAAGATTAAAAAAAATTGCCTGGAAAAGCACTGAAGACAACAAAACAAAACCAAACACCTCCGCTTAGTTCATTTTGTGCTGGCCATCTGCAGCTGGGCATGGGGTCTACCCTTAAGTGCATTCAGTGAGACTCTATTGGGAAAAAAATAAGTTTTCGTTTGCAAGAGGTTATCAACTGGAAATAGCTTCTGAGCTGGGCTGGGGGCTGTGCCTGCTTCTCCTCTCTGGGACCCCGGGGAGCTGGTCTAGCCTGTGCTGGCCCTGCACATGCTGCCCCTGCAGTCTCTGTGAGGTCCTGTGTGTCTAGAAGGTTTTGTTTCCTTGGTGTCTTCCATCCCCATTGGCTATGACAATCTCTCCACCTCCTCCTCTGCAGAGTTCCCTGAGCCCCGAGGAGAGGAATGTGATGGAGACACCCTGTTTAGGACTGCTTAAAGGTGTCTCACTCTCTGCACATTGTCCAGCTGCGCGTCTCTCTATATGTTCTCCTCTATGGCAGGAGGAGGCTTCTCTGATGATGGCTGAGCAAGGCACTGATCTATGGGTATAGCAGAATCTTGGTAGAAGTCATTTATCCCTATGTCCTTTTATCAGAATAGCAGTTTTTTGTTTTCTACATCATTCTGTCATCAGAGGCTGTGGAAGAAGATCATTCAGGGACTTAATGTTCTCCTGAGGGTTTCCCCTGTGTTTGTTCCAGATCAGGGCATTAGGTGGTTTCCCCTGAGCTCTGGGCCTTACATACCTGAGTAAACTTGGCCTCATCTGAGCTGGACTCAATACAGATCTCTTAAAGGGGAAAGGAATCCAATTTTGTAAAGATATTGAGATGTTAAAGGATTTATCGTCAACATTCCAGAGAATAAAATTGTAGGGAGTGAGTGAAGTCCTGATTAAATGAATGTTTATCATTGGACATGAGCCAGCCATGTCAAGAACCAAGACCTTAGCCCCATGGGTGGCAAATCCTTCTGCAGATGGGTCTGGCTCAGAATTGGCAAAACCTTTGTCTGGTCTGAGTGTGAATGTTGGCTGTGTGTGCAAAAACTAGCAACGGCCACTTTCCCTTCCTAGAGGACTACAGCCTGAGCCTGTGCACCCACAAAGACCTACTACCGAGACTAACTCCCACCCGACCCCTGCCTGTGCTGTTGATAATCAATGTGCAAAGGTTCCAGGTTGTACAGTAGTTGGTGCCACCCCATCAGAGGGCACAAAGCCCACCTGACCCAGCTTTTCTGTACACACGTCTGTGTGTCTGTCCTTTCTTCATTACCTCACCACCCCAGTCAGGCTTCCAGACTCAAACCAAAAGGGATTAGGTATGACATAATACCCTTCAGAAAAAAAAAGTGTAAAGTTTTTATGGAATATTACTTTATATTCACAATGCTAAAGAGTAGCTTGAACATGGTCCTGAATTAATCTTACATATTTCAATGTAATACCCCTTGGCTCTTCAATGTATTTCTGGTTTTGGTCTGATTCCATCAGGCAAATGTTGATGCTTTTCTTTTTCTTTTCTTTCTTTTTTTTTTCTTTCTTTTTTTTTTTTTTTTGTTTTCAGGCAGTCTTTTTACATTTTCCCTGTCGAAGAAGTGCCAGCAGGTAAGAATTTGCTAGTACAAAGTTTCTCTCCCCTACTCCCCATCAATCTACTGACAGCCTTTCCTGCATTTCTTCTCTTTCTTTCTTCCGTAAGCTCACGTTTCCCCCCTTTGAAGCCCCATACAAAATATGCTGTTGAGTTTAAGGATGAGGGTTATTTTGATTATAGGGTTTAATACTCATAAACGGGAATGAAGACATCGATGAGGCAATTCACCTCATTGGAAGCTCAAGGATACAGGGTAGGTCAGTAGGTGAATGGGCTCCGAGGACCTTGATCCTTACCTCCCTAGATACATCCCCATTCTGCCTCGATAGCCCTCTTGTGGTGGTCCTCTCCAGTCTGCTTCATTACCCCTCTACCCTAGCTGCCCTGCATGTGGCCCTGCAGAATGAGGCTCTAGTGCAGGGGTGCCATTCCTGGCTCATTGGCTCCTCTCCACGCTTTCTCTCCCTCTCCACAGCCCTAGTCTCCCTGACCTCCCTCAGCCTTGCTCAGCGCCTGCGCAGAGCAGGGGCTTGCCGGTCTCTCCTGTGGGTGCCTATCTTTCTTAGCATCTTCCATACTGGAACATTTCCTGTTTAGATACACTCTCCAGGGAGTGCGCACCTAGGGAGATGGAGGGAAGGTGATTACTTGACTGTCACTGAAGTGCAGACAAGCCCGAGGAGGAGGAAAGGGAGCCAAGGAAACGCTCTGCTGCTAGAGTGGACTTCCTGGGACCTCACCTCCCAGCTGGAGCGTTTGTTAGCAGTCTTCTTGGCCTCCTTCTGCAGTTAGTTACGCTGTCTTCTGTGGGGCTTGCTTCTTCACAGTCATTATTTGTCAGTGGCCAGGAGGACGAAAAAAGAAACAAAACAACAAAACAGATTTCTAAATCTCTCACATGTTTCCCCCACGTCTACCGAAGGCTTAACTGAAATGTGAATGGCAATCCACTCCTTTAGCAAGTCTTGAACACGGGGACCGCCTTTCATTCTAACTTTCAAACGATTCTGTGCACACTCTGTGCTTTTTAATTTTAAAAGCACCACTATTGTAACTAAATTGAGATCAAGACTTGCTCATCCTCAAAAGGATGAAGCGTTCTGAGACACCAGCGCCAAGTGCTCTGGTCTGGTGGCCCAAGCAGTTGTGTGCTGAGCCAAGGTTAAGTGAAGTTGGGGGAAATGGAAATGTTGACATTTCTTTAAACAATAAAAATTACAAGTGATTGCCAAAGTGCCATGAGCTGACATTTACAGAGATTGTTCACCACTTATATATATGAACTATCATAAGTAATTAGCTCATGGCAATTACCTCTCCCTTGTTATTTTGCTTTTAGAATATTTTTAAAGCTTAGGTTACTAAAATTTCAATAATCCTTGGGCCACGCTGTCATGGGTCTTTATCCAAATGATCGTGGTCTCTTGTAAACAGACCTGTGATCTGATTTCCATTGGGACAGGAGTTGTAAAAGGCCAGGGATTTTCAATGGATTTACACATATACTGTTTCAGTTAAGTTACCAAGGTCGACTTAACAGCCCTTTTCCTCGGAGTTTAGATGCATCTGCCACCCAGGGTCCCTCTATCATGTAGGAGGGCATGGGCGATGACATGAAAAGGAGCTGGAGATAGGGTGGGGGCCACAGCCCAGCCTTGGGGAACTTCCAGCATGGTCGGTCCTCTTCTACAGAGGAGCTGTCCATCAGCCAGCTCCGTGGCATCTGTGAGCCGACTCATCAAGACAGGTCCACGAGGAGGCAGGAGCTGCCTGTGTACGTTTCTTTTGCAAGGCTTTACCCATGGTGTGCCCCTCCCCTGTCCCAACACCGCAGGAGAGAGGCTGGCTTGCTTAGACCAGTTCAAGCCAAGTCATGACACTCCATTGCAGGTACAGCGCAGTTTCAGCATCCAGTTAGGATGATTAGTGAGAAATGTCTGAGTGCAAAAGGTACTGACCAGCTCACTGGTCACATATGCTTGGCAAACATTTTTTTTTTTTTTTTTTTTTTTTTTTTTTTTTTTTTTTTTTTTTTTTTTTTTTTCGCTTTCTGGATCACTTATACCAGCTGCTCACTCACAGAGATCCACCTGCTCTGCTCCGAGCTATAGGCGTGCGCCACCCCCCCAACATTTTTTTTCTAACTATTATTTCAGTCTTAGATATCATTTCTCTAACAGAGCAGAAAGTGGAAGATTCAAAGTATGAACTAGAGCTAATATTCCATCTTGCATATGTGTCAGACCTGGGGATGGACACAGGTTTAATTCCAAAGAGCTTGGCTATTGTAAAATTTGGAATCTGAAAGTCAACAATAGTTCTCTGGAAATGCAAAGTGCTGCGCATGCTTAATTGCCATATTTTGTGGAACCTCTAAATGGTATCCTTAGTATGTAGTCAAGACACAGTCAAGACCACAGCAAGAAGTGCTGTGGGCGAATCTGCCTGTAAGTTTGCCCCACCGTTTTGCATCTATGTGAGGATTCTCCAAGTGGAGGGGAAGCAGGGGGAATTTCTCCAGCCTCCCCACCTCTCCTGTTTGCATCTCTGAGCACAAAATCTTCGTTCTTTCTAATCTTGGTTGGCAAGCAGAGCTTTGAACTCCTCGTGAGTGTGAAAAGCGGGAGAACGGTGAAGAATTCCTCAACCCCATGGTCAAAGTTGACAGTGTGTTTTGAAACTCTGCATGAAATTCAATCCAATCCTTCTCTTCTCAGATTACAGGATCCTTGGGGTGAAATATTGCATTTTAAAGCAAAGGTACAAAGCTAATCTATCATAGCTTACCTCCAGGTGAGATTTATTCCACACTGCCTGCAGAAAACACAGTGCCTGCTCTGCATGTGTAGACCATATTCCTCTTATTATCCAGTTGAGAAATCCCCGGCATATGCAACGCCTGAGAAATGAGCGGGCAGGCCCACAGAATGTGACACTTATGCTAATCTGCGCCCTGCTGTGGAAAAACACACACAAGGATTCCATTACCACATTCATTAGGCTGCAGCGCACTTTAGGCTGAATAGGGATTATGAACTAGAATAGGATGGAAACAGTTGATTGAGCCCACTTAGCCAAAAACCCTCTGACACTGGCCAAATATGCTGGCGTGGGATCATCGGCTCAGACTTTAAAGAGGACGTTAGTCGTTGAAAGTTTGTCCTTCCCTGTGGCTGTCATATTCATCAGCCCGTGACACATGTCATTGGTTTAGACAGTGAACACTGGAAACAGCAGTGTAGCTAAGGACTGGGTCTGGGGTCGTTGTTTGAAACGTGACCCCACTCACCCCTTACACCTGTTGGATAGTGCCTGGCATTCCCTATCCACACTCCTTTTCTGATTACAGTCAGAAAATGAATTGTGTGGTGATAACACTGTATAGCTAGGAGAGAAATTAGAATCAGATGCAAAAGCCAGTTCAGCACTCAGCTTCCTCAGTCTCTCCTTGCCTTGGTCTTGGGGTCCCTCTCCTCTTGCCTTGGTCTTGGGGTTGCTCTCCTCTTGCCTTGGTCTTGGGGTGACTTGACACAGTTGTCACCCATCAGCTCCATCTTCCTACAGTGGCAGAAAGGTTTGTCACTCTGAGCTAAAAATATTTTAAGAATTGTCAGAAATAATAAAGAAAGAAATACAAGTGACTGCTTGGGAGATGTTATGGAGTCTGGCTGTGGAAGCAGAGGGAAGAGATTTAAATCCACCCATGTATATCATTAAGAAGATAATAATAAAAACCGTCTGTGGAAATATGTTTCCAGCCTTAGGTTCTGGGAAACTTTTTGTCTGGGTGTTTCTTTTCCAGTTTAGGAGTCTAACACAGTCTTCTTAAGAGAGTCTATACCCAGAGTCTTGATTTATGTCACTGATGAGTTCCTGAAAAGCTGCAGAGAAATCAAATTTTGGTTTTGTGAACTAAATTGCATACATGCTCCCAGGCTCTTCTTTTGGCCAAGGTAAGCCTGCAAGGAATCTTCCTGGGTATGTGGAAAGTGACGGGTATAAATTTATGCCTGAAATGCAGATCACCCCTTGTTCATCACTGTTCTCATATCTTCTAAGTTTACCTTACAAGGCTTCCCAGAAGTGCAGTCAATGAAATAATGAAACAGGAAGTGGAGGAGCCCCTGGAGCACACACTGAGCTGAAATGACTGTGGCTTTTTACTTTTCCCCTCTTGAGAAAGTGGGACTGTCAGAAAACAGTGAGCCTCATTTTTCTATGCACACTTAAGTGATGGTATGGAAAGGCAACACTAAAACAGTTGGGTTTTCTTTTCTTCCTTCCTTCCCTCCTTCCCCACCACTCCCGATATCCCCTTTTCTCTTTTTCTTCCTTTCTTCCTTTCTTTCTTTCTTCCTTCCTTCCTTCCTTCCTTTCTTTCTTTCTCTTCTTTGTTTTGTTTTGAGACAGAGTTTTTCTGTGTAGCCCTGGCCATCTTGAAACTGTGCAGGCAGGCTGTCCTTGAACTCAGAGATCCACCTGCCTCTGCCTCTGCCTCCTAAATGCTAGGATTAAAGGCCTCCACCACCATCTGGCTTCTCCCTTCCTTTCTCCTCTTGTCCACCCATCTCCAGCCATGCTTTCTATTTTTGATAGAATCTCATGGATTCCGGGCTGGCCTCGAGCTTGCTATGTAGCTGAGAATGACTTTGAACTTCTGATCTTATTTCTTATCTCAGCCTTCCAAGCACTGGGATTATAGGTGTGGTCACCTTGTCTCATTTACCTTTTGAGTTTTCTATACATAAATCCCAAGGGTGGCTTGGGATACCCATAAACAGATGGGAAGGACACAGAGCCAGCATCCCACCATCCTGTGCTGCTCTGAAAAAGGTAGAATCTACATGCTGCAGAATGGCCACTGAGAAACTGATTGCCTTTGGCTGCCACTGCTCCTGCTCTACCCAGCTCTGAAGTCTGTCCTGCCCTTGGCCCTGAAAGTGACTCTAAAACAGAACCAGACATGTGGCCAGTGGATTAAAAGAGCTGCTGGGCGGCTTTGGGGTGTTCCCCTCAACAGGCTGTGCCTACCCCGCCTTGCTTTTCTGGAGCATCCACTTAATTGAGTCTATTGCCCTGTGTCCTCCAGGTCACTGGGACACCGGGAAGCATCAAACAGGTTGGAGGAGGCTCTGTGTTCTTCCAGGGGAACATAGCCCTTTGCACCCAGATTGTAATACAATCTTTCCTCTCTAGGGCTGCGAATGCTACAGCGAAAACTGTTTGAAAACCTCTTTTATCATTCATCGTCTCCAGACTGAAATTGTTTTTGACAACCTCTGCAGAAAACAAGCAGTGTTCTGGCTACTGGCGAGTCGGGAAAAGGGAGGAAACACATGTTCACTGTCAGCCGGAGCCCCGGAGAAGGCCCTGACAACCTTTTAACCCCCTTTCCCAGAGAAAGGACCCAAATGTTTTTTGGAACAAAGTCACCATGTTGTCTTTAAGCATCTTTCTCATTTAATGTGTTTTGTTTTCCCCAGGACAGCAGCCTTAAAATAACAATCCTCAGCCCTCCGTTTTTATTGTGGGTAGTAGCAGATCTGTGTTGCGTCCTACCAGGGAGGACAAGAAGAAGGCGACTGCTCGTGGCCGTCGTTTATGAACTAAACTGTCTTTTCATTTCTTTTTTTAACCGTCTGACCACAGTTTAAATACCAACACACAGAGGAGTTCACTCACCTTATATAGTGATTTCTCAAAACCAGCCAAGAAGCTGCAGGAGTGAAATTTTCTGAACAGTGGGAAGGCTGCCTAGCCGACATCCTTAGCATGCTGGGCACTGAGGCAGCTGTGGAAATGGTTGTGAACTTCAAGGTCTGGAGCCAGAAATGCCCGGGTATCGCTTAAGGCACATGTTACCAAGCAGAACTATGTCTATAGTTCCTAGTTCTATAATAGAACTATTTCTATAGCAACCGGGCTGGGAGATGGGGGAGGGGTGTCTATACTAACAGAAACTGTTAGTGTGTGTGTGTGTGTTGCTTTAACAAAAAAAAGGATTGTTTTAAAACACCAATAATGTGATCACAATGCTAAAAACCCAGCTCTCTGCTCCTTAGTGTGCAGCCTTGGTGCTCTTTCTCCGTCCTGCAGGCTCCAGTGGTTTGGATGACTGGGAGAAAATGAATCCCTGTGTCTCTCCCATTTTCAAGACGCCATTTATGCTTTCATACCCAAAGGGCAGGCTAATGTAAAGGGGGGATGCTGGCTCAGAGAGGAAGTCCTGCGGGGACTTCCCCTGGCACTGGAGAGGTACGAAGGGAAGACCAGAGAGAAACTGCTCGCCTATACAAGCTGAGGTCTGGGTCCTTGTCCCCTTCTTATTCTACCATTGACTGCTACCTTTCTCTCTCCCCCCCCCACTTGTTTGAGGTCTCTCTCTAATTACTTTTCAAATTGATTCTAAATTAATTAGGTTTTATTGAAGCAAAACTCGCCTAACATGAACTATTTTGTGTGGTGCTAGGAATCAAACCCAGGACCTCATGCATGCTAAGCACACCACCACTGAGCTAGCTGAGGCCCGGTGACCACTCTGTCTTTGCTCTGTTGGTTGGTTTTGGTTGGTACTGTTCTGATCCTCCTGCATCAGCCTGCTGAGCACTGGAATTATAGGTATGCACTCCCATCAACTGCTGGAATTACTAATTTTAAAGTGAATGATTAAAACACAAATAACATAGTCTCAGTATTGTGCAACCACAATGCGTATCTTATTCCAAAACATTTTCATGACTCTAGAGGAAAACTTCACAGCCAGGAGCCGTTAATCACACTTCTCCTTCTCCACAGCCCATGTGAAGATCAACCCACTCTCTGCTCCTAAGGAGTCGCCCGCTTTGTCATGACTTGGATGGGTAGTAGAAGCAGAGTCATACCCCACTGCATCTGAGACTGCCTCTGTAGCATTAAGCAGTGCTTCTCTCCTTCAGTGGCTCGCCCAATTCCATGGCATGCAAGTGCCATCGTTGGTCCATCCATTCACCCATCAATGGACGCTCTTCCCGGGGACATCTGTGAACATGTTTGTTTGAGCACCTATTACCAGTTCCACGAGCAGAATTGCCGAGCAGAACCATCATGTGATGGTTCTCTGTTACACTTTTTGAAGAGCAGCCAAACTTTCCCACAGTTTGTTACTGAACCATTTTATATTCCCAATATCAATGCATAGACGTTCCCATTTCTCTATAGCCTCGGTAGCATTTGTTACTTTTCATGGAAAAAAAAATCATTCTAGTCATGTGAAATTGCATCTCACTGAGTTTTGATTTTCATTTCCCAAATGCCTAATGAGCTTCTCCCGAGCTGATTGTACAGTGTGGATGATTTGGGGGGAAATA
This sequence comes from Peromyscus leucopus, assembly GCF_004664715.2. Lineage (NCBI taxonomy): Eukaryota > Metazoa > Chordata > Mammalia > Rodentia > Cricetidae > Peromyscus > Peromyscus leucopus. The sequence goes on along the minus strand of NC_051071.1, from coordinate 15,986,952 downwards.
CCTTTTCAAGTCCTGTTATTGATCTGATTCTTTGCTGTTTTGTAGTTGAGTTGTAAGGGTTCCCATGTATCCTGAAGCCTGGACGCTTACCATACATGTGATTTTAAATTAGTTCCTTCCATGCTGCAGTTTGTATTTCTACCTTTCTGATAATGTCCTGTGATGGCCAAAACATTTTAGTTCTGACCCAGTCTGTTCTATGTGGATATTTTTGCTCCCACTTTTAGGATATAGCTGAGAATAAATTGCCAATTCCAAATTCATGAAGATTACTCATGTGTTTTTTCCCAAGAGGTTTTTTTTTTTTTTTTTTTTTTTTTTTTTTTTTTTTTTTTCGAGACAGGGTTTCCCTGTGTAGCTTTGCGCCTTTCCTGGAACTCACTATGTAGACCAGGCTGGCCTCGAACTCACAGAGATCCATCTGCCTCTGCCTCCCGAGTGCTGGGATTAAAGGCGTGCGCCACCACCGCCATAAGTTTAGGTCTTACATTTATCTACGATCCTCTTGGAATTAAAATTTTTTTCCAGGGCTGAAGAGATAGCTCAGCAGTTAAGAGCACTGACTGCTCTTCCAGAGGACCCGGGTTCAATTCCCAGAACCCACATGGCAGCTCACAACTGTCTGCAACTCCTGTTCCAGGGATCTGACACCTTCACACCAATGCACATAAAATAAAATTAAATAAATTATTAAAAATTATTTTTCTTCCCATGCTCTAAGGTAGACTCCAACTTCTTTCTGTTGAATGTGGTGATGTCACTGCCTCAGCAACCTTCGATGGACATTCCATCATTTCCCTTAGCGAATGGCAACCTTGTTGAGCATCAGTTGGCCATACATACATAGACTCTGTGTGTCTAGCCCATGTGTCTGTCGCATTACCAGACTTATTAAAACCACAGTAACGTCTGTATTGTTTTAAATCAGGAAGGGCGAGTCTTTCAACTTCCCACCAGCTTTCTTGATGAGCTTCTGTGATTCAGACCCAGATTCCCACTAGCTCTATTTCCCAGCATGATGCCCCCACCCTCTGTTCATGCGCTTTTTCTGGGAGTTGAACCAGGGTCTTTATGCATGGTTTCTAGGCTCTCTACTGCTCAGATATGTCCTCAGACCTCTCTTTACTTTTTATCTTGAGATAAGGCCTCATTAAAATTCCCAGATGAATCTTGAACTCACTTTTGTAGCCTAGGCTAGCTTTGAACTTGTACCCCTCCTGGCCCAGCCTCTTGTCATAATTATCCTGATCCCATGGATGGACAACAAAGGCACAGACATTCTGAGAGGTGCCCAGGAAAGAAGGGTTAATATTCCCCAGAACCCTTTTCTTTAACGTAAGTAACATGTGCTCACTGTAGAAAATATGGAAAAGGAGGAACAATTACAAAAGCAGAAATAGGAATCAACAGTAATTTCACTTTTCATGAATAGACCAATAGTCTCTTTTGACCAAAGTTGCTTGCTTTCAGCTCCAAAATGTCTAGGCAGTAGCAGGCTGCTGTGTGTCTTGGCGTCGCTGCCCTGTCTATGAGTTCGTATTGGTCCTGTTCTTCTCAGTCCTGTTATTTTCTGTTCCCTTTTCTTCTTCTGTCTGCACGTCCTCCCCTCATTCTCGGGCATCCTTCTCTTTCTGTTACCCTTTAAAGTGGAAGCAGAAAGAAATGCAAAGAGGGCTCCCAGTGGGTGGCAGGACAGACATTTGGCTTCTCCCAGACTCCATGTTCTTCAGATCCCCTCCCACCCTAGTGAGAGCTCTCCCCCACCCTCCTCCCTAGCTGGCCTATTGAGGAACGACATGGAGCCTGTACAAGATGAACTGACAGTTCTGTGCATGCGTGTTTACGAGCAACAGGCGGTGGGAGTAAACACGGCCAAACCATCTTTCATCCATAACACATATTATTGATTTTTCTCTAATTAAAACAGTCACAACAGACATTGTTGTCATACCCATGTTTCTCCTCTTTTATAGTTTAAATAGAAACCAGCTTGCCTGGGGAGCACCCAGCCATGCAGCTCCTTTTATCCCCCACCCCCTTCTCCCTTCCTCTTAGTAGAGGGGCTTCTCTTCACAAGGGATCTTTGGGGTCTTTAGCACATTGGGGATGTGAAGATCTCCACTCTTGTCAGTGTCTATTACGTCTTCACTCTGTCCGTTTTCTCGGGAAAGCAAAGGGTGAGTTGTGTACCCAGGCACCCGACCCCCTCCCAATCACACAGCAGAGAGCTGGGGGCATCTGTTTCTGTGATTCCTCCTTTGTTGGCTGTCATTCTTGTTAACAGCTGGCCTTATGGTTTGGGATATTTCTTCATCAGGGAGACCACAGGCTTTTCTTGCCATGCTCCTGTCCTCCGGTGGCCCACAGAGTTCCAGGGCAGTGGGAGAGGGCTGGAAGTTTTGGAAACAGCTCCACTCTTAGAACAGCAGGGTTGCAGTTAGCTCCTGGCTTCCCTGGAAAACAAATGCCTGTGAGTGAAGGAAACATCTGACCTTGATCCTCATGTGAGGCTGGAAGCAGAGGGCACTGGGTGTTCTGAGACTGGATCCCAATGACAAACGTGTCAAAAGGAATCTTGTTTCCCTCCTGATGCCCAAGTAAATGAGATTACGGCTTCGTGTGTGTGTGTGTGTGTGTGTGTGTGTGTGTGTGTGTGTGTGTCTCAGGGGGGGGGTGGTGTTGGAAGCACAGAGAACACAGCAGGCCCAGGGCCCAGGCTCCCTGCCACTGCCTAGCTTTGCAGCCTTAGATGAACACTGGCTTTCTGGGTTTTCTCCGTAACAAGAAAAGATGGTACACACAAGCAGTTCAGGAGTTGTGTGAAGTCCCTTGCAAATGGTGGAAAGTAAGTGAGGAGGTCAGAAACCTTGGGTTCAATCATCCTATAATTTGCAAACAGTGTGTGTCATTTCTAGGTTTTGAGCATACATTAGCAACAGGAAACAAAGATCTGAAAGTTTAAGAAGTTTAGATCTTATCAGGAAGTCAAACAACAGCCATATACATACATACACACACATGCATATGTACAATGTACATACATTATGTGAGTTGTATCTGTGTGTGTCATATGTCTGTGTTTGTGTACTTACATCCATCAGGAAGGAATTAAGTAATATGAAGATAGATAGATGGTTAAGTTAGATAGTCCTAAGGAGTAAGCATTTGGAGCCATCTTTGAGACATGTAGAGATCAGAACAAATGACAGCATCACCTATTTCCACACTTGTCATACAACAGACATTTGTAAATCAAAGACAACATTGAGAACAGATGTGTAACATGTCTAGATCTCAGACAGGATGGTGTATGTGTGACTAGAAAGGAGAAACAGAGCTGGCTAGATCCACACAATCTCTTGACTTCTGCCATGTAGCCAGCTGTGATTTTCTGGGATGGTCCCCCATCTGTTATAAAGAGGAGCTTCTTTGATGAGGAGTGGTGGTATCCTTACCTGTGGGTGTAAAGATCAGATTAAAAGTGTAGTTAGAAATTACACTGGTCTAGCAAAGTGGCTGTAGTAGAGTCTCCCCTAAGACCCATGACCTCACTAGCTCTGGGAACTTGGCTGGATTTCTAGTACCAGGCATGACTGTCCTTCTGTTGCGTGGGACTCAAGCCCATTTGAACAGCTGTTGGTTGCCACCAACACAGAAGTGCCACCATTGCATCCTTGTAGATATCTTACCTTGCTGGTCATTGTTGTGGCTCATCGCTATAAAGCTAGGTAGGGCTGTCAAGGCTTCCCTTCCTTGGAAGCCTGCATAGCATTTTCTGGTACTATGGAAGCTAGACTCTTTCAAGTTAGAGGCAACCTGACTAATCAGGAGTCCCATGTCTGATTGTGCTGTGTTTTCAGCAAGAGGGACTCATCTTCAATTCTTGGGAGGCAACTAAGAGCTACATCCATCGTCTATATTGTTTTGTGAGTCATTTGAACTAATCTGACCAACTATTCAAAAGGACATTTCTTGTAACTTGCTTTTCTTGGTCTGTGCTTCTTGCGAGGAGCATTGTCATCCCAAGTGACATAACTTTGTACACACACAACACACACACACACAAATACATATATAACTTTGTACATCCACATGTATATTATGCATACTATTTTCAGTAAATATAAAATGGTATGATTCCTCGAGGCTTTATCAAACAGCCTTGGTGAGTTTGTCCCACCCCCCCTTCTCCTTCTGTATTGACTTCCCTCCCCCTCCTCAGGGAGAACCCCTCCCCATTTTTCTGTTTTCCTTTCATATCACCTGTATCTTGCTATTCCTCTCTCAAGTCACCCCACCCCAGGATCCTTTTATATTTTCCTGTTTCTGCAGTTACTCCATGATATATACTCATGTCTGAAGACTGGAGCTAGGAACTGCAGGTGAGAGAGAATATGACGTTTGTCTTTCTGGGTCTGGGTTACCTCACTCAATATTATATTTTCTAGGTCTCTTCATTTACCTGCAAATTTAATGATTTCATTTTCTTTATAGCTGAATGGTATATATGCATATATATGCATAACACACACACACACATATATATATATATATATATATATATATATATATAATATATATATATATATACCACATGTCAGGTCCTACAACTGTGGCTCAAAGAACTTCATGGAAGAGAGAGTGGAATGAGTATAAGAGCTAAAATACCAGGAAGACTGTTTTGTGATGGACTCTTTTTAGAAATGGCTAAGAAACAAGACCTGAACAGTGACAAAGCTAATAGACGTGCTAATACTGAAGGAGGAAAATCTCATGGATCCCACCCCTAGACATAACCACAAGCAATCCACCAAGAAAGGAAGACTTAGCCTCTCAGGCCTGCGCCCCCTGGTTGGTTCTCCTAAACAAATGGGTCAGCCCTGAAAACATGTACACACAAACAACAAAGTGGACTTATAAGGTTGTATTTATATATTTGTCTGCATGCACACTCATGTTGTGTGTGTGTGTGTGTGTGTGTGTGTGTGTGTGTGTAACAATTATAATCAAAGTAAAAGAGACTATCAATTGGGGACATGAGAGGGGCTGGAAAGAGGAAAAGGAAGAGGAAAAGTGAAGTTATTATATTTTAATTAAAATGTATAAAAAAACTTTAAAAATAAAAGGAGAAAGAAGGAAATTGGTCCATCCACTTGAGCAATGGTTCTCAACTTGTGGGTCACAACCCCTTTGGGGGGTCAAATGATCACTTTACAGGATTGCATATAGATGTCCTGCATATCAGATATTTACATTATGATTCTTAACAGCAGAAAAAGTACAGTTATGAAATAACAATATAATTTTATGGTTGGGGGTCACCACAACATGAGGAGCTGTATTAAAGGGTCTCAGTATTAGGAAGAGGAAGGGGAGAAATAGTTGTTCCAGGGTGATGGACAAGAACCTCATGTGTCGGCAACTACATGACACTTCTTTTTGTAAATTTCCTTTTTCAGGAATTGCCTTCTAAGGAGACTCCATACTTGGAATAAAAAGCAGTTGCTCATATTCTGTGACTATCATAAAGAGGTTCGGGCAAAAAGCATGTTCTATCATCAAGAGGTTAAGTATGCTGAAGCTTGGAAATGTCTTCAGTTAATTTCTCCTAATCTTTAGTTTTCCAAAGATGATCCCAAATAGCATTAACCCTGGAGAAAAGAAGTCAAGATCACAGTTGCTTGACCATGTCAGGGCGGCACAAATCCAGAGTTCGCAGTACTCAGGGATAGGCTCACACACCAGTCACACAAACAGTGAGAATCCAAGAGCTTTCCCAGGTGAGTGGGCTGCTAGCTCAACCCACAGGAACCAGGAGCTGCTCTAGAACTAACTGTTAATTTATAACTCTTCTACAGATCTCATCAGAGCGATTTTCTCCTCTTTGTGAATACCAAGCATGGCCCTTCTGTTTGCCGAGTTGTGGAAGTCCTGTTGAGACAAGCTGGGCTTGGAAGGCTCTCAATTTTCTTTCTTACCAAGAAAAAGAGGTCTAGAGAAAGAAATACAGATCTGATATAAAAGATTGTGAGGACGGCTGTGTTCAAATCAAAAAGCAAACACTTAGGTGTAGACCATACTTTGTGGTTTGGAAAGCATTTTCTCATGCAAGTTCTGCTCAGTTCTCAGAAGAGTTGGAGGATGTTTCTAAGGATGTAAGTAACACATAATACTATAAGAGACCTTTATCAGAAACACAAGAGACCAATCAGAGAGCAAAGCCAAGAAGTCCAAGATATCTATGTTCAGAAAAGGCAAATGTGTTATTTATGTAAGCCTTCTCCACTCCATTAAGAGCAGCCATTGCCCTACAAATATCTCTCTGTGTTTTAACTTTGTGGCTGTCATCCATTAGTCCTAACTCAGGTGGGTGTCACATGTAGCAATAATACTAGCTGCACATTGTCTACCATGTGCCAAGTGTTGTTATACATTTTACCTCTAATACATGTGCTGCCCTCCTAAGATAAACAGAATCTTCCAGTTTTCAGAAAGAAGGGATGGATGACCACAGGGAACGACACCAATGATCAGCGACTAAGGTAAGATGAACTTGATTGCTGTTTTGTTCTATAAAAGAGCCACCATGACACTCTACCAAGGTCAGGAAACTAAAGCACAGCGGGGCACTGTTTATCAATTATTAAATGTGCAGAAGCTTTTGAAGACAGCAGACCAGAGTTGGGAACAGCAGAGTGAAACGTTTGTGCTTCACCTTGTCAGTGAGACTGAAAACTGACTGTCTTGTAGCAAAACGAATTGCCTTGCAACCATTATTATGTCCTGCAGTTTCCGTGGGTCACGAAGTTGGGCACAGGACAGCCAGAAGAGCTTGCCTTTTGTACATTGGTAGAGTCTGGAATCATCTATAGATACTTTGGTTCACAAGCCCGTTGCTTAGGTATCGCCATGGGCTTCTCCACCAGCCTGCTCTGCAGGACTCGCTGCCTTAGAGTGTTTCCTCCAAATGCTTCAGTGAAGGTACGACGTGCTCACTTCAGGTCCACATCTCTGCGAAGCTTTCTGAAGAGCCACCGTGCCGCAGTGACGTCTGAGGTGAAAGCGGACGTGTTGTCCTCAGGCAGAAGCTGCCCACACACCTCCACTCCAACCAGCAGCTCCAGAGGAGCCATTCTGACCTGCCTGTCACCAGAGTTCCCTTTTTCCCTTTCAGCTTTTTATGCAGGCCTTTTGACACATGCACTCTTTGGTGTCTAGCTTCTCAGCTTTAAAATTCTCCCTCTTCCTGTGACTCAGAGTGGAAGCTTATTCTTTTCCATTGCTGTGGAGTCCTACACTAAATACAGTACAACTATAACTTATCAGTCCACTCTTCTCTTTGCTTATTATTTTTAGGTTTTGTTTTGTTCACTCTAGGCTGCTTGCTCCGATCTTCAGTTGCTTAACAATCCTTTCAGCAGTGTGCAGAGCTACCAAAATAAACACCTGAACTTCTCACTGAACTTCTTTCCGAGTGACTTTAGATAATTGAAAATTCAATTGACTGTGATCTTGGTCCCTCTCTCCCTCCCTTTCTCTCCCTCTCCTTTTATCTCTGGATTGAATCCAGACTCTTTCGCAGGTTGACAAGTACTCCACCACTGGTTATGTCTTCAACCTAAGCATTTCTTTTATAATCATGGTTTGGCATCTGCTACTGTTACCAGCCAGATGTGTTCAGTCCTATAAAGGTCTTGATGTCAGAGAAACATGCTTTAATAACTAGACAATATTACACAGGGGGTCTGGATATTTACTAAATTCTCCACAGAGAGTTTTTTCTAATGATTATGTACTTGACCTCATGTTGGTATATATGTATGGGAAATAGGCAGGCTCTCTATCCTTATAGTAATAAAGCCTTGAGAGTAAGCACAGGCAAGATCTTTCAGTGTCTAATGAAAGGTCTAAATGAAAATGTCTAGATGGCTTTGGTTATGTTAGGCCCCAGTTTCCTCACATCTTAGGAGGAATGAATATGACTTCCAGCCTGAAGTCTTTCAGCCATCCATTCTGGACAAGAATGCTAAGAGGGGGAGACTGAGCTACTAGCAGCTGGCCTGGGGCAATCTCAATCTTCCATGTCTTCTTCCTTCTAAGATGGGGTGGTCCAGTTCCCAGGACTCTCAGGCCAACCATCTTGCTGAGATCAGAATCTGCCCTGAATTCCAGCTCCCTTGGCTGAGAGATGGCTATCTGAACTTTGGTCTTCATTACTGTGCTCAGTGTATGGCTGTGACCGTTCTAGCTCTTACAAGCTCTTCCTCTAAGAGCTGCTCCATGTTTCTGGTAACTCCAGCTGCTGGCTGGGGTCTTATTCCAAAACAGATGGACCACCCAGAACCATGACAGTGTCGGCTTTCTGACTCCAGGCATCTCCACTGTCTGGATGCCACTGCTGTTCCACGTCCTCTAGCTCCAAAATGCCATTAAATGTTCGCAAGTGCTGATGACGGACTCTGCTCCTATATTTCTTTATGCTGGTGGCCACTGCTCCCATGGGACTGCTGATTCAGATTGGGTAATAATTCCAACACAGCTCTGTCTTTTTCTATTGCTGCTCGGTCCCCAACAAGCGGTTGCTAAGTCCCACCATGCCTCTCATCAAAGCCCTCCAGAAATGTGACAACCATTTGTTCCTGGTTATTAATCCTGGTTTTATTGTCCTGTGATCTCATAGACCAGTGTCTGACACTTTGTCTATTCACCTCTTCCTATTTTCCCACAGCAACAGGATCTTCCAGGACAGTTCTTAAGTCTTGTTGTGAACTTTTGCCTTTGTTGACTCTTTCGAGGTCCAACAGAGTGAAGTCAGCTCATGTGGAAAGCCTGGGTTTCTTCACTCGACTAGTATCTGGCCTTGTGAACTTGGGTGGACAGTGCCTTTTGTTATGACTCCATTTCCTAATTAGAACGACGAAGGGGTCAACTATAAGGTTTATGGCTCCTTTGTGTTCACAAGTTTGTTGACAACTTTTTCAAGCAGATTTTTCTATCTCAAATGTCCACCAGAAAATACTATCAGTGGGCTAATGCTCTCTCCAGGTTTAAATGAAATAGATCCCCAAGAAAGACTTATTCCTCCTTTAATTTTGACATTCACGTCTCTTTTATTTGTTTTTCCCTTTGTTTGCTAAGATAGCATCTTCAGACCAGGATGGCCTTGAACCTGCATATTCCTGCCTCTGCCTGGGATTATAGGCATGTATACATCTTGAACATTAACAATTTACTGTTCAACAGTTACCTGGCTTACGGTGGCAAATAGATGTGGTCTGTGGGCTGGCTTCGTTATGTCTTAAACATTAACAAGTATTCGAGAGACTTCACATTTGTCTGCTCCTTCTGTGATTTCTATCCTACCAAGTCTTCATAAAGACCCTCTATGTAAGGAAGGATAAGACTGCGCTCCCCTCATCCCCCCACCTCTCCACTGATTCTCTCTCTTCTGCCTCTTTCTTAGCTACTTTTCTGTTGCTGTGATAAAACACCATGGCCGAGGTAACTTATAGAAGGAAGGGGTTGGTTATCTTGGGCTCTGGTTCCAGAAGGATAAGAGTTCATTACTATCACAGAGGGGTAGAACAGCAACAAGCAGGTGTAATGAGAGCTAACACCTCCAACTGAAAGCAGCAAGGAGACAGAGAGAGACAGAGACAGAGAGAAAGACAGACAGAGGGAAAGACAGAGAGAAACAGAGAGACAGACAGAAACAGAAGGAGAGAGACAGAGACACACACAGAGACAGAGGGAGAGAACATGCATACATACATACAGACAGACAGACACAGAGGTCTGAGAGTGGCCCATGGCTTTTGAAACCTGAAAGCCTGCCCCCAGAGACAGCAAGGCCTCACTTCTAACCTACCCAAAGAGTGCAAGTATCCAGACGCCTGAGATTCCAGGGATCGTTTCATTCAAACCACCACATCTCCCTCCCCTTCCTCTTTTATTTCTGCTGCTTCTAAAAGAAATAGCTATTTGATGCAGAAAAGGCATTTATATGTTCAGATAGGCTCTGGAAAGACATTTTAAAGTGCATTAGTTAGCTTTTCATTGCTTTCCCAAAACACCTGACAACTTAGTTGGAGGAAAAAAAATTGCTTTTGGCCCCTGACTCCAGAGTTCAGTCCACAGTCTCTTGGTACCGTGTGCTTGGGTAAAAGACTATCCTGGCAGTAGAGCATGGAGTGAGGAACATCTCCACTTTGTTTACTGGAGAAAGCATTGAGAAACAGGAATAAGCCAGGGACTAGATAAGCAAGAATACCAGTGACCTTTTACTAACTAGAACCGTGTCCTGATGTTTCTAGAACTTTCCAAAACAGTGTCACCAGCTAGGGCCCTACAGCCCGATGTACGAGCCACTGGAGGGAAATTTTACACCCCAACCATGGCAGAAGATCATCGGATATGCAGAAAGTACTTAATGTCTCAGATCATCGGAGAGATTCAAGTGGAAACCCCAATGAGATATCATTTCCTGTTTGTTGGGATGGTTTTTATTAAGAGATGGAAGACAGCATTGGTGAGGATGTAGAGGAAAAAGGATGTAAACTAGCATAGACACAGTGGAAACCAATATAGAGGCTTTCAAAAAACTACCACCAGGATTACCATATAATGCACCAATCCTGCTTCTGCCTACACATGCAAAGGAATCCAAATTGGTATGTCAAAGCAGCGTCTTATATCAGGAATCCTACTTCCTTCTGGGGAAACAAGACAGTGTATTGATGAATAAACTGATAAACAAAATAAGATGTATAAACATAAAAGAATACTATAGTGCCTTTTAAAAAAGGAAATTCTGCCATTGCCAACCACATTAATAAAAGGGGAGGGTATAAACTCAAGGAAATTAGCCAGCCACAGAAAAAGGAGTACTGTGTAATCACACTTGTATTAACTCTAAGGAAGTTAATTTTCTAGAAATACGGTAAACCAGTTGTTTCCAGGGGTGGTGTGTAAAGGGAAAAAGAGGGATAGGAGGAGAAGAAAGATGTTGATCAAAAGATACTACGTTTCAGTTAGCCCAGAGTAATTGTTTCAGTAAGCCACTGGGCTGCATGGTAGCCACAGTTAGTAGCAATGGGGATTATTGATTTCAAAATTGCTGAATAGATTTAACCTTTGTACCATAAGCTATGTATGATTAAACTGGAGGGATGATGATCTGCAAACTCTCTTAGCAACTTTATAATTGTCCCACATACATATCCATGATTGTTTGTCAATTAAAAATAAGTCAAAAGTAAAATTGTGAATACAGTAAGAGATTTCTTTTCCAGAACAACATGGGAATTAGTGGTGGATCTAATCCTGGGCTAAAATCCCCTATCTTCTGATGACTGGGTAAATAGGCTTGGGCTTATCTCTGCTCCTCCCGCACATGGAACATTTTTGCAGCTACTGTATTTAATGCCTTCATATTGCCATATCTCTGTCTGCTTACATGAGTCGGGATGGTGTCACTACTGAGGGAGTGGTGAACTAAATTTTTCCCCTCCCCCAGGTGAAACAGCTCCCATAGCCCAGCTTGAGTGATTTTGCAGAGTATTGCTCTCTGTCAGCGTGTGGTTCCTTGGTCGTCTGCACGGGTATTTCTTAACCACTTCAGCTATGTGTAAGCCCAAACATAGCAAGGGGAGAAGAGGACAAGGCACTTTAGCAGAGACAGTGGTGCGATTTTACCCGATGGCCATGAGGTACCAAGGTTGCACAACTTAGAGTTTTCCCAAGAGCTGAAAGGACTGTGTGTGTTCTCCACTCTTCCATATCAGGAAGGAGGGATTAAGTGAATGTTTTCAGTTTCACAGGAAAAGGTAATAAAAATACAAGTGTATTTTGGGTCAAGTTCAATTTCTGCTGGCCTCTTCCAAATCTCTATGAAGAAAACAAATTGGGGCACAACAGAATCTTCAACACTCAAGCAGATAAGATTCTTTCTTCCAGCCCAGGTAGTTAACCACCTTCGGAAAAGGACCTAATTAGAACGACTAATATAGCAGGCCTAATAAAACGGGGAGGAAAGTTAGAGATGGTTGGGTCAGCTCTGTCAGTCATCGTAAGACCATCATTAGTTACTATTTTAACGGTTCATTTGATTAAATGCTAAGCTATTGTCTTATAATTATGTGTATTCAAGGGAAAAATGCTGCAGTTCAATTAGGACTGTATCTTTTACTTCGCTATGTTTAATGAAGTCTCCACATCACCATAATAAGCAGAGGAATAATGAAAATCTTCTTTTGAAACTGTGATGGGAGGGATTTGCAGAGAAGTAGAGCTGGCATATGTAGCGTGGTGAGTTCCCTTACATGGCTCAACTGTTGATCAGAAAAGCAAATTATATAAGTGGATACTGCAAGGCAGAAACATGTGGACACAGCTGGAGTGTCATGTGTCACGGTTCCAGTCATTGCCAGCTGGCCGTCACACAAAGGCAGGCCAAGCCAAACAATTACTGTTATTCATAAGAGCAAATGTGCATTCCAAATACACAGTGCAGGCTTTATGAAATAACCAAGCGTTCAGATGCATCCAGACAGCCAGGCTTTTTTCATCACACGTCCCTGGGTACCAGGCCAATATGGCAAACTGACTCTGCTATTCAGAAACCCTTATCTTTACCCAATTAACCAAATCACTGTGACGCTCAAGAGTTCTTCATGCGTTTTGCTGAGCGTGTCAAACCAGCAGGCTTACTGGGCAGCAGATGCAGTTTCTGGAAGCAATATGCTTTAAAAAAAAATAAAATAAATTTTAAAAAAAGGGAAGGAAAGGAAACTTTTTTTAAAGCTATAAATGCCATGTTAGACCATCACCCATCGCAAGTCAGTTTAGAATCAAATGTCAACATCTGAGCATCCAGTGCTCTTCTTTCCCATCAACTCTGGGCCCCGAGATAGACACCTTCTAAGACGTCAGATGGTCGAGAGAGAGGCAATAAGATTCATCTTCATGCTGGAATAAAACAAATTAATTTAATGAGAGAATATCCTGGAAGAGAACCTAGCAATGGACTGAATAAAAAAAATAGAGCTATTGTTCTGACAGTTTCTACCTATTTGTTATAACAAAGTGTAGACACAGCTCCCTGCCTGCCATGGCTTCCAATGGACAGGGTCATGAGAAATGCAAGAATGTGTGATATTACATTCTTTTCTCACTTTGTGTCAGAACAGAAAGAATTGCAGACACAGGGGTGTCAGTTAGGAAAGTTTCATTGCCATAGAAAATGAGTGGTTATGTCCTCATCAATTCTTCCAAAGAAATATCAGGTTCTTTGTCTAGATGAGTACCATCCCACAGACATGTAATGTAAACCACATGTGTGACTTTGTTTTCTAATATCCACCTTCAACAAAGTAAAGGGAAACAGGTGAGTTTAATTTTGATATGTTTTATTTAATCTTATATGTTTATGGTATCATCATTTCAACACATAATCAACACAATTAGGTTTGTTTTGTTTTGTGCAAATCCAAGACCTTGCACTACTGAGCTACACTCCCAGCCCCAACAGTTATTAAAGTAATAATACAGTTATTAATGAGGTATCTTAAGTCTTTTTTCTATACTAAGTTGTTGTTGGTTGTTTTTTTCTCTTTTGGGGGGCCTGCCACCCAGCTCCCAAATAAATCACACATGAAGGCTTATTCTTAGCTATAAATGCCCAGCCTTAGCTTGGCTTGTTGCTAGCCAGCTTTCCTTAACTTAAATTACCCTGTCTACCTTTTGTCTCTGGGCTTTTTCCATTCTCTTACTTCTGTAAATCTTACCTTTACTCCGTGGCTTGCTTGTGTGGCTAGATGGTTGGCCCCTGGAGTCCTCCTCCTCTGGATACTCCTTCTCTTTTCTTCTTTCTTACCCAGATTTCTCCTTCTATTTATTCTCTCTGCCTGCCAGCCCCGCCTACCTTTCTCCTGACTTGCTATTGGCCATTCAGTTCTTTATTAGAGGATCAAGTGTCTTAGGCGCAGTAACACAGCTTCCCAGAGTTAAACAATACAACATAAACAAAAGTAACACACCTTAAAATAAAATTCTCTACCGAGTCTTCAAGGTGCCTGTGTAATTTGTACTACAATATATCCCAGTTTGGATAAGCCACATTTCACATGCTTAGTAGCTACATGTGGCCCCTGGGGACTTTTCTTGACTAGACTTTTAGCATGGGGAGCTTTGAGCATGCCTGGGCACACTTGTCCCGCCGAGTGCCACAAAGGAATGTCTTAACAGAATGAGATGTCAAGTGTCTTGTTGAAAGCCCCAGCTCTCCTGTCAACCTTCTCAGTTAATTCAGCCATCAAATTGAGGGGAGACGGTCTGCTCTGCCATCTCCATTAAGTCTTCGAGGTTCAAAATGGACAGTAGATACCTGTTTTGAGGAAACGATAGTATTTATTAGTTTAAGGATAATAAGTGTTAGATTATGAAACCCTAAAAGTAGTTGGAAGTTCTGAGAACTGGGAATAAATTCCCCTTAATTCTTTCATCTGCTGTTAAATCAGGACAGGTCTTAAAATTGGGTGTGATTTTAAACACAGCTGTCCCGTGGTCATCTATGAGGTCTTCAAGGGACTTCAAAACATTAGCAGCCATGAACATACGGTCACTCCGGGCTTGAATGTGAAATGTCCCCCACAGGTCACGGTTTGGAGTAGCTGGTCTCCAGCTGACGGCATGGTCTTGCGAGGCTGGGGATCATTTGGGGACCTGCTACTGTCACCACTCCTTCCCCATGACAGACATCCCTGAAACCACAAGCCAGGATAAACACTCCCATCATCCAGTTGTTTCTGTCAGGTGTCCTGTGTAAGTGAGGAGGCAAAGGGCTTTTCTGCCTGTGGCTGTGCCGTGTCAGCATGGATTCCAAACTTTCCTGGAAAGTCAAGATAAACGGCTCTGGCTGCACAGTACTCAGCTGGGGCTAGGCTGCTGTAGTGCCTCGAGAGTTGCGCATCGTCCATGTGACGCTAAGTACCTGACAGTTTAGAGTGCTGCCACTGAGCCTAGCATTGGTGCCCATCTCAGACCCCACGGTGCCTTGCATTTCTCTTGCTGTGTATGGATGTGGGGAGACAGGGAAACTGCTTGCTCTTGGTTTCTCTACGTTCAAGTGCACTGGCCAAGTAGAGTAGCTGCAGATCCAGACCACCCAGCCCTCTATCAAAGTCCATGAGCCTAGATCTTCCATAGTTAACAGTACTTAGCATAGATCTTCACACTTAACGGTACTTAACATTAAACATTTGCCAGGAGCTGTGCTAATGGCAAGTATCTTTGGATGCATAAATACTACTTTCTTTCCTTTTAAAAATAAGATTTTTTTATTTTTATTTTATACATGGATGTTTGGCCCGCATGGATCTAAGTGTACCGCATGCATGCCTTGTGCCCTCAGAGGTCAGAAGAGGACATTGGATCCCCTGGAACTGGAGTTACAGATGATTGTGAGCTACTATGTGGGTGCTGGGAATCCAGGTTCTTTGAAAGAGCGGCAAGTTCTATTAACCTCTGAGCTATCTCTCCAGCCCAAGTACTGCTTTCTTACGTAACTTCATAGTCATAGGCATGATGGTAATGCTTCCACACAATGGCTTACATTTGCGTTCAGATTGAGTATTATAATTCTTTGCCCTGCCCTCACCAACAGGTCCCTGAAATCATTCTAGAAGAGGGTAACAGTTAGTACCCTGGAAAGGGATTGGAGCAGGAATTCACCTGCTGCTTTCAACATGTTAACTGAGGCACTGTGTGACTCTAACCGCTCTGCTTCATTTTTCACATTCTGTAAAACGGGAGTAGAATTCTATGTGAAAGCCCTCACAGGGCATTTGTAAAAAGCTGAAACCATGGCAAAAAAAAGTACCTGACCCATAGAAGTTTTCACAGGTACTCTAGCCTTTCATTGCTGGGGGGAAACACCTGAAATAAACAGTTCATTATCAGAAAAGACTTACTTTGCCCTGCAGCATGCAAGAGGCTTTGGGACATGTTCTCTTCTCCCTGCTGCTTCGGGCCTGCCCAGGGCATCATGGTGATGAGCTTCTGTTAGAAGAGCTTGCTGCCTTCATAAAGGCCAGGAAGGAACGACAGGCAGAAGGGGCACCACTGGCCCCCACTTCCCACCAGTACCTCCACTGGGCCAAGCCTTCAACACGGGGACCTGTGGGGGACACTCCAGATTATAGCAGCATCTCTGAGGCACTTGGCTCATTAGCAGCAGTTCTGGGATGCGAAGGAAAGGAAGCAGGGGAGAAAGGCGCCACCACACCGAGGGGCTCTGCACACAGGGCTCCACCTCTGGGCGGAGCTGGAGTCTTGGGCTTCACCTCCTTTCCATACCCTAGCATGGGCTTCACTAAAGATGGTGGTTATGGAATGGCGGGGTGGTTCTTGCCTTAAGAAGGATTCTCTCTCACTTTCTCTCTCTCTCTCTCTCTCTCTCTCTCTCTCTCTCTCTCTCTCTGTCTCTCTGTCTCTGTGTGTGTGTGTGTGTGTGTGTGTGTGTGTGTGTGTGTGTGTGTGTGTGCGTGTGTTGCAGCAGAGGAAAAGGAGAGAAATGAAGGTACTATATGGCTGTGTTCTCATTGCCTGGGAGCCTGGGCTAGGCAAAGGGTGTAGGGAGAAGGTGGGGCTAGCCGAAGCAGCATTACTCTGGGTCTCGATGACCTTTGCAGGCTTTCTGTCTTGAGTTCTCATTCCTAGGATGTCTTCCAGGTGTACAATCTTCTTTCTTTCCGGTCTTAGGTAGAAAGTTTTTGTCTCGTGGAGGAGTTCCCAAGTAAAGCTGCAAAGCCTGCTGTCAACTCTCTCTGCTCTAACATGCGCCTGTTTGAACTTCATGGACTCCTTCATTACCTATAGGGAGATGTGTGTGTGTGGGGGGGGGGGGGGGGGGGGGGGTGTGTGTGTGTGTGTGTATGTGCATGCGCGTGCATGTGTGCGTGTGCGTGTGTGTGTGTCACTTTTTCTTTATTACCTATCTCTTCCATTAATGCACAAGGTCCATGAAAGGTCCTTTTGTTTTTCTAATATTTCATGTAGCACAAAATATTCCTTATATCAGTAGATATATAAATAAATGAAAAAGTACTTGAAAGTTAAATTGAAACTTTTTGACTCTCCATTTCCATTAACTGCCCTCCCACCCCCTACCCCACTCACCGCCCAGGTGGTTACATCTCCAACAGATTATCTTGGCAGCAGCCTGGCTTGGTAACAGGCTGGGCAACAGGACTGGCTGTTGCAGGTTGTGCTGGGGAAGTGTTACCACCTTGAGCCGGATGTTTCATGGTGTGGTCATCCATCCATCCATTCATCCATCCATCTGTCTGTCTGCCATAGCCTCCCCGAACTCTTGTATGTGCTGAGACTTCCACTGGGCAGTCTGATTTTTGGTTCACACAATTGAATACAACTGTGATAAAATGTCTGGGTTCTGATTACAGAGACCCACACAGCCCTGTTTCAGACAGAGGATCGTGAAGTTTCTTTTGAAAACAAATAAAGAAACTCCCACTTGGATCTCTACCTCCCACGTTCTCACCACCTGTTAGAAATGCTGTTAACAGGGTGCAGCCATGGAACGTCTATAACTACCCCCTCCTTCTTTTTCCTCTGCCCCCTTCTCTTCCCCCCACTTCCTCCTCCTCCACTTCCCCCTCTGCTTCCTCCTCCTCTTCCTCCTCCCCCACTTCCTCCTCCTCCACTTCCCCCTCTGCTTCCTCCTCCTCTTCCTCCTCCCCTGCTTTCTCCTCCTCCTCCACTTCCTCCCCTCTCTCTCCTTTTCTTATTCCCTTCCCTCCCTCCCTCTCTCCCTTTTTTCTTCTTCTTCCTCCTCTTCTTTTTTAATGGAATGTTCTAGAATTTGCCTGGCTTAGGCGTTAGACTAGACTGTTCCATATTGCCCCAGTTTTAGTGACTGTGCTGCTGATGGTCCCACAATCACCTTCTTGTCACTCTTGATGTGAACCCTGGCTCATTAGAAGACAACCCCCCTTCCTTGTGGGCGCCAACCAGAAACTTCCAAGGACATCAAAGAGGAGGTTCCCCCAGAAACTGTTATGGAAGGACCCAAAACCTACATCAAACAGCCTGGCACACACACACACACACACACACACACACACACACACACACTTGAGCTCTCTCTGGCCCACACAACACTGTGAGCTCTCTCTGGCCACACACACACACACACACACACACACACACACACATACACACACACACTGTGAGCTCTCTCTGGCCACACACATACACTGTGAGATCTCTCTGGACACACACACACACACACACACACACACACATACACACACACACACACACACACACTGAGCTCTCTTCGGCCAGGCCAACATCTAAATTGCTCCAGCCACTGGCAGGGCCAACCGGGCCCCATGGAAACATGAGCTAAGTGAAGACAGCCTGCCTCCAGGTGCTCCTCATTGCTACAGCTCCTGACACTCCTTGGCCACCCATCATTTTCCATTTGGTTGTGGGCAGTCTTCTTATCTTCAAAGCGTTTTTATGTGCTTGCAGAGGCAAGCCTACCCGGACTAAAGTTCTCGGCTCTCTCTGCCCTGGAACCCGTGCCAAGGGCCCAGCTGCTTGCGGCCCCTGCCATCCCGCAGCAGCCTGCATTTCCGAGTTTCCACTAGTGGGATCAAGAATTTGGAAGGCAGCTTGCTTCTTTTGGACCCGGAAGGCTCCTTTCGGAAGGGGAAGACAGAATGAGAAAACCCAGGGGATGACTGGTTCGAAAGTTTCATGAAAAAGGCCCACAAGGCTGGCCTGAATGGTGTCTTGTGCGAACGAAGAATCCCCGAGTCTGTCTGGATTTGGCCAGGGCTTGCTGCTCCTTCGTCTGGTTCCTTCTCAGGATTACCTCTGTTTACCCTGAGTGCTGCTGGTTGTAGAAAAGAAGCTCTTGGGTTGGCAGCTCTGAGGTCATGCTGTGGCCTTGCCAGGGCCCGGGTGCTGTTACAATGAAGCAATACGGTATTTGTAACACCCCTATCAAGACGGCTTCTATCGCTGTGGGTCCGCCCCCACCTCCTGCACTCACACAGTTTCTGGTTTTTTCAGAACTCTCGAATTGGCCTTCAGAAACAACCTCCTTGCAAACAAACTGCCTGCTGGCTCTGGCGGGCGCTTGTGAGGAGGGTTGTTAACGCCCTGGATTTATGTTTCAAATATCATTTTAATTTCTCGGGCAGAATTTTTACCACAGGATGTTAACTCGCTGGTGTACTTGAATCCCACAGTGTCTCTCTCATTTTCTCTGACTTGAATGTGCACATACATACACTCTTTGTTAAGGAAAACATGCCCGCGGTTTCTAAGAAAAGGTTCTCAGGGCCGGAGTCACTGAAACACAGAACATTTGTTTTCGTGGAACTAACTCCCAAATGTCATTCTCTCTGTAGCTGATAAGTTATGCATGTGCCTTTGTGACTCAGTAGTCACAAGTTAAAAAGCCTTCTTTTTAACCCCTAGGACATCCCTTTCTGTTATGTGCAAGTGCTATGTAATCTGTCCCAATGACGTAGTGGATCCTACACAGAGGTGCAAGCTCCTTCTACATTTATTAGAGAACATGTAGTCCCAGTTTCCTTCTCTGTTGCAGTGACCGAAAGCACAACTTGGGAAGAAAGGGTTTATCTCATCTTACAACTCTTAGGCCACAATCCATCACTGCGAGAAATCAGAACAGGAACTCAAGAAAGGAACTTGGAGGCAGGAACTGAAGCAGCGAGAGAGGAGGAACACTGCCTACTGCCTGGCTCAGCAGCCTTTCTTATACAGCCCAGGTCCACCTGCCTAGGGATGGTGCTGCCCACAGTGGGCTGAGTCCTCCTGCGTCAGTCATTCATCAAGAAAATGCCCCATAGACATGCCCACAGGCCAATGCCACGGAGGCAGTTCCTCAGTTGACCGTTCTCTCTTCCGGGGTGTGTCAAGTTGACAGCTGAAGCTTACCATGACACATGGGGAAGCTTTTAAAGATGAGTGCACAGAGGAACTAGACATCTAGCATGGATCATTGTGACAACTGTGTCGATATGTGTCTTTGTATTTCCGGGGCGCGGGTCTGGTTCTAGATAACATGCATTCCCTAACTATTTCCGTGATGACCATTATGGATACTTGGATGACTATTGTCATGTCAGTCTCTGACGTTGTCATTCACCTCTCCTGGAGTCCCACTGCATTTCACTTTGGTTTCCTAGTCCAGTTGAGTCAGCGTTGGGAGACACCTTCTCTGAAAGCCTCTTTTGACCTGCCTAGGGAGAGCCTACTCTCAAACCCCAGTTGGAGATGTTTCTGACATTACATGCATCCTTCCTATTTTTTTCAATACCTCTCGAACAAGTGACGTCAACTCCTCACTTGAGACAGGAAAGTGAAGGCCTTCTTCCTCTCTGCAGTGCCTTTGGTGTTCCACTGCAATCTGCTTTTTTTGCTTGTTTGCGAGCTTCTAGTATTTTGAGAAAGGGTCTACTGTGCAGCACCAGCTGGTTAAGAATTCACGAAGTAGCCTTGAACTGGCGGTGATCCTGGGACTGCAGGCGCATGCCACCACACTCAGACCCCATGGCTTTTGATGAGCAGCTTTGCTGCTCACTAGCCACTGGACCACTCTGCAAATCACGCCGACACCCCACCTTGCACATTCCAAGGGCTGATGGGCTTTCTTCGAACTCCACTCCATAGTGCTGGCACAGGAAGTGCAAAGTGGGTTAGCTGTTGTCATCAGAACAAGAAAGTTGCCGGGCGGTGGTGGCGCTCGCCTTTAATCCCAGCACTCGGGAGGCAGAGCCAGGCGGATCTCTGTGAGTTCAAGGCCAGCCTGGTCTCCAAAGCGAGTTCCAGGAAAGGTGCAAAGCTACACAGAGAAAGCCTGTCTCGAAAAACCAAAAAAAAAAAAAAAAGTAAAAAGAAAAAGAAAAAGGAAGTTGCGGTAGGTCCCCGGAACCCACATAGTGTAAGTAAGGAGAGAACTGACTCCCACAGGTTGTCCTCTGACCTCCACACATTCGAGGTAACTTGCAAATGCACCTCCTAACACACAATAAGCAGATGATAGGAAAAAGGAGGCAAGAACGTGGCCCACCCCCACCCACTGTCTGTATCTGTCAGCAGAGAAGAACACGCCCACTCCATTCTCACTGGTATTTCTTCTCAGAAAGAAGGAATACTTTAGGAATTTGATTTTGTTATTTAACAGAAGAGTAATCTAAAAATCTGTCTTTTTGGTACATTTTCATTGTACTATGCAATTTAATGCAATTAATTATAGGATTTAATGTAATTACACTCTTGTAATTTAGTTTAATATTCCAAAGAGCTGAGATTGTCTTTTTCTTCCCACTGAGTGTCTGCCTTGCTCAAAGCATTACTCCAGGCTTCCAGGAGAAAAACTGGCTTTCTACTTTTTTCAGAGTTTTGGAGAGCCGGAGGAAAGCCCTCGACATTCTTCTGGGTCAATTCTCTTTTTCGGTCACTCAGACTTGAGGCTGCAAGTAGCCCTGCTTCTGGTAGTCTTCTCTGACTGCTTTCCTCCAGGGAGAAAACACAGGCCAAGATCCAGAGGACACGATGACTCAGACATGCCATGTCGCTTGGGTCTTTCTCTGTGGCGTTTTCAGACTAGAAAAATGTTTCTCAACTCAACTTAGTAGAGTCCTGGGTGGCAGCCACATGAACCCATTTTCTTTTTGAAAAGGATGTTTAAAAAAAAAAAATCTAGACCTTGGAGTTAGAGGACCACATTGACTCTCACTGGTTCAACTGCTCAGATTTTACATCATTTAGAAAACTTTGCCTCAAATAAGAGTGACTTTCTAAGATATACTGTAAAACTAAGAAATCAAAGTACCTACAAAAGCTGGGGGTTCTCTGCCACAAAGATGTGAAGCCTCCCTGACTTAATAGTAGAAGCCGAATGTTTCTTCCCAAGTCAAGAATCTTGCTAGAAGCAGGAGAAGGAGGAGGAGGAGGAGGAGGAGGAGGAGGAGGAGGAGGAGGAGGAGGAGAAAATTAAAATTACTCGGTCATTGTTGAAATTGAATGACATGTAAAAAAGGTGACCAAGACTCAGAGTCATTATATTGATGCCAAACAATTTTCCCTACCCCCAAATCTTATTTGATTCTCTTGAAAAATGGGGGTTAGTATGGCCCTTAGAGTAGCTGGGGTAAATTTGAAGTTTCTCTGAAGGAACGGTCATGCCTGGATTTTGTGTCCTGTTAGGTCTAAAGCTTGTACAACACTGCTTCCTGTGGTAAGAGAATCCCTGTCCTCCAGAAAATACCCAGCCCAATGAAGGTCCAGGAGCGCTGAGAACTGTGCATGGGCTCTATCATCACGATGTCATTTTAAAATCAGTATTTCTGGTAGTGTGATTAGATAGTCCAAAGTAAAAGGACTATTCATTTAAGGCAAACATGTCAGAGAAATCTAATGACTCACATTTATTTTCACATATGTATCTGCGGGGATATTCAACGTCTTGTAAAAGATATTGTGCACCTGAATCCTGGTCACCTTCTGGTCACGCTGGCTTTCCTAAGGGGAAAGCAGAAATAACACAGGTGACACATTCATGGAGCCTGAGAGTCCATCACATGATGGTGAATCAAGTTCTCAGCTCAGCTCTGCCAGGCCACCTTTAATTATGAAAAGGTCTTGACTTCATTCCAGATGAATTAAGTGAGTGTTGCTAAGGTCTGGTCCTCCTTCAGCCGTCTAGATCAGTGGTTCTCAACTTGTGGGTCATAGTCGTGGGAAAACACGTATTTCTGATGATTTTATGAACCCCCAACCATAAATTTACTTTCATTGATACTTCATAACTGTAATTTTGCTACTGAGTGGTGTCTCGGTTCCTCAGACCCTCGGACACGTGTTTTCCTATGGTCTCGGCCCACAGGTTGAGATGTTCTAGACCAACCTGTAGAGGAGGTCACTGTCACAGTCAACAGCAGGTTCTTCCTCTGAGCCAGATTAAAGGGTGTCTGATTCAGGCTTTGCTATCAGACACACCTTGCTTCGTGTCCAGGCCCTGGTGCCTGTCAGCTGTGGACCTTGGATCTGGATTTCTTAGTCTGTAAAAGGGAGGAACATGTCTTACCTCAGGGAGCGGCTGCAGAGATGAAATGAAGCAATAATATGACCTGATTTGGACACGCCAAGTCTTCAAATAAAATGGTACCTACTGCTATTAAAAGAGATCTTCTTTGAGAATGTCCCTTGATTTGGCTCCACTCCGAGTCTACTGTCTGCTGGTTTAGTTCCCAGGTAGATGAACGAGGACCTAAAATCACTGTTGCTTCTCTGCTCTAGGGCAGCATCGTGCTGACAGGGATCCAGTCTGCCTTCAGCATCCCTGTGTCTTTGGCACCTCACCTGGTGGACAATATTGAATAATAGATACAGGAATCTTAGGACCTTTGCAAAGATTTATCCCAACAGCCTCCCTCTTAAGGGGAAAGCAGAAATAACACAGGTTTTTTTGTTGTTGTTGTTTTGTTTTTGTTTGTTTTTTTTTTTTTTTTTTTTTTTGTTTGTTTTTTTTTTAGCTATCTAATCCTCTTTTTTATAACTGGCACATATTCTTCGTACATTGTTTTCATTCACATATACAGTAAACGTTGACTACATCCTCCTACCCCAGTACTGAGTTTTCTTTAGAAGAGATGGTCGATAGCAACTGTAGGAAAACACCAACAACCTCTAGAACCTTATGGCTAGTAACACAGCCCAGATCTAGGGGGCGTCCTGGGAGAGGCCTGGCTTCACAGAGCGCTTTTCTGCTTACTGCCTGGTGGCTGACACACCTGCTTTTCTTCCACTGTCTGATTGACTGCAAGTCAGGGAAATCTGAAAAAGAAAAAAAGTCTTCCCCATGCAAAAAAGTGAACTCCACCCCAGGTCACTGGGAGGAGGGGTGAGAAGAAGGCTCGGCTGTCTCTCCCACCATGAATGCCTTCCACCTGTCCCCTCAGGAGCCCGCCTAGGAGTTTGCCATGTCAGACGCTCATTCACCCCTCATGAACCCTGGGGCTGCTCGCAGCGAACAAGCCTCCTGAAAAAGGAAGAAAGACTCTAGGCAGTTCTCAGGAATACTTACATGCAAGTCTTCACTTGTTGGTGAACTCAAGTGGGTGATTTTTTTTTCTAGTCAATTTAGCCCCTAAAGAAGGTTGGGGGAAAGTCGAGACCCAGTAATCATACACAGAAAGGGGCTTCTCTCAAATCCTTCGTTATAGCAGCTATCTAAGGGTGAATGCCGGCTGCAACCTCACACTGAGTCTCTACACCACTCCAAACAAAGATTATCAGCTGAGGACTTCAAACCCCTATGAACCACAGACTCTCCATTTTAAAACCATGGCAGCTGAGTCTGTTAGAGTCTAAACCACATGAGCAAACTGCCCTCACTCTTACTGTGGACCTAAGACCAGAGACTCAGCCTTAACCCCGGGGTCATTCAGCTGCTGACAGCCCTCACGTTGTGTCCACGAGACCGAACAGAGTTTTATCCTTAACTGATCTAGACCAATACAGGTCTGGACCTTCTAAATCTAGACGTTGTGGAACAAGGAGAAAGGGCAAGTGTAATGTGCATTGTGTTGGTAAATTTTGCTGTTTGAGTTCACTGGGAGCTGGTCTAGGCTGCCCTCTCCACTCTCATTTCATACCTAAGCATGTTTGTCTTGGGTGTCTTCCAGAGCTGCTTGTCTGGGGATGGGCTGTCCCCTGTCCCTGTGTCAGGGAGAGGAGAGAACAGCAAAACAGCCCCAAAGTAAACCATTGCATCCTGAGGACAGCTTGAAGGTGAACGAACCTTTTCCAACAGAGTTACTATTGCTTAATCTCATGGTATAAAAGTACCTGCAGTAGGAAAGAGAAGTTTAGACACAGGAAATGCAGACATGCAAAGTTCAGCCATGGGAAGCTCATCTATGGACCCAAAGCTCAACTGGGAAGTCCAACTGCCTATGTCAACTTCTATAGTCAATTGATGCTGGGTGAACATCCAATTCAATGATGCTTTGTTCTCTCTCTCTCTCTCTCTCTCTCTCTCTCTCTCTCTCTCTCTCATCTATTTCTTGCTATTTATTATTTTAATTCTGGCTTGGTATATATTTCACAAACTCACTCATTTAAAACAGAATATATGGCTGTTATTGATCATCCTCCAGACCATACAGAACAAGTTTTTGGACAAAGCAAAGTACTCAGGTGAATGAGTGCCTGGACCATGAAAGAATTTCTGGCCAAGACTCCAATGAACATTCTAGGCTATATGGGAGAGTGCACTTTGTCACTCTTGTTGGTGTTTTGTTTTGTTTTTTCTGTTGCCTAAAGCTATGTTCAGTGTGGAGCATGTGTATTTTCCAGAAGCTCTATGGAACCTTCAGTATTTCATTTTGGTGACTCTGTAGGAAAGGCGGGACTTGAGCTGGTATATGATAAGGCTAATCTGAGCTAAGATTGGTAAGTGCTCATCGTCTGTGCATAGCTATCTGCCTCTCATACCTCACACACAGAGTTGCTCATTTGTCATGTCAATACGTTCTTCTGAATAGAGCTGCTCTGTGCTCTTGGTTAGCCATGAATTATTTAATGTGTGGTACTTGTTCAGTTTAGTGTACTTACAAAGTGTTCCGGAATCACATTGGTTTACCAAATCACCATGGAGAACTCTGAAGCTGGCTCAGAGAAGGTGGGGATTTGCACAGCTGCCCAGGATTCCTCCTGCTCAATGCAGAATTCATGCTATATATATTTAAAAAGACTCCATGGGGCTGGAGAGAAGGCTCCATGGTTAAGAGCACTGGCTGCCATTTCAGAGGACCCAGATTTGATTCCTGGAACTCATATGGTGACTTATGGCTGTCTGTAACTCCAGTCTCAAGGAATCTGATATCTGTGAGAGTACCTGCATGCACATGGTGCAGAGATGTATATGAGTGCGTAACACCCATACACATAAAATAAAAAAGGAAAAAAGTGGGGGGGGGGAGAGTTCAGTGTTGGAGTCTGTCAGAAAAAGGAATTTCATTGAGTAAACTGATTTCATTCTTGGAGAAAGGTTACCCCAGGATTTCTCTGATTCATGAAAAATATAAAAACCTTGGCTAGCCGGGCGGTGGTGCACGCCTTTAATCCCAGCACTCGGAAGGCAGAGGCAGGCAGATCTTGTGAGTTCGAGGCAGCCTGGCTACCAAGTGAGCCAAAAGCGCAAAGCTACGCAGAGAAACCCTGTCTCGAAAAACCAAAAAAAAAAAAAAGAACCCTGGCTGCTCTTCCAGAGCAGCCCACATGGCAGCTCACAACTGTCTGTGAGTCCAGTTCCAGGGGACCCAGCACCCATGACAAAACACTAATGCACACAAAAAAATAAAGAAAAATACAAATATCCAAAAGGAACTCAAGAAAACAGTAAATCAGAATGGAACCAAGACCAAGGCACAAGTCCCAAATACTTCAAATCATTGCCTTTCAGTCCAGATTGTTTTCCAAGTGATTGTTTTCAAAATGTTAATGAAAATATTCATTATATATAAACTTTACTAAAGCAAAGAAAAAATCCATTGCAATTGATTTTTCAAGGCTAGTACATAGCTTCCAGTACCAAAACCTAACATAAAAGTGGAATAAGAAGAAAACCACAAATCAGCCTCACTCACGAAACAAGAAGTAATAATTAGAATAAAACTTAAGTAAATTGAACCTAGTAATGTTTTGAAGAGTGGCTTTCTATGAATAAATACAATATACTAGACAAATTTAAAATTGTTTCACCACGGGAAGTCTAAGAATATAATTGTTCAAAGATGAATAAAAATGGCAATCCCCACAGATGCTGAAAGTGGTGGCTGAAACTGAATACCCATTAACAATTTCTTAGAAATTATAAATAGGAGGAAATTCCCTTAATTTGATGTAGAAAATTGAACACTAACCAAGGGACAATGCCATTTGTGCGATGAGATGGGAAAGTCGCTCTTATCAATTCACAAGGGAGGTGGCCCTCTGTCACTGCTGATGTTCAATGTTGTTCTGGAAACTCTGACAGATAAAACTGATGATAAAGAGTGAATTTATTTATTGGAAAAGAGTATAAGAGGCATCATTACTTGTGGATTATTGAAGTGTCTACCAAGAACAAGAATATAAGTCAATATATATATATAATATTAAATAAAATTACATTTATGGTAAAATTGAATTTACAAAAGAAGTTGCAGCTATAATAGAAAATGCTGAGAAAAAGTGCAACAAAATTATATCCATGGGAATAACAATTGCCTAGGGATAATTTTCCAGGATAATTTGTATCTGTCTGTGTAGAGAAACTATAGAACTTCACAGGTGTCATTGGGGAATATTAATAAGTGGGATGGCGAACTATATCCATATTTGTTTGCTTACTAATACAAGGTTTTGATTTTCTAAAATTAGCCTAGTTCCATCCATACAGGAGCAGTTCAGTTATTAACTGGGGCAGGGAATGAGAGGTAAGGGGAGTGACTTCTACGGGGACAGGCCGTGTCTCCAACTTGTGTAGAAACTGTTCTGAAATGAGTGGTGGGAATTACAAATCTCCATGAAGCTGCTGAAAGTGTTCGGCAGCACATTTTAAAGGGACAGATTTGGGGTATATGACTATTATTCCAATAAAGCTATTATTAAAAAAAATTATCCTATGAGAAATTTTGTTTTAGTGAGTGAAGTTGGCAATTTAAAAAAGAATGACAATAATAACGCTGGGACTGGAGCTGTGGCTGAGTGACAGAATACTGGTCTAGCATGTGTAAGGCCTCAGTTCGAACCCTGGCACCAGCAACAAAACTATAATGGTAGTTATTGTTGACCATCCTTACACGTCTCCTCGAGTTCTGTGGGCTATTTTCCATATGTGGCAACAGGACAACCATCAGAATATTTGTGTCTTTCACTTAGCTAGTATATTTGACATCTAGGTAGCCAAATGACCCTAAGCAAATTGTGCATTGGTGTGCTTATTTTAAAAAAATTGGGAATAATTGGTATGGTTTTTGCAATGTCAATTAGTTAAGCTCCTTTTTTGTATAGCTGTGTCATGGTTAGTTTTAATTGCCAATTCTATGAAACCTACAATTACCTGGGAAGAGAGTCTCAATGAGGGATATTCTAGACCAGGTTGGCCTATGGGCATTTTGGTGGGGATTGCCCTGATTGCATTGGTTGATATGTGAAGACCCAGACTGAAAGTGGATGGCATCATTCTCTGGTCTTGTATCATAGACTGCATAAAAGTAGAGAAAACAAAACCAACTTACACACATTTCTCACTCTCTCTGCTCTTGACTGGATATGTAATGTAATCAGGCATTTCAAGTTCCAGACTTGACTTCACTAGACTGTAAGTCAAATAAACCCCCTTTTAAGTTGCTTTTTATCAGGGTATTTTATCACAACAACAGAAATAAAACCAATACAACGTCGGTGCTAGAACATCATGAGATTATTAAAATCATATTGTAAAAGAATATTTAATATTTAAAGCATTTAGAACATAATATTAAGTGAAAGAAAAAGTAACAGAAGAAGTTTCTGAACTTAGATTTCTATGAGCAAAAGGGAAGAGGGAGGAAAGGAGAAGGAGAAAAAGAAAAAGAAAGAGAAACAGAAAGAGAAAGAATGAAAGTAATCACTCCAATTGGATTATTGCAGCTCTTGAAATATGAAACTTAATAATGAGCAAAATAGATAGTTTTTGTAATATCCTAGAGAACTGCTAACTGCAGTGTCCTTACTTGGTATTCTACTTATTGTGCCTGTTAAGGGATTTCTTTTTCCAACTTCATTTCATTCTGTTCAATTAAACAAACATTTGCTAAGTGCATTAGCAAAAGCAGAGATAAATAGGTAGGAGAGTAAGACAGGAAGAGGCATTGATCACTGGGTGCCAGGGTAATAAAAACACAGATTAGAGGATGAGGATGGGGAGGGTAATGTGAGGATGAAGACTGAGGATAGTGAGAGGATGGAGATGAGAATAGTGAGAGGATGGAAATGAGGAGGGTAGTGAGAGGATGAGGATGAGGAGGGTAAAGGTGTAACTGGGAAGCCGCTGCAGCAGAGATAAACAGATGTCTGGTACTGCTGTCAGGTTTCTGAGAAACAGGGAGGCTCTCATTTTGGACTGCCCACCGCCAAAAGGCAGGCTTATGTGATGGAGTTTGCTGAAGTCACAGGGATGGATACAGGAGGTAAACAAGGAAGGAGCTCTATTCGCACGATGACAGTCTGTGTATGGGACACACAGTCATAGCTTAATAAGTACCTTCAGAATGAGTGGATGAAATATAAATGTCAAAAAATAATATACTTAGGGAATAATTATAAATAGATCGCACAGACCATTTTGAGGATAGTTTCTTGAGAAATACTGAGATTCCAAAGAGTCTGGAATTGGGAAGGAACAGTGAAATGCATCCTCAGTTCTGCCACCCAAGTTTTTCGGGGCTGAGGAACGACACCGTCAGGAGCCACATACAGCAAAGATTTGGGGAGACTCCTAAAGAAGAGTGAAGGTGCGATGCTGTCCGGGGACCCAGGGCGAGACCTCATACCAGCTTGACAGGGAATAAAGATGGAGGTGGAGGGCTACCTAGAGGTGCCATGAGAGACTGCGTGGCGGTGGAGATGGCAGGGAGCTTGGGAATCCAGTCTGGAGAGAATGAGCAGCCGGAAGGTAAAGAAGACAGACCAGGAGAATGGAAATCAACGAGCATTTCCTGCGATCTTCCCACTGAGAGCTGGACGGCAGGATGAGGCTTTGAGCATCTTAACCAAGACTGTAGATTGCCCGTCACTACGTTGTCTTCCCAAGAAGTTGTACACATGCTTTGGGATGATAACAACTGTAAGAATATAGCTACGTATTCGAAATCACTTGGCGGGGGCATATTGATGCGTGCTTCATCTGTTAATTGTCGATCTGCTCAGAAGCACCATTTAAGCAGATGCTATTCTTCACCCTGTTTTCCAGATGAGTCAAGACAGGTTGTGCACAGGCCGGCACAGGTCAGTTATACTTTAGCTGGAAGAGGGGAAGAGCTGAGAGTCTACCCCTAGATGGTTCGGTGTTAGACTTTGCGCTTATTTCTGTACTATTTTACCATTCTAAATGGCATATGAAAATTATTTCCCTAGGTCAGTCGCTCATATTTTTGTAAGTCTATAGCTGTGTCACATAAGAATGGAGACTGGAGTTTGGAGCCTTGACATATGACCTTTGGATGATCGGATCCACGGAGAAGGGTTTCTCTGTACTGTAGGTCCCTGTTAAGGATATGTGCACTCTGCCCATATCCACATGAAGAATGCCTTTAACTTTGCTTCACTCAGAATTTCCCAAAGCGGAATGAATTTGCCTCCCAAGCGCTTTAGCCAAAGTATCAAAAACTTCAGTATTGGGGGAATGTTGGAGGTGAACACAATAGTAGTAAAAGAAGTGAGAGCTGAAGAACAACAGAAAGTGGGAAAACGGAGAACTTGTGTGGGTATGTGTACTGTGGCTCATGTGTGAATTTCAGACCACCACTGATGTAGAGCCTTTGCTAGCCTTCCAGCAGTACCTGGCTTGAAAC
This sequence comes from Peromyscus leucopus, assembly GCF_004664715.2. Taxonomy (NCBI): domain Eukaryota; kingdom Metazoa; phylum Chordata; class Mammalia; order Rodentia; family Cricetidae; genus Peromyscus; species Peromyscus leucopus. The sequence continues at coordinate 15,956,290 of NC_051071.1, read as the reverse complement.
TCAGGTCATCACACCCGAGTGGCTAGCATCTTTACCTAGTGGACCATCTGACCAGCCCAGAGGCCTAAAAAATCCTTTAGAACAGAGACAATATTATCCAATGTAATTCAGTGCAATTTCCGTAATGTAAAAATACCTCTGCAGGCTCAGATTCTCAGGTAAATCTCACACATGTCTTGTGTCATTGCATTTGGTGTGGGTGTGTGCAAAGAGTGGGGGCAGGTGTTCCAGGAGCAGTCCAGTCTGGATGCCTTGAAGAACATTCAGTGGAAGAGCGCTCCAAGTAACACCAGAATTCGATATAAGCAAAAGTTGGTGACAAGAACAGGAGATAGAGGAAGTTGAAAATTTTGGAATATGAGACATGGTGCTTGGGTTAGTTTTACAGAGATCTGAAAGAGAAGTAGGGTATAGACGAATTTCTAAATGGTCTTATTAAATAAAAAATCACAGAGCCAAATATAGGAGTGAAAGCCTCAGAGAGATCAGGGAAATGGGGAAATCCACCAGCCAGGCTTACCTCAGCAACTCTGCAGCTTCCAAATGTGGGCCACTTCCTGTCTACTCACGTCTTTATTGCCTTGCTGTTCTGCCCTCTCATTGGCTATCTGAGCCCAGCTACCTCACTTCCTTGTCACTGCCTGTCTGTACAGACCTCCAGGTCTCTATGGTTGGTACTAGGATTAAAGGTGTGTGTCACCATGCTTGGCTCTGTTCCCTAGTATGGTCTTGAACACACAGACACCCTACCTGATAAGTGATTGGATTAAGGGTGTACGCTGCCTGACTTTTTGTTTACTAAAATGGCTGGGCTTTTCCCCCTGATCTCCAGGCAAGCTTTATTAAAGCACAAATAAAATATCACCACATTTCCCCCTTTTTGTCTAAGAAAAATAAAAAATTATAACTAATGTAAGAAAAACTGTATACAATAAGTACACTAACTATATACAATATATACAAGCAATAAATACATCAACAAAGTCTAGTCCATTTGCATTGACCAATTCAGAGAAAATATGCCATTATCTCTTCTATTTTGGTGAGTCCAAAATGTACCTAATTCACTTTCTATCCTAACTTATATTACCAACAGAAAACTATCTTATGGCTGGCTCTGGGTTTGTTTTTATTAATAAGAGTGTTTTAAGATTTGTGTTACAGTAGGGTTGTATCCACCTGCTCTGTCCCCTGTTGTGTTCCTTAGACTGGTGTCTCACTGTCGTGGTCGTCAGGGTTGGTGGGCTGGACCACAGTGAGAGATGGAGAGAGATGAAAGATTACCTATGAGGACTAACCACAGGAGACTCCTGGAAAGACCTCTTTGCCTGTGAAAAGAGGAGCAAGGGTTCCCCTCTCCACAGTGAATCTGTGTGAGTGCCTTTAACAGAGGAAGGATGAGACTCAGGTAGGTTTTAAGAAGGTCACTCGGGATGCTTTGTGGCATGTCCAGGAGTAGAGTCTGGTCTTAGGTGGCCAATGTAGGTCTATCTTATGAGTGAGGAGAATGGAAACTTGGAGAGAGATCCTGCAGAAGGTGTTCAGATTCACAGTCACCTTCAGTAGGATCCATTGTTAGATGGAAAACTGCAATGAGGAAGAGGTATGATGTTTAAATAAAAAGAGTGTACATTAGTCATATAAAACATCAGATTTCATTAAGCATTTCATAATGAATGTACACTATTCACTCCTCAGAGCCCACTCTTATCTTCCTCTCTCTCTACTGATGGTTCCTTTCCTCTCTCCAAAGACAGATGTTTCTACTTTTAAATTTATTTTAAACATATAGGTTTTACATGTGAGAGAAAACATGTATTATTTGTCTTTCTGAGTTTGTCTTACTTCTCTTGGTATAACATCAGCAAGTTATATTCATAGTGCTGCAAATGACATGATTATACTATTCTTTATGGGTATATAGTACTCTATTGTGTGTTTTCTCAATCCATTCATCAGTTTGTGGGCATCTAGGCTGAGTCTATTGCACTGAATAGTACTGTGATAAACATAGAGGTGCAGATGTGATTAATCCATGTTGACCTTAATACTCTAGGCACATAATTTCCATCTCACCCCAGCTGGAATTGACACCACAGAAAATAAGACCAAATGTTGGCAAAGATGTGGAATAGATGATTGCATAAACATGTAAGTAGAGTGTAAATAAGCCCAACTACTATAGAAATCCGTCTGAAGGTCCCTCTAAAACTAGTTCTACATGGCTATCACAGGACTTAGCTGTACAACTACTGGGCATATTTCTGAGGGATGCTTTGGTGTTTTCCTTACATTGTTTATTATCGTGTACATGCATTGTGGACATGGGTGTGCCACGGCTTGTAATTTGAGGACAACTTGTTTTCTTTTACTATGTGAATCACAAAGATCAAATTCAGGTCATCAGGCTTGGTGACATTTACCTTTACTGGTTGAGCTATCTTGCTGGGCTAGATTTTGAGATTTTTCAACTTTAGCAAATGGTTGGATAGAGGCTGTATTCACTGTGGATGAGAAGTCAGGAAAAGAGAAAGCTGCATTCATAAATGAGTTGGGGGGAGGGGCTAGAGGACGGTCCAGCAGTTAAGAGCACTGGATGCTCTTCTAGAGTTTCATGTATGTTGAAAATGGCAGATTAATTTTTAAAACTAGGTGTGATACAAAGGCTTGAGGATGGGATAAAGACCAAAGAAGAGCAAGAAGAGGTGTCTAAGCAAGGAGTGGAAAGATCCTGTAGAGTCAGAAGACATAATCAACCTGACAAAGGTGCTGTCATCCAAACTGTTCAGACTAATGGAGAATCTCTGTTCACCATGGCTGTTTGAGGGCATACTTGATTCTGGAATTCAGGTGTCCTGAGTTTTGGTGTTGGATATCAGAGGCTGGCATCCACTGAAAGATCATTGTTGCTGGATACTGAGCACCACAGGCTGACTCCATGCTACTTATCAACAAACCTAGAGAGTATTTACTAACACTTCCAAGAGTGTTGTCATCTCACTTTTTTGATAAGGAAATTGGATCTTATCAAGTAAAGAACCTTGTTTTAATTAGACAAAAAGGGGACAATGTGAAAGATTCCTTTACACTGTGTGAATATATATGTCACTGTGATTGGGTTAATAAAGAAGCTGACTGACCAATAGCTGGACAGGTAGAGGTTTGGTGGAACTTGCAGAAAAAAGAGAGCTCAAAGAAGGAAAAGAGGAGTCTGTCAGAATCAGGAGGAGATGTGGAGAGAAGGAGATGAACTTGTCATATTGAGAACAGGTATCAACATAGATAAGAAGTATGGGTTAATTTAAAATGTAAGAGTTAGCTAGTAACAAGCCTAAGCTACTGACCAAACATTTATAATTAATACTAAGCTTCTTTGTGGTTATTTGGGAGCAGCTGCTAGGACACAGAAAAACTGTGGGCTGGAGAGATGGCTCAGAGGTTAAGAGCACCAACTGGTCTTCCAGAGGTCCTGAGTTCAATTCCCAGCACCCACATGGTGGCTCACAACCATCTGTAATGAGATCTGGCACCCTCTCCTGTATACATAATAAATAAATAAATCTAAAAAACAACAGCAACAACAAAAACTCGCCTATAGTTTTGTATGTAAACACATGCAGCCAGTGGCCTTTCCAGTAAATAATATCTCATGTCTTACTGATCATTATGTCCAACTTTTTCCATATTACTGATCAGATATTCAGTGCAAGACACAAAGTAAGCTACTACAATACTTCTAGAGTATAAAGCTAAGATTTTAATTTCATCTTCTAAGTATTCACCAATGTTTAAATTAATACAATAGAATTGCTGGATTTTTACAGGTAACTCTCTAAAATGTCATGTTGGAGAGAATCAGGAATATTAAAACCAATGCAGGTTGCATTTTCCAATTCTACCTGTTTATTGCATTTTCTGGCATCAGATGAGACAATACAGGGTCTGGTAGAGACTTTAATAGTCTCTATAATAGTAGAGCTCACTGCCTAATACCCTGTTCTAGTCTATGTGCTGAAAATTGATTTTGTGGTAATTCTTTCCTGTGTCTAATCAGGTCAATAAATTAAAGTTATAGGCCTTTTATTCTGGGTCATTCTCTTTCTTCTATAAGAGCTTTGGCCATTGCCCCATCCACACATCCCTCCCCTACTTTCATTTGCCTCTTCAGAATCCAGTCGACAGATCTGCTGGCACAGCCTTTGTTGTTTCCAGAGACAATGTGCCATGATGGAAACTTCCCTTCATTCAGTAGGAGCAGATGCTGCTCTGTCCTCCCATTGATAAAAGATACAGTTTGAGAATTCTCCAGATCCTGGATGAATTCTTAACTCTGAGCCACGTTCCTAAGCTAGGGAACATATTAAATATTCCAGAAACAGCACTTCTTCCAATGACTTCCTAATTTCCTTGAAGGTTATGTAGGCTAGCCGTAAGATATTCAGACCATGTAATCAAACACAAAACAGTCACACTTAGAATGCACTCAGCTCCTTAAGAAATAGGTTTGGGGCAACTGGTGTACAAATCCAGCTACTCTGATGAGCTGTTAAACTGGATAGAGAGTTCTCTCTTTCAGTCACATGACTCAGCTTTATCTCTGTCCAGCTCACGAAAGGGGAAGAAGTATCCATCTTTAAAGATGGCTAACCACATCTTTAGCCACACGAGATGCCATTCCTTCAATTTGGGGCCATTATCAGCACCAGTGATTAATTAATGGGTTATTTACTGACGTTCATCTTCTTTCTTCTCCCCTTCTGAACAAGACACAGGGGACGAGTGAGAAGAAGCCAGAAATGTGTGTTCCATTTGAAATCCATGATTAAAAAGCTTAAAAATTCAAACCAACATAAAAAAAAACTGTTTTATTTTAATACTCTGCAAGGTTTCAGTGAACTCCATTATTTTCACTCACTATTTGCTTGAATAATTTAGGCAAGGAAGCTAAATTATACATAAAGTGTACAGTTAGAAGAAAAAGTTCATGCACAGCCCTAGGCTATAGCCTTCCCCTAATGATGTCTGAAGTCAGTGAAAAGAACTCGTTAGACTGAGAGTAATTTCTCAGGGTTTATTTTTTTTCTTAAAGCAATAATGTTCTTATAAAAATCTGACAAATAATGCGCTAAAAGAAAAGCCACAAAAGAGACTGTGCATTTGAGGCTGTAGCCCTTGTAAACTTGCGTTTAATTTCATGTAAAGGTTGACTTTCTTGTCACCATAACAGAGGCTTGTTGGCAGCCTCTACTGATCTGATTCAGCAAGGAAAATCCACAACTTGATTGAGTGGGGTTTCTGTTTGGCCTCATCACGACTCTGAAGTAACAAGTTAAAAGAAGATGCTCCAGGCTTAGAGAAAAACCCAAAACTGTTGTGGAAGGAGAGTCAGCACCCACTTGCACACTGTCCTCTGAGCAAATGGTTTCTGCTCCCTGGAGCTTTGCACTTAGGGAGCTAGCTGTGTCATTAAATATTTACAGACTGACACACATGCTCAGGTTCCCTCTATGCATAACAACAGAGACTCCACTGCCACAAGAGGAGGGGGATATCAAACTAGTACCACTGCACCTTTGATTTCTGAGCTGCCTTTGTTCCTCTCTTAAAGTCACAGAACTGCAGAACTAGAGGGATCTAGGTGAGCTGCTTCGCTTTACAGATGGAGAAACTGAGACCCAGAATACTGAAAGGACACACTCAAGGCTGTTACAAATGTGTTTGTTCATTCATCCCTGAGGGGTGTGTGTGTGTGTGTGTGTGTGTGTGTGTGTGTGTGTGTGAGAGAGAGAGAGAGAGAGAGAGAGAGAGAGAGACAGAGACAGAGAGAGACAGAGAGACAGAGAGACAGAGACAGAGACAGAGAGACACACACATAGAGATTTCAAGTAGAGAGCTCAACCACACAGAAAAGCAAGGGTAGATGCTGCTGCTTTGGGGAACAAAGGTGCCAGTATTGTCTGGTCACTTCCTATGCCCCAGAATATACTTTTTTACTTTGAAAAGATTTGCACATGGCACTGTTCTGTCCAGATTTTTGTGTCTAGGCTTACCTTTTCTGTAATGCACTGGGGTAAAGGAACTGGCATCCAAGTATGGCTGACCAAGGATGGCACATGGACTTTTTCTTTTTCTTTTTGGGAGGAGTGGGTTCATAACATTTTCTTTATTCAATAAAACCAAGTAAATTATGAATAGATTAGATACCTCTTTAATTAGGCTTGGTCATTTTGCCCTTGGGTTGATATTTATTGTGCATGGTGCTCTGCCACAGAGGCCAGTTTTTATACTAAGTGTTGCGTGCTGAGCACTTTCTCGCCTCCTATATGCTGTGCCTTTCCCATTCTGCCCCCTGCCCCTGCTTTGGGGAAATACTCAGGAGTGGTATAACTGGACCCTATGATATTTCTAGTTTTTTTAGGAAAATACATACTGATTTCTACAGTCGTTGCACCATGTTCCACACCCACCAGCAGTGTATAAAGGTTCCCTTGGGTCCACAACTGTAGTTGGAGCTTTCCTGTGTCCCACCAAGTCCACAGCCACTCAGACCCAAATATACACAAGAGGCTTATATTAATTATAACTGCTTGGCCATTAGCTCAGACTTATTACTGACTAGCTCTTACACTTAAATTAACCCATAATTCTTATCTATGTTTAGCCACATGGCTTGGAACCTTTTCTCAATTCTACCTTGCCATCTTGTTTCCTCTGTGTCTGGCTGGCGACTCCTGACTTAACCTTCCTTTTCCCAGAATTTTCCTTGTCTGCTTATTCTTTCTATAATCCTGCTGGCTACTGGCCAATCAGCATTTTATTTATCAACCAATCAGAGCAACACATATTCACAGCATACAGAACAACATCCCATGGCACACACCCTCACCAGCCTTTGTTTTTTATTTGTTTCTTGGTGACTGCCATTCTGACTGGAATGGGAAGGAATTTCAATGTTATTTAAAGTTGCATTTTTCTGACAGCCAGAGAGGCTCCTTAATCTATTTATTGGACCTTTCTATTTCATCTTTTGAGAGATATCTATTCATTTACTTCATCTAATTTATGTATTTTGGTTCATGTTGTACAAACGTGTGCAAATACACATTTGTACCTGTGTATGTGGAGACCAGAGGACAACTTTGGGGATCATCCTCAGAAATACATTCCACTTTCTTTTATAGGGGCTCTTAGTGGCCTCGACCAATTAGGCTAGACTGGCTGGCCGGTGGGCCCCAGAGACCAACCTGTGTCTCCAGTACCAGTGTCATAAGCACCTATAACAACCAGGCTTTTACTTAGGTATTGGGGATCAATCACAGCAACACCATTTGAGCTCCCCACAGCCCATCATCAACCCACTTACTGACTGACTTGTTTTCTTATTGTGTAGTTTTCTGGGTTATTTGTATATGTTGGAGATTAGTCCTCTTTTAAATATGCAGGTGGCAAATGTTTTCACTCATTGTATGGGCTGCCTCGTCTCTTGATTAACTATTTCTGTCACCATGCAGAATCTCTTCCATTTTACAAGGTCACATTTGTCAATTGTTGGCATTGTTTTTTGAGCCAGTACAGTTCTATTCAGAATGTGATTGCCTGTCTGGTATTCTGAAAGGACTTTCTTACTTTTCCCTCTAACTCTTCCAAAGGTTTGGATCATCCCTGAAAGTCTTTGATCCATTTGGAGTTGCTTTTGATGCAGGGTAAGAGAAACAGGTCTACTTTGATTCTTCTACAGGTGAGATTCCAGTTTTCTCAGCACTGTTTCTTGAAGAGCCTATTGCTGTGGAATAATCCTGTACACTGTGAAAATGTGTTGCTCTCATTGTTAATAAAAAGCTGATTTGCTGGTATCCAGGTAAGAAGTATAGGTGGGATAACCTAACTAAGGACTAAGAAGAGAGAGGGGTAGAGTCTGGAGTCACCAGCAGATGCAGAGAGAAGCTGTATGGGCATACCATACTGAGAAAAGGTACCAAGTCTCATGACAAAACATAGATAAAAAATATGGGTTAATTTAAATGTAAGAGTTAGCTAGTAACAAGCCTGAGCTATTGACCAAGCATTTGCAATTAATATAAGCCTCTGTGTGGTTACTTGGGACTGGCAGACAGTAAAGAAAAGTCTGCCTACAAATGGCATTCCAATGTAGGGCCAGACTTTCCACTTAAAACTTAAACACAAAGCTTAAAAAAGGATTCTAAACACACAAAAATGGAGTCAAGCCCAACTTCTTGGTAACCACCTTTTCTGTTTGCTAGTGGCAAGCAGAGGCTCAGCTCCTTTAAGAGAAGGCTTCCTGGCTCAGCGCTAGAGGCAAAACTGGGCACGGCTCTTTTAAGAGGCCTTCCTGATGAACATTTAAATGGGTCTTATGAGCAGTGGGTGTCACACTGCTCAGTGGCAGTGTAGACCCCCAAACTCCCAATTTTGGGTGGTAAACATAGCCAGTACCTCCACCACGAAGCTCAGCTCTCAGGGAGACAATCAGGGTGGAGCCAGCCACCAAAGCCCAAGTGGAGGTTCAAGCCATGTTGCCTAACAGTTTAAAGGCCCATACAGTCAGGAAAAGATTATTGTTGTAGGCACAAACACTTTTCTAAGCAAGAAAATTCTTAAATATACAAACCTGGCAAGGAATTAAGAAGAAAAAGACAGAGTTTAAGCCTTGGTAGATGGGGAAGGCAATGAGGAGAAGGAAGACAGGAAAGACAGGTTTTCTTTTCATGTGACCATTTCATTTTGCTCTTCTTCCCCTTCTTCAATTGGGTTGGGTCATATTCCTCTTCTGGACAAGTCTTGGAAGTAAACTAGAACACGTATAAGTCAGTCTCTTGACTAGACAAATCATCAAATATTCAGGGGGCGGAATCTTTGGCTGTCTGAACACAGCAGGTCTTCTACCCTGTGTGTCCATTACTTTTTGACATTCCCAGGTCCCACTGAGGCATCAGTGAGACCTAAGGAAGGTGGCACCTGCATCTCTGTGTGGCTTGAGATGTTCAATGACAATGGAAGGCCACGAGGGCTCAGCAGAGGAGCAGCCAGACAACTGTGACAAAATTTGTTGTGATTCCTTTTTGCTTCTGTGTTTGTGTATGTGCATATGTATGCATGTGTGTGCAAAGACATGAGCATGCATGTGTGTTTATGTGTGTGCATGTGTACATGTACATATGTGTGTGCGTGTGCGTGTGCATGTGTGTGTGTGTGGTTGTGTGTGCACATGTGTGCGTGTGTGTGTGTGTGTGTGTGTTTGTGTGTGTGTGTGTATGTGTGTGTGCACGCACGTGTGTGTGTGTGTGTGTGCACCCATGCACACAAAAAGGTCAGGGGACAACTTGTGGGGTTGGTTCTTTCCTTCCACCATGTGGGACCTAAAAATCTAACTCAGGTTGTCAGGCTTGGCAGCGAGTGACTTTGACTGAGCAGTCTCATCGGCCTCTGTGGTTATACTTCAAAGACTGCTTCCACGAGTAGCTTTTCCTAACCACATAGCTATTTGAAGGGAAATTGGTGAAAGACTTGAGAAACAGTATATCGTAATGAGCGGAGGTTTGCATGTGTTTCCTTGATGCACCAATACAAACCTACGCTTGCCATTTCTCCCAAAATCCTATGTGCCATTTTCATCTGGCAGCAAATATTGCCGTTGAGGACTAGAGACGCAGGTGAGGAAGAGGGACTCTGCCTGGGGTGAACAGTGTCTGAGGAAGAGAAGTAGCTAAAATCCATAGACATAGCTTTCTAAAGATTATCCCTGAGTTGGCTCTCAGAGGTTCTGGGTGGTCCAATGGGATCTTCTGAGGACAGACCAGGTAGTCAGAGGGGAAGGACACGTAGGACAACAGGTGTCATTTCGAGGACTCCCTCCAAAGCAGCACCTCACTTCATGTTTGTGCACCGTTAAGTCTGAACAGGTCTCAGACAGGCTGGTGCGGGCTTCTTCTTTTGCAAGTTCTGCGCTCATGGTTTCATGTTCCCTGAAGCTTCCCTGGGTCAAGGTAGCAACTGCGTCTCCCAGAATAATGAACCACAACTCTTGGGGGAGGAATAAGGTATGAATTAAGGATTAAATTTACACTCTACATACCGGGCAATTGGACTCTTTCTAGGAAGGACCTAGTTCAAGGTAAATTTCTCCAAGATTGTGTTTCCCCAGGAGAGACTTGTTTCCAGAATTCCCGTCGAATTTAAGGAGACAGAAAGGAATGCTGTATGTTCTTGCCTCAGCTTTCAAGTTGGCTTCTGGTTTTGGATGTGTGTATTCCTCTTCGGCTGTAAAAGTACAATGAGTTCATTGTGCCCCAAGTTCTTATCTAGGAGGCTCCCTCTGCTCCAGCAAGGGATCATCGGGACCCATCTCAGGTAGGACAGCATTCTTCTGCTGCCTCTGCAGGGCTTTGGAACAGATCACAGATCTTGGGTCAATTTTGTGCCCATCCTTTGCAGGCCAGTCTTAACAGCTTACCCCATGCCCAGGCAGGACTTCAGGTGGATGTGGGAGTGTGGTTGTCAGGAGGTCTAACTTCTCACATTTGGTTGTCTGTTCTTTTCTTCTACACTGAGCATCTGACTACTGTGACAAGTTGTTTTGTTTTGTTTTTCATATTTTGTGACAGTTTCAAATCATTACCATCCCAACTTAATGTTTCTTTGTGTTCAGAACCAAAGTCCTTAGATTCCCTGATAAGGCTGGATCACACATAGGTTTCTGCCTATTTACCTCCCCTCAGAAGTGCTCCAGACCCATGCAACTCAGAGGTTCTTAACATTAAATTAGTCCACTCAAGTTACTTAGAACAGGAGGTTGTTTTTGGAGGCTGACTGTGAACAGGCAGTCATGAGACCCTCACTGTGATGGCAATTCTTGGTTGTCAACTTGACTACATCTGGAATTAACCAAGACACAAGTGGATGGCTACACCTGTGAGGCCTTTTTTCCTAATTAAATTATTTGAAGTAGGAAGACCCACTTTTCATCCAGATCTCTTGAGGTGGGAAGATCCACCTCTAATCTGTCCACACCTTCTGCTGGAGGCCTATATAAAGGACATGGAAGAAGGAAGCTTTTGCTCTTTGCCTGCTCGCTCTCACTCTCACTGGCAAGTCCATTCCTTCACTGGCATCAGAGCCTACTTCCTCAGGATTCCAGCATATACTGAAGACCAGCTGAGACAGCCAGCCTCATGGATTGAAAAAAAAATACTGGATTCTTGAAACTTCTGCTGGTAGACAGTCATTGTTGGACAAGTTGAACTTCAGCCTGTAAGCCATTCTAATAAATACAATATATATATTATTCATTCTATAGGTTCTGTTCCTCTAGAGACCCCTGACTAATACACTCATTAAGATATTTCTAAGGGAGTGTATAACCAGAAAAAACAAGGTGGTAGGTCGGAGCCCAGATTCCTGGGGCTGAATCCTGGATCTGACTGTAGTTATAAGATCTTAATCCTCTCTTTTCTTTCTGAGCTACTGTCCCCAACAGTAAAATGACAGTCAGTGCTCATAATAGCATTGTTTGAAGTTAACACAGATATTAATGCATATGCAGTGTTCACACAATGTCTAGCACACAGTTATATGAATGTTAGTTAGTGTTATTATTATTAACAGGCAATGAACTCTTCCATACATGTTGGGTCTCCATAGACGATCAGACACAGATGATCAGACAAGGAAGTGGTGGTGGCGGAGCAGTTGGTGTTCACAGTTGACAGAACCTGGATTTAAAGACGCATTGGGTTATTAGATAAGGGGTATCTGAAGTTATGAAATGGGAAACCAAAGACCTGGGCTAATTAACCAACACTGAGAGAAAAAGTAATCATGCAGACTCAAGTGAAGAACAGGTAGTTGTCCCATGTGAATAATGAATTCATGAGGTTTTACAGAAACCAACCATTTGAAAGCAGAGAACGTGGCACACAGGAGTTTGTGTATGCACACACCTTCATCCAGAACCTCCTTTTGAAAACCCACCATATCATTCACTCTGCTCAAGATACTACTTAAAGGTGAATTCAGTGAGTCCCAATAAATTCTGAGAATCAAAAGAAACCATCAAAAGCTAGCAGGTATTTCTTTGGGCAGATGTGTAGATCACTCTGTGATGCAGGAAGAACCCAATTATAAGATATTTGTTTCATTCCTCTGAAAGTCATTGGAGTTGACTGAGGACACAAAAGATGAGCCATGACTAATTATATATCTCAGTTCTGTAAGATCAGCCCAGAACAATGCTGAGGATACATTTGAAGGGCGAAAGGTATCAGAGCAAGAGGTTAGGAAAATTGGGCTGCAGCTCATCCAAACCAGAGAAGGCAGCAGAAGCAGAATGAACAAAACTATGAATATGGAGAATATTTAAAATCTGGTGAGTTGTTGTGGGCACAAAGAAACAGTCTAGGTAAGCGTTCTGGTTTGAATGATTGGCCTTATGGGCCAGGAAAGTTTTGGAGTAGATTGAAGAGGTTTGCCATCGCCTGTGCTCAGCTTGATTTGCTTTTGGAGATCTAATGGGATGTCTTAGTTCATCCAACTACACAGTCTCTGAGCAAAGGTACAAATCTGAATGGGAGGCTTAGGAATCTACAGGGTAGGTGTGGTAGTTGAGGCTAGAGGTCTAATTGATGCCTTTTATAGTGGATGCACATGGTGAGGAAAGGAACACGCTCGTAGCTGAGGAGTGCTGTCATGTAAGGGTCAAGCAGAGGAGCCTCACCAAGAGTCCAAGAGTGGACAAGACCCAGGAAGAAACGCAGGAGTGAGGCTCCAACAGATGAGGAAACATCAGCATCAAGAGACTGATCAGTCGTGTCAAGTGCAAACGAGTCCACTCACTCAAAGGACATGAAACCATCCACTGGAGGTCAGTGACAGCGGAGGACCTTGGAGATTGAAACCAAAAGAATCAGGGCAACAACCAAAGATGCTGATAGAAAAGTGGGCATGAGAAATGCAGGAAGGAAAGAAGGAAGGAAGGAAGAGAGGGAGGGAGGAGGGAGGGAGGGAGGGAGGGAGGGAGGGAGGGAGGAAGGAAGGAAGGAAGGAAGGAAGGAAGGAAGGAAGGAAGGAAGGAAGGAAGGAAGGAAGGGAGCCCAGCTGTAAAAGAAAGGTCAAGAGAGTGGGAAGTAAAAGAAAGTCCTTGTCTGCGTCTTTGTTTAAAACAGAACAGGCGTTCATGCTGATGAGCTGGGTTGGAAAAGCGAAGCTTGATGGAACAAGGTGCCTGCCGAGGAGCAAGAGAACACAGGGTCCCAGACACAGGAAGAACTCACCTTGTACAGAACAAGAAATAAAAAGGTGAGAATTGGCCAGGTGGTAGTGGCACACACCTTTAATCCCAGCACTTGGGAGGCAGAGCCAGGCAGATCTCTGTGAGTTTGAGGCCAGCCTGGGCTACCAAGTGAGTTCCAGGAAAGGCACAAAGCTACACAGAGAAACCCTGTCTCAAAAAACCAAAAAAAAAAGGGTGAGAATCAGCAAAGTACTTGCTGCTCAACCATGAGGATCTGAGTCTGATCCCCAAGAACCCACATGAAGAGCTGGGCTAAACCAGTGAGTTAGCATCAGGCTCAGTGAGAGACCCTGTCTCAAAAAATAAATTGGAAAGCAGTTGAGAAAGATACAATCACCTTCTGGCCTTCACACACATGTGCACATATGCACACACATGTACACACACATGCAGGCATACACACATACACATGTGCATACACACATAGTGAGAATCAGAGGAGCATTGACATATGGGACAAGTCTTGGCCACATTGTCCAGGATTTCAACATTTACAAAATCAAGTGCTCTAACCCCTTTGGAGCTAGATGTCAACATTCACAATTTCAGAAACAAAACAGCTAAGTTTTGCCAAAGCCCAGAAGAAAGCAGATCCTCTGTTTAAGTCATGGCTCTTCTTTTCCTGGGACTCAAGATGGCTGATAAAAATTCATCACACTGTTCCCCACAGCCCATTGAAAGACACTAACAATCTGCTGTGATGGTAATAGTTTGACCCTTTACACTGGCATCATGGTGCCACACGGGTATGATACTGCCATCAGGCAGCTTAGTATCAGTGTGACAGGGAGGCAAAATTACATGGGCACTTTTCACATTGTTATATTGAACTCTGGTGCGTATACAGTACTAAAACTACCTGAATTCCACAAGATGTGCAGCTCTGAATATAAACACACTTGGAGTTGTGTTAAAATAAGCATGCCACTCACTGCTTTTCTAGAGCCTCACAGCGCGAGAGAAGGGACTGGGAGGACGGAAGTCTGTGAGCACTGGGCAGTGTGGGCTGAAGACAGGCCCCGCCAGGGACCCCCATACCCAGCTTTCTGTTGTCCTCTGGCAGTGCTCTTGAGCTTGCTACATTAGAAGAAGAGCTGGCAAATGCTTTCTTCTTCTTAAGGGTCAGCTGCAAAATATGTCTGACTTTGAGGACCATTTTGTGCATGTCACTCACTCAATGCTGCTGCCAGAGCATCACAAAAGCAGCCATAAACGGTATGTAAATAAATGACTGTGTCTATATTGCAATAAACCTTTATTAGTGAACACTACAATTTGAATGTCATGTCACTGGAGCCAAATAAAATGATGTTATTTTGATTTTCTTTTCAATAATTTAAAAATGTACAAGCCACTCTCTTTCTGTGATCCACATGAAAACAAGATGAAGGTCCTCTTTAACGTGGTGGTCTCAGCTTGGTGCGCCCAAATTAGAAGATTATGAGCCTACAGGAGCACCAGTTCAGAACTCCCTGGCAAGTACTAGTGACTCCAAGATTTTTGTAGAACTTATCTAGGTAGGCTAACGGGTCCAAACCTAACTTTGAAAGAGAACATTTTCCCATATTTTCATTTTCTCACTTTATGCCCATAGAGCGAACTCTTCAGCAACACATGTTCTGATTTCCAGCCAAAGCCTAAAAGGAGGCATGTTCAGGTCTTGCTTTCCCTCAGCCTGCAATAAAAGGGGAATTAATTGCTTGGTTCAGACTAAATCTTTGGGTATCCTTCCCTTTATATTTAGTAGCAAATTATTTCCCAAGTGAAGCCCAAACTTACACTAATAAATGCAGTAGATTCCTCTACTAGATATCACACAGCCGTCAGTGCTGGGTTGGTAGGAGAAAACATGTTATTACTGTGTATAACCTTTCCACAAACAGCAAGTTTGACTTGATTTGGATTTGTTGTGGGTTGTTTTGGCTGGTACTGAGTTTTTCATATTTCTGAGTCCATTTGTTTTCCTATCTCTTAGATTAAAATGCAGTTACCCCTATGGTTGAGCGCCTATCCCCTGAGCAAAGATTGCTTCTGAATTTTGGTGAATTGGTGAATGCTTCTCTCTGTTTGTTTGGCTTTCCTACAGCATTATTTTAGAGACACTTCCTGAATAACACTGAATTGTCTTGCTGGGTTCCTTGGACTGTAAAACATACAGAGCCAAGGAGAGTGAAGGTAACTTATCACACAGAGGTTATTAGTTATTTCTATTTTTGATGCAAATGTAGCCTAGAATTGGTCATTTTCAGACTATTCTTGACAACACCAGTATGACCAAGATTTTCATATAGCATGGGTTTATTTTAGTTGAAAAAAAAATGAAATTCAGATGTGGTACTAAAGTTTAGGCTCATCCATGAGTCTTGCCAAATTCTCCACTTATGGACCCTTTAAGGACAGGGTGGTTTTTTAAATATTCCTAGTGCAACAATTTTAAACAACCCAAGAAATAGGTTACTGGTAATTCCTCACCATCTAAAACATTGTTTGTAACCAAAATATTATTCAAATCAAAAGCTCACTTTTGACACCAAACATAGTCAATACTTGGTTTTCCCCTTGGAAACCTGTGGCAGTTATTGTACAGAAAGAGCAATCTTGTACCAGAGCCTGGCACTGCCCATTAGTCTTTCTCAGTCAAGAAAGTTCAACCAACTGCTAGCAGCTGCTTAGACTAGGCTCATGAAGGGAGCCTTCTTTCAGGCCATTCCCTATCTTCATCTTGTCATTCCTCTCAGTCACTGGAGCAGCTTCAGAAGTGGACAGTGTTTTCTCATGCAATGCTGCACTAGGTATGAAGGATGGAGTCCCATAATCCCTCCACTGGGGCACAAAACTTCTATGAGCAGAAGACTTCTGAAGTCAGGTCTTCTCCACCTTCTCTTGGGAGGAACACAAATGACTCCAGAGTTTAGCACTGAGTTGACCCTGAGACATTTATTTCTAGGTTGATCCCTACAGGAACAGTAGTGAGTGTTCCTAATGTATATTACGTTCAACACACCTTAGTGGCGATGGAGCTGTGTGGGAAGCAACCTAACTGCACAATAGAGGAATAGTAACTATCAACTTGATCATTCCATATAAGGAAACACCCTATGCCATTAAAATAAGACAAGGCAATATGCCCTGACCTCAAGAGGAGTGTATATTAATGCATTTTCTTTACACTGTGTACATATGGGGAGCTTGGAAATGACTCTGTTGGTAAAATGTCTGCCATGGAAGCATGAACACCGAGTATAGATTTCCAGAACCTATGTACAAAGCTGTATGGTAGCATGCACCTGTAACCTCAGCACTAAGGGTGCAGAGCCGGGGCATCCCTGAAGCTCATTGGCCAGCTAGACTAGCTGAATTAATGAGCTTTGTGTTCAAGTAGAGATACTTCTTCAAACAATAAAGGTGTAGTATGGGCCACAACTATGACCAGAATGGTATGATAACCATAAGGGCGCAATAATGCAGACACATCTTGGTGGTAACCAACAACTCTCTAGTTGGATTTAAGCCCCACTCAACAAGGGGGAAATCATGTCTGGTAAAGGAAACCTAGCTAACCATACAGGGCTAGTGATGTCATGGATCTTGGGGGAGAAGCTACAGCCACCACTTTACTAATCCAGCACGATTCCTACCTACATTTTAAATATTTGTTCTTATCCCCATCCTCATCCCCCATCAAGGAAACTTCTCTTTGCAACAGTTGGAGACTGTTACAGAAAACCACAGCCAACCAGCATGCAGAGTTGTGGAGTCCAGGCGCAATGTATACACCTACAGAAAAATCTGCTACCTAAGGCTCAGGTAGCATTGCACAGACAGAAAGATTGTAGGAGTCAGAGGATCAGGAAGTTGGCTGTGAGACTGCTAGTCGAGTCAGAGACAGGAAGTAGATGTCTCCTGCTAATGACAGAGGCCGCACTCATCAAGTCTCAGCAACACGACTATCCAAACATGAGATGAACAAGGATAACACCAATAGAAAAGCCAAACAGACAGGGTAAAGATCATGATGCCTCAACCCCACACAAAAGATGGAAGATGAAGTTCCATACTGAAGATGGAAGAAACAGGCTTCTCCAGGGAAGAGCACACCAACTGGTTATCCAATACCAAATGGTCAGCCCTGAAACATACATACAAGTAACAACAATGTTGTATTTAGGAATATATATGTATATATACATATATGAATAAATAAAAAAATAAAAAAGAATGCAAATAAAAAAGAAGACACAAATTTGAAAGGGAGCAAGGAGGTGTTATGACAGGGTTTGGCAGGAAGAAAGGGGAAGGAGAAATGTAACTATATTATAATTTCAAAAAGAAAAAAATGGGGGAAAAGCATAGAGTGACATATGTGTGCATACACATTCTCACTAAGAAGTGCATATACCACACACAAGCACATACACTATACACACATACATATTTGTTTGTATGCTGAGTATGTTGATATGGTTCATTAAAGGAAAAGTATTGGAGAGCTAACACAGGAAGTATAACACACAGTTATTCTTAGGGACAAAAGCATAGGACCATTATCTTATTTGGCAAATACTTGACATTTTCTACAATAAAATTTTTCTTTTTAATTATTATTTTAATTGTACATATTTAATTGTACATATAGTCTGATAGTTTGATATATATTCACAATGAGCATTTCTCACAACTATATAATATCTATGATTTCCTATCAATTACTTGGCATTTGGAACTTTTCAGTTCCTCTCTTCCAGGTATTTATTCCATACGTGCTCAGTTATTGTGAGCTATAGTGCTGTAGATGAGTGCTCATCTCTACTGTGTCTGTTACCCATAACCCAACCTCCTGCCCCCATCCCTACCATGGAAAATTTTTTTCTTGATTTTTTAATGTGATGTTGTACAATGAAGTAGAATGTTGTACAATGCATCATCCCTTGGGACTCAGAAACAAGAGCTCATTTGAGATGCAGCCATTAAAATTAATGTCTCAAAGAAACATAAGAATTATTAAAACATCCAGCAAAGAACATCCATCTACTTTTTCCATCTCAAAGCAACCACAACAAGATTATTACCAGTTGTCTCATTCAGACTTTGAGAAGGAAAAACAGAAACACAAGCAAACCCAGATATTGGCAATACTTCAACATACTGCTTTTTAAGCTAATATGTAGAATTTTAAAGTGGTATTTCTTGTAGTTGAATATCATGTGACATGTCAGGCTTTAAACCAAGTTCAAGTCCATTTGAATACATTTTACAGTCATACTACCCAAATTTTCTTATCCAAACCACCCATATCCAGCCCTGTTCTCTTCTGAAATGAGGCTGTTTGTACCAGGCGTACACCTGGGGGGCAGGAGCTATAGAGCATGGGACACTAACCATGGCAGCAGCATGACTTCAAAGGCAGACTTGGCCTGTGTTCTTTGTCTAATAAAGCTCTGACTTGGAGATAAGGACTAACATGAGTGATAGACAATGGGTATCCCCTTCTCACTGTCCTTGAACATTCGATTGAAAAGAAGAGTAGATCGCTTCTGAAAGAGGAAAGTGAGCCCCACAGTTTCTGACTGTCCCAGAGGACTCCACCACCCTCCAGTGCCCCAGGACACTGAATCGATCCAATTCATTTTGGAGGAAGAATCTATCTCTTTTCATGTATTTAATGTGTATGAAAGTAGACTTGCTTGTGTATGTTTCTCCTGCCTGTCCTGGAGAGATGAGCATCCAGGCTGTTTTTGCTAGAGCTAACAGGGTAGAGGCTGATTCTTAGCAATGGCAGCCGATCCTAAAGAGGGAGTGCTGCCTAGTTGTAAAAACCGAATCGCCCCTTTAAAAACACAGAACAGAAATGCATATCGTGATTACATGATCTTGTGGCTGACCACTGGAAAATCTCAGGTGTCTTCATTACTTTACTAATCACTCTGACAAAAATGCCTGGTGAAGCAAGCTAAGGGGGGAGTTGAAACCTGGCTCACAGTTTAAAGGTGTATCCATCATGGTGGGGGATGTGGTCAGGGTGGCTGGGACTCCTGTGGTGAAGAAGCTTATGATACAGTCTTCCACATCTTAGTGGATCAGGAAGCTGGAAGCCAGATGGGGAAGTGGGGCAGCCAGCTTATAATCTTCAAGGCTTGTCTCTACAGCCCTATGTCTGATAGCTAGGCCCCATGTACAAAAGATTCCACAGCTTTGCAAAACAAAACAAAACAAACCCCAAAACAAACAAAAAAAACTCCACAAAAAATGGTACCAGCAACTGAGGACGAAGTGTTGAAATGCTTGGGCCTGTGGAGGGTCATTCCATATGCAAACTACAACATTAGTCATTTACGTCTTTGCTCATTATTAATAGTGAGTTATTAATAATGAGCAAAGACGTAAATGTTCTTTCAGAGGTCAAATCAGAGACTAAGTTACATGGTCACCCTAAAGTTATTGCGTTCCAAGTCTTGCTTTTGTGCTTCATTGTAATTCCCATCTCGTAATTGAATCACAATTGCCCAGTTTATATTGAAAACCTAGGATCTCCAGCTATTTCCAAGGGCACTTTGGTGGCAAGGGCACACTGTCATCTCAGGAGTGACACCCTTTCAGAGGAAAGGGTGAGCAGAGCTTAGGCGAGGCATGTTTGATTGTGTTTGGGTCAGGGAACAGAAGGGTGCGCTGCACAGAGCAGGACAGCTCTTACCCAGAAGAGGGAAGAGAAAAGCAAAGACTGGGAGGTCAAGATGCACAGTGTCACCTTTGGGAGGTGACGAGATAGGCTGAAGGGTGAGTCCTAAGGAGGCAGAAGGGATGCAGGCCCAGGATCTCCAGGTCCCTTCTGCACTTTCCTGGAGAGTTTCAACTCTAACAAGGCATTAGAACTCATACTGACTGGTCGTTATAAATCCTAGAATCATTTTAACCATTCTGGGGCTTGAACTCAGGACATTGCACATGCCAGACAAAATCTTCTTCCACAGAGCTACATCTCCAGCCTCCCAGAAAAATGTCAATTCATTTATTCTAACCAAATGCAAAAAAATGATATGACTAGTACAATAGAAATATGAATTTTATGCTATGTGGATCAAATGATAGGTTCTGGGGTTTATCTTTAAATATTCCAGCAAAAAGGTGGGCAGTGCAGATCTCTCTCTCTCTCTCTCTCCTCTCTCTCTCTCTCTCTCTTCTCTCTCTCTCTCTCTCTCTCTCTCTCTCTCTCTCTCTCTCTCTCTGATTTATTATATGTAGTGTTCTGTCTGCATGTATTCCTGCGTGTCAGAATAGAGGACCAGATCTCATTACAGATTGTTGTGAGCCACCATGTGGTTGCTGGGAATTGAACTCAGGACCTCTGGAAGAACAGCCAGTGCTCTTAACCACTGAGCAATCTCTCCAGCCTTCTCTTAAACAAAAAGAAGTTGGATGAATATTAGAAAATGTTGATAGTTATTGAAATTGGAGCACTGGCTTAAAAAAATTGGTTTCTTATATTTTTCTACCTTTGATTTAGAAATTACATGAATGTTAAAAAAAAAAAAATTATGTATTCCCTGGGTCTCCCTCGACCTACTAAATCAGAACTGCTGTGTAGCCAGATGTGATTACAGAAAAAAATTCCTTCTAATATAATGGATATGTTGGGTTGAATTAGGGTGAAAGACAGATGGGTGGTGGTGGTGCAGATACGGAGAGAGGCTGGACCCAGGCAGTGAGATGGATACTGGACAGAGAAGGAACATGAGAAAATGCTGGAATTTAATAAATGAGATTTTGTGTTTAATTAGATGGAGATGAAGTTCAAGATCACATCTTACTGAATGAATGAACAATGCTGTTACTAACACGGGAAATATCAAAGGAACAGACATAAATAATAAAACGCAAAGAACTCTCAATTTTTTTTTTTTTTTGTTTGTTTGTTTGTTTTGTTTTTTTAAGTACTGGAACCCATCTGTTAATATCATTTCAATATTTTCAGCCAGGTTTAATTGTACCTAACATCACTTGAAGACCCATAATCTAAGTAAATACTGTTTCTGTGCTTCATCTTGGGGATACACCTCTTTAAAACACTAATGTTCAGAACTGGAACTTACTAGCACCCTGCTGCAAAGGTACGGGAACTGTCTTCATGCGGCCTTTTCAGCCTTTGGGTTGGTTCTCATCCACAGTTTACACAGGCAGGTGCCGCTCCTGGGGTCTTCAGTGCTTTCTGCATTTTCTGCCTTTTCCCACAGTCCCACATGGGAGACTAAGAACAGGCCAAGGCCTTGGCTGAGCAAGCTGCAATGCCATCCTGCCCCAGAATCCCGTCTTTTGTGATCCACGGTCAGTGGCACAGATGCCCATGATCAGCCACTTCTATGCACACAGCAGTCTGTCTTTTCCTAGTCATTCCCCCGCCCCCAAGGTGTAAGAGTCTGATGCCAAGACATGACAGCTTTTAGGAAATCCAGTTAAACCCCAAGCTTTCAAACAACTAGGTTTAGATTTGCCCAAGGGACCCAAGGAAGTGGTCTCTGAGTTCCTTGTCTGAGTTCCTGGACCCTCCCTGGAGACTGAGTCTTTCCTGTGATTTCTGTGGACTCCTTGAAGAAAGCCATGGTTTCCCCAAGTCTTTTCATCTCTGTCTGAACCTGCCTTCATCTTCTTAATGGCTAATTAAAAAATTACAACACGAGGATTAAATAGTAAACTCCTCCCCTGCTGCTCTCTGCCTAATTTCTGAGGCCTCAAGCTAAAGGACTTAAAAGGAATTAGAAAGAGCCACATTCACTTGGCAAACTGCATTCGTGTGTGTGTGTGTGTGTGTGTGTGTGTGTGTGTGTGTGTGTGTGTGTGTGTGTGTGTGTGTGTGTGTGTGTGTGTCTAGAGATGGTCTAGTGGGCAGCCCTTCTATGCAAGGTGTGCTTGCTCATTATTTACTTCTTATTCAGAAGAGCAGATATTACCCAACATTATGACTTTCACTTGTGCATGCTGAAAGAATTGTGGTGTGTGTATGTGTGGGCATGAGCGCGCACGCACACGCACGCATGCACGCACGCACGCACGCACGCACGCACGCAGGCTTTGCTGCCTGGCAATTCCATTTAACTCTGAAGCAGGGAGTTGTTTTAAAGCGCACACTTACATCTTTTCCATGAAGGTTAGAGTCTGAGCTCCTTTGGAACTCGCCCGCATTCACAGCCTGGCATGCACGCATAGGCTGTGGCAGGATCCAGTTTGCCAGGAGGTGTTGGGAGGCAGGGTCTACAGAGTAACCAACAGTGCTTCCGGTGGATCTGTTTACACAGTATCTTCACACTGCTACACACTTACCAGAGAAAGGGCTTCGAATCCACATCAGTCAGCTTGCTCTCTGTTCTAGACTGTTCTTCATCAATTGTTGTTTCTTGTGATTATACAGTTTGACTTTATCATCCCTTTGATAACCATTTCTGCATGAAAATTGACTTTATATTTCATTTTTCCCGTCTGTTATCTTAGCTGCACGCACACAAACACCCTTTGTGCAGCACTGGTAATATAACTGATCGGGCGAAGCTGTGCCGTAAGAAATCAAAACCATAATAATGGCTTTGGGTTTTGCATTTTAAATACAGCGTTCATTGTTGTGCTGAGGTTTCCGATCCCTTCCCAGACATTATGGAGATTACCTTTGGTAATGCTTATTTCATTGTACTTTGATATAAAATAATGTGTGTCATAAATCAACGGAGGACTGCCACTAAACAGGAAAGAGCCTACTTATGATATGAACAATTTGCTTTTCTAATTTGAGGAAGATTGAGGCATTTTAATTATGGAAGATCTTTGTAAATGAGACTGGAATTTGATATCAAATTATATTCCTTATGGAATTGTAGGTTAGAAATAATCAAATCCGTATTCATTAATTTTACATTATTTTTTTCCACACTCCAAACAAAAAAACATTTACAGAAGCAATTGCTGAATAAAGACCCATGCTCTTGTTAAGCTTACAAAAGTTACGTTTCTTCACTGAAGAAAAAAGGGACGATGGGGAATGAGTTGTTGCTGTGAGGTATTTTGGCAACTGCGCACTTCAAATTTTTATAAATTTGAAATTGAGGAAGTTATGCTTAAAGGCTGAAAGGTTGAAACTGTCTAAGAACAGGCCCAAGAGCCAAGGCCAGGGCAAGAGTGCAATCTCACATGGGTGGTGTATTTCCCGGGTTAAGATGGCTTCCATTTGGAAGAGAATGGAGTTTTGCCCAGAGTAGTACTAGTCTGAACATTAGGGGAGTCCTCGTCTTAAAGGTGAGCAGAGTTCTGAACACGGACATTGCGAATGATTTAAAATTATGAGCACTCTTCAAATTGTTTAAAACATTGATTTTTTTATAAAATGGATTTCCCTGTTTTATGCGCCCAGTGATTCTGTAATTACAGGCACCAGACCTGCTTCGTGCTGCAGCTGGGGTTATCTTCACAGCATCCCCTTCCCTTTTCTTTCCTTCCACGCTTTCCCCCATTAATAACTTTCCTGGTTTTCCTCGCTGCTGGAACAGACATATCATTCTTTGTTCTTGCTCATAAATCACCCTGTGACTGAGGAACCAGGAAGTCATTACGGGTGAAGGGTAGGTCAGGTCGAAAATTCAAATTGATCTAACCTGTTCTAGGAAAGAGAAGCACCCTGTCCCAAGCAAAGCACCAGGCTGCACAGTTCCAGGAGTTTTTAATAAGCCCCTGGAAGAGGCAGTGGCAGCTTCCGAGCAAGGACTGCAAAGACTCCTGGGAACTCTGAAGTTGTCCAAGTGAGTATTTGATTATGGGCCTAAGGATGGCGTTCTCCATCCCCAGCACACTGGTCACTCTTTGCTCCCGTATTCTCCATTCTCTCTTCCCTTTTCTCACTGAAAGTAAAGTTCTAGAACATAGTATAGAAATGAGCCAAATTTCTATTCAAAAGGACTCTTATAGTTGAGAAATGTATATATTTCTCCCTGTGTGTTAGATATTGGTCTTGCATAAGCACATACACATGTACACCTGCGTGCACACACATGCATAAAGAGAGAGAGAAAATGACACCGAATTTTGTGCAAATTGCCAAACCATGTGACACAATAGTTAATTTAAAAACTCTAGTTGGGTTAATAAATCCTATCTTTTCAGTGCTAAAATACCCACCCCTAACCCGCAGCACTCTTCCATCCTCCTCGTTGCTCAGGTTAGTAAAGATCTGAAGTAGTGTTCAATGTGTTTGTAAAACTCTTTGTCAAGGTGAACTGAGTGTAATATTAGGCCTTTGTCAGTCTGAACCCACACCTGCCACACACAAGGGTTTCAGCATTTCATGCACATCATAACTTGACTCTAAATCTATAGAAACAGGAAAAGCCGTAGAGCAAAGCTATCCAGATGTTGCTGAGTCTGTGTGATTGTAAATTTTAAAAGCACAAGCTTTCCATTCAGATTTAGTGCAGCGGGAACTGTATGAAAATTCCAAGACCCCCTGGTTTACTGAAGTGTCTGGCCATTTCTGCAGGAACCAGAACAGATGTACCGAGGTCGGCAATAAAGCCGTGACAATAAGGAACATTTCCACATCAGCTCACTCAACTGACAGTCAATAATAAGGACCAACATTGGGCACTGGAGGAGGGGCCTTTCCATAGTTTTTAAACTCAATGTCATTATGCAAATTCATCCTTAGCAGTAGGTTGGGTCATGATTCCAGGAGGACCATGACCTTCTTTCTTCTGAACACATTGGGATAGTTCACTTTATGATATATTTTTAATACGAATAATATAAGGTCATTGTATAGACCTTTGCATTTACCTTTACAGAAGTTTGTCATTTTATTATAATGTGTAATATCTAAGAAACCCAGTCCAGTGCTTGAGACCCATCAAAGTTTGAAATTTGAAGTTTATTTTTAGAGCCAATGTTGGAAATACAGGACTGTGCACCTGATGTTGGAGTCATAGTCTGGGGATGCCTTTGGGTGACCATTAGCTTCACAGCTCCCATCTCTGGACAAAGAAGATGCTGAGGTCAGGCTGTGCCCTGCCCTAAGTTTCCTCATATTGTATGAAGCAGTGGTTTTCTAGGCTGTGCCTTGGACTGAGAGACTCCATTCTATAGGCAGCATCTGACTCCATTTTGTATGCATGAGTTTATGTGTTCATGTGTGTGTGCATGTGTGTATGAACATTTGTGTGTAGGTGTAGGTGTATAGACTTGTATGTGGAGGACAGATGTCAACTTTGGGTCTCTCCCTCAGTTACTCTACCCTTGTATTTTGACTTTTGAGACAAGACCTCTCACTGAACCTGCTCACCTGATTCAGCCTGACTAGATGGCCAGCAAGTCCAGATAAGCTCCTGTCTCCCCTCCCTTGCACTGGGATATGGGTGCACACTGCCATGCTCTACTTTTCACATCGATGCTGAGGCTCAAACTCAGGTCCTCTTGTTTGCTGGGTAAAAACCTCATTAGCTGAACCATCATACCCCCCACCCCCGGGAACTCCATTCTAATATGAATGCAGAAGGAGGATGATTCTGCCTCCTGGTGAACACATTAACACCATCATTTGTCCAGCACCACCCACAGAACACAGCCTGCTAACTTATTCCTAAAATCATAACGAATTCTACCCTATAAAGTTAACAAAGTAAATCAGGACTGCAAATGCACATGGCCACACCGAAATAGGAAAACCAGGCCTGAGAACTTAAACAATACACCACACTGAGAAAAGATGGAAGCATCCTCATTTGGACCGCATCAAGACCCCTGCTGACTCATCTTCTGGCCACCTGATATGTATGTCAAGAGAGCTCCAGCTTGTTGAGGGGCTCAGTCCCCGGCATTGACACAGCCTCCCCCATCTGTTAGTCCACCTGCTCACCTGTCTGGATCTGGTCCTGCCCCTGGCCCTCACAGCCTCCTCTTCTCCATCTCTCTTCTCTCCAGCTCAACTCCACTGCAAGATGTGAGTCAGGTTTGAGATGGCAATGTCCAGGAGAGCTCTGGCAGAGTTACCTGACCTTCCTCACCGCCAGAGACTCTTCCTGTATTTCCACCTTGTCCTGCTCAGCTTGGTCCTAGGACCCTGATTAGGGGTGAGGAATGAAGAAAGGACAGTGACACCAAAGGAACGACACACACACAGACCAGGAGAGCTGGGGTCAGGTGGACCGTACGCCCCCGGTGGAGTGGCACCAACTGTCCAAATAACCCAAAAGTTCAGTGTGCTTATTATGTGCAGCACGGGGCGGAGTTAGCTGGTCTAGGCAGGAGTGTCTGTAGGGGAGCAGTCTCAGGCTGTAAAGATGCAGGAGGAGGAAGCTGCAGTCACAAGGTTTTTAGACGCACTGATCAATCGTTTGCAGGCACTGTTACGTGGATTAGGGAAGAAGGCTTCGCCAGTTTCCCAAGTGCCTGAGACCCTGGTCCTTGACATGTTCCGCTCACCCTGAACTGTTCACGTTCACTTAGAACTTCACTCATTCAAGACCTCACTCTCTCCCTTTAATTGTTACCAGATTCCCACTTCCACCTCTCAGTTCCATTTCTTTGAAACTCCTTGAACTATATTTCGGCTCCTTCAACCTTTTGCAGCCATTCTGTAAGAGGCTTACATATATAGATGTATTTACTACTGTGGGATGTGTCATGTAAGAGGTGACAGTTAACATTAATAGTTAAGATTGTAATTAAAAAATACATGTGATGCCTTGGCCAGTTATCAAGGACATCAGGACTGCCTGACAGATTGCTGCCAATGAAACCGATGTGCCTTGTGAATTTGTTATTCAATACATTCTGCCATCGTGGAAAGACTCAAGTATTTCTGTTCCTGATGTAACATAGAACAATAGGCCACCATTTTGGTGCATGAATCTCCCACCTTCTCATCCTAGTCACACTACAACCCACCCGCTCCTCTATCGGATGCCATGCCTGCATGCGATTACAGAGGTGGATCCCCACTGATCAATGGTAACCCATTTGTATCACTTTGTGAAACAATACTGGAGGTTTAGTCTTACCATTTTCTTATTATTGTGTGTGTGTGTGTGTGTGTGTGTGTGTGTGTGTGTGTGTGTGTGTGTGTTCCATCTGCATAGGGTGTACAGCATGTGTGTGGAGGTCAAAGGACAATTTTGTAGAGTCACTTCTCTTTCAAGCTTTATCCAGGTTCCAGGGATTGAACTCGGTTCACCCAGCTTTCATGTCAAGTGCTCCTATCCACTGAGCCCTCCTGCCAACCCACTATAGAGTTTTGGGTCTAATGGGACACCCTTGCATTCCTGATCATTTTCTCTCAAGCAAGACTCCCTATACACCAGCAGAGAGATCTGAAATAGCTCTCATGTAAGCAATTTAAAGCAGAAAGAAAATGTGATTTCTTTGGTAGTATATGGATTTTTAAAATTCTTCCTCAGTCTTTGTTTTGCTTTATCTGCATTAATTAGAAATTCAATTTTAAAAAAATATGTGTATATATGTTTGTGCACATTAGTACAGGGACCCGCAGAGGCGGAAGATGTGTCTGATTCCCTCGAGTTACAGACAGCTTTGAGACTTGATACAGGGGTGTTCAGAACTGAACTCAGGTCCTCTTGAGAGCAGTGTTCGTTCAACTCATGAGTCGTCTCTGCAGGTCCCAAATTCGTTTCTGATGGGAATGTTTCACTCTGCTGCTACTACGAAGGCAGCAGGCATTTCAGACAGAGGAAGTGCTCTCTGAGAAAAGAAAGATGTGAAGTAGGACTATGTAAGATGCCAGCTCTGACCTCAGAGTAGCTTCCAGAACTGGATTAAGGGGCAGTTGACAAGCAGGCAAACATTTCACGGAGCATGTGTACAACACAGTCATGGGGCCACGCCCACCAGCTGCTTTTCCATCACATTTGGGAAATAGTAAAGCTAATGAAGTTTCAGATGCAATTTCTGGAATTTCAAAAAATATTTTTCTACCATGACTCAGGTTTTGCAAAGCCAGTTTTATTTGTGTTCCTCCTCCTTCTCATTCTCCTCCTCCTCTCATTCCTCCTTCTCATCTTCCTTCTCCTCCTCCTTCTTCTTTTCATCCCTTCCTCTCCTCCTCCTTCTCCTCCTCTTGTCCTCTTAATCATCATCTCATCCTCCTCCTCCTTCCCCTTCCCCTTCTCCTCCCACTTCTTCTCCCCTTCCTCCCCTCTCCCTCCTCCTCCTCATGCAGTGCAGTTCCCATGGGCCACTACATATTCCTTCCTGCTATTTACTTTCAGAGAGACCCCCCAAGTGCTAAGCAAGCAGCAAAATGACAACGAGGAGGAAGAAGCAGTGGAGGCAACACCAAGAAAAGGTTAGTGGCCCTTCTTCTTGGAGAAGGGACTTTCTCTGACTGAAACTCCTTGACCTATGGGATAGCAGTATGTCATTAGGGGTCATTTTATTGCTATGTTCCTTTGGCAGAATAATAAGATTAAGTTTTCCCCTAGGTCTGTGACCTGTCTAATTTCAGGTTTGTATACATTTTAGCACTGTCAGGTATGGGTTCCATCTCATGAACTGGGCCTTAAGTCCGGTTTTTGAAAGTGGTTGGTTACTCCCATAATACTTGTGCTACTTTTATACCAGTGTGTCTCCAAGCAGGTCACTGTTGTAGGTCATAGGGCAAAGTTCCTTCTAGCACTATGGAATGCTAGTCCATAGGCATGAAGCTTCTAGCTGGGCACCAGCTGGGTTTCTTCAAGTATGATGACATAAGTAAGTTGTATCTTAAGTCACGGGATCTTAGCATCAGGGTATGGAGGAAACCAATACCTTGGCAATGGCAACATCAGACCATTGCTCAACCTCTTGCAGCAGATGGTAACTAACACAGACCACAACTGGACGGTGGGCAGACAACGAAGCAGAGAGACCTGGGTAACTTGCCTTTTGGTTTTTCATTTTTCTTGTATGTTTTGTTTTTCTTTTGAGATTCTTTGTGTATTAAAAAGTACACATGCATAAAATATGGTCTAAAACTGGAGAATAATCCTAATATTTACATTTCACAACCAATAATTATAAGTGATACAAAAACAGGAAAAGAAGGTTCAAAGTCCATCCACGTTGGAGGTTGTCTTGAGGTTCATTCCCATCGTCTCACTGCCCAGCTCCAGCCCGAGTCTGTCTAGGAGCGTGGGAAGTCTGTCCTCAGCAGACACTTCAAGGAGAATGTGAGAGGCTGTGACAGCAGCAGAGTCCACAGCCTGCTCCTGCTTTCCTCCATCCCGTTTCCTCTTCTCCTCTGTCATCTGCATGTTGGCTTTTGATTTATCTGTCTGTTTGCTTGTTTTCACATTCAGTTAGTCCTGAAGCGCAGGATAGCCTCAGGCAGGATTTGCCACCGACAAACAAGACTCAGTGTTCTCGCTTTGCCAAGCTGGTCAGTGGGAAGGGAGGAGCTATTTGGACATGTGCTTGTTCACAGAAGAGAGAGTCCTGTCATGGTTTTGGGAGGAATTATTCTGCCACCCCACTTCTCTTGATTAGACACAGCTATCTGGAGGATAAGGCCGGGTGCATGCACTGCACTCTATCAGCTTTAGGTTTTTCTTTAATTGAGTTTTATTATGAAAACTTTCAGCATGCATAGAAATGGAATGTGTTTTATGCATGTTTATGAAGAACCCCCATGCATTTGTCACCAACACCCACCAGTAACTGACAATGCACTTTAAAACATGCACCTGTGAAAATAGCTGCAGGCAGGTGCAGGTGAGTGGTCACGGGGCACAACCATCACTGGTTTCTACTGGTATGTGATGAAGCCACACCTCACACATCAGCACCCATGGGGGACTTCACATTGCATTTGAGTCATAAAGACCTCATTCACTGCCCTCACGTAAGGGAGTTTCAAAGCAAACGAAGCTAGAATGACTCCTACATTACTTTCCTTCTTTTTCAGTTAAGACTTGCAAACAGCTTAAGCATGTTGCTTTACAACTAGAAGTGAAGACAGAACCATTGGCTAAATACAGAGTAATGCTTCCTGTGCAGCTATATGCTTGGAAAGAAGCCAGTGGTGTGTGTGTGTGTGTGTGTGTGTGTGTGTGTGTGTGTGTGTGTGTGTGTGTGTGTGTGTACAATCTATAAATAGCTTAGGGTCCTAACACAATACAAGTTTATTTTGTGGTTCACTCACTAAGATGATAGAGGCTGGACTGTAGAACTGGGCATACAGTCACTGAAGGCCCCTGCTGCTGAATTCTCTGCTGCTACCATCTTGAAATTGTTGACTTTTGAGCAAAGCATGTTCCTTTTGGCAATATGGTAGCCTTTCTTTCCCAGACCTTTTGAGGGACAAGTCACTGTTCCAGGGATGACATCATTAACTTATTAAGACTTTCTGCATTGCCCACTTCATATCTAAGACTTGACTTAAATACACCAAGACATGAGCAGGGGCTCAAAGAGACAGCTCAGTGGCCAAGAGCGTAGAGCACAAGCATGAGGCCCAAAGTTCAAATCCCCAGCATCCCTGGAAAAGGCTGAGCGTGGCTGCATGCTTGCTGTGGAGGGAGGAGATGGGAGGCTCACCAGGGCTTGCTGGCTGCTGGCCTAGTCCCAGAGAGAGACCCTGCCTCCAAGCTGGAGTGTGACCCAACAAGACATTCAGCTTCCGTTTCTGGCCTCTGCATGTGCACCTGCTCTCCCCACAACACACTAAATGCCATTGTCACTGCTGTCACAGAACACACAAGGCAGGCTAATTTGTAAGTGGGAAACCTACTGTTCACACTTCCGGAGGCAGGGAAACAGGGGACCAGACCGCCTGTAGGTTCACGTCTCATGGGGACTCAAGCTCTGCCCAATGGCCATAACTTAAATAATGTCTTCACACTGTGGAAAGAGCAAGGCACTTAGAAGCTCCCTCTTTCTGGCCCCTTTCATAAAGTCACTGACCCACACCTCTCCATAGCTCCTCTCTCCACATTATCGTGTTGGGGTGCAGTTTGTAGCATATGGATTTTGAGGGAAGGGGGAAAACATTTGACCGTTGACTACAACATCAGACTTTAGCTGTCTGAGTCCCAAGACACACGTCAGGAAAGATAAGATTCTACAATATTCCGAGAATAGAATTTGAGATTAAACAGACCAACTGAAAAACTGAATGAAGAATGTGTGCGCTGGAAAAGAAAAAGCAGCTTTCCTAGGGGCTGTCACATGATGGGGCCATGGTGACATGTCCAGGGCTCCCCACTTTACTCTGTTGCATCATTTCTCTGGGTCACACATTATTCAAGTTCAACCATTATTCTCACTTTTGAAAGCCTTCCATCTTGTAATTCTGAGTGTGTTTTGCTGGAGTTTGAACACACATTGATCTCTGTAATAGTAAACTTTTCTACTTTATAGTTTTCTCTAAAATCTGGAATTCTACACAATTGATTTTTCAATCAATAGCATTTCATTTTTGTTAAAGTCTTCTACTAACTTTTATGGGTGAGGGGTGATAATTAATCATGTTAGATAATATGAAGGTCCAGGAAGTCTTAGGATTTTAGTTGAAAATGTACAAGGATGAAATATCACCTGTCTTGAAGAAAATTTTATCCACAAATCATACATTCATTACTCTAAGAAAAATTTTACCGAGAATCCTTGTTTTGCTTTAGAAGGTGGGAACTGACCCTGGTAGACAATGGATGTGGGAGTGGGGGACTGGCAAGCAGAGGCCTTCCATGAAACCCACATTTTTAAGAAGGCTACAACGTTATCAAATCTACTAAGCACCTTAGAATGATAATGCTTAGCCACATTTTCCCAGTCCACAAAGCACCTAGGTCTGTAAATTGTCAGAGAATTTTGATTTGTTTCTTACATAAGAATCAAGACTTCAAATACTGTATCATAACAATCTGTTTTTAAATGTTTCCCACCTGTAAAATAGACACATGGTAGAGTTTCCTTCAGCTCACAAGTTAATATCTGTGTGTGTGTGTGTGTGTGTGTGTGTGTGTGTATCTTTGTGAATCATCTCTGAACATGTGTGCATGTCTGTGTATGTTTGTGTGTGTGTGCATGCACCTGTGTCTTTGTTTTTGTGTGTGTACATGTTTGAGTGTGTATGTGTGTGCATGTATATGTGTCTCTGTGTGTGCATGTGTATGTGTCTTTGTTTCTGTGTGTGTGTGTGCATGTGTGAGTGTGTATCTGTGTATGTTTCTCTCTGTGTGTGTCTTTGTTTCTCTGTGTGTGCCTGTGTGCATGTGTGTGTTACTTTTATGAAGGCGTTTGGTCCTCCTACAATTAGCACCAATTGAAAAGGCACCGTGTACAACCAGACTGAGACCAGAGCATCGTCTCTGAGAGTTATGGTGGGCTGTGTGGACAGCTGGGCCTGCAGATGTTGCAGCTGTGTTAGAGTCACCGCTTGGACCACAGGCTCCACCCAAACTGCTGGTATTCTCCAGGGCACGAAGAAGTTAAGAATGGCAGCTTGGCTTATAGACATGTCCTCAGGAAAGGACTGGCTGCTAGGATATTCCTGGTGAGTTACTTTTCTCCAGTGTCTCAATCTGAGAAAGTAATGGAGAGAAACTAAATAAATACTTATGGAAATTCCCTTATATTTCCTTAAGGAATCTTAGATAAAAGAAAACAGCTACTTTTTTCTGTGGAATAGTGTTTACTTTCCACCAATGTTTAGAATATAGTGCCTAAGAAGTAGACTTTGTACAAAGTGACAATTATGGCTTGCCCACAGTCAAGGGGAAAAACCAATCCGGATGTCCTGACATGGAGTGTCCCCTTAGTTAATGTCAGTGTGGCTAAGGAGGACACTGTGGAATCGTGGTGTGAAGATCTTACCAGCTGCTGCAGATGGTACAAGGGGAACGGGCCACCCTGTAAATTTGGAGCTGGGATACACAGGCAAGAGGCAGAGGCTCCCATTAACTCAAGGGCAGGAGGCTGAATACCCAGGTCCAGAAACAACAGAAAAGGGGGTTTTGAGGTGGGCTTTCTTTTATCTAGTTAAAAAATAGACAATTTTCTGTGCATTGGTGTTTTGTCTGCATTAATGGCTATGTGAGGTTGTTGGACCCTCTGGAACTACAGTGAGACAGGTGTGAGCTGCCGTGTGGGTGCTGGGAATCGAACCCAGGTCCTCTGGAAGAGTAACCATGACAGAGCCTGGAGAATGCCCAAGATCATCCTGGCTCAGACACATGACCCTGTGTATCAGGACAGAGGGCACTGGAGCCGTTGTGTTCAGAGGCAAGGTGAAGCAGTCCAGGGGGCATGACATGGTCCTCCCGAGTGCCACCTCAGCTTGTTCGTTCCCACCTGATCTTAGCAGAGGTCTGGCCTGGCTTGCTTCTTGGGGTGGGAAACATTGGAGAGCAGAGTGGTGCCGGCCAGGCTGAGACACATGAGTGGCTCTCGAACTCTTTCTCTGAAGACAGTACTCAAATCTCGTGATCACTGAACCTTAGACCCAAGGCAAGCTGGGAGAACCCTGCTACATGGCTTCAGAGAAAAGTGGTGCCCACAGGTCTGCCCTGGTGCATCTTGCTGCTTCTTAGTTCTTGAGATCATGCGGCCAGAGAAGGCCAGAGATGCCAGGTGCACATGCTACAGGCGAGTTGGTTCTTGCTTCCTTCAGGAGGCTCACAGATGGTTGGAGTAGGACGGTGTATGGAGCCATGGTCTCATCTTCACAGACGACGAGCAGTGGGTGGTACTTCACAGAGATGCAAGCCTACAGCACTTGCTCTCAATGGGCTGTGGTCATGGGCCTTTACGTCTGCCAGCATCACGTGGTGAACTACGGGCAGAACAGACACCCTCAGTTAGAACAGGACTAGCACCCCGGGTCACCCTATTTTCTTGTTAAAATGTTACAGACTTGTTTTTATCATTGTGTGTGTGTGTGTGTGTGTGTGTGTGTGTGTGTGTGTGTGTGTTTTACAGGTAGTTGTGAACAGCCTAATGTGGGTACTAGGAATCAAACACGGATATCTACAAAGTCAACAGGTCTGGTAACTGCTGAGCCATCCTCGTTCCCACTCTTTCTGGTTGATTTTGAGTCCCCCAGCCACAAGTTGCAATAGCTTTTGGGCAGGGCTAATCCATCAGGACTGATGATTTCTGCTCCTCAGCCTCTGGGAAGCAGGGGTGGGTGGACAGCTGCGAGTCTTCTTCGATCCTATCTTCCCCCATAGCCAGGCAGGGGTGAGGATATGGTAACAGGCCTTGGAGGTTCTTATTACACTTCTCACAGATGTCACAGACAGAGCTGGTCCCTCCCCCAGGATGGAAGCACCCAACTTCTTCGGGACACTGGTAATACCCTTCTTCTCAGATTTCTCACTGTCCCAAGTGCTTTCTCTGCTCCTCACCATCGAGGGAATTCAGGAAGTTATCCAGTCCAAGGATCTCCTTCCAGGCTCAACTGTTGGTCATAGGAAAGTCACCTAGGCTGTCATCAGCTCAGGTACCAGAGCACTTTGCTTCTCCATAAGGCTGGTGTACAGCAGAGCCCCGAGAGATGAGCCCCCTTTCTTCAGGGTCTGGTCTATGTTTGTTCTAAGAGATGGGATGGAAAGTCAGCAATCCTCACATGGATGGACTTCCCACTCCTATACCATCACTGTCCAGAAGTCGATCCTGGGCATCAGGTCCCTTTTCCATTCAGAAATAACAATTGCTCTGGGCTACTCCAATCTCTGAGTCCAAGAGAAGCAGGCACACATTAGCCCAGCATAGAACCAATCGCTGTGGCTGCTCACTGGTCACTTCTCACTGGGGTGTCTCCTCCTTTGCCAAAGTGCTTTCCATCGGGGCCTTTTCCTTAGGCCTGGAAAAACTGCCCCCCTAAAACTTTCTCCCCACCAGCCTGGAGCATACTGGTGCTGAGACTGCCAGTTATATCTTTTCAGTCCGTATATGATGATATCAACAGGCAAACGCTATGCATTCACACATTAATCTTTGAGAAACTTTATTGTTTTCTTCCCGAGACAAGGCTTTGCTATGAAGCTCAGGCTGACCTTGAACTGATCATTTTCCTGCCTTGGGCTTGGAAATTCTGGATTATAGGTGCACATGAGCATACTCTTTTATAGAAATGTGTTTTATTTTGTTTTCAGCAGAAATTTATGCCTTTATTTAACTGGGTATTACTTAGTGCTTTATCACATGCCTTGGTATACTATATCATACCAAGGCATATGTAAACTAGTTAAATAGTTAACTATTTTATAAACATTGGCCAGAATTCTTTTGTTAGATGACTAAAATAATATCTATTATCCCTAAACATATACTTATTTATTATGTTAGTATTACTTTTATAACCCCTTTGTTTCAACCAGGGCCATTTGCATAAGCATTGGATCAGGATTATCTACTGGAGCCTGATGGAGTTGCCAGTGGGCACACAACTGGAAGTATTGACTCTTCCACTTCCTCTCCCTGAATCTATCAGTGGCAAATAATTCAGCAGCTAGGTAAGCACCGGGCCCCTTCTTCCTCCAGCCATGGCTGTCCCTAGGCTCACTCTCGTGGGGACTCCGCGGAGATGGGTAGGTTGCTGCTGTGAGTTTGTGTCTTCCACAGAGGGTGGCATTTCACAGCTCCTCTCCCTACCATCCGCTCTTAGATCCTTTCCACCCACTCTTCCACAATGCTCCCTGAGCCTTAGAGGAGAGGTCTGGTTTAAAAGTCTTACTCAGGACGAGCATTCACCTGTCACTGATTCTCAGCCCCTTGGATAGTCACGAGTCGTCGCTCACTGGAGAGAGAGACTTCTCTGGTTTAGGCTGAGGGTTGCGTTTGGCTATCGGTGTAAACACAGATATTTAGAAGGGATTTTGGCACTGTGTCAGCTTAGTTAAACAACAGTATTCAGTTCTCTCCTTGGGTCTAAGACATCCTTTCCTCACCAACCGCCATGACCTTTGACAAAGTAGGCATGTCTCATAAATCTTTTAAAAAATAAACCCCCCAAAGTAGATTTATTAGCTTGAAATTGTATCAATCATTAAAGAAAGTAAAAAACTTACTCTCGAGAATTTTCAACACTACCATAACAACATAGAAACCTATGACTGTGTTTACATTTCTTATTCACAAAATGACTATTAGCTCAAAACGACAATCTAGCTCAGGGTTCTTTGCGTTAGGTAAGACAGGCATTTCTTCAAATAGCCTTTCCTATGTGATTGCAATGGCGACACATCCCATGAAGATCCTGTTCACTGCTTGCCTGACTTTGGTATGTTTTGCCGTGTTAGCGATTCCAGGTTTGCTGCACAAAAAAATACACATATGGCCACCTTCAAAGACCTTTTCTGGTCTTTGTCTAGTGATGTCTGCTCTCAGAGGAGTTTATCTCCACTCCATCTCTTCCTCAGCAAGACCCTCCATTTGGTCCAGACACTGAGAGGCTTTGAGACAGGAGGAGATCCTCAGAGTATGTCGCCTTCAACAATGCTGCTTAGGAATGCATTCACCTCCCCAGTTCCACCGGTTCCCAAGATGCAATCAGCTCCGCTCTCAGGATGCCTTAGGGAGATTTCTTCCTTTATTTGAGACATTTGCAAAGATGAAAGCCGGAGAGGCAAGGGGCTTCTTATCTGAGGATTCAGACTGAGGACACCATTAGACAGAGAAGAAAACACCTCAGCTGGGGGATAGCACAGTCCCTGGGAGAACTGCATCTTTATTTATTCTTGGTTGCAAAACAAGTATTGATGGGGAGCTGGTGAATTTACTTCCAGAGTATGTCATCATCGTGCCAGGTGTCTTCTTAGAGTTTCTATTGCTGTGATAGAACACTGTGACCAAAAGCAGCTTGAAGAGGAAAGGGATTATTTCGTCTTATGGCTGCACATCAGTCTATCACCAAGGAAAGTCAGAACAGACGCTCAAACAGGGCAGGAACCTAGAGACAGGAGCTGATGCAGAGGCCCTGGGGAAATTCTGTCTTGCTCCCATGGCTTGCTTGACCTGCTTTCCTAAAGCATCCAGGACCACCAGCCCAAGAGTGGCATAACGCACAGTGAGCTAGGCCCTTGACATCAATCATCAATCCAAACAATGCCCCCCCAGGCTGGCCCACAGGCCAATCTGGGAGGGCATTTTCGCAGCTGAGGTTCTCTCTTCCCAAATGACTCTGCTTTGTGTCAAGGTGACACAAACCCAGCCATCACAGAGAGGAAGAGGCCACCTGCCTTGGCTGACCACGCATTAGGATTTCTGTGCGTGGCACAGACTCATTGGAGGGAAGAAGTTGGCCAGCTTGAGGGGCAACAGCCTTTCCTGCAATAAACTTATTACACGACGACGACAACGATCTTTGTAGGGTTACTACAGTCTCTCTTTGGCAAGGTTATGGTGAAAAATTTGGCAGTGTTGGTAGTAAATGACAATTTTTACAGTTCAGCTATAAAAACTTCCTTACATCTGAAATTTGATATACAAGTGCTCCATCCATGGGCGCTTTCCTTTCTAACAGAAATTTTCAAAATGGTTAATAAAACTGGTCTGTCTCATTTTCCTGAGTTATACAAGCATTTCGGAAAAACAGAAATGTATCACTTGTATAGGGTCTCTAACAGTTTTTTCTCAGTTGCCCTGATGCTAGGGAATTTACCCTATTTAAGATGGGTTTCAATGGAATCAGAGGAAATGATATTATGCACAGTGCTGGATTCTGAGACTAGGAGGGAGGCAGGCAAGCTTTATATTTAACTTTTCTGTAGCCCAGGAGGAGAAGCCCAAAGAAACAATTAGCTATGTGCATTTTCATTATGCATTTTAGACCTCTAAGTACATAATCACCTGCTCACGTCTATCTGATAAATAATGAGATTTTTATTTCACATTTGCATTGTTAATTACAGTATATTGCAGAAGGAAGATTCCAAGCATCTGTGATTAATAGAATGTAATCTTTTTTGAATAACAAGGGCACTTAAAATAGATAAGAGAATGCACCCTTTATTGGCGGCCACCCAGCTCTGTTGAGAGCTGTTTGTTTGGACATTAAGGTGGATGTGGTAGAAAGGGGAGGAAATCTCACCACGCAATGAAATAGCAGATAAAATACCATGTATCTTGCAGTCTAGCAAGAATGTGCATGCTTACGTTGAAAAAGGAGGTGCACATTACATACAAGAGTAATAAAAATACACTTATGTTGAAGGATGAAAAACTGTACCTGTATTATGCTTCTTCCTATAGTAAGGCAGTCTCTGGTCCTGTGCTGGGGATCAGTGACAAAAGCCTAGACTGGGCAGTCTCAGAATCCTTATCTTCAATTCAAAAGGACAGCTGTTCTGAGCAGCGTTCCCACCTCCTATTTCCCTCCCTGGGGTCTAGTTGAGAGGTGATATGTATGAATAGTCATAGAGTAAAGGTCCAAGAGCCTGGGAATTCTTCATCTGCCCATGGCTGTAAGCACCCTAGTGATGGTTAAACTTGTGGATAACAGTATACACACTTATACAGCTCTCCCAACCCCCGAGGCGGCACTGTCTGAGTGCCGTGACTGGGTTGTGAAAAGCAGATGTGTCAAGCAGAGACTGCCTCTTGGAAACTCCCTGGGGTTGATGATTGGTGCCTATTTTCCCCCTAGGAGATTTTATGTCTTTGTCAGTCACTACCTTGGCATGGGGCAGTTCTTCAGGAAGGAGACTGAGCACCTTGAAGAAGTGCCCATCCAATCCTGCTCTGCTCTGCTCTCCATCACATACATTTGCCAGTTTCAGAATGTTATGTGGATGGAATCAAGCAGTACAGGGAAGTCTTCTGTTAAGTATAAAATTCTTGGGATTTATCCAAGCTTATCTCACAATTTATCCCCCCCCCCTCTTTTTTTGCTGTGTAGCATCTCACTGTAAAAATATGCTGATAAATGCCGGGGGTGGGGGGGTGAGGTGGCGCATGCCTTTATTCCCAGCACTCAGGAGGCAGAGCCAGGCACATCTCTGTGAGTTCGAGATCAGCCCTGGTCTACAGAGTGAGATCCAGGACAGGCACCAAACTACACAGAGAAACCCTGTCTTGAAAAACCAAAAAAAAAAAAAAAAAAAAAAAAATGCTGATAATCATAGGACCTGTTGGTGTTACCTAGGCTTTGACTATTACAAGTACTGTTGCTGTGAGTATCTATGTAAAGGCTGTTGAACTGGGCACACACCTTTAATCCCAGCACTTGGGAGGCAGAGAGGCAGGCAGATCTTTGAGTTCAAGGCCAGCCTGGTCTACAGAGTGAGTTCCAGGACAGCCAGGGCTCCACAGAGAAATCTTGTCTCAAAAACAACAACAACAAAATGCTTTATGTATAAACATACGTTTTCATCTTCTTAGGAAAACTATGCAAAGGTACAATTGAACTGTTTTCCAGAGAGACTATGCTGTTATATATTCCTCTCAGTGTATGTGGTAAAAGACTCAGTTGTTTGCATTTGGTGTTATCAGTGTTTTTCCTTTAGCCATTTGAATAGTTGCAATCCGCATTTCCCTGTTCCCACATCCAACACCTTTGTGTGTACTACTCACGTCTATAGATTCTTTAGAGGGAAGTGTATGTTCACATCATTTGTCCATCTACTAAATGATCTTATCTATTTAAATTTGTTTTTATGCATGTGTATATGTATGTGCATGTTCATGTGTGGGAGTGTGTGTGTGTGTGTGTGTGTGTGTGTGTGTGTGTGTGTATACAGGCAAGTGTGTATGTTCATAAGTGTAGGAGACAGGAAACTCCAGGTGTCATCCTTAGAAATGTTACCCTCCTCTTTCAAGCATATCAGTGATATGGACCTCATCAATTAGGGTAGACTGGCTTACCAGGGAGTGCCAGGCATGCTCCTGTCTCCACTTCCTCTGAGCTGGCATTCCAAGCCACCTAGCATACTACCTGGGCTCTAGGGATTGAGCTCGGATGCAGGTTCTCGCAAGTCAAGCCCTTTACAAAGTCCCACAAAATGAGCCTTTGAGAAGTATTTCCTCTACACTGTAATGCATACATATTTAGAAATGTATTAATGAAAGTCAAATAAAAATAAATGAATGAATATCCCAAGTAGCTTTAGTGTGTTCAACATATCACTTGATTTGGAAATTTTGATTTTTCTACATCTGCTTCTTTCATAAATTCCAGGTACACCACAACATTCCCAGGAAAGCTCACTGATATTTTTCATGTGTTCTAGATACTAAACAGCGAATTAGAGCTATTGATGTAAAATAAAGTTTATGCTAGCTTTTTAAACATTGCAATTAAGGTATAAGTTTCCTTCAACAAAGGAGAAATAGATGACTAAGTGTATGAAGTAATTTGTAGGAGCCCTAGCAGGAGGGGGTTTGGGTGTTCTGTTCTGTTTTTAGGGCATGGAGGGTCTCCCTGTGCATCTCTCACTGGCCTGGAGCTCACAGAGCTCTGCTTGCCTCTGCCTCTGACCCTTGCCTCTGCTGGAGTTAATGATGTGCACCTCTATGCCCAGTCTGAAGATAAATGTTTATGTTGAAAGAGTTCCTTCATTTTAAAGGTAGGCATTTGAGGCCTGAGTTTTTGGCATTGGGTCCCTCCCTTCACAGATCTGCTTTGTCTACATTCTTGTGCTTTATGATCCTTCTTCCATGGAGAAGATTCTAAGTGGTCTGAAGGAATAGCTTCTATTGGACTGCCCCTTTCCAGGTGCATCTGATATTCTTGGGACCTGGAAGACTGCACAAAGGGACAGACAGAATCTACTTCTAGGCCTTTCCTCCAGTGCCATTAACTTTCTCCTGGAGGAGAATTCTGGTGGACTCACTTCATGGTCCGTCAAGTGCTGAAGGTGACTGTGGTGTTGTGGACCGTGTTCGAATCCCAGGCTGGGATTCTTTATCTTTCCATGTGCTTCCATCACAGTCTGGAGGAAGACGGAGGCAGAATTCAGGCTGGGGTGGAGAACAGAAGGTGAGGAGCAACTGTAGGGTCAGGCATGCTTGTATGGATGACTGCAAAACACTTTCTTCTCCAGCTCAAAATTCGGGTAACTGGAGTATTTCCTGCTGCTAATTGGTACAGTGCATTTCACTTCTTAGTGGCGAGACACACCCTCTGGCAATTCCCATGATACTTGGTCTATACTGTGCAGTCTAGAATTGGATTATATTCTGTCATGTCAATGGTGCTTTTGTTTTGTGGGGATTTTTTAAAATTTTATTTTATCTCCAACTAGACTGCAAATCCCAACAAACAGAAGCTAAGTCTTACGTCATTCTGATATGGACCCACTGTGACTAGCAGTTTTGGACATGGCATAGTCAATAAATACTGCTGGACTGATAGACTTACAATGTCCTATAAATAAGGTGAATAAGACATGAAAGTAGTGAAGTTGTGAGATAAAAAAACAAGGGTGTCTCAGGGACACCAGACAAGAATCCAAACTCCGGGAGGGCCTATAAAGACAAAGGAGGCCCCGGAAGGGGTCTTCACAGATGCTCCCCTTCCCCATATTCTGTCATTGTGGGGCTCTGGAGAGCTGACTCTAGGGCATGAGGATCGTTCCAGCTATGGGAACAGTGGCAAAGCAAGGCCTTGCAGGGCCTTGTCATTTACAACAAACAGCTATTTTCTCTCTCTTTTTTTTCCTGCAGCAAACAACTTGTTTGCATCCCAAATAAATATGACACAAACAGGACGGCTGTGACTGAGAAGATTGCACGTCAGAGCATCTGATTTCGTTACTGAAGCCCAGCAACAATAACTTTTTCTTCTTCTTCCATGCATTCTCACGGGGGAAAAAAATCATACAAATCAGATTATTATCTTCAAATCACTCTCTCTTAGTTTTCTAAGACTGATTGAGAACATTCATTGATGGCGCTTTCATCTTGCTTGATAGAGTGGTGTCATTTCATCTGGCTTACTTTAGAAGAGACTACTCATTGTCAGCTGCCTATAGACACAGATCTGCTCCAGGAATAAAGACATGCTCCCCCTAATCAGTAGATCTCAGTGTGCAGTCCTGGTTTCACGCGGATCCCCAAGACTCTTCAGGAAGTCTTCAAGGTCTATGCACTCTTGGATAATAAAAGAAACATATCATTTGCCTTCTATTGGCATTCTTTCATGAGCACACAACAAAGGCCCCCAGAAGCCATGTGCAATAACTGT
The DNA here is from genome assembly GCF_004664715.2 of Peromyscus leucopus. Taxonomy (NCBI): domain Eukaryota; kingdom Metazoa; phylum Chordata; class Mammalia; order Rodentia; family Cricetidae; genus Peromyscus; species Peromyscus leucopus. The sequence goes on along the minus strand of NC_051071.1, from coordinate 15,913,844 downwards.
ATCATGGTGCTGTTGGATAACAGACTGCATGTATCCATGATTGATTCTTAACCTAGCAATATTAATAAAACGTCTTTGGAGTCCTTCACTTTTAAGAATCTGAAAAAGGGTCCTGAGAGCAAAAAGTTTGGGAATGCTGGCCCAATGGTGTAAATAACCCACAATGTCTCCAGAGGCCCCTGGGTCAATGCTCAGTGGAAAGTGGTACAGATAATTACAAGTTAGAAAATGAGATTTATGGGGAGACCTGGGACTGATCAGCTTGGAGAGGCGAAGTTAAAGATGCCCTATCTGTGATGGCTTGCTGCACAGAACAAGATGAAATTGGCTTGAGTGCAAGGCAAGTGAGATTTCAACGAGAGATAAGGAGGGATTTCTCAATAGGGATTGTTAAGGAGCCGAGTGGCTGACAGTGAGTTTGTGGAATCTCTCCCCTCTGGAGGTCGTTTAAAATGAGCTAGATTTCCATCTGTCTGGGATGATTTAAATGTGACTATGCCAAAAATCTGGGAGGAGTGTATGTATGTGTGTGTGTTGGGGGTAGGGGGTTGGGAGAAGCGGTGCCTTGCCTCTTGGTCCTATAATTAACTTGATGAAAGGAGCTGTGGTGATTTTCTGTGAAGGGTTAAGACAGGAATGCACTTGCTGACCTCCAGATAGGCCCTGTGTGGAAACTCAAAGGATGGGTCTCATGGCTGGTGGCGATCCAGGGAAATGATTGATGCCTGTAGGAGTTCACTTCAGCTTAGATTTAGAAGGATGCGGACTTAGATGCCTGCAAAAAAAAAAAAAAAAAAAAAAAAAAAAAAAAAAAAAAAAAAAAAAAAACAAAAAAAAAAAAAACAAAAAACAAAAAACAATTCCTTACTGTCTAGCAAGGACAAAGTGACTTTAGCCAAGTGGATCTTGGAACATGTCAAATAGTAAATGAAGACATTTGGGCACGTGATGTTCATCAATCTAAAGGAAAATAAAATATAATCCTTAATTTTATAAAAGGACATGAATTAGCCATCCGAATGGAAAATATGAGAATAATGCTGCTTGTTGGGACAGTCTTTTCCTTTTGTTCTGTAGGGGTGCGTGGTTTTCTCCTGCGGAGTTAAAGACATTGCATGGTTTCCAGCTCCCAAAGCTAGCTCACAATTTGGAGATTAGAGATTTAAGCGCAGGGTCAGAGAGCCAGGGAACTGGCGAGACTCCAGTGTAGTTTGTCTCCTTTGCTTATCACCTGAATTTCAATGAATAATGCATCTGGAATAAACCACAAAGAAGGAATGGATGTGAACTCATGGTGCTTCCTCCAATCGGATCCTGGCATGGGGGCGAGACCACACAGCGGAAGTCAGTGGGGCCGTGAGGCATAGTGAGCTAGGTTAGAAAGTATACATGGGATTTTTCTACATGGAGACACAGCTGCCACCTCTGTTGACACTTTTAAAAAACATTTGGATCACATGCTATCTTGACTGGGTTGAGTGATGGAAAGCAGAGCAAGAGTTAGTGGACACCCCCAATCCCAACCCTAACCCGACCCCCAGCCCCGGGTTACTTACAGAAACTGCAGGAGCGTCTGATCAGATATCCTTCAGGAAAACAGCCCTGGGAGATAGCAGATAACCTCACCGTGGGAATAATTACCAGGGTTCTGAGTATCTCCAAAAGCTTCAGAGGGGATACTGATCTCTGCCTTGACAAAGCCTTGGTGTTGAATGAGACGGGAAGATCAAATCTGGGGCACCTGATGAGTAACTGTCAGGACACAGAGAAGAAGGAAGGAACATGGAGAGCTGAGGGTTTTAAGACAATGAACTTTGATTTTAAAAATCTGCATCACACAAATATTAAAAATGAAAGCACCTCTGAACTTTATTTGTACCTCAAAATAAAGTGGAAGAGAAGGAAGGGAAAGAGAGAGGGGAAGAGAAGAGCAGAGAGAGATTGGGAGAGAGACGGAATGGGAGAGGGAGAAAGAGAATGGTCGAAGTATGGGGACAGGGACAAGGGCAGGGAGAGGGAGGGAAAAGAAAGGGATACTGTGGAAAATCAGGTTTCCAAGGGACATCTACTAAAGTGTCACATTTGTCATTTCAAAATGGACTAGACAGTGTCTACTTCTCTTGTCTTCATGCTTGCCACTGAGCATCTAACAAAATGAAGGAGGGCCTAAGATGGTAGCTAAAACCTTACCTCTTTTGTGGATTAGGATGGGGAGATTTTCCTCTTGTGTAGAGCAAATATGTGATTATAAAGGTAGGAGTGATCTTTGTGACCACAACAGGACATACTATGGCTCAGTGTGTGTGTGTGTGTGTGTGTGTGTGTGTGTGTGTGTGTGTGTGTGTGTGTGTAGCATCATTCTAAGCCAGGCAAGAGAAGCCTGTGCTAGAGGATTAGGCTGTACATTAAGAACTCTTCGCCTTAAATCCCAGCACTCTGGAGGCAGAGGCAGGGGTATCTCTGTGAGCTCGAGGCCAACCTGATCTATAGAGCTGGTTCTAGGACAGCCAAGGCTACACAGAGAAACTCTGTCTCGAAAAACCAATGATAAAAAGAAAAGACAAGAAAAAAAAGAAGTCTCCAGTTGGAGCCCTGGCCCTCCCTTATCAACCTAGATTGTTCTTTAGGTTAGAGCACTGTCTGCTGTGCCCTCTGCTCCCCTCACCACCAGTTGTCATCCGGCAGCAGAGCCTCGCTTTGTCTTAAACCCGGCAGAACCCTTACCCTTAGAACCCCATCTCAAGATGCTGTGAGCTGCCATCTTACCCTTAGAAGCCCATCTCAAGATGCTGTGAGCTGCCGTCTTGCTTGCTATTTCCATGCCGTGGTGATTAATACTTGGGAACAATAAAAGGGTGGAGACGTTGATCTTGGCTCAGCATTTCAAAAGGGTCAGTTTAAGGATGTGTGACTCTTAGGTGCCTGTGTAGAGTGATGAAGGAGACTATTCCCCTCATGGCAGCCTGGAAGCAGAGAAGAAAGGAACACAGAAGGGGGTCTCCTCAAGATCTGGCCTCCGAGAACAAGCCTCCAAGTAGAGCTCACCTCCTGAGTTGTTTCCAGACCATGCGTTCAGCTTACGAGCCATGATGGACACGGCACATTCAGACCATCACAGCCTTGTACTAGGTTCCTGTGTGTCTGCCAGCTCCGCTGTTCGCTTGCGTGATGCCTGCCACTGGGTTTCTGTTTTCAGCTTTGAGGGTTACAGATGCCAATTACTCAGTTCCTACCAAATTGTGGACTGTGATGTAATGCACCTTTTTTTTCAGAAAGAGGGAATGATCCCAAACTACTGGGAGCTTTGCCTTTAGAGGCATATTTATTAGCACAGATCAGTAAAGCAACGGAATGTACTCAAAAATAGAAGTGATACATTTCTACATGTATATTTATTCAAGTAATTATACTTCAACAGAGTAAAGAAAGAATATTTGTATGTACATGTGTGTATCTGTGCGTGAAAGCCAAAATTTATATCTAGACTTTAGTGTTTCAGCCACAAATTACATAAAATTCAGAACCACTAGAATGAAAAAAGCATTTCAAAAATGTCAGATTTTTATCCTTTAAGAATAATGTCTTGATTTTCATTAAAAAAAAGAATAAGAAATAAAATTACCACTCTACTTCCTAACAAAATTTTCCTTTTTGTAAAAATTCTATTTTTTTCCAGAGCTGACATATTTTCTAAGTTCTTATACTAGCCTCTCCCACTAAAACTGTACAGTAGCGACATCTAAACAGAAATGTGGGCACCGGTTTTCTCAGCTTACCTCTGTCCTCTCAATGAGGAAGATTACAAATTATTTTAAGGAGTAAACTAGGACATTCCCACAGATGGGCACTTTCCAAAAGAAATGCAATTTGCAGGCCAAATAACTTCATTTTTATACACACACAAAAAGTGCTCTCTGTAGTTGTACAAAGCATACTTCAAAATTACAAGGAACATGGAAAACACTTGGAATAATTATTGTTGGCAGAGACATAATCGTGTTTAAGTTTCTCCATTGTCCATGTCCTCACTCTCTCTCTTTCTTATTCCTTAAGTAAATTCCTTTTTGGAATCAGGTTCCAAACTGGAATTAATTTCCTCCCATACAAGTTTAGACATCACTGTAAGAAAGTGCCTATTGGGCCAGATTTCCTAAAACTGCTTCCGGGAGATTTGTTCTTGGAGCCTACTTCGGTTGGTCACATAGGTCTTTCTTATAGGTGAGGGCAGAAACCAGTCATCCCAAATCCTGTTCTAATGCATGAAACCAGAAACCCAGAGACAACAGAAATGGGACTGAGTCATGGTTATTTTGTATTGTATACTTAAAAAATATTTCTCATAGATTTGCTTATTGTTTTCAGCAAACTTATGCTTAGGGAAAACTGTAGAATTTGTGAACTCTAGAAAAATTTACTTAAAAGCACTCGCTATTTCACCCTTCATTCCCCTGAAGGTCCTTAGGATAAGCATTTTTTCGACCCTGATGTGAGGAAGATTCTCATGTAGAGTGGATTCTGAGTTGAGTTAGACCACAATGAAGTGTGTTGAAAGCCATTAGCAATTAAGAGCATGGCTCCGCACTGATTTTCCTTATGGTATATTTCATGCCGCTCATGCACAGTAGGTAATACACATGGATTCAGCATAAATTTAATTTTGCACATTAAGTAAAGTGCAATAGATAAATTATGCCTGAAGAGGAGCCACCAGCTGCCACAGCCACTTCAGCTAATGTACCCTGGAGGTGTTTGAGCACATCAGTTGAGTGGGACCACTAATGCATGCTAGGTATCTGCATGGATTCATCTGCTGCTGGAGCCAGGATGAGCCTTCTGATTGTCAGGAAGGGGCTGGGGGAGAGACCTGGTCCAGCTTCCTGGGGCCAAGCTGTCCCCTGGGGTTCCTGGGAGTGCTTTGCCGTGCCTGGCTTCTTTGAAGAGTCTGGTACACGGGTCATAGTCAGGATTTTCTCAGGAGCTGGGCAAGTGGGAAGGGGAAGAAGAGAGCCTGATCATCTCCCTGTGATTGCTGGAGGATCTAGAGTCCCTATGAGGTAAGAATGCCACTGAACATTCAGAAATTGGAAAGGGCTCAAAGTTACAAAGGTAACTGAAGGAGGAACGCTGGAGGAATGCTTATTTTGAAATGTCCTGGCACCCTTGTACCTCACCTCTCAGCCATAATACTCACTTTATAGTCATTAAAACAAACCCAAGGTATCGACCTCCCAATGCAGGAAGCTGAAGCAGGGCACTCTGCAGGCTTTAAGGAGGAAAACAGACCTCGTCTCGGTGGCAGGATGTTCTTCTGTGGTGAGGAACGGTGGATGACAACACATACCAGGTCATGGGAGATGAGGATGCAGTATGAACTCCACCGGAACCAGAGCCTGCTCACTGCCTTCAACCAAACCTTGATAACCAAAGTTCTACACTCTAGCCATCCTTCCCTCAAGCCCCCTCGGAACATCTGATCTAGGCTGATCTCCAAAAGGGAGAGGGTGCCGAATCAGCAGCCACCATCATGTGTTCTGGCCCACCCGAAGCACCCCATGAGGCTGAGGTTCTTCAGGTATCCATTTGTCAGAGCCCTATTTTGAGGTGAACAGACTCTGTAGGAAAGTTGCTGCATGTTGGAATTAGGGAAGCCAGATCCACGGAGTCCTATGAAGCTTAGGCTGGGACATATGACAGTGTGGGACATAGGACAGTGTGGGACATAGGACAGTGTGGGACATAGGACAGTGTGGGACATATGACAGTGTGGGACATAGGACAGTGTGGCTTGCCAAGGTCCAGAATCCTCCTAAGAACTTGCTCCATTGTCATTTCCAGTTTGCAGGGGAGCTGAGACCCTGAAACCCAGGTTGCTTGCCCGGAGACGGATAAATCTGGTAAGAAACTGAGTCGTTGTTCACGTGAAGATCGCTGGATGTAGGGCCCGAGTTCCTCCCAGCACACACGATGGTACACTTTGCCTTTGAGCTGTGGTCACTTTCTTAAAAACAGAAAACTAAAAACAAACACCCAGATTTTCTTGACCTTGTTTGTTTTTTATAGATAAAGCAGATCACTTTGTCATTGAGTGGACACATTCCCTTGAATGGAGCTGAAGAATGCTATTTACATATCCAGGCTGTTCACGATGAATCATCTCATTCCCTTGGATGTTTCAGAGGAAGATTCTCAGATAGGAAGAGGCTCCTCTTGCCCATCACTCACTTGATGGATTACAGAGCCTAGCCTGACCCTGGAGGCTACAAATGTGCCTTCTAAGAGAAGGTCAGAAGCCACAACCGTAAAACACCACTGACTCCTTCAGGCCCAGTTAGAGAACATGAGTCAGGTGGGGGCTGCAGCCAGTTTGCACCAGTTTGAGTCCTTTGTGCACAGCTCTTCCCAGTTCTGTGTTCTGTAGCAGCATACTGGGAGCTCGTCATTGCTGTTGACCATGTTGGGGTTATTCTACCATGATATTTACAAGAGCAAACCAGGGTATTATTTGTAAATTCATTTTTATATTTGGAGAATCAGTTGTGAAATAGTTACTAGAATAACAAAACACACACAAAAAAGAAAGAAAGAAAGGAAGGAAGGAAGGAAGGAAGGAAGAAAGACAGAAAGAAAGAAAGAAAGAAAGAAAGAAAGAAAGAAAGAAAGAAAGAAAGAAAGAAAGAAAGAAAGAAAGACAGACAGACAGACAGACAGAAAGAAAGAAAGAAAGAAAGAAAGAAAGAAAGAAAGAAAGAAAGAAAGAAAGAGAGAACCCACATTTCCCACGGCCTCATGGACTTTCAAGACCATTCTGGGTATTTTGGAGTCCCCATTCCACAATCTTTCAGTCTAGAACTTTCAAAGAAAAACCATTCTTATCAGCAACACACAATTATAATACTATGAAACACGACTCATGTGCTAATTGCATGTCAGTTAGCATTGTTGACATTAGGCATTGTTTGGACAAATAGCAGATTTTGCAATATTAATAAACATTTCCTGAATGCACTCATGTCCAACACAGGAAAGAGAAGCCAGCATTAAAAACCTTGCGATGGGGAGGGGCGGTTATCATCCAGTAGAGCAGCGGTTCTCACCTGTGGCTCTCAACCCCACCCCCACCCCGGGGGTCGCAAATCAGATATTTACATCACGGTTAATAACAGTAGCAAAATTACAATTATGAAGTAGCAATGAAATAATTTTACGGTTGGTGGCCACCACTACATGAGGAACTGTATTAAAGAGTGAACATTAGGAAGGTTGAGAACCACTGCCATAGAGCTTTCTAGGGACAGAAATGCTTCCCATCGGTAACTATTTATTCAGTTAGCTGTTAATGGAACAAAAAGGCAAGAGGACAATACAATCACAGAGTCCCAAGATTAACTTTGTCTGATATCCGTACAGGGTCCAGACACATTATTTAATCCACTTGCATGTTGGTTACTGTGGTGGTGAATCTTCATTGGCAACTTGATGGCACCTGGAACCAACTGAGGGACACACTGCTGGGCTGGGCTGTAGGGATATTTACAGCGAGGATATACTTTAGGGAGAAGACCAAGAGCGGCAGCTCTTCCTCAGGGCAGCCCACGTGTAGAACTATCTGACGAAACGCAGGGCTGTCTGCCTACCTTTGGGTTTTGCTGGTGAGTGCATCCACCCCACTGCTGCTGAGACATCACCACTGCTGTCGGAACTCAGTGTCTTCTGCCTTTCAACATGGATTGAAGACCAGAGGCTCCCCGGGGATCATCCAGGCCTTCAGCGTCAGAGCGGGAACACTGAAATGTCTAGCCCTGTGGACTGAGCAGTACAGGGCTCTCAGCCTCCCCAGCATGCAGATGGCCAGTGTTGACTCTCCAGTCCTTATTGTGTGAGTCAATCTAATGAATTCCCAACTGTGATATATATTCTTTTGCTGTGTTCCTTTGGAGAACCCTGACACGGTTTCCTGGACAACAGTGTATCATTTAGTGTTCTATGGTTGTAGGTAACAGACCTTAAGCCCAGAAATTTGTTGAGTGTTTATAGAAAGCCCAAAGAATGGATAGGGAGGTGGGAGAAACAAGTCCTAGGGTAAATGGCACAAACTAGTCATTTTCTCAGTAGTAACAATCACTGGTGGTGTGGGGATCAGCCCCAGCCCTTTGTTCCCATCTTGTTACTGCAGTTTCAGATCCAATGTCCTACAAGGACAAAGTCAGATGAGACCAATCAGCAGTCCAGAGGGATAGGGACAGAAGACTTCCACATAAAACAGAACAAGCACAGCTCCCTCAAAGGAACCCCGATGCGTTACCGTAATACTGACACACAGAGTGGTCAAGCTCTGCCTCATGGAGCACTACAGCATTCACTGGAGAAGACCAGAAACCATCGTCTCCATCATGACAAATAACTTGTGAAGCATTTTAAATCACCATGTCAAAGTTGTGCAGCTCTCCGTTACTCATATGTCTCATAGTCTTAAGCAAGGATTATTTTTACCCTGAAACTAACAAGACTAAGAGTTGTCTACACTTCATTTGCAGAAATCTCTGAGCAACACTGGCTGCATTGCCGTTCCTGTCTCACACCTTTATTGTGGTGCTTTGCATTTTCCTTTTTAACTTTCTGTTCACTCCTAGTTTCAGAAGAGTAGCTGTGCCTTATACAACTTCCTAAATTGCAAATTTCTAAGTCTGCAGGAAGGCAATACACACAGAAATCCATACCTGCAACAATTTCTTGTCAGTTTACTCTGATTTCCTATTGATCTGCTTTAGAGAATTTTGATGTTGAGTGTGCATAATATGTTCTCCTGAATTTAAACGTAATGTCAGAAATACCCGTCATGATAGATGCTTACCCAAAACAAAGTTTCTTTTAATTTATTTACTTAAATTCACATTACAAAGGAAAGCTATGCCAAAGCTTTAAAAAAAGAATGGCCATGATCTCTCTAGAGAACAACAATTTTGCCCAGATTTCAAATTTTAGCATAATTTAGTAGATTAAACTTACACACATTCAAAGCTTTTTTAAAAATATGAATTTTAGTGTGTCAAGGGGGTTTCACACTATCCATAGCACATATACCAGGGTAATTAGGTGTGGTGGAAATCTAAAAGAAGGCAGGAGGGACTGAAAAAGATGAGACCAGGTTCTTGATCTACATTAGACAATTCGTCTGGCCTTTGCCCTGGATTCCTGGAAGAGATCCACAAAAAACCTAAGTGTCTCAGTAACTCCTGGGCCATCTGGCTTACACCTGAGTTTATATTCACAGTAGGTTTTATGGTAGGCTCCAAGCAAACCTCAACTGGGAGGCTGGTTATGACAGAAAGACTGTATGATTAGAGATCTGGAGATTTGGGTCTTGGTGACAGTAGCTGGATTCTTTAGTGGGGAAGGTTAGAGATTAAGCTCAGTTATAAGGCCAAAAATCCAAAATAATGAAGCTATGTAAGGAAGTCTTGGTAGAAAGTCAATACCAAGGGGAGGGCTGCATGTTTGAGCATCGGCCTCTGGAAGGGCTGTGCCCCTTGAGGACCTCACAGAACTTTCCCTTGGCCCTCCTCACCAGCTCTAAGTGTGTCCTTGTCTATGATAAACTAAGATTGTGAGGACAGCACTTTTCTGAGTTCTGAGTCTTCCCTGAAACGAAGGAAAACTGTTCACCTGCATGGAAGAAGTGTATCATTATAACAACAGAGCTAGAGATGATGTTAAATGGCGAGTGCCAAGCCTACAGGGACAGTAGGCTGCTACTGTAAGGATGGAGTCTGCTTGTGGGCAGAGGCATCTCCTCCTTCCCTCCCTTAATCCAGTGGGGCTGGCTAAGAAGCTGGCCAGGGACTAACCCTGGGAAGGGGTTTCCCTTAAGATAGTGTGATTTCCCTTCCCAGAATTCTTGCCCACTCCTGTAGTCCCCAGAGCCCAGCCTTGCCCTCCATGAGACTGGGCTCGCCTGCTCACCTTTCTGACTCCTGATTCAGAAAGATGTAACTGTTTCTTTTCCTTCTCTTTAGTCTTTTTCTTCTGGATGCTGACTAGAGCCCAAGTATGCTTTTGGACTCTGCAATTATGACGTTTGTACTGCCTTGTCTCAAGGAACATGGCTTTTGTTTCTTCTCTTGTCCCTGCCCTTTCCCTCCCTCCCTCCCTCCCTCCCTCCCTCCCTCCCTCCCTCCCTCCCTCCCTCCCTCCCTCATGGCAGTTTTGAGACTTGCAGCTTGCCTGCCCTGGGGTCCCTTTAACCTCTAATAAATTTCTCTCTAGCCTCTACTAGAGTCCGTTCTTTTCCCTCCAGCTTCCTGTTTGTATATTTTTTTTACATTTGCTTCATAATGTGGCTACGAACCCCAAAGAGGGGACTCCAACTTCCCCAGTATCCCATGATGGCTCTGCTGGAACTCCCCAAGATTTCTGGTAATCCTTGTGTCCTGCCTTTTAATTCTGTAGTTGGTAGAGAAAATAAACCCATTCCTGTACCCCTAGACAGCAACAATGCTTGCCTATGGAACCTAAACGCTGAGCTTTTACAAGTAGTGACTGGAAGAGTGCTTATCAAAGGCTGCAAAAAAAACCATGGGCTGCAAAGAGGCTGCTCAGTAGCCACTAAGTTAGGTAGAACCAGGATGTTCTGGTGTGTTTTGTCCAGTTGGGTGACTGTGGACAACTATGTGCTTTACATTTCATGAAATCGAAGGGATTCCCAGATTAGCAAGAGCAAGAAGAGGGTGAGTGGCTGAAGATAGATATCCACAAGCATCCTTGGATATCAGGCTCTTCTTGGGCCACCCTGTCCTCTACTCAGAAGAGGTAAGCGGAGAGCCGCAGACGTGGGAGTTCGAGCGTGAGGGAAGACCCAAGCCTGGTGAAAATTGAATAATGGTTTCCTAAGCACTTGAGGATCCGAAGGCCTCCATGTGTTTTACCTCCAGATAAAATCAACAACAGTACCCAGTGGCCACCTGGCCTCACAGCCTTCCTTTACACTAAGGCCTTAAGAATTGAAGCAAAGAGAAGATAGAAACCTTTCGGAATCCACCTCCAGGCAGTTTTTGTTATTGGTGCTATTATTTCTTTTTGTTTTACGAGGTGTTAGGGGTGGGGCACGGGGCCATGCAAGACAAATGCCATCAAGTCACAAGCCAGCGCAGAAGGGGTACAGGAGGTGTTTATCAGGGCATCGTGTGAGTCAATGTACTACACACAAGAGGATCCATCCTTCCCCGAGGATATATAAACGGGTAGTGGTTGTCAGGGTAGAGGGAGCTGCTTCCTCATATGATGTTCACACTTTGGTAGGTTGGCCTTCATACATGCTCCTCCATGCACCACTAAGCAACACTCATTAGTAACTTCTTAGACTTAAATTCTGATAGCATAGGCTTCAGGCATTACATTGTATGTGTTCATTTGGGGAGAAGTCTAGTGAAGGGCTCCATAGGTCTTTGGGATGTTGAGTCTGTTTTGAAGTGCTGGAAGAGTGAGTCCTTCGCACACAAGCAGGATACAGTGACTACATGCAAACACACACGGTCACTTGATTTGATTATTAATGGGCTACTGAGTAAGCAACACTGAGAGCAACGTCTCCTTCAAAGGCTGGCCATGGCTCTGGTCTTTGGCAACTCCACATGGAAGCAGAATTTCTTTGATCCTATTTTTAGCCCTGACATTGTTTATGTTGAAATGTTGAAAACAGTTCCTTAAAACCATATGCCATAAGGTTGGTGAGGAAGGCGTGTTTTTCACCTTCAGAAGTTTGTGGGAATTTCAGGGGGTCTGCAGCTGTGAGCTCTGCAATGCCTGAGAGGTCCTGAATGGGATAAACCCTAGTGAAACCTTCCCTTTCAATCCTCTCCTTTCTGTGCGCTTCAGCCTGGCAGATGTCTAACTTGACTTACATCTTGTTTTCTGGACAGATTTGTTCAAGAGAATCACAAAGTATCAACTGAGGAAGGATGGGGAGGGAGAGGAAGAGGAAGAAGAAACGGAGGAGGAGGAGGGGGGGGAGAAAAGACCAGAAGCAGGACATGCACATCCAGTTCCTTTATCTGTCTAGCCAGGCATCTAGCACCGACCTAAGTCATTGGAAAGAACAGCTCACAGCTGGAAAGACAGAAACTGGCGCCCTGTTGCCTGTGGGTTGTATTCTCCCCAAAGGAGTGATGCCAGTCTCTCATCAGACCATTGCCCTGCCTCAAGGCAACTATTCACCATTCCCTCCCTCCTTGAAGATGGTCATTTTGTAGTGGTTTCTCCTGTGAAACGTACAGGAAGTGACCACCACCAGTTTTCCGGCCTTCCCAGGTGCTATGAAGTAATTTTGAAAGAGAAATTGTAGTTGGCTCTGTCTGCCTAAGGTGAACTATATTCAACCCTGCAGCAGCACTGACTTTGGGCTGTACTGTTTCAGCATGGCTCTGATCTAGTCCAGGTCATTGCCAGGAAGCCTGTCCTCACAGATGAGTGGCCATAACGGTGGTCTATTTTTACTGAGAACATTTTGTGCATGAAGACTTCAAGATTACCCACGACCATCTCTAATCTAGGTAGAAACTGAATCTTTCTCTGTATCCACACTTTGGTGGTTGGTTTAATTGCTGATAGATGAGGCAGGAGGGCCTCCAGTATGCTGTTTTGTTTTCTAGTCATGCCAAAACGGTGGGCTGTGTGGTCACTCAATAAATAGAGTTGATTTTTTTTTCATAAAAATGTGTGATTGGGTCATGTGCAATGTTACAGGCCAGAAGTCCCAGCCTTTGGGAAGCTGAGGCAGAGGATCATGAATTTGAGGCCCAGTTGAGCTGCACAGCATGACCCTGTCTAAGTACACACACACACACACACACACACACACACACACACACACACACACACACACAGTGTCTGATTGAACGTTTTCTTTTATTACTGCTGAATAATCAAGTTTACTCAATCTAACCTCGGCTTCCCAGTGCAAACTCACGCCAAACTCGCTTGTCTGATACATATGCTGCATTGCTATGATCTTGCCAAACCACCTGAAAAGAATTATTTTCCTTGCCCACACACACAAAAAAAATTGTCAGTTCTTTAAAGTTCAGACTGTAAAGGTTTGAATAATTAAAACCTTTTCTACACCTTGGTAGCACATCCAAAAGGTTAAATATGTTCCTGTTCAAGCATCTATGAGATAATTATGGGAAAAGGAATGAGATTCTTTTCAGAAAAGACACAGAAACCAAGTAGTTATTTGTGCCTGCAAATCCTCCCGGGCCTAAAGAACTAGCAAGATAATAAATTGTTTTTGCTAAAAACAGGAAGTTTGGCAAAGATGTAAAAGTACAGCTAAACTTTGGCCAGGCAACCCAAAACATTGTGTTCTTCTTTGAAAGTATTCCCAGCAAGGAAAAAAAAGTGGAGTGCCTTGAATACATAGTTGCAGAAACAGTAGAGGCATCTGGCAACCCCAGCTACTTGCCAAACTTGCGGCCGCACTGCACTTGCGGTGGAGAGATGTGCCAGTTTTCAACGACTTATGTCATGCGCAGCTGGAAACCCGTGCATAAATAAGATCCGGAGTGCGTCTAAGAGCGAAAGATTTGAGCCAACGTTTCCTGGCTTTTTCTCTCCCTTCATCTAAACTCAAAAAAAAAAAAAAAAAAAACAAAACCCAAAAAACAAAAACCTCACCAAACCAAAGAAAACAATTTATTTGGAGTTTCTACGATTTGAAGTTTAGAAGACGAGGATGCTAGCTTCCCCAGGGACCTGTTTCTAGAAAGTACTCAGTGCAGCAGCAGCATTCTGGAAGTTGTTAGTGTCTCCTCCCCCAACTCCATCACATTCTTCAGACCCACTCTTGCCAGCTTTATTAATGTGATTGTGATTATGTGGCATCTGCTTTGGACAGAGCCAATTGGATTATAATTTCCAGTGTAGTCCATCAGTCTGGAGAGACTTCAAAATGTGGGCCAGAAAAAATAAAGATGTGAGCCTGTGATGTCTGGAAGGGAGAGTGGTGCTTCTGTGGGCTGCAGCTGCTGGGAAGCCTGGGATGTCTTGACTGGGGAGAGGTGGTGTTCCTTGGTCTTGCAGGGCAGGGAGGCTTCCAGCTGGCAAGGACAGTGGGATGCCCCTTGTCCTCCAGCACTGGGTGATGTGGCTGGGAATTTTGGACTCGGGATTCCAGGAGAGACACTCCCCAGTTCAGTTTCTGCTATTTATTTGGAGCTGACGGCAACTGTCCAGCCCGTTTTGTTTCTTTGAATAGTGGGAACACGATGAGATGTATCCCTTAAGGCTCAGCAAATTCCACCTTCGAAGGGGCAGCTGTAGAGTGGTGCCAGCCAGCGGTGGCCACAGAGGGGACAGGTTCTCGATTGTAGCAAGATGGCTTCTCTCTGACCCCCGTTTTGCATATCCAGCTGTCTTCTAGTTGGGAAGCACTAAAGACATCAGTGTGTGGGGTGTGCAGGAATGGGATGACGGGCTTCTGACCCGGGCTCCGTAGCTCACAACTGAAACAGTTCTGTCTCTCTGAATTGTGGGTTTCTTATCTCTGACTGCCTCAAAGACAAGTTGAGAAGAATCAGCAAGCAACTGTAAATCCCGGCCTGTCAGCCTGGATTGTGTTGATCAGTGGGTGATCAACACACCCTGACTGCTCAGTGGATAGGGAGTCCTGGGGTGACCAAAGGAGCCTGCAGGCATGTTCCTGCTGCTCTCAGCTTGGGATCCGTCTTTGTAGGAGTAAATGCTACCAGCTCCAAAACGGGCATATTAAAAAGATTTAAAACTAGACAGTCTTCAGCTGACGACCATTCACAGATTGGATGATCTTTATGATGGAGATTTTAGGGAAAGAAAAAACAAATCACCTTCATTTACCACTTAGAAATACTATCTGTAGATTGATGTAGTTCTTTTTAGTTCTTTTTCTCTATTATCTCATCCTGTTATTAAATTTGAGCATAATTACATACTCTAGGCATTTTATTAACAAACATTTTCTTCTTTCATTATATTTAATATGTTCAATTAAATACTATCTTAAAAGGTCTTTTAAAAATTTTTATATGTTTTTTTATATATTATGTGTACGAGCATTTTGCTTGCATGCCTGGGGCCCATGGAGGACAGAGGAGGGTATCAGATCCTCTGGGCCTGGAGTTACAGACATTTGTGAGCCATCATGTGGGTGCAGGAACTAAACTGGGAGCCCCTGCAAGGACTCTTAACCCCCGAGTGACCTCTGCAGGTCCGTTGCATTCCATTGCATGCGTCCTTTGGAGGAGGCCCAGTTTTTCCTCTGTAACAGAATGATGTTCATCTTTTGCGTTTTCATCTCTTCAGGATAGAATTTCTGGGTTTTGAAGGGGTCTTTCTGGGACTTGCTTTCCTTAGTAAAGAGGCCGGGGAACAGAAGGGAGCGATGGTTGTGGTGGTATTGTGTTCCCCGAAATATTGTGCACCCTAATAAACTTATCTGGGGTCAGAGACAGAACAGCCACAATATTAAACACAGAGGATAGGCAGTGGTAGTACACGCCTTTAATCCTAGCATTCCAGAGGCAGAAATCCATCTGTTCAAGGATATAGTCAAGCATGGTGACTCGCCTTTAATCCCAGAAAGCGAGCCTTTAATCCCAGGGAGTGATGGTGGAGAGCAGAAAGATATATAAGGCGTGAGGACCAGAAACTAGAAGCATTTGGCTGGTTAAGCTTCCAGGCTTTCGAGCAGCAGTTCAGCTGAGATTCATTCCGAATGAGGACACAGAGGTTTCCAGTCTGAGGAAATAGAATCAACTGAGAAACTGGCAAGGTGAGGAAGCTGTGGCTTGTTCTGTCTCTCTGATTTTCCAGCATTCACCCTAATACCTGCCTCAGGTTTGATTTAATTAATAAGACCTTCTAAGATTCGTGCTGCAGATGGTCAATGCAGACTAGGCATTGAAGTGGCTTCCTGCAATTCCTGCCGCCTGGGATACCCTGCCTCCACTAAATCAACATACACAGTATAGTTCCATCTGTGCAGCATCTCTCTATCTACTGTGAGTGTCCACACACTGGTGCATGAGTAGAGCGGTATCCAGCATAGATGTATGAGAGTGTGTGGACATGCTACATAAAACAGACTGGTTTTGTTCTTCTGTGGAGAGACAGTTGGACTGAAGTTGACCTGGTGACTCGGGCATAAAGAACACTGTCCAGGAAACAAGAGTGGCCAAGCAGAGGAGAAGCCTGCCACTCTCTCTTCCTCTACAGGTCACTTATGGCTCCTCGCTGCTGGAGGACTGGCAGCTTTGGCTGCTTGGGCACGCGGCATCCCTTCTCTGCATGGTGGTTTCATACACAGCACAATGAATAGCCAAGCTTCTGTGGGTAAAGAATGGAGTTCTAGGACACAAAGAAGCCTGCTCAGAAAGAATGGTGGGCAACCCATGTGGCCAGCCCCCTGGGATAGGTCTGAAGAGATGGCAGTGTCCAGCCAGCCCCCTAGGATAGGTCTGAGGGGATGACAATGGCCAGCCAGCCCTCCTGGGACAGACGTCAGGAGATGGCAAGCCCACAGATAGAACTGTTAGGATTGCTGTGGAGACTATACATTTTGCTGAGCAGCTGGAAACTCTTGCTAGGGAAAGGTGGGCCTGGCTGACTGTGACTCTGTGTGTCCACAGCCAGGCAGGGGTTTACAGGATTTTGTGTATAAGAGGCCCCGTTCAGTGAGGTGCTAAGGAAAGGGGGAAATGGAGCTGTGCACATCTGGAGTTTTAAGAAGCTAGAACCTGGAGCTAGGAAGGCTTTTGAGACTTGAGAAGTACGGGCTGGAAGGACACCACTACCGCGATGGTGGGGGAAGCTGTGGCGGGGGTCTGGGTACCACATCCGCCTCTCTTCTCCTTGCCTCTAACACCGAGCTTTAAAGGAGGGGAGCAGTGTTTACCAGTGTCTCTCCTTGAGCGCTCATGGGGATGGCCTCCTCCCACCTGTTTCTTGGAACCTCTCAGGGATCTTTCACAGTTCTGATGCCCAGACCACAGTCTTGACCACTGAGATCAGCACCTGAGGGTGGCTGCTGGCGTAAGTATAGGGCCAAGCTCCCAGGGAATGCCAACAGTAGCCAGGGGCCAGGACAGCTGTGTGAGGGAGAGGCACATCACTGTGCTTAACGCAGGAGCCCAGGGCTTCGCTGCCACAAGAGTATATAGCAGTGTTACCACTTTCACTGGGCTTTCTGTTGCTCAAAAGCAATGACAGTTGATCTATCTAAAGTCAGGGGCCTGGGCCAACCGACAGCCTTGATATTAGAACCTGAGAATCTAAAAAAAATGTAGACATTGTTATAATCACCTTAATTAAGCTCCCCTTTCCTGTATCTTGTAATGCTTTTGCCCCCTTTTCATTCCTTGAAATTCCTGGTGTCTCAGACTCTCTGCTCTCTTGGTCCTGGCTGTGGCGCAGGACGCTTTACTGACTGGATAGGGTACTCCTACTTCACCAGACCATTCTCACCCCCATCCCTCCCCCACAAAGCCTGGCTTTGGAAACATCGGGGTTATGCTTATGAAGTCACATCCCATAAGGTTTAGTCTTGGAGAGGTGACTCGGCCGAAAGTACAGAGTCCATACAAGAAGCAATTTAAAAATAAATCCAGTCCTCACGTTGCAAACGCCGTGTGTTAATTGGAACTAGTGCCTGCCATGGCCTTTACCTTCCTCTTCCTCATCCATTGTCCCCAACACACTGAATCTACTCCCTACGACACTCTCTCAGCTTGCCTCTGCCTTTGCAGTCCCAGTCCCCATCTCAAATCTCAAGAATCTCTGCTCAGAAGCTGGAGGCCAGGTGAGCCATCTTGTGAAGACGGAGGCTACAGGAAGGCCAGTGGTGCCGTGTGTTAAGGAGTGTTGTTCCTCTACCCAGAAATCATTCTGAGACTCCCCGAGCTAAGGACAGGCCATTCCTAGACACCACAGGCATTGATAGGCAGCCAGGAGGGAGACAGCAAGCACAGGCCACTTGCTTGGAAGCAGGGCGCTGCTTTGGGTAGTCTCCCAAGGCTCTTCACTGCTGGGGACCCCTTCCCCTCACTAGTCACATACACAGTGTTTGGGCAGTGTCTCACCTCAGGCTGACTATAAATTCCAAGTCCCATTAGACTGACAGACTGGAAACAGAGCGATTGGGCTTGCATGGATGCTTCTCGGAGTTTTTCCTGAAGAGAGGATGAGCTGCCTTTTACTTCGTTTATTTATTATCCCATTTCTTCTACTGTAGCACTTGGTGTCAAAGCTGAAGGGGTCCAGAGAAAAATGTACTGCCTCCACCTCCCCCCCTTTCTTTCTCATACACATACCCTTATGGACAGGGGCTTCCATTTCCTTCCCCTCCAAATGTTGATGGTGTGTTGTAACATGGCATGTGCAAGCTCAGAAGGACAGATGGAGCCCTCTTTGGCATGATGCAGGATAGAAGTTGCTGTAAAGATGCTGTAAGAACAATCAGCAGACATACTTCATGCAGAATGTGGTTGCTCAGGTTTCTTAAAAATACACCAAGTGGCCAGGCAGGAAAGTAGGTATTCAAATATAGATAAGGAACTACAGAAATGGATCATGGGTTAAGAGGGCTTGCTGCTCTTGCAGAGAACCCAAGTTTGATTCCTAGCACCCACAATAGGCAGATCATAGCTGCCTGTAACTCCAACTCCAGGGAATCTCACACCCTCTTCTGACCTCCATAGGAACCTTCATGGGTGTGCACATACTCACACACAGACACAACACACACACATAAAATAATAAAATAAATTTTTAAAATATCTCAAAATGTATCTTCAAACCTGAGGGAGGTGGCAATGGCCTTCTGGTGCCCGTTTCATTCACCACATATCTCTGGCTCCCTTGACAGCAACCTCACTTCCACAATCTAGACAGTTACTCAAGGAGACCCCAAGCCACTTGACAAAGAAACTCAAAAGAGCAGGATATTTCACCCACCACGATCTTGATTTGTTCTTTATAAGGCGAATCTCTCCACCAACTGGGTCGAAAGACTGGATTTAGAACGTTAATGTTCTGGGTTCATAGGCTCTTTAGCTGTGTTGATTTGGGCCTGTAAGTTTTCATGTCTGTGTAAGGTACACAAGGCCTAGAGAGTGTCTCCTACTTTCTCCAGTTATTTGTGGGGCCCAATGGAAGACTCATGCAGTGCGCTAGCCTGGAGCCTGGCTCACACTGGATGCCCAATGAACTCCACACCCTAGTCCCTCCTCACACAGATACCCACATGCCTGGAATAATTTCCAAGGGTAGTTTTTCAAAGGATCCCATGATTTTGTTTGGAAGCAGCAGGCAGACATGATGAGTAGATAGAGCCAACTTCTCTCTCAAATATAGGTGAATACTCAATCTCTAAATAAATAAGTGGATGCTAATTATCTTCAATTAGTGGGAACTAATGAAGTGGAAGCTCTCTCATGTCATCATTGAGTATTCCGTTAAGCTGGGGAGACAAGATAGACGTGTTTCATAACCAGCGATGAGGAGAGAGACATTAGAGTTCTGTCACTGTCTAGTTTGGACAATAAGGCTCCCAAACATGCCATCAGCCACCCAAAGGCAGCGTTTCCACTGTCCTCTCTTGTGAGGCTTTGTGGGGCCTCTCTTTTCTCACAGTGCTCTGGCCACTAGGGATAGCGCCATCATGGTGACTTTTCCCACAGACAGAAACTGATCTCACTCCTCTGCGGCTGTGTCCAAGTGCTGTAAGGATGAAACTGAGATCTGGTATTGGGATCCTGTGGCTCTGCTGCAGTTACTATCCCACCCCCCATCCCCACCCCCCAACCCCGGCCCAGAAAAGTGGATAATGAACACAGGACTCGGGACTTGCTCTTGGTTGGGACTTTCCTGTCCATAAAGTGGAGACATTCGAGAATGGTGATCCTGATATTGGACCCTTCAAACATGGGGCACAGGGGAGACTTTGTCAATGAACCCCGATGGGGAAGAGCAGACAGCAGGAAGAACGGAGATCGAGAGGTTTTGGAAATACAACGGGAGGCTAGAAATGTCAACCGGAAAGAACACGAGGAATCCCCTGGAAGGCATGAAGGGCAGAGTGAAGCATGAGGTGCGAAGCAGGTGAGTAAAGGGACAGGGGAGGGAGGGGAGGGGAGAGGGGTGGCTGCGACACACACAAAGTAAAAAAAGCTTCAGTCAGCAGCGCAGCACAGCGAGCATCCTAGAGCATCCTAAAGGCATCTTGCTCCTTTGCTCATTTGAATGCTGACGTTTAGAAGTGGTTTCTCACAGTGACCTGGGGTAGATCCGCAAGGCATGGGGTGGGACAGGGGGTGGGGTGCAGGAGGGTGCGGAGGAGTGGGGGGCATAGCTATTCTGGCAATGCCACCACAGCCATCCAATTCAGAGCCGTGCTCTCCAGACATTGACTCTTTAATTTGATGACAATGAGAATCGGTTTGACTTGCCACTATGAGCTCATCCTGGACCCACACTGGCACTTTTTGGAATGACTTCCATAGGTTCCCTCCTGCTGGCTTCAAAGATAAGACTTATTTGCTCAAAGGAAATGGATTAAACTAAATCACTGATCTTTAGAAATCTTGTAAACTCTATGACGTATCTTGGCTCAACAAGGTCTTTTTTTGTTCCAAGTTATTTTTTTAAGCTCTTATCTTTAAAGGATGATAACTTGATTTTAGATAGCAATATTATTTGTTCTTGTGCCTTATGAAGCATCCTTGTAAAGTGCTTTATGCTGGCTAGCTTTATGCCAACTTGACACAAGCCAGAGTCATTTAGGAAGAGGGATTCTCAACTGAGAAAATGCCCCCACCAAACTGGCCTGTGGGCAAGCCTGTGGTACATTTTCTTGATTGGTGGTGAATGTGGACAGGCCCTTTTCACTGTGAGCAGTGCCGCCCCTGGGCAGATGGTTCTGGGTGTTGTAAGAAAACGGGCCAAGCAAGCCATGAGGGGAAATATTAGTAAGTGGTGTGCCTTTATGGCTTCTACATCTGCTCCTGTCCCCAGGATCCTGCTCTGCTTCAGTTCCTGCCCCAACTCCCCTCAGTGAGAGACTGTGATGGGACATGTAAGTCGAAATCAACCCCCCCTCCCCATGTTGCTTTTCTTCATGGTATTTTATCACAGCAATAGAAACCCAAACCAAGACAGTCTCCAAATACCTTGGACCCATAAGAAAGAGTACCAGTATCTATTCTGTGATTCATTTAATGGCCTCATACCCAGCAGGTGTTCCATGGTCCTGATAAGTATGAGGCACTACCCTATCCAGGAGGTGACTTGGCACTGGCTTCAGGCCCCGAAGATAAGCTGCATCTTTTCTGCTTTTATGGATAGGAATAAAGAAGGCAAGAGGCTACCTTTAGAATAGTCTAGTGCCTGGCCCTGGGGAGAAATAAAGAATGAACACAAACAGTTAAGTCTCGACTGGGACATTTGTCTGAGAAATGAACTAGTAAGTCATGGACCATGATGCTTAAGCTACATGTTTGATATTCAGAATCTGGTTTCCTTCAAAGGTCCTGGGCTTTTTACCTGGATGCCCTTCATAGTTCCTCTGTACACTCTTCATTGCTTTCTGCCCACAATCAGGGCATCTGCCACTTAGAGGACTTTTGTGGTTTGATAGATATCCATGAAAGCCAAGGTTCCGTGTCCCACCGTGATGGTCCCATTATAATCCCGGCTCTTTTATTAGCCTGTACCAAAGTTTGTCCTGACCAGAAGAGGAAGCCAGCACTTGTAAGTGCCCACACAGTTGTGGAAATACCACCACCACTACCCATCTTGGAAACCACTGTCTATTGTTTTTCTTTTTAGTGTGAATTAGATGATTGGGAGTGTCCTGTATAAAAGGCCTTTAGAACATTACAATGTAGTATCAAGAGGTCACTGTCAGACCCATCTGAACTTGTATGAGATCTGAAGCAAGAGGAGAAGCAGAATTTACATAGTACTTCCGACATTTCTAAAAGTTAGTAACAACTGCAAAGCAAAGGCATCAATCTGTCTTTATTAACCAATATAGCTTCATCAGAACCAGAAAGGCTCCATTTTAAATTTAGGATCGGAGTTATGTGACGGAACCCTTTCCTCCTCTCTCTCACTCCACTCTGTCCTGTCACACAAGTCCAGCATTCTCCTGTGCAGCATTAGAGCTCACTGTTCAAGCTACCCACCCTCCCACAGCTGCTTCTTGGCTGCCCACCTGGAGTGCCAGCCTCCAAATGGGTGGCCACGAGGGCTTATTATTATGAGACTCAAAACGCACCATGGTTCTTCTGTTTTGCTTTCTACTGCTGGGGTGAACACCATGACCAAGAGCAATGCAGGAAAGACAGAGTTTATTTCACCACAAAGCAGTTCACCATGAAGGGAAGTCCAAAAAGGAACTCAGGACAGGGACTTGGAAGCAGGAACTGAAGCAGAGATCAGTGAGGAACGTTGCTAACTGGATGGATCCCCATGGCTCTTTCAGCTTGCTTTTCTATATAACCCTGGATCACCCTCGGAAGTGTCCAGGGGTAGCATCTACACCAACCATTCATCAAGAAAATGCCTGACAGACTTGCCTGTAGGCCAATCTGATGGAGGCATTCTCTCAGTTGAGGTTCTTCCAAGATGGCATTAGTTTGTGGCAAGCTGACATCAAAGAATGAGAGAGAGAGAGAGAAAGAGAGAGAGAGAGAGAGAGAGAGAGAGAGAGAGAGAGAGAAGAGAGAGAGAGGGGAGGGAGGGAGGGAGGGAGGCAGGGAGGGAGGAGGGAGGAGAAAGAAGGAAGAAACAAAGAAACAAAGAAAGAAAGAAGGAAACTAACCAGTACAACTGAGAGCTGCTTTCCTCTCCTTTCTGGAAACAGTGGCATGAAATTTGAATTTGTCATTACGTAAGGGCCATTGGTCTGAGTTATAAGGAGTCCATTCTTACAAATGGACCCTGCAGCATGTTTCTAGCACAGATGGCATTGACCAAAGATATTAATGGCTAAAGAGTTAACTTTGCCATTTTATATTTTTGTACTTCTGAAATTTAGGGACAAGTTCATTTCCTCAGATCTAGCCCTGCCCAGGTTTTAGAGCCTACTCTAACAAGTTACAGTTGAGAAACACAATTGAGATATGTTTTATAGAGTCTCAGTGCAAATAGCACTCACTGATTCATGGCTAATAATGCCATCTCCATTAGTTTTTGTATCCAGTTAATAATGTGCACAGAGAGTATGCACATGGTTTGGGAAACTAATTTCAAATTTACATGGAGACTGTATTGGTTTAAATATTATGGCAACTCCATGTAGTTAAAAGGGAGGTTTATTTTGTGGGGTAACTTACAAGTGAAGGGATAGGTTACAGGGTCTGGGAAAGGTGTGGCGTAGTCTAGCAGTGTGCTCTGGAGAACTCTGCTCAGTCCACCTTCAGCATCCAGGATCCAGCAACCAAGAGTGATGCCCATGCAGATCTCAGGTCTTCAGGGCTCCTCTCTGGGCTCCACCTTGTAGGTGTGACAGTTACCAAAGCCTCAAAGGGGGTGGTACTCCCAGGTCAAAGCTGGAACGGCTACCCACTACAAGACTGTTTATTCCCTTATCCAATATAGATGTGGCTTCCAGTCCTCAGTGCTATGATTTAGAACATAGAGGAGGAGGATGTTCATGTAGGAAAAGTGTGTGCTTTACTCAACTAGCCCTCAGACTGCTACAGAGGGACGCATCACCTTAATTAGCAAGTTGGGAAGTTGGTTGTTCACTGGGGGTTGCAACTTGGAAAACTGAAAGGTCCTGTTTCAACTGCACCTTTTAGGTGTTTTGCCCTGGAAGTTTCTAGCCTCTGCATTCTTACAAGGGATTTGAAAATGTTTACTATAAAAATAAGGCCTAATTCAAGACCAGCACAGGCCAGACATGGCTCTTGAGTTCTCTTGTGTGCAAATTTGCTGCCGTGATTCTCAGTGGGGGAGCATGGAACACTAATTGGAAGGAAGAAGGAAAGAAGAGAAACCTGCCCAGGAATACCCATGACAGTCACTAAATTTGAGCTTGAGGATGTTTCAAGGAAGGAAACACCATAGACTAGCCTATGGGAATCAGAAAAGGCTAGGAGAAAACCAGAAATAGCCTAAAGTGTGGTCCACTAAGCCCAACATCAAGTGGTTGGAACTAAAAATCTTACCAACAGAGCTTACACCATCAAATTGAAATCTGTCGTATCTGTTTATTTCTCTTATATTTTCTAGTCAAAAGCTTGGAACCAAGATGGACATATTGATGCCATGGTGTAGCTAGAGTTTTCCTGCCTCGCTCACGGTCAGGACAAATCTTTGTCACCCGCCAGTCCCACAGCTGCTCAGACCCAACCAAGTAAACACAGAAACTTACATTGCTTACAAACTGTATGGCCGTGGCAGGCTTCTTGCTAACTGTTCTTATATCTTAAATTAATCCATTTCCATAAATCTATACCTTGCCACGTGGCTCATGGCTTACCGGCATCTTCACATGCTGCTTGTCATGGCAGCGGCTGGCAGTGACTCCTTCTGCCTTCCTGTTCTTTCTTTTCTCCTCTCTGTTAGTCCTGCCTATACTTCCTGCCTAGCCACTGGCCAATCAGTGTTTTATTTATTGACCAATCAGAGCAACACATTTGCCATACAGAACATCCCACAGCACCATGGTATTGTCATCAGGGGTCTCTCACAACAACAATAGACTAGTTAATGCTGCTGCTAGAGCCATGTTAAGACCCCATGCTAAGACAATTTCCCTTTTAATCCCTATAACCCTCTAAGATGCTGCCGTGTCTCTTACACAGAAGAGAAAACTGAGGTGCTGGAATGCTAAGTCTCCTCCTGAGCTCATGGAGCTATGGAGAAGTTGGGACAGGGTTTCAAATGCAGACAGTATAGTCAGACAGGATCCATCATTTCGGTTCTTCTAACACCGTAGAAGTAACGGAACTCTTAGTGAGGGCGTTTGATGTTTCAGGGCTTTGACACACAGATCTGAGCTGATCTCTAGATCCGAAGGGACCAGGAGACCCATCTAACATCTGTTTTATACATGTAAATAAGGGAGACTAAAAGGTGAAATTTTGATTCATTTCTAAGAGGCCACGTGACTGACTTCTGGGGGCTCTAGCTTTGAGGTTAGAGGCAACCACATGGTTTCCCCTTCTTGTGTGCTATCCCCAGGCTGTAGAAGGGTGACTGCCCATCTGTACTGAGAATTCAGTTCCTCTGGGCCCAGGTCTGGCCAATGCTGGTGACTGATGTACAGCCAGGAGCAGCGGAGCTGACTGTTCTTTACCAGGCCAGGGGCTGCTGGCTGCATCGCATCCTGGAACAGCCAGGGAACAGCAAAGCTGACTGTTCTTTACCAGGCCAGGCTGGCTGCATCGCATCCTGGAACAGTTCCAGAAGAAGGCTGGTTTCTGGATGGATCTGTCAGCTCTCCCCTATCCCACCCTCTAGCCCCCAACTGGGACTTTTGGATTGAATGTCCAAAGATCTGCCGCTGCATGGATCTGAAGTTTCCAGTCTACAAACCCGATCTCTCCCCAAGGCTTACCCTAATGTTAACTCCAAGTCTGGTGGGCAGGGTGGACGGTGATGTAAGACACAAATGCCTGAAACTTGGAACTGAGCCCTTTTCAGAAAAGGCTGTGGTGGAGCTAATGGCAGACACTGTTCAAGGTCTGAGGGCTGCGAGCATGGCGAGCGGAAAGTCACACAGGAGGTACCCGTGCAGTGCTGCTGTAGGCAACAGCAGCTTCTAGAAATGGGAGCCTCTGTCAACCTGGGGTGCACCCAAAAGTTCCAGCACTCCAGAAGCAGGTTCTAGGCCAGGCTGTCCTATATAGGGAGTTCCAGGCTCTCTAAGAACTTTGTGAGACTCTGTCTCACTCAGACCAAATAAAAATCAGTGACTCAGTTTCACTAAGTGTAAAGGTAGGGGAACGAGTTTAGTTGCTTTGGAAAGTATTAGAGGATTTTTCAAGGAAGGGAAATAAAATAGACTAGCCCATGGGAGTCAGAAAAGGCTAAGACAAAACAAGAAATAGCTTAGAGCACAATCCGCTAAGCCCACCGTCAGGTGGTTGTAACTAAAAGTCCTACCAACAGAACTTAGGCCATCAAATTGAAGTCTTTCGTATCTGTTTATTCCACTTATATTTTCTGGTCATAAAATCACAACCAGTCATGAGTTGTTCTGAATGAGAAGTGTCCCCCTAGGCTTGAATGCTTGAAGGCTTGGTCCCTAGTTGGTGACCGGGGACATTTTGGAACCTGTAGGAGGCAGAGGATTACCAAAGGAAGCAGTCACTGGAATCTGAGAGTCTATAGACTGCCCCCCCTCCCCCCCCCCCCACCCCCGCAGCACATACTTCCACTCCTCTGTCTCTGCTTCCCAAGTGTGGGTGGAAGTGTGGCCCCAGCTCCCTGTCCCAGCACCCTCTCCTGCTATTATGGACTCTCCCTCTGGAACCTTCAGCCCAAAGAAACTCTTGCTTCTAGAAACTGTTTCTATGGCCATGGTATTTTATCATAACCACAGAAAAAGTAACCAATCTAAGTCGTAGCAGGACAAGTCTGTGGCGTGCTGTGCACGCAATAATGCAACACTGGATTGCAAGGAATTCAACCTTATTTACATGAGGCTAACAAAAGTAATGGCATCACTTTCAGAATACTGAGCTGGCTTTCACACTGCCGTGTTAGATCACGTGACGGTTATGACTACTGAGTACCGTGTTTTGTTAAGTTCACTGAGCCTTTGCCTTGACACCACTGTAGCTCGGTAATCCCCAGATTTTAGCTTTCTTAGCCTGGCAAAGTTGAATGTGAATAGTAGCAGTAAGTAAACAGATGTGCCAGCATCACAGTGGGCCTGACAGGAGCTTCAGAACACTAAAACAATTATTTCCCAGTGGCATATGTGGTCGTTTAATGTGTTCTCATCATCTGAAAACAACTGGTGACAGTCACCTAATCCCAAAGTCCCCCCAAGATGGAACTGCCATGATGAGTTTGTGGTGTCTCTTTCTCTCTTTCTAACTGTTCATTAACATATCCCAATGAGTACACAAAACCCATGCAGATGACTGCCCTCAGGCTGGAGGTGTGGCATGCCCTGTCTCTACACCCTCTCTGAAGTTAAGAGAAGTGCATATTCTGGGTGGTTTGTGTATGTGCTACCATACAGTATTACCTTGAGCTCTTCCTTCCTTCCTTCCTTTCTCTCTCTCTCTCTCTCTCTCTCTCTCTCTCTCTCTCTCTCTCTCTCTCTCTCTCACCTTTCTTAAGCTGTCAGTTTTCTTTCTGAGCCAGTGTACCACCATTTTATCGCTTTAAAATGGTTTCATTGATTTTATGGTATGTCTCCACCTTGGTTGAGTTAACGTGACTTGTTTCCTTGACCATACTTCCTTTTCACATGTGTGGTCGCCTAGAGGGACTGACTCAAGTACATATCTGTGTATACAGCTGGCCGTTTTTCTAAGTTTGTCACTGGTTTGTTCTGTTTTTGATTCTGTGGGTGTGAGTGTTTTCTTGCATGTTTGTCAGTACTGTGTGAGTGTCTGTTGCCCACAGAGGTCAGAAGAGGTCACCGAATCCTCTGGAATCAGGGTTAAAAGTGGTTGTGAGTCATGACATGACTGTTGGGCACCAAACCCCAGTTCTCTACAGGAACAGATGGCTCTCCTAACTACTGAGCCATCTCTCCAGTCCCATTTTTCTTAAGTTTTAATGAAATCAAGTTTCTATGTATGCTCCCCACTTTTCTGTTAAAATAATACTCATAAACAATATGTACTTTAAAAGGGGCAAAATCACACACACAGAGAGAGAAAGTGGGGAGTCTCCCTTAAGAAACTGTAGACAGAAAGCTGACTATATTTTCAGAGGAGGTCAATGAAAATCTCAAACATGAAGCCGGGGCAAGAATTCGATCTTGGGAGTTACTGTTCAAATCCGAACTACTGTTGAGCTAATCGGAAGAAAAATATTTTGGCATTGGGTAGCCATGTATCAACATAGAAATATCACTGTAGATGTATCCAACCATCTTATTAAATAAGAAACACAGAACCAATGTAAAGAAGAAAGCCAAGAGGTCAGAGCTCAGAGCTAAAACCTTACCCTCCTCCTGCGGTGGTCCTACCTCTCCGAAAGAGAGCGACTTCCTGTGTGCTTGTCTTGATAAAGTCGTTCTGTTCTGCCTTCTCATTGGTTGTAAACCCAAACACGTGACTGCCTCATCACTGCCTGTAAGTACAGCCCTCCAGGTCTTAAAGGCGTATGTCTCCAATGTTGGCTGTATCCTTGAACACACAGAGATCTACCTAGCTCTGTCTACCAAGTGCTGGGATTAAAGGCATGCGCCACCACTGCCACGCTCTTGCTATGGCTCTAATAGCTCTGACACCCAGGTAACTTTATTTATTAGCATACAATTAAAATCACATTTCAGTACAAATAAAATACCATCATATATCACCGAGCTTAGGACTAGGGAGATGGATCCGAGGGTAAAAACACCTGCTATGAAAGCCTGTCTGCCTGAGTTTTACCCCCAGAACCCACATAAAAAGCCAGATGTGGTAGCTCACATCTATAATCCCCGCACCCTTATAGTGAGATGGGCCAGCAAGACAGGAGAATGAACCAGAAGTCTGCGAGCCTCTAGCTTGGTGCAATGGCAGAAACAAGAGAGATCCTGTGTCAAAATGGGGCCAAAGGAAAGAACCAATTCCTACCACAGTTGTCCTCTCAGCTCTGTGTGCTCACACCTGTGCCCACACACCACACACTCATTTGTTTTTTAATCACGAAGCTTAAGTAGCACCCTTAAACAGGTGATCTGAACAACTTGCATATGGCTTTTCGAATCACATTCTCCTCATCTTTAAAATGGACTCAGTAATACGTGCTGAGCATGCTGTCACATAGCTCGGTCACACAGAGGGCGGGGAGGCCATTTGTCATATAATAGTGTGTACATGTAGCTACCCTCTTACTTCCCTTAAAGTCTTCCTTGCTATGGTTTGGATCTTACCCACACGCCCCACCCCCACACCCAGCCCATCCATGTGCTGGAGGCTCCATCCCCAGCTCACAGTGCTACTGGGAAGTGGTGAGACCCTTGGGAAAGGGGGCCTCAGGGGAGACTCAGGTATGTCTTTCAAGGGAATATTGGCATCCTAACTTATCCCCTCCTCTCTCCCTCTCTTTGTCCCTCCCTCCTCCTGCCCTGCTCCTGGCAGCCATTGCCAGGTAAGCAGCTTCGTTCTGTTGTGCAAGTTCATGCCCGTCATGATGTTCAGTTTCATCACAGACCTGTCAGTGATGAAGCCAGCTATCTAGGGGACTAGATCTTCCAAAACTGACCCCCAAGGAATCTTTCCCGTCACCAAGTTGAATTTCTCCGGTGTTCCGTTTGAGTGGTGGGTCTCTGCATAGTACTCTCCCCGTTCCTTCCAGCCCTGGGTTCGAATCCACAAGGTCCCTTCTCATAGCTTGAAGTCTTGCTTCATCATACTGTGTGAATATGAACCAACAGAACCTCACTCATAACTGAGCGAATCTTCCCACGAGGGGATTTCAGGCTGTAACGGTCATTCCTGAGGAGAGAGTCCTCAAGACAGGAAAGGACACCACGGAGATTGACCATCGGTCCACACGCGGTGCCAGCCGGCAGCCATGTTTGCTCTATCCCCAAAACAGCTGTCCCCTCCGAGGTGCCGACGCTCCCACTTTCTACCACACAAAACCAAGGCTGACATCTCCTGAGGTCTGAAGATCAGTGTAGTTGGTTAGAAAGAGAAACGGTCTCACTCAGGATTCACCGAAGGAACTGAAAGCTCCCTGGTCCGTCTCCTTCCCCGGTGGATTGCAATGTACACAGAAGCACTGTCGGAAGGAAACTCTCTCGAGTTTTCCAAGGTCCTCTGTAAACTTGTAGAAGACACTGATACTCACTCCCACTAAGCATTGTCTGGAAACAATTTGAGGCATTTCTCCATCTGGACCTGACAGCCTCAGACACAGGCAATTGGTGGGTTGGGAAGGAGGAGACAGCCTGGTCTAGGGCTACTGTTAATTATTGAAACAGTTGAAGTATTAGAACTAATTATGCTGAATATGCTCAGAGTCCTGAAGGGCAGAGGCTGATAGACCTGGGGTCTCAGAGAAGCTTAAAAGTCACCAGGAAGGACAATATGCTGGAAAATATTTTGTCACTGCTAATGATTTTCCAGGACACTTCAGGAAAAACAGTGTGGCAACGAAAAGCTGTTCAGGAAGCTGCCTGAGCCAACCCCACAGGCCCTGGGGGCCTCTGAGGCCAGCCTCACCTGATTGAAGGTGTGCCATCAGCACGGCGCCCCCAGCAGGATGAGGATTCCTGACTGGCAGGCTGGACCTGCGCAACAGCTTGCTTGGGTCAGGAAGCGTGGGTCGGCTGGAAACTGCATTCTGATTATTGACAGGAGAGCTTGAGTAAGTTTCTTCATGAGTTGATTGTTTTGAGAGAAGGTTGGAGTGGAAAGAGGTCAGGGGAGGGTTTAGGAAAGCCTGGGAGGAGGTGAGTCAGTGAGCAAGCTGAGAGGAGCGAGGCACAGGCAGGACCGCATTTGGCAAGTTTTGCGGCAATCCTTTTCAACTTTATTTGAACTGAAGTTGGGAACAAATGTCTCCAGCTTTCCCACTGGGGAAAGGTCCAAATTGCCAAGTGTTGTGAAGGAAAATTGTGTCAACAGGGCAAGCCTTGGCCTCTCCCAAATGGTGCTGACACCTGTGCAGAGGCCTGACACTTTGTAGCGTGTTTTCACAGCTCGGTTTAGCGGGTCCTTCTAGCAGGGGAGGCTGGGAAGCAACACCCGTTCAAAGGCAGGGAGGAGACCCGCTGAGGCGAGAGAGACCTTGCACAAGAGCGATGCTTCACATCACACTAGGGGCTCTGTCCCCAGACCCTGCGGCCTCTCCAGTGCGTCTGCTGGGCTGGTCAAGAGCTTGGACCATTCAGCAAGACCATGGCAGGGGTGATGAGGTCGCCCATGTCTGTGGCCACTAGTTAACAGGAATCCATTTCTCCTTTCCTCTTCCCGCCCCCTCCCCACTCCTCACAGCGTAAGGAGAGAAATCCTGCAAGTTGTCCTCTGACCTCCACACGTGTGCCATGGCAGGGGGCGCACCTACCGACATATGCTCACAGCGACAAAATAATAAACTTTCTATAATATGAAATTCAACAGAAAATTTCTGCCAGCAGATCCATCACTAGGGAACAAGAAGGTATCTCATTCTCCACCAAGTATCAGTTAAGACCTTTTTAAGACTAAGCCTCTTCTTTTAAAATACTAGGGTTTTTTTTCACAGACATTTTTTTCTTATTCAGTAAGTAAAGTGGCATTAAAAAAAACTAGAAATATTAAGAGCTTGACTCTGCAAAAGAAAGCTAGTCAGACTGTCTTAATTTTGATCAGAAATGAACCTTAGAATCGGTGATATGTCTTTTGATTCTTTTTAACAAAAAATTGTTTTTAATTTTATGTATGTGTGTGGGAGGGGCTTGCATGCTAGTGCGAGTGGCCTTGGAGTCCAGAAAAGGACGCTGGCTTCTCGGAAACTGGAGTCATATGTGGTTGTGAGCTGCCAGGCATGGGTGCAGAGAGTCAAACTCGAGCAGTACGTGCTCTTAACCACTGAGCCATCTCTGCAGCCTGTCTCTTGATTCTCGAGATCCTTCTCTTCTCCACCTACAGCTAGGGATGGCAGTGCTGCTGCCCAAGCACATTCCAGAAGGCTGCCAATGGCAGACCAGAGTACACACAGGGGTGCCCGTGATGAGGGGGCAGAGCCCGGATGGTTAGCAGGATGCCTTTGCCCTTATTCGAGGAAAAGCTGGAATATATGCCTGGTCTTATAACATGATCAAAAAATTTCACTTAAGTCTGGGGAGGTCACAGGGTCTAGAGGGGTTGTAAGGCTGCCTTGCTCACAGGCGCACAGGTACACTGCCTTCTAAGTGTTTGTGGTTTACACACAGATCAGCGCAGCTCCCAGCCTGGTTCACAGAAGCTTCTTTTTGCAGTGGGCAGTGACTAACATGGAGACTCATAACTGGTCAAAAGCAGAGAATAGTGACTGTTGGGTGCTCAGTCCTAAGTTCGAGTCCCCAGAACCCACAAAGTCAGGTATGGTAGCTCTTACTGTGAGATGGGAGGAGGAGGAAAGAAAATGCCCAGAAGCCTTTGCACCAGCTAGCAAGGCTAAGCAGTTGAGAACAGGACACCATGTGTCAAACAAAGTAGGAGAGGACTGGCACCCAAGGTTTTTCTCTGACATTCACACACAGCGCTGTGACACACTTACCCACTCTCACATATGAACATGCACACAGAGAGAGAGGGGGGGGCATACACACACAATCTTTGTTTTTGAAAAATGTAACATAAAATTGAACATTTTGCCCAATGTTTGTCAGGCCGGGCAGTGCCAAGCACAGCCATGCTTCATTTGCTGAAGGACCACATTCGGACAATCTGAGCAATGGGATGCTAGACCGTGTCTAGTCATTGTGCAGACACCCTTATGTCCTTACACACACTCATGTAGCTACATCACCACCAGCCTACTCGGGCTTCAGAGACCACAGTCACCATGTACAGCCTGATGTGGATGCCAATGTACCAATGCAGGGCATGCCCATTTACACCCTTTGACCCATCTTCAGAACCTTTCCTTCTTGCAAAACTGAATTTTTAATTTTTCTGTTAGTCATTTTTTTTTTCTATTGCTGTGACGAGACACCCTGACCAAGGCATCTTATAGACTAATGAATTTGTTGGGGGCTTGCTTACAGTTTCAGATGAGTCCATGACTGTTGTGGTGGGAAGCATGGTGCTGGACCAGTACCTGAGAGCTCACCTCTGGAGACACAACCATGAGGCAGATAAAGTGACACACTGGGAATGATGTGAGACTTTTCAAACCTCAAATCCCACCTCCAGTGACACCGTCCCAATAAGGCCACACCTCCTAATCCTTCTCAAACAGTTCCATCACCTGGGGACCAAGCATTCAAATAGATGAGCTTATGGGAACCATTCTCATTAAAACCACCACACTCATTCGATAACAACACCCCCTTTCTTCCCTCTCTCAGCTGCTATCCTTACACACTGTGAATTGAACTATTTCTGCCTCATATAAATGGAGTCATGGAATATTTCCTCTTTAAGTCTGGCCAACATCGTTTGCGGTTCATCTGTGTTAGGGTATGTGCCAACAAGTCTTTCTTTTTGAAGACTGAGTAATATTTCACCGGCTGTGCCAATTTGTTGCTTATCTGTGTGTCTTAAATAGAAATCTGAGTTGTTGCAAATGTGGGTGTGTCATATCTCTTTGTCATATGTATGTAAGTTTCTGAAGAGGTAATTCCTTGGCTGTTCATAAAACAAGGCAAACAAAAAACAACCCTAAGAGGAAAACTCTTAGTGCAACTTATTGTGCCTTATGGAAAGCTGAAGTTTGCCCATGGCACCCTGGTGACTGGGTCAGTGGGAGCAGTGCTCTTTCCCTGGGCTTCTCAGCAAGGATCATGTGGTGGCCCAGGTTGACTCATTTTCTTCCCTTCCAAAAGCTCTGAGTGTGAGGGCTCCTTTGTGTGCACTTCTCCCCCATCTTATGACCTTCCTTTGCCTGCATGGGGTAGTCCTTACCTAGAGGGACCCCCTCACCACCCGCCTCACCTCATTGGTCACCATTATGACGTCGTCCGCAGAAACCACGGCCCTCGTGCTGTTCTAACTGTCGCTTTGATCATTCGTTACACTTTGTTAGGCTTCATCACATCCAGGCCCCGCTAATCGGAAACAGCGGCCTTCCCCAAGCAAGGCAACCTGGTGACCAGGGCCAATTACCACATTGTTTGGTTTTTAAATTAGTCCCTCCTTGGCGTTCTGATCACCATCAAGAGGCTGGTGATTCAGAAATGGGGATGGGAGGGCCACCCCTGCCAGCTTGCCTGAAGTTCATGCACCCCTCCCTGGCTTAGGGTCCAAGGTGAAGGTCCACCCCAGTAAGCCTGAAAACATGTGGTCAGGAACCTAGAGGTACACACTCCCTCCGAAAGAACATTTTGCTGGGATTCTTGTCCAGGGCATCACACAAAGGTTCCTGCCTTGCTTTGGCCTCCACAGTGAGGAGCTTGGAGGACTTCCTCTCAAAACCACACTGAACCGGCAGCACACACCAAGCCTTGGCAGGCCAACCGCAATCTTTCTGCACACCAGGAAAACTGAAGAACCAGCAGTAGGGTCATGAGCACGGACATCTACCTCTTGGGTTTCCCTATAACAGAATCAGAGTTCCTGCTTTTGGCTCACCCGCCCAAGACACCCCAGACGAAATCGTGAGAACATCATTTGGGAAGCATTGGGGTCACTCAAAGCCACCTCCTGGCGCTTTAACTCCAGTGGCCCCCACCCTGCAGGCATCCTCACGGGTTTTGCACGAACAATGTTTTTATCTGAATGAAGCCCAGACAGGCACATTTCTCACATTTTGAGAAATGGTGTTTAAATAAAAGAGTTGAAAAAAGAATTTCAGTATTTCTTGAATTCCTTTCAGTAATGAAAGTTAGAAAACATTTATTTTACACACCTTCAAACATTGACCCACCCCAGTTAGCCTCTGTGGCATCTTGGGGTGAGGTAGCCTGTGATGCTTTTAAGTGATGCTGTCTCCATGTCGCTGGAGAGAGACAGCCTCTATGGTGTCTTGTGGTGAGGCAGCCATTGGTGTGTCTTGGAGTGAGGCAGACATGGATTTGGCAGGTTACGGTGGTTCATGAAAATGAGTTTACCGTTGTTTGGGGTTTATATGGCTTAAGCATAGGCATCCTTAAGTTGGAGGAACGGTTGAGATGGTCCAGTGACAAGCTATATGAGAGGAGATTGGAGCCTTTGGACCAAACCCTTCCTGTCTCCCCTCAGCTCTTGTGAAGCAGAGTCTTATGCTCTCATCCTGATGGGGGGGGGTTTGCGGGGGGGCGGGCATCACTCCAGCTGATGCCCATTCTCCTCACTTCCTCTGTGAATTCTGTCCACACTCTCCTGGGATAGCTGTGGATCAACTTTGACATTGTATTGGCTGTACCAGTGACAGGGCTTTGCTCCCAAGATGTCCTCTTGGAGTCTTTCAAACTATCCAAATGCAAACTGACTTTGCCACCTTAGACTAACTCAGTGAAACTGTGGTCCACATAGACGAATCTCCAACTTACTTTTGATATCTTCTTGGATGGACAGATTTAAATACCAAGATCCATTTCGTAGGAAGTACAGAGAGCACAGCCTGTGCCTCCCAGCTTATCTCTTCCTTCTTAGAAGCTGGAGTTCTGAGGGACAGAGCTCCAGCAGGCCTTTTGACTTAAAGTAAAAAGGAGATATGTTGCTTTTTAGTAAGGCAGAATATATCCTAATGTAGTAATTTAATTTACTTCTATTTAGTCTAGTTTGATGGGGTAGACATAGAATGGTGAGGGCAGGATTGACATCGTTTAATACTTAACAGATGGGTAGAAATCAAAAAGGTTAGGAGATAAGAATGTCAGAGGGTTACCAGCTGCTGTGGGTACACACTTAAATGGAGTTTGTTTGAAAGGTTAAGCACGTGTTTATTAATTCTTGCTTCCCCTTCTATGATAGTTCAGATTTACAAATTATTCAGAGGAAAAGTGTCTTTTTGGTTAAACATTGAGTGGAGTGCCATGTCTGAAAAAAAGAAGGAAAAAAAAAAGATCAATTTGTTTCCTGTGAGATAGGCCTTTCTTGTGCAAGAAGATGCTTCTACTCTGGTGTGATTCAGGACACGGGATGCTTGTCCCTTAGCATGCGAACCCCAAGATGCTGGAATCTTCACCTCTGTTCTCAAACTTGAATGCCACCAGAGAGTCACGTGAAGAGCAGAAGAGCACGCTTTCCAACATGGGTTGGAATTCTCAATTCTAGGTTCATCAGGCAAGGGCCACCTCCCAACTCTGGAGAAAGCAAATGTACTGTTCAAAGTGGAGGAGGTCCCCATTGAAACTTTCCTAGCAGAAGCCTGTTGACACCGAGCCTGTGACTGATGTGAGTCAGAGTGACTCCAGGTGGCCAGGGAGGGTGGGGGCTACACAGGAAGGGCTTCCAAGACTCTGAGGCAGTGGCTTCCTCAGGGATGTCTGGCCAGCTCCTTAACCCATGGCGTCAGTCTCCCAGCTTCCCAGTGGAGATCCAGTTGCTTAACTGTTTAGCAGGGGCCCTTTAGAAAGCCGTGAATTAATTCTTGCTTGGAAAGACATTGAGGCACTAAGAACTGATGTGGTTCAATTGGGAAGACTACTTTATGCACATCTTCTGTGAAAGCCATTAAATAATTCTTCAGGTCAAAAGGACAATGCATTAGGATAAATAAGTAGGAAATAAGAGAAGCCATAGAAAAGAAAGTAGAACACTGGACAGGAACTCTACATGAGGTAAGATGGATCGCTTCTAGGATTACGTGGGATTGCCAAAGGAAACAAATTTATGGGAATGGCAGTGTTGGGGAGGGGGAGATGGGAATGTTTCTGATGAGAATTTGGCTGCACAATTCAAGTTCCAGGAATCTAAATAGAAAACTACCACGTCTCCTTGAAGCACAACCTAGTCTCATTGTGTCTTGAAAGCAAGCCATGCCCAAATAATCAATTATTTTTTTGAAGGCCAGTTGTATATTTATTCCCATGCTGAGGTTTTGCCATATAGCCCAGGCTAACCTCAGAACTTTGACTCTCCTGTCCCAGCCTTTCACATACTGTAGGGCATGTCCCATCCCACCCAGCTCACCGCTGGGATTTGCAGGTGACACTGCTGTGTAAGAAACAAGGAGCCCCAGATGTCAGGAATTTAGAAACTCAGGATGGAGACAGGATTCAACACAGCTAGGGGAACTAAGGAAGCATTCAGAGATCAGAGTGAACACTACGCTTCATAGGGATGAGTCAACTATGAAAAGTAGGTTCTTTTTTTCTAAATTATTTATTTGTTTTACCTGCATTGGTGTTTTGCCTGCATATATGTCTGTGTGAGGTTGCTGGATCCACTGGAAATGAAGTTATAGACAGTTATGAGCTGCCATGTGGGTGCTGAGAATTGAACCCGGGTCCTCTGAAGAGCAGCCATTGCTCTTAACCTCTGGGCCATCTGTTGGAAAAGCAGGACTCCTAGTTATTGAACACTTGAAGAGACTTACCAAAGATTCACAAGAAGATCATGTTTGACCTGGGTCTCGAAGGATTTTACTTGATCATTGTTTTTTGGGGTGGAGGGTAGAAAAATTTCCACTTGAAGCCATTTTTCTTCCAAGGCAAGATCACTATTTCCTTATAGAACTTTGTACTGCTCCCCTTTAAACACTACCGTTCTTCCTGGCTAACTCCAAATGTGTCAGTGTGATCTGCCGCAAGCTTCAGGGACAGTAAGGATGGGAAAGGGAGTGTGAAAATACAGGATCAGTGGGTAGCGAATCGGGACTCATGAATAAACAAAACACTCCACTGTCCACCTCAAGGCACCTACATGGAAGCTTAAACATTTGTACTTCATTGTGTGGCTCAACAAACCATGTCCACGAGCTGGAATTTAGGGCACCAGTGAGTAATCAATGATCTAGCTATGACTCTTCATGAACATTGCTCATCTCTAAATATGAGCTCCTCTGTTACAAAAATTGTTAAATACCCAACAGTCATCTATAGCTGAAGCCCTTTGATACCTTCAAGGCGGAGTCCACTCACCTCTTGGCAACTTACAGGCTAGTTATGACTCACTCCCCTCCTCCCAATAATGGGGTGCAGTCACAGCTATTCATTCACATTTTAAATGATCTGTGGCTCATAGAGTTTTGTAGTGACAGAGACTGTGTGGCCAACAAAGCCTCAAAGATTTACTATTTGGCCTTTTGCAAAAAAGAGCTCTCCAAACCCTGCCTCAAGCCAGCATGGTCCCAGATGACCTCACTCTGGTCTCCTCCAAACCAAGTGTATTAGTCAGTTTTCTCACCACTGGGACTAAATACCTGACAGAAAGGAAACTAAGAAAGAGTTTGTTTTGGTTGGTAGTTCTGGTCCATTTTGGTGGGGAAGTTATGGTAACAGCCAGTTCCACCGCGTCTGCAGATAGAAAGTGGAGGAAAGTAAATGTTGGGGTCCAGCTTATCCAGCTTTCCTTTTTCCTTTTATTCAGTCCACAAACTCAGCCCCATAATGATGCTGCCCACATTTGAGGTGCTGTTTGCTTTTCATTTTTTTGGGGGGGGTTGTTTTTGTGTTTTGTTTTCCCCACACCTCAGTTAACACAGTCTAGGAACAGCCTCATAAACATGCCCAGAGTTTGTTTCTATGGTAATTCTAAATCCCATCCGGCTAACAACGTTCACCACAACTGTACCCATTGTCAATTTGACACCCAAATACTTCACTTTTAATCTAGAATCTTCCTCCCCTGTTTCCATGAGCTAAGGGTCACGTCTCATGCAAAATACAAGTCAGCCCAACACTCAAAGTCTTTAACAGTCCAGTCACTGTTCAGAAGCATAAGGGCAGAGTCTCTCCTGAGATTCATATGATGTCTTAACTGTGAGCCCCTGTGACAAAAAAGTAACATGCTTCTAACATACATGACATACAGTAAAACATCCCCATTTCAAATGAGAATAATATAGGCATAGTATGGAAAGACAGGACTATAGCAAGATTAAAATCCAGCAGGGCAAACACCTGGAACAACCTGGGAACAAAAACCAGGAACAAAAACCAGAGAACAACCTGGGCTCCAAAGAGCTTGAACAGCTCCGCCTCTCCAGCTCCGCTGCCTACAGTACATACAGCCCCTCTCTTGGGCAGCTTGACTCTGTGCCTCCAGCTTTCCTTAGCAGATGGCATGGATCTGGCATCTCCAACATCCTGAGGTTGCCTTTCCAGCTCCACATTCCCAGCTTTTTCAGTGGCCCCTTAGAGTCCCCTTCCAGGGACTCAGACACTGATACATATTGCCTGTACTCAGTGGCTCTCTAAAATCCTGACACACAAGCTTCTGTGACTCTTTGAATCACACATCCTTCATGCCTGCAAAACCAGTGCCATGTGACTAAAGCTGCCAGTTTCTTTTGCTCCTCAGGATAGAGCCTGGTCCTCTTGGGCCACAGTAACATCAGCCTTCTCTCTAGATCCCAACATTCCTTCAGCAGTTGCTTTGAAGCAGGGAGCTTGTTGGGTGGTGTTCTCGGTCTAGTCTCTCTCTGATCAAATTAGTTTCTGTTTTCATAAGACGGGACTATTTCATGGGCAGGGTGATTCCTTGAGAGCATCTTTCCTGTTGTCCCAGGGCAGCCTGCCAGGTTCTCCTTACCAGCTACAGCTGCATTGAAGCTCCCTCAGACACTTGTCCCCAGTACACAGCACATTGATGGTGTTTGCTGGTCATCCTCACTCACTGTAGACCTGAATGGGAGCAGTGGCCAGGAGCCGTGTCACGGCCTGCTACCCTGTCCCCAAATCTCATTTTACAAACAAATCAGTCTATTACTTTTTAATTCAGGCTCTAGAAATGTCTCTGGACATAGGAAAAATAAAACCAGATCTTTTGTCAGATTGTAACAAAAGTGACCTCTGGCCTAACTCCAAATAGAGTGCTTGCTCCATTTTGAAACCGCACAGACTAGGTCTCCACTGTCCACATTTCCCTCAGCATCCTGGCTTCCCACATCCCAACCAGAATGGCCCATTAACCTCTGGTTATGTCATTCTATGGGTTTTCCAGTCCGAAGTTCCAAACACTTTCTCATTCCTCTTACAAATCATTTCCAAAGGCTTACTGAGAACTGCATGGTCAGTCTTAACACAGTAGTGGTCCCACTTCTTGGTACCTGTTTTCTGTATTAGTTACGCTGATCACTGCTTCAATGAAACACCTCACAGAAACACCTTGAGAAAAGAATGGTTTGTGTTGTGTGACAGCTGGAGTGTACAGTCCATTGAGGAGTCTGGACATGGCATTTACATTCAAGAAGCAGAGAGAGATGAGCGCTGGTGCTCAGCTCCTTTTCTCCTTTTTTATTTAGTTTGGGACTCCAGCTCCTGGAATAGTCCAGCCATATTTAGGTCAAGGGGTTTCACTTCAGTTAACCTAACTTAGAAATCCTACAGGCTTGGCTACCGGTTTGTTTCCACGGTGACTCTAAGTCCCACCACGCTGACAATCAAGATGAACTATCATGAAGTATACAGTATGTCTGAGTTGATGATGTCTTCATATAGTTAGAACTCCCTCTGCTTCCCTCCTCTCCCTGTGTCTAGGCCTGACATTCCCCATTCCTCTCCCTACCTCCACTTTTCCACTTACTACATTCATGGCTTTCCATTTCTCATGCGTCTTTATGAGACTTGGTATCTCAGTGCAACCACCATACATACACTTTTATGAAGTTAAATCTGATCATGATCCTCCCTACTTTGAATCCTTCCATGAGCTCATTTTCTCCTGGGTAAAATAAAACTCTATCCAAGGGTTCAATCCCTTTCCACCTACTTGTTTAGCTTTGCTTTCTTTCATTCTCTCGCTTCCTCCCCAAAATCAATCGTTCTGAAGCATGCATGTGTGCATGACTCACTGAGTGAGTCCTTCTCTTTCCCATGCTTCAGAGATGTGCACTCTCTTTGTTCCCTTGGTTCTGCATCATAAGTGCACAAAGTCAACTTCAGCATTGCTCCTTTGGTGAGGCTGTCGCATCCCCAAGCCCCACTCCCTTCGCCCTGTACCTGCATCCACACCAGAGTTACAGTCTTCCAACTCTGTAGTGTGTTTTGTAGAATTACTAGAGTGTGCCTCTGACTCAGTATATTTAATTCTCTCTTTCCTCATTTAAGTGGGAACTCCTGGAGGGAAGCCCATCTGTC
Organism: Peromyscus leucopus; assembly: GCF_004664715.2. Taxonomy (NCBI): domain Eukaryota; kingdom Metazoa; phylum Chordata; class Mammalia; order Rodentia; family Cricetidae; genus Peromyscus; species Peromyscus leucopus. Next base: position 15,872,839 of record NC_051071.1, on the reverse strand, counting down.
ATATAGTCATACCTGTATAGTTATCATAATGCTTCCAAAAGCTTAGGTGGCTCAGGGAATGTCCAGTGAATTCCTCAGGCTGGCCAAAAGCAAACAAGTCGTTGATAAGCAAAGACTAACCCCTAGTTGAGCTATAACGTTTGTTGGAGAGCCACCAAACTTGGGCATAAGTGGTATATAAATTGTAATTGATTTAAGGATACATTAGCACAAGAGCAGAAGAATTTTGAAATGTAAATAGTATCATATAAGCCCGTCCTCCGTGCCTCTCATGCCCCACCCCACCCCACCCCCCATTGTAGAGCAAAACTAGAAATCTTCTAGCTGACCACCTGGAGCTGGATTATGCAATCCAGTTTATTCCCACTGATCCACTAATTTACAACCCCCAGGGCAGCCTGACCTCTCCCCGGATTCTCAGAAGTGTCTCACTGTCTTCTGCCTTAGGGTCTTTTTACCTGCTTTCTGTGACTCAGAATATCCTTTCTCTTCCTCTGATCAAACCCCATTTATCCTGTCTGTCACCTCCAAAGGTTGCGTTCTCCTAGGCATATCTTTGACTCCAAATCCTTGGTTCATTACCCTCAAACTTTCTTCTCAAGTCACTAGCTGCTGCGTGTGATGGTGTCCTTCCAGGATGGCTGCCCTGTGGAGTGTCTACCCATCTTCTGTTTTGATGGGAAGCCAACGGGGCAGAAATCACATCTGCTTTATTCAACACCAGATATGTTTGGCACATTCTGGGTGCCCCAAAAGGACGGCGAAATAAGCGAATGGATGGATGCCGAAGAGGATATCTGGAGGTTTGTGAATCAGCAGCAGTGGGATCTGCTACCACTGTGGAGGGTGGACTAGAGTGAGGTCAGCAGGGAGGCTCTGCCTAGTGTGGTGAGGCGGGGAGCTTTTCTAGCAGAAAAGCTTAAGAAAAAACTTGTAAGAGTGATAAAAATCTCAAGCACATTGAACATCTTCTGACTTCTGTAAAGTAAACCACAGCTTTTCCCACACAGTGATAACAAGTAGTTATTAAAACACGGGAAGAATATTTCATTTAAAATAACAAAAGCTAAAGTATGGGCTAAACTAAGGAATATATGATAGACTTTACAACCCATAGTAGGACTACCAATTCTCTTTGGATTACCATCTTATTTAATGAGACGCCTTTGTCTAGTAAAGATGAATTCTATTCATCTATAAATATATAGCTCTTTTCAAAATGTTCACTGGGTTTTCTTTTTTTTTTAAGAAAATTTACTACTATGATTTCTGAAACCAGCCAGATGAGTATTTTTAACTAAAAAGAAGTATTATTATTGTGGGTGGATATGATGAGGGTTGGGGGCTCAGTAAAGAGTGGAGGTCAGAGGACGTCCTTGCGAGTTCATCTACTCCTCCCGCCTTTATGTAGATGGCAGGGATTGAACTCGGTCACTAGGATTTGCACAGCAAACACTTTACCCACTGAGCCACCTTGAAAGCCCTGTGGAGGAATATTTGAGAATGACAAGAAAATGTGAAGACTAAGAAGCAATGAGGGGAAAAAAAAACACCTCTTTCCATAAAATAACAATTTAGAGCCACCATAACTAAAAGAGAATGCTATTCAGTACAAGCACTGGGGGCTGGGGAGGAGTGGATGAGAACCCAGAAAAGGATCGAAGTAATTATAAACTTTTGATATGAAAAAGTCATTCAAGTGGTTGAGGTGAGGTTGACTTATTTAATAAAATATTTTACATTGTAAATGAGTTAAAATTGAAAGTATATCTTTACTTCACCAAAAGCATTCTGAGATTTTTTAAATATTTATTATAAATCTAAAATAAACAGCAATTCATAAAATTTGCATATTTGCATATGAACATAATACAAGTAAACTTTCCTCAATAGTAAATTCTTGAACCTAAGTTTTAAACTCAGTTAAACTTTACAATGTTGCACAAGTAAAATCATTAAGCTATTAAAATACTCACATGCTTTTGGGGTGAGACAGTAGGGTAGGGAGTTCAAGGCCAGTCTGGGGTAAGTAAGAAGAGTCTGTCTAAGCTCATGCTGTGGAGGATGTGGAGGAACACTCATCCAGTTCTGGTGGGAGTGCAAGCTGGTGCAGCCACTGTGGAAATCAGTATGGCAGTTCCTCGGGAAGAGGGGAATTGATCTACTCCAGATACAGGTATACAACTCTAGGGCATACAGCCGTCCTACCACAGAGACATTGGTTCAACCATGTTCATTAATGCTTTATTCATAATAGCCAGAAATTGCAAACAATCTAGATGTCCTTCAAGAGAAGAATGAATAAAGAAGATGTGGTATATTTACACAATGGAGTATTATGGACATTAAAAATTGAAATCATGAAATTCACAGGTAAATGGATGGAACTAGAAAAAAAAATCATCTTGAGTGAGGTAACTCAGACTGAGAAAGACAAATACGGTGTATATTCACTTACATGTGGATATTAGTTGTTAAGTCAATGGTAACCAAGCTACACTCTGTAGAACCACAGATATTAAGTATAGAGTAAGGGACTAGAGGTAACAAGCAGATACCATTAGGAAAGGAAATAGAATAGATAGTTATAGATGGGTGGAGGGGGTCTAGAACAGGAAGATCAAGCTGGGAAGGGGTATGGAAGAGGGGGAAGGGAGGGAATATGGGGAGAGCAGCTAAAATTAAGGGCCACTTGACGGGTAGTATGGAGACCTAATACAATAGAAGCTTCCCAATATAGATACATATATGAAGGTGATCTAAATGAAATTGCCAAATAATATGAGAAACAGAGTCCCAACTGGTCATCTCTTGTCACCAAATGAAGCTTCCAGTACTGGGATTGGGTTACATCTAATTGAGTCACTGGTCAAAGGGATCCTATGGGAATCCCTAAACAACCCAGGCTACTGTCGAGATTATAAGCTGTGCTCCACAGACTGATGCCAAGGCCCCACTGCTGAAGACAACACAAAGCCTTCTTTACCCCTACATTCTAGAATTTTTGGTACAGGAAGATTTTTCTGCAGGCTGCCAAAAGAGAAATGAACAAGCCAACCACAAGCCCTTTGATCTCCAATACTGTCCTGACTGAAAAATATGCTAGGGTAATGGTGGCACAGAGCTTGTCAGAGTACCCAGCCAATGTCTGCTTTGACTAAAGGCTCGCTCCATAAGATGACATCCATATCAGACACTGCTTGGGTGACCAAGAACCTGAAACTAGATAGCTCAGGGATCTAGGGCAAAACCCAATTCTACTGGTCTATAAAACAAAAACAAACAAAAAAATTGATAAGATGACTCCTAACGACACTCAGTTGTATACATAGATCAGTGCCTTGTTCAGCTATCACCAGAGAAGCTTCCTCATGAAGCCAATGGGAAGAAAATCAGAGACTCACAGTGAACATTATGCAGAGTGAAAGATCTTGGAACATTCACCCTAAATGGGATGTCTCCATCAAATACCTCCCCTCAGAGCTCAGGGAAGCCCACAGAGGAGGAGGCAGAAAGAGAGTAAGAGCCAGAGGGGGTGGAAGACACCAACAAAACAAGGTCCCTAAATCAACATGAGCAAAGCTCACATGAACTCACAGAGACTGAGGCAGTATGCACAGGACCTGCATGGTCTGTACCAGGTCTTCTGCATATGTGTATCATGGCTTCCAATTTAGTGTTTTTACAGGATTCTTGGATGTGCGAGAGCGCGGGTCTCTGATTCTTGTGCCTTCTCTTGGGCTCTTTTCATTCTGTTGGTTTGTTTGTTTTGTCCAACTCTGTCCATTTCTGGCAATTGTCAGCACCAGAAATACCAAAGGGTGTGATATATATGTTTTCAACTTTATGAACATTTGGCATTTCTTTACTAGAAAAATATAACAAGTTACAAGTTAAATAAAAAATTTAAAACATGTGTAATATTTAGAACAGAAAATTTTTCATAAGCCTAATAGACAAAGAGGTCCTAAAATAATTTTTAATAGAAGCCATTCTGAAAGCTATATAACAAAGCCAGGTCATCAACATATTACACACAGGAGGAGAAATGAGGATGTCTCTGAACACGAGAGAAGGTTTAATTTTACTCATCAAGGACCTGCAAAGTTCATCAGTATTGGCATGCACTTTTTATCTACACATCTGGCCGAAGAAACGGAAAAAGACAAGCTATCGTGCATAGTGCTGAGAGTGCTAGAAATCTCCAACAACTTCTGTAGAGGGTGGTACATTGAGAAAAAATACCAGCTTTGTGAGTCATGATTCTCATTTCTAGAAATTTTTTCTCCATAATTTAAAACCACATCCAGACTCTATGAACCCCACACTTGTGACTTTTCACTTATTGGCTAAACATTTGTCACCCTAAGCTTCCAGGCACAGTAACTGAGGGTTGAGACAGAAGGATAAACAAAGCTGATATCCGTCTCCATCAAACCCGAATTCATAGTGAGGATAGTAAATAAGTGGTCAAATCAGTACACAGTAATTAGTAATCATTCAATGTGCCATAAGGAGACCCACCAGGGAAGCTCTAATAGATGATAGAATGAATGGCTTTTTAACTAAGATAGGAAGACTACAAGGAGACAGTCCCACCAAAAGCTAGGGTGTAAGAAACAGCAACCAGGAAAGCCTTAGGGAGGACCTTGGCTCCTTGGAAGAATTGTAAGAGTTCAGGAAACCAAAGAAAAGTTGTTCAAGCAGCTTGGAAGGCAGGACTGGGGAGGGGATGCAGGGGCTGGGCTGGGATGCAGGGGCTGGGGAGGGGATGCAGGGGCTGGGGAGGAAATGCAGGGGCTGGGCTGGGATGCAGGGGCTGGGGAGGGGATGCGGGGGCTGGGGAGGGGATGCAGGGGCTGGGGAGGAGATGCAGGGGCTGGGGAGGGATGCAGGGCTGGGGAGGAGATGCAGGGGCTGGGGAGGGTATGCAGGGACTGGGAGGATGCAGGGGTTGGGGGGGATGCAGGGCTGAGGAGGAGATGCAGGGGCTGGGGAGGAGATGCAGGGTTGGGGGGGATGCAGGGGCTGAGGAGGAGATGCAGGGGCTGGGGAGGGGATGCAGGGGCTGGGGAGGGTATGCAGGGACTGGGAGGATGCAGGGGTTGGGGGGGGGATGCAGGGCTGAGGAGGAGATGCAGGGGCTGGGGAGGGTATGCAGGGGCTGGGAGGATGCAGGGGTTGGGGGGGATGCAGGGCTGGGGAGGGGATGCAGGGGCTGGGGAGGAGATGCAGGGCTGGGGAGGGGATGCAGGGGCTGGGGAGGAGATGCAGGGGCTGGGGAGGGATGCAGGGCTGGGGAGGGATGCAGGGCTGGGGAGGAGATGCAGGGGCTGGGGAGGGATGCATATGGGCTGGGGGGGTAGATGCAGGGCTGGGGAGGATGCAGGGGCTGGGGGGGGGGGGTGGGAGGGATGCAGGGGCTGGGGGAGAGGAGATGCAGGGGCTGGGGAGGGATGCAGGGCTGGGGAGGAGATGCAGGGGCTGGGGGGGGGGAGATGCAGGGGCTGGGGAGGACAGGACGGGTATGAGGAAGGGAATGGTGGCTATGTTAATGAGTCAGGCACTAGCCACTCAAGGCTTCATCAGTCATGACGAGCAGTTCCAAGTTTGTACTCTATACAATGCAAGGTTACTGAAGGATTGATGTATATGGAGGCAGGAGACAATTTAATTTAATTTAGCTTTATTTAACTTTAAAAGGTTACCTTGAGGCTGGGCCAGGTGGTGTATGCTTGAAAGTCCAGCACTTGGGACAAGGGCTGGAAGATGGGAGGTCAAGGCCAGTCTGGACTAAATAGGGACAACTCCCTAAAGAAAAAAAAAAAAAAAAAGAACTCTGATGGATAAGTAGAGAACGGATTTATGGGAAGGTCAGTTAGTTTAGTATGCATGGGTCCTAAGACAGTAGGGAAAATGTCATTGAGGCAAATAAAGGTCATTTAGTTCATGGGAAGTGGGCTGGCTCCATTTGTGAAGAGCTGACTCACACAAGGCCAAGTCTTTCCTCTGTCAATTCTATTGCTCCTCAAACCCACCGACCCAGCCCACCCCCACCCCACTGCGAACACTCACAGTAGGGATCTGGCTTCCTCCCCAAATCTGAAAATGAAAGGCTCAAAGCGGCCATCCTTCTGTGCTATGCACAGTCCCCTTACGCCTTCAACACAGGCCCAGGAGCTCCCCTGAGGATTACAGAGCAAGAGTCTAGTATTTTTAATATAAGATTTGAGCGATCCCTAAAAACAGGGCCCCTTTGGCTTCTGATGTCTGCTCCCCAGAGTTCCGCCATGCTGTTTTCACATATGGGAAAACGCAGGTGGAGTTTTCTCTCTGATCTCCACGTGCTCTGGTTAAGTCATATGCTTTTACTTCCAACCACTTCTGTCCAAACATGTTTTCCCAATGAAGCATTATATTCCTATGAAATCAAGATGTTTTCCCTCAAAACTAATATTTTGTTTTAAAATAACATTTACAATAAACTTTATTAGTTTGTGGACAATAATATTATATATCAAAACTAGACTACGGTGATTTTCCATAATACTGGGAGCTATCAACTACAGTTCATTTATGCCGCACAAAAAAAGATATATTTTGGATACATTATATATGTGTATGTATATATATATATATATATATATATATATATATATATATATATATGGATACAATGAATTACTATATGTGGTATGCTTCCAGGCTAGCTCATACAATTATGCTTAATTAAATGAAAAAATAAAGTTCATAACAATATCATTGTCATAGTCAAGGACAAAGCTAAAAGCTTTGGACAATTCTAAGGTAACCTAGCATGCAAGAGAAGAGATATTGCTCCAAAAAGTGACACAAAACAAAACAAAACAAAACAAAAAAACAAACAAAACCTCAAAAATGGTTTAGCTGTAGTTAAGGAAAAGTGGATAAATCAGAAGAAAAGGTGTTAGGTTGGGTCACATGACAGTGTTGTTGAGGGTTTCTGGGGATTTGTGGGGATTGGGGGAGCTAATGTTGCTGTCCTCCTAAAATGAGCAATTTTTCTTTCCCTGGGTACTGCCGGTCACTACTGTTAGGCTTAACCTCGGACTTATAAATAGAAAATCAATAGGAGGAGACGAAGGGAGGTGTTTTGCTTGAGGTGAAGGGAGCCGGGGGGTCTTATAATTTCCTGTATATGAAACCAGCTTGCCACCATGGCCAGAAAGGCATCTCTCTCCCCATTGGTTATAAGCTGGTGCCTCCAATTTGGTTGTGAGCCTGCACTTTCCTAAGCGTCAGACCTACCTCATGCCTTCCATAACTTGTTTTGTGGACGTATCAAATGCTATTTGTCTAATAAACACACTCATTCCTCTCAAATCCATTCCCAGTCCCAGCTCTCCTGGAAGACAAGGTAAGCAAGCCCATCCTTTCTTCCCAGTTTAGCTGACACATCCTTATCCACCTTTGAAAGAACATAACCCACTGCGACATTTGGCCCTGACCTCACAGGTAACAAGCTCTCGTTCACTCTTCACGGCGATGACCAGCCTCCCTGCCTTCAGCCCTGTCCCTGCAGCTGTCCACACACTGCTCCTCACCTCAGCACCCCCGCTTGCTCTCCCTAGCTAATCACAGGACCCCCCAAGGGAGTCTACTGCTTCTGGGTCAGTGCAGGGGTCTGGAAGAAAGGTGCTAGCTCAAGGCAGCTTGCTGGAGCTCACTCAGGAGCAGCTGAATCTGAACCTTTGGGCATAGGGAAGAGCAAGGCTTCGAACCCTGCTTTTTAAGGTAGATCAGGGTGCTTTTAAGTAGTTGGAGGTCACTGACTGATGGAGTGGCCTTAGTTCCTCTGCGCAGGGACTTCCAAGCTCACAGGCTGTCTACACTGCAAGCCCATCTTCTTCCATACAGGTATGGCTCCCCATCGCTCACAGCTCTGCTTCCTAGACTCCTCTGCACGTGTCTTTGCCCTTCCCGAATGCTCTTCCATCCCCTGTCTTCTTGGTAAATGTGATTCAATTTTCAAACCCCAGCAGAAGCGGGCCAACTGGGTAACCATGGTTCCTAAGATGGTAGAGCGTGCTCATGCTAAGTATTAGGGTGGGTTTAAATAGCAGTTTTCTATGTCTCCTTTGGTTAAAAAGGAAATGCATCACCAGACAGATTCTGTTCCCTGGTCTGTATTTAAGAATGGACCGACTATCATCCTGTTAGAAAGTGGGACCTAAAAATAAGCTCACACCTGCCATTTAAATGCAACCATATCCGAGCCTCGTGGAAAGAGGCATTTAAAACATGGCTCTGTCAGAAGAAAATCCTTCAAAAAATAAAAAATAATCATTATTTGTTCTGCAATCTAAATGTATATTTTTGTCTTTTTTATTTACAGTATGAAATGCTTTTCTCCCAGGAAATCAACAAATATGAGTATTCATGTCACCAAATGCTGATGATTAAAAATAATCGCTCTAATGGGAGCTGGCCCAGTGCCAACACGATCAGGGTTTGCATTGCAAGCATGATCAGGATAATTTACATCTCCTTTCGCACCAGTACCCCACCATTCTTAATGGATTCTATTTTAGTCTTTATGAATTAATAGAATTCTAATTTTCTTTATTATGGTCCACCATTTGCTTTTAGAATCCATGGAATTATTTTTCTAAAAATGGGGACCGGCTCAACACCACATAATTCTTCAAGTTCCTTACTTCAAGTAGTTAGCTGTCTGTATACCATGAGTTTTGAGAAGGCAGAACCGAGGGGGGAAATAGGAGCAGATCTCCTCCTGCTGCCCACCTAGGAAGGCTCGCTCTTACTGCAGGGGATCTTTGCTCCAGTCTGTGGCTCTGTCCACTGCACAGAGCATCTGACCCATCCACATTCCTGGCCACAGCCCAGGGACCTGGCGCTGGTAACAGTTGGCGGTGTCTCCTAGCATGAGAGAAACTGGCATTTCATCCTCCACTTCTCTTACTCTGTTGAGGTTTCGTTTATAACAAAGATATGTCAAAACATGATTGCAAAAATTGTAGCAGATCATCAAATGTTTACAGTCAACAAATTAACACCTTTAGTTAAAAAAAAAAGCTGTATGATTGTACTCTTCAGAACATAATTATTAACAAGATACATGTTAAAATACGATACCCTAAAGGTGGTGCTGACCAGTGATGACTATCCAGTTTTATGCTTTTGTTTCGGTTGTGACTGACTGTGTAAGGCCTGTGACACTCTGTGGACAAAGTACAGTCTATAATCATTTGAAGATAAGGCCAAAAATAAAACATGGTATGATTGACTGACACTCAGAGTCTGCTCTCTCTGCTAACCTTATTTGTGCATACATCTCCAACAGACACACCTCCAAAATGTTTTTTGTCGCTTATGAGATGAGGAGAGTGAAAATGAGGCTGAGAGCTCGAATTTTGATCCACAGGTAGGAGGCAGAGCGAGAACACACTGGGAATGGTGGGGGTCTTTTGAAACTTCAAAGCTGACCCAGTGACACACCTCTTCCAACGAGGACACTTCTCCTGATCCGAACAGTTCCACCCACTGGGATCCAAGTATTCAGATGTATGAGTCCGTGGGAGTCATTTTCATTCAAACTACCACACTGGTGTGGCCCTTTAAGTATACCATTCCATTTAACAGTCACAAGCACACTTTGAGGAAGGGCTCTCGTTGGTTTTCTATTGCTGTGATAGAGACCATGATCACAAGAAACTTGGAGAGAAAGCAGAGGATTGGCTTGCCCATTCTGGGCACATTCCATTGTTGAAGGAAGCCATGGCAGAAAAGCAAGCAGTGCAGGAACCAGGCAGCAGAAACCGAAGCAGAGGCCATGGGGGAATGCTGCCTATTGGCTGACTTCCCCATGGCTTCCTCAGCCTATATTCAGGAACACTTACTCAGGAACAGAACTGCCCACAGTACAGGAGCAGATCTGCTGCTGCCCACCCAGGAAGGCTCGCTCCTACATCAATCATCAATCAGAAAATATCTCACAGGCTTTCCTACTGGCCAAGCTGATGGGGACATTTTTTCAACTGATGTTCCTGCTTCCCATTCTTCCCAAATGACCTTAGCTGTGTTAAGCTGATAAAAAGAAAGAGAGAGGGGGAGAGAGAGAGAGAGAGAGAGAGAGAGAGAGAGAGAGAGAGGAGGGAGGGAGGGAGGGAGGGAGGGAGGGAGGAGGAGGAGGGAGGGAGGAGGAAGGAAGGAAGGAAGGAAGGAAGAAGGAAGGAAGGAAGGAAGGAAGGAAGGAAGGAAGAGAAAGAAGGAAGGAAGGAAGGAAGGAAGAGATAGAAGGAAGGAAGGAAGAGAAGAAAGAAAGAAGAGAAGAAAGAAAGAAAGAAAGAAAGAAAGAAAGAAAGAAAGAAAGAAAGAAAGAAAGAAAGAAAGAAAGAAAGAAAGAAAGAGCAGGCACAATGTGTATATCCATTCTAGGATAGACTAAAAGGTTTTGGATGAAACCTTAAATTTAGAAGTGTTGGACACAGCATTTCAGCTCAGACACCTGGACATGAGGAATCATTCTCCCTCCCCCCCCCCCAGCTGCTTAGCCCACACCCCTGGTCGTTTTCTGCTCTTCTCTAAATCTACTTTTAAAAAGATAGTACAAGACTAGCTAGCATCCCCAACACGAAGATGGGGGTCATAACCATTTCTCTTGTGTAAAGAATGTACTTCTGAACCCCACAGAGTTGGGGTGAACAAGGTCCTGGCGCTTGCTGCTGCTGTAATTGTAGGGTGATGACTGGCCACACGCTGGTTTTCTCCTCTCTCTCCCTCCTCCCACCCTGCACAAGGGCAGTTTTACAGTGCAGACAGTGGCAGCATCTAGCTCCACGGGCCCTGCTCTTGAGTCCACTTCCGCTGCTAGTCCCTCTCCCTTCCCGCTCAACACACGGGTTGGGGGAGTCAGAGCTCCTGTGACCCATGGGCTCTACCCGAAGGAGTGCGGCTGACGTTCTCTGACATTTAGTGGCACATTTCCCTCCTACTGCCTGCTCAGAGGTTTGGTTGCTTCAAAGTTGGTGCTTCACTGCCAGTTCAAAAGGGATCTTACAAGACTGTTTGGAGAATAAAAGGAAAGAAAGGAGAAAAACTGTCTTTGCAAGCAAGCCCCAAGACGTTGTGTTGGATGTCAGCTGAAACACAGAAATACTGGGACCTATTATTTAGTCTCTGACTTATGTAGGTCCATATAAATAACTATAGGTACAGAAAGATCAGGGCTTCTGATGGACAGGTGAGGCAGCCAATCAAAAGGGTGATTCAAAGGCCTTAGAGGCTCAAGTCATAAAGAGAACTGAACTCTGCTTCTTGCTCATGGAAAGCAGTTCAATGGGCTCACTTAGGCTTCCGCAGAGTGCCAACTTTGACAGACTTTTTATGTCCTTTGGGTACTTTGTAACCAGCAACATCTGCCTTGGTGCCTTGGTTATTGAAAGTATTCCTTCTTAAAAGGATCGTGTGTACTCAATTCCCTTACAGAAGACAAAACCAATCATTGTAAATGGATTTAAGTGTAGAAATAAGTGTATGTGATTTGCCCCTGAATACATATTGAAATATAGCCTAAATTTTATCATAGTGGCAAAAGTTCCCGAGACAATAATGAGCATCTTGCTTTGGAAAATAGTTGGGCCATTTCTTATTCTTGCTTTGTTCTTTTAATGATATGCTCAAAAGAAATTGCCTACATTGTAACCTTCTGCACAATACGCCGCTATTGACATCTGAGGATTAAGTTTTAATTGAATTAGGATTTCAAATAGTCTATTATCTTTGATCCCTGTATAATGATGACAAAGACATCCTAGAGCAGGCAATGAAACTGGCAGGGGCGTTGAAGAGGCAGCTAACAGCTCCATTCAGTTTACAGCACTTGCCAAACACACACATTTTTCCGCGACACTCACGCAAAGCAGCAGAAAAGTCAGCAGCTGAGAGACTGCCTGCCCCACGATGCCTCCTGGGACTGAAAACCAGCTGTCTGTGCCTAGGTGTAGAAACGCTAGAGCAGGGGATGGCACTGGACACACTCATCATGTTTTATGCTTTGGGTTGGAACTTTTTTGAGGCTATGGGTCATAGAGTCTTTCATCATCTGTTATGTTAGAGAGTAGGGTGACATCCACAAAAAAAATCCCCCCCCCAAAAAAAAGAAAATCCACAAAAAAATCAAGGAGTGGTGAGAAGTGATGTCATCAGGTGCTGAACAAGTAATTTGCACCAGTGATTATGAACTATGGCATGTAAACTGTGCTGGCCTTGCTCGGTCAGTGGCTCCCACAACACTTCAGATCCCCCACACACACACACAGTCACTCAACAGTTTTGCCCGAGAAACTTGCCAAAGGGAAGGGAATTCTGGGCCAAGTAGATCCGTCTGACTTTGGTGTGTTTGTAAAAGTGATTCAGTAAGTAGCCTGGATTCCCACAGCATCCACATGCTGCCACAGGAGGCTTAGCTTCTTACAGAGCAAGGTGGAGTCCGGGAGCCGACTGCAGCTGCTTGTTGTAATTATGAGAAACAGCGTGCTGTGTCACCCTGCCTGCCTGCCTCCCCTAGCCAGCCCCTTCCAGCTTCCCAGCCCAGGACTGGCTTAAACCTGGTAAAATTGAATCCGAAATGCAAAGAAAGGTTCTGTCAACAAGAATCCGGTGAAGGATGGCTGTGCTCATGGATTGGCGTGGGAACAGACTGCAGCTTCTCCACATCCGCGCCCGGGAGACTGTGGATCAGCTCGATAGGGTTGGTTGAATTCCTTCCTGGCTCCAGTGTCGGCTTTGGTTGCTCATCCTGACAGCCGAGGATGCTCTTTGTCCAGCACCAATCCTCCTCTCCTTCCCCCAACAACAGACACGATTCCGTTTATTCTCTGATCCGAAGTTCTCCTTTTCCACCCTTGCCCACACAGATCAGACTTGGGGTAAAGGTTTGGATATGAAACCCACAGCCTGTGGCAGTGCCTGGAGTGAAGGCAGCCATATTCCTCCACTCTGCCTCCTGAAGAACACACAAAGAGCCTTGAAAGAGAGACAAAAATGATATGAATGGGAATGTAGTACAGATAACCCAGTAACTTCCTGGGGGCTGTGGGGGAGCACATAGACGTGGTCCTTTGACCTCATTTTCAGAGCGCTCTGAATATTTAGGAGGAAGCTGGTAGTAAGCAGGTTGAGGATAAGTCACTTGCCTCATGGGCAATGGTAGGATGTGGAAAGATACATGAGAAAGAAAAATAATTCGTTTCTTTCCCTTTCTGTTTTGGAAGAAGGGCACCCATCTCCTAAAGCAGTGGCTTCTCCACTTTCTCAGAAAAGCACTCATCCCTTCCCGATCCTCAGGCTGCACCTCCCCATGGGAAATGTGCTCTGCTCTCTGAGTTCTGTATTGTCACAGCACAACCCCTAAGAGAGCTCTCGAAGACGGTTGAGACGACCATGACTCCACAGCCTGCAGCTCGGCCAAGCCAGAAGGGACCAAGGCCAACGAAAGCAACCTCGTGGTTCCTAAGCCAGAGTTCTCATTTTCTGGCTCAACTTCCTTTCCCGTTCCCCACCCTGAAGATGTCCTTTCAATCCTTCAAACCAGCTCAGCGTCTTGCCTCCCTGCCAGAGCCTCCCTGGTGGGGCTGGCCGATACAGTGTCCACCACCACAGCAATTGTCTCCTTTCCACGGCTGACCCTGGGCTTTCTTGACCTCTCTGAGCTCCTTCACAGAGACAAGGGACACTCCTGTTTATCTTTGTGCTCCACACACGAGGAATGAGCACAGTGCTGCTGAGCAATGACAGTGTTGGAGAGACTGAAAGCCAGCACTCACGCAGAACTTCCTGGGCACTAACCATTGCTCAGAGGGGCTCACACACATTCCCTCCTCATTATCCCAGGAACCTGATGAGACAGCTTCTATTTTTTTTTTTTTTCATTTTCCTCAGCAACAAAACCAAGATCTGGACTTATTAAAAAGCACTTTGCAGGTTGAGGGCAGTCACACAGCTTCTGAGTTCCGAGACTGCTGACAGAATTTTGGCTCTGTCTCTTCTCCTAGTAGAAAACACAGTGAAGTCAACAAATGATCCCCATGTGAATAAATCAGTGCACCCTAAATCAATGTCACCAAAAAGGACTCTGACTGTTTTTAACCCAGAAGACCTAATTTGGAGAGTCTATTTGTCTATGAACTCCTAATCTGACAAAAGATTGGCTTTTTGTCATTGAATTGCTTGATATAAACAATCTTGTAGAAATGTAGAAATAAACAGTATATTAGCATAAGAACCATGCATATGTATACATACATCTGAAATTGTAGCATAAGGCTTCAACAAGTGCAAGATAAATCAATCACTAATAGAAAAGCTTATCTAGCTCCTCCTGGTCTCATAGTCCCTTTAACAAGGCATTCATTGGTAATAGTCACAGACTGGGGTTGAGCTCCTCAGGGATAGGAAACCTGATATCTTTCAGAGGAATCCATCTCTCTCAGAATGGCTCCACAGTCCGCATCTCGCTTGTACTGAGCTTCAGCAGTTGTAGTCCAGCAGTTACTCTGCTAATGTCTTGGTTTTTTTTTTCTTCTTTTACCAATTACAGTAAGGAGCACAGTCCAGGGATAGAAGATACCTTTAGTTCCCTTTCTCTCATAGGCAAGTACATTTGCATATTAATGCTTGCCATAAAGGGACCAACCTTTAGATTTTATGTACCTACTACTTGACATTGTTTCATTCACTCTGACTTGGAGAACTAGTGAAAAGGCAGATGAGGTCACTAGAGAAAGAGTAAACACAACAATAGTGTCTGCACTGCACTTAGAATAGTGTTTCTCAAAGTTTGAATTGAATGTGCACATGGATCTCCTGAGCATCTTGTTAACATAGAGTTTTGAATTCATTTGTTCTGAGTGAGGGCCTAAAGGCCCCGTTGATGTTGATAGAGCCTGTGGAACGGTGGGAAATCTGCTGCTGAAGATGTCCCTGCAGCACCTCCTTCTCACACATGCCACCGGATACTTGCATCACTGTTAATTAAGAACCGTTTGACTGTGGCCAGGGAAGCAGATCAGCACCTTGCTCAGCCATCATCAGAGAAGCTTCCTCCTGCAGCATTTGGGAACAAAGACAGAGAGCCTCAGCCAGACATTATGCAGAGAGTGAGAGATCTTGGAACACTCCACCCTAAACCAGATGGCTCCATCAGATCGCTCCCCTCAGGTCTCAGGGAAGCCCTCGGAAGAGGAGTAAGAGTAAAAGTGGAAGAGCCAGAGGAGATAGAGGACACCAAGGAAAGTAGACGTCCTAAACACAACAGAGCTGGCACATCTGAACTCACAGAGGCTGAGGCGGCATGCACAGGGGCTGCACAAGTCTGCACCAGATGGGGTCCTAGAGCTGAAAGGACAAGTGGCCCCATCCCTAACCCAGAAGCAATTCCCAATGTATAACCACTTGCTAATGAAAAATGTAGTTTTCTCCACGGGAAACGAACTACTCTTAAGGGTAGGCTGCGTGCCCAGCATTAGATGGGCAACAGAATAAAATAAAAGACAAAAAACCTTGCTGGCATCTTTGGAGGTACCTATCTAATGTTGTCTTTTCCCTTTTTAAAGTTAAATTCTATCTTACTTTTTATTTGTATTCTATGTTTATATTTTTACATATTTTTATTCTCCCTTTTACCCTACCAGTCTTTTGTGTATATATTATGGCTTCTGGTTTAGTGTTGTTGCTGGGATTCCTGAGTGTGCAAACAAGTATGTCTCTGCATCTCCATGTGTTTCTGTGCCTTTTATTGAGCTCTTTCCCTTCTGTTCATTTTGTCCTATTCTGATGTGTTCATTTTTACTTATTTTATTATTACCCCTTAGAAGACTGCTTGTTTTCTAATAAGAGACAGAAAGGGGGTGGATCTGGGTCATGAGAGGGGTAGGGAGGAACGGGGAGTCATCGAGGGAGGGGAAAGAAAAATCAAGATATATTATGTGAGGAAATTTAAAAAAAACCTAATTTCAATAAAGGGATTAAAAAAATTGTAAAAGAAAATTAAAAGCAGAAGAAACTCCGAAAAGGGAAGAAGAAGAAACAAAAGGTTGATACCAGTGATATTAAAAGAAAAAAGAACTCTGTGTGTCCACTTACCCTGAGAAAAAAGAATTTCTCAGGCTTCCATGACTATAATGGACAATGTGATGAATTATTTAAGACTACAGATGCCTGCTTCTTTCTAGAAGTGCTGGTTTGGACAATCTAAGGAAGAACCTGCCTGGGGAATACACGTTTTTTTGGACGTGTGTCCCACATATGATTCTGATGCAGATGTCCTTTGGCTCATATTTGGGAAGCACTCCTGGAACGAATAAGTTAAGTGCAACGTGGGTTTTGTTCATAGTTCATCATTCTTAATCATTAGAGTGAAGGATGTCAGCTAAATGGTGACCATATTTCGTAGGAGTTGGCAATGAAAGCCTAGCGTCACTCGGTTTGCTCAAGCTCCTCTCTCACAGCCAGCCACAAGAACGTGTCCCGAGAATGCCGGCTGACTGGAGACTCAGCCTATATGCTCTTTTTCTTTTTTCAGGAAAACTTCAATAAATAATAGTACTCAATGAGCCAATGGTGTGGCGGACACGTGGATAGCATTTATTGTTGGATTAACCAGGACAGGTGCCATTTCTTCAGATTCTCCCTCTTAATTGATGCCATTGTCACAGAACAAGATGATGCAGCATGATCCTTGCCGGACTCATAGCCCCTGCTTTAATCTGGATGGTTAGAAAGTCATTTAACTCTCCCAGGTCCCAGAAGAAACTAAGCCACATTCGAAAATACCCAAGGATTATGAACTCAGAACTCCATTTTCTTCCCAAGGGAGAGAAGAAAACAGCCCATAATGTCAGCGTTCACGACCGATCCTCTAAACAAAGCAGCCAGGGTTTACCGGTCAGAATCGGGAAGAACACGGAAGGACTAGTGGTAGGAGTACTCTTCATAATAAAGCTGAGACCACGAAACTTACACATTGGTTTTGGGATGTGGGTAGGATTTCTAAAATAAATATTTCTTAGAAAACCACACATCCAATTACTTCCTGTGAAACAGACAGAATACCACAGAGATCAAGCCTAGCGTAGGTGAGAGCAAAGGATGGCAGGAAATGTAAAATCTCCTTTCCTGTACCATGCATGCATCGGCGGGACCCTGGGCTGACAAACGGACTCCCTCGATTATTTCTAAAGATCCTGTTGTGTTGAAGGCTCATCGAGGCTGTGGTTATACGCTAAAAGCAAAAGCCATACCCCTACGAAAGCGCTGAGGAAATGGATGTTGCAAACACCAAGTCTCTGTGTATGCATTTCCATGCAGACTGTATTGAAACAATAAGACTATTACTATCAGGATGTCTGGCAATGTGCCAGTAATATCTCAGAATAAAAAGGGTAGGAAATGATGGTAAAATGCAGACGTGCATGCAGGGATATTTGGTAAATGATATAAACATGCACACAGAGGCAGAGCCTTACCCTCTCTGCTCCTAGGTCCTCGCAGACTGATTGGCTGTAGTGATAGAGGATCAAAGGGCCTTTCAGGACAGCCATCCCCCTGACCTTTCGGAAACAGACAAATATTCAGTGTTGCATAGAGACATAACAACATTTAGTGACATGGAGCCTCTTGTAACGAGACACAGATGTAAACAACCAAAAATCGCATTCCCAACAGTGCCTTCTTGATTAGTGGCTGTGGCCTCATCCCTTCTTTCAAACTAACTGATATTCCTGGGTCTTGTGAGAATCAATAGCTCTCTTAAGAAAAGGTTTCCAGGTCACTGGCATTGTGGAACTATACAGACCAAGCCCAGTGTTTGAGATGTCTGGAAGCTGAGGGGCAAAGGTCATGTGCAGTTTGCTGACCGCAGAAGCAGAAGTTGAGGATGAGACCCCAGCTCAACACACTCTAGGCTGGCTCCTGTTCTACCTGTCACCTAAGTACAGAACCACGTGGGCTTTGTGTCACCCTGCTAATTTCACACTGACATGCTTATTTGGATGATGGATTTTCTGACTTGTAACTTCTACATCCTCAACCCTTAGCGTAGAAGAAACCAATCGCTGCACTGCTGAATGAATGAATGAGTGAATTAATGAATGAATGAGTGAGAGTGAGTGAATAAAATAATGGTATCTATTACTGATCTTTTCACTTTCAGTACATTGTACCAGGGGTATACTTTTGAATATAAATTGATTTTGAAAAAATATGCTTTCATTTAGATTTTCTTTGCTGTTGTTACTGTTTTTGAGACAGGGTCTCACTTTTTTTTTTTTTTTTTTTTTTTTTTTTTTTTTTTTTTTTTGGTTTTTCGAGACAGGGTTTCTCTGTGTAGCTTTGCGCCTTTCCTGGATCTCTCTCTGTAGACCAGGCTGGCCTCGAACTCACAGAGATTCGCCTGCCTCTGCCTCCCGAGTGCTGGGATTAAAGTCGTGCGCCACCAATGCTCACTTTTATGTAGCCTTGGCTGACCTGGAACACACCATGTAGACCAGATTGGCCTCATACTCACAGACATTCCCTGCCTCTGCCTTCTGAGTGCTGAGATTTTTGTTTCATTTTACACACTTGTATCTAACAATGACTTTACCAATGACAGCATCATGACGACTCAATCTTAATGGTCACAACCTATATTCAAAAACATCCCAGTTCAACTTCACTTTTCAAGGATCCTTTCATATCATCCAAATGTTTCTTTCTTCCCCAACGTGAGTCCACAGCTAACTGACCATCCTTGAAGATGTTCCCATGATCCTCAGGGAGGCCGATTAGGAAGCCAAAAGACTTCCATAGCCCTGAAACCCTCTCAGACACCAAGTGAAGTAATCCAAACAGCAGACTTACAGTGCTCACAAAATTGTGAGCAAATTAGTTAAAATCTGTTTGTAGCAATATATAGTGATATCGCACGTGTTTGTGGCTCAGAAGCCATGTGCTCGTCTCTTTGGTGACATCGCAGCAGGTTTTACTTATCTGTGACATGGCGTGTTCTCAATATCCCCCTGCAGGTTCTGATAGAGAAGGCAGGATGCGGGGTGGGGGAAATGTGTGGTGAGGGGCCCAGGCAGGTCTGAAGTGGCTTTGCTTGGTATGCAGGGGAGCTGCAGCGTAATGAAATCAGAGCTGTTTCCACTCAGCCTTCTCCCCATGCTTCCTTGAGTCATGTCACAGGCTCCTTGATGCTCACCGACCTCTGCTTTGAGAATGTAAGCCCAAGACACTCCTAGATGGCTCAGGTGTGGGGCCTAGGCTTTGCTTTTCTCCCTTTCGTTTGATGCCAAGCATGATTAAAGAAATGGTCTACCAACTCGGAGTTCTTTGGAAGGCTCGCCTACTCAGGTCGGGACAAGCAGTGTGTGCAGTACTCCACCCGCCCCCTGGAGCACCATTTCCACCCTGGGTAGAAGCCTCGGGATGGCTTCAAGGTGATCAACTTATTAATTTTCTGGTCCCCGCTCCTACTTTGCCTTGGGAGTAAAGATGACGCAATTGTTTTCTACCTCTCATGATGAGACAGTGCCTGAGAGAATGTTCCTAACCCAGTTCCACCCTCCTTGAGCACAACTTTAACCCTAGAAAGTTCTTTGAAGGGCCCTGTCCTCAATAACCACACTGTAGAAAAGAGTCCGACCTGTTGGTGGAAGGGTGCTTGATCAAAGCAGGGCGTGCGGAGGCTGCTCCCTCCTTCCCGGTGCATAAATGAGAGACATTTGGTGCTTTTAAAAGAATGGACACACATTGTCAGTGTTTCTTTTCCAGGCCCTGTCCTAGGCACATATATTTATATCTTTTTCTTTTGGCGAGGAAGCAGAGCAGAGCAGAGAACCCAGGGCTAAGCAACTGCTATAGAACAGAGTCCCACTCTCGGCCCCTTCTTTTTCGTGTTTACACACATACAACCCACCCCACCACACAAACACACACAAGTCCCAAGCAGCATAATTAAATGGTCCAGATTGAAATCCCCTTCAGTCATATGAGCTACATATGCACTTTGGATGTGCTATGTAGCTTTGCCTGACTCACAGTCTTCAGATGAACAGGAATAAACGGAACCATCTCCCTCCTAAGGGAACTTATGGGGATTGAGAGGAGTCGGTATTTCTGAGCTAGAGTTTTGCTCACTGCCTGGTGCCCCGTCTCCTCTCCTCTCCTCCACACTTGCCTCTCCTGAAGCCAGTCCTTGGTACCAAGGGCACATCTCTGCCCCTTTCTCCAGCCCTCCCTTTGGTAAGGTCCTCTACCCAGACCGGAACCAAGTTTACCTTGTATATACTGTGATGACGACTGCATCTCTGCACTCCGAGGGACTTCCTTCCTCCCTCGTTCTTTTCCTCTTCACTTTAAGAAGAGTTAGACTGAAATGGCTTCCCTCTGAAAGCCTTTGCCAGAGCAAGACAGTTTTTTTTCTCTGGGTCTCGGGGCAGCTATCTCCGCAAAGTCTTCCAGATTAAAACTGAGCATCGCTAAGTGGCCTCCAGCAATGCTCAGCTGCATCCCTGTTTGGGGTCCTGGGTCTGTGATCCCTGAATGAAGATCCCTTTGACTTCAACAAATTGGAGTAACACCTATTTCAAATATATTATTTGATGAAAGCAGATGTCAGCAGATACTGCCTATGTAATTGATATTTGATTTATTCAAGATTTATGCATGCTGTGCCTTAGATTTATTAATGATAATCCCCGGCTCTTGTGTTTAATATAGTGGAACCAAAACATAATTTGCTGGGATCAGTCAGAAATGCATCAAAGTGATTAACTCTACATGCAAACCATTATGCAGCGACATCCCTACTGTGCACAGTGCAAAGGAGGCAACGATACAGTAATTGGCTTCACTTCTGCAAGTTAGATATTTGCTGTGATTGCCAGAAAAATGTGATCGCTTTATCTTTGATCTTGAATGTTCATATCCTCACCATCCTTTGATGCTCTTTTTCCTGGTAGGATTTTCCTGAAATTAATAGGCACAATGTGAACTCACGAACACACACACACACACACACACACACACACACACACACACACACACACTATCCCGCCTCAACAGTTGTATGACTGAAAAGGTAGAATGTCTCACTAAAACAAACAGGGAAGATAACTGTCTTTCAGTGGCAATCTGATGGGTGTCACTGGCTCTAGTCTGAATAAGGAACCATTTCTTTGGAGGATCATGGGGTGCACGGCCAGCTAACATGAGTTATGAACAGCACAGCTCCTACCCACATGTATCACAGACTTTAGTACTCAGAAAGACCGTGGAACCATTGCTACCTAGCAGTGACCCTGCACCCAGGATAGAATTGGGGATTTGTCTGTTCTCTTCTGACTTTCATTACACTTCTGTTTGTACATCGTCACTTTACAATCATGCCACATCTGTGTGCCTTCAAAGATGTGTGTGTTATAACGTGAGTTATTCTATAAACTCATTATTTTACTCACTGTTTGTCATTTTGTTTTGTTTTGTTTTAGATAACTAAAATTCCATCGGATGAGCATCCTTTCCTTATAAACGTCCTTCTCACCTCTTTTCTAAGATACTTTTCTGTCTGAGTAGATGAGGGCCACTTTATTTCAAAATTTTGAAAGTCAACACGCACATGCAACAAAATATTCCAAGCCTACGAGAACCCATCCTGAAAGCTGGTGATCTTCTCTCTGTGCCCCATCCCCTTCCGTTCCTCAGCTCTAAGGTAATCATTGTAGCAGCTTCTGGTGTAATATTCCTGAAAATGTAAACAGTAGGTTGCCACATACATGCACCAGGTGTTTTTCATTTAATGCTGTGTTTTAGAGCTGTTTAGTGTTTGCTGATAAGGCGCTATTTGATTCCTTTTCATTGTTATCTTTGATCATTTTTAATTGTTTAAAGAGCTGCCTGGCCTTCAATGTAGTACTGTAAGCTCCACACTTGAAAATAATTGAAAAACTTTTGTCTCCAGCCTGGGAATTGGGGCCAGAGTTTAGAGTGAAGTGGTGTCTTGTGTGGATTGAGTGAGGTCGGAATGTTCATGGCAACCCACATTTGGAGTAAATTCTGTGTAAATGGTCCTAGATTTTTCTGCTGCTGGGAGTGTACCATCTGTCTCCCGGCCATGTGTCAGAACATGTCGGTACATCAACCTGGCCCTTGATGGGTGAAGGCATTTGTCAATCTCATGCCCTAGCGGGTTCATCGTGGGTTCCTTTCAACTGTTAAGTAACTCACATTAGCCAATAGAGCTAGTGTGACTCACGCTAATTTTAGTTTTAAGACACAGTCCCAGGACAATCTTCATGGCCCCCCACAGCACCAATGGTTACCCATCAGTTTCCCTTTTGCTTCCCAGGTGGAACAAAAGCTGTTTTGAGAACAGAGAGGGACATCCTCTTGTATTTTTTAAAACTGTTACCCCAACAATCAAATGGATACCTTATGCGTTTTTCTCTTCCATCTTCTTAATCCCTATGAACAATGCCCAGTATCCGGAATGGCACTCTGCATTGGTGAGGCCAGCCTCTAAACAACCCAGCCTTGGTCATTGGAGTTATTTTCTATTCCTCAAACCCTGTAAACTCCTGAGCCATGGGTACAGCAGTTCACTCTCAGGGGTCCTTTTCTTAGCTGCTGTTGAAGCAAGTCCTGCCTCAGCAATCCAGGAGATCTATTTTCCTGTCCTAACTGTTAATTGATTCCTGCTCCTGAGTGCCAGGGATGATGAGAAATTGCATCTTTGCTCAGCAGCAGTCTATCTGACCAGGTTCAGCCAGACTCACCAGGGAACCCGGGAAAGCTGCCACAGTGCACAGCCCGAAGACGCTGGGTCCTAAGTCCCAAAGAAATAAGGCCAGAGATCCAAGAAGCTTGTCTGAGGGAGGAATTGCAAAATGTGTATGACCACCAGTCTTCATATGCAAATCCGGACAACGGGAGAGATGGAGCCGCCATGTTCTTAAAGAGGGAAGGACTAGAAGGCAGTTTGCAAACTGCTAGTCACTTCCACAAGTGGATCCTTAAGGCCAGAGTTACCCTGGGGTAAATTAAACATTTGCAGCTGAGACACCACAGGAAGAGTTTTTCCTCACTGTGAACCTCAGTTTCTTTTTCTGGGTAGAAGTCTACACTGGGTATCATGGAGACAAACCTAGACAGTAGGTAAGGACACGTCTTAGGAAAATGATATCTTGTATTTGCCAAGTTCTCAGCACCAGGAACTGATGAGCAATGATACCAATAACAGCCATATTGACTGTTATTCGATGAGGGTCCAATATTCACGCTACAGCAATTTTCTCAGAGGAGGGCTATGAGGGTGGCAGATGCCTACCTAGCCTGTGTTCTAGATGACACCTGAGGTTGGCCTGCTTGCCATCTACCCCCATTCTCTTCAGGCTCATTCACCTCCATACTTTCTCTGTGAGTGTGTGAGACTGATGATTCCAGAGGAATCATTTTTTTGCTCCTGATGACCTGTGTAATGAGAGGAAAGTGTATGGAGACCCTAAACCAGTAAATGCTTAATTAACTTCAAAGTGCCAGGGGAGAGCTGGCTTAGTCTACTCAAACCCCAAAAGCCCAGGCCTTTCCTGATGCCTGGATACAAGCCACCCCCATTCTGTCAGCAACTAGTCACGTTCAAGTTATTAAAATGGTGCGCGATGTCAAGTATCAGATCCTTACATTACAATTCATAAAAGCAGCAAAATTACAATTATGAAGTATCAACAAGGTAGTTTTATGGTTGGGGTCACCACAACATGAGGACCTGTATTAAAACGCCACAGCATTAAGAAGGTTGAGAACCACTGGTCTAAAAGCATGATCTCTTGAGCAACCAAGTCGATCATCTTAGGTGCTCATTAGAAGTTGGAACTTTGGGGCCCACTCCAGACCTACTGGAGATGTTCTGAAGGGACTGCCTGGAGTGCTTTCTGACACACCCCGACTAACATTTGAGCGCCAATCCCCCAAGGGCTGGAAGAGAGGCCAACAAGCTCTGTCAGTAAAGTTGAGCATTGGATGTGATGGCAAGGAAGCCAGTTTTCATGTCATGGAGAGTCTGGGAATGGTTCTCTTGAATGCCATACCCTCAAGTAGCATCAGAAAGAATTCTGTCCCACATTAGAAGCAGGCCTAGCAGTGGTTCTTCTAGACAAAAGACTTATAATCATATAACCAAGAGATTTTGTTTCAATAGATTATCATAAAGGATTTGGCAAATAGTTCTAACTATTGCAAAGGGGATTCACCCAGGCAAGTATGCGATTTCCAAAAAAAACTATAATTATACAGTTATAAAAATAAAGTGCACATTAAATTTAAAAAGGAATTTTTTTTTAGTTTTTAAGATATATTTTGCATGCATTATCTCATTTGGTGGGTGCCCCCACTTTAGACCTGGGATGTCACAGCTTTGTCTTTCCATGTTTTAGGCATGAAGAAATGAAGAACAGAGAAGTTGGGTGGATTTTCCATGGCCACATACCTAGCTACAGAATGTTAAGAAGATGTGTTGGAATTTGGTTCTGTTAGACACCTAGTCCATTGTTTTGGCTTTTGTTTTCCTGGTGTTCTGGGAAATATATTAGGCAATTTTCTAAGATGTGAATTTGTAATGAGATTGGTTTCCTTTATGAGTCTCTGTCCTTTGCTCTCTCTTCTGTTGTTCATATCTGGTAGTAATAGACTTCATAAACACCTAAAATTGAGAAAATCCCAGCTCAATGATTAGATAGGGAACTCTTTGCCCCATTTCCATTCCAGGTGAGAGGGGAGATGCTGTAACTAAGGCGACTGTTCCCTTCTGATCCTATTGGTGGGCATCTGTTTCTAGTTGTAAATGGCCAAACATCTCCTTTACAGGAAAACTAATAACATCTTAACATATGGTCTTGAATCTGGGCTGCCAAATGACCTTGCATGGAGATTAATTGAAGGTGTTAATGGCATAGTTCCCAGCCAGGAATGTCAAAATACTGGCTTGGCCTTCTATGTACATATTTCAAGAGGATTTGCTAGTGATACTGAGCTGGATTAACGTTAAATATAAAGAAAAACACTATAACTTTAGCAACCACCCGCAAGGCACGTTTCTGTAGCTAAGGAATCTGGATTAGTGTTCCAGGCAGGGTGAGGGCTAATGAATTTGACATCCCATTTTGACCCCTGGGAAAAATTCTCAGGACACAATCTTCTCAGGTGGGGGTAGTACAAGCAGCAACATTCTTTTGAGGGTAAAATCTTTTCTATGATTTCCTATAAGATTCTCATGGAAAACGCCATTAAAGATTAGAGTTGATTTGCAAGTGTTACCTGTGCATCCAGCCTGTGGTCCATGGCCACATGTGCTCCATGATAGCTAGGGATCCATCCCAACACAAAATTGTAAACTTCAAACATTATGAGATCCATGTGTGCATGTTAATTACTACAGGAGCTTTATAGATGACTGTGTCCTGTCACAATATCAAGAGGGTGGGCACACCTAGGCCATCACCTCTCAGTCCCCTTCTACTTCACCCGTGTTAGGGAAATGGACCAAATACCAGACAGGAAAAAGAGAACTATACTTTGAACTGTATTTTCTAAACTGTTTACATGGAAATATGCTTGACTTTCAGAATCTTTCAAACTTAGTTATAATTATCAATGGCATATTTTAATGGCATAATTTTTGCTTTCACTGATTCCTTAGTATTACCCTAGTGTATGCTTATACATGAGTAGTTGATTATTATAACTCACCTGAAAGCCTTTTGGGTGGTAAATTACAGACATAAAGGTAAGCATAAAATAATTTCCCTTCAAACACATGTTCACACACCCCTAAACTCTAACGAAAGATGAACTGTGTTTTAAGAATGCTGAGAATTACTTGGACTAGGCCTTTTTCTACCTAGTTTCTTGAGCTTTCTAGACCACAGGAGACAGACTACAAATGTTGAAGCCAGACCAGCTGCTAACTTCATAATCAACTGGCAAGTAAGAATTCCTTGGTACCAGAGTTTATTTACCAGAAACAAGCCAAATGAAATTGAGCCTTGTCACTGCTGGGCACATTATACATTGATTTTATGAACTCATGAAAGCCAGACAGGTAAATTTCATGTGGACTCCCCAACAGCACCCATTAGTACTTATTGAGAAATGTTTTGTATCATACAAAAAAAATAGATAAATAAGCCCTCCCAAAGTTGGATTAATAATTATTTTATAGTATATTTTTGCTTATGTACTTGTGCTGGCAAGACTCCATGTGTACAGTTTAATCTCCCCTAAACAAACATTCCAAATTTATTTTTAAATTATTTGTTTTTGTTATTTTAAATGATATGTACTTGTATGGGTATGTGCACATGCGTGTAGATGCCCCTACAGGTCAGAGGCATAGGGGGATCTGGAGCTAGGCTTACAAGTGATTGTAAAACCTTCCAACACGGGTGCTGAGAATTGAACTTGGGTCCTCCACAAGAGTAGCAAGTGTTCTTAACTACTGAGCCATCTCTCTGACCCCTCTAAATTTGCTTTAAAAAAAAAAAACGTAACTCTTTATGTTTAGATGAAAGAAGATGAAATGGATCAGCTTTATCTAATTTTCTAAATTAAATAAGAGGAAAAACAAATACGAGAATGACGTAAAGCAAAGTACATCTGATTCACTCAACTTTCCGGGGAGTCAAACCCCTCAGAAAATTCCTCTGGGCTCCTGAAATTCTTCACACACTTTACTCTCAAGACAACAGACAGAGGGGCGGCCTCTGGACAGCCATTGGCAAAAAGAATCCCCCAAACAATAAAAAGAAAGAAAGCTGAATGCAGAACATCACAGGAGTGCCACGTTCAGGTGTCTGCGAGCAGGAAACATAAATAGAGTTAGAAAACGATTCTGTGGCCCTGCACATTGCACATCCGCCGTAGACTCTTGGCTCACTGAAATGGGGCAGGAGACAGATACCTCGGTGGAGAAGGCAATTAGTGGTAGGGAATGCAGTCCCTTCCTTTGCCTTCTCCGTTCCTCCCCTCCCAATCCTTTCAAATCTCCCTCGAGTCCAATTTGGGAATTCTTGCAAAGGCTAAAGTCCAGCAGCTTAACAGCTATTAAACACGCTCATAAAGTGAGGATGCATCCTGCGATTTGGGCTCTTGGCAGCATCAGAGGAATATGGCAAATGGCATAACTCCTTTCCTGAAGGGAAATAATGGAAGAGCTGGTGGGAGGGGCTGTGGCTAAACCCGATTGGGAGTTTCAGATGGCCACCTACAGAGCATACTAACCCACTCTGGTATTGCCATTTAGTACCTGTGAAGTCTACCAGTATGCATTATTAAATTCATGTATTATTGAATCATGAATCCTTGTTCCCTGATAAGAAATGGAGATGATTTTTTTTTTTTAGTTTAAATTAAAGCCCTGCCTCCTTATTTGAATAAAACCGCATTACTGGCTGCCTAGCATGCTAATCAGAAAACCGCATTAAGCAGGTAAGGCCATATGAATTAAAAAATAATGAAACAAGACTTTGCAGGCAGACATTGTTCCCTCGCCTGCTTTTCATGACAGCGGATTTCCTACTCGGAGTTGATAAGACAACAGCAAATGAAGATAACAACATGAGAGGGAAATCATTCACTCTAATGGGCTCCACCTGCGCAGACTGCAGCTCATTTACATGGCTGCAGAAAAATTAGAAATCACGCAGCAATTAGTCTGTTCTAGATTATGCAGTGTGTCAACTGATACCACTCAGGAGGGCACTCGTGCTAAAATGGTTGCAGAAGATAAATCTACCTCCTATACAAACAGTTTTAATTACCTGGAAAACGGCATTGCCTATTGAGAAATCTCCATTGTGAACCTGGGCTGCTCTCGTGCTATTGAAGTCAGATGTTGGGAAATTCCAGTGTTTATGTAATTGACTCATACAGCATTTGATGACTTGTTGAAAATGAAATTGGGCCTCTTGGTCGGGTCCCCAGTTGTTCATCAAAAGCCTCTTTTCGTGGCTCCTTCAGAGCTGGTCTAGGGAAGGTTGGATAGAGTGGGTTTTGTTTTTACTGCTTCTGTGTGCTGGTAACCCTTGTGTCTCGGGCCTTTGCTCTTGCAGGTCTATGCAAATCTGACTATTTGTTTTTAAAGTAATTTTAAATAGGAAGCTCAAGTCAAGACATCAAGCAACAAAACCTTATGAATAAACTAGTACAATGATTAGAATTGTGGATATTCGTTTAAGATATGGAGGTGAACTTTTTCTGTTCATTGTGGCTTTGAAATGTGTATTACTTTCTTAGAACACTAAAGAAATGATAGGCCTTAAAATCCAGAGTTTACAATTAGCAGAGCTCCTTTAAAGTTGAAAGTTCGTTTTGATTTGCTTATAGAGATGCTTACGTAGCCACACCTACTCCATTCATTTTATTGTCGTCGCTTGGAGGTTTTGTGGTTGTCTTACTGGATTTAGGGTAAGGCAGTTACAGCTCGATTAAGGGTTATATTCACAGCGGAAGCAGTGTTGAAGAGCATACCCTGTAGGGAAAGCTTTGGCCTTTGGGTAGCAGTTGCTTCATGAGATGTTACTAGAATGATTAGCTTCTGCCTTATACTTCTTTGGAGAGAAGATCAAAGGCTTCCTCAGAAAACATCAGGCAAGTCCTTATCATTATCTCCTAGATTTTCTTCCCAAAGCAACCCAGAACATGGATTATAGATGGCAAACGGAAGCAGGCATACCTCACCTTGACAGGCAGGTACCGTGTACACTCCTGACAAAGGCCGTCAGTGAAGAAAGCTTCCTCTAGCACAGCGAGACAGTCCTCACTGCAATCTGCCTTCAGAATCAGTTCAGTGTTGTAACCCAGACTCAAAATACAGTCTCCTGAGGTGGCTCTGGAGGAACTGGAGGGTACCAGCTTTGTCCCAGGAGCATTGGCAGTAAAGCATCCTCCAGCAGTGTCAAGGAGATACAGTGTAGCAGACATTGATGAAGGCCCTTTCCGAGCAGCAAGATGCATCTAGTGAGTCAAAGACGCTGAAATGGACTGTAATAGAGAAACTTGGGCCCGAGTTTCCCAGATTGCACAAAGAACCTTGTCCCAGTCCTTCAGGCAATGCAGCAAGCATTCTTTCACATGAAGAGTCCACGAGGACGTGCTTTATAGGGTTGGGGTGAATTGCGTAGCACTGGCTTTTCCTATGGAGAAGACACAAGGACATTGGGGCTACAGCTCACAATCCTAGAGAAGACAGAAAGACTTCACTATTTGTGTGATCTGATGTCTTTCAAAAGCAATTTTCCTCCATCTCAATGTCTATAAAAACCACATATACAGACAGGTGCACACAGATACACTGACACAGACACACACACACACCCGCCCCCCAGCTACTGCATCAGAGCCTTATGCAGGCTTCTGACTGGGATTCCTTAAATAAACCACCAAACACAGAAAGGTTTCTAACTGTTTTCCAAGGCTGTACTTAATCAGTGCCATCCTAGGTGCCCAGGGAAAAAACACTAATTCGTTGCACACAGTGAACAGCCTAAGGCATTAGGGGCATAATTCTTCCTCAGAACTGGAGTCTGGCAATGTCCTGGCAATATTTCTAGGCAAGTCCATTTCTTTTCTGGCAGTGCCCCCTCTCACTTTACTTTACCTTCCCTGGAAAACAGTATAAAGTGCTGGAGGATGTTAAATCAGAGAGTAGCAGGTCATTTGACCTGAGAGTAATCTTAGAAGCAGCGGGGTTCCTTGTCCTCATTTGATAGATGAGGGCAGTAAGACCCAGATGGATGGACCAAATTTTGGTGGGTGACACACTGAGTCAGGCATGGAAGAACATTGCATCTATGGCCATCAGACTTAAAGACGAGAACTGAGCCACAAGGGTAGACCCAGAATTTCAAACACTGCCATGGCCCATAGCCTTTTAGAAGGGGAGGAGGGCAGACTCTTCCATTCAAGAGTCCCTGAGAGTTCATCAGCTCAAGCAAAACATATCTTTCAGGAGTCAGAAACTCAGAGATACAATGCCATCAAGTGAACCAGAACCCCTCATGCCAATCCTTTGGAATGTGCATGTCTTAGAAGAGAATAAGAAACTAAAGTAGTTGAAAAGTCAGTCAATAAAGTACAACAGCAGCTCTTTCAGAGAATGTGTGTGTGTGTGTGTGTGTGTGTGTGTGTGTGTGTGTGAATGCATCTCTGAAATCATAATGTTAACTTGTCTATAGTCATTCTGCTATTGAAAAGGTGTTGATCATCAGGGTTTCAGTTGGAGTAGAAGAATGTGTGGGGTAGAAGAGTCTGATTTGGGAAGAAGACTTCAGACAATAAAGATCTTATTTACACAAGGCTTGGCCCAGCATCATTGGGAAAGTACCTGTTAGAAAGCAATGACACCAAGAGCAACAATAAAATTTTGCTAATAGAGCACAGAATACCACATAACCTCGAAAAATGATGCTATTCTATTGGTATGATGCTTGGTGAATCTGCCATGCACTTTGGACACAAGACTTTGAGGAGTTGAACTGGAGTTGACCTAGACTCCCTGAGGACTACTTCTCATAGTATCCCAAGATGCTATGCAAACTGCCATAGGAGAAAAATAATGGACAACCCTACACAATTGTGATGCTTATGAACCACAATGACCAGAACAGCAAGCTACACCCAAGAGCACGTTTGTAATATTTATATCTAGAGAGTAACCAACAGTCACCTAATTGAACTTAAAGTCCTGCTCAGTAGGAGAGGATTTATGCCCAGTACTTTAAACCTAACCAAGAACCCATGGATAGAGAGATCACAGACCCTGGAGGAGAACCAGCATAGTTTCTAGGTATGTCTAAACACCCATCAGAATACTCATACATGAGTGTAGCTCTTATAAGAGAAACTTCTCTTTTGCACCAGATGGAGACTATTACAGAGCTCCACAAACCATCAAAGTACTGAGAATAAGTGACCAAATGGTGCCCAATGCTACTTGCTACAACTACAACACAACTCCTACACCTAACACTCAGAGAACATCAGAAAAGAGAGGGTAGGAAGACTGTAAGAGCCAGGGAACCATGATGCCAGCTGTCAAACTGTGTCTCCTACAGATGACAGGGAAGGTGCACCCATGACACCTCAAGAATGCAGTTGACTAAACAAGATGTGCACAATGATAATACCAGTTACCGTGCCAGCATGTGTGAGAAAGCCTACACAAGGTCTCACCCTAGAGCCGAAGGCAAGCAATGGCTGCTGAGAGAGAATCCCTCTTCTCCTGGGATGTACCCCTGATAGTTTATCTCATTCCAAGTGGTCAGCCCTAATCATGTGTCTGTATGGGTGACACCAAATGGATCCAGTATGTAGAAGTAGTGAAAGAAGAGGGTATGAACGTGAGGGAGAGGAGTGGAGGCACACAGAAGGAGTTGAGATGGGGAAGAGGAAGAGTGAAAATGATGTGACTACAATATCTATGTAAATTTGAATTAAAAGAAAAAAAACCTAGAAGCAATCTGTACCGAGGGCCATTCTAAAGAGTGAGAACTATTTTAAAGTGTAAGAACAATGGAAAGAAAACTTGAAATATCTTTGGATTTGATTGCATAAAATGCAAAACAGTGACATGTTAGAAACTGACAGTCTGAGGAAAACTGAGAAAGTGATTCCAGAAAGCCCTGACTGCTTGGAAATGTATGTCTCCAGCTCAGACCTCGGCCCTGAACTTCAGACTCATAGATCCAGTGGTCTCCTTGACATCTGTCAGCACAGCAAGGGAACACTTTGTGGTTCTACTTCGGAGAGAAGAGCTCTCTTGGTTTTTGGACAAGGTGGAACTAACTGTATCGCTTCTCCCAGTCCCCTGTGGAAACCTCTTCTTGACCAGAGTTTTTCCTTTCCTGAGGTCAGAAATGTATCTTCTCACAGCATCTTGGAGCCACTGTTGAATACAATTGTTGGATGATTCACACAGGCTCATAATATCAAAGGTCTCTGCTTTCCCCACTGGGCTGTATCTTTATTTTCTTCACCACTTCAGTAAAGGTGCCTATAGTAACCTCAGAATTTGCAGAATTTGCACCCTCCCTTTATGTCTTTGCTGTGGGCCCAGTGCCAATTCCTGCCTGCCCTTATCAGCCATTAAAAAGGAAAAGGTGTGCAGAATGTAATAAATGGCAGAGTGGACGCAGCAGACGAGGTTACATCTCTGCACACACCATGATGAGAGCTTATAGGAGATGCTGAGAGTATGCATATGATGTCCAGCGGAGGGTGGAACCCCCTATACTTGTTCTCTTTAACTGACAGCAGTCAAAACAGGGGACAAAATTTGCACAACAATAGTATACTGAAGTGACCCTCCAGCTGGATGCCCAAGAAGACTCAGGCCTTTATCTTCTCTGTATCTCTACTTACTGCCTGGGTGATCTCATCCTGAATTATGGTTGTGAATACCAGAAAGCACTGACTACTTGGAAATGTATGTCTCCAGCACAGACCTCGGCCCTGAACTTCAGACTCATAGATCCAATGGCCTCCTTGACATCTGTCTTGGAAGTCTAAACATATCACGGACATTTTCCTCCCAAATGGAGCTCCTGATATGTCTTCACACACCGCTTCTCTGTCTCAGAAAGTGGCCTTTCCAGTCTTCCTGTGGCTCGGTTTTATCTTTCACCCAGCCCTGCCTTTGACTGAGCTGGGAACCCTGTTGGCTATTAGCTTTAGAATATACATAAATCATGACCACATCTTCCTACTTACACTGGAAGTCTTCTGGTCTAAGTCCTCATCATGGCTTACTTCAGTGAACCAGCAGCATCTCTAACTCACCACGCCAATTCTGCCCTTGATACCTATAGTCTGTGCTCACCCCAGTAGCTCTATGTCATGTCTCACTTTGGACAAGGACTGCCATGTCTTTGAGAGGATCAGCTCGGTACAGTGGACAGAAGACTTCATCTGTTACCCCTCCCACTTTAGCGCCTTTCACATCTCAAAGTTGCCCTGCACTCCGGCCATACACACCCCGCCCGTGTGTGTGTGTGTGTGTGTGTGTGTGTGTGTGTGTGTGTGTGTGTGTGTAGGTCAGAGATGGGTGTCTTTCTCAGTTTCTTGCCACTTTCCTCTTTGAGACAGGGTCTCTCACTAAATGTGGAGCTCACTGTTTGCTAGACTGACTGGTCAGTGAGACCTGAAAGCTTCCTG
Source organism: Peromyscus leucopus (assembly GCF_004664715.2). Taxonomy (NCBI): domain Eukaryota; kingdom Metazoa; phylum Chordata; class Mammalia; order Rodentia; family Cricetidae; genus Peromyscus; species Peromyscus leucopus. The sequence continues at coordinate 15,839,593 of NC_051071.1, read as the reverse complement.
GGTCTGCTAAGTGTGCACCATCAAACCCAGTGTTTGTTTGTTTGTTTGTTTGTTTTTATACCAGTGCTGGGGATCTGAACTTAGATTCTCATGCTTGTGTAGCAGGTACCCTGTCCACTGAGGTATCTTCCCAGCTTCACTCCTGTATTTCTTACCCTTCGTTGGCCACATTGGGTTTTTTGAGTAGATTTTTCTTTTCAAACTACAAAAAAGTGTTCTATCTTAGGTTTAAAAATAAATCCAACATTTCTGTTTCCTGGACCATGATTCCTCCAGATGTCAGCAAGTTAACTCATTCAGCTCCCCTTTCTATGTAAACGGCACACTGTTCCTGGGCCTTCCCCAGACTACAATGTTTGTGGTCACAGTCCTGGCCCTAATATCCTCTGCTCCTTTCTCTGCTGTGTCTTTTTTCTACACATTTTCATTCTCATGAAGTTCAGATCATTTTTGTATTTTATAGCTCATGATTTTAATGTTTTATCTAAAATAAACCTTTGTCTAACAAAACCACAAAACACTTTCTTGAACTTTCTAAAAGCTCTACTCTTTTTGAAGTTAGGTATGGTTATGTGATCCACGTTGACTTGTTTTATTCACAATATGAAGAAAAGGTTAAGGTCCCCCTTTTACATGTGGATAAACAATTGCTTCAGGACTATTTGTTATATGTTAGTGCTTCTTTTAAAAATCAGATTATCGTTTAAGTTTGTGTCTATTCTGGAATCTCTATTTGGTTTCATTGTTCTGATATCTGTCCTCTGTCTTTATTAGTACTGCTCTCTAGAGAGTTAACATTCTCTCTTCATTTTCCTTTTCACAATTATTCTTGATCATCTGGGCTTCTTACACTTTCCAATAGTGTTGTGTGAGTAAACTCTAAAAATTGTACTGAAACAATTCCTGATTTTAAGTGGGATTGTCTTTATTTTAGATGTTTTAATTGAAATAGAATTACATCACTGCCCCTCCTTCCTCCCTCCAGCCCTTCCCAGTCCCCTCATTGGAACCCCTCCCAATGTCCCACACTCTCAAGCTGACAGCTTCTCTTTGTTTGATTATATTTGTTCCATACCTATATGTGTATATGCATTTGTATGCACACACATATAAACAGCATCTACAGAGTACGCTTTTGTTGGTTGTATATATATGGTCTGAGGGCTGGCCACTCTGTTTGGACATGGTAAAGGGCCTTATCCTTAGGAGAAGCTAACTCTCCTTCTCTCCATGGTCAGTAGTTGTCTGTAGTTCTTTGTCAAGTAGTAGGATCCCACAAAATTTCCCCTTTCTGTGTTAACATGTTCCCCAACATGGCCATTGTTACAGTCTTGTCTATGCAGCCATTTCTAAGAGAGACTGCCACAATAGACATCCTAGATTCTGGTTCTTACATTCTTTCTGCCCCCTCTTCCACCATGTTCCCTGAGCAGTAGATGAAGAAGTCCTTATGTAGATATATCTGTTGGGGCTGAGTTCCCCATGATATGTTTTATCTCCACATTGTGTTCAGTTGTGGTTTTCTGGGATGGCCTCAATCTGCTGCAAGGGAAGCTTCTTTGATGAGGGAAGGTGGCTATGATTATCTATCTGTAGGTGGAAGTATAAGCTTTAGAATGTAGGAAGGAACTGTGCTGGCCTAGCAAAGTGATTCTTTTCTACAATCTACACCTTGCTAACTCTGGGAATCTGGCTACATTTCCACTACCAGTCATGATATCTCTCCTGTTGAGAGGGCCATAAGTCTAATTAGTTGTTGGATGCCACTGACATATAAATACCACTTTTCCCGTACCTTTATGAATATCTTGCCATGCTGGTATTGTCACAGTTCATAGGTGTTGCAGCTGGGTAGGACTGTTTAATGCTCCCCTCCCTTGTCAGCTTGCTTGGAATTTTCCAGAACTATGGAAGCTAGACTGCAGGAAAGAGCCTTTCCGGTCAGATCCAGCTTCCGTCATTTGAGTCACGTGTCCTGCCTGTGTAACGTCTTCAGTGACAGGGGCCGCCCTCAACCCCTGAGAGGCAACTGAGGGCCTCATTGATGAGCTATACTGTTTGAGGAGTCACTTGGACTACCCTGACCAACCCTTCAATAGGAGGTTTCTTGGTTCTTGTGAGGAGCACTGTCAGCCCAAGTAACTTAACTTCCTTTAAGATGTGTGTGTGTGTGTGTGTGTGTGTGTGTGTGTGTGTGTGTGTGTGTGTTAGGTATAATTTTAGGTAAATATAAAATAATCTGATCCCTTGAGGCTTTATCAATCAACATAGGTGTGATTTGTCCCCCCTCGTCCTGTATTACCCTCCCTCCTGCACCCCCCTCCTCCCCAGCTGGAGCCCTCTCCCTTCCTGCTATTCTGTTCCCCCTCTTTATACCACCTGTATCCTGCTGTTCCCCTCCCTCCTGCTAATGTCCCATGAACTTTCCTGTTTCCTGTGGCTACTCCATGTTATACACCCTCATCTGAGCATGTGGAACAAGGAACCTCAGATGAGAAAGAATATGTAGCATTTTGTCCTTCTGGATCTGGGTTACTTCACTCAATATAACCATTTCTAGGTCCATCCATTTGCCCGAAAATCCCATTATTTAACTTTTCTTTGCAAATGAATAATACTGAATTGTATTCTTGTACCACATTTTCATCATTAATTCATCTGTTGAATGACTTAAGTTGTTTTCATTCCCTGGCTATTGTGAATAGGGCAGCTACAAACACTTCAAAGCAAGTGTCTGTGGATGGAATGTCAAGTCCTTTGGGGCATATGCCAAGGAGTGGTAGAGATGGATTGTATGATAGATTCATATTTAGTTTTCTTGAGGATGCTTCACATTGATTTTCTGAGTGGCTTTACTGATCTGTGCTCTCACCAACAGGGAATGGGGGTTCCTCTTTCTTCCCGTGCCTCCAGGACATGTTGTCAGTTGTGATGTTAAACTTGGCCATTTTGATTAGGATAAGATAAAACCTCCTAGTTTTTTTTTGAATTTGCATTTCCCTAGTTGATAAGAACAATGAATGCTTTTTGAGGTAGTTCTTAGCCACTTTTTTTTCTTCTATTGAGAACTCTCTGTTCAGATCTCTAGACATCTTTTGAGTTGGGTCATTTGTTTATCTGACTGATTTTTTTTTTTAATATCAATCTCCTATCAGATGTGTATCCAGCAAAGATCATCTCCCATTCTGTGGGTTTCTTCTTCATTTTATTGGTGGTTTGCTTAGCTGTGAAGAAGCTTTTCAGTTATATGTGGTTCTACTTGTCCATTGTCGACCTTAAGTCCTTGGCAAGTGGTGTCCTGCTCGGAAAGTCCTGTCCTGTACCTCTGTCTTTTAGGGTCCCGCCTATGTTTTCTTCTAGCAGTTTCAGTGTTTCAGTTTTCAAATTGAGGTATTTCATTTAAGTAGGATTATCTTAAACCTTCAGATTAATTTAGGGAAACATTTCATATTTCTCATATTGGGCTTATAATTCATGTGTGAGCATGGCACATCACTGCTACATGAATTCATTAAGATCTCTCACCCATGCTTCCTGGTGTTCATTGTGTAAATTTTGCAGATACGTTGCTGCTATTTAAAATGGTTCTTCTTAAAAATTTCAATTCTGACTTTGTTTTAATATATAAATACATATTGACTTCTGTACAGAAAATTTGATCTGGTGACTTTTGTACACTTAACATTTCCATAGGTTCTTAGGATGTTCTACCTCCATTGCTTACAAAGACAAGTTTCCTTCCAGCTATCCAATCTGTGTTCCCTTGACTATTCTCTCCTAGTCACAATCGTTAGGACCTGTAGTAAGTTTGAATTGTTTCTCTATTTGATACATACATTAAAGAGCATAAGATTTTTGTCATAAAGCTTATGTTAGCTGTAGGTAAAGCTTTCTTTTGATTTTGGTAGCTGCTCCTCTCTACTTTTTACAACTGTTTATTTGGTGCTGCTACACAGTAGTGGAAGTCAGCAAACAATTTACAAGGGTCGGTCCTCTCCTCCTTGGGAGATATTTTTTTTAATCAGGTTTTAGAAATTCCCTCTTTTGCCTATTTTACTGTTGTATTTTATTACGAATGGATGTGAAATTGTGTCAAATGCTTTTACCACACCTGTTGTTGTCTTATGCTTTTGTAGTCTTAGTCCATTGACATGATGATTTACATCGATTGATTTTCAAATATCAGACCAGTCCCCATTATCACAGCAAACCCATATTTGTCATTATGTGTTACCCGTTTATGTATTGCTGTATTCAAGTTGCTTGTTACATCATAGGAGGTTTTGCCTCCACGTTCACAAGGCCCGTTGGCTGGCAGGTGACTCTCCTTTGTCAGCCTTCATACACGGCCAATGTAATGCAACTCTGTAAATAAAAATCACCCCCGTTCTATTTTTGGAAAACTTGGTGTGGGCTTGGCTCCATCTCCCTCTTCGATGTTTATTGAATTTACTGGTGAACACATCTGAGCCTTGTCTCTCTTCGAGGGTTTTTAATTAGGACTTCAATTCCTTTACCAGATACACACCTATTCAAGTATCTGTTCCATCTTGAGTGCGTTTTAGAGATTTATATCTCTCAGGACTTTCCTTTGTATGTAGATGTTAGATTGATGGCCATGTATTTCTGGCTTATTTTCAAAATTGTCCCTTGGTCATTGCTTATCAACATTTGATTACAAGGTGGATTGCCACGGTTTCCTCTATGTTTATTCTGAACAAAACAAGAACCTTTCTCTGGCTTCTTGCTTCTATTCCTCTGTGTAATTGCATGCTTGGCACTGATTATTATAAAAGCAATGATCTGTAGCCCTGAGTCCCTTGTTCTCCCCATCTCAGGGTGCTCTCCTCTCTCTCTCTCTCTCTCTCTCTCTCTCTTCTCTCTCTCTTCTCTCTCTCTCTCTCTCTCTCTCTCTCTCTCACACACACACACATACACACACACACACACACACACACACACGGGCCATGATGCCAAACACCGTATCATCATGAGACCTCAGGCTACCACTATTCCTAAGCCAGTGACAAGCTCTTGACCGCAGAACCACGAGCTACAGAAACCTCTTTTCTTTACAAAGTAAAACTAAATAAGTGAACGTTCTCCATTTAGCAATAGCTATTTTAAGGCCTGGCTAGTTCCACCATCTCTTTCCTGTCAGCATTGCATTTCTGCTGACTGGCTGTATTCTGACTAAGAGCCATAATTTTTGTGCTTCTTTTATATACCTTTTATATACAAAGTACACACTTCGGTGAGTTTTGAGGAAGCTACTGAGCAATGTCATACAACTCTGTTTGTATAAACAGAATTCTTTTCTGATCCTTAAAAATCAACTTTTACCTCATTAAACTCCATGGGTTTCCTCACATTGCGAGCCATGGAAACCACTGAACTTGACCTCTGTATGTGTAGGTAGCTTTACAATAGAATCTCATGCAAACGAAATCACACAGTATGGTGTCTTTTGCGCCTGGCCTCTTTTGCTTATCATGTTGCCTTTGGAGCAGAGATATTGTTTCACATATAAATGCAGTCTTCCCTCTCATTCAGGTCTAGCTGACTTATTAACACATCATTCTGTTCATTCATCCACAATACTGATGGGCATTGGGATCGTTTTCCAATTTTGGCCATCATGACTAAAGTTCATTAAATATTTGAGAGCAAGCATTTTATTTTTTTTCCTTTTATTTTAGTTTACAATACCATTCAGTTCTACATATCAGCCACGGATTCCCTTGTTCTCCCCCCTCCTGCCCCCCTCCCCTTCTCCCCAGCCCATCCCCATTCTCACCTCCTCCAGGGCAAAGCCTCCCCGTAGGACTGTGATCAACCTGGCAGACTCAGTCCAGGCAGGTCCAGTCCCTCCTCCCAGAATGAGCCAAGTGTCCCTGCATAAGCCCAGGTTTCAAACAGCCAACTCATGCAATGAGCACAGGACCCGGTACCACTGCCTAGATGCCTCCCAAACAGATTAAGCCAATCAACTGTCTCACCTATTCAGAGGTCCTGATCCAGTTGGGGGCCCCTCAGCCTTTGGTTCATAGTTCATGTGTTTCCATTCATTTGGCTATTTGTCGCTGTGCTTTATCCAACCTTGGTTTCAGCAATTCTCGCTCATATAAACCTTCCTCTTCCTCGCTAATTAGACTCCCGGAGCTCCACCTGGGGCTTAGTCATGGATCTCTGCATCCAGATCCCTCAGTCGTTCAATCGGGTTTCTAGCACGACTATTAGGGTGTGTGGCCATCTCATCACCAGAGTAGGTGAGTTCCGGCTGTCTCTCGACCATTGACAGCAGTCTTTTGTGGGGGTATCTTTGTGGATTTCTGTGGGCCTCTCTAGTACTTTGTTTCTTCCTTTTCTCATATGGTCTTCATTTACCATGGTCTCCTATTGGCACTTTCTTAGAAAATTGGGAATCAATCTCCCCCTAGATCCAGCTATACCACTCTTGGGCATATACCCAAGAAATGCTCAATCATACCACAAGAGCACTTGCTCAGCTATGTTCATATCAGCATTGTTTGTAATAGCCAAAACCTGGAAACAACCTAGATACCCTTCAACTGAAGAATAGATAAATAAAATGTGGCACATATACACAATGGAATACTACTCAGCAGAGAAAAACAATGACATCATGAGGTTTGCAGGCAAATGGATGGATCTAGAAAAAATCATCCTGAGTGAGGTAACCCAGACTCAGAAAGACAATATGGTATGTACTCACTCATAGGAGGATACTAGATGTGGAACAAGGATGACTGGACTGCTACTCATATCACCAGAGAGGCTACCTGGAAAACAGGACCCCAAGAAAGACACGGGGATCGCCCAATGACAGAGAAATGGCTGAGATCTACATGAACAACCTGGACATGAGTAGGGGTAATGAAGGGCGAGGGTCAAGGGAAAGAGAGCCTGTGGGAGCGGGAGATCCCAGCTGGATCAAGAACAGAGAGGAAGAGCAAGCATTTTAAAGCGCCATGTTTTCTTTTCTCTTGGAAAAATATCTACCAGATAAAGTTTTGTAGGTTGTCACACTGTTGCTTCCTTCCCTGTCTCACTTAGCTTCCTCAAAACACAAAAGAAACAATAGGCAGCCCTGGGCCTGAGAACTCTCTCTCTCTCTTCTCTCTCTCTCTCTCTCTCTCTCTCTCCCTCTTTCTCTCTCCACTTAGCCTCTACAAACTATTATTTCTGCTGCTTCACTCAACAAGACCCGTGATCCCTATTTTTTTCTGCACCATGCTGAAAAAGAACCTGTTTCACAGACCACCTACACCTCCTCACAGACCGCCTACACCTCCTCACAGACCACCTACAACTCCTCACAGACCACCTACACCTCCTCACAGACACCTACACTTCTCACAGACTAACCTACAGACACCTCTCTCACAGACCACCCACAACTACACCTCCTCACAGAACCTTCACGCCACTACACTACACCTCCTCACAGACCACCTACACCTCCTCACAGACCACCTACACCTCCTCACAGACACCTACACCTCCTCACAGGCCACCTACACCTCCTCACAGAACACACCTCCTCACCCTACACTCCTCCCCCCCCCCCACCCCCTCACAGCCACCTACACCTCCTCACAGACCACCCTACACCTCCTCACAGACAGCCTACACCTCCTCACAGACGCCACACCTCCTCACACCACCTCCCTCACACACCCCCTCACACACTCCTCACAGACACCTACACTCCTCACAGACCACCTACACCTCCTCACAGACAGCCACTTACACCTTCCTCACAGACCAGCCTACACCTCCTCACAGGACCACCTACACCTCCTCACAGCCACCACACCCTACACCTCCTCACAGACCACACTCTACACCTCCCCCTCACAGACCACACACCTTACACCTCCTCACAGACTCACCTACACACCTCCTCACAGACCCCTACACCTCCTCACAGACACCTACACCTCCTCACAGACCAGACCATACACCTCCTCACAGACACCTACACCTCCTCACAGACCACCTACACCTCCTCACAGACCAGCCTACACCTCCTCACAGACCACCTACACCTCCTCACAGACAGCTACACCTCCTCACAGACCAGTCTACACCTCCTCACAGACTGCACTTACACCTCCTCACAGACTGCCTACACCTCCTCACAGACCACCTACACCTTCTGTTGTGTCTCTCAAAGACCTCTGGTCTCTTCACACCACAAACACATGCAATTGCTGTCAGTGTGGTGTTGAACTTCATTAAATGTTTCCTTTCTACATCAGTTGAGACAGGACACAATGCAACCTTTACCCAACCTCACAGTGCATGAAGGATCTGCCAGTGTCCAGTTGTGAGCTGAATTTACCAGACTGAAGCAAATTAGTTTAAGTATACACTTGGGTTTAATGGGCTCATTCTTTGAAACTTTATGCTTTTAAGGAGTGTTTTAACAATTCTTTTGTAGACCCAAGATTACACTAACATCTGAAATGAATTGGGCAGGGTTTTGTTTTTACCTTCCTACTTACTTTGTGAATTATTTTTTAAGATAAGAAGTATTATTCTCCAAAAGTTTGGAAGAGATTTCTCTTAATATTGCCTGCTCCTGGAACAATTTGTAACTCTTGAATTACTACTTTAACTTACTTTGTGGTTCTTTTTCTGTACATGGGCTACTTTTTTTTTTTCCTTCTGCAGATTTTGCACTTTATGTTTTTCAAGAACGTCATGATTTTCTACTTTCTTGAGTTTATTGGATTTTGACAAACATTTAAATCTATATATTTCATTGCAAATTATGCTTTAGTGATTACTCCAAAATTATATGTTTTTTCATTTTTATTTAGCTCAAAATATTTCTTACAATTGTTTCTTTTATGAAGGGTTTTTAAGAAATATGTGTTTGGTTTTCCAGAAATATGATTGTTTTAAATTTTTCTTTTATATTCCTCATAGAGCCTGGGCATTATGGCTCAGGCCTACAATCCCAGTGCTTTTAAGGCTGGAGGTAGAGGTTCATCATGAATTCAAGCCCAGCCTGTGCTACACAATAAGTTCCAAGCCAGCCTGGGCTGCAGAGTGAAACCCTACCCTTAAAAACAAATGAATGAATAAGTAAATAAATTCATTATTGATTTAAAATATATTGGATTATAAACTTAAAAGCTTAAGTTATTATGCCATTAATCTTCCATATATATTGAAGTTTGTATGTGTGCCTTAGTGCTAGGCTTATTTTTGGTGTAATTTGGTCCATGGATGTTTTATGTGATGTTCCAAACAGAATGCGCTTTCTCAGTGCATTTTTCATAAAGGTATTTAAATAGAGAAATGCAGAGATATGAAGTCTGAGATTATTAATCATGTCATCCCTGTTTTCTACACCTGCATCTTTAATATGCTTGATGGCCCTGCATCCGAGAATGAGTTAAAATCTCTAAGTACTGTTTAGTCTACTCCCTTCTAGTTTTTCCCTCCCTCCTCACATTTGTGAACACACACCATTCTGTGTATATATTCTCACTACTGTTGTGTCTTCTGATGTATCTCAGGACCTCTGTTTGGATATTTCCTTAATGCTCCTTTTCCCATGATGTTGTAATGACACCTGGATAGGAACAGCCAAGAAAGCAATTTGTACCTTCACAGCAATAAATCTGCCATTTACAGACACCAATCAGGGGGCTTGCTTTTTTGATTAGCTCATCTTTGTCATCAGACTCCTTTTGAAAACCTTCAAAGAGTCTTCTCCAATTCCTGTGATTTTAGCTGAACTTTATACTTCTCTCACTGTTTTATATTTTCTTCTGATTCAGTCCCCAAGCAATATATTTTAAATGACTTCACTTACAAAATCCAGATAGAGTTTGCCGGTGAAGTTGACCACAAGCTTCTTGCATCTGAGCAAAACTAGTTTGAAATAATGGAAGATATAAAATAATATTAGCTCTTGTGCTTGACAATTAAAATCCATCATGATCTGGCTGTTGCCCACCGTGATGGCCTCACAATGGATAATGCCTCACATTTGATGTGTCCCACTTTGGAGTCCTATGAAAACATTTCCCCTGTGTTTGAACTCTCCTTACTTATTGCCCATCAGACAGAAATCTTACTCATCTTTCCAGTCTCATGTTAAGTATTTTTCATATGAACATATTTTTCCTAATACTCAAGTCAAAAATAAGAATTTGGTTTCTATCCTTATTGTTTTTTGTACCAAGTCCATGTTATGTTAGTTATCTCACTGAATTTAAATAATCATTATTGGTGTATAAAATGTATTTTTTATAGTTTTCCCCACTAGGTATCACCTATCATGGTACATATTTATTATATATAAATGATTGCTGAGTAGGGTATTTAGGATCTGGTCATTTGAAAGATACAGGAAAACGCTGCCTAACACTTCATTTCTAAGTTCATAGCTGGCATTTTTTTTTTTTTAAGGGAAAGCACTGGACTCAGAACTTCACACAGAATGGATCAGGAACCCTGATGTCTGCCTTGTGAGACTGCCTAGAAGCACATTATCTTAGTTACTTTTTCTGTTACTTCGATAAACACCACGACAAAAGCCCTTCAAGGAAGACTTTATTCTGGCTCACAGTCCACCATGGCCCAGAAGTCACAGCAGGAGCCTGAAGCTGCTGGTCCTATCACATCCACTCAAGAAGCAGAGAACAAGAAATGCTGGTGGTCAGCTTGCTTTCTTCTTTTTATGCTGTCAAGGATCCTACCCAGGGAATGCTGCTGTCCACGTGGGCAGATCTTCCCATTTTCATTCACTAACTGAGAAAACTCCAAAGGCCATCTCCCAGGGGATCCCAGACCTCACAGAGTTTGCAGTTGTGACTAACCATCCCATGACCTCACTTCTGTGACATGTTCTCACTGACTTCTATCTTCTTTGGTGTGTGAACACATGAATGTTGGAAAGTAGCTTCGAAGGTCCAATTTCTCATTGAAAAAATAAAACCAAAAACTCAACAGTCAGCTAGGGGGATAATTAACCTCCCCAAAGTGTATCTTTATCTATTGTTGCAGAATATTTGTTTAGCTGTGCAAAGATGTGTTGCATTTGTTCAACTATGTAAAGATGTGTTGCATTTGTTTATGTTGGGGAATATTTGTTTAACTATGTAAAAATGTTTTGTATTTGTTTAATTATGTAAAGACGTGTTGATGTTTTACATTGCCTGCTTAAGGCACCTGATTGGTCTAATAAAAAGCTGAGTGGCCAATAGCAAGGGAGGAGGGATAGATGGGACTTCTGGGCTAGGAGAGTAAGTAGGTGGGAAAATTTAGGCCCAGGGGAAGAAAGACAAAGAGACACCAGGGAGACGCCAGGAGCCAGACAGACTGACACAGAGGAAGCGGTACATACAGAATAAAAGAAAGATAAAAATCCATGAGGCAAAATGTAGATGAAGAGAAACAGATTAAGTTAAATTAAAAGAGCTAGTAGGACAAGCCTAAGCTAAGGCTAAGCATTCATAATTAATAATAAGTCTCCATGTCTTTATTTGGGAGCAGATTGGTGGCCCAAAGAAAATGCTAACTACAATTTATTATTAAAACCAACTTTCTTTTTGGTTGGAAACAGACAGATGACTATGTTTTTCAAATATTTTGTGAATCTAATGATAGTAGGTTTTAATCATCTGAATATGAGATGTCTTTTGTTCCATGTTGAAAGATACCAAAATGTGAAGCATAGCCCTGCAGGACTGTCTGTAGGACCATCTACAGGACAGATTCTTAAACGTAAGGGAAAGTCATGGAAAGGCTACACTAGAGATAAGCTAAACGTGTGTGTAAATGTGTATGAGAATAATAAATAAATTATTCTCAGTTTTCATTTTCCTCGTTGGTATTATTTTTGGAATCAAGACAAATCTAAATTTGAACCAGAACTCTGCCACATCTTTACTTTTCAAACACAAGAAAGATAGGTTTATTCTCTTTAAAATCCTAACTTTCTCAGCTCTAAGTTGTCTTGTCATCTCATCTCTAGTACCTATAAGAACACACACACACACACACACACACACACACACACACACACACACACACACAGAGTAAGAGTGATAGCACCTTCAACAAACATGAAGATGTGTCATTAACTAAACTGTGGTCATCTGTGGTTTTTAAAAACTTGTAGTCAAGCTGATTTACAGACTCATGAGGGTACAACACACACCTAGGCTTCAGCAGTGCCATAAGCATAGTCAAAATAGTTACTTTTATACTGTTTCTTTCCTCTTCTAACACCTGCACGTCAATTTTAATGGGAGCCTACATCTGTATATATTGATGGTTTCATCATCTTGCTCAGCTTCAGTTTGGGTACCTAGGGAGCTTTTCTAATATTGGATACCTTTCTTAAAAACTACCTATTTGGGAAAACAGGGAGGGAAACAAAGTAGGTGAGGGTAAAGAAAAAGGATCGCTTATTGTCTAAAGTAAAACACCACTTGTTGCCAAAGTTTCGTTAATTCAATAAATAAAAATGGAAGTAAGCTCCAACTTCAACAAGGTCAAGTTTCCCTCATAGCTGTGAAACCACAGCACCCTGACGGCTGCTAAATATGTCAACACGTGACCTTCTCCTCGCCAGTGTGGAGACATGATTTATGAGCTGGCCTGACCATCTTTAAACGAGGTTTTAAATAGTCCACTCTTAGAAGTGCCGCCCCTTCATTTGGTGGTAAATGATTGTGGGTTCTTAGAGAAAGGGGAGAACTTCTGGAAGACGGAAAAGTAGAGTTGGAAGCAACCTGAGACAACTACGGACTACCTTCTGGTGGGTGAGCTAATTGCTGGCCCCCAGCTGCCTAGTGAACAGGCTTTGTTTGGGGTGGTTAAGTTTCGTCTCCGTTCTGAAAATCCAGAGCCAAGACACAGAGGGGAAAAAGTGACGCTGTCTGTGGTGGGGCTGGAGGCTGCCCGTGGCTGCTTTTTCAGAGAGCTTTTAGAAGATGTGTTATGAGGCCCGGTAACGTGTGATCAGTTTTCATGACTGAGTCAAAGGATTTCGTAGGTTGGACTATGGACTATGAACTTGGACTTGGTACAGTGGAAAATACCAAATAACAGATGAGGTTTGCCTCACACCAGTGCCTGGGCTCTCCCAGCGTCAGAGCCTGGGGAAGAGGGCACAGTTTCTTGGAATGCTGAATGGAGCTGAGTTAAGAGATGTGGAATTTGGCTCGACCAACTCCAAAGTCGTTTTTTATGTGAAGGCAAGATGAATTCTTTTTGTTGATGTTGTTAATGGAGATCTTGAACGGTCTTTGAAGAGTCAAAAAGAAATAAAAATGGCGGCATCTCTCACTTTGAGAAATAGGAGGAGGCTCTAACGAAAATACAATTCAGTGTCTCTCTATTGAAGCTTTCTCTTTGTTCCGGTTTTTGTTGTTGTTGTTTTTCTACATTTGTCTTTTGTGGAAACTGAGAATATTACCAACCTCGTTGCTAAGGATCCTTGTCCACCCTGATGGGAACTCAAACAAGGGGAAGCCCAGGCAACGTTTCTCATAAGCTGATTAGAAAACAGGATAAAGTGAAGTGAGCCTTGGCACAAATTACAGACAGGCGCTGGGCAACCTTGAAAAGTAAGGTGCCTGCTGTGTTTGCTTGCTCAGTAGCCTCCTACTTCTCCCTTCTTGCATTCTGCATCTGCCTCTCACGTGTCCTGAAGTCCACGCTATCCAGGTCCACGGTTGTAGGTGATCATCCCACAGTGACTTCTTCAATTCCCAAATCTATAGCCTTCTTGCTCAGGTGATCTGTTAAGGTTAAAATTAGCCAACATTTGCAGAAAGCTTGTTGTAACCCAGACCCTATTAAATTTAGATGTTTTATTATCTTGCCATTGAGCCCATAAGATTATCCTCATTTAAAAAAAAATAATAAAACTGATGAAGAGACTTGGTGTGAATTTACCGCAAATGAGGAATCTATCTGAGTTTGAAACTCAGGCAATCTGCTCCAACACATCTGCCTTTAGACACAGCCCCTCTGCTCATCAAGTCCCAAAGCTATTCCCTAGCCTGTCCTCACCAGCCCTCACCTGAACAGTGGAGCCGCAGCAGAACCCTATGGCACATCCTGAATTTTTAATACTCATCCCAGTGCTGGCGAGGAGGCCATAGTGGGCAGATAACCCTCAATCTTCCACACTAGTCAAAGATGCTCCAAGTCATGGGACCATACCGTGAGTGATATGGGATTGAAGGTAATTAACATCTGTGACACGGAGAAGGTTTTGCTGGCTATGATTCTATTAACTGAGGTAATTCCATATGTGAATGCCTCCTTTACTTTCCACCTCCTAGAATTCTCTAGAGACAAGGATTTTAAATTTCCCACAAGGCAATTCAGCTAGGTTCTGGAAGTCTGTGAGTCCTTCCAGCCTAACCTAAGCCCTTCTGATAGCAGCTGAAACTGATTTCTTTTGTCTTGCTTTCAGGGTAAAGCTGTACCACAAAAATGGAACACATGAGGACATTCTGAAGTAACTCTGTTCTTTGGCTGCATGTCACACTGACTTAATTAGAAAACGTTATCAAAGGACTAATAACAAAGGCATAAAAATTCCTGGAATCGTGTGTCTGGAAACAGTTTCATTAATGTGTGTGTGTGTGTGTGTGTGTGTGTGTGTGTGTGTGTGTGTGCATGTGTGCGCACATACACAGTAAAAGGAACATGGTAAAGCATTGGCTCCATCACAGACTAATGAGGAAGACAGAACGGCAAATGAAGCAATAGGCATTTTGGGGTACCTCACCCTATAAATGCCCTAATGTGTGAGGCACTGGGCCACAAGGGAATTTTGGTACAATCAACACTATTTTAGTGCAAAATGCCATCAACTGCATACAATATTCAATCATAGTAAATGGCTCAAGTGAGAAAGAAGAACCAAACACGCACGCTCACTTTGTTCTTAATTGTGCAAAGACGTTTTCAGCTCGAGCTCTCTATCTAGCTCGCTCGGATTTTCTGCTGACAATTGTCTCACTTTTCACAGTCCTCAACTTTCAAATTTTTATTTACTATTATTAGTGTGTGTGTGTGGGTGTGTGTGTGTGTGTGTGTGTGTGTGTGTGTGTGTGTGCGTGCTCATGATGTGTTGGGGGTTTGCTGCCGTGGCACACATGTGGAGGGCAGAAGCCAGCTTTGTTAAGTTGGCTCTCTCCTTCCATTGTCATAGGAACTCTAGAGACAGAACCAGGATCACCAGACTTGCACAGCAAGCGTCTTTACCTGCTGAGCTACTCTCCAGCCAGCTCAAGTTTTTAAATCAGTGCTCTTTTCTGCTATAGCCAACTAATAAGCTAATGGTTTGTTCCATATCTCTTTCTCTCTCTCTCCCTGTCTCTGTCTCTGTCTCTCTCTCTCTCTCTCTCTCTCTCTCTCTCTCTCTCACACACACACACAGACCTTGGCTCCACCCCTTCCTGTTGATCTTGCACTCTTGGTTTGGGTCTATCCCACACCTAACCTGCAGTGATAGCAATGTTTCAGTGTCGTTAGACTTTTCCACACTCAGCAAACAGTAATGGCAGGTGGCTTCCACTGACAGCATCTACACCTTGTCTCTCTATTACAGTTTATCACAACTTCTTCTCAATGATGGAAACTGCAACCTGTGGTTCTTATTTCATCTTAACTGGAAGCTTAACTGCATGCCCTGCCTCTGTCTTTGATTATGCTCCAATGAGTGACTTGTTGGGCTCTCTTGAGAATTGCATATGCTCTCTGGGTGATACCAGATATGGTTCAAATGGACACTTTCTGTATGAACCTTCCTACCTAGACATTACAAATAATCTTCAACCAGGGATAATCCCACAAATGCAAAGTTCCAGTTACATGCCCATTCTACTCCACACTTCCTAGAGTTAGAACCTATAATATTAGCTCTCTCTCTCTCTGTCTCTGTCTCTCTGTCTCTGTCTCTCTGTCTCTGTCTCTGTCTCTGTCTCTGTCTCTCTCTCTCTCTCTCTCTCTCTCTCTCTCTGTGTGTGTGTGTGTGTGTGTGTGTGTGTGTGTGTGTGTGTGAAATTGGTCAAATTCAAGCATCCTAGAGATCAATTCAGAAGCCTTTAACCACAGGTGGTTACATAAATGTCACTACATGGTTGATTCATTCATTCACCAAATGTTTATTGAGCTCATGTGCCAACCACTGAGTGACTCTTTGGGACCCTTGTGTTCCTTCTTTCAGCTCTGGCAGACATGCTGAAAATGGTGCCTGGAGCTGGGGAGGGAACTCTTGACGGGAACTGGGCTGGAGGCTGCAGGACAGTCCCAACAGTATGACCTTGCAATCCAACGCACATACATACAACAAGAAGGTTGTGTGATGCCTGTGGCTCCATGCAGATGTCTTTCTCACCAACTGCTCTAGCTAGCTTTATTTTTCCATCACTTTCTATCTCTCTTCCAACATCTTTCTGCTGTTCTTCTGACCTTAACTGCTGCCCCTTGATCTTTCAACATCCAGGCCCTTACAATTATAAGAAACCTCGCTGAAGCAACCTGCCCCAAAGTCCTCTCCTTCCAGTCTCACAATACACCATGCCTAAAGGAGGCAACAGTCAGTGCATCTTAGTAAACGACTGTGAACTCAATCACAGGTGGTTTCTGCTTTGATTGGAGACAGACGATAGTTGATAATTTGGACTGAAGGAAGCCTTTCTGAGGAAAGTCAAGGCGCCTAAAAGCATCAATAACCTTTCTGCCCACTTTCAAGCACATCTCCAAGATCAAGTCTTACTGTCCTCTGAACCCACATGATATGGGTTGTCTACAAATCTGTATCCTGGAATTGGGGTTAAACCTCAACCTGTCTCTGGCCCAGAGTTCTTTGTAACCAGTGGAGAAACCCTTTTCTTTAAGATCTATTGGGTTCAGTGTGGTCATTTAGCACGATCATCTTGTCTTGACTTTGATGTCACCAGACACCAAGGATGGAACAAGGTGAGAGAGCCTGTGCTGGGAAGCTGACGCTTTGTAAAGAGGACGGGGTTGGATCGCAGGTGATTGCCTGCAGAACTCACGAGTTTTAAATTCCTAGAAGCTTTGCAGGCAGTGCCTGCCGTGTGAGGCTCTTAAACCTAAGACAAGAAGACAAGATGAAGCACTAGGTAGCCCAGAGAGTGAACACCCACACGAAAATGAATCTGTGGCCATGAGTTTGAGGTCTCCCACCACCTCTGGAATTACAGCAAGATTTTTCCCCCCTGAGGTCAACCAACTTGACCGTCATCAGCCAAGACCTTTCCTTTTAGGAAGTTTAGGCCAATCAGTCTTTCTGTCTATCTGATGCTTCCCAGGGTCCTCTGAGGGCAGAGTGACTAATGCACGCCATGGTCTATCTGAAGCACGCTACGTCCCAACGTTGACCCCATAATTGGTTCTGCAGTTAACATGAAATGCCTGTCTATAGTCAGAATGATCTCCAAGTGCCTTTGGAGCTGTGTAGATCCTATGGGCTGGAGGAAGTCACACAAGACTGCGGCTTTTTGGAATGGTGGGCAAGAAAAGGAGACTGCTCGCTAAGCCCCATTAACATTTTAATAGAGCTTAAAGCAGTGAACCTCTTTGAAACTGTCTTAGTCATAATTGGCCAATTGTCATTAGATATAGTTACAGTCCGTGGCATCTTATTAGAAAGTGCTTTTGAACCCCCTCCCCAAGCATCCCGAGTAAATTCCTAACAGATGATGTCATAACAGGCCGTTACAATCCCTACCATGTAGATACCATTAAAGCAATGTGTGCGCCTTTTGATACTGAAACATCTAACTTTATTATGAAGTCTGCTATAAAACCTGCTATGATGTGTTTAATAATATTAAAGCGTTTATTCTTTAATAGTGAAGTCATGCTGCCCCTGTGAAGCTGGTTACTTCGGCCACAATGAAGGTTGCCAGATCTATCAGTTTGCTCTTTAAACAGTTCTTTAAGTGATTTCTCGCTTTCTTCTTTCCTCCTCTTTATCACTTTTCTTTCTTTCTTTTTTCCCCTTTTGCTATGAAAAAGCAGATGTTCGAAAGCCACACACCACCCAAAGCCAGCAATGCAGACTCAAAGGTGAAACTTTATATTTACAATAAGCCAACCCAAGGAACAGTGTCTGCACGGTGACCAGGTCAGGAAGCAGAGACCAGGGTAGGCATCAGGAATAGACGAGGAGGTCACGATTCATCACGGTCCTGCGCACTGGAGTCTCCCTGTCAGCTTCTCCACTTGGTTAGTACAAAAGGCAAAACGATGTAAAATCCATTCTTACTTCATGTCCCATCAGCTTTAGCTGCCATGTTCTATGATTGGTGTGGAGTCTGAGTTTGTCTAAGGAAATATAGAATTGGAGTAGGACACCATTCTGGTCCCTGTCACTGTGGCAGACACCAACTGTGCTAATAAAATGTTCAGGTAGGAATCACTGCCATATATATATATATATATATATATATATATATATATATATATATATATTATAAAAAGCTATTGATAACTATTTACAAACCAATGTCAAAATAAGGTCAGGATCCTTCTTCCCAAGAAAATTCAGATTGTGATAGGGACTGAAGTAGTGCAGGGGGCAGGCCAGAGCACTAACCTGGGTCCTATAGAGAGTGCGTCTATGTCAGAAAGAAATTGGTGCTTTCCTTAAGATGTTTTAATATGGACATACTCTATGCATTCATTCTACAGGCTGCTTATTAACTTACAATGAGCATAGTCCTCAGAAATGTTAAACCCACAGGTTTCTTTTTGCAGCACTTTGAGTCCCATCAATGCCCCAGACCTTTCTCCTGACTCCTGCAACCTATATCCTTATGGGTGTCCAGTTCTCTTCCCAAGCCTGTCTTTCTACCTGGAATCTCTAAGTTTCTTCCAGAACTTTACCTGGACCCAAGCCTAGGGCTTCCATTTGCACAGAGGACAATTCAGATGACAAAGACAACGTTTCTATAACCACAGCACAACATAGTCTGTGGGTTATGGCTGGAATGGACACCTAGTCCCATTTTAGTAAATCCATGGCAGGAATGGCCCATATTCCATAGAATTTTCCAGGAGACACAGTAGCCCAAACAAGACAGAAATCGTTTTCTTGGCCCTAGAAGTTCTGAGTGGAATGTGGTGGTTTGAATAGGCCCCCATGTATTTGAATGCTTGGTCCCAGTTGGTGACACTGTTTGGAAAAGATTAGGAGGTGTGGCCTTGTTGGAGGAGATGTGTCACTGGGAGTGGGCTTTGAGGTTTCAAAAGCCCATGCCATTCCCAGTTAGCTCCCTCTCTGCCTTGTGTTTGTGGACCAGACAGAAGCTCTCTGGTCCTGCTCTAGCACGATGCCTGCCCGCCTGTTGCCATGCTCCCCACTATGATGGCATGGAGACCAACCGCCCCCCCCCCCGGAACTCTAGCCCCAAGTAAACACTATTTTATACATTGCCTTGGCCATGGTGTCTTATCCCTGAATAACTAAGACAAGTGCTTTGCCATCAATCCGGTTTCATGTGAGAGAAATGGTTCCTCTTGGACACAAGTAGGCTAAGAATGATCTTATTAAACCCTTATTAATTTAAGAGTAGAAAGTAACACTATATTCCATTCCCATTGGAACTGTTCTCATTGGAGTGGCTCACCCAAAGTCGTGCGTGAGTGGCAATGCAGATGTTTGGGACACACTGAAGTAGATACTTAGATATAAATCTAATCATCCTGCGTCAGCGTAGAAAGCTTGGATACCCACGAACCCAGACAGGTGACACAATCAGGTGAAGCCAGTGAGTGTGATGAAAACCGACCCTGGACCTTGGCATGAGGAGGTCTCAGGCATTAGAGTGGAACGGACTTGGGTAAACCCGACCGTGGTGTCAAAA
Source organism: Peromyscus leucopus (assembly GCF_004664715.2). Taxonomy (NCBI): domain Eukaryota; kingdom Metazoa; phylum Chordata; class Mammalia; order Rodentia; family Cricetidae; genus Peromyscus; species Peromyscus leucopus. The sequence continues at coordinate 15,819,686 of NC_051071.1, read as the reverse complement.
TAGTGTTGGTAAATTCGCAGCTGAAAAGATGAAGCTATGTGACTCTGCTAGGTGCAGAGCTCACAGCTGTAAACTTGACCCTCAGGAGATAGAATGAGGCAGGAGGATCACCACAGTGAGAAACCTGAGGGGTTACTACACAGCAAGCTAATTCTAAGCCAGCCTGAGCTAGAGAGGTGGGGAGGGGAAATGGGTGGGAGAAGCAGCCTCCACTCAGGGCTAGAATATTCTCATCATGTACAATGTAGAATGGTGACTCAATGTTAAGAAATCTCTGCATTTTCAAGAGAAAGAAGTCCAAAATCTGATTTTCACCCAAAAAGTGCCTTCCCTCAATGTTAGCAATTCAGAAAATAAGGCTCAACCGCCACAACAAGTACCATTGTGACAAAACCCACGGAGGTTATGACTTGAGGCAAAGACGGAACTCAGGCCCAACTGGCCCAAGGCTGGCACCATTGCCTCTAGTCATTATATCCACATTGTTCCCTTCCTTCCCTCTGCAAAACCCACCAGTTCACCTCTGAGAACTCACAGAAACAGACGTAGACTCATTTTCAGGGGTCTTGTCTTCCAGCCAGGACCAGCAGCATGACCACTTCTCATGACCAATATAACCAGTGACTTCTGACGTCACTATTTTTTAAGGTGAGTTCTACTCAGGGAGAGGATGAAGAAATTTTAGTAAAATTCAGGCATACTGAAAGGATTCAGTTTTATACCATTGCCGCTAACATCGTTAAAACTTAAATCATCAGCAACAGTCTGGAAGCATGAAGGTGTCTTTTAAAGGCTAGCTCTAGCCACAGGATCCACAGGCTCAGTGTCTTCCTGCCAGCCTCCCTGGGTTCCTACCCTCAGACTCAGCAAAATCCTTCTTAGAATAACTTAGTCCTCCAAGCTGAGATGAGTTCTAGAGCTTTGTCCAACTGAATCATGGGAATATTCGTCTTATCAAATTAACCTTAAAGCAAAGCAAACATCCTTCTGTGTCAGGTAGCCGAATGGTGAGATGCCTGTCAAACACTGAGAACAGTTCACCTGCCATAAAAGCAGGCGATGGCCTTTCAGGATGTCACCAAGGCTCCAGAGCTGCTTGCACAGTGTGAGCGGGGTCCACACTGCAGAAGGGACAGCGGGAACTGACAGTCAGAGGACCATGGTGACTGACTTTCTGCCCTTCCTTTTCCAAACCCCCATCAGAGCGGAGACTTTGTAGGGACTGGATTCTCTCCCTGTCCTTCTAAAGATGACTGGAGAGGCTCAGTGTAGCCACGCTTGGCTTTGCCTGTGTGTTTGTGCTTCCACGGCTACTTATTGGTCACTCTGACTCAGCTGCTATGAAGTGCTGTCTTTCATTACATTCTGGGCTGAGAGAGCCGGTTCAGTGCTTAAGAAGCTGCTTCTCCAGAGGAAGCAGGTTCAATTCCCACCATCCATCTGCTGGCTTACAACCGTTTGTAACTCTAGTTCCAGGGGATCTGAGCCATCTTATGGCCTCCCTGGACTCACACGAGGCATGCGTGCGGTGCACAGATGTACACGCAGGCAAACCACTCATACACATAAAATAATTTTTTAAGTGCCCAGTTCCTTAGCTGCACTTTATTTTTAATACAGATAGGGAAGCCATCAAACTCAGACAGAAATCTGGCATTGGCTCTTGCCAACTGATCTCTCTGTAAAGCTTTTATCACAGGCACAAAAGTTTGAACCCACAACAAGGCTGCATAGTGGCTGACAAACATTTGAATGTCCACGACCCACTCTAAAACATGATGAGGTTGGGGAGGAAGTTAAGAGATTTTCAATTCTGTTTAACCAAGAATTATTCAGTCTTGTCTTGAAGGAGCTGGCAGATCAGAAGCCAGAGGGAGCATCCTTGGCTACTGAATCTGGTGGTCACTTGGAGTGAACGTGTTTTGGTCGGCACTTTTTGTTGCCATGTGCTAATTGCTTAAAAAAAAATCCCCATCTGATGGGCCCCAAATGTGAGGACAAAAGAGAAAAGGATCCTGAGTTTCTTTGGCTCTGAACATCTTCCCAAGTGAATACAACAGCAGTGTGGTTGGCTTCCAGAAGGAGCATGCTCTTTAGCTATCTTCTATTGCTTTAGTACCGTCTTCCCTGACAGCCCGAAGCACAAAAAAAAAAAAAAAAAAAAAAAAAAGCACTGCTACCCAAATGTAAATGTCGGCATTTTTCAGAAGACGTTAGAGTGATGCAGATAGAATTAGTAACTAAAAATATAGGATGCAAATTAAATTTGAATTTCAGATAAATAACAACTATTATTTTTAGTGTGAAGATTTGATTCACTGGATGAGAGTTAACTAGTGTGTCAGTGGCCTGTGCTCTGGGATGACCTCCTACTGCTTATGGACTTGGCCTCTGGTGTGCATTCTGTCCACATCCTGTTGACAGGACTCTGGGTCAGCATCAGGATACAAGAGGAGGCTGGGAACCCTGCCTCTCTACCACGGCTCTCTTCCTTCCAGAGCTGATGCCCTGTGTTGTCCTGGCAGGAAGATAAATACTCGGAAGAGAGGCCTACTTCTGGAGGGTGATGGAGGGAGATGGTGCCTTTCTTGAGAAAAGAGGAAAACACTGGCGGGAATCCTCTCTCTCAGAGTGGTCCCTCCAGCACTAGAGAAGAGAACACAGAGATCCCAGAAGGAAAGACTCAAGACTTCCCCAGTAGGATTTAGACAGCAATCGAGAATGTCTTTGTCTTCATGTGCCCATACGCTGTGTGGCCTGTGAGATACGAGGCTTTGTGCTGCCACCTGCTTTAACTTGTGCCCTCTGCTGCCTGAGGGAGGATTCCCAAGATACCACACACACACACACACACACACACACACACACACACACACACACCTGTGGAAAGCATTGTATACCTTGGATAAAGTGAAGAAGAGCGCACGAAAGAACAGAGAAAAGAACAGAGAGAATCCTGAGTGGGCAGATGAGTCCTGCTTCATCTTGATAAAATGAATTCCAAGTTGAAAAGGGTATAGATCAGAAGGCTCAGTCTGCTGCTTCTTGTGGGCCCTAGCCCAGATGGACACATACTTCTTTGTCTTCTCAAGCTCCGAAGGGCAGAAAAGGGATGAACAGTGAGTCTACTAATTCTAGGGGTTAGACCACGGTGTGTAAACTCCAACCACCCACCCAGTAGTAGAGGTCTCATGAAGTCTCACCACAGACACTAAGTGCACTCTGCAGATCAGAAAGGGATTCACCCACCAGGAAGGTTAAAGCTGGCAGACCAGGGCCAGACCCAGAAGGGCTGCAGTGAACTCTGTTGACTTCGACCCAAGTCAAGAAAGATCTCTCTCGGTCATTTCCGGAGGTAAACACTGAGAGAAGGTGGCTAGGTGTAAAGACTAGGAGCTTGTGCTGAAGGTGGCACACTGCCTCTGGCCCACGAAAATGGACCCACGCACCTGTGCATGCTCCGAAGGTGTGGCCTAGACTTGGTGGCTCGGCCAACTCACACATTTGTTTTCCTCTTGCCGCGGTGATTTGTTAAGTACACCTCTCAATGAAAATACACAATGAAAATTATAATTGCTTTGTAAAGCTTTTCCAGATGAAAAGCTCACAAATCAGAGAAAATCCTCTCAGATCATGTGTTGAAATTTCAACTTTGCCAAGTTTCGTCACCAGGATACTGGGAATGAGAAGGACCCCGCTCAAGCAAAATTATGAGAAGTTTTGCCTCCCAATTCATCAGTCTGGAATTTTCTTCCCTCCCTCTTCAATGCCTGGCCTAACTTTCTTAAGCACCCCACCTGGGCAGCATCAGGCTCCCTGGCACACCCATGAAGAATTCTGTGCAGTTTCTACTTGGGTCAAATGTGGGAATTTTCAGTCATCTCCTAAGGACAGGAGCAGACCTTTCTCTATGGGGAAAACGATAAAAGAAACTAGTGCCAGGGAATTCACAGCCCAGGAGAATCGGTGAGAACTTGTTCACTCACTGACAAGGCAGGTCCTGAGAGCACTGACTGAAGACAGGCGAATCTGAACCTAGAATCTTCACCTAGATACGAAGGGCAAAGTCCTGGTTTCATTGTTGAGCTCAGTATCAGAAGGTCCAAGGAAACTCTTGCTCCAGGTACCTAGATGCTACCCATGACAGGAAGATGTTGGAAATTAAGATGCAGAGAATTGTCACTGAGAAGATCCTCTCTCCTCCAGCCTGTTGGCTCCCTATGGTGACCAAGATGGCAGATGTGGGTATGTGCCTAGAATGTGTCTCTCTAGCACCCAGCTCTCCTGCTTACAACTCAACAGAAGAACAAGCTTAAGGGGAGAGGATTTAGACACAAGGCAGCCCCATGATGGGGACACCAGGTAGGGCTCTTCTTAGCTTCTCCACTTGGGCTTCTCCCTTATACTTTCTGCTGGCCTGAGATTTGGGGCAATATTCGTTGTCTTGGAAAAAGCTGGCTTACAACACCTTGAGCTACAGGTCCACTGTGCACCAGCCTTCTTCCACACATCCAGCCTGTTTCAGGGCCCAGCCACTGCCCCGGCACTAAGGGTTGGCTGTCAGTGTTTCCCAAATGCCATTCCTTGCGACTCTTAAAAGGACAGGTGCTGAGAAGAGGCCGAGAGCAGATGGGATGCTATGATTTTGCGGCTTTTCTCTTCAGCCCAACATGAGAGCTTCAGCACGTTTAAAAATGTCCCTACCCCAATCATAAGCAATAGCCTGTTTTTGTCTAGGGCACACAGATCCCTCATGGCTAGAGAAGGTTTGGCGCCGAGTTTGGCTTCGGCATGAGGATTCCGCCCTGGACACTGTTTAGGTCTGTTAGCAACCCACCGAGTGTTTGCCAGCTTCCCACAACAGCAAAGCTGTTAATCCCAAAGACGTTACTAATAAGGGCAGCTGCCTCGCTAGAGGTCACAGGGAGGCAGAGAAGGAAAGCGGAAGTGCTCATGCACAGGTGGGTGCTGCCTGGGCACTGATGGGTTTTCCAATAATGAGGAATACAGTGTTTTTCTCAAAATGTCACCATACTTAGTCAGCTTGGCACACTCTCTCACTAATCATTTGTCCTCGGCTGATGGTTGATATTTGGGAGTCCATGAAATGAACAGTGAACACGGATGGGTTTGTTCCATTATGGGTGGCACTAGACAGATTCTTGCAAGATTCCACTTCCTCTATCATTTTTGACATACTTCAAAATGTGTGATTTATTGACCTTTTGAGTGTATGATGACGGCAGCTATCCAGCCATGAAAAGAAAATCAATAAATGCACGTGGAAGCAAACCTGCCTCAGTCTGCCTAGAATTTCAGAGAAGACCAAACCAAAGAGACCGGATACTGTATGGTTTGGGTCAGACACAGTTCTGGAAGCACGCCCCAGGTCAAGAACTGGGAACAGGGAGAGAAGGGAGAGAGACTGTGGAAAGAGATTCTTTCCTTTCCCATGGAGCAGGTGTGGGCAGCTGTGGAGAGCGCATGCACAGACTCCAGCTGGGGCTTGGGTATTAACATCGCAGCTAGAATGGGTGATCAAATCTTCACACGCTCTCTGTCCTGCCTAGGGCGCTCTCTGTGCTGGTCCTGGACATGTGAACAGTTTGGCAGTTTTTGTGGTGACAGAGGGATGGCCACTGGCCAAACTGATGCATCTTGCTTGACATATAAGGCAGTTCTAGAAAGCCCAAAGTAATTCCTTCTATGGCCCATAAATTAGAAAATCTGCAGGAGTTGTAAAATCATACCCGCCCTGCCCTCCCCTCTGGAGATTAGGTGTCCATCAGCTCAGGGCTCGCACCCGAGGCATGCTGGGAAAGGCGTTCCATGTGATGATGATGCTTTCTGTTAGAGAAGAAAGTCTGTTTTCCAGACGGGGCAGTTTAGACTCCAGATGGTGGCATTTCACAGATGAGGTCATTTTTTTGAATGGAGATTGCTTGTCACATCTGACTTTGCCAAATAAGGAAGCAGTAGCTAAGGCCAGCCGTCTCCAGCCACTTGGGCTTCTATAGCAAAATACCATAAACCTATGCTGAGCCACCATGGGAGCTTGCTCTTGAACTCAAGAACCAAATAAAGCTCTCCTTTATAATGATATCCAGCCTCAGGTATATCATATCATTAACCACAACAGAAAATGAAAACAGGTGGCTGATGTAGATGTAACCAACCATCTTATTAAATAAGAAACACAGAACCAATGCAAAGAAGAAAGCCAAGAGATCAGAGCTAAGAGCCTTACCCGCCTGCTGCAGCTAGCCTCTTCAGCCAAGAGACCTAGCCAAAAGAGACCTACTTCCTGTCTGTTTGTCTTTATATAGACTTTCTGTTCTGCCTTCTCATTGGTTGTAAACCCACCCACATGACTGCCTCATCACTGCCTGTATGTATGTACAGCCCTCCAGGTCTTCTATGGTATTGATATTAAAGGCGTGTGTCTCCAATGCTGGCTGTATCCTTGACCACAGAGAGATCTACCTAGCTCTGCCTACACAAGTGCTGGGATTAAAGGCGTGTGCCACGAATGCCCAGCTCTGCTATGGCTTGCTATTAGCTCTGACCCCCAGGCAACTTTATTTATTAACATACAAATAAAATCACATTTCAGTACAATTAAAATATCACCATAGGCTGATAACTGTGCGCTGTTACTTCTCAGTTTTAGAAACTAAGAAGTCCAAAATCCCACTGCAAACAGATTCTGTACCTGGTGTGGGGCTATTGCTCAACAGCAGTAATTTCTACCTCTGTCCTTTCATGGTAGAAAGAACAGAAAAGCTGTCTGGGCCTTTTATATAAGGGCAATAAGCATATCTAACTACCTCTTAGTACAATGACATTCATGATTAGCTTTTAAAATAGCAATAAGAAGATACACACATTCAGGCCATAATAATAACTACATTATTTCATGATGGTAAAGATTGAAGTAAAAAAACAGACAAACAAACAAAAACCAGCTGAAAACAAGCACCAAGAGCAGACCTTAAAACACTGAGCAGCTGGAGAGCTGGCAGGCATTCCCCAGGAGCTCCTGCCTCCAGGGTCCTGCTTGAGTTCCTGCCCTGACTTCCTCAATGATAGACTGCCATTTGTAGATGAACAGTCTTATTAAATAAGAAACACAGAGCCAAATCAGAGTTAAAAGCCCAAGAGGTCAGAGCAGTAGCTGAGAGCTGAGCTTACCCTTCGTTGCCACTGATGTCTTTCCGCTCAGCAAGAGACCTACTTCCTGTGTCTTTGTCCTTTTTATTGACTTTCTGTTCTGCCTTCTCATTGGTTGTAAACCCAACCACATGACCTCCTTGTCACTGCCTGTCTGTACAGACCACTAGGTTTTCTATGGTTGGTATTGAGATTAAAGGCGTGTGTCTCCATGCTGTCTGTATTCTTGAACACACAGAGATCTGCCTAGCTCTGCCTACCAAGTGCTGGGATTAAAGGTGTGTGCCACCACTGCTCAGCTTCTGCTATGGCTTGCTATTAGCTCTGACCCCCAGGCAACTTTATTTATTAACATACAAATTAAATCACATTTCAGTACAAATAAAATATCACCATAGCCATTGGAAGTCTAAGCCAAATAAGGCCTTCCCTCCCCAAGGTGGTTGGGCTCAGTGTTTTATCACAGCAATCAAAAGCACACTAAGACCAAATCTCCTGTTGTTCTCTGCCTCAAATGCCAGGCTACCTGGCCCAAGAACTTATCCTCCTCATCTCCCATCTCCCCACAGGAAAGCTGCGGTCACAGTTGTGCGCCACTACATCTGGTTTCACCTGGATTCTGGAGGTCCAGACTCAGGTCCTCACGCTTCTGTGGCAAACACTTCCCTCGCTGAGCCATTTCACCAGCCTGTGCCTCCATCATTTTGTCCCCCTGCCTCAGCCTGAAAGCATCTTGAGCTATAGGCATGTGTCACTCCCCTTGGCTTCAAGTTGCCTTTAATTTTTTCCTTTGGTTTTGAGAAGTTTGTACATGAGGACACTGCATTTGCATCATTTCTTCCCCGGCCCCTCCAACTCCTCTAGTGCCCTTCCAACTGCTCCCTTTCAATTTTATGTTCTCTTATATATTTTGTTTTACATACATCTACCTGAGTCTGATTAGTGCTGTCCTTCTTTGCATGTGTTTCGGGCTCCCTGCTTAGGACTGGGGTCTCATCCTAAAAAACAAATATGAAAATTATTTTCCTGCTATCAGCAGCCATTGACTGCCTATAGTTTTTCACCTGGGACTGGGGTCCTGAGAAAGCTCCCTTCATTCACTTTGGCATGGCTTCTGGATTTTGCAGGTTTTGTGTGGTGACCCTGTTGTTGAGAATTCATGGGAGCTACATCTCTGTTCTAGCCAAAGCAAACTACCACACAGCTGCCATTCTGATAATCAGGCGCCTACAGCCTCTCTGCCTCTCCTTGCCTTCGTTATGATAGTTGTTATAAATGTCCAATTTGGGGCTGGGGACCCCACAGTCAGTTACTTTTCCTCTGCATTTTTACTAGGGTGACTCTCTCTACTCATCTCCACCTTCTGTAGAGAGTTTATTGGTTTGTTTGTTTGTTTGTTTTTGATAATTTGAGAACTGCACTTATCCAGGGTACAAGGATGAGTATTTAGTAATTTAGTGATTTAATATTTAGTAATTTAAGCCTAGCCAAAAGCCCATGGCTAGAGAGGTCATGACCCCTAGAGAAGAGCTCACTCCCAGCATATTCCTGAAGTAATACAGTTTCCATCTGCCTTCTAAGTACTCAGGTTGACTTCTGAGCCTCTGCAGAGGATGAAGTTATCCTGTAGTTTAGAGAGAGGATGCAAGGCCCAGGAGGGAGACCCAACTAGCCAGAACCAGTTAGAGGACCTATGTTTGCCTCCAGGAGGCTGTGGTACCTCAGCCAGCCTCGGGAATGGACCACTATTTCTAAGACACTTGTACTCAGAAGTGTTTGGTTTAGGAATGTGGGTAAGCTGTGAGAGTGTGAAGACCTGCTTTCAAATCCTCATCACACACACACACACACACACACACACACACACACACACACACACGCACGTAAAGCCAGGTGTGGCAGGATACAGCTGCACTCAGACTGCTCCGACAGTGAGATGGGAGGCAGACAGAGAATACCCAGAAGCTCAAGGGCCACATAGTCTGGGTATACACGATAGCAAATAACAAAGAGATCCCATCTCAAACAGGGTGGAAAGTAAGCACTGAAATACAAGCTTGTCTTCCGACCTCCGTCCATGCGCAGCAGCACACATGCGCATACTCACACACAGGAATGCATATAAACATATGCACATACCAACAGATTTGGAAAACTAGTCCTTAGTATTTTTTATGAGTAGCAATGTCAGGAGGGCAATGTGCCTAAGTTCTCTGGCTCTCATGTTTATCTGAGTGAGCAGCAGCAGTGACTGGCTCCTGTTCATCCCTCACAAAGCAGCACAGTGAGATAGAAGAGAACTCACAGATGTCAAGAACAAAGCAATTCAGCATCCGCAAGAAACCATGTTACAAACAAGACTTTGTTCTTTGAGGGCAGAGTGACTTGAAGCTCCAGGATTGCACAGAGGCCATACACTTCCTTACTGCAGTTACATACATGTTATATGCATGTCTACATGTATATGGATGTACACACACACTAGATGGGGTCTCTGAGTCGTTAGTAAAGTTTTCTTTAACCTCACTCATTCTCACTGATGCAGACTGACGGCCCACTGGACAGCCACCAAGCGGCCATTTATAACCGTGGTGTTTTGTACTGCATTAAAAGGGTCCTGTAGCTGATAAAAGAGAACAGAAACAACACACGCCTGCACTGATGTCCCTGGCTCTCCGCATGTGTCTGACTCCTTGTCAGAGACACATCCTTAACCTGCCTTGGTAGATCTTTGTAACGTATCTTTTAGACAGAAAATTCTACTCAAGCATTTTGATATCACCAAGTAGCAAAACCACTCAGGATGTCAGCCAGAATTTGCATGTTCATTACTACATTCCAAGCCCAGGTATTTCAGGGCTGAAAAACAATAATTTCCCAAGATGTTATTGGATCTGCAGCTCTGGCAGCAGGCTTGTTCACTTAGCCACTTCCATTAAAGTAATAATTATTGGCATATCATCTCAGGAGTTATCATGTATAGCAGTAATCAATTGCAGCGGAATGGCCCTTTTCATACAATAAATGTTTATGAAGTACCTACTATGTGTAGCCATCTATAATTATTTCCTCTTCTCAGCACTTCTGAATGATAGAAATCATGCCAGTGGGTGCAGATTGGCAGACCTTGTGGGGAAACTAACATGTGGGAGATAAAATTTTAAAAAAGCCTTGATTGGGATTGTGGTGTGTGTGTGTGTGTGTGTGTGTGTGTGTGTGTGTGTGTGTGTGTGTTGTATGCAAGTGCACTAGCCAGTGCATGTGTGTAGCTGTGGAAGCTAGAGGTCAACACTGGATGTCTTCTCTGCTTTCTCCACCTTAATTTTTTGAGGCATGTGTCTCACTGAATCTGGACTAGCTATTCAGAAAGCCCTTGATACACACCTTTCTCCACCCCACTTCCAGTGCTGGGGTTACAGATGTGCACCAGTGCACCCAGCATTTTACATGCATGTTAGAGATTCAGTCTCAGGCCTCATGCTTACACAGTACAGTACTTTAACCACGGAGCCATCCTTCCAGCCCCCACTCAGGACCTTGACAATGATTAGCAATACATGACAGTGATCAGCAATACATGACAATGATTAGCAATACATGACAATGATCAGCAATACATGACAGTGATCAGCAATACATTATAATGATCAGTAATACATGACAATGATTAGCAATACATGACAATGTTAGCAATATATGACAATGTTAGCAATACATGACAATGACCAGCAATACATGACAATGATTAGCAATACATGACAATGATTAGCAATACATGACAATGATTAGCAATACATGACAATGATCAGCAATACATGACAATGATTTGCAATACATGACAATGATTAACAATACATGACAATGACCAGCAATACATGACAATGATTAGCAATACAAACAATACCCAAGGCTTCCTCAGCCTGTCCAAGTCTCTGGGCTGTTCTGCTTTACCGTTCCTCACCATTCACATACACATTGTTGATGCTTACATTAAATGTTCTATAATTGGTTTCTGAATAATTTTTTTGTGCCAGTAATATCTATATTAGTTACTTTTTTAAACTATTGTGGTAAAATACTGTGACCAAAGGCAACTTCTAGAAAGACTTACTGTTCCAGAGGGAGAGTCTGTAGTGGCAGGAAAGGGTTGAGAGCAAGGAGGCAGAGCAGGAAGCTGAGAGGTCACATCTCCATCCACAGGAAGGAAGCAGGTGGAATGAACTGAAAATGGGGTCTGAATAACTCTCACAGCCCGCCCCCCAGGAATGTATTTCCTCCATCAAGGATGCATCTTCTAAAGGTTCCATAACCTCCCAAATACCATCAGTAGCCAGGGACCAAATGTTCAAACATAGGAGTCTATGGTGGATAGTTCTTACTGAAATCAGCACAATATTCTTTTTGAAACACCAAGTCTCACTTGATAACACACGTGACTCAGAAACTCTCTGTAAACAACGTCCCACGGTGATGACCAGCAGTTTCCCTAGTTGTCACTAATGTTAGGTTTACATGCAAGTCCTTTTCAGAAGGAAGGAATGAAAGAACATGGGCTGGGCACAGTGCAGGCAGTGAGGCAGGTGGGAAGGCCGGCGGAAGCCCCCAGTTCTTCTTAATTTCTGCCATTGTGGAGACATGAGAAGATGGACAGCCACCTGGCCGCCACAGCCTTTATCCCCACCGGGGACAGCCCTGCCTTTCCTCACCTCTTCAGAAGGGTGAGCTCGGCGAGGTCAAATATGGGGAGGATTTGAAGACAAAGTCTGGATTAATGTAAATATCGGCAGGTCTTTTTAGGATCTCTGTTAACATTAAATGTTAGATAAATGTTTATGGTGGGGGTAGATAAAGAATCTCTGCAGTGATTATCCCGGAGCAAACAGATTTGGATAGTGTTTCCACGTATCAGTGAAAGCAGGCTATGTGATTCTGCTTGTCTGTGGAGGGTGTGGATGAGATGACGGAGGTCTTACTTCCCAGTTCATAGAGCCAATGCATTATAGCTGTCCTCTGTTCTCCAGTACCTTCTGTTGTTTTGTGTGTTCTGGGCAGCAGAATCAGCAAGAGTTTCTCTGTGTCTACTATCTTCAGAAAAACATAAATGTCTAGATGAATACTTCATGTGAACTTCAGTGAGGATTAGAAAATATAGTTATTTAAAGTATATAGTTATCTACTGCTAGACACCTACCATAATGGCCCGAATATGAAATGCTGACAGTACCAATTCGGACAAGAATGTGGAGCAGCAAGAGTATTTATTTACTGCTAGTAATAAAGCTATTACTTCAGAAGACAGTTTGACAGTTTCTTACAAAACTAAATGCACCCTTACCATATCATATGCTAATTATACTTAGTATTTACCCAAAGGAATTGAAAATGTCTAAACAAAAAACAACACATAGATGTTTATAGTAGCTTTGTTTGTAGCTGCAGAAACTTGGGACAACAAAGACATCCTCCCCTGAGTGAATGGATAAACTCTGGGGCAGCCAGATGGCAGATTCACTCCAGAAAACTTCCCTTTGGAAGCCATGAAAAGATATGGGGGGAGGTTTGAAGTATATTACTAAGTGAAAGACCCATCTAAAAGGATTTATTCTGTATGAATCTAAGTATATGACATAGTTGATCGAAATGACAAAGCTCTGCAGACAATAGACATGAAAATGCTTGCCAAAGACGCAATGGTGGGAAAGGTGAGTAGTCTTCAAAGCAGACTGAGGGATGCAACATTATGTGTGACATGATAGTGATGGACAGGGAACACGCTCACCAGTAGTAAATTGTTGTGCAACTTATGAGCTTCAGGTGGTTGTTCCATGGCTAACAAACCTGGTGGAGGATGTGTTTATGTGTGGAGGCCCAGAGCATAGGGGCAACCTGTATGCCTTCCTCAAAAGAAAATATTGACCAAGATGCTTCCTCTCCTCTCCAATTTCCTCCCTTCTTTTCATAGCTTAATTTGGAAAACACATTCCCATTGTTGCAGGGCTCCAGACTGATAAGCTTTGTCCGAGGTCTGGATTAGGAGCAAGTTAATTCTCTTTCATGTGCTATGCTCATCTTCCTGAGTGGACACTGGTGGTAATAGGCATCGGGTTTTTGTTTGTTTTTGTTGTTGTTGTTATTGTTTTTGCTTATTGAACCATAGCTGAAGAGTCATTCAGCATCTCATCCTTTATACTCATTTCCAAACAAAAGAGTCACTAGAGAAGAAAATTCCTAGAAAAATATTTTCCATGATTCTTAACCCAAAGAAAAGCCTAGTCCATCAAAGGCCTTCCTTCTTGGGGTATAGATCTATGGTAAAACCAATAGTCGAAACCTCACAATACTGTACTAAATAAGAGAAAACAAAATAGTCATATCCCTTGGAATATATCTGAGTAAAAATGCCCCCTTAAAATTCAAATTTTATTATTTGACCTTTGGGTCTGATAGTCAAGACTCTACATTTTAGGAAAGGCAGCCCCAAGCTGGCTTCTCTGCTTCTCATTGTCTTAGGAACTGACCTACAAAGTGATGGACACACACCACTGGCCATGTCTCTTTTAAAGCTGGCTTCTTTTATTGCCTTAGAGAGTGAATATCAGAAAGGCAGATCTGGTATCCTTCTATGGTGGCTTTCTTTGACATTCTTACATTCTTGGAGGCAGAGGCTCCAGGCTCAGGAAAACAGGGAAGAGCTTAGAATGGGCCTCTGGGAGAATAAATGCTGTCCCTACAGGGTCTAGCTGTTGCATGAGCTGTGGAAAACTTGATATCTCTGTCAAAGGATTGTCTCAGAGTCTGTGAGAGAATGAGTGAGAGAATCAAGAAGATTCACAAGCTGCCCTGATATCGTACACAGGCCAGTACTCTGTAGGGTTTCAGTGCTTCTCATCATTTCAGATATATGATCTAATAGAGTTGAGGGACCTAAAAATAACCCCATATCAAACACAGAAAAGGAATTAAAGTCTTTTTCAAGGAAGTTGTCAGGGAAAGTAATTTCCTCTGGGGAAAACACATTGGAGTTTCAAATATACTAGCGATAGAGTGACCGGCCACATGTGCTACTTTGCCATGGATGCTTGAGTTTTTCACCTGCTGCCCTCACTCTGTAGTGCCTCCCCACTCATCATGAAAAACATAGCCGGAGGTGGTGGCGCATGCCTTTAATCCCAGCACTCGTGAGGCAGAGCCAGGCGGATCTTTGTGAGTTCGAGGCCAGCCTGGTCTACAGCACAAGATCCAGGAAAGGTGCAAAGCTACACAGAGAAACGCTGTCTCAGAAAAAAAAAAAAAAAGGAAAGTAAAAGAAAAACATGTCTCAATCTGGTAAATAGGTATGTATTTAGATAGCACCTCAGAAGGAATGGTTGTACTGACCTTGCACAAGGTAGCCCAGGCAAAAATGTGTTTATGTAAAGAGAGCCACAGGTAAAGACCTCTATTCACCATACTGAATCAGAAATAGAAAAGAGAAACCATTCTTTACCTGCCAATTGGACAGTCATATAAGAAACCTTAATCAACTATGTGCTAAATGTTCCTAAGACCGAATTTTCTTGATTCACAATTCTCTCCACTGTATACCACAAAGCAATCGACTTCTCATCTAAGGAATAACACAAGAGCTGTTCGTTGCTTCTCAAATGAGAACAGAGAATAATACAACTGTAAAAACTGAGACGTATTAGAAACAGCCCAGGTGCATGCAGCAGTGAATCCCATCACTTGCCACCCATCCTGGGTCCATGCCTGTTGCTGGGATAAAATACCCTGACCAAGCATCTTGGGAAGAAGGATTTATTGGATTACAACTTCAAATCACAGTCCCTCTTTGGGGAAATCAAGGCAAGGACTCAAAGCCTGGAGTCACCACACCCACAGTTAAAAGCAAGAATAAACACAGCCATGCTTGCCTCTGCTGGTGGTGCTCAGCTAGCCTTCTTCACTTTTCGTCCTGCATTCAGGGTTCAGGGTGGGTCTTTCCACCTCAACTAACAATGAAGACAACCCCCACAGACACACCTACAGGACAACCTGATGTTGATAATCCTTTTTTAAAACTTTCTTTTTATTTATACTTTGTGTCTTTCACATCATGCATCTCTATCCCATTCATTTTCCATCCCTTCATATCTGCCCTGTGCCCTTGCAACCTCCCACCCAAAAAATAAAATAAAATAAATTTTAATAGAAAGAAAGAAAAAGGAAACATCTCATCATAGAAGCTGCAGTGTGACATGGTGAGCCACAAAGTAAACCCATTTATCCATATTATCTTTATGCACAAGTGTTCATTGCAAAGAGTCATTGGTCTGGTTCAGGACCCCTGGTTTCTGCTACACTATCAATGCTGGACCCTCACTGGGGCTCCTCTTGGATATCCTGTTGTTGCCCTGTGTTATTGAGATCCTGCAGCTTTGGGTCTGCAGGACTGGCCCCTTCACATGCTTTAGCAGATCATAGATGGGGCACATGTTGGAGTGGGTCAACTCATAACCCTGGTTCTGGGCCTGGGTGGTTGCAAGAGTTGGTGAGTTCACCAGCACTCCCCTGTCCTTACCATTATGGGGAGGTCTCAAGCATTGCCTGGCTAGTTCACCCCTTGCAGCCATGAGCAAGGGGTGGGGCCGGTCCTCCTGCTTTTACATCCTCAAGGTCAGCTCTCCCACAACTACACCTTCAGGGCCAGCTCAGCTGTGCTGCCTAGACAAGGTATAGGGGCCACCTCTCCAAAGTGCTGCAGCTGGTGATGGGCAGGGACAGCTCTCTCACTCTTGACCTCAGGGCCAGCTCTCCCACCTGCTACAGGCAGCGAGGGGTGTGGGGGTGCAGAATCCCCCCCCCCAAACATCGCCATATGGCAGATGAGGAGCAGGGTGAGATCTCCCATGCTCATGTTCTCAGGGCGGTTCACCGCACCCCACATCAATCGGGTCAGCTCTACTGTGCTGCCCAGGTGAGGAGCAGGGTCCACTTTCCTGAGTGCTGCAGCTGGTGAGGGCAAGAGTCAGCTCCCTTGTCTGTCACAGGCAGTGAAGGGTGAGGGATAAGGGGAAGCATCTCTCCCCTGCCCACACTGCTAAATGACAGATGAATAGTGGAGACAGCTCTCCCACACGCATAACTTTGGGGCTGACTCACCCACACCTCGGCCAACAGGATTGTCTCTATTGTGCTGCCCAGGTGAGGTGTAGGACCCTGTCTCCTGAGCGCTGCAGCTGGCGAAGGGCAGAACTGGTTCTCCGCAGTGCTGCAGCCAGTGAGGGGCAGGGCCAGCTGTGTGCAGCCCTATCCTCTCGGCCATTGGTGGGGATCAGGAGCCTCAGACATCAACACAAACTGCGGCTGCGTCAGGGCCACGAACCTAGACATGGGCCCTGGCAGCAGCCGGGGCCCAAACATCACCATGGCCATGGGTGGCAATGAAGCCACCCATCTCAGGCGGCTCCTCTTCAGATACGCCTCTGTCCACAGGACACGAACCATTCTGTCTCTCTCTCCCCTCACCCCCAACACACCGTACATTTACTCCCACAATGCCCCACCTACCCAGCGCCACAAGGCACCAGGTGGGGTGGGCTTTCTCCTCGAAGCCCGCCCCAGGCCTGCCTGTGGGTCTCCTGGCCCAGCTCTGCCTGTCATGGCGCCGAGCGGGAACATCTTGATAATCCTCTTTAAGACTATCTTCGCAGGTGATTCGACATTGTATCGAGTTGACAGTTAAAATCAGCATCATTCTACCCAGCCCACATTCGTCAGATGCAAGTGACTTCTAGCCAAATCAGTGAATGAAATGCCACTGGGTGCCATGTACAATCTCTCATTTTCCTATCCATCCCTCTGGAACTCTCAACGCCCGCAGAGACACAGGAAGTGTCTCGCAGAACTTTCTCCCTTATCCACCTGTGTGCATATCTGAAGACACCTGATAATAATGGACATATTTTCATTTCAAAATGCACTTTGAGTCAATAACGATTTTTTGTCACTGAGACACGACTGCCTAGTTTATTTGTGGTTGTGCCTGAGTAAGTAACTGGTTAATATCATTAGCATAAAAATATAACTTTGATATTAAAATAAAATTAAGACTTTTTAATAAAACAGGATCTAAAAAAATTCAGAGAAGTGAGGGTGAATGTCTTACAGCAAGAAATTATACACAATGAAATTTAAAAAGTTTTATTAACTTTAGATTAAATAGACATGAGGTATTCAATTAAAATGATTTCTAGGGTTTTAAAACTATCATGTTCTATGATTAATATAGTAAATGTATGTTTGATTGAAATATTAAGCAGAAGGGAAATAAATAACAGAGTTTAAAAATATATATTCTCATTAGTAATGCAGGGCTGAAGTAAAAAGTCCAGTAAAAATATGGCTTGCTTCTAGGGGATGAATAACATTATTTACGGAACTCTTTTGAACAAGTCAGGACGTTCTCATTTGCATGTGGAGCCTGATAGGTGAATTATGCACAGAGCTCCAAATCATTGTTCCCTAAATGTAAGCCCAGAAACATGCCTGATGCTTCCACCTCCTTCCTCCTGACCATTATCTCACTTTCTTTACCATGCAGCATGAACCTTGTGGTGGAAGTTGGGCATCTAGATGGAAAACAAAAACCAAAAACAAACTCCGTGTTAAGCTAACTGATAAAAAGCAAGGAATTGGTCAAACCGATGCTTCTGGTGTCTTTTTAAAAAGACCTGGGTGAATGGATGTCATTCATTCATTTACTCTAGATTTGTCTTTAAAATCAAAGTCAATGACAATTTAAATGAAAACTACTACTATAGGTACATACTAGAAGAGAAAAAACAATGGCATTCAAGAAGGAGAGGAAGGCAGGGCAGTGACTTATTTGTGAAAGGCCACAAATACACAAATACCATGTAAACGCACATGTGACTTCAAACAGCCTTCCCTTGCAACGAGCAGCTGTGCAACCCTGGCCTTGGCTCTATGATCCCTTCAGACTGGAGTGACCTGAATACATCAAATAAGGGAGCTCATTTATCGTTTTTGTTGTTCTTGTTCAACCAATTCGCTGAGTACTTGCTGTGTGTCAGGAGCGATGGGAGACGCTAGGAAGTCATGAGCAAAACCAGACACAGACGGCCCTTGAGGAGGACAGCCCTGTCCTTCAGAGGACAACGTGGATTTGGATTACCACCAAATAGTCACACACAAGCACATGCAAAAACTGCAGCCAGTACATGTGGAACCGAATGCAGAGACAGGATACAAGGAAAAACTGCAGCCAGTACATGCAGAACTGCATGGGGAGACTAGTGTGCAAGGAAAAACTGCAGCCAGTACATGTAGAACTGCATGGGGAGACTAGTGTGCAAGGAAAAACTGCAGCCAGTACATGCAGAATGCATGGGAGACTGGTGTCAAGGAAAAACTGCAGCCAGTACATGCAGAACTGCATGGGGAGACTGGTGTGCAAGGAAAAACTGCAGCAATCCATGCAGAACTGCACAGGGAGACTGGTGTAAAAGGAAAAACTGCAGCCAGTACATGCAGAATTGCATGGGGAGACTGGTGTGCAAGGAAAAACTGCAGCAATCCATGCAGAACTGCATGGGGAGACTGGTGTGCAAGGAAAAACTGCAGCAATCCATGCAGAACTGCACGGGGAGACTGGTATGCAAGGAGTCTATGAGGGTAAAGCCAGTGGGTAGGAGGTTAGGATGCTGCTCGGAGGTGATGAGTAAAGATTCTACTAGGTGGCATGAACACGGAGAATGGCCATTGCAAATGAAGAAGTAGGTCGGACGGGGACGGACACACACACACACACACACACACACACACACACACACACGGAACCAGTGGTGGGAAGAAGCAATTAAATGTGTAACCTCTAAACAGGTGTGTGCTGCTAGAGCCCAGAGAGCAAGCTGCTAGGATGGGGTTGATGGTGGAAAGGTCAGCTAGAGGTCATATCAGACAGTTTTGAGAGTCATATGACCATTTAAGCTTTTCTTAAGAGATAGCTGAGTACTGGAACACCACCAAGGGCTTTACAATAAGAGTATAACGTAATCAGAGCTGAGAAAAATCACCAGGCCAGATAGATCCTGTTTAAAAAGGGAATCCTCAATCTCTGGGAATTCCCTGCAGCTGGGAATCCTGCCGGAAGAAAGCTCTGGGTTGTCACAGCCCTGCAAAGCACCAAAGCTATGTTTCTCTGAGGCTTCTGTGCCACTCAGCATGGAGGTATAAAGGTCAGCCAGGCCCCTTCCACCTTAGGACAGCCCCTAAGTGTCACCCCAGCTTCATTGGCTGAGGAGTTCACATTACACTTAGGCTAGGCCTCCCCTGTGAGGCTCACTGTAGATGTAACCAAGCGTCTTATTAAATAAGAAACACAGAACCAATGCAAAGAAGAAAGCCAAGAGGTCAGAGCTAAGAGCTAAAACCTTACCCTTCCTCCTGTGGTGGTCCTACCTCTCCGAACCAGAGCTACTTCCTGTGTTAAAGTCTTTATATAGAGTTTCTGTTCTGCCTTCTCATTGGTTGTAAACCCAACCACATGACCACCTCGTCACGGCCTGTCTGTATAGACCTCCAGGTCTTCTATGGTTGGTATTGAGATTAAAGGCGTGTGTCTCCAATACTGGCTGTATCCCTGAACACTCAGAGACTTACCTAGCTCTGCCTACCAAGTGCTGGGATTACAAGCGTACGCCACCACTGCCCTGCTTTCCTATGGCTTGCTAATAGCTCTGACCCCCGGGCAACTTTATTTATTAACATACAAATAACATTTTAATACAAATAAAACATCACCATAGCTCACTCCCATCCCTTTTCACTACTGCACTCCCTAAGAGACTTGTGTATGCTGGTCTCTGCCCAGAGCCTGCGTCTGAGGACATCTCACTGGGACAGTGTGGAAAGAGCATGGACAATGATCTAGAGAAAGGCTTGGTGATAGCGCCAGCTCAAGGGGGAGGTTCCGCTGCAGCGAACCTGCCAGTAGAAGCTGAGGCTGGGATAATGGAGAGAGACCTGGGAAGACCCTACGTCCTTGTGGATGTAGGAGATAACTGGGAAGTAAAAAGTACTGGGATTTAGTGACGAAAGGATACATGGAGGAGTGAGATGGCATGATGGCTCCTTGGGTTTGTATGACTGGGGAGACGGTAAAGGGTCAGGTGGGAAGGAAAAATCCAAAGCTTCAATGGGGTGCAGCTGAGTTTACACATCCCAGTGGAGTTCGGACGAAGGGCATTGACTGGAATCTGTTGTGTGGGGGTGTGTCTGGATCCCACGTGTGGATGTGGACAGACTGACTCGGAGGAAGAGAAGGGGACGAGTCTCGTGTTCTCTCCAGTTCCAATACTGTCCTTCCACACCTTCAGGAGCCCCAGAGGCAGAGGGAACTCTGGAGGAGTAGCCAGCCTTTGAGAAGAGGGGAATTGGCACATTGTTTCCTTGTTCTCATTCAAACGAATAGACCCTTTAGTGACCCAAAGTCTCCAGGTCATGCTATGCCCCCACTCCAGGGAAAGCCTTCCTTTTCATAATCCTATTGCTTTATAGAATTTTACACACGCACACACACACACACACACACACACACACACTGCTCACAGAAAGCATGTATGTGTGCAGCAGATGCAAATGAAGGTTTGGAAGGAGTTGGAAGAGCATAAAATGAGCATAATTTAAAATCCAATATTAGATGCTCTCATTAAGAACTGCTCTGCCCCATTCCAGTGGGGAATTTTTACTGGTTCTTTAAACCACAGAATGTTGATCCCTTTCCCTCCTCCGAACCTCCATCCAACTCATTTTTTCCTTCCTCCCAGAAGCAAAGCACACATTTCGTTAAATGGTTCATAAGGGCCCTTCTAAGGATCTTTGTAAGTTGTGTGTTCCTATTGAAAGCATTTCCCCAGAACCTACCCTTCTACCCCAAATGACTTAAGTGATTTCCCTCAAAATCGATAGTTTCATCTCTGAGACTGTGCTAGCTAGGGTGATTAAAAACGTTTATTGTCTGGTGGTGGATGCTCTTCTTCAGCTGGATTACAACTTTAAGCTACTTTAAGCTACTTTCTGGTGTTGATAAATTAGCTGAAGTTGGTTAATCAGAAGAGTGGCGTGCGGGGTGGGGGGTCATATATTGCTGGGCAGAGAGGAAGTGGGGAGTCAGAGGGAAATCGCTAAGGATGTTTCTAGCAGTGGGGGTGGAATATGGATCAGACAAAATTCTACAGCAAGAAGTAGAAGCCAGGGGTAGGATGGAGGAAGAGTCGGAGCTCTCCACGGGACAGGAGGACAAAGAAAGTGTCTGTATGAGCCTGGTGCAGAGCCTAGCATTTGACTTTGCCTGAGTGCCTGAGTGTAGTTGAATCCCCTCACAGAGCATACATTCAAGTCACTGGGTGGAATTCTCCTTTGATGTGGATACAGCTACCAAGAAACTCAGACTCCCCAGCATGAATCTCAGCTGTTTTGGAGCCTGCCTGGGTGCAGAGAGCCCAGATGAGGAAGGCTGGAATGTAATTGGTTACTGAGGCCATAAACGGTGCACTCTAATGGTGCACCAGTTAGGGTGCAGGGGGGCTGGGGAAGAGGGGCTGAGACCATTTGTGTTATTTTCTGGAGCCTGCTTTGGAATTTTCCCATCCGTCCCTCTATATAACAATAGGCATTAGCGTTTGCATATGTCTTCAAAGTTAAAGCAAGATGTGGGAAATTCAATTGCTGAAGAGGAGAGTTCTCTAATTGTACTCTTCAGAGATTGCCAGTCCTTTTGGAAAATCTGCACTGACAAAAGGCTTAACTTAATTATAGGTGGTGTGTCATTTCCAGGGATGGCCTGATTTCCAAGCCACACCCTGCCCTGCTGTATCTGCTCTGGTAGCGACGCTTCTGCGTGTTTCAGGGCTATGGAACACAGATGAATAAAGAGGCCAGACAGGACCTGTGCTGACAGTTCTTAGTTATCCGTGTCAATCTATATAACCGCTAGAAAAAGCAAGTTGTTTATGGGCAATTGGTGTCTCAAGCATTCTTCAAGAGAGCCAGCACTGGATCTGAATTTTTAACTAGGTAGAATGTTTCATCACCAAACATGATGTCTAGTTAGATGTCATCTATCTTCCGATGCAGTAGTGACTTCAGTTCACATATGTGGTACTACAGAGTGTTAGCCCCCCCCCACCCCCAACCTCTCCAACACCCAAACCTTATGTGCTGGTGAGAGCTCAGTTCAACTCTCACACCCCTCTGTTATCGATGACCGAGACTCGGGGAAGCCTCTATCTTCTGAGCACTGGAAGAGTTAGCCACGATTCTCTGCTTTCCACAGAGAGCTCTGCCTCCCATGTGGCCCAACAGACCACGTTCCACACAGGTCTTGTAGACTTACAGATCTCACACGCAAATACAGAAGACAGAATGTAGAACAATGCCAGAGAAATTAGCCACGCCTTCCTCAGGAACCATGCCCATGACTAAATGACCAGTAAACCACAAGTCCATCTATCTTCATGAAGCTTTCTTAGTCATTCAACAGACAACCAGACATGCGGCCAGAAAACGAATTAAGAAACAGGAAATGCGACCCCAGTCTAGACTTACCTGTGGTCCATCACAGCTCATGGATGTGAGTCACCGCAGCATTCAGACTGACCATTGACTGAGATGTCAGAAGGGCTTTAATTTTTATGGAACTATTGGCATGATTCTAGGTGGAAATCAATACCTATAATCTAAATCTTGTATTTGGTGTGTTGTCAGCTGAAGTCTGATGTCTGTTTCTCCTTCTTGGACTGATTTCCCTGCTGCAATCAGCATGATGAAAAAGAAATAATGTTCATAAATGAAGTCAGCATCCAGCCCTGGCTGAGCCCGAGCAAGTTGGCAGCTGCGGGGACTCTGTTTTCACTTTACATTAAGTGGCATTAATTACACTGCTATGGAACTAAGTTTAACCACACAGTCGTAGAATAATATTCTCTTCTTGTGTCAAGTACACTGAGGCACAAATGTTTGGCTGTGGGGTGAGAGAGCCGGGCCTGATTTTGGCCACATCCCAGGACGGGCTGTATCATGTAGGCCAAGACCTCATTCTGAAATGACCAGAGGTTGTCAAATGCTTTTCCTTAATCAAGAAGAGAAGCAAAACCTTGCAGCCCGGAGACAACTGGTCTACCAGGTAAGCCAAGGCCATTTCTTCTGCAGACCAAAGACTTAGGCATATGGGCTACATCTCCACTAGACACCCTTCCCTGCAGGCCTTAGGACTGCCTTTGAAATCTGGTCCCTACCAAGTTCAGAACCTAAGACGTCTCCATTAAATCTTGAAGCATTGCAGATCAGTGTAGCCTCCAACAAGAAGAGACTGGTTATAATTCCACATGTGAATGAGTCTGGTCAGCCTCCAGTGACTCCCATCCAGAAACTGGGCATTTCTCAGCACGTTCCAGAGCAGTGCCCTTCAGCTAACCAAGATACTGTGGTAAGAGAACAGCGCTCAGGTTTCCTCTCTACTGTTGACCCCCTGGCTAGCCTGGAGGTCATGAACAAGATTAACCAACAGGCTTCAGACCCTTCCATGGGTTGTTAACAGAGGAGAGATCGCAGCTTAGCTGCTCCCAGCACAGACGTGAGGCCTAGCAATCTAGAACTCTTAGGCACGTCCCATTGAATGACCTGGAGTTCCGAATGTTTTCTTTTCTTATAGTCTTAAGAACCCCAAGGACAGTGGCTTGACTTTATCACAGTAACCTAAGTACCTGGTTCACAGCAGATACTCATTTATACTAGAGAGAAAAGTGTTATATAAATGATATAATGCTTAAGAAAAAAAAAGGTACACTTGCATATAACCAATTACAAAGTTTGGGATTAGGTTTGGTTTTCCGTCTTTGACAAATAATGTTATCTAACCAGACAGTTCTACATACCAAGCGACTGAGCAGAGTTTTCCGAAGCAATAGGGGACCAGCCGAACAGACCAGGAGGCTCCTGTCACAGGGCTTGAGATCACGAGCCAGTGTGTATCCCTCTCTGGAAGGGAAGGCTGATTGTGCCCATTAGCAGAAACATGAAGCCGTCATCTCAGGAAGGGGTATCTTGGTAGTTGGGGCAGATTGCTCTTAGGAGGTGAGTAGAGATTAAAATCCAGCCTGGTTTACATTCTCTAGTCATGGGCTCCTTTGCAGGGCACATTGTTCCCTGGTGGGGTATTTTTGCTCAGTAACTCTTCCTTGGAAGTGGATCTGCCCAGGGGAGATGTCTTGCTAACTTTTTATGATTTATTAGGGATTGTGATTTTGCATTTTATCCTCTCCAGATCAGTTCTGTCACCCCCCACCCCTTCCCCCGACTCTGTTTGGTATCCCAGATGATGGCCTCTACACAGTGCATTTGAAGCCTCCAGTTGGGTTTGACTAGAATCACTGATAGATTAGAAAGATAAGGAAAAATGACATCAGATTCTTGATTTTTCTCCTCACCTCCCTTTCCCTTCAAGCCTACACTGCCTGTTCCCTCCTAGTCTCACTATAACCCAGGAAATGGTATGGTCCCTTTGGAGAGCCCTCCACAACACTGGCTCTCACCACGCATGGGCTAATATTGTCTTCCAACTCCTTGCTCCTCAGGCCTAGTGGTAATGATGCTTCCATTATTGTTAGTCACCAGGCACCCGGCTGTATCTTCATGAGATCAACTTTTTCTGGCCAAGTGTTTGCAAATGGTCCTTTTATTCAATTCTGTCTACCTAAATCCCATGGCTCTGCCATTTCCTTCTTGCTTGTGACGCTAATATGTGTGAGGAAACTTTCCCTAATCCGTATAGACAAATCATGTAAAATAGCAGAGACCCTGGATTCTGGTGTCATACTGAAATCCAGGACAAATACTTGTTATGTCATTATGTCACCGAGGGAGCTCAAATTTCACAGGAGGTCCCTGATGAGTCCTGGTTGTTTACAAACCCTGCATTGCCCTCTCCTGGCTCAGTGGCCACCCCAAGGGTTTTCACTATGCCCCCTGCTCTGCGCTGTCTCCTCACTCCACCTAACATTCCATTTTATCTGAAGAGATTTCTCTCTTTCTAGAGACTATCTGTGATTTGGTCTAGAATAAGACCATGCACACTGAAGTCAGACTGAACACACATTAGATAGTAGCTTTCCGTTGATCACTTGTGGAATTCAATTATTGATCTCCAAACCTCATTCTCTTAACAACGATGACAGAGCCACATTCTTGTTATGACCACATGGTGGGTAGCATGAACTTCCTCCCACCTCAGGACTAGCCAGATGGCTTTTTCGACCAATCATGTATTAGCACATGTGGCATGAAAGGTAATGAAATGTGCTTACACAGCTGGCTTTGTCCATGGGTGCTCCCAAGTACACAGTGAGAGAAACACGGGCTAATTAAAGGTGGTTCTTTAAGCTCCAGAAGTAGTCATGGAAAAGATGCCACGTTCCAGGTCCCACTGGTCCAGGAAGGATGTGATACGTGTGTGGCTGGTGCCGAAGGTCCAGAGTCTGGAGAGCAGCCCAGGCCATAGGCAACCTACAGACCCATGCTGACAAGAATGAGTGATCCCTCCATGAACCAGGTTTCATATCATTTACCACTCTGCATTCTTATACCCTTAAATGACCAGTCTATTACCTAAGTAAACTTTGAAACACTACTCTAGCTTCCCTAAGCTGCTGTTTTTTTTCCCTCTGTAAGATAGTAGTAATTATAATAATACTGTATGTGGTTACTATGAAAATTGAATGAGATGTGTTATGGTCTGCGTAGTAGTTGGCACAAAATAAATGCTCAGTAAGTGGTGGGTAGCTTCCTTAACGTGCTACTATGCAGGAAGTTTTGATGAGCACTAAAGCCTGGTAACGACTCCATCTGAACTTCTGTCTCAATTGTCTGCTTAATTAATTCGATTTTTTATAGGTGTAAAAACCTATTATGTGCAGGGTATGTAATCTATATATTTTTCCCTGCAATCTATGAGGTACAGATAGAGAGTAGCAAGTATCGAATGTGTATGGCTTGCTTAACGCTGCTAGACA
The DNA here is from genome assembly GCF_004664715.2 of Peromyscus leucopus. NCBI lineage: Eukaryota > Metazoa > Chordata > Mammalia > Rodentia > Cricetidae > Peromyscus > Peromyscus leucopus. The sequence continues at coordinate 15,793,446 of NC_051071.1, read as the reverse complement.
CTTTTCATGCTACTTGAGTTTCATTACAATTCTTGCTGCTATTTCAATAAAATGCTCAAGTTCCAAGTCCCATGGCCAGGATCCAAACACATGTATTTTTTCCTATGAAGCACCATGAGCCCGTAAACATATTAGAAATAGAACACATAGCCCAGTGGCTATAATCGTCAGGAACCTGGCATGCAGGAGAAAGGGCATGCGTGACTCCCCACCACATGTGCATTCTGCTCCATTAAAAGACAGTCGTGAGGCCTGAAGAGCTGAAAGCCACTATCAATTCTTGCTTGCGGGAGTACAGAGTCTCACAACTTAGCCAACTCTGTTTTAATAATCTTTTGAGCCCAGTCTGGTGAGCTCTCAGTTCAGCTGAAGCTTCCCGGAGAGGAGAATCTAAAGCTACCCATGAGGGATGATCCAAGTCAGCTGACAGGAGCAACTAGGGGTTCTTCTAAGAACAGAGGCAACACAAACAGAAGTCCACATGCATAACTACATCTGTGTGCATGGAGCTGATGTGTTCTCACGGTCCCCAGGCTGAGGCCAAGAGCTATGCTCTTTCGGGTCCTACCTATACCTCCACTCACAGAGCAGGGGGTGTAGGAAAAGGCAGCAAATTCCTTTTAGATGCTTGAACAAATGCCTCCTACTCTCTCCTGTGAGATCCTGACTCCTTCATTTCAAGGTCAATGCGAAGTAGCTGCACATTCCTTAAGCAGCAAATCGATTGACATGATTGGGTTGGAATAAGGTTGGCTGGCACTCCACTGAAGTTTGCACACTATGTCTCAAGATCAAGTGATCCTGATGCTTGAGGGTCTCCTGACATTAACTGCACATCCAAGAGACAGTGTCGGCACAATACACAAAGGGCATGAAGGCTCTCCATTAACTTCGATGGGAGCAAACAGGAGCTAAGACACTTACTTATAAACCTCATCCCTCCCCTGAAGATATCGTGAACTTCAGTTACCCATATAGCAGACATTCTCTTGAACTGTACTTGAATATTTCTTCCAATGTAGAGCCTTACTGTGGAATAATCCTTCTGTACACTGTGAAAGTGTGTTGCTCTCATTGCTAATAAAAAAAAAAAACTGATTTGCTGATAGCTAGGCAGGACTTTGGGGGGCCAAGAGAATGCTGGGGAGAAGAAGGACAGAGTCTGGGGAGTTGCTAGCCAAATGCAGAAGAAGCAAGCAACATGGGAAGTTCATAGATGAGGTAAACAAGCCTCAGGGCAGCACACAGATGAATAGAAATGGGTTAATTTAAGTTACAAGAGCTAGCTGAAAACAAGTCCACGCTGTCAGTTGAGCATTTGTAATTAATAATAAGTCCCTGTGTGGTTATTTGGGGAGTGGCTGGCAGGATGGAAAAGCCCACCTGGCGAGAGCCTCTTCCGGATTACAATTGTGAGCTGTTCCTGGCTCTGTGCTCTAACTGCTGAGCTGTGCTCACAGGGGATGGCTCAGGAGTGAGTCTCACTGCCAAGCAAAACTAAAATCCTCATCAGCTATGAAACGATAATTCAATTCGCCTTCCAATGATATCTTCAAAGTGGCTTATGTTATATATCAAAATATATACAAAACATGCATACAATAACAACTGATTAAGAAAGAGGCCATGAAATTGAAGAAGAATGAGAAGGGGTGTGTAGAGGTATATAAGAGGAAAAGGGAGGAAGAGATGCTGGGATGAAAATGTCAAAAATAGGTGGGCGGTGGTGGCGCACGCCTTTAATCCCAGCACTCGGGAGGCAGATGCAGGCGGATCTCTGTGAGTTCAAAGCCAGCCTGGTCTACAGAGTGAGACTCAGGACAGGTTCCAAAAGCTACACAGAGAAACCCTGTCTCAAAAAAACAAAACAAAACAAAAATATCAAAAATAAATAAGGTAAAAAAGATCTGACCTAGGACCTTGTGAGGACCATTATACGTAATCTGTATCTAACTTGCAGTTTTTGAAGATTGAAACTATGTTCTAAAGTTGTTTATTCTTTAACTAAGTACTGGTGTCTCATACAAGTGGCAATCAATGGCTAATCTCCTATAAAGCCTCTTGTATGTATTCCTTGCCAATGTTAATTATGAAGAAGAAAATGTTACAAGGTTTCTTACAAAATCAATACTTTATTATGCAATAATTGCATCTATAAGTTTAATGTTCTCCATGAGCCCCAGCAGAAAGAAAGAGGCCCCTGGGTGAGATGGTGCCTGTGGCCCTCTCCTGACCTTGAAAATATTCTAGAATTTGAAGGCTAATAAAGAGTCAAGATGTCATTAAAATATTTTCGCAAGTACAACATTTATTATGGAAACCAAACTTCAAGAACATCTGTCTAGCTTGACACTTTGGCCCAAAGTTATATCCAAACCTGGTAACAGTTACAACTGAAGCTGTGGCTTCATTTTCCTCCCAAGATCTTTAGTTTTTCCTTTGCTTTGTGGAACAATTTATTTCTCAAAGTTACAGCGATTAACTTTTGTTTTCCTGAACCTTCCTTGGCAAAAATCCAAGCGGTTCTAACTTCTTACCAAAGCACCATGGCAGAGAAGAAGGCATGGAAGGAGCCTTAAGGAGACAGAAAGGAGTTCAGAAATCACGCCAAGGATTTCCAGGTCACTGTCTAATTGAAATGCCTATTGGCAAGCCTTGGATTTAAGCCTCTCCTGACTTCACAGGCAGTTCTTATTCTGTATCCAGCCGTGTGTGAAGACCTGAGGCATTGAAGATGGACCCCCTCCCTCAAAAAAGAAAAAAAAGACTCAGCCAGCTCCACTTAATGCACTCAGGCTGGGGAACTGCACCATAGCAAAACACCCCAAACAGTTGTTTTTCCATTATGATCCCCAGTCTGGCATTTATTATCATTTTTTATTGCACACTCTTAAAGGCAATGGTCCATTTTACTTAGATCATTAATTTGCAAAAATCATGAGATATGAGCAGCAATGGTGTTTTTTATGGGCCATGCTACACCTCTATAGGACCCCAAAGGAAATGAAGTGTGGGTCTTAGCACATTATAGCAAAATGCCCTGGGACCAGGGGTTCTATGTTCTTCCACAAATAAAAAAAAAAAGACTGGAGTACTTCCCAAGAAATAATACAAATGAATCAAAGTAGATTTACAAATAATTGATAGTAGGTAAATAACTAAATGGGCCAATAATAGAAAAGAAATTCTGGCCAGTTGCGTTCCTATCCAGAAAGGTCCCAGCAAATAGTCTGCAGATCTTGGGTGCACTGTGCTGTTACTAACTAGCTGAACAACTAGTACTGTGGGACCTCTCTGAATGTACCTCATCTCTGCTTCCATAAAGTGGTAACAATAGTAACAATAAAATAATAACAATGGCTATTTTATATAATTGGCGGGGATCCAGAGGCCCTGAGCCAACACCCAGGTTCAAATCCAAACTCCTCTCCCTGGTTTACTATGTGAGTTTAGGCATCTCATCATCTTTAAGTATATGTTTTCTCATCTTCAAATAAGGATAACAATAACAAACTCCTAAGGGTAGAATTGATCAGTCAATACATGTAAAATGCTTAGGAAATTACCTCATATATAAGTCAGATGCATTATAATAATGTCATTACTATTTGGAATATAGAATGATATTACGTAATGTAAAATCGAAGACACTACTATTATTGTTGTTGTTATTGACAAGATTATGTAATCTTCGTGACAATCAAGAGTCCAGTTTAACACACTTGAGCAGAAAGAGACGTTAAATAGACATTAAGAAGACTGTAAGTTCTACAGGATAATCAGAGTCAAGCTTCCTTGTTAGCAAACAACCAGTTATAATCCAGGACTATTAGACAGAGTCACCTTTGCCCACATCTATACACTGGTCCTGAGCCATCACTGTCTCAGGAAAAGCTTTCCTACCCAGAAGTGACCACTTCTCTTTACTCAGTTGTTCCCTCTTATTCCTTCAAGTGAGAAATGAGATGGTTCCAATCTCTTAGAATCCAAATGAACCAGTTTGTCAGTGTCCTGACTGCAAGAGAGTCTGGCAGGTGAGTCTGGCAGGTTCTTCTCACCTATCCACCTATACCTCAGAAAAAATGCTAAATAAAAGTTGAAGTGGGTATTGATTAATCCAAGCAGCAGTGGCTCCTTTATTATGTATTATTATTTATGTATTATTAAGAAAGTATAATCAAATGGACCTAACAGACATCGACAGAACATTCTACCCAATCACCAACAAAACAAAACAACAACAACAAAAAAACAAAAACAAAAAACCACATTCTTCTCAGTACCCCAATGGAATCTTCTCTAAAATACATCACATATTAAGACATAAAGCAAGTTTCAACAAACACAGAAAAATTAAAGCAACATCCCATGTTGCTACAATGAGGTAAAGCTAGAAATCAATAGCAAAAGAACCTATAGAAAACATGCAAACTCACGGAGATTAAAAAGTATACTATTCTATTATACAATAAATGGTCATTGCAAAAATCAAGAAGTTAAAAAAAAAAAAAAACAACTTTCTGTCCTTAAATGAAAATTAAAACATGTCATTCCAAACTCTATGGGACACAACGAAGGAAGTCCTAAGAGGAAAGTTTAGCTCTAAGTGACCACATTAAAAAGCAAAAAATCCCTTAAATAAACAACCTGATGGTGAGCCTTAGGGCACTGGAAAAGCAAGAACAAACAAATCCCCAGAGCACTAGATGGAGAAAAATGATGAAGGCTGAGATAATAAAAAAGTTAGCTCAGAGATGAATGAAATAGAAATACATGAAAAACCTCAATAAAACAAAAATTTAGCTCTTCAAAGACATAAACAAAATTGACAAACTCTTAGTCAAATTATCCAAAGGAAGAAAAGACCCAAATTAATAAAATTAGGAATGAAAAGGGACACATTACAACAGACACTTAGGAAATTCAAAGAACCACGAGGGCATACTTTACATTTTTATATTGGAAAATGTAAAAGAAACAAATGAATATCTAGATGCAAAAAACCCACCAAAGTTAAGCCAAAATGTATTTAATAATTTAAAATATATCTATAACAATCAATGAGATCAAATCAGTAATTTAAAATCCCCCAATTATTACCAAAAAAATTTCAGGATAAGATGGATTCAGAATTCTAAAATACTTTCAAAAAACAAACAGAAACACTACCTAACTTAATTCCTTAAATAGAAAAAAGATGGAATTATCGGTAAATCACCCTGATGAACATAGAGTAAAAAATTCTCAACGAAGGCACTTAGAAACCATATTTAAGACCACATGCAAAAGATTCTTCATCATAATTAATTTGGCTTCATTTCAGGAATGCAGGGATGGCTCAAGATATGTAAACAATAGACATAATTCACCATGTAAATGGACTGAAGGACAGAAACCACACCATCCTTTCAATTGATGCAGAAAACACACTTTGAAAAAAACTCAACACCCTTTCATGATAAAACAACAACAACCAAAAGTAACACCTGTACGGACTTGGGATGGAGGGACCATATCTCAACATAGTAAACGCTATCTATGACCAACTAATAGTCACCATCATGTTAAATGGAGAAAAACTTGAAGCATTCCTACTAAAATCAGGAACTGTGAGGGTGTCCCCTCTTTCCACCCCTATCTAATACAACAATTAAATCCTAGCTAGAACAATAAGACAAAAGAAGCGGAATAAAGGGCTACAAATAGAAAAGGGAAAAGTCAGATTACCCCCACTTGCAAATGGCATGATTGTATTCATGAGAGACCCCCCCCCCCAAAAAAAAAATTCCACTAAGAAACTCCCGGAGCTGATAAACAGATTCAGCAGAGTGGCAGTTTATAAAACCATAACCCAAAAAGGGCACACAAAATAATGGATTCCATTTTGTGCTCTTCAGCTACTCCTGATCATGAAGCCTGCCCTGGAGTGGGATATACCTGTTCCTCTACAGGCAAAAACCGATTTTCCTTCTAGCAGGTATCAATTGCAAATATATATGTTAAGGGTGGAACTTTGTGCGTACCTTAGCTTCTTCATGTTGACATTTTGTCTGGCTTGGGTGTGTGCTGGTCTTGTGTAGGCTGTCAACCTCAGTGAAATCATATGTGCACCAGCCTTTTTGTGTCTGGAAGACACTGTTTCCTTGGAATCATTCAACACCTCCAGCTCCTACAACCTTTCTGCCTACTCTTCCATCTAGATTCCTGGGCCAGGAGGGGAGGGACTTGATAAAGTTATCCCATTTAGGGCCAAGCGCTCCAAGATCTCTCATTGTCCATACAGTGTCCAGTTGTGAGTCTCTGTGTTAATTAATGTCTTCTGTGAAAAGAAGCTTCCCTGATGAGGGTTCAGTGATGCAGTGATCTATGGGTATAGCAATATGTCATTATTATTGCTGTGTTCCTTTACCAGAATAATAGTAGTAGGTTTTCCCCTAGGGCACATGACCCATCTATTCTCTACTTTCAAGTTCTTGGCCTCATTAACAGTGTCAGGTGTGGTTTCCATCTCATTGGGTAAACCTTAAATCCAAGCAAAAAGTTGTTGGTTACTTCCATAGCATTTGGGCCACTATTGTGGCAGCATCTAGTAATGATGGCTTTTCTCCTCCTAGTAGTGTGTATAGTACCTTGTATGATCACGAACACTAGTCAGTAGTGATGAAGCTTCTAGTTGGATTCCAGCTTCATACCCCCATGTTTGATGACATAAGTGGTATCTTCAGCAATTAGGCCTTAATTATTAATAGTTAATAAGCTAATTAATGAATTATTAATTAGTTAATAAGTTAATTAATTATTAATTAGTTAATAATCTGATTGATTAATTATTAATTAGTTAATAAGCTTAACTAATAGCCTTGGCAATGAACTGTAATGTTTGAGGGAGGGGACCTATTGGACTCCTTTGGTCAAAGACCCAACAAGATATGACACATTCTCAGTTCTTGGAGGCTTTGCTTGGTAGTATATGATGTCTAATCGGGCATCATATTTACATTTTTCACAAAGGACGGCCCCCCCATTATATGATAACTCCATTTAAATTCCCTTTGTGTGCTTTAGGAAGCTTCTACAGTAGAAAGTTTCCATGCCAATGAGTTAAAGTGTATTCCCTACCTTCTCCTCTATTAGTATTCAGGGTATCTGGCCTTATGTTGAGATCCTTGACCCATTTGGAATTGAATTTCCTGCAGGGTGACAGATATGGCTCTATTTTCATTCTTTTATATGCAACTATCCAATCTGGTTAAGACATAGTTTTAAAAGAGTTCACCATCATTGACTATGAGGGAAATGCAAATTAAAATTGCAAGTTCATCTTACCAGTCAGAATGTCTAAGATAATGACAGCAAATACTGATGAGGATGCGTAGAGCAGGAAACTCTCATGGTGGCAGGAACGCAGATTAGCGCAATCAATGTGGGAATCAGTGTGGTAGCTCCTCAGAAAGCTAGAAACAGATCTGCATCAAGACCCAGCTAGTCCACTTCTGGACTTACGTCCAAAGGAATTAATTTATTTCTCACTCCAGAGACACACACTCATCCGTGTTCATAGCTGCTCTATTCTCAATAGCTAGGACACAGAAACAGCCTAGAGGACCTTCACTTGTTTGTTCCACAGCTAGTCAACAGCCCTGTTTGGTTGGATAATTCTCATACATTAATTTTCTAGGTGGGAAGCTGAGTCAACAGCTCAGAAGTTCCTACAACAGGCTATATACAGAAATCTCCACGGAGACTTGTAAAACTACCAACTCCCAGGCCCTCCTCCAGAGCCTATAAAAACAAAATACCTACAAATGTCCCCATCTTCAAAAACTCAGCTGATTCATAGCAACTTCCTTGGGAGACCCCAGCAGCCTAAATGGCATCATTTGTTAGCAGTATGGATTCCCAGTACCCACCTGCATCTTCCTGAGTAAATTCCAGCTTCAGAAAGACTTCCAGAGAGCCTTGTGACACCCCAGACTTGCAAAATGGAGACATTAGTCCCCCCTTTAAGGTATTTATAAGGAACAAATGAGTGGAAATTAGCAGAAAACTAAAAACAGAGCTCTACATAGAGTAAGAGCTTATATAGAAATGAAGTTCTTGGCGAGCATTGAAGCCATGAATGAAGAGAGAGGAAAGAATGTTCTCGGCATCAAAACCCTTGTGCTGAAGCATCTCCAAACCAAATTCCTTCTGGAGAGTAATCACAGGGAGCTGTGGTCCAGGCAACGGGCCAACTCTTCTCACCTCTTGTAAATGACCCTGATCAAGTGCAAGAATGTTTTGCACAAGCAACGGGAGCTTCCAAAGCATGCTCTCACTCCTGCAAGGGAGCCTCCACCTCGGCTGAGAAAAGCACCAGACCAGGATAGCTGAGTGGCCTCAGATAAGTTACTCAACCCCTCTGGGCCTTAGTTCCCTTACTCAAACAATTAGGATAATAACAATGACCTGACTTCCTCCATGGAATTGTTAGGAGAATGGAGTGCAGCTATTAGCTGTCATTATAGTTTTAAAAGTGAAAAGGCTTAGGCAGGTGTTCAGGATTATTACCTTATTATCATTTCTCCTAATCTAAGCATCTTTTGACATTGTGTTAACACATTCCAGCCTGGAGCACTACAACAGTTCAGCATGGAAGAATAGATCTGGCACTGCCAAGACCAGAGAGACAGAAGACAGTCCTCAGCACATCGGGCCTGGCCCAGGCACTGACCTGGAATAGCTGTGTATTACAGATGTGGGCGAGCGTGACGAAGGCTTCTGATTCCATTTTCCAACCAGTATAAACAGAGGATTTGTAATCACAGCTGCAAAGGACAGAGTTGCTTGTAAATATCTATTTAGGGAACTTTAAAATCCAACCCAAAGTTCTGAGGATCAGAGCAGAGCAGGCAGACAAGGCTGGGGGAGACTGTTACTGGCACAAATACTTGTTCTATCAGTAAAAATGTTGGCAAGCATTCTCTCTACTAAGGACATTTGAATCAAAGCGCTTCCTTCCCGATGTGGGGCTCTCTCTGAAGGAGACGGCTGCTGTGTGCTTCTAAATCTTCCCCTTGAGCCACTTCTGGGCACCAATACTTCGGGAGTTGACCAGAATGTTGTGGGATGTTAATGTTGTGGGATGTTAATGTTGTGGGATATTTTGATCACACTCTGACACTCCCAAGACTGTCAACAAAGTTAAACCTTGAATCAGAAGGCAGAGTCAACACTCAGCTGGCCAGAATTAACCATAGAGTTTTTGGTGGATCCAGATAAGATAGAGAGCCACAGGAAGGAATAGGGAGGGGCTTAGAGAGATGGAGGGGGGGGTGCTTTTCGATCATCAGCTGGTCGTTCCTCTGTTTGGATCTATCTGTTTTTTATCCCAATGTCTGACACCAGGGTTTTATTTAATAATAGAACAATATAAGTAATCACTTCACCAAAGACTGCTCCCCACACCCAAGTTACTCAAGTGCCACACCTGGCCTTTGTGTGCTCCCTAGCTGGAGCCTGGGGTGAACTTCTGGCATTAGTCCACAGCGGCACAAAAGTCGCACCTTCTGGGAAGAGCTGGTCCACTACAGGTTACCAAATATCCCTCGGCACCATAAATGCACCAGGCCTCAGTGGCCAACTCCAGGGTCATCTCTTCCTTCACTTCTTCACATGAGGACCAAGCTAAGGTCCCTTGTTTGCAGAGGAAGTCAGGCCATTCTGTCTGGTTTTCCAATTTGAGTATGTTTTTAACTTGATGCCTTGGAAATTATTCAGCAATCTAGTTTGACTGGATTGATTCACTCAGTGGAAATGCTTTTCAATTCCTGAAACACTCATTAAACATCTAGGATCATAGTAGCCCCTGAGGGCCTAATAATAACAGCAGCCTCTGCCCAGCTCCCACCATCCCATCTGGCCCTTCCAAAATCACTTACACCACACGTGTGGACTCAGCATCATGGAACCCAAACTAATAATCCCAATATTAGAGAAGTAGAATTCGAACTCAAGACTTTGATTGCCCACAAGTCACCACCACCGGACTGTTGATCCTGTTTTCTCAAGGTGGGAGATCTGACCTGGTTCTCTGTCTTCCCTGAGTGGCACACCGCAGGGCTTCTGAGTTTGCCCAGTTTCGTCTACCAGTTCCTGTAATAAACCTCTCATATGATTGTCTCTACCCTATTGGTTCTGTGACTCTGCATAGATCAGAGGAACCACTAATCGCCTTCTCGATTACAGACATCTTTGGGGACAGATCTAACAGGCAAAGCCAAATTCAGTCTGGCACTGAGCTCAAGAACCAGAGACAAGGAGAAAGATGGGGAGAACAGGGCACCCCCAAGACCTGGCTTGAAGGATTAGGATAGGAAAGGCAATGGCTCTTCTTAAATAAAGGGAGGCATCGATAAGACAAGACAGCCTAACTTCCCAGTCAGGCACTTGCTGTCAGAAAGTTTCTCTTCCAGCTGGATTCATGTTTTTCTATAATTTCATAGTTTTGGGCTGCGGAATGATGGGAACAAGAATGAAGACAGAGGTGGTGTGCCGCGGGGTGGCGTGGGTGGTGGAGGAGCCTCGCGCCAGCAGGAAGGGAAGCCTGGAGGACTAGTCCACTGCTGTGCGGCCCTCCTCTGAGCAGGCTTCCCGAGAAGAGAATTCCCAGGTTTCTGTGCTCTTAGCCCTGGTCTACAAAAAGGGTGCATTGGATAAGACACGAAAGCTGGGTTCTTACCACTCTCTGGCCAGAGGCACTCTACCTAGCCATTCAGAGTCAGCCATGGGTCACTAAGTAAAAAACAGCTGAGTGTAAAATCTGATGGGGCTGCTGTCCGCTGTTTGTGTCCAGGTTCTGGGAGAGCTCTCCAAGTATCGAGTTGCCAGATAAAACACAGAATGTGCCTCTGATTTGAATTTGAAGGTAGGTGTGTCTCACACATATTTGGGGCATATTACACTAAAATTAATATAAAAATTAGGATATTGATCTGCAAGTTCAAATTTCACTGGCTTCCTATATTTCTGTGTACTAACTTTGGCAAGCTTAGGCCCAAGCCAGCTCCATCCATCTCTGTGAGGATTTGATTATGTGTCCACCACGGAAAAGATCCTGGTGTGGTCATGAACTTTCTGTTGCCACAGTTACAGTGTTGCTGAATTTGCTATCCTGAAATCTGCTTCTCCCAACTCCTTTGAATCTTCGCATCCCTGAACATACCGCCCACAGCAAACCACGGCATCTAGTCTGGTCTTCCTGGAGGCGAATAGTCAGTGGCAATCGTGTCCACTGGTGCCATGTGCGTTTCTTTTGGTTTTCTGGTTCAGAGCACCAACAGCAGGGACCTCTGTCTCTGCTTCCTCTAGACACTCCATGCCTTCCCTCCACACCTGCATCCCAGGGCACAGAGCTTCCTCTCCTCACAAGGAGAAAATTACAAATTTGGGAGTGTGCAGTTGGTTGTTTTTATTTTATGCTCTTTGAGGGGCCCACCACCCAGCTGCCAAACAAATACACAGGGGCTTATTCTTACTTTTAACTGCCCGGGCTTAGCTTAGCTTATTTCTAGCCAGCTTTCCTTAACTTACATTATTCCATTTACCTTTTGCCTCTGGCCTTTTCCTTCTCTTTCTTCTGTATATCTTTCTTTACTTCTTTCTCCGTGTCTGGCTGTGTAGCTGGGGGGCTGGTCCCTTCTTTTCTCACTCCTCAATCTCTCTTGATTGTTTCCCCATTCCTCTTTTTCTCCTATTTATTCTCTCTGCCTGCCAGCTCTGCCTAGCTTTCCTCCTGCCTTGTTATTGGCCATTCAGCTCTTTATTAGACCAATCAGGTATTTTAAACAGGCAAAGCAACACAGATTCAGAGTTAAACAATTGCAGCATAAAAGAATGCAACACATTTTTTCATCATTAAAACAAATGTTCCACAGCAAAAATGAATATAACACATCTCAAACTAATATTCCACAATAGGAGCGTACAAAAATAAAGGAATGCTGTGGAACGCCAAATCTTGTCTTGCTCCAGATGTAAGCTAAGAATGAGGTGATGGAGATGCACATCAGTGGGGCTGTTAGCCTACCAGTGCAGAGCACAGCACACGTTCTGACTCACTACTTCACACCAGAACCCCATCATTATCAGTGCTGTGCCCACTGGCTGACCCAGGCAGTTGTTCTCAGGAAATAGTTCAGTGAACTAATGGGAACGGAAACCAATGAAACCAGTGCCTTGTGACTTGAATCATCAATGGCTTCGTGGCCGTGTCCCAGGCAGTCTCTCCATCCCTGAACTAGCAAGTGTAAGCAATGAGGTCCAGCTGCTGTTCTAAGAGAGATGTCTCTTAGTCAAAGAGAATGTGTCAAAAAGCAACATCCATATCGGGCCAAAATCTAGAGTAAGTCGCTTCCTATGTATCTGTAGAGAAAGCGTCTCTAAAGAAAAAGAAACTTAACTATTGCAGCTGGATATATGATCTTCAACAAGGTGATAATTGCTCCAGCCTTTTTACTTCACAGCTGTAAAACATCAAAGTCGTTACTAAGAAAATAAAGATTATCTCATCATGTCAGCCAGCGTCTCCCAGTTGATATGCCGTCCACCTGATTTTCTCCTTTTCTCAGACGGTTCTCTGTCTTCTTAAACTATAGGAGGTCTGGGGGATCATTTTCTATTTTTTAAGAGGTTCCAACTTTTAAATTATGTGTGTATTTATATGTATGAGCTGTGTTTGTGCACACAACTGCAGTGACCTGGTGTGACCTAAAGAGAGTATCAGATCTCTCTTGGAACAGGAGTTGGAGGCATTTGTGAGCCACCTGACCTGGGTGCTAAAAATAGAACTCGAGTCCTCTGTAGATGCAGTGTATGCTCTTAACCATTTATTCATCCCTCTGGTCTCCTTGTCTTTGGTTGGTTGCTTTGGTTTGGGTATTTTAGAGTTTTGTTTTGTTTTTATTGTTGTTGTTTTTCAAGAAAGTGTTTCTTTGTGTAGCCTTGGCTGTCCTGGAACTCATTCTGTAGATCAGGCTGGCCTCCTTGTCTTTTATTTTAATTAATGAGGTATAGTGTCATAATCCATAGACATATCCACTGTATGGTGAGCAGATCAAGGTAGTTAACATTTCCATCTCATTAAACATTCTAAAACCTTTTTATTAACATACGATAACTATATATATTTATGGAGTGTGGTGTGATAATTTAATATGTGTATGTAATACACATTGATCAAAACAGAATAATTAATGATTTCTATCATTTCTTTGTCTTTGAGCTCTTCTTTTCTAGTTAGCCTAAAAATATTAAGTCGTTTTGAAGCATAGTACCCCCTCCACTGTGCTATAGGTCACTAGAACCTAGCTGTGTTTTGATACTATCCAACCCCCTTCCATTCCTGGTCCCCAGACCCTTCTCAGCCTCTAGTAATCTCTACCATAAATTCCAACCAACAGTTTTTAAAGCTATGGAATCAACCTAGATGCCCATCTATAAGTGAATGCATAAAGGAAATGCAGTGTGTATGTGTAATGGAATATTACTCAGCCATGAAGACAATGATGGCCTATCATTTGTGATAAAATGGATAGAACTAGAAGTCATTATGTAACATGGAAGAAATCACAAAAAGACCAACACTGGGTGTTCTTCCATAGGTGGGCTTTAGCAGCTGGGTTTTAAAATAAATACTTTCTGTGTGTTTCTCTTATTTGTTGGTTCTCTGTGTGGGTCTTAGAGCAGCAACAGCAGCAACAGCGGCCTTGGCACCAGCGGCAGTGGCCGCAGTGGGGGCAGCAGCGACGGTGGCAGTGGATGTGGCAGTGGTGGTGGCGGCAGTGGGTGTGGCAGTGGCAGTGGGTGTGGCAGTGGCAGTGGATGTGGCAGTGGATGTGGCAGTGGCAGTGGGTGTGGCAGTGGCAGTGGATGTGGCAGTGGATGTGGCAGTGGCAGTGGATGTGGCAGTGGCAGTGGATGTGGCAGTGGATGTGGCAGTGGGTGTGGCAGTGGCAGTGGCAGTGGATGTGGCAGTGATGTGGCAGTGGCAGTGGATGTGGCAGTGGTGGCAGCAGTGGGTGTGGCAGTGGCAGTGGGTGTGGCAGTGGATGTGGCAGTGGATGTGGCAGTGGCAGTGGATGTGGCAGTGGTGGCAGCAGTGGATGTGGCAGTGGGTGTGGCAGTGGCAGTGGGTGTGGCAGTGGTGGCAGCAGTGGATGTGGCAGTGGGTGTGGCAGTGGCAGTGGGTGTGGCAGTGGCAGTGGTGGCAGCAGTGGATGTGGCAGTGGCAGTGGGTGTGGCAATGGCAGTGGATGTGGCAGTGGCAGTGGATGTGGCAGTGGCAGTGGGTGTGGCAGTGGTGGCAGCAGTGGATGTGGCAGTGGGTGTGGCAGTGGGTGTGGCAGTGGCAGTGGATGTGGCAGTGGGTGTGGCAGTGGATGTGGCAGTGGATGTGGCAGTGGCAGTGGATGTGGCAGTGGTGGCAGCAGTGGATGTGGCAGTGGGTGTGGCAGTGGCAGTGGCAGTGGGTGTGGCAGTGGTGGCAGCAGTGGATGTGGCAGTGGGTGTGGCAGTGGCAGTGGGTGTGGCAGTGGCAGTGGGTGTGGCAGTGGTGGCGGCAGTGGATGTGGCAGTGGCAGTGGATGTGGCAGTGGCAGTGGATGTGGCAGTGGCAGTGGATGTGGCAGTGGGTGTGGCAGTGGCAGTGGCAGTGGGTGTGGCAGTGGCAGTGGCAGTGGGTGTGGCAGTGGCAGTGGGTGTGGCAGTGGATGTGGCAGTGGCAGTGGATGTGGATGTGGCAGTGGATGTGGCAGTGGATGTGGATGTGGCAGTGGGTGTGGCAGTGGCAGTGGCAGTGGGTGTGGCAGTGGATGTGGCAGTGGCAGTGGATGTGGCAGTGGATGTGGCAGTGGATGTGGCAGTGGCAGTGGGTGTGGCAGTGGTGGCAGCAGTGGATGTGGCAGTGGATGTGGCAGTGGCAGTGGGTGTGGCAGTGGCAGTGGCAGTGGATGTGGCAGTGGGTGTGGCAGTGGCAGTGGATGTGGCAGTGGATGTGGCAGTGGCAGTGGGTGTGGCAGTGGCAGTGGGTGTGGCAGTGGTGGCGGCAGTGGATGTGGCAGTGGTGGCAGCAGTGGCAGTGGCAGTGGCAGTGGGTGTGGCAGCGCCAGGGCCTCCGGGACGGCGGCAATGGAGGCGGCAGTGGCCGCAGCAGCAGCATCTCTACAGCTCCGACGTCTCACCAGTCTTGAGTCTCACCAACCTTCAGGTTAGGAAGGATGAACGCCAACAGCGCTGATGGCGGTGGCAACACCAGCAGCCATCGTCACTGGGCATTCATTTGCCTGGGTGGGACTGTAAGTGTGGAGCGCCGGTCAGAGCAATTTCCTTCAGGACAACTCTTCAAGCAGATTCATTCGATAGAATACAGACTCCTCAAGAAAGATGGTCTCACAGGGATGCAGACACATGTGAGACCCAGCACACTCGGGCCACTCCTTTGCTTTGCTTCACATAGTTGTTTTGGCCGATAACACTTTTTTTAGAAACTCTGCTTTCTTGAGTTCAAGGTCAGGACACTCAGCCATTTGTTTGCTCTTTATATCTACCCTTGCGGCCTTGGGTTGGGTGCGAGCCTGCAGCTACACAGAGGTTCCCACTAAACTCTGACGTCCAAACCTACACACAGGTTGCTGGTCTCAGGAGTTTAAATTCCCTGTTTATAACTAACTACATCAAAGATCTCCCACTTAAGTAAGAAATTCAGGCCACAAATATGCTAATCAGTTACTAGACAGCTATTTCTAGCTGCTGAGGAAAGGAAAAAAAAATCTTGCCCAGAGAAAAGAAGGTATAAATTCCCGTGACAATTAAGATTCCCCAAACTCCATTTCTCTGATTATCCTCTCTGCCAACCAACCCAACAAACCGTGGCGGGTTGACCCTCAAGTCACTGATCTCCCAAAGTGGGAAGTTACTGAGCACAGCCGTCTTAGTGCAACTAACAAAGCTCTACCTTGTCAGTGGAGAAGGCACAGCACAGCTTTAAATGGAAAACTACTAACGTCAAACTGCGAGTCTTCAAAGAGCACCTCTGCTCCCGACCCCCCTGCACCCCATGAGCCTTCCTCAGGCTTGCTGTGGAAGGGCAGGAAGCTCAGAGCCTGCCAACCCCACTGAGTAGGAAAGGACCTGGACAACTTTCAAAACTTCACAGAGCACAAGGAGACAATGTAAGGGGTGATGATGACTGTAGTCAACCTGCTTTCGTCTCTTTCCAGAGAGAAATGTTCTGTCTTGTGAGCACTAAAACCAGAAAGAGGAAAATGATGCTTGTGATCACTATCACAAGAGAGACTCTGAACAGCAACAGAGTAAAACAGAGTAAGACCCGCTCCCCTACCTAGGGTAGCCACAGCAGGGTGAAGCCCAGCTCCCCACCCACGGGAGTCACAGCAGAGTGAGGGCCAGCTTTCCTGCCCAGGGGAGTCACAGAAGCATCTTTGCCCCACCCCAGAGCCCTCTCAGATGCCTGGAGCTGAGGGTTGCCTGGGTAACAGTGCTGCTCAGCAAACACAGACGTGAACACGAGCCTTCTGCCCAAAGCTGCAATCGCCTACTTTCCCAGCCATGTGCCTGTCTGTCTACGGCACTTCCGTTCTGTGTGCTGCCTGCCTCCGCAGTTGGCCATGAAGGGACTGTCCTTCACAGGTCTTGTCTTTCCGAGGGAAAACAGACCTCTGTGGCTGTGCTGTGCCTCCACTCTCTCCTCTGATAAGGGCCATCATCTTCGTTTCGGCTTGCCAGCCACCCACACCCCTTCCGGAGTCTCTGCCGCTTTCCTATGCTAACACAGCTAAATAGGAGACCGTGGAGAACCCAGGACACCTGACCCCAGAACTTAATCTTTTTGTTTCTCTGTTTCCCTTTCCCCCGTATTTCCTGTTCTTTACTTTTCCCATTACCTAATGAACTACCCTTTATTCCTTTTAACGGGTAATTTTGTCTGTTTCCACAAATGATCCACACACCACTTGTCGATATTTGCTGGAGTTCTTCCTGCACGGGACAGTGGCTGGGTGGTGGCGGATTAGATGGAGGAAGCCCAGGCTGCCGGTCGGTCTGAGACATGGATGGTCATCTCTGCAGCTAGCTGCCGCCCTCGTTTTCTTCCTCTTTTATGTCAGAACCCACTGGACCACTCTACCAGATCGACTGCTGATGATTTTGTTTTGCTTATCTAGTGTGCTCTGTTTTGAGTCTGTTTGTTGGTTTGATGATGGAGTGTATGCTGATTTCGAGGCAAGCCTGTGAGTATTCAAATTGCTTAGAAGGCAAAGCAGCTGCCCCTCCAAGAGGACTGGTCCTGCCTTGCAACCCAGGCTGGAAACAATGTATCCTCTCTTCTGGAAACAATGTATCCTCTCTTCCGCAATGCGGGAGCTGAAACAGAAGACACCATGCGAAGAGGTGAAGGCTTGGCGGCTCTGTTCAACCGGAGTATTCGCTTCTGTAGGGTCTGCAAGTGATCTGTGCCATCTCTAAGCATGTCCCATCGCCACTAACCCCTCCTCCAGCCCTCCCCTACCTGCACTCCCAGCCCCAGAGCTGGATCTGGTTACTCGCAGGGTGGCTTTGGTGGGTGTATGTACCCTCCTAGGGCCCTGGACTGCGCTTTCCTGGGATACTTGGCCCAGCCTGTGGCATAGCTTGTGAAGCTGTAAAGGGCTGAGCCAGCCAGGCAGGTACACAGGACAATACCAGAACCCCACATCCCACCCAGAGCCGCAGAAGAGCCTCCTAAGGGGTGGTAGTTTTTATAAACAAGAACATCTGGCTCAGAATTGAGAGAAAGAAGCATGGTTAAGTGTGGAGTCTGTCTGGCCTGGTCCCTATGAGCAGTTGTTAAAGGGCCTTTGTACACCTCACCCAACTCTGAGGGTAAAGATAGCTTGATAACTTTTAATTTGATATTGCTTTCTAGAGGGTGGAGAAGGGTGGCAAGTCTGGGATTAAGGAACATAAATCAATCATGAAATGAATAAGAATAGAAAGCAGCCATTAAGGCAGGAGGGGGGCCATGCCCTCCTTTGTGTTATCTCTGCAGACACAGCTTGCCCGGAGAAGGATGCTTCCTTCCTCTGGGAATTTACCTGACTTGAAACATCAGAATTATTAGGTGGAAGTCACAGTAATCCACCTGCCTCAGCCTCCTGAGTGCTGCGATGGCAGGCATGCTACCACAGGTGAGGCTCCTACGGGAGATTTTAGGATGTGGATTAGCAGTTTAGCAGAGGCCCATCTGACCGGGACCAAGGACCCATGGAGACTTAGGTATATCGGGATTTAGTCAGCACCGTGAAGTGTCCAGTCCTGTCTAGTGCTGGTACTCTGCCATCACATCCCGCTCCAGCCCCTCTCACTGTACATCATGCCGAATTTTTACAGAAGTACCCACCATTCTCTTTCTCCTAGGACGATAACAGCAAAGACAAGGAACAGTAGCATAAGAGGATCAGAATTTTAGAAATGAAAGAAGATAAAAGGTCTAAGTTTATGGCATAGTGTTTCAATAAATCAAACATCTTTGAATTGTTATTATTTTGTTGTGGGTTATTTTGTGTGTGTAATTTTTGTTTGTTTGGGGTTTTTTGTTTGGTTTTGGTGTGTTGGGGAGGGAGGTGTTGTTTGAGACAAGGTCTCACTCAGTAGCCCTGGCTGGCATGGATGGAACTCACTATGTAGACCAAGGCAGCCTTTAACGCAGAGTCACCTGTCCCTGCCTCTCAAGTGCTGAGACTAACGTTGTGTGACACCACACCCAGCCTTGCTTTGCTTTGAAGTTAAGTCTCCATTAGCCAGCCCTCCCACGCAGTGAGATCACCCTCTGGTCTAGCCTTCCGTGTGCTGAGGTTACAAGCATGCACTGCTGTGGTCATATATTGTGTGCTCCAATGTATTGTGTACCCTAATAAACTCATCTGGGGATCAGAGGACAGAGCCAGCCACTAGGTTAGACATAGAGACCACACAGTGGTGGCACACACCTTTAGTCCTATCACTTGGGAGGCAGAGATCCGTCTGGATCTCTGTGAGTTCAAGGCCACACTGGGAACAGAGTCAGGCAGTGGTGGCACATGCCTTTAATCCCAGTACTTGAGATCTCATGTCTTTGCTTGGGAAGCACACACACACACACACACACACACACACACACACACACACACGCATTTAATCCCAGGAAGCGACATGGCTGGGTGGAGAACGATATATAAGGAGTGAGGAGACAGGAACTGAGCAGCAGTTCAACTTAGACCCTAAGGGGGTGAGGACTCAGTCTGAGGATTCGTGGAAATAGGATCAGCTGAGGAGTTGGCGAAGTAAGGCTGGCTGTGGCTTGTTCTGCTTCTCTGATCTTTCAGCTTTCACCCCAATATCTGGTTCCAGGGTTTTTTTTTTTTATAATAAGACTTTATTAATTCATGTTACACACTACATGCTTAGATCAAACATGTTTTTCACATGTATGCTAGGGATGAAGCACTTGCCCTTTACTACGCTAGGCCATGCTTTACTACCGAGCTTTGTCCTCACCCCCATGGAAACATCACCTAAGCTCTTGCACTAAAGATGAAATGAAAACAGTATGGTAAGATGGGTTCACCTCTGCTGTAAAACAAACCCCCACAAATACAGTAGCTTGAAAGGAGAAGCATGGCTCTCCTGTCTATCTGTTTATTTACTCTGCTGGTGAGCCTGCTCAGCGGGGACCAGACAGCCTCCCTCACAGATGTGATGGCCAGCAGAGCAGACAGAATACTGCAGAGCACAACTTTTGAGTCAGCCCTGAAGAGAGGCTGGGAACTAGTAAGTGCTGGTTTCTTACTCTGAGCTCTTGGGGACCTTGTTTATCCACTCCTTTGACGTAGGCATTAATCCTGCTTTACAGGTGGGAAGGTAGAGCTTTCAAGCAGGCAGTGCTCACATGGCTAACTAGATAAAGGTTCCTGCTCTTCTCACTGCCCTGGCTGGCCTAACTCCAACAACCCCCCCATTAGCTGTTCGTTTCCATCAGAGCTTTCAGAAGGCACCACGTCCATGTCATAACCCATCCTTTGTCCCCAACAAAACTCCTTTCTCAGTTGGCTGGGGCTCCTGCTGTCTTCACAGGTACTCTTCATTTCCAGAGCCTCCAACCCAGGCACAGTCACTGCAGCCAGCACATTACAGTGGCCAATGAGGGCCTCACAAGGACCCGCATAGGGATGATGCAGAAGCGAACCTGGATGATGTAGTTAACGGAGTCAACACTGCTGGATCCTGTAGTTACTGCAGACGACAACATGCTCAGCCGCTCTTCTGGGAAGCACACACACTGCAACTCCAAAGTTGTTCTGACTATGTGCTGCCTTCTGGCCCCCTCCTTTCACTTCTCCCCTTCCCAGTTCCTTTCCTTTCTCATGTCCCCCTTCTCTTCATCACTGTCACCATACACAGTATCACGTCTTTATTTGCTTACTTCTTAACTGTTCAGCACTTCTGCTGTTGAGAGAATACTTAGGGACTTTAGGGATGATCAAGAACTCAATGGTGAACATGCTGTAAAACTCTCCCTAAACTCGGAAGGTGCATCACCACCTGTGCCCCAGCTTTGGTGCGGACTCAGCAGCAAGTTGCAAGACCAGGAGGTCACAATCAGGAAAACAGAACCACACTACATTTTCATAAGCACCTACCTTCTCAATAGCTTCGAGTCTTCAAATGTCACCTCCAGCTATAGGGAATGAAAATCAACCTGCAAACCCATCTCCCTTTGCACTCAGCAGAAAGAACAACAGACAACTGTGATAATTGTCCAGAGGAAACAGCCGATAAATATGAGCCGATTCGAGATTGCATCGAGAAGCAATTCAGCAAATCCGAGCTCATCAGCTTCCCAGCATGGATTTTATTTTATTCTAAATCAGATACTCACGAACGGGGACGGCTCTCTGCATTATCATTTTATTTACACTAGAGAAATGCAAGACACATTGCATGGCCAGCAACTGGAGCTGCTCTCTCTCCTGGGCTCCTCTGTTGCAGGCGTTTCGTTCTGTGGCCTCCTGAAACGTCATGCTAATGGAAAACACCAAAGCCAGATGCTCACTGGTAACAACTTAATGTGGCACACGAAAATAAGCAATTTTCTTTGATTTTTAAAAACAGAACAAAAGGGCACATGGTTGATGGGCACAAGAGAAGTCTAATCGAATCTAGATGTCAGAACCAAGCCTTGTAGAGTGTGTCACTCAAAGGGGACCGCTGCACAGCTCCTAGGAGGGCTTCTGGAAAAGCCACTCAAGCCCTGGTTGGAGACATGTTGCCAAGCCTCCTGGTAGATCAACCCATAGAAGTTTCTGTCCCCATTTACAGCTTTGTGTCCTCAGCTGCTGTCATACACATCTGCTACGGTAAGTGTAATACCAATAAACATTCGCCTTATGAGAAATATGTATTTGTAAATGTCAATAAAATTTTACTTCATTTGTAATTTATACTTCACATCCTTTTCAGGCTGAAGAGCAAAAGGTAAACTAATTTCCCACCCTCACCCCCCACACCCAAACCTGCTCTGGTGTGGACAGCAAATGAGGTGAGGTTGGCCACCTGCTCCGTCACTCCCTCCCTTCTCTGAGTTTCCTCTCGTGGAGACACTTCAGGCTACAGGGCGGTCACCTTCAGTCACTCTCAGCTCAGGAGAGTATTTCCCCATCACTGAGGCCCTAATGTGAAGTTCCATTGAGGGTGACAGGAAGTCGGGCATGATGCACGTTGTTTGGAGTTTAAAAAAAAATTGCTCTTTGGCTTATGCTTGTTTATTTATTTTAAAGACAACAGAGACATTCAAGGCTAGTGTCTGTGTCACTCAGCTTCCTGTTACTGTGACAAACTACCTGAGCTAATCAACTTAGAAGGCAGATTTGGGCTTCCAATCGAGAGTTGACACTTTGTGGTCACTTGGCAGTGCATCATGACCAAAGCTTGTGGAACAGAAGAGAAACTTACCTCCTAGTAGTTGGGAAGTAAAGAGGAAAACAGAAAGCGCACTTTAAGAATGTAATCTCAAGGGTCTAATTACTTTCTCTAAGCCCCACCTTTAAAGTCCCACCGCCTCCAATGGCATCTCAGACTGGGTGCCAAGCCTCCTCCATGGAGGCATTATGGGAATATTCAGGATCAACACTGTGGCAGTGCCTGGTCTCATCGGTGGCTGGGTTGGGTGGTTTGCATTTTCTGTGGGATTGTGAAGACAAATGCAGACCCAGACACTTCTGGCAACTCCAGTCATAGACAACCCCCAGTGTTTTCAAAGTACTGACTCACCTCTCTTAATCTCGTTATATTTTTATAGCATTTTCCAGTCCATGAAATGCTAAACATAATTATCTCATGTTTCTCTGACATCAGCTTCATGAGGTTGTTGTTATTAGCATCTTTCCAGATGAGGAAACGTATTTAAGACCATTGCCTTTTTCAATAATCAGTGATTTTTCCCACAGCAATGTGACCTCCCCAGAGACATTTTTAATCATTAGTTAGCTGATCCCTCTTCTCGTGACCTCAAGGTATCCTTCCCTTCTCCTTCCTGTCCTTGGCACAGGCCTTCCAAAGAATGGGTTCTCTCTCTCTCTCTCTCTCTCTCTCTCTCTCTCTCTCTCTCTCTCTCTCTCTGTGTGTGTGTGTGTGTGTGTGTGTGTGTGTGTGTGTGTGACTTTGATCCAATCAGAGAAATCCCTCTGCATCTGAAAAACTATTAATGTCTGACAAAAAGAGGGAAAAAGGAGGAGGAGGAAGGGGAGAGAGACGCTTCAAACCATGAGTGTTTTAGAGAACACCCCACATACAGATGGTATTTAATGTTCTCCAAACAACAAATGCTGGTGTTCAGGCCTGGCTTCTTGTTGCTATTTCCTGGTCACTTTGAACTGACTTATCAAATTGAGTAGATTCCTTGATGCATATGTTGGTATTTTAAGTCCTGGTGGGAACAAGGCCTCCCATTTGTTTTGAGTTTCACTCTTCAGAAATGTTTATGAAAATCTTACTTAGAGCAGGGTCTCAGTGAGAACCCACTCTGACTTTGGTCTTCACCCACTCCAGGGAATGATGCCAGGCACTAGGTTTCCTATTAACAATGACGCCAACTGGCCCCATTCTCTACAGGGAAACTGCTTTAGATTTGCAGAAATGCCATAAAGCAAGCTGCTGGTGATACATGTTCTAGAAGCAGGACATTGAGACTTAGTGACTGAGGCACCCAACCAAAAACCAAAAGCAAAAACAACAACAACAAAAAAAAAAAACAAAAAACCCTTCCTCACTGAAGTCTCCATTCAAGTGACTCGACACATCACTAGTTAACAGACTGAGGTGGGACTTAGATGTTAGTGACGATAAGACACCAGAGAGAATAATAGGTAAGAACCAAGCATGGCCAATAACTTCCTGAATTCTCTCTCTCTCCCTCTCCCTCTCCTCTCTCTCTCTTTGAGACAGGGTCTCACTATGTATGTAGCTCAAGCCAGCCTCAAATTAACTATGGAAACTAGCTTGCTTTGAATTCACATTCCTGCCTCAGCCCCTACTGCTTGGATTATGGGTGTGTACCATTCCGACCTATTGTCTCTTTTCAGTGTAGACCTGGGAGTGTTTGTTTGCAGAGACAATCCATCCACAGCGCTGTCTTGTACTGGTCCCCGTAGAAAGAGTAGAGAAGCAGAAAGAAGCACCTCATCCAGCCACAGACAACAAATGCCTGCTGCCTCACAATTCCGAGGCCCGTCCTCCTTGTGAGAAAAGCACTTGGTGTCTGAAGGTTTCCATATCCTCAGATTTCCAAGGTGGAGGCTGAGCTCAGGGGTGGCTGTGATCCCATCTAGCTAAGCAATTCTATAGGTTAGCCCTGGGAGTGACCCTGATGAGGTCCAGGACAAGTTGTGCTTTCTCTCCCGAGGCATTAGTTCTTTCTGCTTGAGGTCGTGGTCAAAGATCACACCCCTGAGACTCGCCAATCATCTCCCAAGTGATGGTGATTGTGAGGGTGACCCAGGACACATCTGTCCTTACCACCAGGGAAATCACTCCAGCGCACAGGTCAGTGGGAGCATCTCCAACCACAAAGAGCATTTTGTCATCAACACTTGTCCCTGGGCCATCTGGGCTTGCCTGTCTGCTGCGGATTTCATCTCAGTGTCACAGGACAGGTATTCTAAATAAGGTCTTACAGTGCAGGGGTGGAGCAGGACAAACACACATGTGCGCGCACACACACACACACACACACACACACACACACACACACACACCAAATGCACACACGCATGCACAGGCACACACAAGGACTGAGGTCCTGTATTCTTGTATTCCAGCTTCAATTTGACACTAAAAGCCCTGGGAATCTGGGCCTTTGTCCTCATAGACAGGGTGATGCCATCTTTAATATTTACACTCAGGTCCCTTCTCTTAGAATATCAAATCTTACATGGACTATAATATGGATAAAAACAAAACCGCTCAGGTGCAAATGAGGGGAGACCATCCCCTTTGCTCCCCCACCACAGCTACTATCTGTCTTTAACCATGGGATACCAGGAGGTCTCCAGCAATGCTTATTTGAGAAGACTTTTTTCTGTTCCAGGCTGAGTTTAGCCAAGACGGACTTATATATTTCAACAGGGAGAGAGCAGAGTAGAGGGTCGCTGCTAAGGAAAAATGGTTTACTCAAAGACATGATTTTGTCATTGCAGTGTGGTTCTGTGCTGTGCAGTTCAGACACAGAATATGACATCTGCCATGAACAGAGTGAGGGAGTGAAGGTCCCCGCTTGAGACAAAGCCCCTCAGCAGCAGCAGGACCATGTTGGGCCTTCAGAAGGGCTGGCCCCATCTGCTGGTCACCCAGCCCCTCATATATCCTTGGCTCACGTTAATTCTTTTGAAGGTGGTGGAGGTACTTTGCGTGGAAGATATATGCGGCTCAATGGCGGGAAGTGAGACCCTAATTATCTGCCGCCGACAACCTTTCAGGGCCCATTATAAGAGAAACGTCTGCACCAGGCCTGCAGAGCCCTATATCCCAGCTCCAGGGAGTTTGGGGGAGCAACAAGGAGTGATTCCTGGAGCCTGATTTATCAGGGAGATTAGAAGAGTTACATCTATGGTCTGGTGGAACAGTGAGAGAGGGGGAGAGCCAGCCAATGGTTGACAAAGGGCAGCAGAAGGGAAGAGATTTATGTGGCCTGGTATGAGACTGAGCAATCAGAGGGAGATGAAGGGATGAAGACGGAGAAGAGAGTCCGGCGTGAATATCAGGGAAGCTTCTTGCTTTAGGAGATTTATTAGACAGATGAGCAAATCTTCTAAATGAAGCTCCATCCTCACCCAAGGAGGAGAAGAGTGAGCCTACATAAATGTGCCATGGCTGTTTTTCTCCATCACCGTGGGACCGCTTGTGTTACCTAGCTGGGCTTTCCATCTTTCTCTCAAAGGGTGTCCTTAAAAGTCAGAATCAACCTTTTCCCTAGATTGCCATAGGACGCTGGGAAGGCTTTAAAGGACATGGAGAAATGCCAGAAAGACGTTTGGAAACCCCGTGGGTGTCCTGCCAGCATAGAACATTTGTCAGGGAAGCCCTCTGATTGAGAGTGACTCCCATCAAGTAGAGCAGGGACCTCCCACCCGATACAGACATGCCCTGTCCTGGGTGCTACTGGAAGGACACATCTGCATGAGCTTTAGCTGCAAGCTCCCTCTGCCCTGCCACCTCTTCTGCCGCAGGGCTTCCGCACTGCCATGGAGAGCCAGGATGCTCAAGAACCTACCTACCTCAGTAGTGAGCCACATGGACAGAATGGGGGAGTAGTGAGAGCTGATGAACAGTGGCAAAAACATTTTACCCACCGGAGTGTAAGAGGGAAAAGAACTCCATCCTTAGCGTGACATGGCCATCGATTGTTCTCTTTGAGTCGAGGGTGCACAGATTCTCACAAGATCAGGCCTGCTCCCATTTCCTTGTAGAAGGACGGCATGATGGTTCATGTTGTCGGCCTGACGAAACCCACGAGACCAACCTCTGGGTACGCCCATGAGGGGTCATCTAGGTTAGATTGGCTGAGGTAAAAAATAAACGCAGAAAGCATCATTCTGTGGGCTGGGGTCCTAGACTGGATCAAAAGGAGACAGAGCTGAGCCCCAGCATCCATCCGTCTCTGGGGACACAGAGTGAGCCACCGAGTGCCTTATGATCCAGCGGCTGTCACTTCCTCCCCACAATGGACTGCATCCCCTCAAGCTGTCACTGAATTGAACGCTTCCTCCCTCAAGCTGTTTTTCTGTCAGGCATTTTGTCCGTCAGCCACCATTCCCTGTACCGTCCCCAGCTGCACAGAATCTCAATAGGAAGTGGAAGGTTGACAGAGCCGGGGACTCCAGTGATGACCTCTGCCTAGATCACCTGTGCTCTTGTAAGTAACCCCTCCTCCCCAGGCCCGGGTCAGCAACCTCAGTCCACACATATCAGTCCATCCAGTTCGACTTGGGATAAATGGTTTCTTTAGTCTGCACATCCTTTCTAGGTCAAAGGGGTGTTTTCTATGCATTGTCCCAGGAAAAGTCATGTAACATATGGAAAATGACAAGGAAAAAAAAAAACTGTCTCCTTTCCTGTCCCCTTCCACAGTCTGTGTGACTTTCTGAGGACAGTCCTGGAAAAAGCAAGCAACTAGGCAAATTTAGCAGCAGCAGCATATGGGTTTAAGAGATCTCCATCACAGTCTCCTGCCTGCCTTGCTCTCCCCTCATCTCTTCCCTCTCACTCCTAAGATCATACCTAATAGGACAATAGCCAGAAAGCCTTCGCTTCTGGTTCTGCTGTCTCAGAGAACCCAGGCTATGGGTGGACCAGAGAAATGAAGGAAAGATTCACTCTATTGTCTGACTAACAGCACAAAATGCTTTGAGCCTTGGGCCTGGGCGCCTAGACCAGACACATGTCCATGGCTTTAGGGTCATGTGGCTTTCCCACCTCAGCCTTTCAGAGCAGGTCTGAGGACTGTCCACACTCAATCTTTACATTTTGATGGCTCTTTAGAGGCTCCATCTCCTGGAGAAAGGCAGGGAGCTGAAGCTCTTGACCCCCACCAGGTGGGTATTTCCTACCCTGTCCCACGTGGAAGCTGAGATGCCCCACGTCAAGCCCGGCACCTGGGAGAGCACACCCAGTCTGTAGACTCCTTGCCCGCCGCGGGTCCCTTCCTCTACCCCCTTCGATCCTGGTCTCATGTTACAGACATCGTGCTTCCCGTCAAGGGCTGCATTCAGAACCGAAAACCATGCTACAAAAGGCAATCTTGAGCATAAGAAAGAAACTCTGGGATCTATGTCACTTGTGAGTGCTGAGAAAATTTTAAAGTTAGTTTTGTTTGTTTTCACGCTCTGTTTTGTTTTGAGTGTGTTTTAAGTTGGGCTGCTTTTATGCCCATCTCCCAGCCCCATACAAAATTCTTCAGTAACCCATTATGGGTTAGTGAATTCCCAAACCGTTCAAAAATACTTTAAAGTTCTTTTGGGACATAGCCAGATACTTAATATTGTATTACATTTTATAGTTGTCACTTAATCAAGCTATTTAA
The DNA here is from genome assembly GCF_004664715.2 of Peromyscus leucopus. Taxonomy (NCBI): domain Eukaryota; kingdom Metazoa; phylum Chordata; class Mammalia; order Rodentia; family Cricetidae; genus Peromyscus; species Peromyscus leucopus. Next base: position 15,765,800 of record NC_051071.1, on the reverse strand, counting down.
TATTATAGTACATTTTAAAACTGTCACTTAATCACATTTTCTTGACCCTTTTATGGGAATTAAAGATCACTGTAGATAAAAAATGGCATGCTTTAGTTTAAATAGATTCAGTATGTCCAGTTTGACAGTTACTTCTGAGACATTAAAAGAATTTTCTGTGATTAATGTGACCCACACACGTTAAATGGTGTAATGTTCCCTTTCTCCAGCCATTAGCGGAAGCAGCATCAGACAGAAGGAGCCAGGATGTGGCCGACTATACGTGAAGCCTGGTGATGGGGGTGGGGGGACGCAGGGAAAGAAAATCTAAAGATAATGTAGAGCCAGCCCAGCTAAGCTAAGAGGGAGAGTTCCCCTGATTTAATATTTGCTTTCTCTGGGCATCTGAAGGCTAAGCAACAGAAAGGTTAGACCTCAGTAATGGAGTAGGTGCCGGTCCAACGGCATCACTCTCTGTGGGGACCACTTCGCGCAAGGGGAGGGGCTGCATCCCGGGCAAGCGAGTGCAGTTATTTGGTGCTTATTATAAATGATTGATGAGCATTGCTTCTAAATTTAGAAAAGCTCTCTAAATGGACATTTACTCACAAGAAGAAGAAAAAAAAAAAAAAAAGCTTCCCTGAAAGGTTGGTCCCTGGAAGGGCTTTGTTTATGGTGCTGCCACAGCTCTGGGCAATTAATCTCGAATTGCGTCATTGAAAGATTTTATATTCTTAAGTGTTCACTCATGTAGTTAAAGTAAATTATGTCCTTCTCCAAACATGTTTCAAAGAATCATTCTGGGTTTAAAAAATCTTGGTCCCTAAATCCTACTTGTTTGTTTAATTAATCTGAAAATAACTGTTCCTCCCTCCTCCTAATCACACATCAGATCCACTCTGTGTTAGCAGCTGTGAATGAAAGCGCGTCGCAGTGTGTTTTTCTTGATTGTTTAATAAGAGTTGAATAATACCCTATTTAATCCATCAAGTAGGACATTACAATAACATTGATCTTTTGTTTGACAGCAAATTTGTTTGATAACAGAATAGGATATCATGTAACCAAATCAGTGTCAGAAATGCATTTCAGAGGATCCAATTAAAAACATTTGCACACATGCCAGGCACTGAGCAGTGGGCAGAGAAACCAGGCATAACAAGACACACAGGGGGGCGAGGGCAGGAAGGGAAAACCTAGCCTTGCAAAGCACGCTGACCTTAGCCTGAACATGCACGGCCTTCCAATGGAATCCATGCCCTAGGAATGTGGCCGTTTGGGCTGGTGAGGTCAACCTCCTCTCGGGTCAGAATGGACAGCCCAGTGACCACTGGATGGGAGCCTATTGTGTTCTTCCTTTGTTGGTTCCAACACTGTGATTCTTGAGGTCAGCAATGCCAGATCCTGCTGTCACTTAGCCCCTCCAGCTACCTCATAGCAAGAGGACACTATTGTTCAGACCCCAGCATCCTCATCCTCTCCCCAAACCTGTGGAGAAGCCCCTTTTCTTCTCATCATCTCTGAGGAGCAACGGGAACTAGTACAGATAATTTTATACTGCCTGATCGTTAGGGACTCTGTGGAAGAGGACGAGTGCCAGCCCTGGTGTGTGTTTGTACTAGTTTGCACATGTCTTACCAGTTCCCTTCCTCCCTCCCCTCTCCTCCCCTCCCCTCCCCTCCCCTCCCCTCCCCTCCCCTCCCCTCCCCTCACAGGTATAACAAAGCAAGAGAGTGTTTGGTGTAAAGAGAGGGAAAGAATATATAGTCACAAGCCAAAAAAAAAAAAAAAAATCTTCACAATGCTCTGTTTTGAGTGATATATCTGGTCCCAATAGTTGATTTGGCTATGTTTCATATAAAACTGTTCATAACATCACTTACACATGCGCACACACACACACACACACACACACACACACACACACACACACACCACATAAATCTTGGAAAAGGAATTGCTGAGATCAACCAGTTGTATGCAAAGTAGGGCAATCACTTAAATAAATTGATCTTTCTTTGTCCAAAATGATTTATGTGCAGGCACCGCTGTGTTCAGTGTGCCGGCCCTCTCCGGGAGAAGGCTTCTGCTTCTCATGAGCAGCACAGGGCACCGAGGAGTCTCTCCCTGTCGTGCTGACGGTGGACGTGTATTGAACAGACCCCTAAGTTACCAAGTCAACGTTGGAAATGCCTGCAGTCCTGAAGGAGTGCTCTACCACGTTTACACACACTCTACAAACACCTTCTTCGGATGAAAGCAAAAGGAAAAGAATCCCAAGAGCCAGTCAATCTTCTGATGGGGAATACAAACCCAGGAAGGAAAACATTTGACATTACCAAATTTCTCCAGTCAACACAAATGCTGTCTGTGCCAACGGTTCTCTGCCAACCTGGAGTGCAGGAGGAAATTACTGTTACAGTATTCGTGACCATTTGTGTCAGTCGTGATGGTACGTGCTTTTGATCTCAGCACTTGGCAGGCAGAGGCAAGGGGCTCTCCGTGAGTTCAAAGCCAGCCTAGTCTGCATAGGATGTATCAAACCTGCCAGGGCTACATAGTGAGACCCTGTCTAAAATAAATTTTTTAGAAGTTTGAAGCCATCTGTAGGGAAAGGGAAACACAGATTGTCATGGCACTCACACTTATTTTCATCCCCACAGAGGGGAAGTAAGCAGGGTGGCCTCCTGGGTCAGTGGGGGGGGGGGGGTCTTTGTTTCATCCCCTTCTGGTTCTGACCCACCAATCTCCCTTGTCTTCCATTATCGCAATCCATCCCTGGCTTCCCACTCGCTATCTTTTAAAAAATTAATATTATTCTTTTGTTCTCTGATTAATCTCCTTTGTATTAATGAAGTCCTTTTGTAGTTTCTCACCAAATCTTGCTGCAGATTCCTTTGTGACTTCTGTTTTCCTACCTGATAAAGCCTTTTCTTTAAAACGCTTGAGAATTATTAATACCTCAGTCCTTTCTGGCAGGGTACCACAGGCCTTAAAATGTTCTATTACATTTCTGATCTGAAATGGCTTTCTTTTGACCCAGAAGTATTGGCAAATTACAGACCCAAGCCAATCTTTTATGGAGGTCTGAGAGCAAGTGGTAGCCTTTCAAGCGCTTAACCATGGAGTCATAATCTCTATGACAAATAGCCCTTTGCTTTGCAGTTATGGCTAGTTTACTATGCATATGGCTAAGTGAGGGCCCCTTAAAAGTGGTCAGGGACTTTGTCCCAAGCCCCCTCCCAGGTGTCATATCACTCCTTTTTACTGGTCTTGTTAGAGCCGCAGGATTAGCTCTACAGATCACCCCAGCTTCCTGACCAGCTGCCAAGCAGTAAAGCATGGGAACTGGGGTGGTCGATCCAAAGGCATCAGCTTGTCACTCTGGATGGTCATTCATCTGCAACAGAAATAGCCCATGGTGCCTCAGAGATCGATGTGGGGACCACCGCTCTTCAACATTATTGCCACTAATTATTAAGATGAATGCGGTGATTAATGGGAGCGATGCTTTTTCACTCTATGCAAATGGTGAGCTCATGCATATACATGGCGGAGGGGGCTTACTAACCTGGTGCCCGGAACATTACTGCTCAGCCCCCTTATTCAGCTGTCACTGTGACCCAGGTGCAACAACTTACAGTGATTTAAAAAGAAATGCTAAAAATGAATTGTTGATCAGCAGCCTCAGGCAGCTTTTTGGAAATTCCCTTCCACGAGGGCTGTGCTTTGATTAGGGAACGCTCAATCAAGGCAGTAACCAGGGTTATTAAGGATGCCGCATTAGCTTGTGGTCCTCTGAGCTAGGGTTTTCGGAAGGAAAGTGCTGGTGAGGAAAAAGAAAATGCAACTTCTGCTGGGGTGATGGGATTAAACTGAGGCAGCCGTTCACACTCCCAGTTTCACCTTAGAAAAATGAGGGGTTCCACTAGACACCAGCAAGCCCTTTCCCGTGCGTGTCTTTTCTTGTTGTGATGATGAGGAACCTGACAGAAACGCGTTAAGAGAGGAAGGCTGGTTTGGGCTCACAGTTTGGAAGCCCGGGGCAGGGAAGTCATGACAAGAGCCGCTGTAGCTGTGGCAGTGGGGATGTGAGGCAGTGGGTCAGATTGCATTCACAGTGAGGATGCAGAGTGAAGGGCGCATGCCTGTGCGCTGCTGCGAGATGTAATCTGTTCCCTTCTACAGTGTCTACTGTGGTCCCCTTGCTCTTCGGTAGACAAATCTGAACTTCTCTATGCAGTCGTTTTCCAACAGGGGTCTCCTCCAGTGGCAGTTCAGTCTCTCTCCCTTCAAGTACACTTGCATTTTGATAAACTAGAGCCTTTACTGGGTGGGATCTTATTTCAAGTAAATGTTCATAATGTCCCGTTGCAAGACAACTTCTTGAATGACGCTAGTCTCTTTAACAATCACGGCTGCTTCCTCTTGTCAGCAGCTTTATCTGCTTCTCTTTGTATGTAATGTGTGTGCATGTTTCCCTGTGAAAGGGTGGCATGCACCACGGTGGTGTGTGTGTGTGTGTGTGTGTGTGTGTGTGTGTGAAGAGCAGAGGACAACCTCAGGTGCCAGCCCTCACTGTCTTCCTTGTTTGAGGCAGTCTCTGGTCTGCTTTGGCACATGCCAGGCTCTCTGGCCCATGAGCTTCTGGGGATTCTCCTGTCTCTACCTCTCAGCTCCCTCGAGGCCATTGGGATTATAGGCACGCCCCACCACACCCTGCATTAAGTGGGTCCTGAGGATCCACACCTAGACCCTCAGACTTGTGTGGCAAGAGCTCTACTCACTGAGCCATCCTCCCAGCATCCATTATCAGACCCTTTAAACTCAGTTGTGTGTCTCTGCTCACCAGACCTCCCATTTTTCCTCATCTGCCTGCTCACGTTCTGCCCTCTGTCCCTGTAAACTTGGATAAAAGCTGTGAGTCGCAGCCGTGACACAATATGAAAGTTCTGCTGCTTCAGAAATTCCTCTGTCAAACAAATTGGCCTGCAACCTTTGAACTCGGCCCCACTCAAATTCTCAGTACTTGGGCAGAAGGCAACCAGATTCTTTCCAGTACCATTCCTAACAGAGTCCCTGTTTGCCTTTGAAACCCCACAAGCCAGCCTCCGCTGTCCATGTTTTCTGCAGTCTCTATCTTCTCAGCTCTTACTAGGACAGCCCAGCAGGTTGTGTTCACCATGTTCTAGAGCATCCCCAGCCTGCAGCTCCAAAATTGCCCACACTCCTCCCTCCAACCAATTCCAGAATCCTAGAAACACACGGTCCAAGATGGCCAGGAATGGCCCCACTCCTGGGTGCCAACTTTCTGTCTTAGCTCTTCTCTCATCGCGGTGATGAAGCATCTTAAGAGAAGAAATGTGTGGCTCTGGCTCCCGGGCTGAGGGTACAGTCCACCGTGGTGTGGAAAGTCTGACAGTGAGAGGGTCTCCACCTGTTTGAGTGAGATGCAGCAGGAGCATGAGGCCGCTGGTCACATGAGGCGGCAGTGAGGAAGCGGAGAGATAGAAATACTGGTCCTCCACTCAGTCTTCCTTCTTCTGGGACCCCAGCCCTCAGCACAGTGCCACCTACAACCGAGGTGAGAGCCACTGTCTGTGAACCCTCTCTAGAAACACCCTTACAGACATACTCAGAGTGTTCTCCCTAGATACTTCTTAATGCTTTCAAGTCAATCAAGATTAACAGGCAGACATCCAAACCTGAAAATAATAGGATCTTTGCTAGTCACCTGGTGACTGGGCTATGAGCATGTCCTCCACACACAGATAATTCCTTCTGTCACAGAAATCCTTTGTGTAACACAATCTTATTATCTGTCTCATTTTGCAAGCATATATGTTCACTCACTTAGCAAATATTTCATGAGTATAATACAAAATTCCTCCTCCTTTCCCACATGTTCAAAGTATATCCCACGAATTTGTGCGTCTAAGATGTAACCTTTCCTTAGTAATTGAAGTGACCTTATTCTCCTTTATAAACTCGGTGCCTACCACGTAGTTGGCAATCAATAAATGTTTGCTAAATGATTTAGCTATAGATTGGGAGAAAAATACAGAAGCCGTGGATCTTGGAGAAGAATAGATAACCATCCCTTGACCAAACCAGCATAATCTCTAACTGTATTCTAAACATGTGTCCTTAGACCCAAAGATAAGTGTACTTCTCACCCTTCATCAAGGGAACTTCTCTTTGCAACAGAGGGAGACCACTACAGAACACCACAGCCAATCAAAACGCAGAGCAGTGGATCCCAGGCCCAACGGATCCTTCTAGAAAACCAACTCCTGCACCCAAGGCTCAGGGGACATTGCACACGAGGGGGCAGAAAGATTGCAACCGGGGCATCAGGGGGTTTGCTATGAGACTTCATCTCCTAGAAATGCCGGAAGTCTCATCAACAAGACTGCTCAAACATGAGCTGAGCAAGAACAACAACAATAGACCTGTCACCATGGATAGGGAAAAGCCTGGGAGGCCTCAGCCCCGCACAAAGAACTACAGACAACTAAGCAAGGTTGGGACTGGAAGGAAGAGTCTTCCTCCAGACAGGGCACACCAATTAGTTATCCAATACCAAATGGCCAGCCTGAAAGCACACATACAAGCAACATTACACAGACTGAGCAGGTCACATTTAGAGTATACATGAGTATACATATACGCCTGTAACAACGATGAAAAAGAGGCTCTGAGTATCAAAGAGAACAAGAAAGGGGATATGGGAGGCTTTGGAGGGAGGAAAGGGAAGGGGAAATGATGTAGGTATTTTATAATCTCAAAAAATGAAAGAGGAATTGTTTTAAAAGGAAAAATACAGAAGAATGTAAGACACAGCTTCTGCCCTGAATAAAGTCCCTTACAATGTGTGTGAATCCAAAGCTGCTCTCACAGGAAGAGTCAAGTAGTCACCTAAATGTCCCCGTGAATGAAGAAAATGTGTACAGGTAGTAGTGACCATTGAACAACGGTGACTAAGGAAAGAGGTGTTTAGGAACAGGAAACAGGAAAGGTCTTTGGGGCATGAATGGGAAGTTTTTGATAAGACCGTCTAGAGCTCAAAGGGAACTTGAATGCATGACCTCTAGTTTTCAGATGCCCTACTAAATAGATCCATTCTCAATTTGTTCCCTGTTTTTATAGATGAGTATAGACTAAGTAATCTATGAAGAATGGGATTGTATTCACTTTAGGATTCTGGAAGCTATCCTGGCACATGGTTTAGGATGACGAGGAACTTCTCCGACTGATCATAACATGACAGAAAACATCAACAGCAAGACAGAGCAAGTATGCCAAGAGAGAGCTCACTCCCTCCATCACCCATTAATCCCTGACTTCATCCATCCATGAGGGTAGAGCTTCTCATGACCTAATTTTCTTCCCAAATATCATACATCCCAATACCATTACCAAATGAATTTGGGGATTGTATTTCCAGTACAAGAAATTGGGGAGTATTCACTTGTGTTAGCAACTTTTCTTATCAGTTCCTGACAGGAACAACTTAAAGGAAGAAGGATTTATTCTGCTCATACTTTCAAGGCTATCAGTCCATCTTGGTAGGAGGGAAGACATGGTAGAAGGAGCAGGCCGGTCCTTGCAGGAAGTGGGGTGTGGCAGCTTGTTCATATCTTGACCAAGCATGCCACCAGGAATCAGAAGTGGTCCTTTTCAAGAAGCTCAGTTCTGCTACCTTGACCACGTGATCCCAAGGTTCTATAATCTCTCAAAACAGCCACCATGTTTACCTGTAGAGCTGGTAAACATGAACACATGAACCTGCAGAGGATATTTCACATACAAACAATAAAATCACTGAAACCAGAGGCACAAGTAATCCTTTCTTAAAGCTATTACATAGGGAAGTCATACTCTTTGTTTAATATACATCCCTGCCTAAGACATAGTCTTTCCATCTACCCAGAGCACTCCCTTGAAGCTGACTGAGTCTACATGGGTTGTTAGCACATATTTTCCTGTTGATTGATCACATCTGAAAGCCCAGTATGGCAGGTGATCATATCATCTATTTGAGACTGGTTGTGCTATCATCCCCTGTGGCCAACAGCCCAGTCAACATCATTCTTCCCAGTAGACTCTCTGGACCACCACAAGTACCAAGAAGCCATTTTTATTTCGTTCTGCTACTCCAGACCTGAAATTTCTGGGTCCTCAACTATGATCCTGGGCTCTGGGATATTGTCATTTTCCTCTAAAGGAATGCTAGAGTTCAGTGTTAGGTGGCAGTATCTAAGAGGTGGTGAGAATCATGCGATTATGTCGAATCCGAATCCTGTCTCAGCCCCTCTTGCCTATGGAGAAGGCTTCAGTGTTCTTGCCTGCCAGATGGAGAATAGCTATGTAGACTTTCTAGACTTATTTTGAGGAAGAAGACAAAGTAGGTAAAGTCCCTGACACATGGATGATGTGTTCAGATGAGTGAAGAGTAAACACAGTCTTTCTGTTTGCGCTGGCTGGCTTGAGGAATGGCAGTGATGATTAAGTCACCATCCTTAAAGGTCCAAAGACTCCCTAGGTTCCCTGCGGGCAGGATCCCCCATTTCTATGGTTACCACAGTCACTGTTGTGATGCTTTTCTTCATTTTATCAACACTTTGTCCTGACTTGGGATTTCTGTGTGAACAACCTGAGAACATCAATACAAACACTAGTAATGTAACACACGGAAAATCTGCATTTCAGATTATGGCATCCATCCACTGCCTCTTCCCTTTGCCTGCACTATTTACCTTCTACTGCCTGGATCCCAGGAAAGACTGTCTAACTCACTCTGCCTGTGGGGGTGACTTGTCAGAACACTGGAGCCCATTGTTAGTTGAAGGGGGCACTGGAAATCACTCACTGTCAGAGATGCTGTGATGGACAAAATGGGATGTGGGCTGGATTTCACGGTCAGCTCCAGTCCCTGCAGACACCTTGCCTCTCAGTGGGCATGGCAGTTCCATTATTACTCCATGTGGTGCAAACAGGAGGCCCAACCCAAGCTCCATTGTCTACATACATTAGGATGCATTTTCCATTATTTAAAGGTAGCTTTTAAGAAGTGTTCATGGATATGATGGATGCCTCTCAAAGGACCTCCCCTGCATTCTTCCTGCAGGCAACCCCCCTGCTGGCCACATCTGCATTTGTCATGAGAAACCCTATTTCCTGAAGTGAGTCTCTCCAGCTCACTCAATTCTTGATACAGTCAACACTTCCCCAAGACCAGGTCTCCCAGGACTCTGCTCAAGGGTTCAGCTAAGTCCTCCCGGCCTTGGATGGCTCAGCTCCTGGTAGCCTGGCTTAACCATGTCACTAAACCTGGCTGCTCCAAGTGATGTTTGACAAGTGTCTTCTCTCTAATGGTTTCCGGAGCAAGGCACTGAAAAATAATCATTTTTTTCCTCCTTCACAAAGCATTAGAGCACAAATTCTGAATCTTAGCTGTGTAGTGGCTTCCATGGCAATCACAGAAAGTTGCTGCTCTGGAAGGCGCCATGAAGACTTCGAGTCTGTCATCTCAGCCCAGTGAGAGGGGCTCTGACAGAGAGCCTTGACAAGGTCCCTGCTGGTGAATGGGGCAGCCATGAGGATGACTGGGATGACCAACCCTTCCACGTTCCTTTCTTTCTCAAGCAGGGCCACTCTGAGGATGGGGAGAACCAACCTGGATCCAACCAGCCATCCTTCCCTTCTTCGTTTTATTTTCATTGGGGGAGGAGGACAGGGAATTTGGAATACATTAAACTAAAAAATACCACAGTAGGTTTACAAAATGTTCCTGCATTCAAATTTAAACTGTGTTCTTTACAAAATAATTAGAGGTTTGTTTGGTTGTGTTTTTGTCTTTATTGTGGTCTAATACACTCCAGGCAGGACCGCACAGCTACTCCATTTATTTATTTGTTTGTTTGTTTGTTCATTCGTTTGTTTGTTCGTTCATTCATTCATTCATTCATTCACTTACTTGCTTACTTATTCAGTCCTTTGGTGTAGCTCTTGGTGGTGTGACTTCAGTGAACAATGGCATCTAACATTGAGCCCCGTGGGGAGGCAAAGTCAGTGAAATGATGGCCCTCCCTCCCTTGCTCCCTCTCACCCCACCTCCTTCCCAGCACTCTGGGATGGACTGGCTTTAATGATACCTCAGCTTTCCATCTGTACATTGAAAGATGACGAGGTATAAAAGAAGACGAAAATGAAGGGAGCAGGAAATAAGAACAAAGAGCTAGATGAAGACAGGGAGAAGCAGTGGCTACTTGTCGGGGTGTGATCCTCATTCACTGATTTCCAGATCAATCGCTAATGAAGATGGAAGAGGAACACTGAGAAATGTGCAACCCACCAAACAATGTGTGTGATAGAACTCAAGCTGCATGAACTACAGGGCAGAGCCTGGATGCAGCCCACAGCTGGTGAATGCTAGGCAGAGCATTCAGTCAGGAATGGAGTCTCCAGCTCTCTGTTTATACCTAGAGACAACCATTCATGATGTGGACACCTCTTTATGAACAGGCTATATGAGTCATTGTACTGTGACAGATAACTGTTGGGTACATGTAAAATGAACCAGCAAGTGCATCACATAGTTCAACGTATTTTCCTTTTGAACACAGGTTATGTTTCTAAAGAAACAGGTGGTCTAATGACATAAGGAACCACAGAAACACCCATTTCGGATCCAGCAGCAGCCTGCCACCTTCACATCTGTATTTAAAGATACCCATGTTTGGTTGGATGATAGATGATCAAGGAGGTAGGATGACATGTGGAGCCATGGAAGGAGTCTTCGCTCCCACAGAAGGTTGAATGGTAAAAAGGATTAGTGTCCAAGCAATCCAGCTTTGCTGTGACAGAGACTCCAGGTCAATGGAGGGGATTCTTCATGATTCTCAGGAAAGATGTGGCATGCAGTAGGAGCTAATGACAAATGAACACATGCAAGTAAACCTGAGGGCCCAACCAAGACATGTGCATGGAGTTGAAATGCAGTAAGAACCTGAAGCTGCAACAGCAAGCAAAACAGTGTGGAAGAGATCCCAAAAGTGCCTACCATCTTGAAGGACATCTCTCGCTTGCCTGGAACATCTTCAGGACCGCCTGATCTGCCCCTTTCGGAATGCATCTGAGCCCAGTGCTCAGGATAGCATTCTGTAGGTGCAGTAGAGAATTTTTCCTTCATTGTAGTCTGCATGTTCCTCCAATATGTATTTATGACATAATATTAAAAATAAAATGAATTTTCTACTGAAAAGTCTCCCAATGAAGGAGTTGATCTCCAATGTCGCTTCTGACTCTAAATTTGGTGTCTTTGAAATTCTAGTGCTTGTTCTGATCTGTGAAAATCAGAGGCTAGGGCAGGAGGAGTTTGTTAACTGCATAAATATTAAAATGGCATTAGGCTCCTGCATGCCAACCACATAAACAAAACAACCTTGGAATTAGGCAAAGCACATCTTACATGTCTGCACAGATGTTCAGGAATATGGAAGCTGCTTGATTTCTAGAAGCTAAAGAAACTTCCTTTGAGATTGGTTTCTCTTGTCTGCCCTTTTCATAACTTTCCCTAACCCTCTCAAACTGCAAATGCAGGGTTTCCACCAATGTTCCCTTCCTGCTGAGAAATGCCAAAGGTGTCCCTACCTCATTTTTTTCACAGCCATTTTTCACTCAAGGAAGTGAAAAAGTTCATTTCTTTTCTTAACTGAGGGTATTGTTAAATTATGAAAAAGAATATTTCATTTCTCCCTGATTCCTGAAAATCTATTATGGGAATCCTAGAGGTGTTTGGAGTACCCAGAAAAGGTGTCTCAAGTTTGTGTTCAGATAAGATATGCAGAGCATAGGGAGCTTACTCTGTGCCTGCATGTCACAGAAAGAATAAGTGGGTTCATTAACATTGGGTTTTGTGCCTGCTCAACAGGCTTGGATTGTTGAGGGGCCCCATGTCCCCTTACTTCCCCTTGATGGACCTTTTCCTGCTTTTCATATTCGGGTTTAACAAACCCCTTTCGTGTAGCTATTAGAGGTGGTGAGTAATTGTAAGGAATTTTCGCTTTAGACTTGTCAAATCATCCTCCTTCTTCTTTTCTTTTTTCTCCTTCATTTCAAACAGGGTCTTACAGTGCATACCAGGCTGGCCTTGAACTCACAATCCTCCTGCCTCAGCCCCTAGTGCTAGAATTACAGGCATGCAGCACCATACACTGCTCTACCCCCCTTTACAGTTTAGAAACTAGGCTTTTTTCATGATGAGCATCTTTGGTCAGAAATTGAAGCTTAGGACCAACCAAAGTGAAGCTTTTTGATTCCCTGTGCCTTGTGTTCACTGAGTAGAGGACTAGAAATGAGTACACCTCTGTTCCCATGAGAGAGGATAGGTTCTCCACAGAAATAGTCATCCATGATCAGCCATTTAAAAGTCTTTCAAAATAGATATGCTTCTGAGAGACCTTTTCCTAAGTTCCCTCAAATTGTTTTATTAACAGTAGCTCGTTAAAACCCATCCCCCAATGGGGAAAAGGAACTAGGAGGCTTCATGGGAAAATCAAATGGTACTTCCTTCATTTTTATAGCTCACGATTAGATGCTTTCTCTGGTCTCTGGAAGCTCAGACTGGACCTAAAAGATCAAAGCTGATGCTTGGCCAACAGTGATGGTAAAAATGTTGAAATGCTTCTGTTTAGTGATGGACAGCGGCTGCCTTGACCTTGCTACCCTGACCTTGCACTTCCCCACACTGTGCTATGCCTGGCATCTTTTAACATTACCTCTGAGTAAGATAGGGGTGGGTGGGTCCCACATCTGTCCTGACTCTAATTCTAGAGTGCCTAGATATCCTTTAAAGGGTCTTTTTTATTTATTTTATTTTATGCATATGGGCATTTTGCTTTCATAAACGTATGTGCACCCCATGCATGATTGGTGCCCTCCGAGGTCAGAAGATGGCATGGGATCCCCTAGAACTGGAGTTATACAGCTTGAACCCTGAACCCAGGTCCTCTGCAAGAGCAATATGAGCTCTTAACAACTGAGCCATCGCTCCAGCTCCTTAAATAGTCTTTGAATAATTTACATCACCAGTGCCGTGTTAGAAGCCTAAAAACAGCACCTTCCAGTGGAAGGAGAGCTACTGATTCATTCAGGGGCCAATGTCAAACTCAGAAGCTTGAAGAGACTCTCTGAAGTGAGCTCACTATTTATCTACAGTGATTTGGGTGCAGGGAGGACTTCCATGGTCCTCCCCGCAACTGCAGCTGCTAAGGACCAAACATCTGTCTGATTGCGCTGAGCTATGAGCTCAAGGAGAGATTATTCTGCTGCCTCCTTGAAACTTCCCTGGGGTATGAAGGCAAAAGAGTGCGTCTTTGGCTATCTAATGATTCAGGGGATGTCAATGTGGACTCTACAACTTGACGGTATTTTCTTTTCCATACTTCCAATACGGTTACACACCCACAATGAGCACACGGAGATGTGAACTCATCCCTAAGAATACAAAGTCCTGCACTTCCATGGTCATCTTGCAACACGAAGCTGGCTATTGTAACTATGAATGTGACACTGATTTGCACCCCATAGACATAATAGAGGAGGCTGAGGCAGGAGGATTGCAAGATGGATGCCAGCCTAGGCTAGACAAAGTAGTCTCAGCAGAAAGGAGATAAGAGAGCAGAGACATCACCCAACCAGTCAACAAATGTTTCCCTTTAGAGTGTCTACATGTACTGAGCAGTTTTTCAAAACAAGATCTGTTTATTTAACTAGATAACATTGGAGAGAATAAAATATAAATAAATCAACAAGCTAAGTAACTTTGTATCCTCAGAAGTTCTAAGCATAGACCTAGTAAACTAAGCTAAGAACATGGTTAAGAGTGATCTAAGAACATGGTTAAGAGTGATCTAGGTATGCCTTTAATTCCAGCGCTCTGGAGAGGGAGACAGAGACAGGCAGATCTCTGTGAGTTCAAGGCCACCCTGGTCAATGGAGCCAGTTCCAGGACAGCCCGGGGATTTATGGAGAAACCAAAGCAAAACAACAACAAAAAGGAGTGGTCCAGGGAAGTGAGGTGGGGGCGTCTGACCCCAGTGCTGCCCGGTGGTAAAGTGAGACCAGCTGACAAGCAGGAGGAAGGACCCTTTAAGGAAAGCAGCAGGAGAGCAGACTGAGGCAGCTGTGAGATTTTTTTTCTTTATTGAGAAATTTTCTACTCACTCCACATACTATCCACAGATCCCCCTCCTCCTTCCTCCCACCCCCGGCAGCTGTGAGTTTTAATGCCAGTGAATTCTCCAAAGCATCTCAGTGTGGTGAGCAGAGAGACGAAGGTGAGACTGGGGAGATGAGGTCATAGACTTAGGCAAGGGGCTGGCCTCCAGCAGTGGGGCAGGTCAGGCACTCGGGCATTGGGCTACAGAACCCCCAGCACAGACTCAATGACGACATTTTTCTCATGCACAGCTGGAACTGTATCACGTGGGTGGAAAGCTGCCTGCTGAGCTGAACCCAGGGTGTTGAGCTCATGGGGAAGCTGGGACTACAAAATGCTGTTTGAAGCAAGGATCTGGGGCAAATAGACACATGGGAGAACAGACTTAGGTAGACACGTGAGAAGGGTAGACACGAAGTGCCCAGATCTCACGGAGATGACTGGCTAGAGAAAACAGCCACAGTGAAAACTACATTTCTCAATGGCCATTCTAGTTGCAAGAAGAACAGCTCTGCCCAAATGCATGCTCTTCCACAGAAGAGATGCTCCAAACTTAGGGAATAAATTAGAATGTTGCATTCCTGGCCCTCTGGATCCCTGTGGAGGAAACACCGTTTCCTTAGAGGGACATACCTTCTATTTGGGTTTACTTCAGTGAAATAGAAACTCTTGATTAAAAATAGCTACATTACTAAAGGAAGCAAGTCCATGAAGGAAACACAAGAAGGAGTGAGCACTGAGGCTTCTGGGATCTGTGAGTGAAGGTATTCCTAGGCTCAGAATATAAAATAGCTGAATAAAATATTTAAACAACTTAGACATAGAACAAACATTTAAAATAATCAATTAAAAAAAATGGAGACTCTGGAAATGAAAAGAAAAAATAACCCTGAAAACAATGGGTGGTTTCTGTTGACCAATGGCTGCAAAATTCAAACAGGCTCCAATCACAGAAGACAGCCAAAAGAGAGAGGACTGTTTTACAATCCAAAAGTCTAGGGAGAGACAGTTTGTGGAACTTGATTTGATTATAAGGTTAGAAAATTGGTTTTAAAAACTGTTACAAAAGACTTTTGAACAGTGAGTAAAAATATGAATTAGAATATTCAATTATTCTTAATGTTATTAGTAGAAAGACATAAACAATAAGGCATTATAATCAAGTATATACACATTATACAAATGCACACACATCTACACAAAGACACACACACACACACACACACACACACACACACACTCAGAGGAGATGGCATGCAGAAAGCCTCAGGAATCAAGCCAGAAGGAATCAAAGATCCGTGTTTCTCAGAGGCCCCAGTCTCTATCTGGAACACAGGCAGTGGAGAACAAGGGGAAAATACATCAGAGCTGTGCACCTCAGCAGGTCTGCATGTTCTATTTGACAGGAGTCTATGTAGGAAGTATTTACAAAATGCTCTCAATATGCTCAAATACCTACCTTTCAGCTCCATAACATCTAGGGGGTTTTCAAAACCATTAACTGCTGTGGGATGTTCTGTATGTCCTGTGAGAGCCCTTCTTGGGTTCTTTGTGGCGTTACCCAGCAGGTCCGCATAGAGGATGATTAGGACCATGGGCCTGAGTGCAGGTGTCTGAGATGGTCTGCACTTGGCTGTGCTGGGGGATGGTCTGTATGTCAAGTTGTTCTGATTGATCAATAAATAAAACGTGATCGGCTGTGGCTAGGCAGGAAGGATAGGCGGGACTAACAGAGAGGAGAAATAAAAGGACAGGAAGGCAGAAGGACTGACTGCCAGATGCCGCCATGACCAGCAGCATGTGAAGATGCCGGTAGGCCACCAGCCACGTGGCAAGGTATAGATTTATGGAAATGGACTAATTTAAGCTATAAGCACAGTTAGCAAGAAGCCTGCCACGGCCATACAGTTTGTAAGCAATATAAGTCTCTGTGTTTACTTGGTTGGGTCTGAGCAGCTGTGGGACTGGCGGGTGACAAAGATTTGTCCTGACTGTGGGCAAGGCGGAAAACTCTAGCAACAATTAACCATGTAGGTAAGTGTTCTAAGTCCCCCCTTATAGTCAACAAATTTAACAGTCATACTCCAAATATCACATTGTTGAGAGGTGCCAGACCCCAGTTACCCCGGATGTTGGGAAAAGAAACTCAGAGCTTTAGCAACTGGCTACTGTCTCACTGCTGGGGTTGAGGTCTGGTGTTGGCAAGCAAGAGCCTCTCTGTGCCTGCAACTCTCTCCTCTTCTCTCTCTGCTCCATGGACCGTTCCTGGGTCACTGGGGTCTCTAAATCTTAGGCTTAAACCTCAGGAACATCGTCAGGAAAGCATTGATTTAGTTTTGCCACAGAGAGATTCCTAGAATCTCTGTGTTGGTATATCTCAGCTGACACACTTTCCAAGTGGTTTTTCTTTAGAGGGTTTTGTAGAAAATGTGAACGGGTCCTCAGAGCTCTGGTGTTTGTCTCTGATAAAGAGGGATGGCACGACACCCAGATGAGCTGCCTTAAGGTGCCATGACTGTTTTAGTCCCGCTTCCCAGCAAGGTCATCGCGTGCATTACACTTCTACTGCTGTTCTCAAGTCTAAAATCCAAGGATTCCAATGACATACCATTGATGTAACAAAAACCAATAGCTCTATTCTATTGACAAATCACAGAGAAGTACTCTGTAGTCAGTCACATCCTAATTCAGTGTAACAGCTTGGGTACGAGTTCAAGATTTTTTTCACATCAGAAAGAAAATAAACTTTTGGACTCACTCTCAGCCAAACACAGCCACATTTTTAGTACCAAAAATGACATGTGCACTTATAGCCAAAGCACACGACATTGCTTCCTGTCTCCTGAGAGCTAGTTCATATCATTTGGGGGCACACAGAAGAAAACCAGAATTTATTGATTTTTACTTATTTATTTATGCTACAGAACGAACCCAGACCTGCTAGGCAAGCCTGCACAAGCTAGGCAAGCACTCTCTCTACCACTGAGCTAATTTCCAGACCTTCAAGCCAGAACTTTTGGACTTGGGTGAACTCATTCTTTTGCTGTTTCACTAGCAACGGTACCTCTGGGGGAGGCATCGTCAGGAAGCGCTTTCCTGGGTAAGGATCACAGCCCAAGGGAGACACTGGCTCCGGCTTCACAGCACCTGGCCATCCCTCTAAGCTGTGACGAGTCTACAATACCTTCTGAGTCAAGTGGCAACTTCTGCATTATGTTGTCTGATACGCACACAGTGACGTCCTCGGTCAGCGTCGGGGATGGCAGGATCTTGTGAGGGTGTTCCAGCACCCACTGCTTCTCGAGCTTTTCTGCATGTGAAAATCATTTGAGGAGAAAAATTGTGACAAAATCTCTGGATGTGGGTCCTAGACATGGAGATCCTCAAAAGTTCCCCAGATGGATTCAGTGTGGAAGCAAATGAACAAGTATGACTTCAACTCTGATCCCCATGTGATCTCACCAACACAGACCACCGAGAGGACACTGTGGTGACAGGGCAGAAAGACGCTCGCTTTGTGAAAATTCAGGCGACAGCCATGAGTCACGGATCGCCTTCTATTTGGGTCAAGAAAGTGGACGTATTTAACGTGATTGCCACAGACCAAGGTCAGAAATACTAAAATGTGAAGAAACCCATGTCTTAGACCTTGAGAAATATGATATTGTCAGAAGGTGAGTATTTCTATACCTTTTCACCCACTGCACCCCAATTTTGACTTAATGTTTGGATTCAGACTTCAAGGCACCCCCTCCCCCAGCAGCTCAGTGTGGTCTGAGGCCCTGCAGCATGCTGTCACTGGGGAGCTGAGCACTCGGAGGCCACACTCGGAGTCTTTAGAACCGTCCTCAGGTGACTCGTGTGTATCTTTGCTTGAGAGGCAGTGTTTTAAGATACCACAGGGAGATGCAGAGGACCAACAAAACCCAGGCGTTACAATTTAACAACTCAAGACATAGCTATTCTCTAACTTCACAAATCAGATCTTTTAAAAACACAGGGTTTAGATTCTGCTTCTCAAAAAGATGTTTTTGTAGTGGTTTCCTCGTCTGCCTCCCCCGTGCTATTAGCAAGACACAGATCTTTGGTGGAAGGTCTGGAGAATGAGCACACCAAGCGCTCAGGGGATGCTGGTGTGCCAGTGTCTTGATGTTGTGTGTTTTTCCTGGAGTTTTGCTTTCCAGAACATTTGCAAGATCATAGTTACTTTGTGGTTAGAATTCTGTGTGCTCATTCAGTTGATTACCCACCTGAGGGCTTTGCGCTTCACTTGTGATGTCACGACTGTCTCTATGGCAACTGACCACAGCCTCATCAACTGAGATCTAAAGTGAAATATCTGCAACAAAGACCTCATGTTTCTACACCAGCCACACTCCCATATCCATGTAAATATCTTAGCAAGCAGGACAACATGAACAGTAAACACACACATACACACACACACACACACACACACACACACACATGCATGCACATGCACACTCATGCATACACACATTAATGTACACACACACACACACATGCACACATACAGTCACACACAGGCACACACACACACACACACAGGCACACACACAGGCACACACCCACAACTGGGATAGAAGGAGAAAGAGCATGAGATCATCATGATTCAACTTGGTGTCTTCTAAAATTGCAAGTGCTATTTGGTGACTCAAGACACAAAAAACTCCTACCAGAATAGGAAGACCGTCAACCCATATTGATGCATCATTGTATCAAAGTCTACATTTTGCTTCCTCCAAGATTGAAGAACTATAGCATTTGAGCCCAAAGCAAATATTAGGACAGATGATGCATACCAACCACTCCAACAACCAACCAAACAAATGAACAAACAAACATGTGACTTGCGCTAGTGATGTATCTAAATAGTAATATGTTCTATGTAACTCAACAAACATCTTCTAGACACCCATTATGTGAAAGACAGGGGACATTCAGATTAGTCATAAAAATACCCTCTTACATGTCACAGTACATGACAATCCCATGGTTACAGCCACATTCAAGGTCTGGAAACAGATGATTTTTTCACGTGTCAATTTAACATGAGTAAAGTATTTAGAATTTACTTACCTGCTTTACCTCTCTGTGTTGGTGCGTGCATCTGTGTTGGTAGACAGAAGGGTGATTGTCAAAGCATGAGGTGAGTTCTATGAGAAATGAAAAACAGCAGAACTTTGGACAGCCGTATGGAGAAGACAGCATTTGAGCTGGACTTTTATAACAAGTCAGCATGAAGAAGAACCCCCTACTATTGTTTTGACAAATGGACATGCAGTCAAGCTTCTGAATAGTTCTGCTTAGACCCATAGATCAGTGCTGCTGTTATCCTTGACCAGAGACAACGCTCTTGGCAGTGGACAGTGATTAATGCAGAGACTCATAGCAAGTCAAAGTGCTAAGAATGAATGAGCCGTGTGTCCAGCCCTAAAAGGAACACCTACCTATATCACCCCTCCAAGGTTTAGAGAACATCATGGAAAAGAGGGCGGGAAGAATGTATGAGCTGGAGGATGTGGAGGAGAGCTGGGAAATGCTGTCTTCTGACATGGTATGACTATTGCCCTTGTAAACACACAGCAACTATGCTTACCTGCACAGGACCTACACATATGGAGCCCGTCACATTCTATAATGGATCTCACTCCCAGCTCCAGAGTTATTGACAGTTAGTGGTTCCTGGGAGAGGGAATTTTTCTTCGGTGGTGTAGCCACCAGTCAGTTGTTCATGCCTCAGTAAACAAGCCCACATTGTTCATGCATACAACCCTGATTAAGCTCTCTCGTGACATACACACCAAAATAAGGAAAGTAGAGTAGGATTTTTTGGGAAGAGGAAAGGGTTCAGAGAAGTGAGAGGCAATGAGACAAGGAATGGGGTGAGTGTAATCGAAATACATTATATACATGGTGAAATCGTCCAAGAATTGAGTTCTAATTTTTTTAATTATTTGTTCTCATTTTTAAAAAATAACATTTGTAGAAGATTTAATACACAAGAGGTATAACTTAGGCAGGCTATGTAATTGTATCATTTGTTCCTCTGTGAAGTAAGAACTATTATCGGCTTTGTTTTGGGCAAATGAGAATCCTAAGACTTAGAGAAGTTAATAACTTCCCCAAATTTGTAGTTAGGAAATAGGAAGTATGGGGTTTGTATTAGGCAGCGTTCTCTATGGCCCAGCTCCTTAAACATTAGGTCACAGCCTGAGATGAGTCATGTAACTAAAAGAGGGTATGAATAAATTGGCAACAGTAGAAGGTTTTGAATGCACAATGATCAAAAATTAATTCAAAATCAAACACGAAATGAATCCAAGCTATTTCTGGCAGCACTCACCTGTGTTACATGATACAACCTCACTGCAGCCTTGGTTCTGAGCATGTAACACGGGCCCTTCATATTGAGCACATTGGCATATCCACAAAGCCAGTAAAAACTGTACCAAAAAACTTAGATTCAAGTCTATTATATCTTATGAACCACTCTTAAGGAAACACGATGGTTAAACTATTTTTTTAAAAGGACTTCAAATGTTTCCATAACATCATTTATCAGCATGTATTGAATTAGTATATCTTTGGATTGAATTATGTTAAAATGTTGGGTTTTAAAATTGTTATTTGACTTGCTGAATTTCATTTAAAAAATCATTAAATGAATTTTGGCTTGGGATTAGGACAGAATTCCCAATAACTTCTGAAATGTCCTTGAACATACTTTTGCCTGCAATACCAGATATTCAGAAAAGATTTAATTCTTTATATAAAAATGAGGAACAAATGTATCTCATTAGTATGCAATTTGCTTTTATCTTTAATAAATGCTACATACCAAAGCATTGTTTTACAATAAATTTCCTTATGATTTATTATCAGTAATGTTTGACTGGATACTTCTTGTATGTATCCTTAGTATCCAGGCTTGCTTAAACATTTCCTGAGCTAAAAAAAAAAAAAAAAAGTCATGGCAGTCTGGGGAAGGATTCGGTTGCGAAAGTGCCTGCTGTATAAGTATGAGGCCCAGAGTTCAAATCTCCACACCCACATAAAAACTAGGCATGGTGGAAGTGGACCTAGAGATGGATGGGTCATTGAAGCTCACTGGTTAGCCATTCCAGTCAATCAGTGAGCTCCAGGTGGAGAGCAATAGAAAAGAGATACCATCCTCTGGCTTTGGTAGGCATGTGCACACATGTGCCGGGAAAGCCACACACAGGCGCTCATACATGACGCACACATTCATACTCACACTCACACACACAATCAAAAGGTGCACAAATGAGAGAGGTTGACGATGCCCTGCTCCAGAGAACCAGGCAGGGGTGGGGTGGGGTGGGGAGACCGAGGCACTGAGACTGGTTTGGTTAACAGGATGGAGATTTGGGAGTCAACAGCAGTGACCTGTGTGCTGGAGAAGCAGAGCAACAAGGGAAAGGCTCAGTGCAGGTCTGTGGCCAGCTCAGCAGTCCCATTCGGCTCCTGAAAGCCTGGACAGTCCAGTACGGAGTCCACACCAGAAGAGGCTGAAGTCGGACATCAACAGAGAAGCACAGTGCGACGGCAAACACACTCCGAAGGAGATGAAGGCAGGATTGCTCTGCTAGTGACTTCCCTTGTTTCTTTGATAAGAGACGTTTAAGGAAGGGATGGAGTTGTTTGGTTCACAGTTTGAGGATACAGAACGGTGGGGAAGACAAGGAAGCCACTGATCATTACATCTGCTGTCAGGATGCAGGGAGAAGAATTCCTGTGCTCAGCTCTGCTTGCCCTCCATGGTGCAGACCACATTCAGGGTGGGTTTTCTCCCTTCGGTTAAACTTTCCTGAAAATATCCTCATAGACACATTCAGAGGAGTGTTTCCATGGTGATTGTAAACCTAACTAAGTTGACAGTTTGACTCACATACGCTGCTTCTTCCTTGGACCTTTTTAGATCTAGGCCCCCACCTCCATGATGCTGTCTACAGTGAGAATAGACTGCCTCCCCTACACACACTGGGCTAATCCTCACTGGCAATGCCCAGACGATTCTAAATTCAGTCAGGGTGATAACTGAGACCCACCACCACACAACTGAAACTGCATTACAGCACAACATAATGTTTAACACCAATGGGTCTATCTCTAGCAGGCTGAAACTCCAATGTCTTCAGAGACAAGGTGAGGGCTGCGAGGGAGAGAAGAAGATGAGACATCTGGGAGCACCAGAGACACTGCTGACCCATCAACTCATTGCCTGTCCAAGCATGAAGTTCACATTTTCCTAAAACACTCCAATGGCCAAAGAAAACATACCCCAAGGCCAGACTCAGTTAGAAAGGCATGGGTTCAAAGTTTAAGTATCTTGTGTAAATTAAATTAATTTTTCAACTATAAGAATCTTTCCTGTTCTCATACAGTTTGGTTTTCATCCAAATTTATCATTAAAATACTGGTGTCTCGTGATGAATGAGACAGTGTGCTTAGAAAATGATTAAGAATTCATTCTTCTCTTATTCATTCAACAAATACTTATTGCGAGTCTTCTGTATGTTGGACTGTATGGTTAAAGCAATGATTATGAGAGATGTGTCTCCTCTCTTGTAGAAACTTGGGTCTAATGAATGAATGTTGCAATTATACTTTTCAAGGGAGGCATACACCATTTTCTTCAACTTTTTTTCAATGATTTGTAAGACCCAAGTGTTCCAAGGAAGAGGTTGAAGCGAATTATGCCATCAACTAAAAGATACAAGACGGTAGCACATTAGCTGAGCAGACATGCCTTGTTTGGCTAGGGTAGTGACTTGTAAAGTTTTAGGAAAATGTCTTTAACAGCTTACATTCTGCCCTTTGCCAAAGGCCTTCCTATCATGCCACTAGTCTGGTTTCAAACATTAGTGTCGGCTGCTGGCTCCTGAATACATTGACATGCACAGTCCTATTCACAACACGGAATCCATAGTATTCCAACATCCTCACAACATTCAGGAGAAAATAAAGAATGGAATACAGGAGTTTCTTTTTTTTTTTAAGTGTACAATGATTTTTATTTGCTGACAAAATCCAATTTTAGTTGTTTTTTTAAGTCTACAAAAGTCTACTAGTTAGTCCTCAGACTCTGACCCATCTTCATCTTGACTAATCTGGAAATAACAAAGTTCATAAGTCTCCTTGTCAGATGCAACCACATGAAGCCAATCTCGGAGATTATTCTTCTTAAGGTATTTGTTGGTAAGATATTTCAAATACCTTTTAGAGAACTGTTTCTCAGAAACAACTGTGATTTTATTCTTCAATCGTTCAATGTGAACAACATTCCCAAGATTTCCAGTTTTTCCATTGACTTTAACCTTCTCCCATAGAAACTGCTCAAAATTTCCAGAACCAAAAATTCCATCTTCTACTGGATGAGTAAGGTGCAAATGAAACCTCCAGGTTGACTTCTTAGGCTTCTTGTCTTTCTGCGGCGCCATGTTGTCCCGCGGCCAGGAGTTTCAATACACCGGCTCTATTATTTATCTCTGCATTACTGTCACCAAATATCTGACAGAAACCGCTCATGACAGGAAAGGTTTGTATGGCGCCAGAGTTCCAGGAGTGGTGTAGTCTACTCCAGGAGAAGGGTGGTGAGTTCAAAGCAGCAAAAGCATGCAGCGGAGGACTGTCACGTGGTAGGAGACCAGGAAGTAGAGAGCATGGGACTGGAACCAGCGGCAGGTATCATTTTCAAAGACTCACCCTCAATGACCTGCTTCTTGGAGCCAGGCCCCAGCTCATAAAGGTTCTACAGTGCCACAAGCTAGGGCTGAGTGTTCAAACCATGCACCTTCATGAGGCCATGGCAGATTGAGACTATCTATCACACCAGCAGAGGCAAAGCCAAAACAGTAGCCTGGAATCGCAAACACAGAGTGGAGACATGGAAGCAGCAGGGACTCCGGACATGTCTGTGGAATAGTAGGAAGCAGAAATTATTTTCATGGGAAAAGACATGGGAGGCAAACTCACGAAAAGAAAATGAGATTTCCAACCCATGTAGCCCAGGAGTACACACAAAAATGAGACTCCTGGAGAATGCATGGCCAGACAAAATACAGACTTTATACTCAAATGCCAAATAAGCAACAAAGACTTCATCACTGTAAGCATATCTCAAACACTGTGTAAAACATCCTCTAAGAAAACCGAGTCCATCTAAAATTCAAACTTAGCTGGGTATTATGGACTTCGGATTGCTGAGTATGGCATGCCCACCCCAAGGAAAACCAGCCAGTGGCCTGGTAGAAGCTACAGGCTTTACTTTGTATACTCTGAAGGAAAGGAACCAGAGTGATATCCCACTTTACATGTTCCCTCGGTGGATTGATACATCAGTAAGACTATGGGATCCTACAGCTATCCAAAGAGCAGCGATGGCAGCCGAGGCATGGAGAACAGGCTCAGTGTTGGGTCCAGAAAGGAGTTTTACAAGCTTTAATTCTACTGCCTGAAGAAATCTCAAGGAAATGGCCAAGGTTGTGGCTTAATTGCAACCAGATTTGGGAAGGGTCACTTCTTTGGGAGTTGGTCATAGGTCCTTCAACATATATCTATCTTATCTTTGGACAAATAAAAAGGATCCAGAGGCTGGCTTTACAGAAGAGCAGTGTAAGTGGGAGAACCATGGCATGTAAGCATGAGTACTGTGTTCAAATCCCCAGCACACACATCCAAAAGCTGGGCATAGTCATGCCCTCATCTGTAGCCAGCACCGTGCGGGGCAGAGACAGGTATATTACTGAGGCTTACTGGCTGCCAGGCTAGCCCAGGTTCAGTAAAAGATTATGTCTCAAGGGAATACAGCAGATATGATAGAGGAGGGGCCCTGGTGTGCTCCTCTGGCCCCCCCTCAGCAGGTATGAGTGTGTGTAGTGTATATAACATGCATGCTCATACAGAGAGAGAGAGGGAGAGAGAGAGAGAGAGAGAGGAGGAAGGAGAGCAAGAGCGAGAGAGCGAGAGAGCGAGAGCGAGAGAGCGAGAGAGCGAGAGCGAGAGCGAGAGAGAGAGAGAGAGAGAGAGAGAGAGAGAGAGAGAGAGAGCCAAACAATCTAAATCTTATCCAAAAGTCAGAGGACATAAACAAAAATAGTCAGGTAGCTGCTGCTGCTGCTTTTTCTTTTTTTCCTCCTCCTCCTCCTTCTTCACCTCTTCTAACATCCCTGTTACAGTTGAAATATAACGTTATTCTCCAAAGACTCATGGCAAAGCTTGATTCTCAATGTGATGGTCTAGAAGATGGGTCCAGAGAAGTGACTGAATCACCAAGATGTGGAAAAGACCAATAATGGATTAATCCTTGGATGAGTTCATACTTGATTAGAGAAATGTATTAGTTTTGTTTCCGCTGCTATGATGAAATACCCCGACAAAGGCACCTTAAGGAAGAGCTTATTTTGGCTTGTGCTTCCAGAGGCATGGAGTCCATCACGGCGGGGAAGACACATGGGAGAAGCATTACAAGAGGGACAGGAAGCTGGCTGGTCACCTGTTCACCCACACACAGGAAGAAGAAAGAGAGAACAGGAAGTGGGGTGAGGCTACAAACCCTCAAAGTCCATCCCCAACTAAGTACTTCCTCCAACAAGATTCCACCTCCTAAAGGTTCCATAACCTCCCCAAACAGCACTGCCAATTGGGGACCAAGTGTTCAGCTGTGGGGGATAGCGCTCACTAAACCACCGCAAGGACGTTGTATCTAGCTGGAGGTCGTGGGTCAGGGCGCTTTGCTCAGGATGAGGAGATCTTTCCCTTGGTTCCATTCCGATGCTCTGCTTTCCTTTGCCTTCTCTCCTCTTCCCCTTTCTTCTCTTTTTCCCTCTCTCCTCCCCACCTCTTCCTTCTCCTCCCTTCTCATCTCCCCCCCACCCCGATTGATGCCCACCATGAGCCAAGCAAATGTGCCCACTATGTGCTTCTTACTATGATGCTCTCTCTACCTCACTATATTGGAGCCAGTGTCTGTGGGCTGATGCCACGGATCAAATTAAATCTTCCTTTAAGTTGATTTTCCCAGGTATTATTGTTATAGTGATGAAGAATTGATTGACACCAACATTTACACAGCTGTTTTCTAGGCGGTAGGAAAACAGTAAAATGCTTCTTGTTTGTTAACTTAAGTTTTACTTCAAAGTAAACTAAATTTCTCCAAAAAACATGTCTCCAAAAATACAGGCTTGGTCATTTCTCAGATGACAGGTTTCTTCCTTGTAAAATGTTGGGATTGGGATACAGGTCAGTGCTGCCCTTTGCAATCACACAGGCTAGCAGGCATCTTTGAAGAGAACACTCCCTGTGCTGATCCATCATCCTCAAGCACTCTGTAAGCAGAGGGGAGTGTCCCATGCAAAGATTTCTTGCCTGAACATCTTGACATTTGAGCTTTAATGTTCATAAAAAGAAAGGAGAGTTTTGCCTTAGGACATTTCAACAGGAAGAATGGATGGTTTCAGAGCATTTCCAGGACTGAGGTTTTCATTTTTTTAATCCAGACAGGAAACATTTGGGACTTGGGAAACTGCATTTCTCTCATTTCTTTACTGATGTCTCCTTGACCTAAGGCTCGTTATTCCTTCTACATGGATGTGCATGGGGCACACAGGCATCTGCACACACACATACGTGCAGCGTGCATGTGGAAGTGTGTGGTGACTCGTTAGTCATTATCTCCTCTAACACAGAAGCTTCTTCCTCTGAACCCAGTTCTTTTTCCCTTTCAAGAAAAACAAACAAACAAACAAACCAATATGTGAACACTAACCTCTTCTGGTGAGAACTTTCTGTGTCTGCTTGTCTAGGCCACTACACCCAGGTATTTTGTTGAATAACATCCGCGTAGAAGTTGCTGTGCAGAGACAAATTAGCTGATGTTAACACTTACATGATTAGCCTTTGAGTAAAGTAGATTGTGTTTCCTGATGAGAGAAGACTAAAGTCCCCAGGGAGGAGGGCACTAGAAGCAGACCTCCCTCCCCACCCACCATACTGGTTCTGTTTCCCTTGAAGACCCTAATTGATGTGGTTCTTTTTACTAAACTTTGATCAAATCACCTGGTCAAATCTAATTTTTCTATTTTCAACTGTGTGAGCAGTTCTTGGAGTCCTCTCTGAGTTACTATGCTATTGGGGAAGCTCTTGGACAAGTTAGAGGACCACGTGAAGTGCATACCTACCCTGAGCCCTGACCAGAAGATGACAGGAACTGTGTGCCTGCCTCCTTCTCCCTCCCCACCCCCTGCCCCGTTTGCCACTCCACTCAGTAAAGGTGGATTTACCTGTGAACATGCCCTCTCCTCGAATCCTGGAGCTGGCATGTCTATATCAGATTTGGCAAAGAGGGTTTATTTGAAAAGCTGCTCTCGCTAGATGTGTGAAATTCTTGCACAGCTGTGGGCTCCGAGGAGCCTCAGGGTGAAGGAGTGGAGCAGCAGGCCAGATCCCAAGCTCTCAGAAATTCAGCACTCTGTGCAGAGTTGAATAACCTCTGCAAAGACTATGGGGTGAGTTTACAGGATGAATAGAAACTGTGAGCAGGCCTTGGTGGATGGCATTACTGTCACCCAGATTGCATGGAATGGTTCCACCAGGCTTCAAGGGGTCACTGAATCACACACACACACATACACACACACACACACACACACACACACACACACACACACACACACACGGTGGTTAAAATCGTGAGGTTAGCCCAAATGCTCACATTTTGCTTTCTTATGCACAAGCATCAAAGTGGTCGCAGACCCTCAACACCATAATCCATTATCAAAAACTGAAAGCAGCTGGTTGGACTTTTAGACTTTCTACACAGAGAACTCGCATCTGGTCCCAGTTTGCTGAAAAGAAATCAGTCTCATTCTTCTACCCAGTCCCACGACAGAAAGTCCCGGGAGCAGCCTGGCTCCCCAGCTCAAGGGTCAGCATGCTGCTTTCAAGGCTTCACTCATGCTGAGGAATCCGAAGGGCCTCCCCGCAGCCAGGAAGCCACCTCAGAGCAGGGAGACCGCAACCCCATCAGCTCAGGCTGGGGATTAGCTACAGCAGCTCCAGGCCCCCAGACGGAATCTCTGCATAGATCATGTATATGAAGAAAAAAAAATCATTTGTAATGGATAGTTTCAGAAGTAATATTTTAGGATCATGCAAAGTTGAACTATTGACTAACTTTCCATTCATTTCAGAGTCAGGACTCAGCCATAATTTATCTCTTTGATTCCACTGACCATCAGCAGTTGTGGCCATTTTCTGCCTAGCTCTGGAGAGCAGTTAAATGATGATGTCCAAAGCCTCCCCCACCCTTTAGCTTCCCTGTTTCAGCAATCTCTCCAGGTACTTCCCGTCTCCCCAGCTCCTGCGTCTGGCTCTTACTTCAGACAAGTCAATATGTTTAAATTATATCTGAACTCAAGGTAATTAATCATAAAGCTTTGTGCTTTGTCATGTGGGGTTTTTTTCTTTTCTTTTTTTTTTTAAAAAAGAAAAAACCCTTCTGGTTGGCATCTCACTGAATCACAATTAAAAAGCAAAAGCTACTTGCAATGCATTGTGAATACCACTTACCCTTTGAGGCTGGAATCCTTCTGGCCAAGGTTGAGTAAGGAGGGTCAAGACAGCATTTGGGGGAAAGTTAGGCAGATCAAAGGGAAGGAAAAAGGTCTGTGAGCCTGGTCGGAATGCAGAGACTGAACACACAATGATCAGGTGATGAACTGCTTCTTTGATGGATTTTACAAACACGGCCCGGCCAGGGCTTTGCAGATTGCAAGGTAATTACATCCTGTACCTTGTTGGGTGCGTTACTTAAGATTAGCAGTAGTTCCTTTAAGTGGAGTCCAGTTCCCTCCAGTTTTATCCTTGTGTTTACATCATGTGACCTTAGGATTCAGTACCCTGGTTCCTATTTCATCCAACCATGGTGCCCACAGTTTCCAAAGGGTCCTGTATCTCAAGGGGTATTGATGAAGAGTTCTCCATCTATAAAATGAGGTGGATAGCTGTCTACTTTGATCAGTTTCTACTAAGAGAGTATTTCCGGCATCAAATGTTTAATGGGAGGTAGGTGCCCACATCAACCACTTCTCTGACATTGGCTGCGGTTCTACAACTTAATTCAGTTCAACTCTGCTTCCATTGATTTGGGGTTAGTGATATATCACACATGCTAAAGGAACAGTCCCCAAAGATGGTCTCACCGTGAAGACAAATTCCAAAGCCCAGGCCTCCTACCTGTACTTCTGACCAAATAGCTGCACGCAGGATGTTCTATTTCTGCCTCTCTGCTTTTCCTAAAATGACTCGGACAACTCAGAAACACTGTTTGTTTGCTCACATTTAGTGAGTGTTGACAAACTAAAGATACATGCCAAGGAAAGTCAGTAGAAAAGACACACAGTCAACAATCATCCACGCCCTCAGGGGGTGGGGTTAAAAGTTCCGTAATCATACGGTTTGCTCCTCTGTCAGCCAGCCCCCACTAGAAACTATCCAGGGGTTTACCAGGAGGAGATACCTCATTAAGAAAAACACAGGTATGGTTGAGTGGGGTTATTATGAATCTTATGCACTATACAAAATGGTTTTCTCCATTCCAATCATTCAGAAAATGTCAAGAGTTTTACATGGCTTCTGCCAGGAATTAGAGATGAGGGCCAAATAAATGTTTCTCACTGTGTGACAATGACATTCCATTCAAGACGTTTCAGAAATGATGGCAAAGAGGTACACCTAGGATTCATAAAGATGGAGCTGAAGTTTCACTAGGGAGAGAGATTTCCAGCAAAGGCTTCGAAGTTTACAAAAATCACATACACCACGGCAGCAGTCAGAATTTAGGACAGGAAACAGATATTCTTGGTATTTAAAGCAGGGAATTACAGTTTTTCAAGGTCACTGGTAGATCTGAAGGAACAGATTCTCAGGCCTGGGCCTCTGGGATGACTCCTGAACCACCAGGGGAAATGATGGAGGTGTGAGATAACAGATAACGCCCTGCTCATCAGTTCCCACTTAGTCAGAACACACCGTTGAGTAGGATTGGGGTGACCAGTCTTCATGTGATGTAGGCTTTGACATAACAATGGGAAGACGGACAAAAGCCAGAACACAGATACCTCAGCCTGGTCAGTGTGTGCTCTCCAAGGCACAGGCTCCTCTAGAATTCCTGCTGTACTGAGGTAGACATCCTAATACATGTAAAACCAAATACTGTGTCGGTTGCCAAAGACAGACACTGTAGAAACATCTACAATTTGGATTTATCTGAGCTGAGACGACCCCCAAAAAGCCAAACTTAAAAATAGTTGGCTATCTGCATATAAGGGCAATGTTGTATGGAGGAAGCATTAGTCTCAGCAAATATATTGATTGCACTGTTGATCAAAATCTGAAGCCCGAAGGCTTCAAAGTGCTGCAGGACACAGGACTGTGTTTACAGTGCTGCAGGACATGGGACTGTGTTCACAGTGCTGCAGGACACAGGACTGTGTTCACAGTGCTGCAGGACACAGGACTGTGTTCACAGTACTGCAGGACACGGACTGTGTTCACAGTACTGCAGGACACGGGACTGTGTTCACAGTACTGCAGGACACGGGACTGTGTTCACAGTACTGCAGGACACGGGACTGTGTTCACAGTACTGCAGACAGGACACTGCAGGACGACTGTGTTCACAGTACTGCAGGACACGGACTGTGTTCACAGTCTGCAGGACGGACTGGTACAGTGCTGCAGGACACGGGACTGTGTTCACAGTACTGCAGGACACGGGACTGTGTTCACAGTACTGCAGGGGGGCAGGACACGGGACTGTGTTCACAGTACTGCAGGACACGGGACTGTGTTCACAGTACTGCAGGACACGGGACTGTGTTCACAGTACTGCAGGACACGGGACTGTGTTCACAGTACTGCAGGACACGGGACTGTGTTCACAGTGCTGCAGGACACGGGACTGTGTTCACAGTACTGCAGGTCACGGGACTGGGTAAGATAGTAGACTGGGGCCGTTTCCCCAAGAGTCAGAGGAGAGGAAGGAGAGCTTCAGAAGTTCACGAAAGTGGAAACGGGACAGCTGAAGAGTGCAGAGAGAAACTCATCAGAAGCAGGCAAGGGAGCAGAGCTCGGCCATCCAGCTCCCCAGCAGGTGCTGAGAAGAGGAAGCCCCATCCGACATGGATAGCTAGGAGGCGCTGGTGAAGGGACCAGTGTCCTGTGCCCAGGACAAACCATCTAATGGTTTCTCTAGGTGTGCTTTGGATGAGTTAGTGGTTCCTCCAAAGAACATTGGAGAGGAACCCCTTTCTGTCACTCTGTATGACTTCCAGCAGAGGTCCCCAACCTTCCTTTTGCAGTGACCCCTTAATACAGTTCCTCATGCTGTGGTGACCCCCAACCATAAAATCAGTTTTGTTGCTACTTCATAACTGTACTCTTGCTACTGCTATCAATTGTAATGTAAAGTATATGTTTCCGATGGCCTTAGATGACCCCTGTGAAGGCATCATTTGACCCCCAAAGGGGTCGGCCTGACCCATAGATTGAGCACCACTGACTTGGAGGATAGTAGTCTGGCCACATCTTAAAGGAGATCTTATTGTTTAAAACTGAGCAACTGAAGCGGTGGTGGCGCACGTCTTTAATCCCAGCACTCGGAAGGCAGAGGCAAGCGGATCTCTGAGTTCAAGGCCAGCCTGGTCTACAGAGCGAGTTCCAGGATAGCCAGGGCTACACAGAGAAACCTTGTCTTGAGAAACAAACAAACAAACAAAAAACAAAACAAACAAAAAAAACTGAGCAGCTGGGGGTGGGAGTGTGGCTGAGACTAAGGAAAAGCAGTAAGTTGGGGAGCCCAAATTTAACCTGGCATTGCTTTGAGATGATAGGCAGCCCTGGGAGGCAACTATGGACAGCAGGAGGGCTGAACAACGCTGACAAGTCGAAAAGTACAGCTGTAGGGAGCTCACGTTAGGCAGTGGAGTGCAGAAGTCCACCTTTGGTGATGGAGAACAGATCTCATCACCTGAGAACAACGCTGGAGTTTGGGAGCCCTGAGATGAATGAGACCAGCAAGTGCATCAACCTGTGGGTTATCTGTCTGCTGCTCACTGTTCTGGAGTCTGCGTTCTCCCAAGTGCACCACTAGCAGGGGGCTTCATACTTGGGAAATACTGAAAGTCTGACGGGGGTCCTCTGCCTCCTCAGACCTCAGTGCTGTGGTTACTTCTCATGCTTCCAATGTACTTGAGAGTTATCCCCAGAAAAACAGTAGATCCCCTAGGTGGGGAGGGAGTGATCTTGAGAGTCTCTAGAGAGCGAAAGAGGCTTCCCAGTTCACAAATCCCAAAGCCCAGTGTTGCCAGCAGAGATCTCGGATATGAAAAGGGATGCTGCTGAAGTAAGGGCAGCTCTGGTGGGTGAGACACCTGCCCAGTACAGCTCAGGGAAGACAAGAACACAAGCCGCTTGACACACCTCCCCACCCTACCCCGCCCCCACCCTCCCTCAGGGCGTAGAACTGGCAGGTTTCGGAGAGGAGACTACAACACTTCCTCTTATTTTCTTTGTCTTTTCCTTACCTCGTGTGCTTCATTTTTCCTTTTTTATTACACTTTTAGCAGAATTTTTATGTTGTCATATTTAAAAGCAACTTTGTGTTGTTTTATTCATTTTCATAGTTTTGTCTGTTTACATATTGATTTCAGCATGAACAATGTTTCCTTTTTTTCTTTCTTTGCCCTATGTGTTCTTCCTCCATCCCACCATACTTGTAGTGAGTGAAGTTCTTACGTTATTCTGGTATTTTTCTAAATATTTGTTTTAATTTTTACTTCTTACATTTATGCAATTTTGCTTTCACTTTTCCTCATTGTTGGGAACGCTTTCATTTTCTCTTTTAAGGTCTTTAATTGTGTCTGATCTCATGCTGTTTCTCACCTCCTCTTCACTAGTGTGGCTTCTCCAGTCTCCTCTCCCTCCCGGCCCCCTTCCTTCATCTCATTATTCTACTGGTTACATATTTATCCTAAATCATTTCTAACTTCATAGCATATTCTGTGTTGGTTTTGGCATTTCCTGCGTATGGTCACTGAGCTTTGATGGTGAGCTTTGGTAAATTTTAAGTATATATCTACATCTTTTATTGTTTGATGGTGTTGCTGCTGTGGAAGTTAATGTTCTCATCTCTCGGTGGTATGGGTAACTGAGTCCTCAAGAGTTGGTTGCTCCATAAGATTTCCAAATAAAGCCAAAAGAGAAATTCAAACCAGTGGAAGCTCAAATCTCAACATAGAAACATGAAAAGGCAAAGCAACTTAAATCCATCAAAAGATAAAAATACGAAATTAAATGGTACTAAAAGAGGTAAATGCCAAAAGAAGACTTTCAAAAGTATACTAGTTAAAATGATCAAGGACCCCAGAGAGAATACAAACCAATGGATGAATTCAATCCCGGCCTTAGAGAGGAAAGCCAGCAACATGGACACTAAGGTTAACAATGTGGAAGAAAAATCCAGCAAGGAAAACTGTATTTGAAGGAAAACCAAGCAGAAATGTTGTAAATGAACAGCTCAATGAACAAAATCAAAATACTCTGGAAGCATCATCAAGAGACTTGGCCAAGCAAGGAAAGGATATCAGGGACAGAGGACAAGGCTGCTGAGACACCATCTCCAAACACTGAAAGAAGGAAAATGAGCAGGACCATAAAGTCCAGTAACTTGATCGAGTGAAGACACCAAGCCTGTGACTTTATGGAGCAGAAGGAAGATCTGAGATGAACACTCTGTACTTTGAGACACAGAGAATCTATTCGAAGAATTTGTGCCCTATAATTTCCCAAATCTAAAAAAAAAGAAAAGAAATGAAACAGACATCCAAATACAAGATGCATTTAGAACACCAAGTAGACCTTACTAGAGAAGAAATGCTAAATACTGTAAGAGACTATATAAGGCTTATAGCTTATAGCTTAAGCTTATAGTTTAACTATAAGTTAAGATATCAAAAACACAAAACAAAGGAACAACATTAAAAGCTATAAGAAGAAAGGATCAACTCACAGAAACAGGTACTTCAAAATACCATTTGATCATTCATCAACACTTCCAAAACAGGAAGCATGGAATAATGTATTTCAGGCCCTGAACATAAATAACTGCCAACCAAGATTACCAGACTTAGCAAAGCTATCAATTAAATTGGCATAGAAATTAGGAAATTCCAAAACAAAACAAACACAAACTAATGCAGTTCATGACCACCAAACAAGCACCAAAGAAGATGCATAGAGAAGCACTGTACAGGGGTGGAAAGAGGACAATCTTAACCATTAAAGTACAGAAAAGAATAAATTGTTGAGAGGAAAATATGAATAAAGAAAACTTAGGAAGGAGTTCATCATTTTCAGCACACTAAAACAGCAAATTTTTACTATTAATAAGAGAAAAGAAAATAACCAACCAACCAGAAAGAAAACAACAAACAAAATTGTAGAAATTAGTGAACATACCTTAATAATAACCTTAAATGTAAATGGCCTAAACTCACCAATAAAGAGGCACAGACTAGCCAGCTGGATTAATAAATAAGATCCAACTATGCGTTTTGCCAGAAAACATATCTTACTATTAAAGATATCTACAGACTAAGAATCAAAGGATTGAAGTCATCCTATCAAAAAACAAAAAATTAAAACTAAAGTCTATGCGGTATAGCTATTCTGATATTTGATATAAAAATATATTTCAAACCAAGATTATTGAGGAAAAATGAAGGATGTTATTACAAATGAATAAAAGGGCAAATTCATCAAGGAATATAATCAAGTGTTAGGTATCCTAGTTTCACAAAACAAATGGTAATACATGTAAAAGCTCAGACAGGTCCTGATACAATCGTAAGAGGTGACTTCAATACTTCACTCTCCATTTTACAATGGTCATCCAAAGTAAAAATCAGCAAAGAGACTCCACAGTTAAACTACACCATGGATAAGAATCATGAATCTACAGATACATAATAAACCTTCTCCATGGAACATTACCCCAAATAGATTCCTGTATTAGTTACTGTGATGAGACACAGCCACCATAGCAACTCTTAAAACATTTAATTGAGGACTTGCTTGCAGTTTCAGAGGGTTAGTCCATGGCCATCACAGTGAGGAACATGAGGGCAGGCAAGCAGGCATGATGCTGGAGCATTTACATCCTGATCCACAAGCCCAAGGCAAATAGAGAGAGACAGAAAGACTGCCCCTGGGATGGGCTTTTGAAACCTCAGTGCCCACCCCTAGTGACACACCTTCTCCAACAAGACCACACCTCCTAATACTTCTCAAACAAATTCACTAACCAGGGACCAAGCATTCAAACATATGATCCTATGAGGGTCATTCTCATTCACATCATTACATTCTATGTCACAGACCAAGATTTAATTTAACAAATACAAAAGGAGTAATTGATTTTATCTCATCAGACCTCAGTGAAATAAACATAGAAATAATTAGCAAGAGAAACTACAGAAATATTTGGAAAGCAAGCAATAAACTCTTGAGTGATCAGTAGGTCACTGAAGAAATCAGGGAGGAAAATTTAAAATTTTTAGAACCAAATTAATATGATCATTGAGATACAGCTATGGCAGTTCTAAGAGGAAAATATACAGTCATAAATGTTTGCATTTTAAAAATCAGAGCAATCTCAAATAAATGACCTAATGATGCACTTGAAGGTCTTAACAAAATGAGAAAATGCCAAAGCCCAAAGTACTAAGTAACAAGAATAATAAAGATCAGGTCAGAAATTAAAGAAATGGAGCATAAAAGAACAATATGTAACCAGTCAATCATAAAACGGTTTCTTCTTTGAAAAGATAAACAAGATTAACAATCCTCTAACCAAGCTAACCAAAAGAAAAAGAGAGAAGACCCAAATTAGTAAAATTAGAAATGATAGAGGAAATTACTACAGATTCCAATGAAATTTAGATGAATACCAGGGAATGTTTAGAAAATGTATATTCCCCAGATTGGAATATACAGAAGAAACAGATATATTCCTATGTGCATACAATCTACCAAAATTAAATTGAGAAGATATGAACAATTTAAATCCACAGCAGATAATATCTCCTAACAAAGAAAAGCCCAAGACTAAACCCATCAGTTTCACTGTCAAATTCTACTGTATCGCTAAAGAGCTAACACCAACACTCCTCAAACTGTCCCACAAAATACCCCTCCAAGAGGGTCCGCAGACTCACTCTAAGAAGCCAGTTTCACTCTAATCAAAGGAGGCTATAACAGCAAAAGAAAATCATAGATAATTTTTTCTGATGAACATCAATTGAAATATTCTCAGTAAAACAGGAATCAAACTCAAGGACACTGAAATCAGACAACACAGAGTTGGTTTTATCCAAACAATACAAATTTAGTTCAACACATGCAAGTCAGTAAGTGAAATACAGTACATAAAAAGATATGGTTATCTCAACGGATTAAGCAAAGGATTTTGCTGAAGTTCAGCATCCCTGCATCATGAAAGCCCTGAAAAAATGAGGGACAAGGGGAACATGACTCAACATACATGGGCTTTGTATTACAGATGTGTAGCCAACACTATACTACTTAGGAAAACTGCAATAAAGAATGAGACAAGATGTCTGCTCTCTCTGCTCCTATTCTATATAAAGCTTGACATCTTAGAGTAAGAAGACAAGAGAAAGAATGGGGCTTGTCTTAGTTAGGGTTTCTAATACTGTGAAGAGACACCATGACCACGGCAACTCTTTTAAATAGAAACATTTAGTTGAGGTGACTCACTTAAGTTTCAGGCCATTATCATCAGGACGGGGATCACCACGGTGGTGTGCAGGCAGATGTGATGCTGGAGCTAAGACTCCTACATCTTGACTCAGAGGCAACAGGCAGTTGACCCGATTGACATACTGAGGAAAGAGACCTCAAAGCCCACCCCCACAGTGAGACATTTCCTCCAACAAGACCATACCTCCTAATAGTGTCACTCCCTTTGGGGGCCATTTTCTTTTAAACTGCCATAGGGCTGCAAATCAGGAAGGAAAAAGTCAAAATAACCTTATTTGCAGATAATATGATCCTCTACTTTAAAGAAACAAACTAAAGGCTACCAGGAAACACTTAGACCTGATATAGACATTCATCAAAGTAGCAGGATACAAAAATCAAACATGTAAAACCCATCTACCTTTCTACACACCAATAATGAACTCACTGAGAGTTAGGGGGATATCATTCACTTAATCAAGGAGGTAAAAGACCTCTACAAATGAAAACTTCTAGACAATGAAGAAAGTAATTGAAGAAGGCACTAGAATATGAAATGCCCTCCAATATGCATGGGTTAAAAGAATTAATACTGTAAATATAGCTATATTATCAAAAGCAATTCAGAGATTCAAGACAACCTCTGTTAAAATTCTAATTATATTCTTCACAGAAATAGAAAAAAATCTTAAATTCATCTGGAAGCACAAAGGACCCCAATAGCCAAAATAATCCTGAATAGAAAGAGGGAGGTTAGATTTAGAACAGTATCATATTTCAAATCATATTACAAAACCCAAACTTTCATGGCACTGGCAAAGGTAAAAAGCAGCCCTAGACATGTAGATCAACAGAACGCAGTCACAGGCCCAGCACAAATCAGGCCAGCCACTGCCACCCAAATTTTAAAGAAGATGTCAAAAACAGAAGGCCTCTTCAAAACATGGCGTTAGGAAAACAGAATTTGTATCTGTCTCTCACTCTGCACAAAAATCAATTCAAAGTGGTCCAAAGATCTTACTATAAGATCTGAAACTGTTAGAGAAAACATGCACAAAATACTTCAAGACAGAGGCATATAAAGGACTTTTGGAAAGGGACCCCAGTGCCTCCAGAAATAACCTCCAGAATTAGCAAATGTAAAGAAAAATGCAGGAATATGGATAGAAGTAGAGATCATTATGCTAAGTGAAATAAGCCACACTCAGAAATAAGAACACCACAGTCTTCTTATGAATGGTCTAACTTTAAACATTTAAATAAGCCCTTCTTTCTTCGTGTGTGTGTGTGTGTGTGTGTGTGTGTGTGTGTGTGTGTGTGTGTGTGTTGTGAAACTAGAAGAAAAGTAAGAGCTATTCAGGGAATGGGGTGGAGAAATTGAATGTAGTTCATGAAGACAGAAGAGATTATTTGGGTAGAGAAAGGGAATCAGTAAGGGTGGGGTAGGGCAGAGCAGTGAGAAGTCAGTGAATAAGATGAGGTGTAATGACTTATATACGGAGATGCTATAATGACGCCACCATTTTGTATGTTAACTCTAAAAGTTAATTTTAAAATGTAAAAAAAAAAAAGGAATTTAAGTACTCTAGACAGTTTACGCAAACTGTCACTGCACTTATTTTTTGACAATAAAATTTGTGGAGCCCCAACTATGCCTCTTATACTCCTGATGGCAGAGTAGTTACAGCAGACCCGGGACAGCCAGCAGTCTTGAACTGCTACCACCCCTCCTGCCTTTAGAGAAAGCGAGCCAGCTCTGGGCTCGGACATGGGAGCAGAGCTAAGGTTCACAGCAGCTAGTTCTCAATATAAACGTCAGTTGAGCAAACGGGCTCTCACCACACTATTCAAACACCGACTTTCTATAAGAAAGGCTGCTTGCTGCCTGTATATCCGAGAGTAGACTTGCTTATCCATCGTCTCTTGGAGTGAACAGGAAATGTTGTTTTTTGAAACTCCTGGGTAGCAGAAGAAGACAGTTTTTCAAAGATCACTACAGGAGCAAAAAAACTTTCTAGGCTAGAACTGTCCAGTGGAGGGGAGATTGCAAGGTCATGCTAACTGATTAGAAATAAGTTTCTAATTCCAATGGTGATATTTCGAGTGGGCATTCCAGTTCTAAATCCACACTTAATGTCTCTTGTTCTCCGGCTGAGAAGTCTGTCACTAAAACCCTGTTTAAAGACAACATATTTCAGGTACACAAATGAATAAGGCTCTCAAAGTATTTCCTAGATAGGCATCTGATACATTTGCGTTAGGCACCTGATACATCTGTGTAAATGAGGGGCCAGGCTCCATCATAGCAGCATGTGAAGTCGAGAGAGTGAAATCTGGAGGGCAAAGGGGCTGTTAAACCTTCAGTGCCAACAACACCCTAAACTTTCCGGAGACTCTGGCTTCTACAGCTGTGATTCTCTCCCTCCGCTAGACTTCACGCCGTTAACTCAGTTCACAGAGAAATCTTGTAAGTCGTTATTAGTCCAAATATTTAAACTTAATAGTCACATTTTCCTTTCTCCATTTATACAGCAAAAAATTGAAAAGTTTACTATATACATATACATGTGCATGTATATACACATATACATTTCAACACTGACCATCATCCCAGTACAAATGCCTAGTAAGCCACTTGAAATAATTTCTAGGTTTCAAGACACAACTCATTTCTCTTTTACTCTATTGACTCTTTCTGAGTGTAAAGGAAACAGACAGGGCGCTCCTAACATGCCCCCTCACGACTCACTCAAAGGAATATGAGGGGTGACAATTCAGCTGCCAACTTTCCCTGTCCCCGACTCATGTGTCTCTCAGATTAACAATATATGGGCCACATTTCTGCAGCTAAACATCTGGACTTCACAGCTGCCACAAGGACCCCATGTGGCTGGGAATGTCAGCTTAAATCTGAGACCAAGTCAAGGAAAAGAGAAATGTGTAGAGTCCTGTGTAGTTCCTGAGCCACTGATGTGACCCCATCCTGAATCTTTGTCA
This sequence comes from Peromyscus leucopus, assembly GCF_004664715.2. Classification (NCBI taxonomy): domain Eukaryota; kingdom Metazoa; phylum Chordata; class Mammalia; order Rodentia; family Cricetidae; genus Peromyscus; species Peromyscus leucopus. The sequence goes on along the minus strand of NC_051071.1, from coordinate 15,725,737 downwards.
ACTCTGAAGGGACATATTTACACTAGATCCATAGCTGTTTCACAAAATTCCAGATTGCCGTGGCTAGAGGTGGAGTAACCAAAAGTTGTCCACCTAGCATTGACTGTGTTAGATCTGCAGCCATACCCAAATTCAAGGCCATTTTCCCACTTTGAGATTTAAAAATCTAAGACAGGAATAATGACTTCCAGTCTGTTTACTACTCCTGATGGCCCCTACATTCCCCTCCACCCCCATTCAGGGGCACTGACAAGAGGAACTACATCAAAACTTGACAACACTCAGCGATGAAACTTCTCAGATTGAGTTGACAATCTACAGTATTTTCTAAGATGATAAGAACTTCTTAGTAGAGGTTAAGACATTGACAAAATCCAAAAAATTCTAGGGGGAAAAAAAGGAGCCTTTAGCAGCTACATGTTAATACAGAGATATTTCTCCATCACTTTACTTAAAAATACTAGGGACCCCTCAATACCTGTCAAAGATAACCCTAATCAGACAGAAGCTGTGATGTTAAGACCCCAAAGAATGGCTTGCCTCTACAGCAGGCGGAAATTCCTGTCTCAGCCCCGATGCTCACTGCAGAGTCAAAACTCTCAGTCCATCCAGATTCCAAGAATAAACACAGGCATGTGTGATGGCTACAGTTTCCGACTGTGACTCTTTCTACATTTGCCACAGCAGTGCAAATTTCCACAACTATTATGGCTGGAATTTTGGTCTAAACTGATTGGTCATGGTCTCCAATGTCCCTGTAATCAGGGAAACCAATACTCCTGTGCGTCTGCCAACAGCGCTACTGTAGAGACAAACCATGGATGACAAGATTGGCCGAGTTGCGACTGGAATGGTCTCCAGTGGGCTGAGTGACCACATGCAAAAGGCCTTGTAATTTCTCTCCAGGGGTGCCAGTTGAATCCCAGCATTATGACTTCTGACCATGATCTTCCTGTGCTCTCACTGCCAAAGTCCCTCAACGTGGGCAATTACAGTAGACGAAAGAGTAAGAGAATCCACACATCTCAACCCCTCATATCCCAGTTTCTTTATTTGTAAAATAGTTATCTGAAAGGGAACTTTATGTCTTGCTTTAGGAGCCAAAAGAGATAACATAAACGTATCTATTAAGTGCTGAACAATTAAAAAGCATCAGCTATAAATTTTTAAAGTGCTTTCATTTTATGATTGAATTGGAAAGAGTATATTGGTGCAAACCAAAAAATTAATCAAAACCAAACGTTTTTACTGTATTTTTTCCTCTGAAGTATCATTTCCTACCTTTAACCATTTCTTAAAGCCACAAATACAATATTCATTCTGGCTGCCCTATCTTAAAGTGTGTGTAGAATCACGTATGCAATTGATGCACGGGTGCAGAGAGCAGGCTTGTCGCTGTGTCTTGCTGGAAACGTTTTCCTGCAAGTTGTATTAACTCCACATTCTAAAAAAGGCCAGTGAGAGCAAAGAAAATCACCTGTAGCAAAACTAACCCGGAAGTAACAAGCAAAAATCTCCAGATTGACATTGAGCTTGCAACTCACTGAGTCAGTATTTCAGTTAGCAACAGCTCCCCTTTGCCCTGTGTTATGGGTGAAATTGTTTAATCCTTCAAAATTTTTTCATTTGATTTCCCTCCTTTCTTTCTTCCTTCCTTTTTTTTTTTTTTTTTTTTTTTTTTTTTTTTTTGACAGGGTTTCTCTGTGAAGCCCTGGCTGCCCTGGAACTCACTCTGTAGACCAGACTGGCTTCCAACTCATAGATCCACCTGCCTCTGCCTCCCGAGTGCTGAGATTAAAGGTGTGAGCCACCACATCCACTTAAAGTTTTATATTTTCATGTAAGCCTGCCTGTAACTCTTTGGAGCTAATTTCTGCACTATTGATGTTCTGTTTGGAAAATTCTTGTCTACCCCAGTGTCTTTTAAAGAGTATTTCCTATGTTTTTGTCCAGAAGCTTCAGCATTCAGGCTGTTAAATTAAGGTCTCTGATCAATTTTGAATTGATTTTTGTGCAAGGTGAAAGGTACATATCTAATTCCACTTTTCTGTAGGTGGATGCCCGGTTTTTACTTCACCATTTTTTGAATAAGCTAGCTTTTTTCAACTTATGGTTTTGACTCCTTTGTCAAAAATTAAGTGGATGCAGCTTTGCTGGTTTGTTTCCAGTTATTTCCATTTATTCTTGTCTACTACACAGTCTACCTGTCTGTTTTTATGCCAGTGCCAAACTGTATCTATCACTACAGCCCTGTAGTATAGTTTGAGATCAGCTACTGCAATCTCCCCAAGTCTGTTCTTAGCAACTCCTTAGAATTGCTTTGCCTTTTCCTGGGTGGTTTTTATTTGTTTGTTTTTGTGGTTTCCTATGAAGTTTTGGATATTTTCTTCTAAATCTGCTAAATATGGCATCAGAATTTTGGCAGGTACTATATTAAATCTGTAGATTAACTCTTTTAGTATAGCTCTTTTCGAAGTATTGATTCTGCCGAACCAGCAACATGGAAGATCTTTCCATCATCTAGTTCTTTCTTTGATTTCCTTGCTTGGCATCTTAAAGTTTTTATTGCAGAGACATTTCTCTTCTTTGGTTAGGCATATTCCTAAACACTTAACTCTTTGGAGTTATTTGAACAGGGTATGTTCCCTGGTTTCTTTCTCTGAGGGTACATTGGTGGCATGTCAGAAATCACTGTTCCTTGCAGAACCCAAGCACTCTCTGTGCTGACCATGCAGAACAGTGTTGTGTACGTGCCCTTTTCTCATGCTGCATCTTAGAAGAGCTGGAGGAGAGATGTTTACCACCCATGTTTCTCATATACACAGCAAAAATGTCTGTGCAGACTTGTGGAAGTCAACCTGGGGCAGCAAAGCATGGCATTTCTCTGCCATTTTCCATGGGGACAACCTTGACAGTATGATGAACATACATTTGTCAGAAAGGAAGACCCACAGGCATAGACAGCTCCAAAGACACCTGTCTCAGACCGCAGTTTTCTATTTCAAAGCAGCGGTATTCCATTGGTGAGTGCCATGGAAAGTGAGGTATGGTGTTAAAGTGGTTAAGAACTCAGATCTGGAGATCAAAACCAGATTCAAATCCCGTTTCTTTTTCATTGTCTGCGAGGAAAACACAGTCTCATCAAGTATAGTCGCTTTCACCTTAAAACCTGCGTGGGATGCCCAAGAAGAGTCTTGATTCAAACTCCATGATACTGCCAACAAGACTAATTTGGATGGCACAGTCTTAAGAAAGCACATGGCACACAATAATGCTAGGAAATGACAGTCTCTTGATGATGGGGTGGGGTGCTGCGGCCTGCTCCTGGGTTTCCAAAGTGTGGAGAGTCACAGCCACTGCACACGGACTCCACTATGAGGTGGAGCAGCCCCTCCTTGATTACTCAAGCCTTTCTCACTGCTGTATGCTACACTTGAGGAAGAACTCTGGATAGATACAAGTCCTGTAGTCCCCACTCTGGAGAAGCTATACAACAGTGCAGGGTTATGCAAATTTAAAACTATTATTCAGATTACTATTGCTGTGGCAAATACCTGAGCTAAATCAACTAATGGAAGAAATGTTTGCTCTGATGGAAGAGACTCAGTCTTCACCACTTTTCAGGCTCTGGTTCCTTTGCTTCATTGTTTTAGCATCTATGGCAAGAGGAAACATCTCTCCCCATAGCATCTAGACATCAAAAGAGAAAGAGACCAAGGCATCAATATCTCCTTCAAGTCATAGCCCCAATGACCTAACCTCTTCGCACTAGACCCCACCACCTCCTAAACCCCTGTTACCTCCTAATAGCACTCCAGGCTGGAGAAGAAGTAATTAACCATGGACCTTTGGGGAACACTTAGTGAATGAGTAGACACCTATCATCATGAAATTCAACATATATGCTGAGGGTAGACCCCGGCTGGTTATAATCCACAACCAACCAGCAAGAGATGAACCTGCTGCCGCCGTCTGCCCTTTACTATGTAACACTATTCAGAAATACTTTTTCCCTCTGTGACTGCTACTTCCCAGCAATTCAGATGGAGCAGGAGTCCATCAGTCCTTCTAAGACTGTGGTTAAAGTTTTTAGCATAAAGACCCAGGTTCTAAGAGCCTGAATAAGCTGGCCACAGCCCCTCACCCTAATATAACATTTAAGCATAAAAATAATGCTGAAAAGCAGAAAAAGGAGATTTATTCAAAGTGGCCACAGTGGGAAGATGAGGAAATAAAGAGATCCAGTGATCTACGAGTCCATCTTAGGAATACCGTGAGATTTGAGTTTAAATAGAGGGCAAGCAGTATGCATAATAAAGCAGTCTGGTCAAGTGCTGGCCCTGCCCAGCACTGACCCATCTTGTCTCATCTATGGTTCTGAAAGGTGGTCTGTCGCAAGGTGGTCCTTTCTTGTGCAGGCTCAAATCTGTGTAGGGTATTTTTGGGGTAAGTGTATATCATTCATCATTTAATATATGTACCCATGTATTAAATACAGGCTGAGTGAGTTAGTACCTGAATGCATTTAAAATAGGAATCAGCAATAATGCAGGGGAGCTTTGGTCTAGGCACTGCAAGCCTTACACACGGGAGAAAAATGGGATTGGCAGTTAAGAAGCTGCAGGTGACCCCAGGAACCAAAGCTCAGGTGGGCCTGTTCTCCCCCACCATCAGATCATCAGCTACAGGGTTGCCATATACATGCTGGGTAGTCCTGTGCTCCCCAAGGGGAGCAGCCTGGGAGTTCGCCAAGGCATCTGCTTTACTTAACAGTGTACCTCAGCAAAGGAGTCAGCAGCTCTTAGAAAGCTTTTGGTGACTCATCCCACAGAAGGGCTTGCCTCTCCCTCCCATTCCACAACAGTAGCTCTGCACTGAGGCGTCTTCACCCGACATCATCTCAATTAATCCCTCTGCTTACATAGTTCCACTGGCTAATGGAACCTGGATTAGAATGAGAGATTCTGAGCTTAGCTTAACACTGTGTTCTGTTTGTCTCTCAGAAATGATGACTGTCACAGGGTGCCTCCTAGGCCAGGCTGCTTCCTCATATGGAACGTGGTGTAAATTCATGGTAGTTCTGTGAACTAATCACAGTAAGTCTGTTTCGCAGATTAATCACTGTAGGCCCAGAAATGCTATGAAAGGAAATCTGGGTTTCAGCTCAGTTTCTTGGGGAGATGGAAAGGCTCATAAGCAAAGCAGGGGGCCCCAGTGGCCCCTCTTCCCTCCCAGAGTCAGCAGCTGGCTACAGGCCAGGAGAGGTATTAGAAAATCCTCTTGAAGAAACAACTAGTAATTTGCACGACAGTACTGACTAACTGGGATGGGAGGGGGCAAGTTAACAACAACAACAAGAAAGTTTAGTTTCCATGCAAAGCATGTTCCTGAATGAACATGTGGAGAGTTCAGGTACAGGGGGTTAGGGCTCATATGAGCAATATCTTGCCACTGAAGAGTGAGCTCTTACATTCTTGTCCTTGGCTCATTGAAAAAAAAAAATTGCAATGTGTCTCATCTATATTAATTGGTTCCAATTTTTAAAGAGCTCAATAAACCCTCAAATGCATCTCAAAAGTTAACTAAGGGTGCTGGTCTTACCTTTGAGGGCCTGTGCATTCCAAGGGAAGTGTGCGGCGTCCATGTTTGGGTTTGAAATCAGTGGATTAAGACCCTGTTTCAAGAAGAGTTAGCTGAGGCCAAGGACAGTCTCTTTGGACATAAGTCTGCTTTTGAAAACAGACTTGATAAGACAAGAATTCAAAGTCCTGGGTTGTAAAATCTAAATCTGTTCAGCACTTGCCTTGAACAACGACGACAAAAAAAGAGCGCCACTTTGAGACATAAATCTACACAAGCAGTCTACGATTTTGATTCCTACGACTGGATTTATGACTACTCAGGGTAAATGTTAGTGAACTTATAACAAACTGGAAAGTATGTGCGGCAAATAATTATTTGATTTACAGTGGAAATTATAATAGGGCCTCTTCGGGGTGTTTTAGAAAGCTGTTTTTCTTCATTTTTTTCTACCTCTGATTCCTGGTCCTACGTCCCACTCAAGTGAGAAGACCTGAGACGCATGCACAGGGACCAACGTAAGGAATCACCCGAGACTGAACAAGTCCAAAGCCGCAAGCTCCCTCCAGATGGCTCAGCCCTTTATCATTGCACTGATGCATCTTCTTACAAACCACATCTGGCCACCTGACGTGTGAAGTGTGGACAGACACAGCACAAACAGTAGTGTGGCCGGGGCAGTTCGATCGCTTGTCCCCTTCATAAAAGCACAGGACTGTATTTGGTTCCCACCCACGTCAAAACTTCTTAATTTGCTACTCATTAAAAAGATATGTTTATACCCAGTCTGTAGTTACTGTTCTGGGATGAGAGCTCCCAGTAGAATTCCACACTCAAAGATGAAGCCAGGAAGCTGGGCTGCAACTACCATAGCTAAAGAATTCCACCCAAGCACTGTCAGATGTCTCTCAGACTCTTTGGTCTCATCCCAGAGCTGGTGAAACCCTCACATGGTTTCAGGCAGGCAGGGGAGAGCTACTTTCTCCTCTAGCATCCATTATCCTGCTCTGGGGACATGGATATAAAGGTTCCAGATGTGTCTCTTGAGAGGTCAGACCCCTGTGGGAGCATCTCTGACAGGCCTGGGTGACCTGCCTGAACACGACACTGGACTCTATTTGTCCGACTTAGGCAGAACTGCAAGGAAGAGGAAGAAGACGAAACAGATAAACAAAGCGTCCAACATTTTTGCAAGCAGCAGCCACCCCACACTTCACAGACGCCAGGATCTGATGCAGGGCTCATCACAATGCACATTGCCGGGCCCCAAACTGCAGTCTTTGATTTGGGGGATCTGGGATGACCTGAGTAATGTCTTTCTAAAAGTTCCCAGCTGGCACAGAGGCACAATAACTACAGGTATAGACCCAGGAGGTAAGACAACAGCTTCTGTTGCTTACCACAAAGTCACATGGGGGCCTGAAGGACTCCCAGTAATAGACTGCATGAGATCCATCATGAGAGGTGAGTGTAACTTCCCAAGGCTAGAGCTAGGGTTGTTCTGAAAGAAAATAATCCACCGGATGAGCAGCGCAGAGCACCTCACTAAGGGGTAACCCAGGAACTCACATATCAGGGCATCTGGAAATGAGAGACATCAACTCTAAAAGTTACGAAATTCAGTGGCTGTGGCTGGAGAGGGGTGTCTAATATCATCTGCAGAGTGGGGAAACAGACAAAAATGCAGAAACAGCTGAAAAGTGGTTTAAGCTTTTCCTGAGACATTTTCCAGCTTTCAACAACTCTTTATTGTATATCTCAGCCATTTAATTTTATAAATAAGATATACAAACGGGATGCCCTAATTCAGTTTAGGTTACCTTCCCCCGGAAACACAGGCAAGGCGGTGCCTAATAAACCATACTTTAGTAGTGGGTACATAGACATTGTTGTTGGATTTGCTTCTTTAAAAAAAAAAAAAATAGAGGCTAGAGGAGATGGCTCAGCTTGTGGAGTATGTAATGAGTAAGCTTCCAAACCAGGAGAGCTCTACCCAGGAGGAACACACAGGCCCTCTGCACACTGAGGGATTTTAGAGAAGGGTTTGGTGATGATACCACCATTCCCCACCCCACACCACCACCACCACCACCTCCACCACCACCACCACCACCACACCACCACCACCCCCCCCCCCCCCCCCCCCCCCCCCCCCCCCCCCCCACCCACCACCCCACCACCACCACCACCACCACCACTACCGTCTAGCAATATTCCTATTTTTTCACTCAAGGAAGAAAGGAGCCTAGGCTTAAGTTGATGGGAAAAAAATAAACAAAAAAAACAAACACAAAACTTCATCAGTCTATGGAACAGAAAATGCTGAATGTCCTGAAAGCCCTCAAAAGAGAGAAGTTACAGGCAACCTCTTTGAAGGGATTAGCAGCCTGGAAAAAGGAACGAAATTTCATTGGTTATTTCCGGGTTGGTTGGTATTATAATACAAAAGAAATGTTATATGCTAGTGTTCCCGAATAAAGGGAAACTACAGGGAGAAGCAGACAGGACAGGAAAAGGGTCCCTGTGACTCACCCTCACCAGCCATGGCTCCCCTCGCCCCACCTCACCCAAACAGCACCATGCTGGGAAGCAAGTGTCAATCATGGGCACCTGCAGGATGTTTCTCATTCAAACATGGCAGGAGTATAGAGTCTCCTGTCGGTCTGTAATCACACACAGGTGAGGGCTGTGACACGAAGCCCCACCCCACCCCACTGCCAAGGGAAAAGCAAGTGCCAGCAGCAGTCAGGAGCCAGAGCCTCTGCTCCATCCCACGCTCAGACCCCATCTTGGCTCACCTCCACCGTTCAAGTCGTTTGTAATTCTTCCTGTGTCGCCTGCTTGGCACCTGACACACGCCTGACACTTTGTTTGCCTTGCGATCTTACCAAACCTCTTTCCCAGACCTTGGTAACTCAAAATGAGAAGCCAGTCCAGCACCAAAACGCTAAACAAAGTAAGAATAAAAATTACAGAAAGAGGACCGGCTCGGCGGTTAAGAGCACCGGCGGTTCCGCCAGAGGACCCGGCTTCAATTCCCGGCACCCTCGTGGTGGCTCTCAAACTGTCTGTAACTCCAACCCCGGGATCCGTTGGCTTGCTCACATGCTGCACAGACATACATGAAGGCAAAATACTCATACATGTAATCGAGAGAGAGAAAAATTCAAGGTGGGTGACTCAGTGGGCAATGGCGCTTGGCATCAGGCCAGACAACCTAAGCCCACATATGGTGAGAAAGACAACTGACGCCCACAAGTGTCCTCTAACCTTCACACACACACACACACACACACACACACACACACACACACACACACACACAAATAAAAGCAGTAAAAAAAAAAAAAAAAAAACTCTTAAAAAACAAAGAAAAGAAAAGCTCGTGTTATTTACTTTTTTGTTGCTGTGATAAACCACCATGACCGGAAGTAACTTATAGAATGTAGACTTTACCTGAGGACATGGTTCCAGAGGGATAAGGATCCATCATGGCAGGGAACTGAGGCAGCGGGCAGTAGACAGCAGGCGGCGGGCATGTCGGCAGGAAGTGCTGAGAGCTCACACCTCAGTCAGCAATCAGAAAGCAGAGAAAGCAACTAAGTCTCCCCAGACAGCACCCTCAGCTGGGCCGAGCATCCACGTACCTGAGACTGCGGGGGACTTTTCTCATTCAAACCACCAGAACCCTCTTCTCAGCTGAGAAATCACCATTGTCAAAGGGCTGACAATAAATTTAGTGTAAAGATGACGTAGCCGGAGTTCCAATTTTCCCTCCAAACCTCTCCACGTTGCAATCTTAGCACATGACACCTCCCAGGGGACCCAGCAGCCAGGTGAAGAGGAAAGTGGGGAATGTATCTGTGCCATCAAGGGAAACTAAGGCACAGATGGAGACAGGACGATGCCTCCTTACATCACGAGAAGCTGGGACATGCACTCGCACCTTATTGAGACCTCACCTGCCATTGGGTCAATTCAGTCTTCGGGCAGCAGCTGGGCACTGCCCCCATGTAGTCTGCAAAGAATTGTTTTCCTCTTTAATTACACATGGACATACAAGAATACACTGTGTAGACTAAAATCCACCCTCCCCCCATGTACTAACCCTGGCCAACAAATGTAGCCAACATAATAAGGTTTTAGTTTGCAGATATAATGAAGGATATTGTGTTGGGGAGAAGACCCGTGACTGACTGGGTGAGGCTCGGATGCCATGACTGTGTCCTTAGGAGAAAGGCAGAGGGATGTCACACATACAAGGCAACGTGAGCGCGGAGGAGGTAAAGAGAGTAAGGCCAGCACAGCCAGAGACAGCAGCCGCAGAACGAGCCGAGGACGCAGCCTCACCAATACCTTGTCCCCTGCTCCAAGAAACTGACATCTGCCTCTAGATGTCCAAAACAGCAAGAAAACAGGTTCTGCTTCAAGCCACTGAAGGTGAGGAATGTATTTGTGCCATCACGGGAAACTAAGGCAGACATTGACAAAGAAAATATAAGAGTTCTCATGAGGCTCAGAGGTCGTCTTAGCCTTCCTCTTCCCGTCTCTTCCTCCGGGTACACATGGCTGTGTTCTGGGTTGCCAGGCAGGCCCATGTTCTATGCATTTACACACATGGATGTAGTCTGGGAAGATTTTTGTTTGTTTGGTTTTTGTTTGTTTTGGGGGGTTGTAGTTTATAAGTCACCCAAATAATTCCCCCAAATGTATACTTTAGTTACATCCACTTTTAAACTCTGAAGGGCTGTGTGTTTTCGCATATCTGTGTGGGATTGATTGGCCTTGGCTGCCAGCTAACTGGATTGAGATGTCTAGGAATGGGATGCACACCCCATGTGTCTGTTGGGTGTTTCCAGAGAGGGCTGATAATGGTGCAGAGACAGGGTGAGGGAGGGGTGGCTGACCTAGAAGGTGGGCAGCACCTTGCAACAGGTGGGGCTGTGAGGAGGTTGGAGGCAGGCCTTTGTGCACGATGAGACTCTTGCTCCTGTGCAAGAGTCATGGCTGTCGTCTGTGATGTCAGCTCCAGCTTCTTCTGTGGATTTGCCTGCCCCAACTCAGGACATTTAATGAAATCAGCACTTGATAAGACCGTGTCAGACACCAGGTTCTTTGAGTAGATATTATGGCTTCTAGTTTAGTGTTTTTGTGGGATTCCTGAGTGTGGGGAAGACTGGGTCTCTGACTCTGGTGCCTTCTCTTGGGCTCTTTTCCTTCTGTTTGTTATATTCAACTCCAACGTGTTAGTTTTTGTTTTACTTTATTTTGTTATTTTATTATCATCCCTTAGGAGCCTGTTTGTTTCTAATGAGAGACAGAAAGGGAGTGGATCTGAATGGAAAGGGAGGTGGGAAGGACCTGGGAGGAATAGAGGCAGGGAAAACTGTAATCAGGATATACTTCCTGGTGGGCGCACGGGGCTGGGGCGGGGGCAGTTCTACTTTCAATAAAAGGACTCAATACTATTGGTTCTCCAGAAATCTGCTTCTCAAGTAGCTGCCACAATCTCTATCTTTGCAACCTACAGATTGCATTGTTGGACTACCCAGGCCCTATTGTGTGGGCCAACCAAATAACCCCCACTTATAATTCTAAATGTCTGTATCGTACTGATTCCACTCCTACGGAGAACCCAAATGTATTGTTTCCTTGAGGTTTATCTAGAGAAATATAGACTTAGGACACATTTTTCTATATTGTATCCTATTCCATTCTATAAATGCACCTTAGTTTGATGATCTATTTTCATCATTATTTTTTTAGGAAAGACTAAATTCCACCATCTACCTACCCTCAGTCCTCCAATGCTCTGTCTCACACTTAGAATCATTCAGACTCTTCCCCATAGCCCACCCTTGGCTCTCCCATCCTGCTTCACCCCTCTACTCTCTAACCCTTGGCCATCTTTCGCTCGTGAACACACAGCACTCACTTCCGTCTGTGGATTCCCACTGGCAGCCCTCTCTGGACCACTGCATCCTCGGGTTTTTACAGTCCTAGCTCCTCCTCATTCAAGTCTTCTGCAACCTGATCTAACACTCAATCCAAACTCACCCTAGCCTGTGCCCTTCTCCTGAGGCTCCGTTTGCCTCACTCCTCTGCACTTGCCTGCGTGCTTGCTTCCTGCTGTACAGTCTGGCTTCTTAAACAACCCAAGCTTATCTCATCCGACTCTCTGCCAGCAATCAGAGCAACGCTGGCATGGAGTGATGGCTAGCTATATTTGTTGGATGGATGGATGGATGGATGGATGGATGGATGGATGAATGGATGGATGGATGGATGGATGGATGGATGGATGGATGGATGGATGGATGGGTGGATGGATGGATGGATGGATGGATGGATGGAAGGATGGGTTGATGGATGGATGGATGGATGGATGGATGGATGGATGGATGGATGGATGGGCAAAGCTATAAAGACACAAGCATGTTATGAGCAGATTAGAGATAACCAAACTTCAATTGCTCATCCATTCCTAGCACATATCTTATTGAGTGCTGATTCCTTAAAAAGCCCTGAGCTGAGCTAGGTGAGAACTAATCCTCTGCTCAATACACTTGTTTCTTGTTTAGCAGATTTGGTTAGTGAAAGCTACCTGTGGAACGTGCAGAGCTGTGGTGACATTAATCCAGAGGAAGCTAACCTACATCTACGTTCATGCTCTGCCCTCACCTATATTTCCGTGTGGGGTGGAGCAAGGCTCCTAGGTGACTAAGCCACTAGACCCTTGTTAGTGAAGAAAGGGAGGAGGCTGGTCACCACACCTTCCAACACATCTGTCGCCGGAAGTAGAAGCTTCATCCAAGCCTTCCCTCATTTGGGCAAGACCCCAACAGATCGAAAGGCTGCCCCCCACCTAGGCTGACCACCAGGAGTATGGAGTATCTCAGACATGTCAAACACCAGGTGGGACTCAGATATAAAGTAAAATGAAAAAGACTTCATTCCCCAACATGTAGAGCCTCACGTAACGCCACACCAAGGTGAAGTCACGGGCTCCACAGCCTACCTGCAGCATCTGGAACTCCTTTGCGATAATCCACTTTCTAAACTTAATTATTTCTTCAGCCTGGATAGCCAGAAAACATAATCATGGAAGCCTGTGCCAGATGATGGATAGCCAATGATTTTAGGGTCTCAGCCGTTTACTTTCTCACCAGTGATTTTTCTCCTTGTTTAAGAAAAAATAAAAACAGTATTCTCAGTCAGGCATGGTGGTACACACCTGTAATCCAAGAACTTGAAGGGCAGAGGCAAGAAGTCTGACCACTCTGCAACCTGCTTTTATTAAGTTCGAGGCCAGCCCGGGCTACCATTTGTTACAGCGGGAAAAGGAACCCAGTAAATGTGGGATAGTGGTCATCCCATGGCTGAGGGGCAGTGATGGGCACTCCTCAAAAATTACAGCAAAACAAATCAAGAGATGTCCGATGTAGTACATTAATGGTGTGGTGTAGTGCTATGTGTACATTGTTGGTACTCCTCATGTCCCTTTTAAGGGACGGAGCTGTCCAGCTGAAAACACAAAGCCGGTGGACAATTGTAGTGGTGTTTCCACCATCAACAAAACCACCCAGTGGAAATACTTTCTCCCCACATTGAGGCTGAGGCCACACTGGCTCAACTGATACTAATCACGTATTGTATTATCATATTATTCACCCAGAAAAAAACAGAAATGACAAAATGCTCCATGAACTAAACCCCAGACAAGCCAGGAAATGCGCAGCTCAGCACATGGACATTCACGTGAACAGACAAGCAGCCAGATAACACCTTCCTGGCATGATTTTTTTTCTATAGTAAATCAGTATCTATGTTTTTTCCTTTCTTGACTCCTGTGAGTCAGCCATGAAAAGAGTCAAAAGAGAGCAACTCCCCTGGACCAGGAAAGGTCCTCGAGGTATTTTATCTCTCTCTCTCCTATGTCTCCCAAAAGGGGTACAAAAAGACAATTTAAGATCTATAGCTCTAAAGCATTTAAATTTGAGGTAAAACCCCAAAATTAATGTGCACAATTTAAAGAACTAGAGAGAGCATGGCAAAGGCAATCTTTCCATGCCCTGTCCACTTTGAGGAGCACGGAAGGTGCTTCTGATGTTCTTGGCATGTTCAAGACACCCAGGCACTCCTTCATAACCTTTATTTCACAGTTTCAAGTACTAAAAGAACTATTTATCACCCCACCTCAGAAACTAGCACTCGCATTCCAGGTATGCTGCCACCAAGTGGTAGTCCTGCGACAGTCGGCTGATCCAAATTCCGAGAGCTTCAGCTCTGCCTGCCTTCAGTGGTAGGGTTCTACTGGTTAACACCTTGACCTCTACAAACTTCTTAGTCCTGTTTATTTTCTACCCCAGAGTCACAAAAACAGCCACACATACAGTCACCCAATCATGTTTCCTTAGCCTCTAGTACAAGTCCCCCAAGAGTGAAAGTTTTTGGAAACAATCATCTCTATGTGTGAGGCAGGAATCATCCTACTGAAGCCATGACCTCAACAGTTATCAGCTTACTGATAAAGAGGTGAATGAGGGACAAGGGAGCATGTTTGCCCACTAGTCTTCTGCCCTTCTTTAAATTGCCTTGTGTGCATTGCAAGCTTCTGAGCGCCCTCGGAGTCAAGCAGACTTCTGAGCCTCACTACCGTCCACACAGTCGCTTTCTGTCTCTACCAGATATTCCAGGAACCTGGGTCAGGTTGGAGGAAAGATTTTGGTGCTCAAAGATGCCTTCTCCCCCTTCCTTTTCCTTCCGTCCTTCCCCTTCCTCCTTCTCTTCTTCTTCCTCTTCCTTCCCCTTTTTCCCCTTTCCCCTTCCTCCTCCTCCTTCTCCTCCTCCTCTTCTTCCTCTCTCCCTCTTCTTCCTCTTCCTTCTTCATGGATGGCAAAGAGGACCTCAGTTCATTTTCTAGACCTCTGCAGTCTCACCACCTGCTTTTCTGGTATAGTCCATCTGCCTTGGCTTCCCCAATCCCAATCACTATGGCTAATAGAACACCTGCCGGAACTGGAGCTAAGTCCATGGAGGCCTTAACTAGCTGTACCACCTGGATCTAAGCTTTTGCAACTTGAAAACTCTTCTGAAAGCATTTTATGGAGGCACCTGTATCCTTTGCACAGAGTAGATGTCTCCTTCACTGGTGTCTTTAATTCACATATTATTTTTATGGGGAGTATGGCATGCATGTCCCCTCCAGCCCAAGAGGGAAGAGCTCATACAGTGGTATTAGTAAGAGGCTCCAGAGGTACTGCATCCCATCTCTGCTGTCTGCTCATCTCCTCCTTCTCCACCCAGCCTCTCCTTCCTCTGTCTCATGCACTCTCAGTGACCAGCTTGGCCTGCACCCTACTGCTGGGGAGGAAAGGGGAAGAGAGGGGAGGAGAGAAGGAGGAGGGGAGGGAAGAGGAGGAAAAGGGGAGGGGAGAGGAGGGAAAAGGCAGGGAGAGGAGGGAAAGGGGGAGGAGAGGAGGGGGAGAGGAAGGAAAGACACACGGTCTCAATGTCAAAAGTAGATCCAAACCTTTGTCTTTGGATCTTATAAAAATTTTTGTCCGTTCCAAGCAATTCTAATTAGTCCCAACAACAGTTGGCTCCATGAGAAAAAATATGTAATCGAGACACAAACATGTCTTTGTTCAGATGAATAAAGATTTGGTTCACCGCAACTGTTTAAGATGCACATGCACTTCCTCTTCGTGCTTCAATGCCGTGTGAACTCAACGGCTCTAGAAGTCCAGAACATTGCTTCTGACAGAGACTCAACCCTCTGGAAATTTCTGCCTCTAAAGTTAGGGGGCTGACTGGTTGAAGCCCCAGGCACGTTGCAGCTTGAAATCAGTGGAAGCTGTCCTTAAGCATACATTTAAATAGATCTGCTTAAGAAGAACAGCAGTGAATAGGACACTGGATTTGGTCAGCCTGCTGCACACTACAATTATGACAGCACTTTGTGTACTGGGCACAACCAAAATACTATATTCAGTATCGCCAGCCCCCAGCACAGCATCATTAGACACGCAGTCCTATGGCTAAGGGAGCCGAGGTCCATAAGGCCTGAAGAACTGACTCCAGGTCACACAGCTGGTAAGTGTAGAGATGGGATAGGAGCCCAGCCTGTCTGCATGCCACATCTTGATCTTTCCAGATCAACCCTGCAAAGAGGGAACAGTGATCGTGTTCTCACAGGAGACACCCAGTCACCTCCAGGGAAAGCCATCAAGGTTATTCAATAGGCCCTCACTGTTTGGAGACCACCATGTCCATACATAAATTTATATCCAAACAGAAATATCAGACAAAGAGAAATGGAATTCCTTCAACAAATATTTTATCAACAGTCTGTTTGAAAGCAAATTAACACCTTATAAAAGAAATGGAATAAAACACATTACTGTCATAATATTAAATGTAAAATTGAGCATTACAATACTTAAAATTTTATGTCTAGTAATTCATTTTTGCAATTTTCTATTCACTCACTTGTCTTATAAAACATTTGTTTCACCCCAAATGTTTAAAATGCATATGCATTTACTCTTTGGCATGTGTTTTCTGTATTCAGCAGCAGGTTTTTCCAGGCACAGAGAGTAGTTAAGGCCTTAGCTTATTATCCGGGATCCCACTGATTCTTGCTGTGGTACCTTGTTTCTTCACATAAATATGATTATTATTGAGATTACCCTCCATGCTTTCCCAGTGAAAGGTGTTTGTGGCCCAGTAGGAAAGCAGATTCCACAAATAATGATCTGTGTCTGTTCTGTCCAGGAGTAAAGACACCATCAATACTAGAAAACTTAGGATGTTTTACCAGCTGCAGAGTTTTCAGGCCACCGGGGTGATATTGATTTGATCTCAAAGCCTCACAACAGATGGTTAATGGTTACCAATCTTCAAGGAAGATTTTTTTTTATTTAGTTCAGTGCCAGTGTTTGATAATTTCCTAGGTCCTGTGAATAGACATAAAGATTGTTAGTTTTTCATTTTAGTGTCCCTTGCACCAAGGGTGTGGCCTTCTAGAACCCCAGCTTCCTGGAGGATCTTCTAGTAAGTCTAGTGCCTTAGTCTTTCTCACAAATACATTTTACGGTGGATAGATGGTTCTACCGCCCTCTCTTGTCATCTTCCTTTCTAGGCAGAACCTCAGCACTAGGTATGACTATATTTTTACCTTCCTGAAAGCATATGCCCAAGCATAAATTTTATCATACATATTCATTTTCAGTAAAGGGACAGCTCAGGTACCTTGACTACCACTTTACCATCTTGGCAAGTTATTTCTATTACTTATGAAACATGGCTTCCCTATTTCATATATATATATATTCATATATATATATATGTGTGTGTGTGTGAATGATGGAGATATATATATATATATATATATATATATATATATATATATGTACATGAAATGTGACCAATTATCTCAAGCTCCTACAGCCGACCCTTCCCTGCCAGGCTGGACCCCAACTTCAAACTATGATCAGAAATAGACTCTTCTTAATCAGGTTGTCACAGCAGCAAAAAAAAGTAACTAAAATGGAATATTGGTACTGAGAATGGGGCCACTGAAGTGATAAACCTCACCATGTACTTTTTAGGCCCTTGGAACTTGTTTGCAGGACAAAAGTGGAAGAATTTGGAATTGAGGGATAGAAAATTCTTTGAATGGTGTAGGCAGGATTTAATGACCATTCTGGTGGGAATTTGGAAGCCCGGGATGCCATGAGAAATGCCAACATGTGGGCCCGGTGGAGGAAATGTCCAGACAAGATGTCTTTAAGCTGTGGCATGATTAATGTTCATCCCACTGTGCACTGGGGCAGTAGGAAAGGCTCCCTGAAAGACCCTACCCACCAGAGCCTCCATCTTCTGAAAATACACATTTGAGAGGTGGGGGATGAAGAGATTGATTGATTGAGAGCAAACTGAGAATGCCATTAAAGATGTTCCGTGCTTTCCTGGGGTCATCGTAGAAGGCTCAAACTCACAGTGACAGATACAATTGTGATCCAGTGAGGCCAGGCTACAGCTCAAGCTGGCAGTTAAGCTTGGCAACTGCATCCATATGTACTGGTTTGACAGCCATGAAAGATGCGAGAGTGAGGTGCTCATGGAGGCTTGCACCAAGGTTCCAGAAAGCTAAAGCCAGGAAGTATCTGGTAGGATGAGATTCCCTGCAAAGAGACCGTGTGACACTACATAAAGCTGGGTAGGTGAAACCCAAGGCACAATGGAGACCCCAGGATATTGGAGATGCCAGGACTCTGGGATCATCTGCCAAGGAAAGCCACATGCTTGGTGTGGAGTCAACCAAAGAGAAGCTACATGTGTTGCAGACAGCAGAGCCAGAATGGTGGGGCTAGTCAAGTCTTTAGAGCCCAAACAATCCCATCTCCAACTCCAGATGCCCAACACAAAGCCACAAGGTTTGGTATTTGATCTGCTGTATTTCAGTTTCCCTGTCCTTTTGTCCAGTCTTTCCTTGCTATGGCCCCCTTTCCTTTTTTGAATGGGAATATTTACTTGGTGCCATTGTATGTTGTTGTTGTTTTTTTGTTTGTTTGTTTGAGACAGAGTTTCTCTGTGTAGCTTTTCACCTTTCCTGGAATTCACTCTGTAGCCCAGGCTGGCCTCAAACTCACAGAGATCCACCCGCCTCTGCCTCCCAAGTGCTGGGATTAAAGGCATGTACTACCACCTGCCTGCCATTGTATGTTGGAAACATAAAACATCAGTGTGTAGTTAAAGACTTTGCCTGACTCTCAAAAGAGACTCTGAACTTACATTTTCAGTGGCGGTGAAGCCGTTAAAAACTATGGGAAAACTTTAAGTTGGACTGAATGCATTTATTTTTTTCGAGACAGGGTTTCTCTATGTAGCTTTGGAGCCTATCCTGACTCGATCTGTAGACCAGGCTGACCTCAAACTCACAGAGATCCACCTGCCTCTGCCTCCTGAGTGCTGGGATCAAAGGCGAGTGCCACCACCCAGCTTGAATGCATTTTTTGTTATGAGATAGAGGGGTGGAAGGGACTGGTTTAAGAGTGATGTGTTTAGGTGCCAAGATCACGGGGTGGGGGTAGACTTGTGATGGTTAATAATGTTAATTTGACACGATCTAGACTCACCTAAAAGACAAGCTTTTGAGGGAGCATCTAGATTGGGTTCATTAGAAGTGAGAAGACCCACCTAAAATGTGTGTCATCGTTCTGTTGGCCAACACTGAGCAAAGAGAGGAAGGCATGCTCAGCCCCGCATTCACTCCCCTCTGCCTTCTGACTGTGTACGCAGTGTGATCATGCCCCGAGGTCCCCCGCCACCATTTCTGTCACGATGGACTCCGCCTTCACACTGATTCAGAGCAACTCCTTCCTTCCTTAAGTTGCTTGCATGGGACATTTGTCACAGCAACAAGAAAGGTGCCTACCTGATATGGCTTAGCTATATGAGGGCACCTTGAAGCCTGGGTGCTATATAAACAAGACCCCTGCATTCGTTTATTTCATTACTCATTCACATGTATCTGGTAATTTCCTACTGTGTTCCCAGTACTACTCCAGATGCAAGTGATACAGTAAGGATATGGAAATAGATACAGAGAGGACAACAGGACTGGTAGAAAGTTCCGGTACATCTCAGATTCTTCATACTTCAGAGTCCCACCCATATCAGGGGCACCAGACCTGCATCAGGGGCACCAGACCCACATCGGGGGCACCAGACCCGCATCAGGGCATGAGAATCATCCACTCAGACTCAACTCCACTGGCCTCTCAAAAGGACCCCCACAGGGAGCGGATTCTTGGGGTACAGGGTACTTTGTGGAATAGCAGTTATGAAACTCGAGTCGAGGAGCCGCTATGGCAGGCTTAGAGGTTTCATCATCCAGGGGAGGGAGGACCGTTGGGACGTGAAGTCCCTTCCTCAGTGATGTCTGTACCCCACACCAGCTCAGATGAAATGGCTAGAGCAGCCCACTCCACCTTGACTGTCAGATTCTTCGGGGCTAACTTTGCTCTGAAGTTCAATGAAATGGCATATGAGTTTTTCCAGGGAAAAAGCACTATCTAATCAAAAGGTAGAATAAACTGAAATGCATAAAACCATCTCCCCTCTTCCCCTGTACCCACAAACATGGAGGTATTCACTAGGTGTGATTGAAATTAAATATAATTTAACAATATAAATGGATTTTTCAACAATGAGATTGAAAAGTGTTTTCCAAAGGAGGATATGGGTTGCCTACATCAGTACTATCTGGGGAACCTTTGGGGGTGGGCTAGGTCAGTAGATTTTTGATCTCTGCTGGACACTCATTTGATTGGTACATTTTAAAGTTCCTATTGCCTGTGTATTAACACCATAATTAAAGTGGGATTTTTCTGAGCTGCGGTGCATACTTCTGGATTTTCGTAGCTCCTTTAACTGATTCTGGTGTGAAGCCATGTTAAGAACTGCAAGACAAATGCTAATATTTGGAAACTTAGAAGTCATTTCTAATTCTTTCCCCCTTTCCTTACAACTTCCCTCCATGAAGGTTGGAAGACACAGGACTCATCGCAAGCATATTAAAGATAGAAGTGACTTGATGCCCAGGGTTGGACTAGGGTCAGAAGCTTGCTAGGTAGAAGAGTGAGACTACATTAAAGCCTTCATTATCCTGATTGAAAGGGATGCAGGTGCCTAGCACATGCTCTCTCTCTCTCTCTCTCTCTCTCTCTCTCTCTCTCTCTCTCTCTCTCTCTCTCTCTCTCTCTCTCTCCTTACTACTTTGAATCCAATGTATGCCTACAATACCATGCTGGCCTGCCTTGGGCCATCAGAGAAAGACCAACCAACTGGAATTCAGAGATGACAACCTGAACATGCAGAACCTCTACATCAACTCTAGCAGTTACCCACTCCTGACCTTATTACATGTGGTGACTAAAGTTATTTGCTTAAGCTACCTAAATCCAGCTTTCTGCTGCAGGTAGTTGAGCCCAGTCCTAAATGTTGGGAGGAGACCTCATTTTCTATTGCCTGATCTCCAGAAAATCCATGTGTATAGAGATGATGACAGTTTTCTCTGAGAAGAAATTGAATGGTGACTTCCTTGAAGGTGTAGCCTCCTAAAATCAATAACACCCTGATACTGTCCTGTTTGTAGAAGCATCCATGGCATAAGAGGTGGATGGGCTTTTCTTGAAGGATTTCCTGGATCCCTTGACTTGGCACTAGGAACTTGGACCTGTGCCCCAAGTTTTATTTAGCCTCTCCTGTGACTGCACCCTTATTCATGAAGCCCTGGGCCTTAGGTGGAGATACGTCAGAATCTCTCAGAGAAGTTTCAGTGTGCAGTTGTCAAGGGACTTTTGCTCCTGATGGCTTATCCAGAAGACACAGAGACAGCTGTCTTTTAAAAAGAACTCTGTAGGTGAACCTCCACCTTTTCCTTCACACCAAGCATCTTTGGTAAAGCCTACACTGATCATTCTATGAGATTTCTGAGGCCAAGGACTGGCCAGATTTGTTTCTAGTTTTCCCATGGTTTATTACATTACCATGAGTTTAATGAGTGTCCAGTCAAGACATGTAAATTGTTTAGATGATTGATATTTGATTGAAAAGTGCTAAACATGGCCTATATTCCTAGTTTACTCACTCTGGCCATGCCTGCTTGCTATTTAGAAATATCTCATGAATTTCCTTATGACTGTCAAAATCAGCAAGCAGTAATATATGCATCAGGAAGAAGGATAGTCTCCCATTTTCTCTAGAGAACAAAATTACAGGCAATCTCTGCATTTTAAAGTCATATTTTGTGGGGAGGGGAAATCCAGGGAACGTTCAGGACATTGTCAGCATAAATAGCCAACATCGGTAGAAGGACTTGACCTCTTTCAAACTCTGCTTTGAAAATCTTCAAATGTTGAAATTACTTTGACTCTTACCTGAAGGCAGATGTCAACATCAAGAAACAATGTCAAAAGTCAGTCTCAAGTCACTGGCATCGGTCCGGCAATAGAATGATACGGCAGACCAGACAGTGTTCTTCACAAGTCTATCACTGCATAAAACCATTTCTAACTGAATAAGGAACTTAAGACTTGAGGGACTTCCTACCAACTCTAAATGTCCTCTTTCCAGAAAGCATTTGGAATACATATATGCTACATATGGGATTGGCGGGGGGGACTTACTTCTTTTGAGACAGGTTCTTGCTATATAGACTTGGTTGGCCTAGAACTCAGTCTGGAGAACAGGATGGCCTGGAACTCATTGAGATCAGCCTGCCTCTGTCTCCCAGTCACTGACATGAAAGGTATGTACCACCCAAATGAGTGAAAAACTATTTTCTAAGAAGTTGTGTGAGTCTAACCCTCAGGATCTGAAGGGGACCAAGTAATTTACATTTCCAGAAAGGAACAGTACCCCGGTTCACACTCAGAAACTACCGGCTTAGCTCAGGCACACAGACCATTCACCCCAGCTGGGGTCACCCAGCGCAAGCCTGCATCTCCACGCAAGTCCTCATTTCCTCCACTGAACCACTCCTCAGACCCTCAGGGTGACCAAACTCCCTCATCACTGGCTCTGTGTCTCAACACTTAACATCTAGTGGGGCTAGAGCCACAGAGACAAAACTGGTCCTTCAGGAGGAAAGCTTTTCAGTGGTGATGATAACTCAAAAGGAAACCCTTGAAAAGCCAGAGAAATAATGAAAGAAGAGACAACGACAGAGACAGAAAAGGGGAGGAGAGGGGAAAGATGAGGAAGGGATGAGGAGAGAAGACGGGAGAGATGAAAACTAGGCACAGTGGATTAGTTGGAGGGAGGATGAGTGTGTCTGCTTGGGTGAAGAGCCCTGTCTTCTCTCGCCCTCAAACATCAGCTCTCCTCAGTTGCAAGCCTTCACGCTCACAGTAAGCTCACCAACAGCATTCCTGGGTCTCCACCATGCAGACAACAGAAAGCAGGACTTCTCAGTCTCTGTAATTACATGAGCCAATCCCTAGAATACCTCTATTCTTACACATCTCTCTCTGTCTTCCATCAGCTTGGTTTCTCTGGAGAATATTGCCTCATTCTGGTGATGACTCCATCATCTCCCAAAAGCAGCAGCCTTGTTCTCTGCTTGGCTCTGCCGTACACTGACCTCATGACTTCCATCTTGTCCTCCCACCTCAGTAGGCTGGAGTTCCCTCCCTATGAAATCAATGTCTCTGAAGAGCTGCTGTTGCACTAGAAACTAGAAATACATGATTTTCTTGAAATATGTTCTTTTGAAGATGTGAGACAAAATTATGCTCACTGTGGGGAAGCCCTGTGAGGAAAGTGGTGTCTACAGGATGCTTCAAATAAAGATAACCTTGCCCATCTCCCTAGACACAATTAGATAGTTAGGCATCGATGTCTTTGTCCAAATGGGGAAGCCAGGACATGGTATTTCCAAAATGTGGTCCCATGTCCACCTTATTCTGCTAAGCCTTAGATCAACCCTCCTCCCCCGTGCCTGCTGACTCTTGGTTAGTAGCTGCTAAAAATACCCCTATCTGATCTCCATACCTTCACCCCCAACTTGCAACTCCATCTGCTGAGCTGGGAATTTCTGCAGAACTGGTTTGGGTGGGGAAGTTCATTCTGTCAGTACTGAATGGCTTGTGGAAAGCACTCGTGTCTAGTGATGGGCAGAAGGAAAAGGCGCGAGAAAAAAAAGGGTGTGATTTGGACTGAATTTGTTCCTCAATGATGAGCAAGAAATAATGTCAGAATGCCACTGGGTGGAAAGATGAGCCTCCTACCCCCAAGGCTGAGAATTCTAGAAAGGCTGACACAAAGATTTCTACTGCCGTAGACTCTCCTAACCACAAGTGCAGCTGTTTCCCAGGCAGAGTTCAAAGTTTAAGCCAGTCTGAAATAAAAATTTCTGGTAAAAACAAACTAATTATTGCCTCTTGATATTTTTCCTGTTTAAAACTTGACCAAATCAAGACTCTAATGTATAGCAGATTTATAAGCTAATGGCTTTTAGTATCACCCTCCTCATACATAACTCCAAACTCATTTGCCCATGAAACATCAAACCCTGACATGCTGAGCCGAAAGTACACATTCACACCCAGAGGGAACAAAGGCAGAGGGAAGAGAGAGGGCAGGGCTGCTGCCTTATAGGGGGACTTAAATTCTAATGGTGTCTTAGAATCACTTCGGTAGTCTCCCACAAGACTTAATGTCAGTTTGGCTCTCCAGGGATTAGCCTAAGTCTGTCTTTCTCAAGCCTGGGTGTGCATCAGAGTCACCTGAAGAACCTGTGAACACGCCAACAGTGGCACTCCCACAAGAACTTCTAACTCAGCCCACCCAGAGGGGTCCAATGCCCCCTTCAAGCAAGTTCCTAGGCAATGCTGATCCCAAGGTGGCATCAGTGTGCAATCATGTCTTAGGGTCTGAATTTGGGGACCAGTAGGCTGCTTCCATCTAACTCATTCAACTCAACTTTTCACACAAGTTGAAGGATGTGGTCTCCATGTGTGTGCTAGAGAAAGCTGAACTGATGTAGGAAGAATTCAGTTCAGGCATGGAAGCAAGAGCAGGGAAATGGTTTATCTGCATTTCACAACTCACACAGCAGGCTTTGTCTTAAGCCCATGCTGAACTCAAAGTTTGGGACCCACAGCACTATCTATATCTTAGAAGTAATATATGGTTTCTACAAATTCCTCTGTTCCTCCCCTCCTTCCTTTCTTCCTTCCAAAATCATTGAGACAAAATATTTTAAAATAAACTAAATTAAACTTGCTAAGTACGAATTAGAACTCATGTCAAAGCTATTTATCTTAAAGACTACGGTCTATGTCTCTGGAGTGTTTCCCTAATAGAAAGGCTAGAGGCCCGTTTTGGAAGTCTCTCCAGCAACTGCTACAGTGGCAACTTATAAGCTGAGCCTCTATCCCACCCTGCCATTGAGTAGGCTTTAGGGTCTGGCCAGGACAAGATAAGTGCAGACATGAAAGTCAGGAGGAATCGTTCTTCTTGCTGTCAGGGGCACATATCACTCTGATACTCCAGCCCTATATACACACATCATTTTGTGTGATTTATGGCCCTAATTAGATCCCAGTGGCAGCATTCCATCCGCTAACAATGCATATCCTAATCACCTTTTCTTCATACAAATGATTTCCTTAACTTTGCATGCATAACTTAACAGCTTTTATTTTAAAAACTCCTGTTAACAGCTTTCCTGTGGCAACCAGTAGGGGTGCTATGATAAGAATCTAATTTGCTGTAAAAATGACTCATTTGTCAAATAAGCATTAAAATAATTGTTCCCCTTTTGACTGTTACCCTGCTGTTTCCAGTCATTTTCTAAAACTAAATTATTTACTCATTTGAAAGTTCAGCTGTGCATATTTTAATTGATATTCCCTCATAGGACTCATATTGTTAATGACAATAATTAACCTGAAAAGGCTGCTAAATAATTATGCTGCAAAGATTTGAAGTATTTGCACAGAAAGTAAAATCAGCATTTGAAAAACTATCAAAATGTAAAACTTTCATATTTTATGGTAAAGCATGGCAATAGCTCATAATCAAATTAAAGAGAGAAAGGGAAATGGAGATTATATGATTTGATGCAGAATACTTTATGTTTTCAATATAGAAAAGTAGTCTAGCTAACAAGATCACTCTGTCATCTCCAGAAGCTCCCAATATTACTATTCTAGCTGGCAATATAAATTGTTCTCCAGCACTTAGCATGAGCATGGCTAGGAAATGAAGCAAGCTAGCCTTTGTTTTGTTTTTGCAAGACAGGGTCTCTCTGTGTAGCCTTGGATGTCCCAGAACTCTGTAGACCAGGCTGGCCTCGAACTTAGACATCCACCTGCCTCTGCCGGCTGAGTGCTGGGATTAAAGGCGTGTGCCACCACTGCCCGGCAAGCTGGCTCTCAACAGGAGCACCTATGGCAATTCAGTGAGTAAATTTCCTCTACTATGGGTACTGCAAACTTTACTCAGTTCCGACAGAGTTAGCCTCGCCCAGCAGACTGTACCTCTTGCCCAAGAAGTGCAGCTGTCATTCAGCCATTGGGGAGTTCTCAATAGACGTGGCAACTCATTCTCTTGAACCCAACAACAACAGATTTTTGACAAAGGAGTTCTTTTTTCCAAAACCTTGACAGACAAAACACTGACCACAGAGAGTCTTAGACCTATTGGTTTACAGTCTTCATAGCAGCCTGCCAGATTTCTAGTCGGTAGAACCCATAGGCTGATAGAGTCCACAGAACTGGAGACCGTTTCAACATTGGAAAGACCACACTCGTAGGAATCTTGAAATGTCATCAGGTGCTATGCTCCACAGATACTTTGGAACTAGAAGAAACAATTTTATAACACACAAAAGTGCTAGAACATCAATTAAGCTCTCCAGGGTTGCCAATATGTAAAGAACAGCCAATGGACACAACCAAATGCCTGTCATCACTGCATCTCTCTTTATTATTACCTTACAGGCAACACCACTAAGAACATAATAATAATATTATTGCAGTCGGTAGCTGTTCCAGCTTTGATCTTGAAGCACTGCCCCTAGTGAGGCAGCCCGTAACTGCCATGCAAGCCTATGACCTGCCCCTGGGGCATGCCTGAGATAGGAACCCTTAAGACCCAAGATGCGTAAGAGCTGGCTCTCTTGACTCCTCATGATCCTGGATGCTGGACTGCAGACCAAGTCAGAGTTCTCCAGAGAACCACACTGGACTGTGCCTGATCTCTCCCGGATCCTGTAACTGATCCCTTTACTGGTTGTAAGTTACCTGGAAACAAATCTCCTTCAACTACCAGATAAACTATGAGGAGTTGCCTCGTCAGTTCCCCACTATACTTTATATTTATAGCATTCTATTTATTTTTACTCACAGGTGCAAAAACTAATGCTAATGACAAGCTGAGGAATAATTTGTAAACAAATGGTATGCCCTACATCTACAAATATCTCCTATAAGTACTGAATACATGGGATAAATGATACATGGAATAAACGGTGAGTATGGTCCTAATTATGTTTGTCATTGAATAAAACTGCTGTACCAAAGCAAGCTTTGACTTTGACATATATTTGAAATTATATTTCTTCAATTTTCATTCTTTAGACATACACACATTAATTGACTTAGCAGCTGGAATGAGAGTACCATGGACAAACTCATTCCTCAAGGCACCCTCCATCCATTCATCAGAAGCTACCTGGGAGCTCCTGCTGAGCAATCTCCCCATGACATCATAGCAGAAGAAAAGACTTGGAATGCTCTTGAGAAAAGATCAAAGTTCACTCTCACCTTCAGGAGCCAAGATATGAAATGGTGAAGGCTCTGACTTCAAGGTCTTCTAGGATGACTCTAGCACAGCCCAGGCATTAAGGAATCATCCTCACTGGCAGTCCTGTGCAAATGCAAACAGAATAGGGACCATTAGCTCCACCTTCTCTCTCAGCCATATTGCTGCCTGGGGAACCAGCCTCTAAGCAACACAAGGCTCAAAGGGAAATCCACAGCATTGGCAGGAACTGAATTTTTTATCTGAGGGGGTTAGGGAAAAAGACATCCACTCTCTTGATGGTTTCCTTCTTTATTCTTCTGTGTTCTTTTATGTTCTTTCTACTGTATACCTTTTCTCTACAGCTTATATATCCCAACAAAGTTTTTCAGGCAATATAGGAACTACATTGTGGTTACATTTTGTTTTTCAAGAGAATGATTACAATGGATACAGGTAAAAAGATGTTTTCTATCTCCCTTACATGATTAAACATTTTACATATTACAGGTGAAAAACAAATTATCCCAAGAACACACACACATTCATACCCAAGCAACTTGTTATAGATTAACCGTGTGGGCAAGTGAAGTATACTTCTCAGTCAGATCTTTTACTGGTAGGCTGCATTTTGCAGGTACAAAGAAAGGTACAATTACTTTATTACTTATCTTCAAAGGTAATCTTACAAGGGATCGTAAAGGAATCACAAATCTAAACTTCTATATATGAAAAAGAATCAGTCAGCTCTACTTTAAATCTTTAGGGTACATACCTACTCTCCAATAGTTTTTTATATCAGGAAATTGGGTGTACAAGAAATTAATCATCACCTTTGGCCATCAACCAATACTAGCAAGAAAGATATGTCAGCTAATAATAATTGGGCTGCTTTGTTCTTGTTCCCTGACATTAAAGAGTTCCACATTTAACTATGTGCCTTTCTAAAACTTTAGATTATTTTCTTGGGTTTTTCACCTCAAAGCTATTTGACAAAAACATCTTAGTCTAACTTTAAGTTATTTTCAAAGCTTTGTTTCAGCTGTGACGTACTCTGAAACCTGTGAACACATCTCCCAACATTAAGATTTAAAAAATTTAAGCTAGCTGGGCTAACTGAGACTCAGTTGTTTTTCTTAATCATTAACCTAAGCCATAGTCTATATGGCTCCTCAATAGAAACTCATGTGTTGTAGCAGTGTGACACTTCCTTGTTTATATTTTTAATCATCAAAACTCTATTTAAACTAACATTGTTATTATCATTTAGACAGTACAGCTTAGGAAGATATCATCTTCATAATAATCCACAGGTAAAAATACCCAGTAAAACCGATTGTTTCCATGAGATAAACACACTACATTACAGGCAGTGGGGATCTTCCCACACCCATTCACACCATGCCTGTTACCAGAGGAAGATGGGACAAACATGTCAAGGCAAAGCAGAAGCAAAAGACACTCTGGAGTCTGTGGTCTCAGGACCTTGCCTATTCAAGATTCACCTATCAGGATTTTTCTACTGGTGGGTTGACACCCTGAAGTCAACTGCCACATGCTGCTCCTCTGACATGGCCACTAGCACAGCCATCTCTGTCTTGAAGTGTCAGCATGGATCACTGAACAGTTACCAAACAGGAACTTCAGCATCACAGACTCAGCTGAACCCAGCTGCTCGACTGTCCCAATCTCCACACTCAAAGCTCCCCTGAAGTGGGAACCTATGGCTGAATTTAGTTCAGATTTGGGCACAGCAATTGTTTAGTACTTGTTGAGGTAAAAGGAACTGAACTAAGTAATGACCACCTAGGCAGTTAACAGTAGGCCAAGTAGCTTCGCACCACTTATGAAATCAGTAAAAATCCAACAAGGCCATCAGTTGGGAGGCCTTTCTTTCTTGAATTCGCTCTACCAGGTATAATCAACAAAATTATTTCTCTGACTTTACATGTAAGAACAGCCAAGTTCAGAAGTTAAATGACTGCCCTTAGTTATACAGTTACTGACGAAGGACAAGAACTCCCCAAACCTGAGCCGTTTCTGTCACAAAATGCTGTAGATGGTAGGAAGTTTCTCAGCCAATGAGTGTAAGAAAGAAGTGATATAATGTCCATAGTGTTGCTATAATTGTACTCATAGGAGGATAACAATAATCTGTTGAAAACAGTAGTAAACACACCTCCCTCTTCTGTGCCAGGCTTTACTTTTACAAAACAACAGAAAATCCTGTAGGAAGCCTGCCCTTATTCCACCAGAAGAAATTCAGAAGCAGAGAGGTGAATTAATTTGCCCGATGGGACAGGGTGAGAGTCATACTGTTGTATCAAACTCAAGTCAGAATTCCCTCTTCCATTCTATTCGGCTTTGTAGATCAGCTGCTGCAGGCTTTTGCCCAAATATTGAACCCTAACTGTTCTGAAACTCATGGCCAGAAAGAATTTTGAGTTTTGTAATGTGAATAATGAGAGTCAACCCCATTTCCCAACCACTATTCTCTGTTATTTGAGTGATAAACCAGGAAGTAAACAGCCTAAAAAAGGAGGGGGCGAGGAGCAGCAGTGGGGGGGGGAGCAGCAGGAGGAGGAGGGACAGAGGGAGGAGGAGGAGCAAGAGGAGAGGCAGTGGGAGGAGCAAGAGGAGATGGTCGTGCTGGTACGCATTCACTTAATATTTAGAGAGAGCTGGTCACTACTCTAGACGTTGAAAATAAAGGAGAGGAAATAGGGTATTCTGACCCTTGCAGAACATCTTGTTCGGCTAGTTGCTATCCTTGGTGGTCCCGAATAGTACCACAAAAGCCATTCCCACCTCTATAAAGGGCATTCAGACCCTGGAGTCCTGAGAGAGTCAGATCACCTTGTAATAGGTTCATACAAAAAGATGTACAAGGACTGGGTTTTATAGGACTTAGAAAATCAGCCCCCGGTGGCTGTTTGAGAGAACTCATGGCCACCTTTTCCGTTGCTTAGAGAGGGATGAGCAGGGAGGTGAAGACAGCAGATGGAGAACTCCGGAAAGCCAGGGCTGAATCACACGTGCTCCGAAGGTGCACGGCTCTGCCAGACCTCAGCTTAATGTAGACCACGTGTGGAATCCACGGGCTGCACGGCGGAGACGGTGCGTTTCCATGCGGTCACCCAAACGGTTATTTCCTTTTAAAGGGCTTTTGCAATGCTGCCCGCCCCTCCTCCCGGGGCAGAGCTTCTTGCTGCCAAGCCTATTTTTATGGTTTGTCTCCAAAACAAGTGCAAAATAGTGTTGGCTTCAGTGGAGTCCTCCCTCTGGCCACTGGAACGCCATCTGCAAGCTGAGGGGAAACAGTAAACACGGCAGGTTAAGTCACTCATTACTAATATTTTCCTTAAGCTCTGAAACTTTTTAAACAAACAACAACAACAATTGTCTCATAATAACCTTCCAGAGGTTAACAGCCAGCAGGTGGTCCGGCTCAGCCGAAATGCAACCCAGACAGCTGTTTGATTATAAACTGTTGGTTCTTATGGCGATCTGGGGAAAACTTCTTGCCGAAAAGGGGTCTTCTCTTAAAAATCCCTAATGAAACAACACATAAATGTCAAAATGACAAAAATAAGGAAGTGTGTCATAGACTAAGCATTTTAATGTCCTTTCTGGCTTCCTCCAGAGTGTACTCTGGACCTAGCCACATTTAATGGCACGGATTCTGAAAGAGGCGGTACACAGCATGAATTTTTATGACCCAAATAAAACTTGAAGAGAGTCACTTTCTCTGACACAGTCAGTGTCCTCAGCAGATGTGTGGGAGGCTCAGGTTTCAAACCTGCCACCCGAGCCAACATTTTACCTGGACCCAGAGGCATACAGGGTACAATGCCCGGATGTAAGGAAACCCGGAGATATGTAGCATTATCCTGTCTGTTCCTGAGCCATTAAAGCATGGTGGGATTCCCCCTGGGAAGCCTTTGCGGAGGCAGCGAAAATTCTGAGAGCTGATAAAACGGGTGGAGAACGAGGGATGTAAAGTTTCTAATCAAAACCTTACATTAACACCACACGGCCCCACAGAACGAGGGCTGTGGCTGTTTTCCTGCCTGAATGATGAAATGAGACAAAAGAAAACCGCTCCCTGAGTCAGTATTTAATTATGAGTGTATTATATTACAATAAAAAACATTTCAGAAAGTTCATAAAACAAAAAAAAATTGAAGCTTTTTAAATGGAAATCAAGTGCTGAAATACAAAAGGTGTGGGACTCCCAGGGAAAAGCTTACAATGGCAGGTCAGCTAGGTTTTAAATAGAGATAAGGAATAAAAATGTAAAGGTAAGAGAGAATTTCACAGATCCTAGTTCAGTTATGGTTAATTAGCAGGGAAGTGAGACTGTGGAGTATGAAGAAAGACAGTTTGGGGTTTGGTCCAAGTGTGATGGAATCTTCTGATCCATTTATACAAGCAAGAATTACCAACCAAGCAAATTCCCAGAGACAGAGCACACAGGAGAAGAAGGAAAGACCTCCACATCCCCACCGGTATCACAGAGCTAAACAGCAAAGTGACCAAAAACAGACTCTTTTCAGAAAAAAATATATAAATATATGTATGTATATATATATAATAATAATAATAGATAGATAGATGATAGATAGATAGATAGATAGATAGATAGATAGATAGATAGATAGATAGATAGATAGATAGATAGATAGATAGATGGAAAGAGATCTCAGGGTAAAACCAGGCTCACCTCCAATAAAGAAGCAAAGCAAAAACTTATGACCCAGGAGAGGGAGGGAGGGAGGAAGGGAGGGAGGGATGAGCTATAGATAGAAAATTACAAAGACAAAACCTCACAGGTGAGCTGTACTCCAGCTAAGCAAGCTTAACAGGAGTCTTGATAAGTCAGGCCATGGTGACCAACATCACTTAAGGAGTGCTGAGGCCATGAAGAACTTGACCAGACACCAAAGACAAGCAGCTATCAAGTCTAGAGGAGTCTGGCCAAACAAAATCAGCAGAATCTTTTCAAAACCTGGAAAACGTAGATGAGTGTGAATCTCTAAAGCTCGGCTGGCAAAAAGACCTAACTAAACTTTGGCCATCAGGGCAGCAAGCACTACTAAATGTTGATAAAACTGAGTCTAGTTGAGATCGGTTGAGGGCTTTTATGTCACACCGGACTCCATCATGGCATTCCTTAGTATGGGGCTGGTGGTTATAGTTTAAAGAGGAACAACGATCCCCCATTGGTCACAGTTTGAATGCTGGGTCCCCAGTGGGTTGGTGCAGAGAGAAGGTGGGGAACTCTAGGAGATGGGGTCTAGCTGAAGGAAATAGGTCTCCAGTGGTGTGCTTTGGAGGGCTGTACTCTGCCTCTGCACCCCTCTCTCTTCCTCCTCCCCCCGCTTCTCTCCTCCCTTCCCTGCAGGCAATAAGGCACAGTCTGACTGCACATCCGTGCTATGAACCACTTATCAACTTATCAACCACATGGCATGGAACCTCCCTCCTGCTCTGAAGCCTGTAAGAAGCCAGCCCCACCACCACCCGGAGCTTCTACCATGCTGTCTTTCCATGACATTAAAACTCTCCTAATAAATCTGTTACCTAAAAGGACAATCTGTCTCAGTGTCCACCTGGAGCCCCAGACCAAAACCTATCACACACACACACACACACACACACACACACACACACACACACCACACACGCACACACGCACACGCACACACGCACACGCACACACACACACACACACACACATGCACGCACACACACACACCACGCACTCAAGCATCAAGCTAAATGTAGCAGTACACTTGGAAGGCTAAGGAGAGGGAATCATAGGTTTGAGGCCAGGCTACGCTACATGGTTCCAAGAAGCTGTGTTCCCTTGTGGAAAACAGTTTTTAGTAAATAAAATTAAAAACCTGGAGTGTTAATACAAGGCAGTGCTGTAGATATTGCTTTTGTAAATAAAGTGCTGATTGGCCAGTAGCCAGGCAGGAAGTATAGGCGGGACAAGCAGAGAAGAGAATTCTGGGAAGTGGAAGGCTGGGTCAGAGAGACACTGCCAGTCGCCGCCATGACAAGTGAGATGTAAGGTACCAGTAAGCCACAAGCCATGTGGCAAAGTATAGACTAATAGAAATGGGTTAATTTAAGATATAAGAACAGTTAGCAAGGAGCCTGCCCCGGCCATACAGTTTGTAAATAATATAAGTGTCTGTGTGTTTATTTTATAAGTGGGCTGTCGGACTGTCAGGGCTTGGTGGGACCCAGAGAGAAAACTCCAGCTACAAGGTGGTCATTATTTTTACACCTTTTTGAAATTAGAATTTTAAAACATGACTTAAAAAATGATAAGTATGCATTTACATGGAGTCTTCTAATTCAAATATCTTTGGAACTAGAACTATCTTATTGATGTTTCATTATCATTCTTCCCTTTTGAAAAGATTTATTTATTTATGTGTGCATATCTGGGTGTGTACCTCTACATGAGGAGGCCAGAAGAGGACATCTGATCCCTTAAAGCTGGAGTTACAGGTGTTTTCAGGATGCCTGGCTTGTTGATAGACACCAGTATCTGAACTCTGGTCCTCAGCTCTGATTTTGCAGCTCTGAACCATAGAGTTCTCTCTTTTGCCCATTCATTACTATTTCTAACCCAGTCAGAATAAATACTTCTTTGAATTATCCTATTCACACCTAGGAGTAGACCTTATATATTTGTATGCAATGTCCTCATGAAACCTGCTTCCATGTACAGTGAGTATGTGCCAGCTCTGTCAGCAGGTTTGAGTGGACTCACAAAGCTGAAGGTATTTATTATCTGACTTCTCAGGAAAGACTCGCCAACATCTACTACATAAGCCATGAGTTGAGCCTAGTATCCACTTCTCAAAGAATGACTTGGATTTTCTGAACTTAAAAGACAGCCCTTAAATTAAACTTGCCATGAGAATACACACACCATCTACAAAGGACAGAATATGTAATCTAGAAAATGTGCTAAACTCAAGTTCAAGATCTTGTCTTCTAGGAATGATCTGAAATCACAGATGCAGCAGGAAATTTTTATGACTCCAACAACAGATGGGAGGAACTGAAGATCATTATATTAAGAAGCCAGCTCCTGAAAGACAAAAATTGCAGGTTTTCTCTCATATGTGAAATCTAGAACATATGATATACATAGATATGAAATACATGGGTATACATAGATATATATAGATAAGGCATATAAGGAAATATGCACACACACACACACACACACAACACACACACACACATCTTAGTTAGGGTTACTATTGCTGTGATGAAACACCATGACCAAAGCAAGCTAGGGAGAAAAGGATCTATTTAAGCTTGCACTTCCACATCACAGTCCATCATCAAAGGAAGTCAGGGCAGGAACATGGGGGCAGGAGCTGATGCAGAAACCATGGATGGATGCTGCTTACTGGCTTGCTCCTCATGGCTATTGAAAAATATAGGACTGTATTGGAAAATACAGGACTGTGGCACGAATTCTAATTAGTCTTAATAATAAAAACCTGGAGTCAGATATCAGGGTAAATGCTGAAAGATCAGAGAAGTAAAGGAGCCAGCCACTAGAGAGACTTCTTACCTCGAGGAATCCTCAGACCAAAGGGGTTGAGCTCCTGTCTCCTCTAACCCTATATTCCTCTCTACGCCCAGTCATATCACTTTCTGTCTCCACCTCCCCCTAGTGCTGGGATTAAAGGCCTGTGCCTCCCAAGTACTGGTTCAAAAGCATGAGATCCCAAGTGCTAGGATCAAAGGTGTGTGCCACCACTGCCTGGCCTCTATGATTAACTAGTGGCTAGCTCTGCACTCTGATATCCAGGCAAGCTTGATTTGTTAGAGCACAAACAAAATGTCACCACCTAGGACTAACAGAAAAAGGAAGGGAATGATCAGGAGTGGAAAATAAAAGTGGAGGATGACAGGACATACTTGAATGAAAAGTTTTTAGTGAAGCCATCACTTGAAGCCAAGTATAGTGGCTCACACCTGTAAGCCCAGAACTCAGGAGACTTAAAAGGGAGGATTGCCACATGTTTGAGGCCAACCTGAGCTACATAGTGAGTTTCAGGACAGCCTGGGATACAGAATGAGACCCTGTCTCAAAAATTGAGAGAGAGAGAGCAAGAGCAAAAAAGAGCAAACCATCAATTATACAATAAATAAGCACTAATAAAAATTATATTATAAAATCCAAATATTTTTTTAAAATAAACAATAGTTTTAAAAGATAATAAAGTATTGTAGACTTCCTAAAAGAAAATAACAAAAGTCAGAAATGGGAAATGGGCAAGAAAATAGAGGTCCAGAGAATCAACCTGATGAACCCTAATTTGTAAAGACTTCTTAACAATTACAGTTTGAAATGGTGAAATGAAAGTTATCAAGCAAGTGATATAATGATTTTATGAAGTAAAATTATGAATCTTCTGGTGACCCCTATCTTCAGCATTCCAGGCAAACAGGATAACAAGCAAAAGTCATTTAAACAATGTGAATTATTGTGCTCACTTGGCAGCATATATACTAATGATGCATGGTAGATACATCATTGTGAAATTTCACAATAAGGCTAGAATGAAAAATTCCCTCTATGTGTGTACCCACATGTGTGTGCTTTCATGTAAATGTGTCCATGAGTGCATATGTGTGTACATACATATGGAATCCAGATGTTGACATCGAGTGTCTTCTCTGCTTTCTACCTTATTTTTTGAGACTGGGTCACTCACTGAACCTGGAACTCATAAACACAGCTGGCTGGCCTGTGGGTTCCAGGCATCCATCAATCTTTGCCTCTACCTACTGGGATTGTAGATGTGCCTGCCACTATGACTGACTCCACAAAGGTGCTGGAGATCTACACTCAGGTCCTTATGCCTGCAAGTATTCTACCAATTGAGCCATCTCCCACACCCCTAAAGTGAAAACGCTTAGGAGATTGGAGTGAGAGCCCAGTCATGTGCAAAGGTGTGACCATTAGAGTTCCATAGAACTTCCCCACAGCACTAATATGCTGGCCACCCTGGATTCATGGCTTCAAAATCTTGGGAGCGGCGACTTTCAACCGAGAATTCTTTGCCCAGCCAAACTGAAAATGAAGTGGAAACTGCAAGAAGACAGCAATACAGAACAGATACCATGTCCTTGGTTGTCATAGCTCCCTGGACCCTGTCTTAGAAGCTAGTGTAATGAGTCCTGTTGAAACTAGCCACAAATGAGTGTTTGGGGAGAGCTGAGAACCACGGGACCCAACTCAAAATGAAGGGAAATGGCCTTAGTGCCAGCTGTGCTGTGCGGAAGCTGTGCAGGAGGAAGCTCCCAAGGTTTTCTGTTCATTTTCAAGTGGAATTAATTAAATACTATTTGGAGAGGACAGAATTGAGAACTATATCTGACAGATCAAATGGGGAAATTAAGAAAATTTTCAACAATTTTTTCAATATATGGTATAACCACTATTCAAAAGGTACCCTGTGGGCGACAGAGGCATTTCACCAGTTATATCCAAGGACTTATAAACCAAAACAATGTGTTCATATCACTTCTAGGCCAAGACATCTCAGTGGTGGTTCACTGCCTGTCCTGGTGCGTGAAAACCAACTCGTCTCAAACATATGGTCGTTCTCTTGCTTAGGACCCTAAGTGCCAAAATCAGTAGACCCTTCCTCATTCCTGATTATCACCCTTGAGTAGACATGGGACATGAGTGAGACCTAAACCTCTGTCATTTTGAGAAATGGCTTGTTATTCAGCAAAACCTAGAGCATCTGGACAAGTCCATAGAAACCCATGCACAAGAACAGAACAACGCTTAGAAAAAAGTCATAGTGCACTGCTGATGGTCTATTGATTATGTGTAGGGCATTATCCCAGTGAAAACTCTGGCTATAATGTGAAAAGCTTGATATGGCTGTACTGAGAAACTGGAGGGAAGATGATAGTGATTATCTAAAAGAGAAGCCAACAGATGCCATTTAAAATGGGATTTTTAAAGTGTAGTAGTTACGTATATTGTTTTATCAACATGCAATAAACACAGAGTTTTGAGTGTTCCCAGAGGGTCTCTATGGGTGGGAGGTAGGTAGTGATAAGAATTGGGCTGAGAACTGCTGTCTCTGAATACATCACTTTAAGTATGTCTAACTATTAAAGCAAAGTGACTCACAATAACAATTCTAAAGACTAGCTTTAAAGACCATTTTGGTCTTCAAAGAACTTGGCATAGTTGGGTTTTCTGGCCATCTTGTTGAGTCCATGCCATCAAAGGTAAAGGTGTGTACACTCTTGCCTATCCTATGTCTCAAAGCTTCTGCTTAACTGACTTAGCCTCAAGGCCTGTTTGGGAGGCGGGGGGGTCAGGGGTTGGAGCTCAGAGCACAGCATCCAGGTTCTCCCAAAACAGTGTCATCACAA
Source organism: Peromyscus leucopus (assembly GCF_004664715.2). Lineage (NCBI taxonomy): Eukaryota > Metazoa > Chordata > Mammalia > Rodentia > Cricetidae > Peromyscus > Peromyscus leucopus. The sequence goes on along the minus strand of NC_051071.1, from coordinate 15,688,396 downwards.
TCCTGGTTGACTCACCTCAAAAGGAAACCCTTCACAGGCCACACCTGTGATTGTGGCTGGAGACAGAGCTGGAGACAGAAGAAATCATGAGCTTCTCTGAATGTATTCTTACACTCCAAGACTGGTTTTCAAAATTAACTCCTTGTCCAAAGAGTTCCCACTTTGCTTTTAAGTTACCTAGACATTAATAAAAAGGACAGTCAAGTGGGGGTTTCAAAATGGCCCATCCTTTCAGTGCCCTGTCTGGGCAGAGAGTTTCACCTCCTTGGATGTGTATGGCCCAACATAGTTTGCAAGGTTATAAGAACAGCCTGCCTTCCCAAGCTGCCTCTGGGCTGGGCTGGGCTGTTCTAAGAGAAGAGAAGCTTTGGCAATATTTACCCAGGGAGTCTGGCAAGGCTCAACAAGTCATCCACTCAAAGGAATGGAAACACTCCAAGAACTATAGATCATCGGGAGGAGTGTTGATAGTTTTTCAATACTAATTGAAAATAGAACTAATAGCCTTCCTATGTGTTAGAAATTATCCCAATTCCTTGGTGTACTTCATGTGGTCGATTTTTCCATTTCACAAATAAGAAACTGAGGCAGCAAGAGGTTAAGAATCTGACGCACATTTGCAGAGGTCATCAGTTGCAGAGGGTCAACTTGAAGGTTGTTGTTTGGCTGGTCTTGGGGACTCTGGTTAGTCAGGCTGCAATAGCTGGGTAAGACTCGTCGTCTCAAACGCCACATGAGCATTCTGCAGCAGAGAGCAAGCTCTGCTCTACAAAGACACAGTTGCTACTGGCGTTCACAAAGCATGGATGTGCGGGAAACAATCATTCCCAGGCTGCATAGGTCTACTATTTATATGAAGCTATTTAACTTAATTACAAATAATTTAGGCTACAGATGGGAGCAAAGCAACATTAAGGATCTTGATTTTGAAACCGTTCTAAAATAGCTTTTAAAATCTAGGAGGCAAATTGTCTTTCCAAATGGAAATGAATGTGTGAGACAGCGAAGTCTTAAAGTTATTAGCATCTTTTGCTGAGCCCTCATCTATTTCCTTTGTCATTTAGGCAACACACAGTTTTTAATTTTAGCTCTGTGATCAGAAATGAAACTCAAGACGCTTGCTACTCCAGCCAATGGCCATGCTGGGCATGAGGAACGGCGGCTCCTCACGTATGACTAAAGGACATCACACTCGCTTAGTGCTTTCAGGCAAATGTGGACCAAGTACAAAGGGAAGGATCTGAGCATGCACATATGCGTATGTGTGCACACACGAGTGTGCACATGGTCCGAGAGGGGTGCAGCCTCACAGCCATCCCCATTCCACGGTACCTGTGAGGCTCCGTTACTGAAGGCAGAGCCAGGAAACATGTTTTTAGGAATTCAGAGTATCATGTTTCATAATTTGATTTAAATCAATTATCCCATCCTTCCCTGGAACAGGCACAAGCTCCAAAAATACAAAATGTAAATGGAACCAGCTGCAGCCTTTGGCCAGGATGGATTTCACTCGGTGTAATCAGTCTCCTTTCGAAGTACATTATTGTCGAGGCCCAGAGATTGCGTGAAACACTTCCAGTGCCCCAGAAGGTACTACAAAGGTAACGGGTTATGGAAGGGGCGAAATGGAAGGAGCTAATCTTCTCTGTCCTGGCTTGTTTTGCCCAAAACTCTTAAAATAATTCATTCATTCCTCTGGGGAAGACCGGGACACTCAGGTCTATTATTGGCAGCCTTCAAACATGGTCCTTAATATATGGATATTTACTAAACCACATAATCACCCTGTGTTATCCCATTACAGGGCTCAACCTTGCTGAGCTCTGCGGCCCTGGGTGTGAAGATCAATTGTGAGAGGTTTGCATGTGTTTATAAAGGAGGGCGTGAGCGCACTCCGCAATCATGCATGTCATTTAGGCCCCACCACCCTGCCCAACAAATGGATCCCATGCGTAGGATTTGGCTTCCTTCCACTGAAATCCTTCGCTTTAATTGATTTAAAATGATAATTCAATTAAAATAATTATTCTAATCAAACTTTGTATCTTTTTGGCAGGTTTCATGGAGGCCTCTGCCCTCGATGTTATTTTAGTATTCTCTTTATTTGTTTTCTCACCCAGCTGACTTGGGCTCTCTAAATCTTTGGAAAAGTTTATGTCATTGTGCAATCAGTGCACCTTTTCTGAAGCTTTCCACTCACAAACGGGGAATAAGAAAGTAAAACATCCTAGAGAGGTATTAGGCTTTGAATTGTGGCCAGCAGGGATGGAGAAGTAACTGGCCATGGTGCACAGTGAGCGTCGCCAATCCATTCATCAGCAGTGCAGGCGTCGTGGTGGCCAGGTGAGGTTAACACTGTAAGGGAAGGATGAGTGATGGTCTCCTCCTCCCTCCTAGTCTCATTGTCCCCCTCCCATTTTTCTTTCCATGGCTATTGTATTCTTGACATCTATAACATCCAGGTCAGAGCTAGGGAATTTGCATATAACTTCTAATATTTGAAATATCATTGTAACAGCGATCCCGTTCGTTCTTCTCTACAACTGTGCTGGCTGGCATGTGAGACAGACAGATGTTAAAGAGGAGCAGCAGGCAGCCAAGCCAGTGGACACCTGGGCAGCTATAATAACACTGTCAGCATCTTCCCATGGAATACTACATAGCAAATGTGAGCAGTTGAGAAATGAACTGCTTCTGTGTCTTAATTTTTAGCACATCTAAACTTTTCAAAGAGAGTGGGGTTAGTATGGTTCATATAATGGCCAACTTTTACTATTTAAAAACATTTCTGAAACAAAGAAGGTGAAAACTCCAGGTATACGTCTTCCTGAGGAGCACCAGCTCACCTGAACCTCTGATGCCTGGGAACGGAGATGTGAATTCTTCTACCCCTTGCCATGTTCACAAGTATGCTAAACAAGACTTGACACAGAAGAGGCGGCCCTTTCCAGAGATGCTCTGGGATGAGCAGTAGGCCAGGAACTTGGACACTTCATTCACCAGCTCTGATGTCAATTAGCTGTAAGACTTTAGAAAAATCCTTTTTATCTTTCTGGGATTCAGTGTGACCACCAGACCATATGAGCTATAAAATTAAATTCAGATTCTTGTGTCTACTTTTAGCCACAAGAACCCAAATTTTTGTGACTGCAATATTAATCCCATTTGAATGTTGTCTCTAAAAGGAAAACTGGGCTTCAGTAAGGCACCAGGCCAGGCTTGATTATACCTTCCTGGCAGAAGTTCAAACTTCTTGATCCAAAGGAATGCCTGTTTATCAGCATATTGTAAGTGCAATTCAAAAAGAAATAACCTTGCCGTTCCATTGAGGATGCTTTGATTGAGTGTCCTTTTTACAGACAGCGAATAAACATCTGGACATAGGTCATGAGGAGATGCTCATCCACCTGGAGATAGAGGCACAGACTGAAAATGAAGAAAGGAGGAAGACTCAGCAGAAGTCAGGGAACCCCAGACCTATTCCCCAGGCCACTGGTAGCCACAGCTCTGTCTCCTGCTCTAGGTCAAACCATCTCAAGATTTACATTAAAAAATGGGCCAGGGGATGAGATGGCTCAGTAGGAAAAGGCACCTAGTCCCAAGCCTGATGATCTAAATTTCATCCCTGGGACCCACGTGATCAAAAAGAAAAAACTCTCCAATGTTGTCCTCTAATCTCCACATGGTACACACACACACACACACACACACACACACACACACACACACACACAAATAAAAATGTTGTTTGAAAGATTTTTTTGTGTAGGAAAGCCTGGGGATCTGTGGCAAGAAGAGTCATCAAACTTCATTCAAAAAGAAACCAGATCAACACAAAGTTTCTTCCCAAACCTGTTCTCTGCTCCTACCCAGAGGTGTGCATCACAGGAGAGTGCATCACAGAGGATTATGCTACCACATTGCATCCCTCTGTACAAGCATTTCGTCCATTGCAATTGTACAAGGCTCATCAGCTGAAACAATTTGCATGTCTAAGAAAACAAGTCTCGTGTGCACATATAGAAGCCAGGCCAAATTCCAAGAACAAAGAGGCTGATATCTTAAAATGGTACTGTTCTTTCTTTTGATGCTTAAAATGAAAAATAACAGAAAAAGAGAAAGGTCTCATAAAAGATTGACCAAAACCCTTTTTATGAGAAAGGCCCATCTAGTAATCTGCTGCTAATGTGGGGGACGCCTGAGCAGTTAGTCCCCCACATCCATAGGTACAAGGATGACCCAGAGGCATGCGGAGTATGAAGGATCCCAGGGTATCCCACAAGTGTTCTGACTCAGCTGTTCTGACAGCAGACCTGGGAATACACATTTAAATATGAACCCATGCTGCATCCACCACACTCCAGGGCAGGCTCCACACCCAGGAGGAGGTGGCCAACACAGAACAGACCTTGTGTTTTTTCATGTATCTCTGCTTTTTGTTTTATTTCTTTACTTTTTGTCATGTTGATTTTTTATTTGTTTGTTTCTGTTTTGATTTTTGTTTTTGTTGTTTTTCTGGTTTGATTTTTTTTTAAGAGAGAGAGAGAATGAATATGAAGTTGGGTGGGAAGGTTGGGAGGAACTGGAAAGGGAAAGAATATAACAAAATATATTGTATGAAAATTTTAAACAAAAAATACATATTTGACATTATAGTCAATCAATAAATCAGAATCCATGCCTCTACTGCACAGCCTCCAGACTACCCCTGAGAACTGCTGCCATGGATAGTCGCCCCTGACACCCCGACTTAGCACCCCCCATGAGTGTACTTTACAACTCGTGTCAATCACCGGAACGTCTCAGCTCAGCCTCTAAAGGAATTCCAGAAGAGCCAGTACCAGGCTAAGGGCTAAAGGCCTGGACTGCCTGATTCATCTACTAAAGGGCTGGATGATTCCTCTCTCTTTCAATAAAATGGGCTAATAAATGCAATTATCATTAATGACTAATCCACATGATTGCATAAAACACCGATTTCTATCTTTAAGCAATGATTAGCAGCAGGTATTACAATAATCCCAGCTTGGTGCTTTCGCCCCCCTCCAAAGCCTAGAATTGCCTCACAGGCTATGTAATAGGATGAAATAGTCAACTCAGCTGAGTGTAGAAGTATTCGTCACATATCCACTCTGTGTAGAAACAAAACCCTGAGTGAGGAAGGAAAGAAATAAGGGGTTCATGTGTGGCTTGCAGAATTCATATTTTCTTAATATTCACTAAAATTAAATCATCCATACTGGAAAAAAGAGAGAGAGAGAGACTATGGCATGGGAAGAGTATGTCTGAGAGGTATTTGTAGAGAACGTAAAGTGATGGGTCATGTTTTAAGCATTCAAGAACTTCAAGTTCTTCTGGATGACTAGAGCCCTGAATCCTAATGTGATGCACTGGCATTGCCTGGAACCATGGGACATAACTACATGTCCCTCTTAAATTGGAGAGTCCTTCTGTGCTTTTTGGTCCAAAACTAGGTGGCTACCCAGTGTAAACACAGTTCCTGCATAAACCACAGCCATCAGCCACCGTCTTTATAACGGTGACCGTGCTTTTCAAGTCATGGAAACAGGAGGCCATGGCACTGCTCCCAAAGCTTAGAAGACAACAGCCAGCCCACCACAGACGGTCATATAGCAGCTGCTGGCAACTCAGTGAGCTCTGATTAAGAAATCCAGAGATGCTTCTCCTCCTGCATGACTCTCTGGGAAGTAAGGTCACTGTGCCCAGCACAGCAGTGACCAGCGTCAGTGAAGCATTATAAGTCAGCACACAGACTCTGCAGCTGACTGTGTGCTGTGATCCTGGCACTAAGTAAACCATAAATCTCTGCTGTACAATGTACAGAGCACACCAGGCCTCCAGGCCTCCCCTGTAACATGGGCACTGTTACAGCTTGGACTTTGAGTGTCCTCTAAGGCCACATATTAAATGTTGAGTGCCCAGCCATTGGCATTAACTACTGGGGGGTCGGTGGGCTCTTTTGCAGAGGGAGTCTACTAGAAGAAATTAGGTCACTGGGTCATGACCTTGAGGATTTTTTCTCTGGCCTCTTCTCTGCCTTTTTGCTTCCTGGCTGCCATGAAGTGATCAACCTCCCCTGCCATCACTCTTGGTTTCATCATCTTCTGCCTCAACACACACCCCGGCAGAGTTGGGCAGCTACGCATTGAAACCCAAGTCAGTAAGCCTACACGATTTTTTTTTCCTTCTTTTGCTTGACTATCCTAAGTATTTTATCACTGGTGGAAAGTTGACTGCCACGGGTAGAGTATGTTAGTGGAAAGAACAAGAGCATCCTGCAAGCTCCATATGAGTGTTGTGTGTTAAGAAGGCATCTCCCTCACACCGGTTGTCAGCCCGTCAGGAACAGAGGTGTTGTAGCCCCTCAACTCCATCACAGCTGGTCTTTCCCTCCAGCAGAGAACCCATGCACACTAAACATCGGTGTGTGTGTGCGCGACCTTGCACAGGAGCTCTTCCTGCCTTCTGCTCCAAGGTCCATTATCCCCAGTGAGACAGGCGTGGCAGGTGAGCACATTTTCTACAAGAATACTTCTAGCCCTTGATGGCTACTCCGGTGTGATAGAGAGCCACTCCTCCCATCCTTCATCAGTGCCACAGATAGAACCCCAACTCTGCCCTCTATTCATCCCTTAACTAGGGATCTTCTTGTGTTCTCTGTCTGTGTTTCCCATAGATGTCCAAATAGTAAAAGCATGCGCCATCCTCCAAAACCCCCTCCCCAGTGCTCATGGCTGACAAGGTCCCTTTGACTGATACCTCTGAGTACTTTCTTACTCTTCATACTACCCTAATATAGCGGATCCCGGAGTCACTCATGAAAGAGAGTTGACTATGGTCCAGACTGAGAAAATAGTTCCTGTGTCAACCAAAGACAGTAGGGACTAGAGTTCTGTTAGGAAGGCTCCGGGGGATGTTTAAAGTCTGTGAGCAAATGTTCTCTGATCGAATAATAGTATATGGAATGTGCTCATGGATGAAGTTTGGGTATTGTAGGACCCACTCAAGACTCTTCTGTCAGTCTGTCCACCAGCCTGAGAATAGGCCTCTACGCATATAACCTGATTTAGAAACTGTGATAACACCCTCAGGTCAAATATAATTTTTTATAATTGAAGAGCTTCAGTACTGTCACAATTAACTCTAATTTTTTTCCTGAGAAGAATAGCTAAGGCTATTATGAGCTGGTCACCATTCAGTTTCAGGATAACTAACCATCTAGTTATCAACCAGGGCCTAAAAGAAGGAGGCCCAGGACAGGCAGGTTTTCTGTGGGAAAGCAGAAACAAGAGACTACAGGAAGTTTTTCCCAAGATACACACACTGACAAGGTACCAGAGTGCAGCCTGGACAGTAATTATAGGGGCTGGGGGCTCACAGTGACTGGGAGAGGAGGAACTCAGGGCACCCCCAAAATGCTTTAGGTTCAGCCTGATAGACTTGTTTGAACTGCATATACTATCTCTTGCATGGATTTGCACATCCAGGTGCTTAGGGAACAGATTTACATTTTGAAAGAGCATAGAAAGCAATAGAGAAGGACAAAGTCACACCTACCCACCAGCAGGGTGAGGCAGTCAGATGGTGTCTACTAACCCACGACAGAGAATTCAGAGATATACTTGGCTTACTTGCCACTTAGTGCTTCTGAGTCAAAGAGAACTAGATGAAGGCCCTTTTCTGGTAGAATATAAAATAGTTGGCATCTAGAGCGGGGTACAGTGTCACACTCCCTTAATCGGAGCACTCAAGAGACAAACAGGCAGATCTTTGCGAGTTCAAGACCAGTCTGGTCTACAGAGAGTTCCAGAACAGACAGGGCTACATAGTGAGATCCTGTTTGAAAATAAAATGGCATCTAATATACCTTCGGTCTTGTTAACAGCAATATATATGAAGGGGGTTATGATACCTGGAACTATACAAGATTCCTTTGCCTCCATCAGCATGGTCCTCCAATCCTCTCTCTCGAGTCCATCCGTTATTCGTAGAGTCTCTGGGATTCCCAAGCACAAGGATTATGCCTGGGCGGCTATGTGAAAAATTTTTGTTGGGGCTGTTTATTTTAATATGCCTTCAGATATTTTCAAGGTTTTCTCTTACTTCCATGTTGGGGGTCTTTCTACCAGTTTGGAAAAGTGCCCCTTGTTCAAGTCCCCAAACGCACCAGATACACTTAAAAGCTTCGGCATTTTCTATGCAGCCCTCTGTTCCTGTCACATCGGGGAGCCGCCACAGAGGACGAAGGGAATGCTCTCAGAGTGTCGCTTACACCCCAGAGGCTGTACCACCCACAGTCTTCCCTCCCAGCCTCTCAAATACATCAGAGCAACATGAAATATGAAAACTCACCCAGACGCTCCCAGCTTCTCTGGGCCTTCAGTCCAGCCTCTGCCACCTGTGAGGAGCAGAGCGGAGCCAAGCTCTGGGAATATAAAATTAGTTACCATTGGTGCCTTGTCAATCAACATTCAATCCCACGCAAAGGCAGACTATGTAGCCATGTGCCTGCCACATGTAGGAATGTTCTGAGCCACCTCAGAGAAAAGGGACCACTCCTCCAGGGAACTTGTTACAGCCCTGACATCTGACTTGGGGATCTAGGTGGTAGACAGAAGAAGGATGAGGGACAAAGGAATCACTGCAGGTAGGAGCCTCGCAGGCTTGCCCATCCAAAATGATAGTAAGGATGAAAGACCAAAAGACAGAAAGGCCAACCACAGCATTCCCTTCCAGAGGCTTGGCAGTTTTGGGGGGAGGAGTATGCAGCCTCTGAGAGTGGCAATGTCCAAGCAATGGTCTTAAAGTGATGACGGCATGACTGCACTATTGTTAAAATAAAACAAGCCATGGGTCGAGGACATCCCAAGCATAAGGGGAGTGAAGAGGCACAAACAGGAAACCGGAAGACAAGAATAGCCTTTCTATCTGTGAACAGTACCACGGGACAACCACAACACTTGCAAGGGGAAACTGGCTTTAGTCAGGAGCCTGAAGATGGCAGTGATAAGGAAAAACATATAAGGATGATCATCTGAGCTTTTCAGCATAGCCTCTGGGAATTTTGTGTTCAGCTTCGAAGACAAATCATGGTGTTAACAGCAAGAGCACAGGCCTGAATGTGTGCCTGCCTTTCAGTGATACCGCAGAGAAATCACACGGACACCCCACCCTGTCCCGCCCCTCCCACCCATGCATGCATGTCAACTGATAAAATCTCCCAGAATGATGGCACCCACCCCAACTCCTGGATTCCCATGAAAATCCTCTTCAAATTGCATTTGTTCCTGTCTACAGAGCATTAAAGTGCCATTGATTTGTCAAAGACACCTGCAGCGATGAAACACTCTTCACTGAAACTTTAGAATAATTGACATACCCAGTAGTTCCCCATGGATCGAGTTAAGACAGACAACGAAAGCTGAATACCACCATCCTAAATTACCTGGAATACATTGCTCTAACTCCCCACTCATGGCATAGAGTTCCCTCTGGAGACAGCGAGAGGTAAGCACACCTTACATTGTCTGAACCGCCCCTTTGAGATTTTAAGTGGGGAAGAATAAGCGAGAGTTCCTAATCAAAAGGAATATTTTCTTCTCTAGCCAAAAAAAAAAAAAAAAAAAAAATCTTAAATGGCAATAATTTCTCTCACAGGCACAAAATTGTATACAGGTACAAGTATTCTCAGTTCTGGTACCACATTTGATACTTACTGGCTCTGAAGCCCAGAACTGTGGTGTGCATTTGCAGTCAACACCACAGAACAAAAAAAAAAAAAAAAGACAATGATGCTCTAAGCAGTGCACACTAGATACTTAGCAACTCGTGCAACTGCTCCCTGCATCCAGCACCCCACTGTTTCCTGTGCCCCAGGGCTTCCTCACCCATCTTTATTAACACCGAGTGTCCACATCTCCATATATTACCACAGATGATGTGATGCGGCCATTTTCCTGATTTCTTTCTTTTCAGTCCTTCCTTGGACTCCAGTAAGCCTGGTCAAACACTGTTCGTGGATTTCAGAAGAAATTTTTGTTTTGCGAGCCTGTGGTCACGCCCTTCCCAATTATACTTGCGGCTCATTTCCTCTCCTTGAGATTTGTGGGCACAGCATCCCCAGGCCCTCAGTGTTCCATTTCCTTCTTCCATTTCTGTAGCCACAGAGGCAAGCTGGTGCTGGATTAATTCCACTGATTTCAAAAACAAAATCATTTATTTTTGAAGAGTCCTTTCAAAAATTTAGGTTGTAGAGGTTGAACCTCAACCCTCCACCTCCTGCCAGAGGATTTCCAAGCTGAAGGAGGACTATGAAAGCCAACTGGCTCACTTAAACCATGAGCAAATAGGGATCCAAATGCAAGCCTTACCCAGACACATCTCCCATCTGCCTTTCGTATTAGGACAACTGTTGCCCAAGTGTGTTTTGGACTTATTCAAACTCCAAACGGAACTCACCGTACTGCCCTCTTCTCCCATCCCCAAACCTTCTCTTCCTGTGACTATACCCAGGGTCATCCTTGATTGGGATGCTATTCTCTTCTCTGTGTTCACCCCCATCCCTCCCTTCCCTCTGTCTTCATTCTCACCACCCTAGCTCAAACCACCGAGAGCTCTATGGATTTCCAAGAATAGCTTCCAGAGTGACCACCCAGATTCTCCTCCCACAACAATCACATCTCCTTGCAAAAGGCAGTTCAAGGGGAAAAAAAATTGATCATTCTGCTGCCCCAACTAAAGTCATCAATGAACCCTCTTGGTGCCAGAGAAGAGTCTAGATTCTGAGCAGGACTACCATGACTATCCATCTGAGCTTATGATCTACAGGAGTACCTCACTGCTTCCTATTACTCCAGACCACTCCCTTGCTTGAAGCTGATAAAGAGGCCTCTGTGTCTCTCATGGCAACATGCAGTCCCCCTGAAGTTCTCCATCAACCCACTGGTCAAGAGAGAGCAACGTACAGTCACTTGAGGTCAACATAATCAAGTGACAATACCACAGATTACTAATGGGTTGATCCAGCAAAAAGAGGACAAAGATATATTCCAGGATGCTTCACAGATCAAACTAAGTTATCATGAGGGAAAATGGGAGGTTGTGTGTGGGATTGGACCTTAAGGAACTAGAATTGTGTCAAGTAAAGGAACCTCAATCTGAAAACACTCTCCTGTAATACAGGACTTTATATCCTGGTCCATGCAGCAGTTAGGATGGCCCTTGAAAGATCTGAGGTAAGGAGAAATGCTAAAGCTGCCTCAATAGATGGTAAGATGAAGATTTTTTAAAGGCCATGGAAACTGGTGTGCTAATATGCATCTGCTACACAGTACAAGCACTTTTGATGACAATGCCCTACTGTAGGGCCCAGAGGACACCCCATTTACCAAAGCAATTGGACAGCAAGGGGTTACTGATGAGGAGCTGCACAAACCAGGCTTCAGGGAAGAAGATGCTGCTGCATTGACCAGTGTCTTACTGGTCAAAGTGGAGTCGGTCACTCTGGTGGAGATGATAGGCAAGAAAGACACCATCAGCCTGACCGGGCTGCCATTGCAAAAATGACATTGGCTAGGTGACTTAACAACAAATATTTATTTATACCATTATAGAGGTTATAGTTTAAGACCCCGGTGGCAAAAGAGACTGTGTCTGGCAAGGCCCATTGTCTAGTTCAGATGTCTAGTTCATAGACAGGTTTCATCTCTGTAGCCACAGGTGAGAGCACTAATCTCAGTCCTGGGAGACCCAATTTCATAACACAGGTACCTCCTAAAACCCCAATCTCCCATTCCCATCTCATTAAGCATTAGAATTTCAACATGTGAATTTCAAGGGAAACACAAACATCCACTCTATTGGAAGTACAGTGACTGTAATTGATTGCATAATTAGGAGACAAGGTATGCCCAACTCATGAAGAGATAGATAGATAGCTAACAAAGCCTGGAAAGCTAGGGGCACCATAGACAGGCAAGCAACTGGGGAAGGCTTTGTCCAAACCTAAATCATGGGCTACTGATTAGGAGTTACCCACCAGGAGAAATAATGCTCTCCAGAAGCCATGGATTGCTGTGCTGGCTAGTGCATTGTCAGCCTGACACAAGCTGGAGTCATTGGGAAGAGGGGACCACAGTTGAGAAAATGTCCCCACCAGCCTGGACTGTAGGTCTTTTTCTTGATTGATGATTGATGTGGAAGTGTCCAGCCCACTGTAGGAGGTGCTGGCCCTGAGCAGGTGGTTCAGGTGGGAGTAAGAAAGCAAACTGAACAAGCCAGAAGCAATCCAATGAGCACTCCTCCATGGCCTCTGCATCAGTTCCCACCTCCTGACTCCCAGGAATGATGGACTATATGCTTAAGACGAAAGAATCCTTCCCTCCCAGGCTGCCCTTGGTCATGGTGCTCATCATAACAACTGAAATCCAAAGTTGCCAAATAAAAAGATCCAGTGTGCTGTATCTCTCCTCTTTGAATTGGAGGTTGGTGGGTCCCAGAGAACCCTAAAACAACACAGGCTATTGAAACTGCTCTTGGGTGCCCACCAGAACTCGATAGTAGGACCTTGCTGCTGGAGACACCATATGCTTTGCATAGGACTTAGAGAAGTCAAGGTGGTACCGCCTGACCTGGAAGCTTCCTCCCTGTTGACCGGCTTTCAGACTAGTGGAAGGTGCTATAAAGGCTTCTAGAGAAAAAAAAAAAATAACGAACAGTCTTACCCTCATGTAAGTCCTGCAAGCTACAATGACAGCAGGTCTGTCAAGATATGCTTGTGGGTACAACAATGGCATGACTATCAAGGGGTGGCCAATTGCCTCCTGATTGGATTTGAGGCCCATTGCACAGGAGGAAATCCATGCCTTACTGCACATCCGGCCAAGAAGCTGTGTCTAGGGCGCTCATATGCCTTGGGGTGGGAGGGGATTGAACCTACTACTACTTTGCTAGACTGACTTAGTATCAGACTGCCTTCTGTCTCTATACCTGTAGATTATTGTGGCTCTCAGTCCTCATCAGAGCAGCATCTGTGGAGTGCCCGGCAATAAATGGGACATCTATGTCAGGTGCCCTCCCTGGAGGCTCAGGAAACATCACTAAAAAGGGGCAGGGGAAACACTGTAAGAGACAGAGGTCGGGAAGCACCATGGTGAAACATCATCTAGACATGACAGGACCACTGACGGCATAAGACCTGATTAAGATTAAGCCAACCAACCTTCCAGTATGGATGGAGGAAGCACACAGGTGCCCCTATGCCTAGCTAAGGTACTGCTGATGGTTGATGGATGCTGGAGGAAGGAGAGTCACTTTTCTTAGGAGATGGAGTTTGACCATGCTCGAGTGAATAGCCTCATGTCCATAAACATGGACAGCATTCATTGGACTCAGTAGATTATACAATTTAAGGAAAAACAAAGAGGATTCACAGCTGGAAGGGAACATGGAAAGGATGGGAGGATCTGGGAAGAGTCAGAGAAAGGGAGTGATAGGTGAGTATGTTTGTAATATAGACATGCATGTGTGAAGTTCTCAAAGAATAAATTAAAAATACTGTATTTTTTAAAAGAGCAGTATGGATGGGGAGGAGCCATAAGCTCACCCCAACTGAGGAGCTATTGGCAATTGATAGCTGCTGAGGAAGGAAGGGTCGATATTGTTTGGGAATATGGACCCAGTTAGATGGCCCATGCTCCAGTGGATAGTCCTAGATCCACATACACACGTGAGCAGCTCTAACTGGACTTGGTGGGTTACAAAAAAAGGACATGACCTTGGGAGGGAGAAATGGTGAGTCTTTACAAATTGGAAAGAGGATTAGAAAGGGGGAATCTTATCAAAATATGTTGCATACATGTATTTTCAAAGACTAGAAAACATATTTTTAAAAGATTAGCAACGTAAAGGGATCCACTAATAAATAGTATACTAAATCTTATCTTGTTCACAATAGGTGCAGATTATGTGAGTGGTCCACAAATCTATCTGCCCTCAAACGAACGGTCATAGGTGTAACTGTAAAGGACACAACTGCTTGCTGGCAAAATTCTTACGTTCTTTGTAGTAAAAGCCACTGTAGTGATGAGGCTCAAGCAGAAGCCTCAAACACTGTGCCTTTCCAGCTGGGTTTTGTAAATAAGACACACTATTGTGTCATAGGAAAAATGGCGGGGATTAATACCACCTTCAAGATTTCAGTGTGAGCTGGGAGTGGTGACCCACACCTGTAGTCCCAGCACTCAGAAGGTAGGAGCAGGGAAATCACGAATGTAAGGTCAGTTTCATTTGTTTCAGAAGTTTGAGCCCAGCACAGAGTAAATGAGATCTCATCTCAAAGAATATAATAACTTTCCAAAAAACTGGGGAGTTGGGGGAGGTGATGTCTCTGACTCTTTTTTTCCTGCTTTTGGGATGCTTTTCCTCTTACTGGATTACCTTGTCCAGCCTCTTTATGAGGGAAGTCTTGTCCAGTCCAGCCTTGTTGCAACTCAATATGCCATGTTTGGTTGATATTTCTGGGAGGCCTGCCTTTTCTGAGGGGAAAGGGATGAGGAGTGGATCTGGGGGGGCAGAGGGGAGGTGGGTGGTGCTGAGAAAAGAGGAGGGAGGGGAAACTGCAGTTGGGATGTAATATAGAAGAGAAGAATAAATAAATAAAATATAAAGGAATTTGCAGTGGAAGAAGTTAAGATCCCGTTACAAGCTGGGTTTCAGAGGCGGCGTGTCCTGTTGTGTTTTCATTTAACTCGCCAGTCTGCCCCCTGCCCCCAAAGTCCAGACATCTCCCAGAGGCTGGCAAACAGGTGCCACCAAGTCCAGCCTCAGCTGTAGCTTCTGCCAAGTGTGGCGCCGTACCCAGGGTCAATCAACATGGCTGGGACTATATTGTCCATGAGCTAGTGGAGGTGGGATCTTCCACCCTTACTAGGAAGAAGTGGCAGAAAACGCTCTTTTTTACTGTCAAACAGGGACCACGATGACTGTCACGTTAGGCTTTGTGGCCTCTCCTGAGCTCTGTCCTACTACAATTTTAAGGACATGGAATCTACTGAACTCTTTCTAAGTCCCCATTACATCTGTGACATCATGATTATTAGGTACTATATTGTCTTTCCCTCTGAAGCTACTTCTGCCTGAAGAAGAACATGCAAGATCCGGGTCCACTCTGCCCTGAGGTCTGTTTGCCTGTTGTTATCCCCCTTCTCAGAAGCAGCGCTGGTTTTCTCTTATTCTCCTGATATCTCAGAATAACAAGTTGTACGTCCACATTTCTACTTTCATCTTCTTCCCATGCATCCCAAGGCCTTCCAATTTGGTACCCTGCCACAATTTCAAGTCATTTCATCCTCGCAGACCCATTGTGAATGACAACGAGCACTCTTTTATTGCCACAACAAAAGACAAATGGGAGCATCTTAGGTATAGAGCTACATTTCTACAACTTGGCCTTTTACTCCCCTGTCAGAAGAACAAGCTGAGTCCAGTCCAAGCCCCTGCCAGGAGACAGCTGCCAGGAATTTAACACAAGACAGGTAGGTGTGTCCCAATGAGGTTCCTGGAAGGAGCCTTCAGAGACAAGCCTATAACCACAGCTAGATGTCCTACTCACAACACAGACGCAGAGGCATGGCGGCATGATCCGGACTAAGGTGGAAGAAAGCTGGCCCGAACTGGGTAGAGACTATACTGGTTATGTCCTGCTTCCCTTATTGATAATTGGGAGTGTGGTGCATAGTAAGTGGTGAGTTGGCCGGAGTAGATCCCTACATCTCCCTGCTAATACATACATTTTTGTCTGTGTACCTGATTCTCCATACTGTATAACTGACTATACACCATCTCCCCGGCAGCCTGGATGTGCTAATGCTTTCTATACACACTACTAAGGGTCGCATCATTTTCTGCTCATGTACTTGGAGGTTTTCTTGGATAATCTAGTTGATGACCTAGTCTGTTTATCCATCATTGCATGTTGGATAAACGCAGAAGGGGCTCAATAATATCAAGGTTGGACAAATGGATTAATAAGTTCTGTTTGAGAGTGATCTCTCTAACACAGGCTGAATATTGGGATAAGGAAAACAAATTGAAGCCAAGGAGCTGGGTGGGGTAAGAGGCCAAAGTAGGTGAAGGTAGGTGACAGAGATGGGTAGAGTTCTTGAGAGTAAGGATGCTGATACATAATCAGACTTAGAAGGAACACTGGTGGGTATAGAGCCGGGCATTTTTGATGGAAACATTTGTATGATGCCAACCATGTAAGTATCCGCTAGACATCTGGACAGATGAGATAAGATGAGCTCAGTCTTTATATTTGGAGAGGTCATTAAAATTGTGTGGGCTGAAAACTGCAAAGCCCAGATGAGCCTCTGAGGCCTGAAGTCAGAGACTTAGGTGGAAAGCCAGAAGAACATGGGGTCAGAGCTCTGATGGGAACAGAGATTTCCCTTTTTAGATGATGTACGATATAAAACATTTTTATTTCAATTCATAAATTGTCTGCATGAAATAGCCCCAAATATTCATTGCAGGTACATATTGGAGGAATAATAAATTTTATAAGAGACTGTTGTGACCTTCAAGGACTGTGAGCCATTCAGGGGTATGCACGTCAACAGGCATAATATACAGCATCTTATTTCCCACCAACAGTGAATAATGACCATGGATTGATTACAAATTATCTGAATTGATGGAAGAAATGAACAATACTAGCCATGAATTTGTGTAAGCATTTTATCCTTTTAGCCTTTAGGTGTGTTTAGCTCTAACCCTTCAGCAAGGTATGAAGTTGGAGGAAAGCATACTTCCTTGAAAGCATTCACTGTGGTTTCTGGACCATGGCTAGGATCCAGTGGACTATTTACCCAAGGATCTCTAACAAAGATAACTGGAAGGGCAGTCTGAACTGGAAGGAGTTAGAAGAGCATAAAATGAGCATAACTTAAAATCCAATATTAGATGCTCTCCTTAAGAACTGCTCTGCCCCATTCCAATGGGGAATTTTCATTGGTTCTTTATCCGGATCCCTTTCTTTTCTCGGAACCTCTCTACCCAACTCCTTTTTTCTCTTCTCTCAGAAATGAAACACACATTTCTTTCAATGGTTCATAAGGGCCATTCTAAGGATTTTTTTTTTAAGTTTTGTGTTCCTATTGAAATTGTTTCCCCCAGAACATACTCCTCTACCCCAAATGACTTAAGCGATTTCCCTCAAAATTGGTAGTTCATCTCTAAGAGACTGTGAGACTGTGGTCCAAGAAGTACAAAGTGTCCCAGGTAGAGCAGCAGCACCAGACAGGTAGGCCAGGGTGATGCTTGAAGCAATACCACCAACAGAAAAGCCACCGTGCAGCCATACATTCAGAAACCAGGAAAAGGACAGGCGCGTGGTGCTGTGGGATGTTCTGTATGTCCTGTGGGAGCCCGTTCTCGGGTTCCTCGTGGCTTTACCCAGCAGGTCCACATAGAGGATGATTAGGACCACAGGCCTGAGTGCAGGTGTCTGAGATGACCTGCACTTGGCTGTGCTGGGGCATGGTCTGTATGGCAAATGTGTTGCTCTGATTGGTCAATAAATAAAACCTGATTGGCCATGGCTAGGCAGGAAGTATAGGCGGGACTAACAGAGAGGAGAAATTAAAAAAAAAAAAAAAAAAAACCAGGAAGGCAGAAGGACTCACTGCCTGCAGCAGCCACCAGGACAAGGAAGATGTAAAGTACTGGTAAGCCACAAGCCACGTGGCAAGGTATAGATTTATAGAAATGGATTGATTTAAGATATAAGAACAGTTAGCAAGAAGCCTGTCATGGCCATATAGTTTGTAAGCAAAATAAGTCTCTGTGTTTACTTGGTTGGGTCAGAGCAGCTGTGGGACTGGTGGGTGACAAAGATTTGTCCTGATTGTGGGCAAGGCAGGAAAACTCTAGCTACAGCGTGGAGAAGTAGAATGTTCACAGAGTGGTCCAGCACAAGAATTCATAGGGAAAGCAGAAGGGGCCAAGACGGGTTTAATGTGGAGACAGAGTCAAGGCTTAGGAATATGCCCAGTGGCTTAAAGATCTGTAGATTCAGGGCAAAGAAAGGCCTGGAGCATATCCACATCTGCCATTCCAGATACAGGAAGGCTCCAGGAAAGAAGCCAGGAAACTAACTCTTCGTGGAGTCTCTGTCTCCATTCCCCACCCCGACCCCTGGGACACTCATTGGCCTGTGGGTGTTACTGTGCCCAGGGTGGCCTGTTTCTCTTTGTCTCAGGCGATAATCACTGTCCAGAAACAGGTGTGGGTGACATATTTGTAAACATCTAAAGGGATGTTAAGTGATAGGTCTTCTTCAACATAAGCCAGTAAGTAAGTAAGTGAATAAACTAACGCTACAGTGGCTGGAAACCAAGGTCATTTGGAAGTGTTTCTGATTAAAGGGGAGAGCGTGGAACACTTTCCCTTTTCTTTTCATTTACCTTTAATTTTTTCTCCTTGCAGGTTAAAGCTGACTCCACATCCTAAGGGACCAACACAAGCCATCAACTTAAATGATGTCCCTGATAGCTCTGTGGATCAATAGTTATATAGACCTATTCCTCATCTAAGCTCTGTCAGGGCCCAAATTATACACTGTACATGAAAACCACTGCCTGGATTTACTGCCCTTGCACCCCCAGCCACAGCAGGGGGCTTATTGCTCTACCTGTATTTCTTTTAATCCTTAACTAAGCCTTGGCTACTGATTTCCCAACATTTCCAAAGGGGCAGAACAGCAATTAGCCGAGGCATACTCCCTTCCACTAGACAGTAATGATCTCCTAGTCTTCTAAAGAAATTCTTTAATTCTGGTTCTCTCACTAAAAAATCTTTATGTGAAAACATATGCAATTGGCAGAGATTATAATGGTGTGGGGAGTCAGACGAGGATGGGCCATGTGTAGTACAGTATTTTGGTTGCTGTGAGGGTAAATTCAACAGAAGGAACACCATCAGCATCTATGGGAAAGGAGCTGGTGAATGAAACACTCTGGTTCTGAGCATCATGTGCTGGGTGGTGGCCTCACCCCTCTGTGCCTGGCTCCTCCTCTCTGAAATGGGATTCTTCCACTGCATTGCATTAGCTAATGGAGAGAATATTAACCTAAATCAAATTGAGCACATGCAAACATTCCATACTCTTGGGAGTGTGAAGGCTTCCTATAAATTCTAGGTTCTATTATTATTTCATTTTTCCATAGCTCAGATTGATCTGGTCTCATGAATCACTTTCTAACAAAGTGAACATGAGCTCTAGTGAACTCCTTTTGAGCTTCCCAATCTCCCAATTGTGTCAGGTATCTAGAATTATAGCCCCCTGAATGAACGCATGAAGCAGAGCTGTAACATGAAAACCAATGCTTTCCTGTGGTTAAGAGACAACATCACATGGTTTTCTAAGCAGTGTCCAGGGCGAAGATGTACTTGGGGGTGAGCTTGGTGGCCAGATTGAAGATCACTTACTTCTATGAATTATATTTCTCAGATTTATCACAGCCTGACCCATATTTCTTATCTTCTTATATATAATATGTTCTTGAGACATTTCTGTTTATTCAGTCACAATAATAACCACTGCTTTAATTGTTTAAAATTAATAAATGGGATATTATAGCATATTGGTCTGAATGGGGCTTCAACATACAGATACCCCATGGCTCTTGCTATTATAAATACTATTTTATCTAATGCCCAGATAAAACTTACCAACCCAGAGAAAACCTGTCCTACATAGGATTGGCTATGGACACTAAGAAAAGGTGACACATATCTCAACGTCAAGCATAATCCTGATTGGCTCCTGTTATTGGCCCATCCTTCCCCGCACCATGCTATCGTGAGATTTTACACTTCACTGTGACCCATCTTCCTTAGCTCATCTTCACCAACGTTTATTGAGCTAATTGTAAACATTTCTCTACCTTCCCTAAAACCAGCTCGGTCATAAAATTGAGAGGAAATAGTCGTGTTTTTCTATTTCCAAGCCCAGTCTTATATTCATGGGCACAGGTCAATTTCTCAATGTATGGATCTCACGATCTTTACAAGAAGACACATTGCAGAATTTCCTTCTCTCCCCTGCCCATAAGACAGCGGGATCCTTGCCACCGCAACTCACAGAGAACCTATGCAGCTATTGTCCCAGAACTCTCTGAAATTGCCTGGAGGCCTTGAGGTCTGTGTGCCAACATTTGACCTTTTCTGTACTTCCCAGAGTGTACCCACATATAGAAATGGGCCATATTTTATGGCTCCATTTGTTAAAAACATTCCCCTTTCTTGTACCTCTCTGCATTGTTGTGTGGCTCAAATAAAGTAGTAGAATAACTAATAAGTGGACATAGTATTTAGCATGTCTGTAATATAAAGGACCTTGAAAATGTAAATCTATTGTTAATGAAAATAATATTAAATTAATGTTGATTCCATTTTATTTTATTTCATATCTGAATGGCCAGCTCTTCTGTAACACTAGTGTCTAAGATTCCACCACTTGCCCTTGGCATGAAAACATTTCAATTTCCTGGCCATGACTCAGTCATCAGAATGGGATATCATTGTGGTCATTGATAACCCACCTAGTTGAATGTCATCTTTCAGCTTCTTATTCTGCTCAATAAGCCACAGCACTGTGCTACTGAAGATGGAGAATGCTCTAAGTTACTCATGGACACAATATGGCTTATGATGTAATCTTGGTCCTGAGGTCTGGTCTTAAACCAAAGTAAGTACTGTTAAGTTCTGACCTTTATGGATTCGGTCCACAAGAAGAATCATAACAGACTAAGAGTGTCCCTGAAACACTCAGAGCTTTAGCAGCACAGCCTTTAATTTGAAGGTACTTTCCCCAGATGAAAGCTGTAATCGGGGTTCATCCCACTTGGCAACAAAACACAGGCTTGGGGGATTTGTAAATTGGCGGATCCTTTAATAAGTATAAAAGATCAAATTTGCATTCTTTGTGTGACTGCGTGACACATGTCATCACCTATTCTGACTTTGGAGCCTTATTAACAGCCAGATTGCAATTGGCCTGATGATCCAAATCACTCATAACCATGATGGGAAATGCTCTGCAGGACACCAACAGGTCCCATCAGCACCCAACCCAGACAGATGAGGTGAGTCAGGAAGGCAACTCTGACCAGGAAATGCCATCTCTTCCTTTCCAAAGGTTCATCCAACTGGTTAACAAACTGAGGTTATGTGACCTTTCTTGTGGCTCTGAAAATATTCCTCTACAGCAACCTGGTCAACTTCCTGGAATAGAAAAAAAAATACATTGAACAGAAACAAAAACCAGGGTGCTTAGAGAGGCCTGGCCAGTGGTATGAGCTTCAGAAGGAATACATAATGGGCCATTAGATCACATGTGATTTGTAGAAATGGCTTCCATCCCTATGTTACTGTGTAGAGAACTGTATAATACAGTAATTCCTCATCTCAGGGACCCCTCAGAAGCAGTATGTAGATGAAATATGAAAGTTATCAGTCATATTTCTAAGTTATGAGAGAATTATGAATGCTAAGAATTGTGTCTCTTTTATTCTTCTCTTCTTTGGGCCAGAGCAATGTTACAATCCTAGCAAAAGTCATCTGCTTAAGAAATGTCAAGCCCCAGGGTCAAGAGTGGTGTGAGGGCTTACAGCATGCCTACAGGTCGCATGTGTGGTTGTGAAAGCTAATCATTCTGTTTCCATCTGACTTACCATGGTGATGGCCTTTTAGTTCTGAATTCTGGCAAAGGAGAGCCTGCTACTTAGCAGACATAATCAAAGATAAGATTAGCTTTTGTAAAGAACATATTCAAAACCGCAACACTTCAGGGTAGCTTTTCTGGCTGGGTGCCTGGCTTTCAAAGAGTAAATCAATGGCCATGGTCTGTCCCTGCTCTGGTTCTATTCTTTTCAATGTGCAACTTCTAAAGCTATCATGGAAGTCAATGTCATCCTAGGATGTGAACAGGAGAAGGGGGGTTGGTAGATACAGGTAGGAGGATTTCATGAGTCGGGGCTAGAAACTGTATACCGCTGTTCCTCACATCCCCCTGCCCCAGAATACAGGTAACAAAGGCACTGGAATGTGACCTACATTCAGTAAGAAGAGTAAATAGGGTTAGTGAGCACAAGCAATCTCTGCCACAGTGGCAGTCTAGAAAGAACCATCACGTGAAGACAGAGATCTCGCAAGAAAGAAGATGAGAGAGTCCTCCAAATGATTGCCTCCATATAGCAAATGCTGTTTGTTTGGTTTTTTTTAATCAAATGGTACAGAGCCTTGCTCAAAGCAGACCTCAGGATCTGCATATTGTGCTACAGTCATGCTCTTTGGGCATGCTCAGTGCCATGCCTACAGTGCTAGCATCACAAGATTCTCCAACTCCAGCCTTCTTCCTAGACTCAGCTCTGTCCTGCCTTGTATTTAATGTTCCCAGCCTGTCACTCATCCCACTTCCTGTCCACAATGTCACCTATGCTTGCTTGCCTTAGCATTTACTCCTCAGCCTAAAGCTGGGTCATGAAAGCTAATCACTCTGATGATTTACAGCCTGGATCTCTGCTTCCAGCCTTGGTGGCAGCCCACAAACCAACTGAGGTTTTCTATGTTCCAACAGAGTGGACTGTGTTGCATGTTTTAGGAAAATGCAGTGCGCAGTGACTTAAGAAATACTCCCCCAGCCAGTCTTTGAACTGTAGCCACCCCCAAACAGCATTCTACATGTCTTCTGGTTTTAATCTGAGCTAAACCTTACAAGAACCCAAAGATATTGGCACTGTTGCTATTCCCATTTTAAAGAGGAAAGAAGTGAGACTTTGTGAAACACAGAATCCCACGAATGTGGCATTGAAGGGCATAGTTTGCTGACCCCTGAAGTTCAATTACGGGAAAAGTACCATGTGGAATTAGCTGTAATCAGAAGGCCAGTTAAACAGGAGTGCGTTCACTTGAGTTTCTGGATGATGTCTGTGGATGCTGATGTAGATCTAGGGGGTTCAAGCTTTTCCCTAAAGAAAAACCTCTCAAGAGTAGTGTGATAGGCTGAGGATACCCAGGCCCCATCACATGTGAAGAACTGCTGCCATTGTCCCAGATGATTCTGATCAGCTGCTCTGTCGTGAACTCATTTGAGGATCTGCTTGTTACATTTTTATCCAAATTATAACCTTTCTGCTTATTGATCATGCCCCAATTTTACTGACAATATAAGAGAATCTCAGCCCCAGTGTCTGCCAATAATTTGTAGGTGGTAAGTCTATTAGCAAGTTGCATTTAACCCAACCTGAAATTTCATTGTCTTTCAGTAAAAACAGGCAGCTGTTTCCAGATGTCACCAACCAGCTTTTCTGTCTGGCTGATGTGGTGAATTCAAGGAACGCCCTTCAAAACCACCATGTGTTTCCAGGGGCTTTGGAGACTAGCCTGCTTGCCAGTCAGAACCAGTGCTTCCTAGCAGCTTGTTGCTGGATTTCCTCAGTGACCTCCTCTGCAAACGAGACAGTAAGTGACTGGTCCACGGTTCATGTGCCCCTTTGGATAATCGTGTAACCACAATGCTGCAGCCCTTAGATCCTAGAAGGTTTGCAAACGTTTGTCAGCAATTCAGTCACACATCTTCTTTGAGCAACACTCTCAGGGAGAGCTAATTGGTGCCAAATCCAAGAACATTTTGTTTGGTTTTCCTGGAATTACTTATCTTAATTTTTCTTTTAATCCTAAAGTTCCTTCTATTTCAGTAATGTTTTGAGTGATGACTTAATTTTTGTGGGCACTTGTCAATTATTCCCATCAACTTATCTTCGCTAAGTCACTCACTGTAAGACAGTAATTAGTTGAGAGAGTGTATTGTTTAGTCTGTAAGATCTGTGATTATTTTTATACCACATAAGCCTTCACAGGCTTTCAGTGGCTCTGCCAAATGTCTGTCCTTTGTTTTACTGCATTTCATTCTGTTTGCCCATTGACTACTCCAATGCACTTGGTCATTTGCTGCTATGATCCAACAGTAAATGCTTTATGAGTGATAGCTTAGATATGACATATCATTTGGCTACTGAGGTAATGCATATTATTATAATAGTCTATTATAGAGTAGCAGATTTGGAGAGCAGGCTATCTTTTATTAGGTCAGAGAATGGAAAAACTCAACTCCACAATGAGTAGAATTCTTCCAAACAATTCTTGGGTGTCATAATTTTTAAGATCTCTTAGCCTTTGAAATCTTTTTCTTCCTTATTTTCTCAAGCAGAACAAAGCTCTCTCTGCTTTTCCATGTTCCCATCCATGCACCAACATATAAGCTCTCACATTTGATGGCATATCCTTTTCCAGTTCAATAACTAACCTCTCTTTGCCATGACCAGCTGCAGACTCACCACATTTTACTCACTTAGCCCAACTAAGTTAGATCAAGATATCTGGGCATAAAATATGGTTCCCAGTAGGTGCTCGAATTGTTACTGCAGTTTATCCGCAGAAAGATCTCCAAATAAGGGTGCACTTCCTGTGTCTTTCCCTAATGTCCTCTCAGCAGTCCAGCTGCAGTAGATGACAGAGTATGTCATCCAGAACACTTCGTACAGTCACAGCTCACCAGGCTCCAGTGTTCCTTATATCTCTGGTTCCAGACCATCGGGCCCAGCCAGGCACTTGCAACTCTTTTCAACATGTACATCCATTCCTGCATGAAAGGCCATCAGTCTGCCCATGGACTCACCTCTACCTCTCCTTTCCCTGGCTCAGTGACTTCCGGCCCGAGAATGAGTTTCTGAGGTCTTTACAGGGCGTTGGAGCCTTACAAAGCCGCTGTGGTACAGCGTACCTCTCAGGCACAAGGACACTGAGCTGGGTTTTGAGAGGCTTGTAATTAGTATAATTACCTCATTTTGATTGCTGAGGTTAACAACATGGGCAGTACCCAAGTATATTATCATCATCAATTGATGAGTTAGAGTTTTAAAAATCTGATTATATGACATGTGTTCAGCCATATCACCCTCTTTATTGCTGTTGGGGAATAACTAATGTTTTACCTCTGAAGATGCTTTAAAAAGTTTCCCATGATACTATGTCAGGTATGAATAAACCTCAAGAAAAGCTCCCCGAGTGCTTTATGGTACATGTCTGTTTGCAGGGGTGCTTGTTTTGAAGTGTTACCCAAGACGACCAGAAGCCCATCATTTGGTTGATCAGGAGTGTGTCAGCAGAGTTCAGAGTAGCCACGGAAAGCAGGCTTCTCCTCATGGTGTCGAAGGCCAGAGAGTACTCGCACCCAAGTGGCTCTCAACTGGGGTCCTTCGTCAAGGTCAGATCGCAGCTAAGCTTTGAAATGCTTTTGGCTGTCCCAACTCAGGGGTAGGTAAACTGAGAGCTGTGTAGAAAGATCAGGGCTGCTGCTAAACACACTGTACTGACAGCACCCTACCCCAGTGAAGAATCTTTGGCTCAAAGGGTCAGTAGTGGCAAGGTTGTGAGCACCAGGTGTGCAGGTGAGTGTCAATTTGAGGGGATCGACAATCACTTGGGAAATGGGCATGAGTGTGAGGGAGTGTCTTGATTACAGTGACTGATGTGGGAAGACCCATCTCAACTATGGGTGTGGGTGAGACTAATCCCTTAGCATGGGGTCCTGACTGTTGACTACGGAAAAAGCAAGCTGAACACTAGGCAGCATCCACTGCTCTCTATTTCCTGACTGTGGATGCAGGACGACCATCCTGCTTGCTGCCCTGTCTTTCCCACCGTGATGGTCTGTACTGTGAACTGTGACCCAGAATAAACCCTTCTCCATTAGGTCACTTTTGTCGGGGTATTTTATCACAGCAACAGGAAAGGAGCTCGTGTTCCTGGGCTTAACAAAAAGAGAAGTCTAACATGGCCTAGGAGAGGTACAAAGAGATCAAGCTTAAACAGCTCACCCACTCAAAAGTATTCAACAAGGACTTCCAAAATTTCAAAATAATACGCTTGGAACATGCTAAAAATTCAGAGTCGCCTTGCCTTTTCAGTTAAACTTAGCTATGTTTATTGAAACTTCTGTAATGTTAGGGTTTAGGATTCAAATTAACACTGCATCCTTTTTCCTCATAACTATTATTTTCCATCAGAAGAGAAGATAATATGATGAAATTTCTGATTTTAAATTTTTGAATAAAAATTTATAGGAAATAAAAATAAATAAATAAATAGGAATCCAGGCAGGGTGGGATGCAGCTGTAGTCTCAAGCCCTAGAAGGTAGAAGCAGAAAAAGGGCATGTTTGAAGTCTGCCTGGTCTACATGGCAAGCTCCAGGATAACCTGGGCTATATTGCAAGATGCCATCTCCAAAACCAAATAAAAAAAAAAATCCACCCAAATAAAACAACTAAGTCAAACAGAGACACAGCGCAACCACCAGGAGGCACCGTGAAGGCTCAAGACATGCCTGGAACAGATCAAGGAGTCAGAAGACACACTGTCAGTGATGTGAGGGAGACTAGAGACGTGTCTTCAAAGTCTGGCTTAGCCCAGCACTGATGTCTAAATGCCTTTTTGCATCGGTCACTGCTTCCAAGGTTGAGATCCTGGGAATGACACTTCACAGAAGCAGCTTTCTTTCAGAGATGCTCACCCAGACCCAAGGACTTTAAACCATGCACTAGCTGTTCAAGTTGCTGCCTTGACTAATTTAAATAATGCTGTGCTATGGTTCCCCTCCTTCTATGAAGAGGTTTCTGGGGATATCTGAAGCTAATTCAGAAGACAACAGCCACTGTGGATTGATGGCCAAAGCTTCAGGAGGTCAAACTGGCTGCCAGAGATAGTTAGCTTGACCAGGTTGACAACCTCTGAAAACTTTCAGAGGGAGGCATTCCTTGCAACTAACGGCACCATCATTTCCAGTTCAATCTGTTGGCAGAGGGGCAGCCACGTTCAGTATTTTTCACACCACCAAGATAAGCTACGTGGGACACAAAGGACCCTGTTTACTGAGCTTGGCGTTCTTACCTACCAAAACTGTGTTCTGAACTACTCCCGTTTGGTAGCAAAGCTGTTAAAAGCTCACTGCTGGACTGATCAGAGCCCATGAGCACGTGGCAGGAATGTGAAAGCTTGGAAAATCCTCTCTAGAATCCACATAGGGCCAGCCTACCTTCCTTCCTGAAGATTGTTGGCATGCAGCAGCTTAACTGGGTGAGTGGATCCTTCTGGTTAGCCATGGGAGAAGGGAGGCATAGAGAAAAGCTGAGTAAAGATTAAGTCAGGAAGTGCAAAATGAGTGTGGTGAGGCTGAAGAGTTCTGTAACCTTTCGTCAAGACTTGGCTAGGACAGTAGCATAGGAAGAGGCTGGCAAGTCAATCTTCATACCATCCCTTCAAATGGGTCCATCCTGGGGATGTGTCCGCAGGTCTGAAGATGCATGATGCTGGCTCCACCTGAATGTTGCAGCTGGCCAGTAGTCTACACAAGCAACTGCCCACTCAGCAGAGCCAGTCTACACTCTTCCAAATCTGCTATGTCCTCCGGCCCTGCCCACTGCCCTTCCTCCCCATCACATCTCTTCTCTCCCCTCTTATGCATCCTGGCTTCCCTGGAGGGCTGATCTGACAACAGCAGCTCACTCTCAGCTTCTTGTTTCATTTGGACTTTTCTGTTTTACAGCTTCCAGGAGTTTCACCTCACGGTACTATTCAGATTAAATGGCTCACACTTGGCCTCCCACTCTCATGAGTTTCTTATGAGGACAGAACACCACTGGGTTCTTCATGTCTATTATGGCACAGGAACTCTCCAGAAGAAAAGTTTTATATTTAATATAACAATAGTATCTCTCGTCACAATTAATAAAAGAAAAGATGAGACTCTCTATGTAGAGTCTAACTATGTCTTCAGTGTATTAACTATTCAGGAAAAGGATTTACTGAAGACCCAATCTATTGTGACCCAGAAGAGGGACAACCCTTAACAGCCTGGAAGCAGGTGGCAGTGTACAGCAACCTGAAATATTCCCATCAACTTTCTCCACACCTGTGTTGAAGAGTCCCACTCTCAAAGCAAAGGCGAGTCTCCAGCAAGCATTCCCTAACATGCTGTTCCTTCCCTCCATCAGCCGTGAGTCTTAGAGGAAGCGGTGCTGATGAATTTAACATTTTACTTCAACTTAAGCTTGTCTCCGTCTAGGCGTCTTTTCCGAGCAAGAAAGAGGCTTCAAGATGCGCTCGGCTGTGCTTTGAATCCAGCCTCCCCAGCGTTCTTTTGCTGATTCCATCTGAGCTGCTTCTATGAACTCTTTCCAAACTTGGGAACTAGGATTGTGTGTTAGTTTTTGCTGGATTGTAAGTGAGCTCAAAATATCAGGGTCTAAAAATGTGATTCTCTTGTTCATAGGTCATCTAGTAGTTACACTCCCTCTTGGGACAAGCTGGGATCAGCAGTGTCCGATTCCAGACTGGGCTTGCTGCATATCTTTCCTTATTTTCCTTACACCGACAGATTGTCATAGTATACTCCCCATGACAATCACCAGGAGCAAAGGAGCAAACCCAACTATGCAGACACATCAAAAGGTCTAGTTTGTGTATCCTAAGATCCTAAAAGCCAAAAGTTGAATTATTTAATCTAAGTCAAGGAGAGAAGTGCTTTCTATCACCATGAACCTTGTAAGCCACAGACGCTGTGAAGAGCTGAGATCCAACTTGCCATTATCAAAAAACCTATCTCCTAAGGATTAAGCAAGACAAAAATATATAAAGTAGAGTAGCCGAGTAGGAACAAAACAACAACAACAACAAAAAAAACAGTGATTATTATGGGTTAACATCCTTTTCTTGCAGTCAATGCCTATCTACACAGACCTTTTTAATTGAGATGGTGGACATTACTATCTTGATGGGTTTTATTAGTAATAATTACTAAAATGCAGCCTTGGGCTTATGCTTCTTATCTCTGTGTAAACCAGATAATGAAAGTAAGCCACACAGAAGCTCTCAGTTAGGGAATTTTCCCCTTGAACCCAAGTTCCTGTTCTGAGCAGATTTCTCCAATGGCTCCATTATTGTTTACTATGCCAAAGGTCTCCAAATATCGCTATGTTGCTACCTAAATTAGAAGTCCCTAGTGTCTCTGGAAAACTGATGTCCCCTTCCCTGCCGGCCCTCAGACAGCACATGTGATGGTTGGTGTCTACTTGCTGCTCGTTCACGTTGACTTTTTCCTTCCACTTCCTGTAGGGAGACCATTCCGTATGGTTGCAGAGAATTGTGTTTTCCTCCCTAATGGTGATTTAAAGAGACCCTTCTGCTGAGTCCAGAGCCATCCCTCTTGCTCTAATTAACTTATATACACTTCTCTGCCCTCTATGCATACTCCATACGAGGAACCTAAAACCTCACTGTCTACACTATAGGGCATAACAGACCATTCATGTTAGCAGAGACCTAAGATATCAGACCATCTCTAAGCACCATATGAACTGAATCTTCATACCTGGAATTATATTCTTCAATTCAATTTTTTACCGTTCTTTTGCTTCTTACCCAGGCCCAGCATCTGCTCTGGTCTCCTTTTTAGGAATTATAAAATGGAATTTAAAAGATCTGGTTTGAAACCTAAGAGGATCAGATGAGCTCATTTACTCCTGGGGAAAAAATTATTGAAGGACTGTGGGTGTCGGGCACTAGAGATGGAAGCCACGGTCTTTTGTCTCCAGGGTTTACAGAGGGGTCCCAGACAAAGAGCAGAAGCTCAGTACAAGATCACCAATGCTATCATCGATGTTGACCTGACAGTAAAATGTATGATGTCTAACAAAAGGGACAGCCTAAGGACTCATCTGCAGAAACAGCTCTCGGAGCTGCCGCAGCAGCCAGATGCTACCCACCGTGCTCCTCATGGGACAGCCTGGGTTCCTACGGGGCAATGAAAGGGAGGCTATGGTGGCTGGCCACATGAAAAACTTGAGACAACAGCTATTTACTTCCCAGTACAGAAGTTCTTCAGCGTTTTACTAGCTGGTATGATGTCACCAGTGATGAGACTGCAAATTAAATCATAAGAACGCACTTGCCATTCAAGTCACAGATGATACCTCCACTATTGAGCATTTTGCTTTTCTACCTAAATGAAGGAAGAACGCTGTCTATTGCATGTTGTCTCCATTGACCTATGACACAGGACACGTTGCCTGAGTGGAGCTGACACTCTTCCTCCAACTTTGAAATGCATATTCAACAGACCCTCCCTGACCACCTCACGAGGAGGCAAACAACTCCAGAGTCAATGCTGACCCCAGTCAGGTATAGAAGATGGGCCTGCCTGTTGGTGTGAGTGCTCCACCATCGCACAAGCCTCCTGAGGACTCGTTTCCTCAGAGCTGTTTGAGGTCTTCCTGAATCCTCTGTAGATACATGTCAATGGGGGGGGCAGAGTGGGTATAAGCTGTAAGAGTATGGGATCAAACACAAGAAATCCATTAAAGAGCACAGAAGAGCCTCCCTGGCATCCATTCCCTTCACAGAGAGACAGTGGTTAGAGACAGAGCCAGCACTGACCAGGTACCCTGCTTTTGCCTCAGCAGTACTCCCCACCTCCTCCGAAGACTGAGAATTGAGGTGACATATTTCAGCAAATGAAGAACAGTGTTATCAATGAGAGGGCGACAGACAGAAAACTCCTGTGCGTAGTGGAGAGGATTCTTGGAAGAATCACGGCATAAATAAATAACGGCATGTTCTCATCTAATTCTGGTTTAGGTTGTCACAGTTCAGATGGTCTAAAAAGCACCTATTCCAGTCAATCTAGAAAACCGGAAGCCAGAAGTGCAGTGCCCTGAGCTAGCTGAGGACTCCTAATGCTCATCCCAGTGGCAGGTTACATCATACTCCCATTTCTTTCTCCCAGATGTGGAAAACGAGTATGTGGACAACCCAAGAAGGACTCAGAGGAATAAGCAAGGCATCCTGATTTGTGATAAAATATTCTCCAAAGAATATACAAACAGAGACACTGAAGATTATTATTCCAGTTGCCAAGACAACCAAAGAACAAAATCATAGGGGGAAAAAAAGCTAAGAAAGAAATCTTTCTCAAAGTTGTCTAACCAACACAGAACACCACTTAAAGGTGAGGAGCATCTCACCTGAGGGTTCTCAAACCCAGGAAGGCAACTGGGACCAAGGCAGATTTCTCTGGTCACAGAAACCTGACTGCCCACAGCCATGGAAGTACTACAGAGCAAAGTATTCCATAACTGTGCACGGCAGGCCAGCATGATCTGAACACTAATTCCGCTCACACGTGCCCAGCAGATTTGTTTAGGGAGAAGCCATCCAGAGGCCAACTGCAGAGTTCATCTTAATAGCACTGAGGTTTGTGTGCATGTCTAATCATGAGATCAGCAAATTACATGCCTGCTCCATGGACCGTATGACCTTTGTGGGCTTGTGGAACAATTGAGTGCATTTGGGAGAAACACTCAGAACGGAAAATTTGCTGAGCACAGAAGCCAAGTGATGAGGCTCTCGCTCAGGGCAGATGAGCATCGGTAATGAGTGCTGTGTTGCTGAGCATCGCTGCAGCCCGCGGCACGGAGCTAGGCACTGGGGGAGAAGTAATCTCCTTCCCCTGCCAAGGCACCATGGAGGAAACTGCACCAACTTCTGCAATGAATGGGCAACTCTCAGTGGAGACTGGAGACGCTGTTGTCAGAGGCAAGCCGGCGTTTGCCAGGGGGAAGAGGATTTGCAGACTCTTTCATCCCTGCCTGGCTATACCACCTGCAGACCTTCAGTACTCGGAGAATAAAAAGACACAGAGGATCTGGGGCACTGAAAGGCCTAATTAATACCTAATGTTGATTACTTAATACCAATTACCTAAACGAGCAGACTGTCCAGAGGGTCACTGTGAAGAGAGGAAGACGGGAGCAGTATAGTTGGCTCTCTCTCCTGACGTCCACACCTTTCCCATAACAACGGCCTATACACGTGAATATGTTCTAACTACACATACACACACACACACACAGGCATGTGTGCGTGCATGCTTACATGAACACATACACACACATGAGAATTGCCAATCTGTGGAAGCAAAGGGCTTTGGCAAAGTGCTAAAACTCTGGTAACAGGCTACTCTGGAAAATTTTGGCAATGCCAGGAAGGAAATAAGAGTGTGCTATCTAGGCAAAGATTTTCCTCACTTATGGAAAAGAAATGCTAGGAGATCTTTTTTCAAAAGATCCTCTGGGAAACTAAAAAATGGATTCCAAGACACAGGAAACTATCCTCCTCTTATTTGATGCTTCCTGAGAATACAATCTTTGCTAAAGATTCATTTCGAGCATGTGAGAATCAGGTTATGAGTTCACTAGACTCTGAGATCCTCAAAGGCATGCTTGCATTACTAGAATCTTTCCCCATCAGCACACAAACTCCCTCTCACCCACCCACCCAATACAAAACCTCCATTTCTCTCAACCCCAAGTTTCTTTCAATTTTTTAGCATATACTGTACGTGCTAAAATTGCCCAATCTGTGATCTTATGCATTCTAAATCAAGGCAGAAGATGTTCTAAAGACCTCTGTGACAGTTCTTTGTTAAGGGAGGGAAGTCAGAGCATGGCTGTGGCTTATTGTGGCTATCCCATGGTGTCATAACATAGGAACAGCCAGCTAACCTGGGTCCAAGTCAGTAGTTACCTTGTGCCAGGGAGGAAATCGGACATGGATGCCAGAGCACAAAGCAAAGTCGTTAAGTATGTTCAAGGAGAATGCTGGGGGTCAGAACCAGAAAGTCCTAACTGCAGGAAAAGGAAGCCTTGAGGAAGGTCTAGAGGTCTAGAATATGCAGCTAAGGAATTAAAGATATGAAGGTGAGCCTCTTGGTTTTTGCTAGCTTGACACAAACCTTGACGTCTCTGGGAAGATGGAATATCAATCGAGAAAATGCCCTCACCAGATTGGCCTGTAGACAAGTCTATGGGGCATTTTCTTGATTAATGATTGATGTGGGAGGACCCAACCCACTGTGGATGGTGCTACCTCTGGGGAGGTAGTCCTGGCGGAAAGGAAGCTGGCTGAGTGAGCAAGCCATAAAGAGCAAGACAATAAGCAGTGATCCCCCATGGTTTCTGCTTCAGTTTTTGCCTCGGCTTCCCTTAATGAAGGACTGTAACCTGTAAACCAAAATAAACCCTTTCTTGCCCGAGTTGCTATTGGTCATGGTGTTTATCACAGCAATAGAAACCTAACTAAGACAACAGGGAATATTGGATTTCAGAGAGGCAGAGTCTAGGCTAAAGCTGGAGATGACAGGGGGATTAAGGAAGAATGCCAGTATTGGCTGTGGTATGCAGTGAGGCTGGCCGGCCGGCTTGACATAAGGAGCCAGATAAGCAAGACTTTGACCTCCATGGAAGGCCAGCTCCAGGGCCCTTCTCATGTGGCTGCTTGCCTCTAGGCTTGTTGTTATGGTTTAGATCAGCAACGTCCCACACAAGCTCATGTTTGGAATACTCGGTGCCCAGGTGGTGGTGCTAAGAGGCTCTAGCTTTTTGAGACAGGCAAAGTTAGAAGGAAGTCAAGGGAGGCCACTGGAAGGGAGTCAGGGAGCACACTGGGATCTGCTTCCCCCATCATTGTTTCCTGGACCACCTTGGCATGAATGGCTGTTTCCCCGCACCCTCCCATGATCCAAAACAGGCTTTTCCTCCCTAAGTTGTTTCTGTTAGACAGTGTGGTCATAGCAAAGAAAGAGGGTACCCATGTCCTTCCTCTCCCAGCCCCAAGAGTTTTCCTAGAACGGAACCTGTAGCTCCCAGCCATTGGTTTTTGTGTCAAATTCTACAACTTCAGCATTTACTACACTAAGAGACAGACGAGCCTTGGGCTAGGTGCCATAAGTTACATAGGTAGAGAGAATAGAATAGTCACCCTGGCAAAACTCACTAAGAAGTAGCTAAGCCTTTTAAAAGGATTGTGAAATGTTAATTCTGTAATGTAGATGTTTACAGGGTTACCATAGGAACTCAGAAGAAGAGCAATTAACCCAAGGTTGTAGGAGTGAACTATGGGTAATGAAGGAATAAAGGGAGGTTGAACCTGGTTCTCCATGGAATGGGACACAGGGGAAAAGGAGAAACAGAAGAAGCAGAGGAACATATCAAAAACAGTCCATACAGCCAGGCATGGTGGCGCACGCCTTTAATCCCAGCACTCCAGAGCAGAGGCAGGTGGACCTCTATGAGTTCAAGGCCAGCCTGTCTACAAGGCCAGTTCCAGGACAACCAGGGCTGTTACACAAACTCTGTCTCAAAAAAAAAAAACCCAAAATAAATAAACAAACAAAAACCAGTCCACAAGCAGTCTTAAGTTCTCAGTAGAACACAAGCCCATAGCTCTGAAACCTGGGGCTTGGCAGGGCACCGTCTACCCGGAGGAGGCTCTGTCAGTTCCTGAGAACTAAACAAACGAACCTGACTTTGCATTTGGAACAGAATGTGGATCATCAGGTCCAAGGGACATTGCTTCCTATAATATTATCATAGCCTTTAATTTCTCATTATGACTCTCTAGGAAGCTTAATTAATAATTGCTGTGGGAAGAGAGCAAAGTGATAATTAATAGCTATTGGCCAGAGGTATTGGTGAATGGAGAATCGAACTGTGAGATGAGGAAAGCATACCCAGAAGAGGGCATGAGTTCCCACCACAAGGAAAGGCCTTGGGTACCGGGAACTCCGTGCAGGGGCAGATGCGTCTTCCTGAACTGCTATCAGGGAAGGTGTTCTCCGCATAGGAAGATAAATGATCAACCTGAGACTTTGATAAGAATTGGCTCCTTCACAAATATCTGCACCTCCTAGAAGGGTGAACAGTGACAGTAGCCTCCTGGTTACCTAGACTGGCAGCACAGTGATCAGGAAAGGCAGATGAGAAGCAATACTAGAGCCACCTCTCCAGAGTGCTACACGTCCAGGGTGCCTCCCAAAACTCTGGGGCCTCCCAGTGCTTCTGAAATGTATGAATCCACACATTTTGTTGACACTTTTAATCCTGCTGATGAGCACAACAAAATCCTGTTGTCAGAAATATGATGACTGCAGGAGTGTACACACATGGAGAATCTCAGGAACGCTTGCACCGGTGGCTGAGTTATTAGTGATCCCATTGAGCTCTGGGCTAACCTGGTATACCAGTTAGCTTTTATCATCATGATGACAAAATGCCTGTCTATGTGAAGGAGAAAAGACTTAACTTAGCTCACAGTTTTGGTGGGCTTAGTCTGTAGTCACTTGACTCCGTATTTCTGGGCCTGTGGGGACAAAACATCACCGTGGCAGGAAAATGCGGAGAAGCAGAATTGTCAACTCGGGATGGACAAGAAGCAGAGGGAAGGGAAGGGGCCAGGGACCAGATACCACCTGCAAGTGCATGCTCCCTCCATGAGTGCCCTCCTACTCATGATGCACTTGCTTCCAACTAGGCCCAAACTCCGAGTTTCTTCCAGTTCCAAAACCAGTACTACCACCTGGGGACCAGATGTTCAGAAAATGGTTCAATACTAAACCATAACACCTGTGCATCTGTCTACCCCCCACTCCCACCCCCACCCCTGACTATCCCCATCAAAGACCCCCCTACACTCTTGTCCTTCACATACTTACACTCTAATACCAGCTGCCTTCACTCTACGAATCAACTCTTTCTTACAAACTAGGCTTCAATTGCTGGTCTCTGGGATCTCGTCACACCCAAACCATTAATACCCAGCTGATGTTCATTCATTCTTTTCAAAAGAAGCATTTAGAAAAATAGAAGCTTCTTAGCACAGTGGGTTGTGTGGTTAACTTGGGGACTCACGACTGTTCAACGTGCTTCAACTGTGAAGTCGTCAGCTGTAGAAGCGACATCTCTGTTGTGTCTGCACTCACCCCATCCCAGAGCTCAGGGAAAGTTGTGGAGAGGGGCTGGAAAGAATATAAGAGGCAGAGGTTTGGGGAAAAGTACTGGGAAATGCGTGGCATAGTTATTGCACATGTTAACTCACGGCAACGGGGATTAACTGCACAGGACCTGCCTGAGATCAAGCTAGTTAAAAAGTCCCCTGCATGGTGGGAGGGGGGGAGCTCCTGGGGCCCACCTCTAGCCGAGGAGCTATAGGCAGTTGATAACTACTGGGTACAGAGAGCCACTTTTCTTTGGGGATGGCCACTGGCATGCTGCCCACACCCCAGTGGCTGGCTCCCACAGCTATGTGCATATATGGGAATCAGTAATTGCATTCAGTGGGTTATTTAAAGGAACAGGATTTAAAGCTGAAAGAGACATATATTGGGGAGGGGTGTCCAGGGGGAGTTGGAAGGAGGAGGTAGGAGGTGGATATATTTAATCTATGGAATTTCCAAAGAATAAGTTAGAAAAATCTTTTAAAAATAAAAATATAATTTCATATTAAGTACTTAATTTTTAAACTTGAATCATTTAGGCTGTAAGTTCAAATCCTTTTAAAGAGGAACTGTGTAATGTATAAAGCCTGATACTGAAGAAATGTTTAAAAACTGGCATGCATTTCCTTGAAATGTTGCAAAAAGTAATATTTGAAAAAACTGGCAGAAGAGAAGAAAGGGAATTTTCTAAATGCTCCTGGTTCCAAGGGCTTCAATAGTACTTCCCTAAAGCACTGGACAGGAAGACCCTCTCCTTCGCAAGTAGCTGCTTGAAGAGAACCCACCCTTACCCCCTTTCTTCTATTTCCCTGCAAGCACCACTTTGCAAGAGACCTGGGAAGAAAGGCAGCACTCTGAGGCTGTCAGAAACTGTACTAATTTGAACCAAAGGTTTGGGCTCCTCCCTCCCCTCCCCTCCCCATTGGAACCTTTGTGAACTTGTAACCTAGAGGACGGCTGGTTAACGTCAGAAACTATTTGTGAACTTCCACAGGTGCCATCAGGTGTGCCTGTCTTAGTCTTTCTATTGCTGTGACCACAAAACGCCATGACCAGAAAGCAACTGGGGAAGGAAAGGGCTCATTTGGCTTACACTTCCATCATTCATCACTGAAGGAAGTCAGGACAGGAGCTCAAACAGGACAGGAACCTGGAGGCAGGAGCTGATGCAGACAGAGGTCATGGAGGGATGCTTATTGGCCTGTTCCTCATATCTTGCTCAGCCTGCTCTCTTACAGAACCCAGGACCATCAGCTCAGGAGTGGCCCCACCCACAGTGGGCTGGGCCCTCCCCATCAACCACTAATTAAGAAAATGCCTTATAGCCCGATCTTATGGTGGCATTTTCTCAATTGATGTCCTGCCTTTCAGATAACTCTAGTGTGTGTGCCAGGTGGGTGTAAGACGAGCCAGCCCAGTTCCTGTCTTCTTTGTCTGTGAGTTAAGAGCCCAGAGCCATCTGCAACCAGCTTCTGAAGCAGGTACGGTGAAGGAAGAGGATGGTTGGCCTCAGACGACTAAGGTTCAAGCCCATCTCTGTTGAATAGCCGTCTGTTGCCTGCTCTGAGTTGTAGCTGGAGAGCTTCTCTCTGGGTCCTGCCAAGCCCCCGCAGCCCACTTATAAAATAAACACACAGACGCTTCTATTATTTAAATTGTTCGGCCTATTGGCTCAGGCTTCTAGCTATCTAGTTCTTACATCTTAAATTAACCCATTTCTATAAATCTGTATCTTGCCACATGGCTCGTAGCTTACCGGTATCTTACATGTTGGTACTCATGGAGGCGGCTGGCAGCGTCTCCTGACTCAGCCTTCCTGTTCCCAGAATTCTCTTCTCTGCTTGTCCTGCCTATACTTCCTGCCTGGCTACCGGCCAATCAGCGTTTTATTTATACAGAGCGATATCCACAGCACTGAGTCTCCCTTTTCTCCTGTGTCGTGAAGCTGCCTGCACCAGGGAGGGGACGGTGCACCTGGGCTGGGTGGGGCAACATGACAATAAACCGCTGTCCCAACACGGAATGTCTTCAGGACAGGGACAGAACTCACGTCAGCTGCAGTGTCTGCCTTGTGGCTCCAAGGCCCATTCTCATGCCCTTTACAGGACCCTCCAGACTTATTGCCTCCATTCCTGAGTTACAGGTCACATCATGAAAACCCTCTCCTCCTCTCCAGGAAGCACAGTGCAAATTTAACATCCAGCCCACCTGCTGGGGAACTGGTTTCCAGAATCAGAATGTGAACAGGTCAGGAGGCGTCAGACCAGTGCGTGGAAACTGAATTCTACTTCCAGACTTCTGGATCAAGATCCTCTGACCTCCAGCTCCATACCCCAAGCTACAGGCCAATGATTACACTGCCTGAGATTTTCAGTCCTCCAAGGCCAAAAAAACGACCTGGCTAGGTGTCTTCCAGACTGAAGACCTGGATATCTCTCCAGCTCCTTTTCTGTGGCAACTGGAAGCTTCGTCCTGTACTCTGTGAGAGCTTGGAGGTTTCCTTTGCTCCTCTGAAGTAAAACCCCAAGTCATGAGTAGACTGAAACTCTAGACAGACTAATGCCAACACTACCAGAGCAAATTCACTGTCACATTGCTGTCACTGTCCCTTCCCAATCCCACTCTAACCTCTCTTCTCCTCCTTCTCCTTTGTAAGGAGAGGGATAAGGAAGGGTGAGGTTTGGTTCCTGCCCACTCTGAAGTAACACGACAGTGGGTGTGGCTCGTTTTCAGACACTGAAGAAGACATGGATGCTGACCAAGAGCGGCAACAGGATGGGGACACTGTGAACTGGACTCCCCTCGCTGGAACGGAACACCCGAGAGAGCAGCGTAAGGGAGGAAGGACTGTGCATCATGGTGGGGAGGGTGGAGCAGCTCACGGCTCATGTCACAGAGGCGGGAAAGCAGAGACACAGAGAGTAAGACAAGGCCATGGCCCCGTGGCACATCCATGGTGACTTACCGCCTAAAAGTTCCCAGATTCTCCTAAGACAGCACCAGCAGCTGGGACTGAGCTTTTAATACATGAGCCTTTTAGCCATCATATCCAAAACACAACACACATAACACATACTCTGCTCTCTGGGGACACAGGAACACAGACAAGTCACATCCAGGACAGCTTCTCTCAGCACCGGGCGTGTTTTTCCAAGAACCGCCTGGAATAGGCGGACTCTAGCATCATTACAACCCGGTTCTAGGAACACGGTGTTAGAGGGCAGCCGGCTGAGTGCACCCTCCCACCCGCACACACGGATTAAATGAGAGTAAATCGCTTTTCCTCAACCAGCAGACCTCTCTCCCTGCAACAAAGGAATGCTTTGGCCAGAGAAGACAGGTGACATCACACAAGCTCAAAGGACTCTGGACAGGTCACAGATAGGTTTCACATACAGCCACTCACAAAGTGGCACACTACTCAACAGTGCTGTTTTAGGGCGAAGTCGTTATCAGCAATATGTAAATAAGTGCATGTGACTGTGTTCCAATAAAACATTATTTATAAATCAGGCAGAGAATCAACTGGCTTGCTCGGCCACCCTTCTTTACCAAACTTGAGTCTTCTCTAGAAGAAAAGGAAGCTTCCATTGAAGCAGAGGTTTCTACAGAGGCCACTTACTAGGCACTTCACACATTCTTCACATTCACAGGGTCCTTTTTATCAATGAAAAATGCCTTCAGATGTAGGAAACAGAACAGCTCACAGTCTAAACCACAGAGATGATTTTTCTCATGTAACAAGCCATACGGCTAGATAGTCACTGCAGCTCTTCCGTGTGTGTGTGTGTGTGTGTGTGTGTGTGTGTGTGTGTGTGTGTTCTCTCCCTGCTTTCCTGAGCCCAGGTCCTTCCTTCCACACCACACACCATCCACGTGACGGCTGGTGCTCCACCAGTCATGGCTGCACTGGGTGTGAGAAGAAGAGGAAAAGAAGAGAAGGGTGGGGCCCAAACCATTTTTCCTTTGTGTATCAGTAAAGCATAAATGTTCCCAGGAGGCGCCCTCTCTCTCTCTCTCTCTCCTCCCCTCCCTCCCTTTCATCCTCCCCCCAAACATGGTGGACGCCAGTTATTGAAAAAAGGTTCACTTTTACTAGTCAAGTTTCTGGAGTAGAGCACGAGAAAGGGTGATGGAATGTGAAGCTAGGCAGCAAGACACGCCCCTCTGCAGCAAGACACGCCCCTCTGCAGCAAGACACGCCCCTCTGCAGCGCGCTGGAGATGGCATGGCACCGGTGATAAGAAGCACAGCCCGGGGCAGATGTCCCTACGTGTGCCAGCATGAAGCTGCACTAGCAACCTCTGCTGAGGACACTGTCTAAGCTGCCTGCTAAGGAAAACCTCCCCAGCAACTGGACTGGTGTTTCTATGAGCGTTATTGATATTGATGTTTTATTTCTATCAGTTTGGGGAATCTATGTGCCATTTTCCTATTACCAAAATCTATGACTTTCACCTCCCCCCCCCAACAAAAATATAACAAGGGTTTGGCTACTCTATCAAAACAGGTCACATAGGTAAGCACTCTGCCATCGTGAAAGGCAGCCAACCACAGACGGTTGAAGACTGAGCATAAAATGCTAACAAAGATGGCTGAGCCCCAGGGAAAGGGTCACGCTCCACACTAGGAGGCAGTGATCTCGATACTGGGATGATAACACGGAACATCAGAGTAACCTCACAGATTACACACAAACACTGCCACACCCTTCCAGTCCCGTCCTGAGGGTGGCATGACAGACACCTGCCTGCAAGTCGTCACCTCACAGTCACCATAATCACATAGGTGAGACACCATCACATGGGTGTGACACCATCATCACCCAGTGAGACACCATCATCACAGGTGAGACACCATCATCACAGGTGAGACACAATCATCACAGGTGAGACACCATCATCACAGATGAGACACCATCATCATCACCCAGTGAGACCATCATCACATGGGTGTGACACCCTCATCACCCAGTGAGACACCATCATCATCACAGGTGAGACACCATCATCATCACAGGTGAGACACCATCATCACAGGTGAGACACCATCATCATCACAGGTGAGACACCATCATCACACAGGTGAGACACCATCATCACAGGTGAGACACCATCATCACACAGTGAGACACCATCATCACAGGTGAGACACCATCATCACAGGTGTGACACCATCATCACAGGTGAGACACCATCATCACAGGTGAGACACCATCATCACAGGTGAGACACCATCATCACA
The DNA here is from genome assembly GCF_004664715.2 of Peromyscus leucopus. Taxonomy (NCBI): domain Eukaryota; kingdom Metazoa; phylum Chordata; class Mammalia; order Rodentia; family Cricetidae; genus Peromyscus; species Peromyscus leucopus. The sequence goes on along the minus strand of NC_051071.1, from coordinate 15,647,183 downwards.
GGTGAGACACCATCATCACAGGTGAGACACCATCATCACAGGTGAGACACCATCATCACAGGTGAGACACCATCATCATCACAGGTGAGACACCATCATCATCACAGGTGAGACACCATCATCACAGGTGAGACATTATCATCACAAGTGAGACACCATCATCAATCATCACAGGTGAGACACCATCATCATCACAGGTGAGACACCATCATCACAGGTGAGACACCATCATCACAGGTGAGACACCATCATCACAGGTGAGACACCATCATCATCACAGGTGAGACACCATCATCACAGGTGAGACACCATCATCACAGGTGAGACACTATCATCACGCGGGTGAGACACCATCATCACACGGGTGAGACATCATCATCACGGGTGAGACACCCTCATCATCACAGGTGAGACACCATCATCACAGGTGAGACACCATCATCACGGGTGAGACACCATCCCATCTGAGCTCCACTCTGTTTTCAGTGCTCTGGAAATACACCTGAGGTCCAGATGGGTTTACAAGATAATTTCATAAACCCTAGTTTATTTTCAAAGCGACCTTACTAGTACCGTTTCACCTAATTTTCACGAAAGTGTGTAGAGTGGGTGGCCTCCTTGTTCAGATTAGAGAGGACTCCTACACAATGTTTCCTGAGACCAGACAGACTCTCCTTGTGTCTTTGAACCCCATACCAATGAATTCCCTGTTATTTTATTGCAAAATACAGAAAATTGATCAATCGCATTTTCAAGATGTCATCTCCATACGGACCTCTTATTGCTTTACAGAGGTTTTTCAAGTGTTTCTTAAGTGCTGACACCCAAAAAAAAGCCCATTTTCCTTTCTTTACTGTACATAAATGGAAGCCTGGGCAGATTCCACCAACTCCAAATACCCCAGCCCGATCCCAGGACAATAATGCACTCACACACACACACACACACACACACACACACACACACACACACAAAGACAAACAAGTTGGACTGTTCACTCTTCAGGCTCCAACCCCCTCACACTAGATAAATGCGCCCCGCCCTGGAGGGAATGCCTTGTCTCCATATGACAGCTCAGTGGAGAAGCACAAAGGAGAAGGAGAAGGAGAAAGCAATGCCTGGTAGGTAATAAGAGTAGGTGAGGCAGGTTTGGGCACCCTTGCCACACCCCAAAGGTCATTGTCTCCTTCCTAGAGAACACATTCTGCGGCTGGGCGGGAGCAGCCCTGCTCCACGGACTCTGGGCACACTCTTCCATGCAGGCTGAGGGCTTTGCTGGAGCACATCCAGGACCTGCGCACTCTTCCATGCAAGCTGAGGGCTTTGCTGGAGAGCATCCGGGACCCTGTCCTTTTGTTTCTGTGTGCGTCCACCCAACTGATTAAAATCAGCTCTTTGCATACTAAAACTTATTTTGTTTAAGGACAAACAGTTGGAGACCTGCTTCTGGGGGTGTGTGCGGGGGAGACGTGCAGCGTGACAGATCACGAGAAGCACATGGGCCTTGGGGGCTGCCAATTTGGCAAGTCCCTGTCACCAAAGAGAGACAGGCACGGGAGCTGCTGGCTGTCAGGATTCCAAAAGACATTACCCTGAGCTCCAGGGTGGAGCTGTTTACCAATACCGTGATCTCTCCCCAGATGCAGTTGCTCCTGCAGCTAATTAAGAGAACAATTAAGACGAAGGCAATCAGTCAAGTACACAGACCTCAGTCATCCTCCCGGCTCTCGGCGCTGCATGGCTCCCAGAGGGCCGAGCCGTACTCAGTCATTCAGAAAATGACAGGAAGGAGCTATTAAATATCTGAAAACCATAAAAACGCAATCATAGTGTGCTTTAGCTGAGCCGTCCACCAGAGACCGATGCCCGGCAACTTCAGAAACTTGGCAGGCAGGAATCCACACACTCACAAACAAGATTAATCAAAAGCATCCCAAATCAAAATTTAATTATAAGGTGGGGGTGGGAAAGGTTGTACTGGCCGGCCCTCCTCTGTTTTGTTTATGACTGATCAATACCCTCGGTATCACCAGATGCGTGGCAAAGTCCACAAGGTGTCCTTAGAAAGGAAGTAACAGATTAAATATTGAACTAAACAATTTGATCCTCTCTAGGAAGAATTCTCGGATATTCATAAAGGTAAGTCCTACCGGGGGAAGCGGGTTTCATATGCTAGATTACAAAGGCTCGTGGGGGAAAATTCATAAAACAGGTATACAAACCACAATGGCAAAACTTCTCCACCCAGCACAGCAGATGGAGCACCCCCGCCACCCCCCAAAAAAAGTACCCTCAAAAAGAAAGCTGTAGAGATGTATATTTTTATCATTCTGTACTTAATTTAGGAAGTGGCTTACAGAATACTGCAGGGTTTCTGTTATGGGGTAAATGCTTAGAGCAGAAGTCACTCTCTGGGCATAGTCCAGGAGGTGGCCGCGATGGTGGTGGCGAATTCCTGCAGCTGCCGTTTGCAGCGGCTTGCCCGGTCGTGATCCTAAGTAGAATCTTACTGAGCATTCTTTGAACTTTAGGCAGTGACTATCATTAGTACACTCATTTCACAGACAAAAAGTTAGAAATCAAGGATCAAGGCCTCTCATGACACCCATGGGAAGTATCAAGTGGCCAGGTTTGAATTCACAGGTATCCTCAATTTAGACACTTATATATACCTCCAAATGAGAGAACATTATAGATAGAAATGAATTTTCTAGAAGTACACAACTTAACCCTGTCCTCTGGGTCCAGCCCAGCCATACACATCTTTTAGTGTGCAGTGAATTCTCTAAGGTTTTAAATCATCTTGTAAGTAGCAGGATCTTATTACATTGTATTAAGCATTTTAAAATGTCCATTTTCTCCATTTAAGTGTCTAAAACGTAACATACTAGAGGGTTGACCAGATTTTGCCTTTCGTCTTTTTGTGATTATATCAGAATCCTCCAAAAAGATGTCCCAGCTTTTCTATTTATGTGACGTCATTCCGCAATGCTGGCACTGAAGACAGAATCCGAGTGTGTGCAAGCAGTGATCACAGGTGCTGCTACAGGGAGAAGCCACGAAGGGACCGCAAGAGTATTGGCCATGGGAAAATAGTTAATAGGAAAAGGTAAGCTTGAAATAGCCATTGCCTCTGTTTTATATGTTATTTAGTTATAAATTTATAGAATTTTATTTTCAGTGTTTGTGGTTAGCAATTACCTTACAAAACATACATATATACATCATACATACATATGCACATATGTACATACGTACATACCTCTCAGTGGACCCCTATGGGTGAACAGGCAGCCCTAAAACATCACAGATCCCACCGTAGATTCTCCATGTGTGCAAATGTAAGCTTTTCAGCAAGCATGTGTGTGTGTTGATAGGACAACAATGGCTAAGTGCTTCGTAGAGGCACATGCTCAGAGACATACGTCCAGGAGAGTTTACTAGTGTATCTAAGAATAGGTGTCTTGGACCCTACCCAAGTGGGCTCTCCACAGAAAAATTCTCTTTTAACCTCCTCAAAATGCCAGTCATGTATACAAATGCTTGTTCTGTCCAATAAAAACCACTGTTGGGAATGGCTGGTAATGAAAAATGTCCACATCTATACGTAGCTGACAGAATAGCTGGGCTTCCTTTGTTAGCTCTTGACAAGCACAGTTCAGTGTCAGAAGTGAGCTGGCGAGCTGTAGGTGGGCTATTTCCTTCACATTCAGAAGCCTCCCCTAACCTTACTTAATAAAGCACGCCCAGCATGCAAAGGCTGAGTGACCAATGTCCACTCAGGTCAGGGCTCTCTCTCTCTCTCTCTCTCTCTCTCTCTCTCTCTCTCTCTCTCTCTCTCTCTCTCTCTCTCTATCTATCTATCTGTCTATCTATCTATCTCTCATGTTTGAATCTGCCTTTAAGCTAAGATGATTCTACTCTTTTGACATGTGTAATACCTGCAGGATGATATGGTACTATCACTTCCAAATATAAAAGGAGAAAATGCAATCTCTTAAGAACTAAGCTGCGTGGCAGGCTGCATTTCTACTACGACACTTTAGTGCACCCATGTTACTATTAAAATTTTTTAAACTACTACTTCAGACATCCTTCCAGCCAAACTACCACTCTTGGAAGGAATTTGTCCAATTATTATTGCTTCTCCTTTCCTTGGAGATGAGAAAACAACCAGTCCAAAAACAATTGCTTAGCTCCCCACTGTGGTGAGGAGAAGCGGGTTCAAAACCTTTTCATTAATATTCCAAATTTGAGAAATGTCCACAATGGACAAAAATGGTATGGAATGGGGGTGGGGTGGTGGAAGGCAATAGTTTCAGGCTCTCTATGCTCCCTGAGTAATTCAAAATGATTTTATAATGAATTTTTCCAGGCCATTAGTCCAAAATGTTGTCTGATACCTATGACTATTTTGAAAAGGAAAAAGAAATTAAGCAGGAAACAGCTGCTGAATGTGGAAAGCTAGTTGTGCCTTTGTGTGGCAGCCTTTTCATCGCCGCCCGCATTGTACGTGGATTCCTTTTAACATCAGAAGAACCACTGGTTCCTAGTGGAAGGTGCAATCTTCGAGAAAGGATTTCCATACAAAAAAAGAAAATCAATCTCTCAACTCAAATAGGATCAACTGGCCACCAAAGTTCTTTAAGAATCGTCTCTACCTACTATTCAAGGAAATGTTGAATAAAATGTGCAAAAGAAAAAGAGTGTCTTCCTTCACAAAGGAAAGCATTTCATAGTGGCCAGAGGTGCGCCTCCTCTCCAGTCCAGCAGGACTGTCTGCTTGTATTTCCCAATGGGTTCTTTAGAAACCGGGCAGAGCTGTCAAAAGACCCTAAGGTAAGGCTCCATGAAGATGGGAATGTTCTAACAATTCTTGAGAGAGAAACAAATATTTCCTTTCTTATCCCCTTCCTGCAGCAAACACACAGAACCACCCAGCTCTCGGCTGCCATGCTTTCAAAAATTGAGTTTCCACTCTTCCCACCTCACACACATCACCTTAGAGAGAGACGATGCAAATTTTATGTATGTGGGCCGACTAGGTGTGCTCAGGCACACCACTAGTTATTTCTCTGTTAGCTGACTATCAATTATTTAAAACCACCCAGTTTTTCTAAAAAGAGCTGTCCACTTTTCAGCATTTAGAAAACAGAGTATTTAGAAGTATTTCTAAGTTTTACAAAATAGTAATTCACTTGGGAGAACACCACCTGGATATTGTTGAAAACATGGTTTGGTGTAAAATTTGTTTTAATTGACTCCAAAGTTAAACCCATGCCAGTTTCTAAGACAAAAAGAAGGAGCAAGGGAGGGAGAAGAGGGATGTTCTGATCATTACCAGTTCTGGTTTGGGAATGTGAGTGAAAACTAGGTGTCAGCGCAGTCAATGTCCACATTCTGTCTGTATTTGGTAGGCTCATCCATTCTGCATATTTTCTAAGCTTCTAAGCATAGTTAAGAACCAGCAGTGAAGGTAATGTTCAGTGATGGGTGTGCTATTTGACCCCCATTCTGTCTCCCACATCAAATCTCCCCGGGTCAGTCTCCCACTGTAGTTGAAGTGTGTTTACATTGGGGAAAATCGAAACTAGGCCCAGGCTCAAAGACGGTCAAGCACCAGGTCACCTTTCAGTTCTCACCTAGATTACCATCAGGAGTAACCCCAAAACTGTGTTTATTATAAGAGCTGCTTCTATCAAGAATTGGCTTTTCCCCCCAGTAATCTTCCTGTTTGGGTCGGTGTAAGCCTCTCTCTTTCACGTTCATGGGCTAAAAAAGATGAATTTTCTCAGGAAACTCTCTCCACTGCCCTCTGCCCTGTGTCTTAAATCACCTGTGTGAGTCGCCTCTCAGCCCTTTCTCAGCATCCCCCATCACCCATGGAGTCAGGATGAGTCAACTAAGACAACCTCCTGGATGGTACCACCATGTTTAAACCGAACCCTGAAGCCCTGCTGTCCCCAAATATTTCTTCTGGTAGAACCCATAAAGGTCCTGTCTCTAGATTAGGTCCCCCTCTTGATTTGCTGTCACCAGCGTCTAGAGACCTGACTAGATTTTCCCTCAACAAGGCTGAACACACCTTTGCTTATGTAAGACCTGATCTTCCCAACCTCCTTTACAACTAAGTGTGCTCCTGAGATGAAGTTCTGGCCAGTGCGTGATGAACGAAAGCCGTATGTGTGGCCTCTGGGCTGCACTCTCGGAGGGAAGAATGAATTGGCATTACTCTTTTGTCCTGCTCGTTGTCTGGAATGAAACGTGATACTTCAGCTGGGGCAGCCACGGTAGCCGCAGACGTGGAAGCGCAGATGGAGGGCAGCGGAGGCCCTCTACCAGCCCCGCTAGCTGACGCTTCCGGATGGTTAAACAGGAAGAAGCGTGCATCCTATCTGACCCATTACAGAGCTGTGCCTGTGTACCGGCAGGTGGTCCAACCCATATGCCAGCTTCTCACCAGCATCTACCATCTCCTTAGTTGTGGGATATGACTCACTGGAACTCAACTTCTGAATCTATTTTTCCATATAAAAGATGGTAGAAAGAAGGGAAATTGTGTTGTTGTTGTTGTTTTACTCAGATTCACATTCAAGTTTGACACACAATTTAATATCTAAAACTAATGTGGCAATAGCTTCATCAGTCCAAACCATTTTGGTAAGTCTGTAAAATAAAAACATTTCATTTTAAATACTTCCTCTTTCACAGAGTCCCTAACCACTACACTCTGTCTTGGTCAGAGACTGAAAGGACTGCAGCTAAGCTCTGGGGTACAAGCAAGGTGCTCAGCAGAGAGTTCTACAAACACAAGTTGGTTCAGAACACGTGCCCAAAGAACCCTAAACCCATTGAGGAAACAGCCAGATAGGAGACACGAAGAAAAGCCATGAGATGTTCTTGATGTCACAGCCTCGTATTTGCTAATGTGGATACGCTCTGTTCTATTCTCTCTGTTTGCCCATCTTCAATACTTTGTCCCTGGGTACCACAGAACAACTAGTGTGGGCCAGAGTGGCCTTCATCATTGAGACCCTGTCTCCGATATTGTGTGATCAGTTTTGTGGAAATTGCCAGTTTCGAGAAGTTACTTATTTACAAATGGTTTTTGATTCAATGATCAAAAGCCCCAGGGATACAGCTTCGGAGTCTTCCTTTCTGCCTCTAGTTTCCCTTGAGACCCAAATACCAGGTTCTGGATGGATATGTGTGGGTGCAACACATTTTCTCATAAGCCATACTAGTTTAGCTAGTTTTCTCATCGAATCCACTGAAAAGATTTGAGTAGATATCATTACCTCATGCTTTTATTCAGCCTCACCCTACACAAAGGGCAACAATTATGCAGGCTGATGAGCTTTGACCTCTGTACACCTGTATAGTTAACAATCAAAATCATGACCCACAGCATGTTCACCCACCACAGAGAGCATCCTTGTGCCCCACATTCCAGGCACTTCTCAGCCTCCCTTGGCTGAGACCCATGACCTCAGGCAATCACTGACAACTCTTCCCTAGACACCAGAGTTGCCTCTCTGACAGATTATGAAAGGTGCAAGTGTCCTTCCTCGGTTTTTTGTGAGGTTCGTCTTCGCTGAGGTGTGTGCCCATGGTCCCTTCCACGCTGCTGCTGGGTGGCTTTCTGTGACACAGCTGCATCAGGATTTGTTCGAGCATCCTTAGTTAATGGGCATTTGGTTGGTTATTAGTTTGGCTCAGTATGGATAAAAAACACTATGAAAATTTGTTGTGCTGAGAGATGGCTCAGTAGTTAAAAGCACTCGTTGCTCTTTCAGAGGACTGGGGTTCAGTTCCCAGCACCCACATGGTGACCCACAATCATCTGTAACTCCGGATTTAGAAGGCCTCAAATCCTCTTTCAGCCTCCACAGGCACTCTCCATGTGTGGTCACATCCGTACATGCAAGCAAAGCACCCACACACATAAGATAAAAGTAAATACATCTTTTTTGAAAAGCACTCTGTAGATCTGCTATATGTGTGAACATGCTTTTATTTTTCTTCGGTAAATACTTATAAGTGGAATTTTGAGATCATGACAGAAGAGTACGAACCGCCTTTTAGAAGAAAACACATTCCTTGTTCTGTAAACTCACCAGAACTTGATGATGTCACCCTTCTGGGTTTTAGTTATTCATGGAGGCCTGTACTGGCCTCTCCTTGTGACTTTATGGTTCCCTGGTTACTAATGGCATTGACTTTCTCAAGTCCTCAGTAGCCATTTTTCCGTCATCACTGGGAAGTATCTGTTCCAAGGCTTTGTCTTCTTTTCACATTAGCTGATTTTCTTTACAGTTATCGTGTGTGCTCACACGTGTGTGCTCACACGAGTGTGCAGGTACGTGTGTCAGTACCAGCTGTCTTCCACTATCACTTTCCCCTCACTCTTTGAGGCTGGGTCTCTCCCTGAACCTGGAGCTCGCTGATTCAGCTAGGCTGGCCTGCCCACCAGCCCCAGGGGTCCTCTGTCTCTGCCTCCTGGCTTCGAGGATGCAGTGTGTGCTGCTGCTCCTGGGGCTTTTACATGGGACTGGGAATTGAACTCATGACTCCATGATAGCATTACAAGTACCTTTCCAAATGAGTCATCTCCCCAGGCTCTGGGTTTTGTGTTGTTGCTGTTGGTGGTGGTGGGGTGGTGGTGGTGGTGGTGGTGGTGGTGGAGGAGGAGAGGAGGAGGAGGAGGAGGAGGAGGAGGAGGAGGAGGAGGAGTTTTGGGAAAAGAAGTCAGGCAGTGGCGCATGCATGTAAACCTAACATTGGGAAGCAGAGGCAAGAGGGTCACCCCAAATTCAGCCAGCCTGCTCTTCATAGGGAGTTTTGACCAACCATTTGGTCGAAACCAATGGGGTTTACAAAGTGAGACTCCATTTCAACAATCAAGGGAAAAAAATTCAAACACATTAGATACATGGATAAAAAACAATGGGTACCACTAGGGAATGAAAGGGAATAAATGGGAAGACAGAGTCAAAAGAAGAGAAGCAGCAGGTGTGCAGTTGAAGCAGTGTAGGGAGCTGCTGTACAGTCTCAAGACCAGAGCCAGGAAAGTCATATTGGGGTTTTTTATTAAATCATCAGACTTAGCCATTCTTGTCACACACAGAGAAAAAGTAACAACGAAACAAGCATTATTAATCTACCTCACTCCAGCCGCCATTTCACTCTGTATGTGGATCCTATAACTATGTTGTAAGCCTTGAATATACACAATGAAATTTATATCCTGGCATGAAAAGTGTGTGTGTGTGTGTGTGTGTGTGTGTGTGTGTGTGTGTGTGTGTGTGTGTTCAGCACACACGCACATGTGCGTGTGTGTCCATGTGTGTGGGTTGATGTCTGGAATCATCCTTGGTTGGTCTTTCCCGACTCACTGGGGCAGTCTTACAATCAAATACAGCGACCCTGATCTGTCTAGTCTTACTAGCCTGATTGCTCTGGGATCCTGTCTCCACCTTCCAGGACTAGACCCACAGGTGGGCTGCCATACTCACCCAATGTTTATGTGGGTTTCTGGGGTTTGAACTGTGGTCTTCACAGGTGTGTCACAAACATTTCAGCCATGGAACTGTCTCCCCAGCCCTCAGAGTCTCCTTTTGCCCTGAAAGAACATATCATACATGGATGGCTATTTTGCCCATTCTCTGGTCTGTGTTGCATGACAGGCTTACATCTTCCTCTTTGGGAAGTTGGAAACTGAAAAGCATTTGATTTTTGTGGTCTGACATTCCTTGTTTCTTCTTCTTAATTATCTTTTTATATTGTAACTTCATATTTATAGCAAAGCCACTGAGAATGAGGAGGGTCACTGCATGTCCATCACCCAGCTTCTTCCAGCACTAGAATTTTATAGAACCATTGCAATTTGTCAAAATTAAGAACATAATAGTAAGGTATTACAGCCGGGCTGAAGTGGTGCACACCTTTAATCCCAGCACTCGGGAGGCAGAGCCAGGCAGATCTCTGTGAGTTCGAGGTCAGCCTGGTCTACAGAGTGAGATCCAGGACAGACACCAAAACTACACGGAGAAACTCTGTCTCAAAAACAAAAACAAAAACATAATAGTGATGTATTACTATTAAGGCTAGACTTTGTGATACTTTTTAGTATCTAATGTGTTGCAAACTGCAGTTGATGTCAGCCTCAGTGGCTAACGGACTGTCAGTGCCTTGGTAAGTGCTTGAGTGGGAAAATGAGCACAGCATAAAGCTGACAATGTGCTGCCACCAAGTAGCCAGAATATTCAAAACTAAAGCTGCTAGTTAACCATAAGTCCCTAAAGACTAGAAGCTTTGCCAGTGCATGGGTTAAAGTCCCTCAGAAGGGTGCTGGTGTCTTGACTTCTAGCACCTTAGCTTTGGTGCCCCGGGGAACTAATCAGCCCGGTACATAGTGGCTTCAACCTTTCCTTCCCGTTTCTTGTTATACGGGTGAGAAAGCTGAGCCCACGTGATTGAGAATCCATTCAGACAGCGTTATAAAAATAATTGGACAACAGAGCCTGGTTTTAGCACGTTCTGTATTGGTGATACACAAGATGCAGCCAAAGGCCACAACAATTTCAAAAGCATAGTTCCGGGGAATAGGACTATTCCATCATAAAATTTCACTGGGATAAGATTTAATTATCGTTTTCACCTCTCCAACACCTTTCACAGAGTAACACTTACAGGTTCTACAAGAAAGAACTTTAACTTTAGAGCAGTGGTGCACATCAGTGTAAGCACCGGAGAGTCCAGCCAGCGGCCTGAGCTTCTGTGGCTTCCACATGAACTTGAGCAATGAGTGACAGCTGCCAATCACAGACGAATCCGGGGCCTTTTTCCTCTGGCCTCTGTGAGGTGCAGGTTTTCACCACTGATCGCGTTTATTGTAACTCCCTTTGCAGATCTAGGCTGACAGTGGCTTCCTGCTGTGATAATGCTGGGCTTTCTCAGTGGCACTGATTGTTTGCCTCACCCATGCGATCAACCTGTGGTAACTGTCTCCTGTCTGTAGGTAAGATAACAGTGATAATGGTGTCTGTTGTGCTGGCTAGATCCTGCCTGACTTGTGACAGGCAAGTTTTTTTTTTTTTGTTTTGTTTTGTCTTTATTATTATTATTATTATTTTGTGGCACAGGAGATTGAACCTAGAGCCTCACATGTGCTAGGCGGGTCCTCCCCCTGAAACATTCTCGCCTTGTTGTGCTGCAGCTGGCTCCCAGGGGAATTAGCCAGGCCTGAAGAGCTGCTGGTGGACTTCTGATCTTTGTTAGTCAATGCAAACAACAGTCATACGGGCTTCATCTCAGAATGAGACCAAATCTTCTTGAACACATTTTTCCCTGTGCATTTTCACTTTGTTCGATGTGTGTAACTTACACAGCAGACTTGCATGTTTGTACTCCTTTCCTGGAATGCCAGGAAACTGCGTAGCCCCAAATATCTATCAGGACGCAGGCATTCAGCTTTTGTATTCAGAGAAAGAGACTGACATTTACTCACAAGCCTTTCCATTTCCGACAGGAAGCAGGTATTACCTATAATAAAGAGACTTCTTCCCAAAGTGTGACTAAGATTCAGAGACACCTGGAGGAATAGTGCCATCTACGAGAGCCAGCAGAAATGAAGAGATTCCAACCCCACACCTGAGAGACAAATACAGGGACCAGATGGTTGAGGGTACTTAAGGACCCCAAGTAGAGCATCCACCAAAACCAGCCAGAGAAAACACCCTGACTCACTTTGACCCACCTTTGCTGATGCCTTCTGGGGTGATTCATCCTTACTGTCCAGTCAACTGGATTTAGAATCACCTTGAAAATATGCTTCTGGGGTGTGTCTGGGAAGGGTTTTCTAAACAGGTTGAGTGAGGTGGGAAGATCTACTCTGTTGGAAGCAGAGGATCACCGAGTGAGTGATGTCCTGAGTGAGTGTGTACTGTTGATGGGGACATGGCCACATTGAGGACCCAATGCTGTGGACCCAGGGGAAACTGGTAAAGCTCTCTTCAAGACTCTTAAGTGTCACTGTGTGGTGGTGGTGTGCACACCTTTAGTCCCAGCACTCGAGAGGCAGAGGCAGGTGGATCTCTGTGAGTTTGAGGCCAGCCTGGTCTACAGAGCGAGTTCCAGGACAGCCAAGGCTACACAGAGAAAACAAAAAACAAAAAAAAAAAGTCTCAGTATTTATGGAGGATCAATCACTGTGTGCATAGACTAGCAACTGCAGCTTCCTCTCCCAGACATACACAGCCTGAGACCACTGACCTACAGAGGTGGCCTCCTGCTATGCTGTGCCTAATAAACATGCTGAAGTTCCCAGCTGGGGTTCCAGTTACACAGGGTCAGAAAACTCCCGCCTGATCCCAGATTTACTGTACTGCCCATGTGTCAGTATGTCCATCCTTTCTTTGCCCCCTTGCCAGAAGTCAGAATCCAAGTCACAAGCAAGCGTCAAGGGCCACAGCACCATCCTAAATGTGGGCAGCACCATGCCACGGGCCAGGTCCTGGACTGTGTGCTGCCTTTTCAAGCTTTTCCCACCATCCTCATCACCACCATGATGATGTAGTATCCCATCTAATTGTAAGCCACAAAGACACCTTCTCCCTCGAGTTGCCTTTGTTGATATTTTGTCACAGCGAAAAGAAAGGTATCTGACAGGCTCCCAGTGGCCTAGTCCACCTAGGAACAGCACAGGAGTTTACTGCTGCCCCAACATGGCAGCCTTCTGAAGGGTCAGAACAGGGTGGAGAAAGATTGGGTTTGCAGGACAATGGATGATAGGCACCTTACGCACACCACTGCCGGTCTCATGGCAAAGACCATTGGTACACACCTGTGCAATACGAATGTTTACTTCTCCACTGCTGAATAGCATATGTTGTTTAGGAATGCACGTTCCTAAAATTTTGCATTTTTAAGCTCTCCAGTAGGAGTCAAGCTACCCTCTAACCACATGCTGTCACTTCTGGGAGAAAGGACATTGTCTGCCTAGCACCCCAGACTCCAACAGGCGGAGGCTGCTCTATGCTTTCAGCAATAGGGTAGACTCAGAAAGGACTGTACCCAGGGTTCAGAAGTGGCTTCTCCTAGTTCAAATAATAGCTTTTTCTTCTCCCGGAGACTGTCCTTTATATTCCTCTTATCTATAAAACTGGGGGAGAAAAAAAACCCACCAACAACAAAAACAAAAAAACAAAATAACACCACCACCAACAACAACAAAAAATAACCACACAAACACCACTCATTGGAGACAAAGAGGAGGAACTGGGCAGACCATGATGGCCATATCATTCAAGACTCACAGTTGCAAATAACCAAGAATTTATGTCACTTAGAGATTCATGGGGATTTAAATTGTCTTCTCTTTATCACCTTGGGGTCTTCAGTTATGTATTTTTTAGAAATATTTAAGAGGGACAGAAGTGAGTTCTTGAACTGAATTTGTCATCTGGGGCTAAGGGCAAGATGGTCAAGGGAGAGAAGCCAGAGAGCGAGGCTCAGCCACATGTTGCCGAGGAGACAATCAGAGTCTCACCTCTGGGGAAAATGAGACCTGGGAGGAGGGGTCTGATGTTGCTCTGAGCAGGCAAGTGTAGACTGAGATCTTAGATGATAAAAAGGAATCAGCCAAGCAACAATGAGGGCATGTGAATATTTAAAGCTTAGTCCTGGAGAAAGAAGCAACCAGTCCCCTCAAAGGGACAGACTTGGCTGACCTCACAGTATGCCAGGGTCAGAAAGGCTTTTTGACATTGGCCACAGACTACATCCTGCAGTAGTCTTCACAAGGACTCAAGGAGTCCAGATTTTGCAACATCTCACCCCCAAAAGTTAGTGACCACAAGTCTATGACCACTTCCCATTACAATACAAATTTTAATTGACTCATGAGTTGACAAAAGCTATTTGACTGGAAAATACGAGAATCTTGAAAAAGGGAAATATTCCATCCTCTTCCAGAACTGTAGCCAAGATAGGAAAAGGCTACTTTGGAGTGAATTGTTTTAAAGTCTTTTTTTTTTTTACAAGATATTGGAAGCAATCACACAATTAGGTGACACTGTCAAACACCACACACACACACACACACACACACACACACACACACACACACACACACCATCCTAAACTAACTTTAGCCAAAGTGGATTTTCTGCCAGGTAATCGTGGTGCCTTCAGGCAATAAGATGAAAGCATGTTAAAGCAGCCATGGCTCTTGGCTGGAGGCATCATGTCCTGCAGACGAGACAAACAAGACTTTACAGGGCAAACAAGAAACAATTTAAAGTAGAGATGGCCACAAGCAGCAGCGGAGGATTTAGAAGTCTGTCCACAAATCCCCTGACAGCGACAGCTTCGATGAGCAGAGTCTAATCCCTGCCCCCTGAGTGTAAATGTGGAGTAACCTGTCAAAGAGAATGTGGAAGAGGCAAAGTATCGGACTCTTGGGATGAGGATGTAAAAGTGTTCCCCTTGCGCTACCTCCAGCTCACTCACTATGGGGGCTGCAGCTGCCCTATCATGAGGACACTCAAATAATCATACATGTGACAAAAAAAAAAACCTGAGTGAATAGCCATGTGAGAGAGCCATTTCAGAAGGGGACCCTCTACCCCAAGTTCTCATATGACTGTGCCCCAGCTTAATGATTATAATCCCAGGAGACACTTAGAGCCAGCCAGCTAGCCCATCCCCAAATCCCTAAGTTATAGAAACATCGCTTTCCAAACCATTAATGTTGTTGTTAGCCATTAAGTCCCTAGATGATTTGTTATGTAGCAGTTCAAGCAGTGAGACCCAGCAGCATCTCCTTGGGACTCTAAATGAAGCACCAAGCCTCAGACTCAGTCCTATCCATGTATGATACCGAGTCTAACTCTAGGCCAGCACAACCCAATGCACATCTATCACACATAGAAGCAATGGCAAAGGTGTGTGGAGCTATCCATTGTGTCTTAAATAGAGAAATGTCATTTGTTTCTACTTGAAAGTATTAATAATCAGATTGTCTTATGTCTGTATGTTTTATATTTTTACACAATGCTTTAGCATTTAGTTTTAACAATGACTATTAATAGATTTTGGACAGATGTGTAACAAAACACTTTGATATCAGATCTGCCTCAAGACCAGAAGAGATAGATGTAAGAAATTCAACCCAGAGTAGAAAGACATCAATCATTGTGGCAGGTTGCAGTATCTTTACTTTAAGCTAATTAGTATGGTCGTTAGTAGAGTCTGCCATCTTGAATCACCTGCCTTACCGAGCCCTTGACAATACCCTCCCCAGGCTGATGCATCTCTGCAAATTAAGAAGGCGGAGGGCGCAAACAGGCCGCCTCTTATTTTGGAACCAAGGGATGTTATTCTCGAGCTGAAACTTCTTTACCCTCATCACATCTGCTTCCCAAAATATCAAAAATATCGAAAATCAGGAACTGTCAAAGGCAAATCAACTCAGATGGTGCCTATTCCGAGACTAGCATGTCAATAGTGTTTATATCCCTTGCTACACCACGTACACTAATTACCTCTGATTATATATTTAAGGAAACTTTCATGCACTGTAAACACTGCAAAAATATATGCCTTCAGGTTCCTATTTCCTCCATCTGGCAGAGACCGAGTCTCCAGTTAGCCAAAGTCCTTGACTAGGACACCTTACCTGTGGCTTAGGAATAGGGAATAAACACCAGCCATCACTCAGGATCAGTGTCATATTTCTGTCTTATTGCCCACTTCACTGTCCTCTATAAAATCAAGGCCTAGAAAGTGTGCTCTCATAACAAACTGAAAGTCCAGATGGTACCTCGCTACCAAACATGGCCACCACACAAACCTCACCGCCAAACGTGGCCATCATACAAACTGACTATCCGCCACTGGTTCAAGGCAACTTCTAAAGTTGAAAGGTTTTATATATGTACATATCCAAACAAATAAACAAATGAACAGTTTCTGACACCAGTGTGGACCTTTGGAGAGAACTGAATGGTTTGTTTCCCACTTCCTCTGGTAGCTTTCCAGAGAGACCTGGGGAATTCTCACAATTCAGGTGCTCATCTATTTTTCTCTGTGTCTCTGTTGCCATCGTCTTAGAGTCAAGTGGTTTAACTCCCCAGTGGCAAACTCAAACAATTTCAGTTTGGACTTTTAGTCCCTAAACACATGAGTCTTCAAAATAACCCAGCAAGCCAATGGCAATATTCTCAGAGGGCCTCTCCCATGGGAGGGTTCCGGATGAAGGCTGGGGCCTTTAGGGAGAGTCTGGAATCTCAGGATTGTCAGAAAAAAGCAAAATAGCTTTGGAGACATGTTACAGTGTTGCAATTTTATGCAGATAGGCATCGCTCTTAAACAGAACAGTTAGAGAAAATGATTGTCATTTTTCTAATAATTCAAGGATGCCTGGGATAGCCCAGGAGTGAATTCAACACTTCAAGAGCACAATAAAAACAGACAACTGGCAAGATGTTTTAAACTTGCACTCAGAGAGAAGGAACTATCTAATCATACACCCATGTGCTCTTACATTTATTCATTTATTAAGAATCTTTTGTGAACAAGGTACTGTGCTGGGTATTGAGTGAGTGTGATTCAGCAAAAATAATAATAAAATTCTTGAGTTCATGAAATTTAAAGTGCATAGATAAAAGAGAGTAAAGACAGAAAAAAATTAAAGTTAATAGGTAGAAATATTGGTACTAAAATTGTGTAATTAACCTAGTCAGAAAGGAAAAGAAAGCTTTCATGAGAGATGGATGACTGGGTTGAATTCTGAGTAAAGGATTCATGGGTTCTCTGTAAAGAGGACTGAGAAAGAAGCATGAGAAGACAGAGAAGGGGAAGGGAGGGGAGGGGAAGGGGAGGGAGGAACAACGTGCTCACAAAACTGAAAGACTATTAGCCAGGCGGTGGTGACGCACGCCTTTAATCCCAGCACTCGGGAGGCAGAGCCAGGCGG
Organism: Peromyscus leucopus; assembly: GCF_004664715.2. NCBI lineage: Eukaryota > Metazoa > Chordata > Mammalia > Rodentia > Cricetidae > Peromyscus > Peromyscus leucopus. The sequence continues at coordinate 15,630,205 of NC_051071.1, read as the reverse complement.
ATCTCTGTGAGTTCGAGCCAGCTGGCTACCAAGTGAGTCCAGAAAGGCGAAAGCTACACAGAGAAACCCTGTCTCAAAAAAACAAACAAAAAAACAAAAAAACAAAAAAAATGAAAGACTATTATAGTTACATTGTAGAAATTAAGAGGAAGCCTTGTATCAGAGAAAGCATCCAAGGGGAATGTGGGCAGAACCTTCTAGATTTTTGTATGTGAAATAATGGCTTCTTACCCTTAGGAAAACTGAGGAAGTTTTTGCAAAGATGTGACATAATTCAATTTTTGCTCTAAGATGTCCTTCTAGATATATCATTGAGTATGGGCAGAAGCAAGGCCAAGGGTAAGGTAGGTGGAGCTTCCATAGTTTGCTTCATTGTGTGTAGAAAGAGATGCTTGTCTTCAGTGATTCTGTGCGTGAGTGTTGGTGTGTGTGTGTGTGTGTGTGTGTGTGTGTGTGTGTTGTGATGGCCACTTTTATTTTTTAAGATTTATTTATTTATAATGTATATGTATGTGTGGCTGTATGAGTTTATGTGCGTCACATACATGTAAGAGCTCACAGAGTCGGAAAGGAATTGGATTGCTGAACTAGATTACAAGGAGTTGTGAGCATCTGTGTGGGTACTAGAGACCAAATAGGTCTGTAAAGAGTGATAACTAGTGCTTTTTTTTGTTTTTTTTATTTGTGTTGCTCTGTGTTTATGTTGTGACTCTAACTGTTATTGTATGTTAATTGTGAGAATTATATAGTAGAAACTAGTGTGCATCTGCATGTGTGGATGGCTGTAATGCATGTTAATAATTGTTTGCTGTGATCTGTGTGTCATGGTGACTGTGTGTGTGGTGTGTCTGTCTGGAAGTCAGAACTACCTTGTTTCCCAGCGTTCTATGTTTCTCGCACCTGTTTGTCGCCTGTCATATGCTGTTCTGCCAACAGAGGGCAACTGTTCAGGAGACTGAAGGCCTGAAAGAAAGAGAAAACAATCTTACCATGATTCTGGAGATGTCCTCAGCTGCAGGTGGCTGTTCCCCTGGTGGCAAGGCCAAGATGGTCATGAACCACAGCAGCCTTGGCAATTGCTTACTCCATTTAAATTGCTCATTAGTTCACTTCAGGTCACTAGGTGCCATTTAGCATGACTCCTTCAAGTACCTACACACACACAACACACACACACACACACACACACACACACACATATCTACTTTAATAACACACACACACACACACACACACACACACACACACACACATATCCTACTTCAATGAACATGGGTATCTTGTCTTCTCAGATATCCCTCAACATCCCCCAGGAACTACTAAGTTCCCTATGATGTCTGCATTTCTCATTTTTTTGGCCATGTGCCTACTAACTTTATGTTGGGCAAATGAAATTGTACATAGTTATCCTCTGATATGGAAAGCTGCTCCCAAAGAACTAGCCTCTTCCTCATCAGCTCGCCTCCCCTGTCCTACAGAAGCCTAGAGACCTCCTCTAGATTTAATGTGGATCTTCTCAATAGCATACTGCCCTCCTGTCAAAGGTCATGATACTCACAGTGTGGTCCAGAGGATGTGCAGGGCTCAGAGGAGTCTCCATTACAGCCTAAAGGAAGTTCAGGAATGAGAGGAAAGAAATAGAAGAATGGGATACCCTGTTGTCTAAAAAAAAACTCTAAAAACTAGTTGGATAAATTACTTAAAGATATAGTTCCTTGGGATTCCAGGTAGGAGAGAATTGTTTAATTTGAGGTAAGTATAAAATGTACAGGAATACAAGTGTGGTTTTTGTTAGGGCACCAAAAGTGAATATAGCTGGAGTTTCAACAGTGAGTCCACAGGAAATAGTTAGAGAATAGAAGAAAAGCCTGCAAAAGAGTTGGTGGGACCCTTTCCCTCATACTGGGTTGCCTTGCCCAGCCTTAATACGTGGGAGGTGTTTAGTCTTACTGCAACTTGATACGCCATGCTTTCAATAGACAGGGAGACCTGCCCTTTCTTTAACAGGAGGAGGAGTGGATTGGGGTGGAAACAGAGGCGCGGAGAGGGACCGGGAGGAGAAGAGGGAGGGGAAACTGCAGCTGGAATGTTAGATAGATAGATAGATAGATAGATAGATAGATAGATAGATAGATAGATAGATAGATAGATAGATATGTATGTATGTATGGAGGAGGGGAGAAGGAGAAAAAGAAGAAAAAGAAGAGGAAAAAGAAGAGGAGGAGGAGGAGGAGGAGGAGGAGAAGGAGAAGAAGAAGAAGAAGAAGAAGAAGAAGAAGAAGAAGAAGAAGAAGAAGAAGAAGAAGAAGAAGAAGAAGAAGAAGAAGCCTGTCACCACAGTGCAGAGTGCTAGCATTTAGGCATCTGTGCTGGTCTGCCCTTAGGGTCTGACAGGATATGTCCTCAGCTGCAGCCACTAAGAGCACCCCTGTGTGCATTTACTATGTTTCCTTATAAAAAGTGGGCCTTGCTCACCTCTTATCTCTTTCTCTTTCTCTTCCTTCACTCTCGTCCCCAGAGACCAGTCTCTGCCCACTTTTCTGCCCCTTCTCTCTCCCTTCCCCTCAATAAACCTCCCACGTGGGCCTTGTTGTATGGTGTGACTTCTTCCCGCCATTTTTAAATACAACACAGAGGGCCCGTGATGTTTAGTATTATCCACTGGAAAGCCTTGAGGCACACCTGTGAGGGACTGTCTAGACTAATGTTGACTTCTTAGAATGCCTGTGAGGAACTGTCTAACTACACTAATGGATAGGGGAAGAAGACCCCTTTTCAATGTAGTGGGGCCACTCCCTGGTCAGAGGGTTCTCACTGGTATAAAATGGACAGGGCAAGCTAAGAACTGGCTTGCAAGCGTTCATTTGTTGCTTTCTGCTCTTAACTGTGAATGGAATGTGAGTAGCAGCTTCAGGTTCCGCAGCCTTGACTTTCCCAAGATGATGGGCTGTAAATTGGAGCTGTGAGCCAAACAAACCTTACTCCCTTAAGTTTCTTTGGTGGGATGTTTTATCACAGCAACAGGAAAAGAAACTAAGACAAAGCTCCCCAATGTTAAATCAATGGCCTGGGGTTTATCGTCCTGCTTAAATTACTGTGGCCATGTTATAGATTGTCTCAAAATGTACTACCATAAAACAAACTCTGTTTGTGTCCATGGATTCAGTGGGCGACATTTGAGACAGAGCCCAGCAGAAACAGCTTCTCTCTGCTCTGAAGTGTCTGGGGTTCACCTGGAAGACTTGAAAGCTCACAGAATGATATGAAGTCTCATTCCTTCATGGTCTGCAGGCTGGCGCTCCTATTGGCTGATGGCCTCTTCAAAGGGGCAAGCTCAGATTCCCTTCAGCAGAGTTCCTGCATTTCAGAAAAGAAAGAAAGAGAGGAAGAAAGAGAGAAAGAAAGAGAGAGAGAGAGAGAGAGAGAGAGAGAGAGAGAGAGAGGGAGGGGGAGGGTGAGAGGGCGAGGGAGGGAGGGAAGGAGGGAGGGAAGGAGGGAAGGGGGGAGGAAGAGAGAGAGAAGAAAAGAAAAAATGAAAATGTAAATGAAAGAGGGTAAGAAAGAAAAGGGAGGAGGAGAAAACAGAGAGGCAGACAAAGAAAAGAGACAGGGACACAGGTAAAGACATCGTATTGGGTGCACTGAGTGAAACAGATGGAGAGATGGATCCAAATCTAGAAGGTGCTATCAACCACACCTTTGTATAACTCAAAGCCACTCAAATAGAAGAAATATATGAGAAGTTACAGCTTAACAGTGACAGATATATAGATGGATCTCAAAATGCACAAACTACTTGAGTAAATAGAACCAGAGGAGAACTTGGCATCTTGGATTCCAGTGTGTGAGGTCTGTCACTGTGTATTGAACTGCAATGTCCTTCTGTACACAGAATCCTCTCCTGTAAACCCCAACGCTGTATGTCCTAAAGTGTGTTCTGTGGAATATCCTTCTCCTAAGACTCTCTAACATAGAGGAACCTGTATCCTAAAGGATGTAGGCTTACTTCATCCTTAATCTAAAACTTGAAAATTCTCAATGCTCCTAGCTTTCTTTGGCTCCTAGCATAGCTAAACCTTTCAGAAATTCGGTATTTAGAAAACCCTGTTTGATATTGTTTATTCAGTCTCCAACTATTCAGTCACTAATTTTTATCTAATACTCTTACTCTTTTCACTAAATAACATCCTGTGGACTAGCCTTAAAGATCAATGCCTCAGCTTCCCTTGGACACAATGATAAAGAACCAATCAACCATTACTCATCAACACCTAATTCTGAAAACAAATTAAATATATGCTGCATAGATAATGTTTTTGGTCCAATAAAGGCAAATATAAAAAAATAAAAAACAATGGAAAGGTTGCACTCTTTCAAAAGTGTCTAAGAAAGATTCCAGTGAAAGACACCATCTCCTTCAGAACTTTAATCTGGCCAAGTGAGGCTGTTTATTGCATGTTTTCACACCTAGCAAGCCCTGGGCAAAGGCTAAAACTAGGAAACTTTTTTATTTTTACAAGGAAAGATGAAGAGAAGCTTATCTTCCAAAGGATGCTGTGCTCTGTGAGATGATCACGGCCTGTACACAAAGGAAATTGGAAAGAAGTGGCTCACCCTCAGGTGGCTCACACTCGCTCAGGTGGTTCACACTCAGGCGGCTCACACTCAGGTGGCTCACCCTCAGGAGGCTCACACACACTCAGGCGGCTCACACTCAGGCGGCTCACACTCACACTCAGGTGGCTCACCCTCAGGTGGCTCACACTCACTCAGGTGGCTCACCCTCAGGTGGCTCACACTCACTCAGGTGGTTCACACTCAGGCGGGTCACACTCAGGTGGCTCACACTCAGGCGGTTCACACTCAGGCGGCTCACCCTCACACTCAGGTGGCTCACCCTTAGGCAGCTCACACTCACTCAGGCGGCTCACACTCACACTCAGGTGGTTCACACTCAGGCAGCTCACACTCAGGCGGCTCACACTCAGGCGGCTCACCCTCACACTCAGGTGGCTCACACTCAGGCGGCTCACCCTCACACTCAGGTGGCTCACACTCAGGCGGCTCACCCTCAGGCGGCTCACACTCAGATGGAATGATGCTATGCTACAGCGAACAGAGCTTCCCGTAAACCACAGTGTCTCCTGTTGATAGCAGCCTTCCCCTGGCTTCAGCTGATAGAATGACAGTGTTCTGGGAAGAGAAGACAAGCCCGTGTCCCTGGCCACTTAGCATGATGGATCACAGACACAACAATGGCTCTCACTGCAGCAGCTCGCTCTCTTCGGCCCCGTCTCTTCTCCCTCTTTCTTGCTTCTCTCTCTTCTGCAAGATCATTGCTTCTGGCCTTGCTAGAACATGAGAAAATGCCTCTACTTAAACAAGGAAGCCTTACCAGAAATCCTTAACATCACCCAGCCTGCCATGTATCACGCTGGCATCTCAATTTGATAGCAGAAGCAGGCTCCGGGCTCGAGCTCGGGCTCTGTTATTGGGTTAAAAAATAAATGAAATTTCTATTGAACATTACTTCTATGGCTGCTTTTCAGTCTCAAGGATGATTCTGCCTTGTCTCAGGCTCTCATATACTTAGCTTTGTTCCTCTCACAGCCTGGGCTCTAGGCTTGATCTCCAAACTCCTTACTCATTGGTAGGCTCCTTTCTTTTGCTTCATCCTCCCCCCCCTCCCCCAAATCCAATCTAAAATCAACATCCCAAAATTAATACAAAAAGCTAGTTCCTCTGTGCCCATCATAGCACAGCTATAGATGATCCCCATCACAGAAGGACTAAAGAGTGACTTCCAATCCTTACTGCTATCCTTGGTCAGCTCCTTCCCTATTCAGTGACCATGTCGAACATTTCCCATCATTCTCAGTCACCTATGAAACACTTCCCATGTACCTGCCATTCCAATAGAGATGGGACTTCTCTTGAACATGGAACTCATCACCATCAAAAACAACATCCTGGATCTCCAATCCCCAATATCTGCAATTCTATGGGATTCTCTTCTTTGCCCTCTGAGTCACATTCATGAACAAGACAACCCCAATCCCATCTCTGAGAGTTCTACCCTCTACTTAGAATGTTCCTCTGATCTTCACTTGCTAGGTCTTTCTTGGCCTTCAAATATATTTACTTAATGCCTCTTCAGTGAGGTTTCCCCAAAGCATTCCACACAAGCAATCAGCCAGACCTTCTGTCAATTCATCTCAAGTCTCTTACTTTGCTTTTTGTACTAGGTGATCATTACTTCTGCCTGGTGCTCTGTCCCCAGAGCTCATCACTGTGCCAGACACACAGCAATGTTTGCTAAATGTACTTCAGTTGAAATTAATGAAAGATTTGGTGGGAGAGGGTGATCAGAAATGACTCCTGTAGGGGTAGAACAGACTGCTATGAAGTATTGGTCCCCCATTCAAGATGTATCCTTGAACTCTGAGATATATCTGTTCCCCCCTTTGCTCATTTGCTTATAGAGTAGATTAACATCGATAAGCATGGGTGGGGAGTTGTCAAAACTATATGACAGAATTAACAGACCAAAGTGTGAAGGTGTTGACAAGAGATTGTGTTTAACATCGAATCACAGAGTCCACGCTGGAAAAGAAAGTAGTCAGGACAATAGTATGGTAGAAATTGAAAAAGTGATGGAAATGAGTGAGTTTGGAGGAAGAGCTAAAAAGTAAGACCGTGGTGCCGACAGAGAGGAGAAACGGGTTGACACATAGCTTTTAGATGAGATGTCCTTGGTGGGGAAAGGAAAAGAAAGAAGAAAGCAGCAGGCTGTACTCTAGACTCACTGCAGAGCAATGACTGCACCTGGCTGTGTCCCAGCACATTGCCTGTGCATTCTCATGTCCAAGGAAACATCACCCGGGCTCTGATGTGTGTTACATAACCAAAGAGTCTCCCTTGTCTCACCTGGGGGCACACCAGGAGACAGGAAGAGAAGGGGGTCCCGTTCTAATAGCTAGCCATCACCGTGCAGGTTGACAGCCTCTCAGAGTGCTTCCTCCTACAGCCCTCTACCTTATCTACCGGAGTCAGAAAACATTCATTGAATCTCAGATGGCTCAGGGCATTTCTCCATCACTGCTGTGCTTATTCAAAGCAATGGCATCTGGGTCTGTTTTTCCACCAAACGTGGGCATTGAGAAGTTTGAAGGCAATACCATGTTCACATCTAGTTCAGCATGGAGGAGACAGCCATTAACAGCTGAATGATTAAATGGATAAATAAATTCATAAATTTTAGCACAGAACCAGAGACCGGTACAAATGCTGTAATACAGTTCTCAGGTCACTAGATCACCTACAGGGACCAGGTGTTGTAACACTGTCCATTCCCATCCTGCCAACCCCTCGGAGTGTCGGACAGAAGGATTCTGGGCAAGTCCTTCTACCTCAGTTCCTACAACCAAACGCGGGCACATATACTTCAAGTCCCTTGGTGTCAACCATCTATGAAGACAAATGTTGACGGACTGCTATTTGCCTGGTTCTCAAGGTCGTAGGGGAGCAGACTCTAGGAACATGGCCAGCCCAGCTCAGTGGTGACCGGAAAAAGAGAACTAGGGGAAAGCTAACTGCTTTCCTCCAAGGGACACCATCTTCCTTCCAAGCCTGAAGGGTGTCATGGGAAGGACAGGGTCAGCAAGAAGCCCCTCGCCTTCAAGAGTGCCAGGCTTGCCTCTCTGTCATCAGGAAATTCAGCCATCTTTCTGCTCCCAAAGGATGAGGATCCAAGGTCAGCTACCTTTTGCCAACTGCTGGTTCTTTCTAGCCCACAGGCTGGCCCCATAGTTCCTCCCATCATGTAGGCAAGTAAAGGCCTCAACAGAAAACAGAAAAATGTGTCCTACGCCTTGCCAACCTGAAAACAGGAGTGTTAGCAAAGTCCAGTAACCTTTTTGAAACGCTCCCATATCCTGTCCTCTCACCCCGAAACAACCGGGTGCTCTGTTACATTCTATTATATGGAAGAGCATTTTCTAAGAGGTAAATAAGAATATCGTAAAATATGCTAAAGTTGACATTAGACACCAAGAAACCGTTCTGATAAGTTAGAGGTAATAGGGCTCATGGTCACGGGTCAGATGTAGCAGTCAGCAGCGGCTGCTGTGAACTTGGGAATAATACAGAGGCTAGATCTGAATGCCACAATTGATTGTTGATGCCTCGCACAGGGGAGGGAATGGTCAGTGATGGCACACGTGCCACATAAAGTCTTCTCCTCAGCATCCAAGGTCTTCTGCAAAGCTCAGGTCTCTGGCCTCTTCACATGGCAAGTAAAACCATTTCCACAAAGCCAGGATCAGGTTCTGGCTCTACAGTGACTGAACAGTGTGTACTTAGGGATACAATGGTAGAGCGGGGATACAGTTAAAGAGGAAATCAGACCACATGCTTCCTAGAAACAGACCCCCAAATGCAAAGCAGAAAACATCCCTCCAGAGGCAAAAAAAGGAGGGTTTCCTACAAGGAGCATAGCTAGGATGCCGGAGAAAGGGTTAGCAAGATTGTGTCTGCCAGCTCACGGTATTTCCTGTGCCTTGCTCAAGGGTAAAGGGAAAGAGAACAATCCTGTTTTGAATGTGTTTAGATGTTTTGTTACCAGAGGGAGCTATAGAAAGCCTGCACCCCCTGACTGAGAAGAAAAAGGGAGACCCAAAGGCACACTGTGGGTTCACTTACTCTCAGTTACTGGGAAGCAACTCTTGAACATCTGAGGCATGACTTGCTGGGGAGTGGTGGGCAGAGAGCATCTTCAATGAGAGCAAGTTTCAGATTCCCCCCCTCTCCCCCCCATAAAGGTTGTCTCGAACACCTCAAGGTCAGTGATGGACATGGGCTCTCAGAGGTTTGCCTCATTCTCTGAGTTGGCTAGATCGGGAGGAATAGTGAGGACCCAATAGCACTCCCCTGTCCCGAGGTAGGCACCTCTGAGGCACCCGCGATTAGCACTGTTGTGTGTGTCTACACCCCTCTAGCATCTCTCTTGAGTGCAGCAGTGCATCTCCCTGGCAGATGTGATCCATTATGGGAACAAGACCCGGGACTGTCTGCTACATCTGCTACACTTCTGTGCTCACCCCTCTCTCCCAGTCACACTTGACAGTGCAATTTCCCCTTCACTCTATAGTTAACATTTATACAAATATATTAACACCACTGTCTACTGACCCCGGGGAGACCCTGCTTTGATAATATCAGCTTTTTGCCTATGGTTCTTTTCATAGAGAAACACAGGCTGGGGGTGAGACTCTCATTCATAGTCTATCTCCAGCAGTTTGATCCAGGAGAACTTAAGCTATCTTGCAAGAGTTCCTTTTCATCTGTAAAGAAAACGTACTATTACCTCTCAGTGCAGGGTTCTTTTGAGGCTTAAATGTTATACAAAATGAGAAAATTCTGTCACAGTACCTGGTACATAGTAGGTGGTTGTTTAGACATTCTTCTGAATTGAAACATCCTCTCCCCGAGAGAGGAGAGAGGCTTATAACTCAAGAAGCTAAGGAAACTAACAAGGCTTAGGAGGATCACTAAAGTTACAAGACTCACAAAGCCCCTCCCCAAGTTTATGTAAGTGGTAAACAGGACCAGGCTTTTGGTGGAAATGGCTGGAAGGTGGGCAGAGAACTCCAGGGATGTAGCATTTCTGAGTTGCCAGCCACGCTGCTGTGGGGATTTCACTGATGCAGCTGTATGAGGCATTCAGGCTCCTGAGTTAGGCTAGACTTGGGTTCACACAGTTCTTTGTTTTACCTTTGGTGCATCTGAAGTAATTAGTTTTTTCTTGTCTCTTCAGAAAGAGCCACGTGACACAGGCCTCAGAAATGAGTAGCTTCTTCTTTTTCTGTCCTCTGCCTTTAACTCTGATGCATTAAGAATCCACACTGGGAATCACTTTAGTGCTGCCTACAGAACCCAAAGACCTCAGCTCCACTCTAACATCTCTTCAGTCATCTCTCATCCATCAGCGACATTGAAATACTGGAACATTGAAATACTGGAAGCTCCCCCATACAAAAGGTAAAAACCTCCCAAGTTCATTCCCTGAATCCCAGCTTCCCCGCACGCTGCCCAGCTAAGCAGATTCTGTGTCCTCACTGTGAAAGTCAACCATCTGCCCTTCTGCTTAGACTGATTTCTCCTGAGTCACCTTGCCATCTCCATTCGGTCCCCCACCCAGGCAAATCCCAGGCTGGCCATTTCAGCCTTGTCCCTTAAGAGCATCCTTGACGTCCCCAACTCCTCATCAACTGGCATGCCCTTCTCATTCTCCAGGCTCTGGAAACACCATCTACTTAAGCTAACAAAAACTTTCATGACAGTTTCTTAGACCATGCTGATTGAGTGGGTTGCCTCTGTGTTGTCTCTCCTTGGCTGGCTCCTTACCATTGGCCCTTCCCAGCTTGGATTTCCACCCCAACTGGCCAATTCCCAGCAGTCACGCTGCCTCCCCTGCTGCAGACACGCAAGTTAATATGACGGGGGCATCCCAGCAGCTCTCTAAGTGGGTCCGCTCATGCGAGGGTCTCCGGGGACTTCTAATAGCCACATCCTCCACTGCTTCCCAGCACGTGACCCAGCTGCTCCCCATGTCCTTCCCGAAGCCAGCTCCTTCCTTGTCATCTCTATAGAACACTTCATTTTCTTGTCTCTCTTGCCACTGGATCATCTTCCTCCCCCAAGCCCTAAAAGTATGAATCACCAGAATTCGAAATCACAGCCTTTGACCTTTTCCCTCTGTCCTGTCGTAAATGCATATGCTTCCATTCTTTCTCTCCAAAGGAGTTCTTGTAAATCACTGAGACTCCAGGGGATTCCATGAGGGCATTCTGTGGACACCTCGAACTCCAGACCTTCAAACGTTATCTTTCTCCTTCCTTTCACCCTCCCCTCTTTATGCTTATGTTACTATCATTCTTCAGTCATTCTTGGTCTTTTCCCTACTCTTACGCTTGACAACTCAGTCATATTAAGTCAGAAGTACATCAATTCTTGAGTCAATCACCACCTCTCTTTCTTACTTGTTCCACCCTCATCCATGCCCTCAAAACCCTCACACAAAATATGACAGCCTCATAACGTCATTTTGGGTCTTTCTAAGTCCCAAGGTCCCCGTTGCCAAATTGCAGGCCAATCGTTTCAATCTAAATCACAGCTTAACTTGGAATTCCAAATCCTTCGCCTGCCTACACCTAGCTTTCCAGTTCTACTCTCCTCAACGGAACCGCAAGCCAATTTACAAAGTCCAGCAGATCACTATCCCCAAAGCCATACCTACATTTCCTGCCTTCCAATGACAGTGTCTAGGGGATCACTGTCTCCAAAGGCAGGTTTCCATGTCCTGCCTTCATGCTTCTGTTTTCATGAACCACATCACTTCATTTGTTCTTGTTAGATCATTTCCCCAACGTCTGTCTGGAAAGGAAAATCATACACACCGTTCAAGTCTCATTCCAATTTGTACACATCTAAAGCCTTCTTTGATTCATCAAACATAGCCTTGCCTCTTCCTCAGCAAGGAGCACTTTGCCCTTTGCTTTGGGATTTTGTTTTGTTTGTCTTGTTTGTTTTGAAACAAGGTCTTCCCCAGTAGCTCGGTCTCACCATGTAGACTCACCATGTAGCCGAGGCTAGCCTCAAGTTTAGGATCCTCTTGCCTTGGTGTTCCAAGTGATGGGGTCACAGGCATGTGCAACCACACCCAGCCACCTTGTTCCTCTCTAGATTACTAGAATGAAAGCATTCTGCATGGCTTCCCACTACCGCCTTTTGCTTACAAAGGGTCCCTGCAGCTGAAGGCTCCTGTTCCTCTAGCTACCAAGCTTCATGTCTTCTAGAACTTTCCCTTGTACGCTATGGCTGCTGCCCTATAAGCAACCCTCCCCTCCTTCCTTTTTCCCCCTTGCCGTTGATCCGCTACTCCAGTGCCCCCCAAGACTCCAGCTACCAACTTCCCCTTCAGGCAAACAGACCCTTCTGGCCAGCATGATCCTAGCAGCCAGTAATTCCATCCATGACTACGTCATCCCTATTTTTTGAAAAGCCAAAGTCTGTAAATTGAAAAAGATGAACTTGCATGACCACTTTGTTCTCAGTTTAAAAAAAAAAAAAAAAAACATAGTATAATAAAGTTGTCAACTGTACTGTGTCTTTGATGAAACACACACTTAGAGCCTGTTTGGATGCTCCCATTCACTCTTTTAAAACTCTTTAATAATCAGAGGCCGCTCAATGAGGCAGTTAAATAATTATATGAACATTTTGTAGGGTCAAACTCTGAGCCCTGCAGAAACTCTTGGAGGCTTGTAGATACCAAAAGTTTGGATTATCCTGTTTGCTGTTGTAAGAAACCAGACTTCTGGTCCACAAAGGTTAGCTTAGGCACATCAAGTGCAGCAGGACAAACAGAAGTGTGTACAGTGTTGGGACTGACAGGGTCACCGGCCCAACGTTCGGATCTCATCCTGACACCTTGGTAATCCTACCTCACAGCAACTGCCCAAAGCCAAAGCTTGGGGTCTACATCTGGCAGCTCTGGGTTTGCACAGAATGGAAAAACAGCACTTAAAATGCTTCCCAGTTGTATTGTTACAACTGCATAAGGAACAGAAGAAACTTCTGTTCTCTCGCGTGGGATTGCCATGGTATTTTGTAAGCGATAAATCGACAACATGTTATGTGATTGTAATGTGTTGGAACCTTGTTTATATGGAAAATTCATTCAAATTCAAAATAACTCCAAATTGCATTCTAAAACGTGTTCCACTGTAATTTCCTAGAAGACAAGGCCCATTGCTGACTCTTCTTCGTATCGTATTTTAATGTAAATGCTCAAAAGTTCATACCATAAGCATGATTGAATGAATCACTACAAAAGGAGACCTGAGTTGGTCAACAAGAAGTCTCTAAAAATGTAACCACCCGAACAAACCTCCCTAAGTTACTATTTCTAGTGGGTTCCCCCAAATAAGAAACAAAAAAGGCAATAGGTAGGAAAACAATGGCTTACATCTACATCCTTATCTGATTGTATTTCCTGATATGCAAATCAGCAGAATCAACTTGCATGCAATTTGACACAAGTCTTCCTGCAACAGCAAAGGGAAATTATCCAGCCTCTTTGGCTCCAAAGCAAACTTAAACTGAAGCTGGAATGAAGAGGGAGGAAAAGGCGGAGAAGCATCCCGAGAATGGACACCTGCAGAATGTACTCCCACAGAATACATGCGCCCTCTGCCTGGCTTTTCATTTACCATCTCACCAGCTCGTTAGAAGGCAGGAAAATGTAGAACTTGCACCATAAATGGGGTTGTCTGTGCCTACTATTCAAGATGCCACTTAGCTTGGGGCTCTGTATTTCTACCCCATGGAAACTATGCGCATGCAAACACACACACACACACACACACACACACACACACACACACACACAGTTTAAGCCAGAGCTGGCTCTTCTACTGAGAATCTCTTCCCTGGGACAGACATCAATAGAGCAAGGAAATTGTCTCTGCCCCTGGACCTGTTACCAGGGCTCCCTCTTTTCAATGCTTGCCACAGCCATGCTCTGAGAAACATTTCTCTCTGGTCCCCTCTTTGTCCCACTGCACCAGAAACAAGGACCAGCAAAAGAACAGTCATTATTTGTATCTGGCAAGGGATGCAGCAGAAAGAGCTAAGAGGGGGCGGGTATGCAAATGTCAGGGTGAGGGTGTGAGATGTGAATGAGGCAGGGACAGGAAGCACCAAGCAGTGAATCAGTGGAGGGGAGTCTCAATTACAGAGACAAGTCATTGATGTCAAGAAAGCGGGGTGGGGGTGGGGCATGCATTACACCAACAAATAAATAAATAAATAAAAATAAAACCTGCAGATCAAATGACACTTCCACCTGTGTGGCTTACAGACGGAGGGCCACAGAGATGATGGAATTAAATGTCCGCAGTTCAGATCCTGACTCTGCCACATGTCACTGACATGTCATTTACACAGATTAATTTCGTAGCCAGACTGTGCCTCCGTTTCCTCATCAATAAAGCAGTGAGGACGACTACAATCCATCGAGTCCATGTTTACAATGGGCAAGAAAAAGAACAGCACCTGGAATGCCGGACGCAAAAGCTGCTCTATTTATGATAATGGTCTCATAAGAGTCACTTCCAAGGGGCTGGAGAGGTGGATCAGTGGTTAAGAGCACTGGCTGCCCTTACAGAGGACCCAGGTTCAATTCCCAGCACCCACATGGTGGCTCACAACCATCTGTAACTCCAGTTCCAGGAGATTCAATGCCCTCTGCTGATTTTTGCAAGCCCCAGGAGGCATGCATGGGGTGCACAGATAGGCAGAAAGGCAAAGCACTTGTACATATCAAATCAAAAACTTTAAGAAAACTGTAAGTCACTTCAAGACCTTCTTTAGAAAAACAAAGCAGCCAAACCGCCTCTTCCCTCGCTTCTGTTCTACTCCCCCGAAGTGTGCAATTTGCCTGTTTGCCTCACACCTTCAGCAAGCCGCTGCCTGCGCACAGGGTGTGAGGCCCTGGGCGTGCAAGACACCAGCAGTGCAGACTGCACAGTCCTGCTTCAGTGGCTGTTGCTGCCCACACAGGAAACACGGGGTCTGTACCGTACCTACCGGGTCCTGCCGTGCATGGGAAGTGAGCGCCTTGCTGTGCTTTAGGAGGAAGCGGAGCTCCCCTTCAGTAACTGAAGGCGTAATGTTCCAAGTCGAGTACATTTCTGCTGTTCTATTTCCCTTTCCACGTGGGCTTCACAACAAATCGTTAGGCGGACAAAGTAGGTTCAACTCTGCTGACCTACTCCAAACCCAACTCACACATGGAGCTTGAAGACTGGATGGGCTCAGTGGGAAGCCCTGCGGGGACCAGTTTCTAAGGGCCACTAAACCATCGGTAGGACCCCAAATCTCACTAGAATATCATGGAATACCTAAAAATGGGCTTGCCAAAACTCCTGAGCTGGCAATGTAGCTCAGTGGTAGAGTCCTTGCTTAAAAGTACAAGGCCCTGCATTCCCCAGCATAATAATAATAATAAAAAAAAGGTGGGGGACCTGAAGAGCATTGTGTGGGGCTGGCAAAGTCCAATGAACTGGCAAATCTCACATGGAGTTCCGCTGTTTCCCTAAGGTGTCTGGTTCTTGAGGGAGGGGTGAATGGTGAAAACTATGCACAGAGCACTGAGCATCCAGTGGCCTGTGCTGGGACAACAAAGAACAGAATGCTCTGTCTACCATGCTGTCTTGTGTCCTTAGGAAATCAGCACTACGTGCTTAAGAGAGCTGGGCTTTTTCGGGAAGTTAGCCCTGGTCCCCTTATGCTGTCCCTGATGCTGAGTAAACTGCCGGGCCCAACAGGGTCTTGAGTTGACATTCCAGATGACAGGAAGGAGGCTACCATGAGCAGGCTTCTACCAAGCTCCAACCCCTCACTGCTTGCTTCCTGGCCTTACAGAATACAAAGGCTCCAGCATTAAGGATGGCATGGAACAGTGGTGTTTGATCAGAGGGCAAAAACTGTCTCCCAAATGATGTGACATTTCATTCCCGTAACAATCCTTGATGAGATTGTCATCTCCACAGTATCTTTCGAAGATAATGAGAACACGTGTCAAGGAACAGTAACTAAGGTCTCACATCAGTCCTAGTACACACACACACACACACACACACACACACACACATACACACACACTCACACATGCTTGCACAAATGTGCACACAGAGACACACACAACATACACATGCATGCACAAAGGCATGCATGTACACACAGATGCATACACATACTCTCTTGTGTTTCCTGGGCTCTGCATCACAGACCACATTGTGGTTGAGTGTGAAATGTGCCACACAGTCTCCTGCGTTCCCACCTGATGATACTGTTTTAGGAGGCTGTGGAGTCTTTAGGAAGAGGAGCTGAGATGAAGGCTCTGGGTCACCGAAAGGGAATAGTCTTAGCGGTTAGCCCAGCTCTACTTCCAGTTGATCTTCGTTTTTGCCCATTGGTTCAGAGCAATGTAAGGAAGCCAGAGTACAAGTTCTCACAGCCACTCTTAGCCTCCCTGCCTTCCCCACTGTGATGGGCTGTGCCCCCAAATCATGAACGAAATCCTTCCTTCGGGTCCCTTTTGTCAAGTTTTGGTCCTAAGGATAAGAGGAGTAACCAGTGTACCCCCATCTCTGCTGAGCCTGGAAACCACAGGCAGCTGCTGAGTGAGCTTTCTTCTTAGCATCATCAACCAGACGGCATGTACATGCATGTGTGCATGCCTGGCGCCACACGTGCATGTGTGTGCATAATGTACAAGCTGCAAGGAGTACACATGTGTGTGCCCAAACTGCCATAATTAGGTTCCTGATAAAATGGGCACCACTTCCCATTCCAGGAACCGTTCAGCACAGTTCAAGAGTCCTACTCAAGGATGAATCAAAGGAGCCATCTTCCCAACAGCAGAATCATCTTCACTTTGTAAATGATTAGCTGCTTTGGCAGCTGGAGAACCAACCGGGAAGCAATTGTTCCTGGGAAAGATTCTTTGCCTGTCTGCTCGGTTAAGTGCATTTCTCAGACTGTTATTTTATCTCACTCCCCTCAGGACTCTGCCCTTAGCCGATTCCAAGTAGCAATATAATTCACCTTTTTGCTTCAATTTTAAAGTGCCAGCGTATTTTCAGGACTATAGCCTTTGGAGGGGGTGGGTAACTGGTGGGGTGTGGGTGAGTATAAAAAAAAAAGAGAGAAACTAAAAAAGAAGAGAGAAGAAGAAGAAATCTAAAAGAATAAAATTAAAAAAGCATAGAGAACGAAGAAGAGAACAAAAAGAAGAAGAGGGAAGAAAGGGGGAAGAAAGAAGTTAAATGAGAGGAAAAGAGATTTTAAAAGGAGAGAGCCATGTTGCACAATAGATTACTTAAATGTGCACATCCCTTGGACTGGGATGTGCAGTGGTAGGACCCAGCAAGCCAGCAGCTTGATGACCTCAGCCTACTTCCCACCCCAAGTCCTTTAAGATGCTGCCTGTCATAGGACCAGTGTCCTCCAGAGGAGTGAGAAGCTGCCCCATAGACAGCGCTATACAGCGGGAAAAGTGATCACTGCCTTTATCCCAAGTGCCCCCTGGGATGGGCTCCTCGGGGGAAGCATGCCCCACTGTGATCATCGGCCAATTTTCAGACCAACAAAAGCAACAGAGACCCTTCAAAAGCCACAGATCAACTCTGCCTGGAAATACCAGCTTCTTAAGAAAAAAAAAATATATAAGTCAATAATCCCATTTCAGTCTTTTGCTAGTGCCCAGCGAAGTTTTTAAAACAATGGTACCAGGGCTGGAGAGATTGTGCAGTGGAGAAGAGCACTTGCTGCTCTTGCAGAGGACCTGGGTTCAACTCCCAGCACCCATAGGGCAGTTCACAACTGTCAGACTCCAGCTCCAGGAAATCTGATACCCTCTTCTGGAATCCACAAGCACCAAAAAATACATGTGGTGCACACGCATACACACAGGCTAAACATTCATACACATAAAATAAAAATAAATAACTCTTTTTTAAAAAATAAAACAATGGTACCTAGATATATATCCATACACCAAGAAGTGTAGAAGTCACACTATCTCAAATAAGACAATGCCACTTCTGCAAACACAATATAGTCGATTGTCTGCTGTTACTGGGTAGCAGAACTGCGTTTTCTCTCCTCATTTACAGTTGACCAGGACCCTCTCATATGTTCTGATCAGTAAATATTGAAAGATTTTTAAAGCTTCTACTTTAGCGTGCAAGCTCATGCTGATCTGTACATGTCTACAAGGGCAGAGATGGGAAAAATACCACTTCAGAGTAACTCAACCTCACAATTAATAATTGAGAATCTCTTTCTCTTTTTCCCTTGCCTTTTTTCTCTCTGAACAAGAATGCACTCTTCAGCTTGTTAAGCTCCGCTCACTCCCACTGATAACTCACCAGAGATCATAATTTATGGACAATTGGAGCTGCAGAAACATCTCTTAGAAGGGATAGAGCAGATCCATAGCAACAATTCTTCAGGGGAATATTAATCCCCGGCTTTATGTAGTGCTAAGTGTACAATGGTAATCAGACCTTGAGTAGAAGCTGCTAATCATTGAGGGAAAAGGCTGTATAAAGAATTCATAATGGAATTAGCCCGCGGCAAACAAAGAAAGACAAAATTAAATCAGCCATCAAATTGCACCAAGGAATTTTAATTTACAGGTTAATGTAGGATTATGTAACTAATCACAGCTAACATTTTCAATGAACAACCAATAAAATTCTGCCCTTTTTTTCTTTCTAATCTTACTAATGGTATTCCAATAACATACCTGTATGACTCTAAAAAAAAAAAAATGGGTCTCAAAAAATTCTGAGTCTTTCTAATTGTCAGAAACAGGGAAGAAACTGTTTTGAAATAATCCATCAAAAGTGTGAACCTAAGAAGAGCCGCTCCTCAGTTCATCCCAGACCCAATAATATCTGGATGGGTTTGCATAAAACAGATTTACATAACCATATAGCTTTAAAGTATATGTATGTCTCTCCTGCAGTGCAGGGAGCTAAAATGAGACAAAAGAGACTAAATTAAATATGTGAAACTAATTTGGAGCACAAAGTATATCAACTAATTCTAAATAAAACCACTGCCATAGATTTATATGTCAATATTGCAGACATATCCAATGACATACACACTAAGGATTGCACTAACGGGGTTTTCATGGTTTATAAATGTGAACATCATAAAAAGAAATAAGGTTTCTGGGCTAAAAAGTTGATTAGCATTCCCCAGGGGAGGGGGCTGGAGTCTTGTACACTCCCCAGTTATATTTTGATATCAAGCAATGCATGGCAAAGACAGAAAAGAATACCTCTATACAATTTGAAAAATTATCCAAAACCCACTGCTTCATAAATATAAATATGTAAACAGACAGCATAACTCTTTGCACATTGGCAAGGAGGAACTCCAAATTTATACTGTACGCTTAAAAAGACATCAGTTTAATCAAAAAGATCTTTTTCCAACATCTGGCAGAAGGAAAATGATTATAAATGGAGTAAAAAGTACGTTTGTGAGCCTTGCTTCACGGGGGAAGAATGCGGGCGAGAGGCGGCGGCATCCCTCCTGCATGTGTTTTTCTTGTGGGGAACAATGTGGGAAAGTCTCATTTTCCTTTAATCTAAATGTTCATTTTATGGAAGCAGCAACATTCGGCCCAGTTATTAGCAAAGGAGTTTTGTTGCTTTATAAAGTCTAATTTTAAGATGCTCACTTCCAAAAAAACATTATGGTGTCAATTGCAGTACCCTTCAGCAATCCTGTAATAACTTTATTCAACCATTTCTAATTATAATTATATTTTCAATTCCTTTTAGCTATAGAAACTCTTTATCAATCAGAGCACAAGACAGAAAATTACTTTATTACAGCTACAGCTCGTTAGTCTGAGTGCTCTTAATGAAGCAGGCTCATAATCAGATGAAAATCATGCTGGAGAAAACTTGCATCATTAGTCTGGGCCTTAATTACCAAGAAATATAGTCACTAACAATGATATTCCATTTCATGATATGGTGCATGCACCTTCTACACTAGTTGCAATTAATAATTCCACTGACTGCTACAGAATCTTTCCTATTTATTCATAACAATGGAGGGGGGAAATTCTAAATTTAATTGAGCGCTTCAGATTGTGCTCTCTCTCCCTCTCTCTTGCGTTCAGATTAAAATGTCACAAGGCTAATATTCTATCTTACAATAATTCATCATTTTAATTACATATTTTATGTATGTGAAATGTCTTTTTCGGCTTTATGGTATAGGTTGACATTTTGGGGGGACGCATCAGGGGAAATGGGTGGCCCCTCATGAAGGCAGTTCCTGCCACCCAGGACCACAATTGAAAAAAAAAATGCTGTCATCAGCACCCGTTTCATCTGCACTGGGAAAAGCTGGCTTCAGGAATAGGGTCCTTCACTGAAATGGCCTTGGTATCTTCTGACAGGCTGGGGACAGTGGTGGGGTGGCGACGCCTGGGGTGGGCAAGGCTGTGTCGCTGGCCTCTTTGTTAAGCATGATGATCACAGACAGAATCAGCAACTTCCCTTTGTGAAAGCCTGCTTTCTTCTGCCCTGTTTCAAGTCACCCTCTCCATGCCTCCTGCTCACCAAGATCCTTGCTTCTGACCTCCTGAGAAACGCCTGGGAAGGAGACCAGGCCTCCAGGCTGCCCTCGGGAGCAGCTCGGGGCACATCTCTGGATCCCAGACCATGGCCACCTGAATTCTGGTGTTCTCTACAGTCTGACTTAAGCCTGAAACATGGGGCCATGGGGCCTCTGTTGCTGGTTTTCAAACACAAATTAGGTTCTTGGGTGCAGGCAAAGAGTGCTGGGAAGGGCAGAGGGCAGTGGACTTGGCAGAGATAAATGAGATCCCTACTTGACCTCCGACCCCAAAGATGCCTGGTGCTGAACTTCCTGTCTGACACTGCCTGTTCATGGGAATTGTTGCCAAACAGCTGATTCGATTCATCTGGGCTACACTTTGCCCAGTCATCTGCCTTCGGAGCACCAAAAGCTTTGACAAATGAAATGGACAGAAGAGAATGACTTGGAAAAATCTACAACTCCCAGTGGAAGAGTTGGCTAGGAACTAAAAGAATGTTAATTTTATATACCCTTAGCATCTGGTTCCTACACTAAGAATGCAAAGATCCTCTACTAAAACAATCATTGGCTTCACACTGACTCTTATTAAGCAAGTGGTAACAGACTTCAGAAGCCGCCATAAAGAAGAACACTGTCCTCTTCACCTGAATCCAAACTCAAAACATATCAACAGCAGACTGTAGTAATAAAATGAAAGCCCACCACCAAGAACTCCAGTTGGCGAGCACCATGAAGGAAGAAACCAGCTGTACCATTAGGGACCCGGTAGCAGCATGTGGTGTTCACATAGACTTCACAGACAAAGGGGACACCAAGCAGGGATCTGGGAGAGGAGAGCCCCAAGAAGAGATGGGGCAGAGCGGGAGAATGGAGGCCACCTGGAAAAGAGTGTTCAGTGGACAAAAGGAGATGGACCTGGGCCAAGGCAAAAAGAGGTGGACAAACAGCAGCAAACGAAAAGCAGCCCAGGAAGACATCGGAGGAGAGAGCGATAATCAGAATCACACAGGGCATTTCCATAGCAAAAATGCTTGGCATTCTGTGAAGCCCAGTGGCTTGCAAAACAGCTGGAGATGTACACTGATCCCCAAAGACAACTGGATCCTGAGGTCCAGTCTGATGCCCTCAGAAACAACGGCTGGCGCTGACAAGGTAAAGAAGAGCTGGAGGGGAGAGGTTGAGTTCCACAGCCTCCTATTCATACGAGGCTGTCTTCACGGTCATTGCCTTCCATCGCTCCTTAACACTTTCTCCGGACGTCACTCCGCACACACACAGACGTGACGATGGGTATTTTCATCTGGCTATGGCTGTCCACAGGCACAGCACTTGTAGCGCACTAGACCTTTGAGGCTACAGCCTGCACTCTGCTACCCCATCTCAGTGTCCAATTTCCTCGGTGGGAATGAGACAAGAGGACAACAACCACATCAGCGGAGAATAGAACTACTTCACCTGGCAGCGGGGTAGGAGGGGGAGTTGTCAAAAGGCTAACGACCTCATTGGCCTCATCACCCTTCCTCAGTCCAGTAGCTGCAGCATGAGAGCATCCTGGGCCCACCATACCAGCCTGTGAGCTCAGGAAGATGATTTCACGTCCTCTGTGCCTTGGGTCCCAGCTTGTCTGGAACAAGGACAGTAATGTTAGCTTTAAAAGTCTGTGGCAAAGGGGTTCTGGGATGAGGTAAAATTGCTCACGAGAATTTCAGACAGGAGTTTCCAAACCCCCACGTAAAGTGGTTTACACTAGAAACACACCCCCACCCCATAGGCTCCGGTATTTGAACGCTTGGTTCCTAGTTGTGATCTGTATGGGGAGGCTTAGATGGTACAGCTTTGCTAGAGGAATTAAGTCACAGGAGACAGTATTTAGATCCTATAATCCCCAAACTGCTTGTTTATTCTATCTCATTCCTACTTGCAGAAGGACCTACAAGATATGAGGTCTCAGCTTCCTGCCTCCATGTCTGCCTCTGCCTGACTTCATGCCCCACTGCCAGGATGGACTGCTGTCCCTCTGGAATTACAAGCCCAAATAAACTCCTTCTTCCATTATAGTTCCACTCTTAGTTGCCTTGATTATGGTGTCTACCACAGCAACAGAAAATTTAACTGATACACCATGGCACATTGCAACCACCTAGCCCAAGTTTTCCCATTCTGAATCAAGCAGATCAGGGTCTATCAGGTAGTGTTCTCAAAGCCCTGTGCTAGATGGAGTAGGCTATCAGGGCCAAGATACACTGATGCTGAGTCTTGAGGTCTATGCCTGATTTTACAATGTGGATAGACCAGTGGAAAGGTTTGCATGTTAGCAAGTGTGAAGTCCTTATCGGGGCCTTGGGGAGAGCCACAGGAATCTTGTATTTCAAGATGTGCATTTATGACCCACGAATGAATGCCGCAGCCTGGCTGATGGAATGTGTCTGTTGGCTCTTCCAGCTGGCAATGTGCTCCATCTCCGACACACGGAGCAGACTACATGCACCAAATGTTCCCATACAACTGGCACCTGTGACTTCTGCAAACACTTCTGCCTGGGACCAGGACATGCACATTTCACCCATGAGTAGCAGCAGGCCTGAGACTGCCTCCCTGTGGCTTAGGGATCGCAGCCAGCACATCCCTGGCCCCAGCAGTAAGGGCCACAGGGAGGGAGGTCTTCTACCCCACTCTGAGGGTGAGGAGGTTGGGATGTCCAGACTCAGACTAAGTCCTCAGATATTTTGATGACTTTGACAGATGTTCGACACTTGCATTTGCCAGTTCTTGGGACACTAAAAATTTCAACTACTTATATCCTTCAACCCTAAATAAATCTGCCAGGTGTTCCGAGGACAATCTTCTATTTATTTATTTGCTTTAAATATTTAAGAGACTTCCGCCACAAAAGACCTTGGAGACCCTGCATGAAATGATAGAAAACCACAATTAAAAAAAGAGGAAGAGAGAAAGAAAAAGCCCCAAGGAATATCTAAACCCATCAATCACGCCGCCATCTACTTTTCTTCCGGCAGGAAGGGATATGCTTGGGGCTGTGGTGGTTGATGGAACCGCGAAAGGGGTCGGCCTCACTCAGGGCATAGGTGAGCACAGCCTCTGCCTGGCCTCACAGGGACAAAGAAAGAAGAGGGGGTTTCCCTGACGGGCTGAGACATCAAGCTCCCACACTTTCTGATTTCGACCACATTCCTCACCCCCACAGAGGGATCAAGGGGGAAATAAGCAAAGAGGAAAAACTGTCAACAGTGAGTGAGAAATAACACCCTGAGCTTTAGACACCTTAAAAACAAGAGCCAATCCAGCAATGGGCTTGAAATCAAACACAGAAAGACAAAATACAGCCAGGGTCCTCTCACATGAGGTTTCTAGAACAGTCAACTGCGTGTGGACAGCGTGCAGGTGTGTTATCCAGGAGTAGAGGGAGGAAGGGAGAGTCTGCTCCTGCAGGGGAGTTACAGCGTTCTCACTGGAGCCTATGGAAGGTTCCCGAGATGGGATAGTGTTAACGATTATACAATATAAATGTACCTTATGCCACGGAAGAGAAAAACATGGTTACAGTGTTATGTGGTGTGTATTTTACCATAATAAAATAAAAAAAAAAAACAGCCATGAAAGAACACTCATCTTGAGGCTAAAAGGGGATTGTTTAATATTTAATAATGTTTTACTGCAGTGATTTAAAAAAAAAAAACATTAAAAATCCAAAACTCTACAGTTTAGAGCTCTTCCTGAAAATACTGGATGCAATATAAAAAGGAAGACCCAAGACACAGACTTGGTTAGGAGCCCAGGGCTTAAGGACATAGGCTCGGGAGCCCGGGCCTGAGGCCTCTTTCTGAGCAGACTGCGTTGGACCTCTGACCAGTCACTGTGCCTCTCAAAGCAGGAACATTGCTGTTTATCTCTTTGTGGAACCTCTAACGCGGAGAGTGCTGTCTGCTTTCCATTCCTGAGGTCACCTCTTCCTCCGCATTTGTCAATGTCTGGGCACATTTTTCAGTTGCCACACTGGAGGATAGGGGGCGCTGCAGGCGCTGACGGGAGAGGTCGGAATGTTGCTCCACAGGGCTCTCCCGCGACAATCAGCCCTCCCCAAATGTCGGCCACGGTAGGAAACCCGTTTTATACCATTGGAAATCCCGCGGAGGGGCTGCCGAGGCGGCTCAGTGGGTAGAGCCCTTGCTGTGCTCGCCTGGGGGAGCTGAGGTCAGATCCCTGGGACAAATGTAAAAGCCAGATGGAGCAGCTTGAGTCTGTAATACTGTCTCCTCCTCGGAGGACGGGAGGCAGAGACCGGTGGGGGTGGGGAGCAGGGGGGCGGGGGGCGGGGACGCCTGGACAGCTAGCTCGGTGTTTGCTGCAGTGAGCAAGAGAGACTCTGTCTCAAATGAGGTGGAAATTGAGGGCCAACACCCAAGGTTGACCTGGGCCCTCTACATCACACAAATTCCACAGAAATTAAAAAACAGGGTATTTAAATTTTATTTTATACTCTTCAGAGGTTCTATAATTTCTCCAAAGCTATCCAGCAAGGAGATGGAAAAACCAGGAATAGATCTCAGACCTCTGAGTCCAAAGCCCCAGTGCCTCTCCTTGAATGAATGAATGAATGAATGAATGAAGTAAATGAAGGCAGCTTGCTGCTCTGTGGTGTAAAGCTACAAGGGCAGACACAGAAGCCTGGCCTGAGACCACCTCTGAGTAGCGTGCTGGGTATTCCATGTCCACAGACCTCCCACCCCCAATCTTGGGAACAGCTTCACACACAATGGAGTGGAGAATGTGAGGTGGATGGTGGGGACCTGCTCATCCAGGACCCTGTTCAGACTCGGGGGAGTCTTCCAGGGAGGGCATAGCTACCAGTCCCCAGAGTGGCTCACTGGAGAGCTGACCTTTGGAGCTGCAGGGTTGCACCCTAGAAATCTAGGCCAAGCCTGGCTGCCCTGGGCAAAGAGCCTCTACCAGCTGCAGGATCCTCTGGGTCCTGTGTTGTAGGAAACAGAGGTGACAGAAATGGAGAATTTTCCCCGAGGGAATACCACTGCTTATTTGATAAGTGCCTTCAACCCCTTTGAAAACTAAGCCTCTCACCCAGCAGAACCACATGACTTGAAAAATAGCAATTTCCCCTTTCAAAAACTGAAAGAAAAAAAAAAACCACAGCTCCCCCTAACACACACACACACACACACACACACACACACACACACACACACACACACACAGGCTTCCAGAGATCAAGCGCTAGCCATTATGCTGAGGTAGATTAGGAAAAGTCTGTTTCTAGCCCCTGTTGTTGGGTTTCCAAACTACAGGCCCCTCTCTAGTGGTGCCTCCTGCCCCCCATCACACATCTCCACCAGCCCCCTCAGAAACAAGGGGCCACTCTGGAGCCATAGCACAGTAGCTGGATGGGCTCATTAGGGCTATGTCTACCAACTGTGTCTACTGAAAAGTCTGAGGGTGTTGACTCCTCCCGGCCCCAGGCATTAATTAATCCTTTTTACCTGCTCTCAGGTTGTTCAGGAGTCAGGAAATAACTGGGAAGAAGAAGAAGCCATACTGCATGCCACACTAAACATACCGAACTCTGTCTGGTGAGTTAGGAAGTGCTTCACCCTGCAGGGGGCGCCACTGTCCTGGGCTCAGCCCACAGAAACTGGGGTGGTCATAGTGGATGCATCGAGTTCAGCTGTGGGATTAGGGTTACCCACAAGGCACCCCACAATTTAGTAGAAGGAACAAAATGTATTAAAGAATACATTTGATTTACTAGTTTTACAAGACTTTATTTAGATTTTTACCAATTTCCCACTTAATGTCACTTTTCTATTCCAAGATCCAATACAAAATAACACATCTCATTTAAACGTTTCCTTATTCTCCTGTCAGAGTCCATTCCTTAGTCTTCTTCAGTTTTTGAAGAACTTAACATACTTCTGAGTGCCCGTGCAGTGTTTTTCTGATGTTCTCATGAGTACATGAAGGTTACTTACTATATAGCCTAGGCTGGACTTGAACTCACAGTCCCCCTGTTCTGGCCTCCTGAATGATGGAGAAGACAGTTTAGGTCTGAGGGAAGGCTATGGCACAGACGAATGTCTGCACGACCCACCTCAGAACACAGACAATGCTGGTCTAAAAGCAGCTCGGGGTAGCCTTTTCCTCTCCACAGCTTAGGTAGGATCAGAGGAACACGCTGTGGGAAAGGGCTTCTGACTGCCAGGAAGCACAGGACGATGATGACGTCACCGCTTCTGATGACAGAAGCTGATGACGTCACCGCAGCAGCCAGGCACGCAGCCCTGGTGCTCCTCCATGCAGCCAGCACTTACCCGCGCATGCTTTTGCAGCTGCCCTTCCCTTGCTCTCTCTTTACCGCACACGTCCTACATCATTTTGCTCGGGCCTCCGTTCAAGGTCACGTCCATCCATGGGCAGGTCTTCCTTGGTCCTCATGCATCCTTGCACAGACTTCACACTGCCACCTCACTGTGAGGCTTGTGGCTGTGAGCACTGCTTCACGCGTTCCATTTTGACCTCCGTCATTTGTTCCCTTACACTACCTTTTGTGCTCCAGGAAGGACAGGGTCTTGCTGTGTCACAGGTCTCGCACTGAATTCCCAGTGCCTAGACAGAACGTGAGGAACTGACCAGAAGAGACATTTATTTAACAGAGACAAACGTGGGGGTATTTTGGTTTTTTTACTGGGGTAGGGAACACTGTCTGCAGAATGCTCAGTGCTCCTGCAGATTCACAAACCCTCACAGTAATTCTACATCACACACTGAACTTAGCCTATGAGTGAACAAAGTTTTCATCTTGCCAGTATTGGAACCAGTTTAGACAGCAGGACTTTGTCATGGGGATAGAGACATGGTCTTATCTTTCATGACCCCTGTGTACCTTGGGCAACAACCGTCTAGAAAATGTTGAGTAGAGTTCTGAATTCAATAGGAAGAAGTGCTATATGCTTTATTTTTAATGTTTAATGAGTAAACAAATGAAGAGCACTGGTACTTAAGCCAAGTACACGTATGGCTGTGTAGTATCTATATTATATATTATGTATTACGCATTGTTCCATATAGACACATATGCATACTAGTCCTCATCCTTAGATCATACCATGGTGACCACATCAGATTTTCTGATTCGCACAAAATGAAGTTAAGCAAGGTCTTGAAAACATCCTTATCTACCTCACAGCTGCGGAGTTTCGTGTAGCTAGAGTTAGACAATAAATATTGTAGGTTTCATGGGCCCCGCTCTGCATCTGTACAACCTCTCCATCCGTTCACTAAGGGGAACACAGCCCTGTCAATCAATGGCTACTGGGGTGGTTACAGCCCAATAAGACCCCGTTTGAAAGCTGGGCTGCAGGCTAGATTACTGGGCTCTGTTTTGCCAACCTCTGAATTTCTACCCGCTCTACCTTTTCAATTGCCCTTAAAATACTGAAAAAATTTTAAAAGATCTCTAAGAAAGACTGTTAGTCATTCCTCTCCCATTCATTGGACTGGACTGCCTGCGCCACAATCCTAAGATTATTTCCATATAAGCATTTTTCTGGCACT
The DNA here is from genome assembly GCF_004664715.2 of Peromyscus leucopus. Taxonomy (NCBI): domain Eukaryota; kingdom Metazoa; phylum Chordata; class Mammalia; order Rodentia; family Cricetidae; genus Peromyscus; species Peromyscus leucopus. The sequence goes on along the minus strand of NC_051071.1, from coordinate 15,602,401 downwards.
TTAAGAGTTATCAAAAAAAAAAAATGTCACCAGTCACCAAATGTTTCATTAATTACTGCAAACATCTTTAGAAAGAATGCCACAGTGGGTTTCTTTCACTGAATGATTTATTTCAGATACAGTTTCTGTTTAATTAATAGGGGATTTTGATGTGACCCGCAGGGTGTGAGAACCAACAGAGTCTGCAGTTTGGTTAGAAGCAAGCAGCAAGCCTGCCCATGCCTGTCGAAGAAAACTTTTCCCAAAAAAGAAAAAAGTAAGCTGGCATTTTTCAGTTATGAACATCTAGCTGATAGCTTATTAAGGGTACCAGTGGGATATCTTTAAAAGCAAATTCCAAGATTGTGGAGGAGGAGCTACGACGATGCACGGAGTCAGGGGACAGGGACAACAGAATCTGGCTTCCTTATGCCGTGCTTAAAAGTAATGCCATCTCTCAGCTGCCTGTGTTTTGTATCTGTGCCGTAAGTCCTTAGAAAATCCTAAGCCAGCAAAAACATCAGAATCAACAGGACAATCTATTAGGCTCTGCCTGGCACCATGCATTCAAAGTTAGAAGACACGGTCCCTGCACTTGCAGAGCCAAGTCTGCCTTTAAGTGGCTGCATTTGAACTTCTGGAATCCTGAAAGCATTTAATCACTTATCTAAGCAATAAAGCTTATTTTCTGAGGGGTGCATTTGGAGGGAAGATGGTTGTTGTTTTCAATTATCAATAAGCAAAATGCCTCCTCCACATTTCCCCAAACACCAGGTTACATTAGTTTCAGTTTTAATATCCTGCCAAAAAGAGAAAAAAAAAATCCCCAAATATGAAGCAAATACATCTGTCTAATATTGCTGTTCAAAATGCCACCGCATTAAATAAAATTCCATGCTGTAAAATTTTGCAAGGTGATAAAACAAAAATGATATAATAAATATAAAACATCTGCATTTTTAACAAGACATTTGGAAACCAATTTCTTTTCTATTTAAACTTGTTTTGAAGTGTTTCTAGTTTTGAAAAACATCCTACTTACAGTATATTGGATCCCCCACCCGTCCACCCCAGGTCACAGATTAAAAAGCTCGTGCTCAAGTGGAGAATGGCTGGAAAGAAGAGCATGCTGTTCTGAGTTCCAGAAGAGACCATATAGGAATTTTCAGCTGTCTTTCCATCATAAAAACAAAGGTGTGTGCCCTCATCAGCCATCCTGCAAAATGGATCATCCCACATGCACTAAATTGTGTTAAAACATTAGGTTTCTGGCAAGAGCTTGACAGAGACCCCCAAAAGCAGCGACTCTGGTTCCCTGGGCCTAGGCAAGCAGGTCCTGGACAAGGGAAGGACTGGAGGACCACCCGCTGCCTCTACTGAGGAGGGTTTCGTGGGGAGGGCGAAGCTCAAGTACAATGAGGCCTCTTCCAGTCTGTCTGGGAATGCTTGCATCTGAACATCTGGGCGTTGAAGCCACAACAGCTCAGAAAGGTCTCGGGTTTCCTTTCAAAAACCAAAGAAATGAAGACAACCTTTGAGGGGCAGCGGGGGATGAGGGACAAGACCATGCCTCTGTTTACTGCCTCTGCGAGCATCCTCCATTCTTCCTCGTGAGGGCAAAGAAAGCCAGGATGCCCGGGTCTCCAGACGGGCACTCTGCTGTGATCCACACGCCCCAAATACCATTTTACCTATCATTCACCTCATCTGTCTTTTGATTAAAATTCCAACTGTCGAGTTACCAAATCAGAAGTGACTTCTTTGCCTGGTCCATCACCAACAGTAAAATGGATAAACTGCTTAGAATGGTCAAGGAAAGCTAGATGAGTGGTATGGGCCTGTAATCCTCCTGCCTCAGCATCCCCCAGGGGTCAGTGGAGTTGATGCAGGAGGATCAAAAGTCCAAGGTTGACCTGAGCTACAGAGTAAGTTCAAGGCCAGCCTGGGGAGCTTAAGGACACTCTGTCTCAAAATTAAAAAGGAAACAGACTTAGGAATGGAGCTCAGTGATGAGATGCTTGCCTAGTCACGAGCAAGGGATGTAACCTCAGTAACCACAGATTAAAAATAAAATATACTTCCCATTAGATAATCTGATTAACTCATTGTGTTCCCAGGCTATGTTGAGTTATATTACAGACATTTATCACTTAAGTGGTGGGAGTTCATACCATCACTAAGCTCTAAGATATTACATTAAAACATTCAGGGAAAGTTTTTGTCTTCATTTCCACTTTAGATTTGGGGTTTGGTTTTTTGAGACTATATAACTCCAGCTGGACCCAAATTTACAGAGCCTCTTGCCTCTGTCTCCCAAGTGCTGGAATTACTGTATACAGCTCTACAAATGACTAGGGAAAAGAAGAAAAGAAAGAGAAAAAAACACAGCTATCCTACAGAGAACCCGACAGCAGACTTACAAGTGACTAGTGCAGGCCTAGAATCCCCAAGGTCTGTAACTCAAAACCTATTTGCAGAAACTGCTTCAGTCAGGGCTCCACACTGCTGCTCCACGCTTTGGATTCAATATGAATGAGCCCCAAACACAACACGCTAATTCACCTTTTCTTTTTCAAACTGCCTCTTCTGTCCACAGCAGGACTGAGGGGAGGTTCTCTGGAGAGGTCATCACAGACATCCCTCTGTCTTCATGCAGCTCTCCCCTTAAATCACCCCCAAAACACAGCTGCCTAGCGCTTTCTTCACAAAGGAGACGGCCTGACCTCCTGAAAGCATTTGAGTGTTCAGATGGTTTTATATCATTTTTTAAGTGCTCACAAGATATTGATGCATTCTTATGAAATATTGAACAGAAAGCCTTGCGGGCAAGTCAGAAAGCAGCCAACATCATTCGATATGGTACCCTGTTCTGGCCGTAGATATAACTGGTTGAGAAGTAAGAAAGCCGGCCGATGACTAGTTGTTTATTTATTTACTGCTGCAGGCATTTCCATTGTGCCCATTCACCCACTTCCTCTTGGATCACGCTGCCTGGACACTGGAGTCTTTTCCTAGTTTGGCCAGTTGTTTGCCAGGCTCCTCTCCTCCCCTGAACAAGGAAGGCTTATGAATTACGCGCAGTGCCCGGGAGGAGGCAGTGTGGGGCTCAGCTCCTGGTATCGAGTATGGCATCTAAAGGAGGGCACATGTTCCAGACCAAAGGCATGCATCATTTCCATTGCATTCACTGCCCTTCACCAAACCAGTCGGGCCATGTCGCCACTCCTTCCCCAAAGTGTCCTCTGGTTGAACGAGTTGCACCAGAAGGCTCCTATCTGCTCAGACTAAACAGCCATACTGCAAGTCTCGGTTCCCCTCACATCCCACATCCACTCTGTCAGCAAGCACTGTGCATTTACTCCAATAGACACCTCGTGGCTGACCATACCTCCCCTCCTCTTCCCAGGCTGCCCATGCCACCATCTTTTTGATCTCCCAGTAGACTCCATGTGGCCACCTGAGGGACATTTTCTGAAGTCCCATTACTCTTCTATTTACAGCCTATGCACCTGCCAATACTACAACAATTAATAACTAGTAATAATAACTGTATATAAGGTGCAGGTCTTAGCAACCTGGATACATTAAGTAATTTAACCAGAACCGCTGTCTTCCTGTTCCTCCGGATCAAGATCGACGCCACACAGCAGTGCAGGGGGCAGGATGAAGGGTGAGACACTTAGCTCTCTACCCTACTTCACTCTCTCATGTCTCCTCCCGCTATTCACCATGAAGCCAAGGTCTTTCCCGGCCCACTTCTTTCTTGAGTGTTCAGTCTTTCTTAAAGGTTATCATCTTACAGAAGCCACCTTGACCATAGTGAAAGTGAGACGGATGAGTACGATCTCTCCTCCACACCAGCTCAGGAGTCATCACCTTTGAAGATCCTTTGGGCTTAAACACGGAGGGAGGAGGCTGGAGAGGTACCTCAGCGGTTCAGAGTGCCTACTGTTCGTCCAGAGGACCCATGTTTAGTTCACAGCACCCTCATGAGGCATCTCACAATCACCTACAACTCCAGATTCAGGGATCCAATGCCCTCTTCTGGCTCTCAAGGACATCCAAACACAAACATACACATAAATAAGATATTTTTAAAAAATACAGATAGCACATTGACTCTCAGTGCTGTGGTTTAGCATTTATATCCGATAGTTCATAAATGCCCTTGTTTCTCAGTTTACATCTCACCGGAAAAAGATGCCTAGAAAAACAGTGGGAAGTCTATAGATATTTGTGGAAATTGCTTCCCAGAGCCTTGGATGTTCTGAGAACCTTCTCACCCTCTTGGCAAGGCAGGGGGGGGGGCTGTTTTCTGAACACCTCTGTAGGCTGAAAATTAATGGCACTGTAAACATTCTCTCAAAAGGGCTCATTATAACTTTTAAATTATATCTGTGTTTCTTCAAATACTCCTATCATTCTTTATTTAGGTGACTCAACTTAGAGGGAACATACTGATAACATGCTAGTTCATGCCAAAGAAAGCTTTTTACTGGCTTCCCTTGCATTTCTAGCTTGCTTTCTCCAGCTGGGATATCAGTCATAACCATCTAAGACTGTGGTTTACCATCTCAACTGAGGTTGAGCTACAGTTCTCCATGTGGAAGCTGATGTGAAAACATTCATGACTTAAAACTCAGAGTGGACAATTGTAAAAAGTTAGGGACAAGATCAATATTTCTCCAAAGGGTGGAGTACAAGCAAACCTCAGAAAATGCTGGCGTTATCTCAGTTGAGAATGCATTGTGCTGACTACCCTCCTGAAATGCTTTAGCATGCGGGGAGGACAGAGGCTGCCACCCCACCACAGTGGCCTGAGGCCCGGCCCACCCATCAGACATCCAGACAGTCTGAGTTACATTAGTAGATTAAAGGAAGGTTGTCATGTCACGTGGCCATGCATCTAAATAGAAGCGACATTTGGGTCCTTAATCATTGATTGAATGCTTATTATACACTAATCTACCCACAATCACAACCTGTGGCAGGCACACACTGATCAAAGAGCCACCAGTTGCTGGGTAATCGTTGTGTGCCAGGCAAGTGCAGGGCAATTTGCAAGCTTTGTTTTATTACATATTTGTCAGAGGTGGGCCTTCTCTATCATAGGATGGACAATCAAAAATTGGAGGTTAGCCTGGGCTACAATACATAGCAAGGCCTTGTCTCAAAAAAAAAAAGGAAGGAAGGAAAGGAGGAGGAAGGGAAAAAGAAAGGAAGGAAGGAAGGAAAAGGAAGGAAGGAAGGAAGGGAGGGAGGAGGGAGGGAGGGAGGGAGGAAGGAAGGAAGGAAGGAAGGAAGGAAGGAACTACATTTCTAGAAATAAATGGAAAGAAAAGTATAAGAGCTTCACCTGGAACCAAGGAAATCTAGGCTAAATATGACTCAAAAACAAGAAGTCAGATGGTCAGCAGAGACAGGGCATCTGCCCACTTGAAAATGTTGCCTAAGGAAGAGAAAGAACTGCACCCAGCTCCTTCACCCCAGGGTGTCCCCACTGCCATCCTCCAAGCCCCCAAACAAAACTCAAGAGAACTGCACACACCAGAATCACGAGATTCCACTTTACCTGGAAGCAAACTAACTAAACAAACTAAAGGCTTGTGGCCTCTCTAGGACACGTTGCACACCCCCTACCACAGACTTCAGTCATTATGGCTCCAAGTCAAAGAGGTGACATAATGGTGACAGCCTAGGTCTGGGTAAGGAATAATTTGCCCTTTTGAGACTGTCCCTGAGCCAATCTTTCTAGTCTGCACTCTTGGAATTAAGAGACATGGGAAGATTTGCTTACCAGCTGTGAACGTGAGTCTGGCTTCTCTAGAGACATTAGATGTCCAATTGTCCCATCCTCTGAAGGGGGGAAGCAGAAAGAGATAAAGGAGGGTAGGAGGGAAGAGAGGGGATGGGAAGCAGAAGAAGAGAAAGGGGGTAGTGAAGGAAAGAAGATGAGAAGAGCTGAATAAAAAAAGCAAGGAAAGGAGAGAAGGAGAGAGAGGACTTTTAGAACTTAGAGTCAAGAAAGTCCCAAGAGCTCACTGGGGCCCGTGGATCATTCTCTCTTTTCACCAGACCTATTACCCTCATGAGTTTAACCTATCAAATTGATACATCTCAACCATGGAAGACCAGATAGGAAGATGTGATGTTTAGGCCCGTGCAGCATGACCAGATGACATTAGCTTGCTTCTGTGAAGAAATGTACAACAGTCACCCAGCGAACCCTGCAGAAGTGGGGTGTGGGCTGAAAGCTGCCTCCATGCGCTGACGGAGGGAAGGCTCCATACTGCCAGCCCAACCCAGACAAGGTCAGAACAGCACAGGTCAGAGTATGGATAGCCTCCACCACCCTGATCAACCTAGCTGATGCCATGGAGCAGGAGCCTGGCTGGGAAAGGGTATGACCAGGGCGTGGAACACTCCTGTGTGCTACAACAGCCATCTAGAGGGATACCTTTTGTATCTGCCTCTTTATTGCCGCCCAAAAGTAAGGAGCCATGGTCTCTAAGCATTCCACCTAAGTCTGGTAGAGAAAGAGCTACAAGCAATGTTATAAAAGTGCCTCTAATCTTGCATCCTTCTCCCAGACCTGCTTTGTCCTCTACCTAACCTAGCCCACAAATGGATAAGGACTGTGGGCTTGATTTTATTCTCCTTTAATTTAAGACAAGAAAACCAAAGCCGAATGTACTTGTTGAAACTAGCCTGCTCTGAGGTTAGCACATGAACTTAAGAGTCTGATAACTGGTTTTAGTCGCTGGTCAGCTTGAGATTAGGCAACTTCTCTGTGTCTGCTCTCCTCATAGGTAAGAAAGGGAATCCGACTACTAGGGATATCAGAGAAATCAAATGAGTTAATCTGTTCTAAACAAATGTTGGTGACAGTCATTGTTGTCAGTGACAATCATAGCTTCTCGTGTTCCTGCTCCCCTCTAAAGAGGTGGGGAACTCTGCTCTTTGCTCCTGTAGTTTCTGGTCTGGTGTGAAGATAGATATCAAAACAACAGTAGCAAGACACTACCCCAAACCAAGGATGGATTACATGCAAGAAATCTCATACTGTCTGCGGTGTGGAGGGGTAGGGTCCTGGGCCTGGGACGGTGGTGGCATTTGACAGAGAAAAATTGGAGGAAACCAAGAAGTTACCTTCTTTTAAACACTCTTGGGAAGTAGATCTCCTGTCTTCTGCAGAGAGAGAAGACTGGAATGCTCCTCTCTCCACTTTCTCACTCGGGGACGAAAGTGGTAAAGTCACACTAACCACAGCCCTGCTGCAAACAAGGTAAGTTCCCCCATAAAACTGTCCCCCAGCCACCCCACCTCCCTGCTAGTCAACACTGTGAACAGATCTAGTGTGTTATGATGGGAGAGAGGCAGGTCCATGCAAGCTATATATGCCATGATGATCTGCACCCTTGGCTGAAGCGTGAATTGGAAATAATTTAGGTGATACATATAAATTTAATTTCTTTGTTCAAGAAAAACCCACATCTGAAATGATCCCCTGCAAATGTAAGGCTCTGGCGGAGATCTACAAAATGAGTCTCCTTCTAACTCGTCCACACTGTGTGGAAATAATCTTCAAGAAAGGAATAAACCTATTTTAAAAACAGCTGAGTCCTTTAGATCATATACCCTAACCAATTTATGGAGATAAATGGAATTCAGTATTAAAGAAATATTTTTCCACTCCTCCAGAAAATGTAAATGCCAGCTACAAAATAAGCAGAGGATAAGAAAGAACAGAAATGGACAAAGAAATCAGGAACAGAGCAGCATGGAAACCCAGAAGACTAACTGATGGACAAGTGAGAAATCATAGCCGTGCCCCTCACCCCAGCTCCCCACCGACACAAAGGAATGTGTGTGGAACATCAGAGAGGGGCCCAGGAAAACGGGATTCATTGCCTTTCCACCACCAGGAACCAGACAAGAGAATCCTAGTCTCTCTTCCCTGATGGCACCCTCCCCCTCCTCCTCCCTCTCCCTCCCCCGCCTCTCCCCCTCCTCACTGACTCTTTCCCAAATCATAGTTACTCTTACATTAAACCTTATGCTAATTACCAAGAGTCATGAGAAAATAACAATGAAGAAAGAACGAGAAAGAGATAACAAAGTAACACTGTGAGTGATGGCTTCTGTCCTATTAATATAAATGAATACAAAATACTTTTTAAAAAATGCATTAGGCAGATATTGGCTTATGATGGGGTCAATATCACGATTTATTTAACTCTGGGGACAATAAATCTTGATATTGACTAAAAACATAAGTCAATATGTGTACTGTTGTGTGCATTCTATTACAAAAATGAGGTTTTTAACTTCAATGGCCACTTTCACAAAGAGGAAAACTAGAGGCCCTCAGATCCAACCTACCCAACAGTGGCTGGGCACGGGCTCGCTCTTGGACTCCCATTCGGTGGTCAGCCTGTCAATTAATACAATAGATTGAATTACTGGTCTCGATGTTTCACCCTTCGGTATCTGCAACCTTTGCTGTTCCTCCTGCATAAGGTCGCTTCTTAGGAGGTGGCCTGCGACCCCTCAGCCAGTGGAAGGAGGGCTGAAGTTTGTCAATTCCCAGGCATCTGGTCTCAGAGATGCAGATCATACTCTACTGTTTGCTTGGGCCTCTGCCTGCACGATTAGATGAATTAGATGAGCTTCTCTTCAAGTTAATGCCGCCCTTCAAAACGAATCCACTGGGAGCAGACCCAGGGCCCATAGGACCCTCAGCTGAAAGCAAAGCTATATAAATCCAACCTCAGTTAGCACCTCCAGGCAATTTGTACATGCATGGAATAGCTGCCCAAGAAGATCACTACAATTCAACAGTTGTTACGCAGCAGTAGGCGACAGATACACAGTAAACATTCATTGGTTATCATTACTCCCAGACCACTATAAATGACTCCTCCTTTAAAGAAAGTTGGGGGCACCTACCCTGACTTCAAGAAAGCCACAACAGACTGAGTTCCATTAGCATATGTGCCGTGTAACCCAGACATCTCCCCCACCCCCTCAGACTGAGACCCTAACTTCCTCAGCTCTCTACACATCCAGACGAAGGCTCCTATCTTACCAGTTTCCAAGAAAGACATATTGATTCTGACCCTTGGTAGACTGTAAAGGTCAGGGAGACTTCCTGGGCTGCACACAGCATGTATTAAGCCCCATATCAGGCACTTTGCTTTTCCTATGGCTCACTTCAGCTGTACCAAAACAGGATTCTCTTTCTCTTCTTCCAGCCCAGCGGTCCAATCTCCAGCTACTCCCTCCCCCTCCCCTGCCCCTCCTCCTAGATTAGTGTCAAGATCTTCAATTCCTTTCCCACGGACCACACTGAAAACCTCAGTTGTGTCCCCACCTCGTCTCCCACACTTGCATTGCCTAACTCTAACTTGCTTTGTTATTGGCCAGTGCTGAACCCTTCAGCAGCAGACAGATCTGCCCTCATTGGAAGTAGTTGTTTGAGGGGGCTCTTCCGTGTTTGGGGCCCCACCACAGTGACCAAAGTCTTTCTCTCTGCATCACACACAAGAGACCCTCCAGAGTGGATTGCCCTTAGTGAAAGCACGTGGGGACCACTGTTCTCTGGGCATGTCACAGCCGTTGTCATCTTGAAATCAAAACAACTAGGATTATCCAAACCAGACCCTCACCCAAAGCAGACCCTCACACGACTGGGTGCACTACATTGTCCTGAAAAGGTGAGAAAGCTCACGAGGTGTTGCTGGAGAGCGTCTCTCCAGGTTCCACCAAGCCCTGCAGCCCCACAATCCACGAATAAAATAATCACCCAGACACTTATATCACTTATATACTGTATGGCTGTGGCAGGCTTCTTGCTAACTGTTCTTATATCTTAAATTAACCCATTTCTATAAATCTATACCTTGCCACGTGGCTGGTGGCTTACCGGCGTCTTTACATGTTGCTTTTCCTGGCGGTGGCTACAGTGTCTCCCCCTCCTTCTTCCTGTTTCCCCAATTCTCCTCTCTCCTTGTCCCGCCTATACTTCCTGTCTGGTCACTGGCCATCAGTGTTTTATTTATATAGAGTGATATCCACAGCACTTCCCCTTTTCTTCTTTTTTAAAAAAGGAAGGTTTTAACTTTAACATGGTAAAATTACATATAACAAAACAATTATCGAGCAAGAATTACAGTTACAATATTAAAGAAGATGTCCTATCTATCTTATGTTTGTGGGTTTAAGGTTTTATATCTAACTTATCTTTTATCATAACTGAGGAAATTACAACTATCTAGTCTTTAACCACATCAAAGACCTCAGAAGGATATAATATTACCTGAGAAATGGGAGAAGGATGTATGTAACTTTTGGGAGTCTTGCAGAGTAGACAGAGACAGCTGACAGCCTGGACAGTCACCTAATGTTCCTTTGTAAAGTTGGGGCATCTGTCTTTAGTTCACAGGGCTAGAGTCTCTCTGTCATTTTTTTTTTAGTGTCCTGTAGAATGTCTGGCAGTTTTCTCTGAGAAGCAGGAACCTGAAGGACCATCTTGTCAAGCAAAGTTCAGTGGTCATCCTTCCATGGGTCTTGCATGTCCAGTCGATCAAGCAGTCCAGGCAAGCAGCTGCTGGAGGTGGGAATGGGGCAGCTCATAAGTTGCCCACGCTCTTGTACGTAGCAAGCTAGACTGCTGTGGAATCATTTCTTTGGTCAGTTGTTACCATCCTTGTTTGTGATGAACAGAAATGGACTCCCCAGGACCCAGCACATGAACAGCATTCATTTTGCTTTTTCAAGTAGGTCTTACCTGAGCAGCCACTGTTCTAAAGACTGGGAGTTCAGCAGTGAACAAGAGAGAAACCCGTGGACTGTGCAAATCAAATACCAAGAAGTGAGATTTAGAGGTACAAATGAGCCTAAGGTCCTTTTGTCTGAAGAATTAAAGGTAATTTTATTTTATTATTTTATTTTATTTTGGTTTTTCAAGACAGGGTTTCTCTGTGTAGCTTTGGAGCCTGTCTTAGAACTCACTCTGTAGACCAGGCTGGTCTTAAACTCACAGAGATCTGCCTGCCTCTGTCTCCCAATTAAAGGCATAGGATAATCTGCTGGGATTAAAGGATGACCACCACCACCCGACAGTAATTTTATTTTTTAAATGAGATGATTTTCTTCTCCAAATTTTCAGATTTTTATATTCCTTATGTCCAGCATATTCTATATGCAGTAAGTTTAAGTCATCCATGTTTTACATTCCAAACATTCTATATAAAGAAGTAAACCATTTACATTTTATTATTCCCTTTCTTCACATTTCTGGAATATGGTGGGAATAGGAGATAATTTAGTTTTGTTTTTTTTTTAAAGGACTTTGTCTTCAAATTATTCTGATACCATAGTGCGTGGAAGCACATGATAAAACTGTAACTGAGGATGTCGGCAGAGGGGAAGGGAGCCGCTCTGAGAAGTCAGAGGATGCTTATAGGCCCAACAGATGTAGCCCTGGATGCCCCAGGCCTCTGATTGGTGGAATAACACACCAGGAGGTGCTGAGACTGCTCACAGGCAGAACTGGAGAAGTCCTTCTATTGAGGTCTGCAGATTTCTATTGAGCAGGCAGGTCCTCGCTTACTTCTCTGCTGGGTAGATTTGGGATGAGTGGGTTGGGTTGAGGGTGGAAGGGTACAGTAGAGGAGGATGGCAGACACTGCTACTGCACCACCAACATCCACTTCCTGACGTTTAGAAGAAAAAATAAAGCTCTGTGGATTTTGCTGGGTCCATGCCTAGCCAGCCAAACGCTATACTTCCTAGACATTCCTGAAGCTGAGAGTGGCCACGTGATTGTTTCCTGGAAGGTGAGTAAGCAGGTATCACACGAGTCAGTTCCAGCGTGGATAATGGACACACAGGCCCCTTGCTCTTGCTTCATTACCTCCTTATCTCCTTTTATGGGGTATGGTCCCAAATGAACATTGATGAGTCCAAACATGGAGGCGAGGTGTTGGGGGTGCAGTGGTACACTGTCGACCCCCTACACCCTCCTGGCGGTTGTATTAGAGAGAAACAGATTTCTATCATGGTTAGTCTGCCAGACTAAGGAATCTCTTTGGCACAGCAATTTAGTCCAAACCTTAAGCAACATGAGAAGCAGAGTAGTAGTGTTACCATTTAACCCAGGAAAGCTAACCGTCCGTATGAGCATGTACTCGGAAGCAGCATGCTGGTGGGCACGGGATTTGCTGTGGGAGGTCTTTCTGTACGCTGTGAATATATATGTATTGCTCTGATTGGTTGACAAATAAAGCGCCATTGGCCTATGGCAAGGCAGCTTAGAGGCAGACAGAAAATCTAAGGAGATATATGCAGAGAAGAAAGGAGGGGAGAGAGACGCCAGCCACCGCCAAAGGATCAGCATGTCAGCAGACCGGAACACACGGCAAACATAGCTGAATAGAAATGGGTTCATTTAAGCTATAAGAGCCAGCTAGCAAGAGACCTGCCACAGGTCATGCAATTGGTAATTAACAGTAAGCCTCTGAATGATTATGTTATAAGCGGCCACAGGACTGAGGGGGGCCGTGTGGGACCTAAGAAAACTTGTGCTATGGGGATTTGTCGATGTCTAGACTCTGCACTAAGAATCTAGCTCTCTTCTCCCTTGGACACAAACACCTATTCACGGTTTCTACACGTGACTTTATGCAGCCACTGACAGAAGCACTTTCGAGACCAGGCATTTATTTGGCGATATTATGGAGAAGGTCTAAGATCCCAGAGGCTCGGGCATAGGTTCTTAGATATTGATGAAGAGCAAGTTTGGCTGCTGCTTTCAGTCCCAGATTTCTAAAATCCGATGCGTCTTGAGCCGCTTAGCTGCCTTGATGCCCTGACATGTTTCCTACAGAGAAGAAAGGTTATTTTCCAGGCTATAGTTTCTCAAGAGCCATTTCCTATGAGATAAGGAGAGCAGTGAGAGGAACTCCGAGGAACGCAGATTCCGTCCACTTGGACATGGCACTTCTCTGGTAAGGAACTAGGAAACAGAATTTGCAGGCTTTGTCACTGAGATGGGCCAGAGGTTTTAGTTACATTCCTGCATACAGTTTTGGTGGAAGAAACACTTAGGTTGGCTCAGTTGCGTGTAATGTTTGGGGAATGAGACAGATGTTAGGAAGATATTTTCTGAACTCAGGGCACAAGAAATGGAGTGGAATGGTGGATAGATCCAGTGGGAGCCAGACTCACTGAGGGGTCTAGGTTTGCTGTGGTCCATGGGACCACATCAGCAGGACATCTGCACCCCCATTCTGCTCTTCAGCATCAATCTGATTCAACTGCTCTCATGGAAACCAGCAACTGATGGTCTCTCAATATGCAAATGCCTAGTTCTTCTCAACAAAGACTAGCAAACACTAGCAACACAGGCAATTTCCAGGGAAGGAGACTATAGAAACCAAGAATCCACAAACAAGACCTGTGTCTGTGATCCAGCTCTCTGACTCCTGTTATACACACAAAGGAATCTTAGTCAGCACACCACAGAGACACCTGTACATGTGTTTACTATTCACAAAAGACACGATACAGAATCAGCCTAGATCCAGTCAGCAGATAAAGAAAACACCCTATACATGCACAATGGAATATTATTCAGCCCAAAAAAGAAAGCAATTATGTTATATACAGGAAAAATGGATGAGACTAGAGATCATTGTGTGGAATAGTATAAGCTGGACTCCAAAGGACAAATAGCACATTTTCTCTGATATGTGAAATCAAAATTACAAATATGTCGTATGGAAGTAGAATGAAACTATTTGAAAAGAGAGGGGGATAAGTAGAAGGAGGTGAGAAAGAAGGGGGGTTAATAGAGTGGTAGGTCTGAGCAACGTACAATGTACAAAAGTATATGTATGAAAAGGTCACAATGAACCCCAGTGTTTGGTACACTGAATTTAAATTGTTTTGGGTGGATGGGATTCAGCACAGATGTCCAGAGGTTTTCAGGTGAGACAACTGCATCTTGAACACTTTTCTGGTTCTGTAATAAATACCTTTAGCCAAGGTCATCTAAGCAAAGAGATCTTAATTTATCTGTTTATTTATTCATTCAAACATTCAATAAACATTTATGAGCACTTTGTGCTCTGGACTAGGAAAACAAACTTGAATTTAAAAAAAGACCTTTTTTTCCCTTCAGAATCAGGCAAACACATTAACAGTTACTTCCCAGAGCTCCAATATTTGAAAAAAATCAGAGGAGGAAGGTCACATATACCTCAAAAGGTGAATTTAAAAATAACTAGCTAAAAAGTGGTTTCAAACGGTTCCAATGCAAGCTGATGTTTAAACTGAACATGAACTCATTTGCATAAGCAAATGTATTTGCACAAAACACATAGAAATCTCTTAAGGAGGTTGTTAGCAGACCAGACCTCAGCTTTCAGCCTGCCATCCCTTACTTGAAAGGGATCTGCCTCGCATCTACAATGCCACTGTTGCCAAGACAAGAACCTCCAAGGCCAGTTATGAACCCCCTTGTCCATGTGATGTTGTTTAATCAACAATATACGACTCAAACACACCACCAGTTAAGTGTGTAGCGAGAGCATGTTCCTGGTTCATCACAGAGCAGTCCAGATGCATTCTTTTCGACAGTTTCCAGTGGAACAAATCCAGCACTACCTCATCGTGACATTAAAAGGATGTTTCTCATGGCTTGCTTTCTTTTTCTTTCATTTAGCTTCATGGGTTCACTGAGGATGTGAAAGAAATTCAGCTTTTCTTTTTAGCCAAAAACCACTTCCAATGCCTTGATATGTGTAATCTGTCTGATCACACGATGTTTTTTTTTTTATTTTAATTTTTTCGTGTTGGATTTCTTTTTTCATGCCAACATCTTAGTTACAGGGTAACTTCACTATATCTAAACACAGAACTGCTCAGCAGCACTGTTGCATTATGATTTGAGCAACGGTGTCCCAGTAATGTACTCTATATACCACTGTAGGGCAGGATGGTATTTCCACATTGCAGTGCACAATTAGTACCTGTGAAATTCAAGCAAGAGAAGCCTACACAGTCACAGAAATTGTAATATCCTTATTATTTAAAAACAACATACAAACTGGTTGATGCAAATCTATATCATAAAAAACAGAAAATGTGCATGTGGGTATGATTTTTCCAGAACAGAAGGCGGGTAGCTAGGGTCACAGCAAAGGTGGGATTTAGTTAGACACTGGGCTAGCATAGAATAGGGCTTCTTAAATGTTTGCTACCAGTGACTCCTTTTTCTCTCAAGGAAGTTTTATGCAACTCTAGGTATAAAAGCATATTAGTTAAGTATGTAAGTCAAACATTTATTAATAATAAGTCATAGAATAATTTATCTTCAAACAATTATTTGGTATACATATTTTTATCATTTATTAGATATTAAAGAAAATTAGAATACTAATGAGAGAGATTACTTATTTTTACATAAAGAATTAAAATCTCAGCTGGATATTTGATGCTGCAGGATATAGAACACATCCTCAACATTTTTCAGAGTTCGTCAATATTTAGCTGTTATAATGCTGAGAATGCCCTTTCACATAGGTAGTACAAAACAGCAAAAGTATGTCTAAGGCTATTTCTGAAATTCTGTCCCAAATCCAAGCCAAAACTTAATGTTCTTTTTTTTTAATTAAACTCAAGTCAGCAAATCAAATAGCATATTTAAAAATCAAATATTCTAGCCCAGTGCAATCCAAAGACATACTAAATTGCTACTTACATGCTGAGTAGGAAAATATTAAAAGCTTTGTCTTACATAATTAAACCATTATGTTTCTATAAGAGCATAAAACTTTGTATGGACAATAAAAACACTGGAATGTATGCATAATAGACAATACTCTCAAATCTGAGCTGTGGTATTCAGGCAACATTCGCTGGTGTTGGGTACCATAACACTATGCATAATGCAAAATGGCCATATTGCATGTTCAGAACCAAGACTGTAGTGAAGTCATATGTTGCAACATGGATGAGAACTGTCAGAAACACTCTGTATTCATTACACACTTGATTTTGAATTAATGTTTGGTCATTGAGCATTTAGAAACGTCTACTGTTGCCAAATTCTCTGTGATCCTCACATACACAACGCCATATGGAGTCTTGATCCGTTTTCAGAAACTGTGATGTAGAGGGGGAGACTTCACAGCAAAAGTCACTCTAATTACACAAATCTCTGTGGAAATGAAAGAAAAACTGTGCCTTCTTAAAGCTGAGGCAGGAGGATCTAGAGTTACCCGGCTGCCCTAAAATTCAAGAAGCTCCTTCAACCAGAGATGCTGTCCGCGCGGTCAGGCCCAGCTGGGCTGTCCCTGTATCTATTTCATGACAGGCGGTGGATGCTGCCAAGGCACTTGACACAAGACAGTTATTTCCACACGCTTCCCTTCTACCTGTTAGCTCCCGCAAACCCCAGATGTACTACATAACGAGTGGGCAGGAGCAGTGGTACACACTCTTAATGCCAGCAGTTGCTGGAGAGGCAGAGATAAGTGGCTGAGGCTAGCCTGATCAACATAGCAAGTTCTAGGCCAGCCTGGTCTACGTAGTGAGTTCCAGTCTGATCAAGGCTACACAATGACATCCTGTCCCCCCCTCTTTAAAAAAAAAAAGAAAGAAAAGAAAAATCCATAATCCACTTAGCTAAGCAGCTTATCACCTTCCAATACGATAGACTAGAGTGTGGCCCCCTTAAAAAGAGCACCTATCCAGCCCCAGTTCAATTTAGACACATGTTAAGAAAAGCTTATAACCCAAATATTGTTGGTTTCTCTCAAAAATTATGCAAGCGATAGCTCAGTTAGGAAGGACTCCCCCCAATAACTGATAAAACAACAAAACAAAAACGCGATGTCCGTGAAAAGCCCACATTCCTTCCTTAGGCTTCTTTCTCGTTTGTAGGCCAACCTCCCGGACTTTAAATCAGGTTTCTACAACAAAGGTCTCCCCGAGCAGAAGGCCTCACTTCTTTGTGCACCTGGGGAAGACGCAGAGAAGAACGAGGTGGTGCAGCCGCTGCCTGACCCCTCCCTCTTTCCCAAGACAGTGTAGTGACCTGGATGGAAGAGTAGTGAAGAAAGGCCCCCTTGGTACTTATTCTTGCTCCCTCTTTCCCTCCCTCGTACCTTTAAGGACCTCCCTCAGCACGAATATGGAAGTCGTCATTTGATGAGGAATTTGCATGCGGATTGGCAGTCAGCGTAGCAGCCCTCAGATTAGAGCCATCCCACTGCACACTAAAAGGCA
Source organism: Peromyscus leucopus (assembly GCF_004664715.2). NCBI lineage: Eukaryota > Metazoa > Chordata > Mammalia > Rodentia > Cricetidae > Peromyscus > Peromyscus leucopus. The sequence goes on along the minus strand of NC_051071.1, from coordinate 15,585,127 downwards.
CAAAGAGCTGGAAGTACATTTCCATCTGCCCTTCCTTTCCAGTCAGTGCGTTCCCAGCCACGGCTATTGATGAGCACTTGGAACAATACCAAAATGCAGTGTAAGATCAATCCTGCTGTTTACTTCGCTGAGCTAAAGGAACAAAGAACAGAAGAAAGGCCTTAAACCCAGCCATCGCAGCAGAGGAGCGGAATGAAGGATGAAGAATGGTCTGATGGGCAGTGGCACAGAGTAAATGTGTTTGGAGAAGCGGCAGTCCCGGCTGAGAGAAAACCAGCCGTGATTTGTATTTTGTACTGTATCTAGCACTTCTAGCAGAGAGTATTGGAGGCAACCTCCAAACATTGCTGCAAAGGGCTGTACTCCTTGCCAAGGAGAGAATAAAAACTCCCTAATTGCTGAGGAGTGTTAAGTATCTGATTGTGCATGCCTCTCTCCTCCCATAGCGAGGCAGCTCAACCAGCCCCTCCTCTTAACTGGGCAGGCCCCTGCTCCCCAACAGTTGGCTGGGGCCTGATGTCAACAAAGCAACAGGATGCTGGGTCTTACTTACTTGGATAAGGACCAGGAACTGTAATTTGCAGGATTGCTTCGCTTTAAGCCTTTTTAAAGTTATTTCCAATGGGGAGCCCAGCAGCCTCCTTGCTGCCAAAATAAAAGAGGGGGTATGTCGGGGTAGAAACAGAAAGGATGAGAGAATGGAGGCAGAGATAATGCATACATGCAAATATTTCTAGAAACAGAAGGGAGAGGAATGTGGCCATTACAGCAGGGGAGGAATTTTCTTTCTTCATGAAAAGCAGGCACAACACACTGCTTCCCCATTTGGTAAAACCGTGTGGCACAGGCCATCAGCAATGATGGGGTAATCCAGGTGAAGGAATGAGGGAAGAAAATTCAGAAAGCACACTGGCCAGCATGGGCACATCTCCTCAATTCAACCACCGTGAGACAGCTTGCATGACTGTTTAGCAAGGCAGAGTACCAGACCCTGAACCCACACTTACAGCGACAGAACTCAGGGGGTACCCAGGAAACATTTGTGCTTAGTGAGTGTAGAGCCTTTAATTGTCCCTTAGAAAATGGCCCTGACCATCCTCTCCAAGTTATGTAAGCCTCGTAGCCATACCCTCCTCCAGAACCTAGCATGTCCCTTCAGGCACTTTGGTCCCTTTAGGCAAGCTAACAAAGATGACACACGTACTTACTGCTGTTTTCTGTACACTTGAGAGCTCTGCCTCACCCTTAAACACCCATTTCTATGAAAATGGGAGCCTCCATTCAGTCTTTGCAACTGGTCCATGACCTGGCCCATACCCGTGCTCAGTCATTGATGGAAAGCAGGTCTGGGTGCTGGGTCTCCTGCTCTGGTGCCAGGCGTTAAAGTACCGGGTGAAGCGTTCACTGTCAAGAAATAGCAACACTTTGTTACTCAGTTACTCAGACAAGAGGATAGAACAACCTCAGTCTCTTCCCGAGATTCCAATGCCCCTCGATGGGCTGTTCCTCGGTGATCAAGACAAGTGGGTGGATGACGTACTCAAGGTTGTATCGAGTTAGTGCCAAAGCAAGACCAAGACGGACTCCAGACCCCCAGCTCTTCCTACAGCCTCACCCTCGGGCTTGTCCCCTTGTGACACCAGCCAAGAGAAAATGTAATGTAAAGACAAATGCAATCCATGGATCCACGCAGGATCTCTGTGATCCTGTGATCCACTCAGGATCTCTGTCACAGAAGGACTCAGTTTGCCACATTTGCAAAGCAGGTGTGAGAAGTTAACTATGCACTCACAGGAAAAGAAAATCCACGATACTGTAGGGACGAGAGTTGTACCCACACACTACAGATATGCTCCATGACGTAACTTGATATTTACATAGGCAGCTAATAATATGGATATTTACATATACCAGCCCAAGACACTGTCTATATACAGTCAAATATCTGGAATTTTTAACTGAATACATACATTCCACCGATTATCAAAATATTCTGTAAATAGTGAGTCCTTTAGTTTCTCATTTTTTTTTTCTCAGATGTTTGTAAAACACATGGACACATAAGCCCCAAACTTTTGGAGGAGGTTTTCTCCCAAAGAACAACTTTTAACATTAACAAGAAAAGCACATCAAGACAAAGACGTTTCTTGTGCATATTGTCTGAGCGTAGAAGACACACTAGACACCACAGAGAACATTAAAGGAGACTCAATTTCACTCGAAAGGGCTCATAATATAAATTAGAAAGACACATGCTAAATTAAATAGACGCAATTTAAATTAGATGAACAACATCATCAGATTTCTCTGGTTCCTTCCCAGCAGGGACTAGAGGAGGAAGTTGCTCAGAGGCCCCAGTGCACAGAAGGGCCTGGAGTTCCTGGGTCATAGGTCACTTAGTAGACATATTGTGTCCAGACTATGTCCAAATACTGACCCTGGAGTTTCCCTGGGTGACCTTAGGATAAAAATAACACTGACTTCATGAGAACATAGGCACTGGGTGGAGAGGGTCTGTTTCATGAAAATGATAATTCTGTAGCATCTCAGTTTGATTAGAAATCCCCAGTTATTAGTGGAAACACATGAACTGTGAACCAATAGGTGAGGAGCCCCCATGGAAATGAACTAGGCCCTCTGGATAAGTGAGACAGTTATTTTGCTTGAACTGTTTGGGAGGCCCCAGGCAGTGGGACTGGGACCTGTCCTTAGGGCATGAGCCGGCTTTTTGGAACCTAGTGCCTATGCTGAGACACTTTGCTCAGCCTTGGTGCAGGGAGGAGGGGCTTGGACCTGCCTCAACTGAATCTACCAAGCTCTGCTGACTCCCCAGGGGAGACCTTGCCTTGGAGGAGGTGGGAATGGGGGGGGGGTTGGGGGAAGGTTGGGGGTTGGGAGGAGGGAGGACGGGAATCCGTGGTTGATATGTAAAATGAGCAGAAAATCTCTTAATAAAAAGAAAAAATAAAACAGGTCACAAACATCAACTCAGAGCCCATGGACCATGGACCCAGACTTGCTCCTCAGTGGCAACATAGGCCTGGATACCTTCATGGCCTCAGGTGTCAGCACAGGTCACTCAGATCAGTATGGCTCCCTGTGGCAGCATGTCCCACTGACATCAACATGCCATCAGGCTACAACACAGACCATGGACATCTGAATGACTTTGGGTGGTAATACGGGCCACAGACATCAACACGGCCTCTGGTGGTAAAATCTGAATGGCCCGAGGGGTTTACATGGGCCACAGACATCAACAGTGGCCCCCAGACAGATCAGGACCACAGACCCAGACTTGGCCCTCAGGGGCAGCATGGACAGGAGACAGCATGATCTGAGGTGGTAACATTTGCCACAGACATCAACACAGTCCTCAGCTGCGTCAGGATCACAGACCCAGCTCTGGCCCTCAGCAGTAACATGGTCGCAGATTTTCGACATGGCCCCAGGTGGCTGCAATGGCCATGCGTACCAGCCTCTTCTGCAGCAGCAGCACAGCTCATGGGCAACAACATGCCATAGACCACAGATACACACATTGCCTTAGATGGTAACACAGGCAAAAGGAAAAAAAGAAATTCCCAGTTATTATCCAGCTAGCTCCTAATTTACTACCTTGTTTGTTAAACTCTGTTTTACACACACACACACACACACACACACACACACACACACACACACACAAAATGGGCCTTGATCTTTTTCCCCAAGCCAGAAGGGTGTGACTGCCCAACCTCTAGCCACCTCGTAACACTCCTTCAGGATGACAATGAGATGTTTGGTACCCTGAAGTTGCAGGGTGCTCTAATACATTTCTTCCTGAGATTCCAAAACCCTCAATGGGCTGTTTCTCAGTGACCAGGGCAAGTGGGTGGATGACGTACTCAAGGTTGTATCGAGTTAGTGCCAAAGCAAGACCAAGACCGGCTCCAGACGCCCAGCTCTTGTCATGTCGAGAGGGTGCTAGGTTCTGTGTGTGTTCACATGTTGCAGGCGCACGTGTATAATGCTATGCCTGCCCGTGTGGAGGCCAGAGGTTAAAACCTTCCTCAGCCACTCTTCACTTGTTTACTGAGGCAAGGTCTCTTGCTCACTGATGTGGGTAGTCTAGCCTGTCAGTTTGCCCAGGGGACTCTGCCTCTACCTCCTAAAGCCTAGGGTTACAGTCTGCTACCATGCCGGCCTGGCCTTTATGTGGATGCTGGGGGCCTCAAGTCCAGTCCTCAAGCTTATGTTCCCATGAGTCATTCCCCCAGGCCCAGTGCCAGGTTCTTTATATCAGCTCTTATTCTTGTTATAATTTTGCCAGTTAAATTACACGAAAGTTCAACAATCAAAAAGGATATCCACCGAAGGGTACACGTCCATTAAGTAGATAAAGGAGGATCTGAACTCAGATCAGACCTCCCCGTTCTCTTCTCTATCATGTGTTAAATGACGTGGATGCGCAAGTAACAAGGGGATAGAAATGTATCGAGCCTATGTGACTCAGTCTCAGCCCTGACATTAAAATCTGACCTTGAAGCCACTGATAACAGTATTCCTAAGAACCTTGAGGTGAGGTCATCAATTCAGACATCCAACAGTGGCATGTTGGGGTAAACATGGGGCTGTTTCTCTCAGGCTGACTCTTAAGGTGGCTTCACAATGGTGAGGTTCCAACTGGGTCCAAGGCTGAGTGGTCTATAATCAATTAGCTAAGGCTACTGTGGCCAGGGGCACGCCGAAAGGGCGTGTTTTCTATGCATGTGCCATTGCTGAGTCTGACTCAAACCCTCATGGACTCGGGTGTAAGTCCTGGACCCTGGACAAAAATGGATCCATTCTGAGACACACTTGGTTAAATGTGTTCAAAAATCACTGGGATCTGTGTGCTGGGATGAGTTCATACCAAGGTTCCTTGGCCCTGGTCATAGGTCTTTGTGAGGGTTTTGGGGCGAAGGACTGAGCTAGAATGTCTTTGAGTTGGATTCTGCCCCAAACAAAACCTTGGTCAACCCATTCTTGAAACCCTGATGAGGCAGGTTTTATCATTTACTGCAGTAATTTGACAGAGGTTTACTTCTTACTAAATTATTTGTATCCAGACTATATTAAAATTGCAACCTGATTTACTGTTACTCGTTTTTCCTCATTATTTACATGTATTCCAAAGCTTTAACTTAAAAAATAGTTTCTTCTGTAAGCACAAAAACCCAAACAAGAAGACTCAACAGGCGTCTTCCATCCTAATTCTGTGGATTGATGGGCAGACCTGAATGACACCCGTTTACACCAGCACAATGTTCTGGGGGGACCCTGAATATGGAACAAGCCAGGTGACCTGGGCCATTTCTGCCTGTCATAGAGCACTTAAGCATGTAAGCCAGTGGACAGTGTTTGGAGACTAGAGGGCCGCATCTAAGGCAACAGCAGCCCGTGGTTGGCATGTCTTCCTCCCCATCGTCTCTAATCCCGGAAATCTGTCGGATTACTTGCAGGGCAGAGACCACCTCACAATCTTCTGAAAGTCCTACCTCACCCACCTAAACCCTGGTATTAGTATTTTCCGCAACAGTCGGTTACAGGGGTCGGGAGAACATAGCTGTCTTCCGATTGTGGTACAGCCACGGAGGGACCTAATCTTCGGATGGGAGAACTTCCTCTGCAGACAAAGGACTATTTCTCCCTGTGCAGTGGGAGACATTAGCCCTTCTAATATCCTCTGTTGTGGAAGGTGAGCTTCCCAGGCTTTGGAGACAGGGATAATTACATGGGGATTTACAGGGAGGAGGGAGTGGGGGGGTGAGGGACAAAGCAGGAAACCTTGATCCAGTCCAGGAAGCATCCTCTTGCGCAAACTGAGCATGGCTTCAGCACTGACCTCGCCTCTCTCCAAAGGCAACTCTTAGTTGTGAGAGGAGGCCTGTAAAAATGATTCCCATAGCCCGAAATGCTAAAATCTCTGAGAGCTTTTAGCACTTCTTGGCCTGGCACACGGGCACAATTGCTAGGCAGATGCTCTCAACAGCCTCTGCCGCCTCCCTTCCACGTTGTGACTCAGATGGTGAGAGAGCAAGAAGACAGTCACTTCACAGTTAAAGCTGGCTGCAGAAAATAAAAAATAAAATAAAATAAGCAGAAGGCCCACTGTTTGGAGAACCCAGGCAACCAACAGTCCATCTGCTGCAACAACCAGGCCGCTCAGAAGCCTCGTTTCAAGGGCAGGATGTCGGAAAGGGGAGAGGTGTAAAAGGCGCAAAGAACAGACGCTGCCATCCAAGGTGGGGTGTCTCTGTGGGCAGGCGTGTTTCCAGTTCAGTGAGCTGAGCTGAAACCAGGGCACCGGCATCCTAAAGAGCGTGTACAAAGCCATCTGCTCCAGCGAGCAAAGGGACACCCTGCCCTTGTCTAAGTGCATGGGGAAAGCTTGTCAACCTCTCCACCACCTGGAACTTCTGCAGTGCCTGGTGGATGGACGGACGGCAGCTTCCTTAACCATAAAAGGAGTGATGGGGTGGGGGTGGGGCCACCTCACCGTTCACGGAACACTAGATATGTTTCAGAGTGTATCTCCTTCGGCCATTATTTGGGTTGGTCTGCCAGTTGGTCAACAGTGAGTTGCTTAACTTAACCCATCTTCCTTTATAACTCTTGTAACCAGATGTTAAGACCAAGAAAAGGCCAGGTACAAGATTCCTCAACAAATGATACATTGGAATTCATCATTCAAAAGTAGAGATTGCTTGTGTTTATGGTTATGTTACTCAGAATAAAAACAAACAAAAGCCACAACCCCTGTGCTGTGCCGCTCAACGGAAGGATGAGACCTACATCCTGAGTGCAGACTAGTCCAAGACACTGGTTGGCCGAACCTCACAAATTGACCCCAGAAGGACATCTTGAATGTGTGTGCCTCTGATGCATACTTTTAAACACATTTTATCCTTATCTTTGCTTTTAATATCACTTATATGAAAACACACTGTTGAACGATGTAAAGGACTCGGGCCACCAGTGTATCACTGACCACACTGACTGGGGTGCACATTCTGAAGGAGAGTCTCAGTTCTACTTATGATTACTTTCCAGCACGCAGATGGAGGATATCAGGACCCAAAGCACTAAAACACAGGCAACTCCAACATTCAGGCTAAACTCTATGAAAATGGGGCCTGGGAGATGGCTCCAGAGGGTAAGAGCACTTTTCACGCAAGCCTGAGAAGTGAGTTCAAGCCCGGGAACTCAAAGTAAAAGGTGAGAACCAGCCAAAAGTTGTCCTCTGACCTTCATACACACACTGTGGTGTGCACCTGCACTAACATCCCCCAGTACACACACACACACACAAGCTGGGTACCACCATCAGTCAGCATGGATATTACCCCCCCACATCCAGGTAAGTATGATAAGCACAAGCTAGGATCAAGGTTGTCATCTATAATTCCATTAGTCAGCCCTTGGTAGGCGGGGATTGAGCTGGAAACACACGTGATCATCATATATGAAGCTCATGATACATGGGAGAAAGAAGGTGCTTAACTTATCAGCTCACTGGCCATCACTTCTATCCCCAAATCTCCTCCTCTATCCTGGTGATAATTCGACACCTCAGGGTTTTCCCTTCACTTTGAAGTAAGCGGAAAGATGGACTTAGCTCCCTCCCATCACCGGCATCAAGGTTTTTCCCTTTGACCAATCTCCCAGGAATCCGTGGCTTTATCCCTGCATTGTGTTTCCCCTGTGATCACTCCTGCAGTCCCCACAGCATGGTGATGGTGTGTCTGCCGAGCTCTACCAGATGTGGCCTTGACAGGTCTTACCAGAGTGATGGGATATCAGCTCCCTCTAGTGTGTACTAAAACGGCCTGGTAGCCCTGAAAGGTAACACGGAATCTGATCTGTCACCTCTGGCCGGACTTTAGTAAACTAGAGGCAATGTCCAGAACCCGACTCAGCTTTTCTCCCATCCAAGAAAGGAAGGACCATGTGAGGCCTGTGTGTCATATCAGCTCAAGCCAACCACACATGCCAGGGCCAAGGCCAACAAGACTCCTGTCCACCACCATACCTAATCCCTCCTCCAACACTGTCCCCTGGATCTCCCTGACTCGGGCAGTAACAGCATCTTGAAAGGGCCATATGCTCCCTCAGAAAAGCCATTGCCTGTGACAAGTCTCTATGTAATGTCCCTGCCACCCCACACAGTTCCGGTTTTGTAAAACTGCAGGTAACTCCCCTCAACAATGTGTGTGTGTGGAAAAGCTCCTGGACACAACACTCAAAACAAAACACCCACTCCTTTTCAGTTTTGAAGATATCTGACATCACATTCAGGAGGAACTAGGGGATACATTATCTTATAATTAAGCAGAGGACTAGTAGCATCTATTTGTGACCTCCGAAATAGTAAATTATGTTAAATATTTTGACTGTAGACAAATCCATGCACAGAGGCACTTTAAATTCTAATTACCTTTAAACCAGCAGCTTCGTGTGTGAACAGAAATCCACCACACCAGGCTGCACTCCCCTCCCAGCCATCTCCTCACAGGCGTGTGCTCAGACAGAGGAGGACTCGGACAATTACCTCCTGTATATCCCTGCCTAACCAGGACTCCTGTGAACACTGTCTAGGGACAGATTCGTGCCCCAGTTAAGGCTCCTGTCTGGGAAATAGTGGCCACTTCTGGAGATGAAATTTAATTCCCATGGCCACATTGCTAGACACACCAATTTTTCCATTCAGTTCTTCATTCAAAAATTAGTTTGGAGGGATGGGTGACCGGACTACAGAGGTGAGTGAAAACAGCTGCAAATCTGGGATTGACTAGCAGCAAGCATGCTCATTGCAAATCAAAACAATGACATGAGAACAGCAACGGCTGTCACTCTCACAGGTAGACTGGCTTTGGGCATCTGAAGGCCCCTCTGAAGAAGCAGCATCCTGGCTGAGACTGAGCAAGTATGACCAGCCTCACAAGGCAAACTTCAGGGGTTGCCATTCCTTTCCACCCAGCAAGAGCAAAACCAGCCTAAGCTGGAGGTTGCAAGGACCTTTGGCAGCTCACAGAGAAAGGCAGCTGGATTTTTCCCAGTGCATTACAGGGAGAGTAGGGTGGAGTCCCACTGTGTCCTTTACCCTGGTGTCCCCAGCCTGGCCTGAGGCCAGTGTGTCACGGTGCAGATGAGGGAGGGGGCAAATGCAGAGACAGCCTGGAACTGGCCCTCACGGAGGAAATCAGCAGACTGACTTTTCAGCACCCAGGTTCAGACGGCTTGCTGCACACACCAGCAGTGAGCACTGTGCCTCACTGTCTTCTTGTGACACCAGCCCTGAAAATCCAAGGTTTGGATCACAGATTCTGGGTTCCCACAGGGCTCCCTTCAAGAGCTGCCCCACATCTCGAGCCCTTCTGAGATGCAGCCTCCTGCTGACTAGTGAGTTTCCCAGCGGGGCAGAACTAAGCAGACACATCTGCTCCGAAGTGCCTCTTAATTGTAATCCTTTGGCTATTTACTTAAGAACCATTTAACTAACTGATACATTATCAAATAACTTTTTAGCCCCATCTTGGCTAATAACCTCTTACCCCGGCCCATTTGCTCAACAGAGACACGCACGGACTCTCTGTGGCGGGGCTATTAAAAGGGAAACAGTGTGAGACACAAATGTGAGCCATGTTCAAATGTTCTTTTCCAGCAGAGAGATTACTTTTAATATTATATTTAGGAGGTGGGTGAGAGCTGACTCAGGAGCATGCTTGTTGTGCAAGTGTGAAGACCCACGTTCAATCTCTAGAACCCACAGTGAAAAAATCAAACAACAGAAGAAACATGGTAGTTCGCTTCTGATCCCAGCCCGGGGGATGCAAGATAAGCAGCTGCCTGGAATTTAGTAGCCAACTAGCCCAGGCTACCGGCTACCCAGTGAGCTCCAAGCCAGCAAGTGGGGGGAAAAAAAAGACATGACCAAAAGCAACTTAGGGAGGAAAGGGTTTGTTTGGTTTATAGGGTACAGTCCCGCACTGAGGGAAGCCAAGGCTAGAACTCAAGTCAGGAGCTTGAAGCGTAGCCGTGGAGGAGTGCAGCTTGCTTCCTATGGCTGACTCAACTAACTACCTTTCTTACACAGCCTAGGCCTACCTCTGCTTTGGGGTGGCACTGCCCATGGTGAGCTGGGCCCTCCTACATCAACTAGCAATCAAGAGAATGCCCACAGGCATGGCCACAGGCCAATCTGGTGGAGGAACTGGGAGCTGAGGGCCCCTCTTCCCAGTTCTCAAGTTGACAACTAAAGTTCACTGATAATGGAGCCTGGGGAACAGTACTCTGGGCTCTGCCCACACATACATGTGCACACACGTGCACGCATGCACATACATGTGAACATGCAGACACAAAATATATTTAACACAATGTATCTGTAGCATTGTCCATTTCAACATTGCAACCAATATTTTGATAGTTGTTTTAATATTTAAAAAATGGATGAGCCATTTTACATCCCATTTCTTATGCTGTTTTGAGACTCCAGGTATATTCTGTACTTACACACGTCCCCTGCTCAAACTGGCCACAATTCAAGTGCTTGCCAGTTACATGTGGTTACTGACCTCCATGATCAAACCCATAACTCTACAGAAGTACACAGATCTTTATGTGTTTGGACTCCACGACGTGTCATTAGTATAATTATAAAACACACACACACACACACACACACACACACACACACACACTCCTCAAGATGACTACAAGTGTTTTTTTTTTTGTTTTGTTTTTTATTTGTAATTTTTTATTTATTTGTTTATTTATTTATTTATTTATTTATTTTACAATACTATTCCGTTCTACACAATAGCCACAGATTCCCTTGTTCTCTCCCTTCCTGCCCCCCTCCCCTTCCCCCCAGCCCACCCCCCATTCCCACCGCCTCCAGATCAAGGTCTCCCCCGAGGACTGGGATCGACCTGATAGACTCAGTCCAGGCAGGTCCAGTCCCCTCCTCCCAGATTGAGCCAAGCGTCCCTGCATAAGTCCCAGGTTTCAAACAGCTAACTCATGCAATGAGCCCAGGACCTGGTACCACTGCCTAGATGCCTCCCAAACAGATCAATCCAATCGACTGTCTCACCTATTCAGAGGGCCTGATCCAGTTGGGGGCCCCTCAGTCTTTGGTTCATAGTTCATGTGTTTCCATTCATTTGGTTATTTGTCCCTGTGCTTTATCCAACCTTGGTTTCAACAATTCTCGCTCAAATAAACCCTCCTCTTTCTCACTAATTAGACTCCCAGCGCTCCACCAGGGGCCTAGCCGTGGATGTCTGCATCCAGATTCCTCAGTCCTTGGATGGGGTTTATGGCACAACTATTAGGGTGTTTGGCCATCCCATCACCAGAGTAGGTCAGTTCCGGCTGTCTCTCGACCATTGCCAGCAGTCTTTTGTGGGGGTATCTTTGTGGATTTCTGTGGGCCTCTTTAGCTCTTTGTTTCTTCCTTTTCTCATGTGGTCTTCATTTACCATGGTCTCCTATTCCTTGTTCTCCCTCTCTTTTCTTGATCTAGCTAGGATCTCCCACTCTCTTTCCTTCGACTCTCGCCATTCATTGCTCCCACTCATGTCCAGGCTGTTCATGTAGATCTCATCCATTTCTCCGTGTCTTTCTTGGGGTCCCGTTTTCCAGGTAGCCTCACTGGTGATGTGAGTAGCAATCCAGTCATCCTTGTTCCACATCTAGCATCTTCCTATGAGTGAGTACATACCTTATTTGTCTTTCTGAGTCTGGGTTACCTCACTCAGGATGACTACAAGTGTTTTAAATAAGACAATGATGGCAAAGCCGGTCCACTCCTGGCTTCTGGCTTCTGGGTGTGACTGATACTCAATCTCTCTCACCTGAACTGTCCGCGAAGCACAACTTTGATCATCTACTCATTCATCTCTCACGTATTGACTGAGTCCCACCCATCACCAGGTGCCAGGTGGCAGGGATGCAGACATGAAAAAAACCAATTATGCCCACAAGACTCTGGCTATCTGGGTGGAAATCTTCCATTCTCAGAAGCTGTCCCTTCCCTCTTGAGAATCCAGGCGATGTGGGCTCTGGTTTGGGTCCCTCTGATGATAAGCTGAGAAAGTGCCACTGTTAGGCCTTTGTTTCCTGTTGAGAAAACACATGAGCCGATATGAATAACTCCGGCGTGGCCTCCACACAACAATCTGCAGCTCTAATTGCAGCCCCATTGCCCACTCTGGCTTCTCTTAACAATGAGTGAGAATGTGGGTGAGCAAGCTGAAGAGAGCCATCCTCCCGAAAGAAAGTGCAACTTTGTCCACTTCTGAACATCCCCCTTCTGGGCCTCAGAAATGCTATCGCTTAGTTTTGCTTTGTTTTATTTTAATTACATTAAAAATTAGCTAAAGAATCCCCATAGTCTACCAAGAAGAATAATTGGCTCTTTTGGTGCATCCAACTGTGTGCTGAGACCCCTGGTTGGCACACCAGGGGCTCACACACATTTTGCTCCCAGGTAGATGATGTCTAGGAAACTCAGAGAACGCATAGAGCCCCTCATTAGCCCCGCTTTGAGACAGCCCCAGAGGTGGGCCGTTAGCCACAGGCAGAACCTGCTGTCAATTGTGTCGAGCCAGTAACATATTAGTTAGCAGGGGAGTGATCCAAGGACCGTGCCACAGATCCAAATGCCTGAAAGATATTCAGAGAAGCCATAATTATGTCCCGCAGCTGCCAAGTGTCCTCCGTGGACCCAAGAGGTAAGAAGTATCATCCAAGCTGTTAATGACAAACAATGGGTCTTGGTTGTAACTCACTAACACAGTCCTAAAAACACGAGTCGTGATTCATCTTCAAGTGTGCACAACTCTGCCTGGGAGACTCTGACAGCCTGATATAGGTGCTATGTATTCAAAGTCCCTGAACAGATGTGGCAGGGAGCAGGGCAAAGGGGATAAAGAGTAACAGGATGACAAAGAGATCTGTCTATGCCTGGTTTCACTAAGCATTCTAGGGTTTTTTATAAGTGAAATCGCTCCTTTCTGTCTTTTAAAGCTTGAGTAGTTTCTTTACCTCAAAATAGCTTTTGCTTAATTTGGTTCTTATTGGTAGCAAAACTGAATAACAGAGGCATCAAACTTCCAAATTTGCAAATCAGTGGCATCTCTAGACAAATGAAACCAGGTAAAGCCAGCCACACCCCTTTCAAGCAGCCTCTGCTGCACAGACCACTGAAGTACACACCCAATGGTCCTGTTTGGGGACTCACTTTTCAGAGCAGCAAAATAGGCAGTTTTTAGACTCTGTGAATTATATCTTCATTCATCCCAAAAAGAGTTAGGTCTTACAGAGGCATACCCTGACCCAAAACAGGCTGCTGATTGAAGATGGTGGTATCCTCCATCAACAAAACCCTCAGAATCAAATCAAATCAAAGCCCTGGGCACCGCCTACCGATGTGCAGTCTTGACATGAACACTAACCTAGAGTTTCCCTCAATTACAAACAACCACGTGTGTACAGCTCCCATGGCTGCCGTATAAATTGCCATGAACTCTGCAGCTTAAAACATAGCACAAACTTAGAATATCACGATTTGGGAGATCAGAAGTCTAAAACGGGGCCAGAGTGCAACTCAGTGTTGAAACACTAGCATAGCATATGCAGGTTCCTGTGTTACACACACACACACAGAGAGAGAGAGAGAGAGAGAGAGAGAGAGAGAGAGAGAGAGAGAGAGAGAGAGAGAGAGAGAGTGAGTTTGGGGTAGAGAAGCGGAAGAGGAGAATACAAGGAAACCAGAAGTCTAAAACAGGTCTACGGGGCTGAATTTCATTTAGAAGTATTAAGGAAAAACATATATTTCTTAGTGTTTTCCATCTTCTTGAGACCACTCACATTCCTTGGCTTATGACCACTTCCTGCTCTTTACGCAATATAAAGAGCATCCTCTCTCCTCTGCTTCTCCTTCTGTCCAAACATCTGTTTCTGACTCTACCCTGCCACCTCTCTCTCCGAAGGAACCTTGCAATTGCACTGAGCTGATCCTGATAATCCCACAAAATCTCATCTCGGGATCATCCATTTAACAATATCCGCAGCCCTAGAAAGCAATACACTAACAACACACTCTGGAGATCGGGATGTGAGTGTCCTTGAGGGACACAGTTTAGCTTGGCAATTCATGCCTCACAGAAAGGGCCTCAGGACTACAGAAGAGATTTGTGGGTAAGGCTCACCTGGAAGATCTGGGTACATAGCACCAGGAGCTCAGACAAAAACCAGAATCATACACATTATGTCTGAAATCAATTCACTGAAATATGCCATTAAAAAAACCAAACTATGTTTTTAGTTTCTGGACATTAAGTTTGATAACATTCGCCCTTTTCTTTTCCCAGACCTTGCATCCTGCACTGATTTGCAGACACATGGCATGTGAACACTAAATAGTAACTAGGCCATCACTGAATCTCTTGTCTGTGGGCACTTTAGTGAGTCTTATTTTCCAGGTGCAAAGGCAAGAAGAACACAGCCGTACTGTGCCAACCTCATCTTGAGGTTTAAGTTTGTTTTTTTTTTAAAGCCCGTATTTATTGCATACAATGGAGGTCAGCTTCACGACTGCCAGTCTGCAAGCTGCTGGGACACATTAGCCCGTCACCACAGAAGCAGCTGAGTCACCAGATTCTGCAACAGCGAAGCATTTCTTGACTTTCAGTCTCACCCCCAGGACAAAGGCGATGATAAATGAGCATCATCTAATGCCTGCAAGGGCAAAGCCATGACCAGAGGCCAAGTCCATTTTGCAGACCCAAACACACTTTGCAAGGGAATATCCACCATTGGATCTGGAGCTCTGCTAGAGTACCCCCCAAGGAGGTGCTCAGTGAGCACAATTAACCCACTATGAAAGGACATGTCCAATATTCCACTGCCATGAAATTATGCCACTTTCGCTTAAATGTCCATAAATATTCAGAAACACCCCAAAATGTGAGTGACAGCTCAGGGTTGGTGGAGTACACCCACTTGGCATGTGCTTATTTTTGTTTGTACTTTCTCTGAAGTGAAAGATGTTTGTAAAAATTTCAAAAATCTTAAAACAACAACTGCTGACCACCGCATCCATCTTAGCAATATGCCTTTCTAGATCATGTGTGAACCTTGGATAAATTAGAATCGACGTTGCAGTACCTTTCCTGTGCTGGGGATTCTGTACTGTTGCTAAAATGCCTTGCCTGGGAAAAAGCATAAACAACACATCTACTCCTCCTTCTAGGGCCCCAAGGAAAAAGTGAGGTACACTTCACCAGGGTTCAGAGGGGTGGGGAATTTCAGGCTTAGCTACAGAACAGTCAGTGAGGGGTTACCAGCAGGAGCACAGGTGACCTTAAAGTGGCCGCTCTGGAAGGTCTGCACCTCCTCTCATCCTTCCCCACCTACTTCCTCTGTCCCCTCCCAAAAAGCCAAGCGCAATGAAGGCAGAATGACACACAAGTGTCTGGCAGAAGGCGCTGGTGGCTGGACACTCAGGTGAGGGTTCCATGTCCCCTGAAGCTGGTGGCTTGGAGGACAGGCCTCTACAAGGGTCAAACCAAGTTTCTCTTCCGTTGCCTCGTAAAAATGAAAGGAAAACCATTGAGACACACTAGGACAGAAATGTCAAAAAGTTCCAAGTGTGGGGACAAAGATCAAACAGTGCTGTAGAAATATGAGTGGGAGTAAGTATGTAGAATGGCCAGAGAAGATCCCTCTGAGGGGGTAACATCTGAGATGAGACCTGAACGAGCAGAAGGAGCTGGCCATGGGGAAAGAAAGGAAGATCATTTCAGGCAGAGTAAATATCCAGAGCAAATATGGCGACCAGTGTCACAACAGCTTCATGAGAAGGCCCGAGCTGAACTGAGATGCTCTGGTGGAGGTGGAGACAGGCAAACAGATCCTCTGCAACAGATTCCTAAGCTGTACGGGAGGATTAGATGCGTCTGTTCAGCAAGTGTTTGTGAACACCCAGTGTGTGCTAGGCACCCTTCCTTTACGGAGCAGCTGATGGATGCCAGCAGCCTGTGCTAGATTTGTAGGACTGGGATGGAAGCAAGCTTAGTAGAAAGAGAATCAAATTCTGGGGCAAACTGCAGGCAAGATGCTATTCATTAAGCATTCATTAAGGTCAGGCTAGCTGCCCTTCCAAACACAAGAGTCCAGTGGCTCCATGCAGTAAGACCGGTTCCCGTTCAGACGGGAACCAGCAGATTTCCCTTGTCGATAGGCAGTTCTCCTCTAAGTGGCGACTGAGGATGCAGTGTCCTTCGCTACTGAGGAACATCATCAACAGTTGCTTTCCATGTCATTGTGCACACACATATATGTTAATCTATACAGTGAAAGGAACATGGAAAATCATGGGGTGGGGGTGTGTCCTGGACTGTAGGGTGTGAGTGAAGTCCTGAGTGAATGTGTTGTTGACATGGACACCGCCGTGTCAAGGACTACAATGTCTCAGTGGCAAAGCCTTCCTCAAGTGAGACTCGGGGCGGGGGGGGGGGGGGGGGGGAATAGTCCATGTGCAGTGTTGATAGTGTGTACAGAAAGTGTCCGGCATAGCTCTCTGCTCCCCAGATGGATGTTTACAGGCTGAAGGCTGCTCCCCTGCATAGACTGCACCTGCTGAGATTAGCTAAACCTGTCACCTAGTTCAGCTGGGTGCAGTAACCCTGCCTCCCCACTCAACTGTATGTAATAAAATGAGTTTCTGGAGCCGTGGGGCTTCTGCATCAGAGAGCCCCGTCCACCTGATCCTAGCTTCTCTGTGTCATTTGTCTGCGAGCTTGTTTTTTCCTCATTCCCTTCCCAGTCAGGCCAATCCTTTGGCCGATGCTGAACACAGCAAAGGACCAAGCCTACAAATACCACCTATCACTTCTGCTCACACACATGACTAGAAACCTTCAGGGCTCACCCGTATGGACTAGGGGCTACAACGTGCAGTCCAGGTGTGTGTTCAAGAAGATAATTTGAGTTTAGAGTCTGCAGAGACGCCTCTTAGTTATGTAATAGAAGAGTAGCCATTGGATATATAAGCTCAGGGGGCCAGTGTGAAGTAGAGATTAAAAACTGTAGCAAGAAAAATAAACAAAAAAAAAACAAAACACAAACAAAAAAAAAAAAAAAAAACAGGCCTGGTGATACATGCCTAGAATCCCAGCACTCAGTAAGGGAAGGCAGGAAGATTATGAGTTCAAGGTCAGTCTGGGTTACATAGCAAGACTTTGACTTATAAGATTTATTTTTGGGGAGCTGGTAAGTAATTAATGCACCTTCTGCACAAGCAAGAAATCTGGAATTCAGATCCCTAAAACCAGCACAATTATCAGTGGGACATAGCAGCCTGCTTATAATTCCAGTCACAGAAGGCAGAGATGAGATATCTAGAGGCTGCAGGTGAGATTAGTTCTAACAATGAGCTCTGGGTTTGATTGAGAGACCCTGCGTCAAAGAATAAGGCAGAAGAAAGAAGATGACTCCCAATATTGATCTCCAGCCTACACATGCACACAGGGACATCCACAGGAAAACATGCATATATGCAAGCGTGCACACACACACGCACACACACACAGGGACATGCACAGGAAAACATGCATATATGCAAGCAAGCAAGCGCACACGCACACACACACACACACACACAAATAGATAAAAATGTCGTAAAACTTGTTTTTCTAGCGCCATCACTGTAGAGGTGGTTGAGACTCTGTAGCGAGAGGCCTGGCTCGTACCATCTTCTGGAGTCCAGCAAAGGAGACAAGACTGAGCTGGCAGTGTGGAGCAAAGCCAGAAAAGCAGCCGGCCTGGAAAAGGTGAGATCTTCTTCATGGCGGGAGTGTTGGGGGCGTGGCTACATGGCAAACTGCTGAGAGGTCGTGGAATGAAGGGAAGGCTAAAATACTGGTTCTGGAAACTCAGGTCATTTCAATTTCAGTGGAAGAGCGGGATCCAGAATCTCGGGAGCTACAGAGGGCTAGCAGGGAGGATTTCGAGACACTTTGCAGGTAGATGAACCTAGAAATGAGGCAGAAATGCTAAAGGATGGGGAACAAGGGCGTTTCTGTGTGGGGTTTCCTTAAGATTAAAAAGCCACTCGTGCATATTTAGATGCTTGTGGGATGGTACTTTAGAGGAGAGGCAACTTTTAGAAAAGAAAGCACTGCAGCCAGCAGTCTTTGAGAAAGGATGCAAACAGGATCAGAACCCATGTCAACAGGCTAGCCTGAAGTAGTCCACAACACTTCTCTGTAACAAGAGGGAAGATGGACGACGTGCAGCTGGAAACAGATGGGTGGGGAGATGTAAGTGGGGAGACGCTGGGGCAATTCTTCATTGGCTGGTTTTGTTTTCTTAGGAAAATGCAAAGGGAGGTCCTCTACTTGGAGGGAACCGATAAGGAAGCACTCGGGTTTGGTCATATAAAGTCTATGTTGAACAGTACCAGAATGCATTTCCTTCCCAGGAAAAGGTCCATGGAATGGAGTATTGGAGTTCTGTGACCAGTGACAAAACATAGCACTTAACTCAAGGTTTGTTAGTTTATGCTGTAAATATGCCTGACCATGGCCTGAGAATATGGGCGTGAGCTACCCTGGATGATATGTTCTACCTTGGAAGTAATTACATGAAGTGTATAGTCACGGCAAAGTTTAGCCATAAATCAACACATTCAGTGGGGACATCCAGTAGGTGGGTCACAGCAAGGCAGGGTAATACCACTGAAGGTTTCAGATGCCATCTAATCACATTCTTGGCTTTGGGGTTGATGGAAGCTAATGATCTGCTGTAGTAATATATTCCAAATGTTTTTCCCTAATAGTTGAAAGGATGTTGGGTCAGATCAGTCATGAGAAATAAATGACTATTAAGGGGGTTAAAGATGGTGTTGGAACTCTACCATTGCCAAGTCCTAATCAGTCAACCAATCTTGTAGAATCTTGAATTTGAGTGTGGTTTTTTTGTTATTTGCTTGCTGTTTGTTTGTTTGTTTTTTTCAGGGAACTTCAGTTTACATGATCTTAGCATTGGTTCAACTTATACGTTTTCCCATCAAAATTCAGATTCTCAAGTGCAGACATAGAAGGACAATTGGATGGCATTAGCCAAAACTGGGTTTTATCCGTTGGAGGGATGATCCAGAGGGTGCATAAAATGATGATGGAGGCAGAGAGGGGTCCTAACGATGGCAACTCCAGCCTGGAGGAAGGAGGGAGTAAAGACAGGAGGGCTCAAGCAGCCGATGAGCACAGGAAATATCCCTGCCCTAGAGTTCTCAATGAAGATACAGGATTTGTGGTGATAAGGTTGTCAATGTGGCCCTGGAAATTAGGCAAAAGAGGTAGAGGTTTTAGAGAGGAGGTAAGGCAGGGATCATGGACCAAATACCTGGATGCTGAAATCATCCTCACCTAGAGTGGGGACAGGACTAAGAGAGGCAGAGCGCTGACTGTCAGACCTGGCAACCAAGCTGGCTGGCGTGTTGGATGCTCTCCGCTCAGCTCACTCCCCTCTGCGTTTCCTTCCTGCGTCTTGCACAGCATGGATCATGGAACTCATAAACAAGCTCCCTTGCCCTCTGGCTTCTCGCTGAGTGATGGCAGTGATGGGGAAAGGTGATCTTGGAATATTTATTGCCCTTGCTTTGCTGTTGCAGGATTTGGGGGGACCAACCTCATCTGTTTATAGAAAGACTCAACTCCTGTTGTGGCATCCTCGAACAGCCCACTCTGTCCTGCCCACGTCTACCCTCTCCCCTCCCGCTCCATTCTTCTCCCTGTAACAAAGAGGCTTACTGTTACTAGCCCCAGGCACGCTATGCTAGGGATCTCCCTCACCCTAATCACACTTCTGTAAATAGTCCCCTTATTAAACTTATCACAAATTATCCTAATTTGAGTAGGCCATCTGTTTTCTGCTGGGAGCCTACTGATACAGCCGATGACAGCAATATGAATACCTATCTTGCCGGGTCTATTGTAAAACCTAGAAAAATTATATGCAACTAGCAAGGTCTGGCAAATTATACCCGATGGCGGTGGGTGGAAAAGAACAGTAGCAGTTGTTATTAGTCTAAACCTACACACTATATTCAGGCACAAGCAGGGCCTTGAATTCATTACTAGATGTTAATCAAGAGTTAAACACCTGGCTTCTGATCGCACTCAGGAACTCCCGGATCTAGTAGCAGCCAACTATACCAACCAAATAATTTCTATGAACAAATATATTCAATAAAGGAATAGAAAATGACTTCAAGAGAAAAAAAATTAACCAAGTAGTTGGCATCTGTGGTGATCTCTATAGACAGGCTGACTGGCACACGTGCAATGTGAATCCATCCAGGGATGTGGAGAACCGGAGACTGGAGACACCCTGGCCTCACACCACCCCAACCTCCTGCTCCTGGACGCTGGAGCTGCAGCCTGGCTTCCAGGGCCCAGCAGCAGAACTGCCCCTTGGAATGTGGACCCAGCCACGGATGCCTGCATGCTCGAGGATAGTTCAGAGCCTGCAACCACCTGGCATGTGCTCCAGAGGGTATGGCCCGCAACCACCTACCATAGGACCTTGCAAAGGGACAGCTCCTCACTTCAAAGCCGTTTCCTTCTCTCTGATCTGGACCATAGAAATCACCAACTCAAGATTTCAAGGGCAAAGACCGCATTAGAGTGTTCATGCAGGGGGGACAGAGTGGGACGGGTTCAAAGACAAGCATTCCGGGAATAAACTCCAACAGACCCGACTCATTTCAGTTGTCAATCAAAACACCCACGATCATTGTCACCATGCAAGATCATTCCCTTTTCTACGGCCGGAAGTGGCTTCCCTTGCTTTCTGACAGAAGCCAAATTCCCTCAGTGCTTCAACTTACACCAGCCAGTCTTTAAGATCCACGCATTTGACTGGGCTGCCTTCTGGGGTCCTCACCTTGGTCTGCTTTCTCTGGCGCAGAGCAAGGTACTTTCCGTATGCTGTTCAGGATTTCCCACCCTCACCCCTGCCCTACCTCACCCCTGCCCAGCCTCACACCAGCCTAGCCTCATCCCTGCCCACCCTCACCCCTGCCCAGCCTCACCCCTGCCCACCCTCACCCCTGTACCACCCTCACCCCTGCACCACCCTCACCCCTGTACCACCATTCTATCTGTTCTAGGTGGCTCCTCTCACACTCAGAGACAGTACATTTTAATCTCCCAGAAAGCCTTCCATGACTACTGAGAACAGTTACACTGTTCTGTGACACCCTCCTCTAACACTGTGTGTTCACACAAATTCAAGATTTTTATAATTATTGACCAACTGTCTTCCTCCATTAGACTCCTCCATGAGCGCACGGAATACATCGATCTTGCTCTAACTTTACCCAAGTATTTGATACATAAAAAGTCCTCAGCAAATATCAGTTGAATAAATGTCTTGCTGTATAATATATAGTGCGTGTTAAAAATGTCATCTAGAACCACGAAAATAATGAGGATCAGTCAGTATTTTCTGTGTTTCTCTGTCTCTTTGTCTGTCTGTCTGTCTGTGTGTGTGTGTGTGTGTGTGTGTGTCTTCCTCCCTCTCTCTCTCTCCCTCCCTCCCTCCCTCCCTCCCTTTCCTTCTTTTTCACTAATGCTTTTCTTTCTTTTATTGAGATGCTAGAGGACTGAACCCAGGCCTTGCATGTGCTAGGAGGTAAACACACTGAAATACACCCCGGTGACAGCCATGTCCATCCTACACAAGGGCAGCTGTTCTCCCCGGTACCATTCATTGGCAGGGCTGCTGTCGATGCTGTTTGAACATGAAATGTCCCCCACAGGTTCATCTCTCAAAGGCTTGCTTCTCAGCTGGGGACAGACATCGTTTGGGAAGGGGCTAGAACTTCATTTGGTGGTAGCTGGAGGAAAGACCGTGTCCTTGGAAAGCTGTGTCTTACACCACCCCTCCCGGCTCCTCTGCTTCCCGTCTTCCTTGAAATGGACTACTTTACTCTGCCATAGGCTCCCCACCACGGTGTTTACCCTGACTGCAGGCCTACAGCAAGGAACCCTCAGACTCCAGTCTCTAGAACCATAAGCTAAACATTCCCTCCTCCTTCAGGTGGTCATCTGTCCCTGTCATGAAGTGTGATCTCTGGCACCTTTATTGAGACTCCAGCGGCAGTAGATGCAGAAGCGGGTTTCCAGGGTCTATCCAATTCCCTTGGGGGGGGGGTCTCCTGCCAATACTATGCTGTGTTAGATACTAAGTCTCTGCAATTTGTCTCCAAATAAAATCATGATATCTCCAGCCTTGTTCTTTTTGTTCAAGGTTACCTTGACTACTCTGGGTCTTTTGTGCTTCCAGGTGAATTTTAGGGTTATCTTTCCAAACTTAATGGGAAATGTCATTGGTATTCTGGAAGTGGTTAGTACTTGGAGTCTGAAAGATTCACCACCAACAAACTCATACCACACTACTTTTTTTTTTTAATGAAGCTAATGAACATCAGAAAAACATGACAGAATTCAGAATACATTACATTCACTCGTCCATCACGTGGAGCCTCTGCTGTGGGCTATAAGCAGGGATGCAGCAGATGAGCCTTCTACCTTCCATGCCACAAGATGCTCTCCTCCTCGAGTACCGAATGAAGAAACGCTGACAGGATGACACTGCGCTGAGATGAATTTGCAATGGTTACTTAAATAACAAAGAAATAGTCTTGGCTTTTATCCCAGGTAAAGATGAAGACCCAAGAAAACTGTCACATTTTCTGTGACGCTGCCGTTGGGTTGAGAAAAGCCATTGGTATTGTATTTTTGCAGTCATAAAAAGTCTGCCTATCTACCTCTCACCTAGTCAATGTGTCCCTAGACTTTATACCAGAAATTTACCATGGGAAAATAGCATGCATGAAGAAATGAAAAATAGACACACACACACACACACACACACACACACACACACACACACACACACGGATCAATAGTGGCTTAAATATAGGAAGAACCTGACTGTGCAGCCCCAGAGTGCTGCTGCTGTACAAGATGGCATAAGCAGAAAACCACGTGATGAAATATTAAGCCACCATATTTCATTTTGAAGACTGTTGCAATTCAAATAAAATCCTGGGACTGAAGAGATGGCTCAGCGGGCCCCTTCCAGAGGACTGGGGTTCGATTCTCACATGGTGCCAATCATATGGGACAATCATCTCTAACGCCAGTCCTTCCTCGGGCCTCCATGGGCACTGCACACCTGGTGAACAGATAAACACTAGACACAGGAAATAAAAATAAAATCTCAAAAAAATTAATCCTTAAATATGTTATTTAGAAACCAGAATGCAAAGTTTACTGATTAACAATTGCAGTGTCTTTCCACATGCATGAAAGTTAAACAAAATAACAAAATCACTAAGATAAACCTGTTAGAAAAGCCACGTGGGCTTTTTTTTTTTTTACTTCTAATCATATTAAAATAAAAAAATTAAAGAAATATGCCATGTTAGAGTTGTAGTGGATATAATCAAGATTCAAAAAAAAAAAAATCAGGAAGGAGTGAGCTTTGATTTCAGTTCAAAAAGTCACTTTCCCCAAAACACAGGAAAACTAGCTTCTGGACGTTGAAAAAGACTAGAAAGTTTTGATTCCTGCAGGTTTGGGATCAGCAAGCTATGCCACATGGCTGTTAACATCAGAATAATTCTAAGCACACAAACAAGACTGTGTGTATGAACGTGAGAGACCCCAGACCATGGAGATGCACAGACCCTTGATGTCCCATCTTGAGCAGAACTCTGATGACCAAAGGGAGAAACCAAGCCAAGGAGAGGTCTGAAATGCCTCAAATTCAGCATGAAGACCCGTTGAAGGAGTGGTCACACTGAGACCACGTGTTTATCGCTCTCATCTTACAGATGGGAGTTTTATTAAAGCTACTTTTTTATCTTATAAAAAAATGAGGATGGATGTTTTCTTTTAGTCAAAAAATCTTAATTTCTGCAAAGTCGTTGTCTCTTTTAAACTCTCCAGTGGTAAATGTTTTTATCCAAAAAAGTTCAAAATGTCCCCAGTTAAATGTGTCTCCTCTCTTGCCATAGGTCTTACCCATGTTCTAGGCTCCACTGGGGTCAATGTACATTGTAGGATACCGTACACCTGGCCACTCACAGGTCCTCGGGTGCACAGTACTTCTCCGGGCTACTGCGGTTCCCGGTTCCAGAATTCCAACACTCCCCAATGGATGCTGCTACACTCTTCACCCCTCTCACCAGCTAGGAGTCATGGTCCTTCTCCTCCTCCTCCTTACATGGATGGAAGGTCTGGTTATCGATACACCTTCTTCCTGACTGAGGAACCTGTTATTCACTGTTTATCTAGATAACACTCCATCCTATGCAAAACAAATTCTCTGCTGCTGCTAGGTAGGGGATCCCTCTCTACCTCAGCAGAACCCTATTAACCATCTTCACAGTACAAAGATGTCTCTAAGTCAGAATACCAAGCAATAATAGAGAAAGCACAGTCTTCAAACAGGTACAAGATGGCCTTTCTCTTTCCTTGCATTCTTAGGCATTGACCAACCCCCTAATGACAAACTCAAAAGCACTATAGACATGCGTAAATTCCATCTGCTGAAAACACAAAACATAGACAAAAATGCTTTAACACATGCTGTTAACACACTCAGCCATTGTTGGGTGGTTGACTTAAAAAAATTCCATCGGCCATAAATCTACATTCCCCCCCAAATGAAATATAATCCCCTCCTTTCTCCAGCAGTCAGATAATCATCTCCTTGTTCTACAGGAAATGATTTAGAAGAGAGAAGAATTGGTCTGACAGTCTTACACGTTCCAGAAGATGCTCGCCCGGCAGTCACTTTCTCACTTGCTCTGTCTCCTCTCACCCCAGTATTTGCACTTACATGCACACACATATGCACATGTACAAGTTAAGTACTCCCACACACTCACACACACACTGGAATTTGGTCTCAGCCAGGACTGGAATAATGCTGCTAACCTTGGACCTCAGCATATTCTTCTGTCTCTAAGTTGCTTCCCAGCTCTCCTTTGTCTGTGGACTCTTCTCCGTCTGCCCACAGATGACTCAAGTCATGGAAAATAAAGGACCCTGAATACGGTGCAGCTTTTCCAATGTGATAGAACGGAGCACAACCTGGCATTTTTAGTGTAGTTGAGGGATAAAGAGACCTACTATCTCACACTGTTTTGACTCTGCCTTGTTGTCTGCCCCTGAGACCTGACAGCACACGCTTGTCCGCCTGCCTCTCAGCAGCATGGGGCATCTCTCTCCAACAAGACTGTCGTTTCCCAACTTCTCCCACAGAAGCCTTTTTTGGCCAGTGCTTAGCAACATTCACCTTGGGGTGGCAGGAGATGATGACACTGTGTAGGTGAAGGGGACATGACAGAGGCCACCACCGCTCATCACTTCCCCGAGATGGGAAAGCCCTCAGGGTACTGAAGAGAATGAGAAACTTTTTTCTTCGCCACTGATGTTATTGATTCATCCAGCTCATAGGGAGCATCCCTTAATGTTGTGCTTTCATGTTTCTGCTTTGTTGCATGGGTGCAGAAAAGAATATTGCAAATTGATCTGTCTCCCCAGCCTTTGTTGGGAATGGACTCCTATTACTCTGGTTTCTCAGCCTGTCATCACATGTTCACATTCCAGGGCATATATAATCAGCCTGGCTAAACACTGAGGGCTGAGCTGATTAATTTCCAACGTTCTCGCCTGAGTCCATTGATGGCATGCCTGTTTGATGATCTCTGCAATAGATAGCCACTTCTGATTGTTTGACCTTTGCCCTCCAGCCTGCGGCTGTCTGTTCTAGTACCTGTTTAAGTTGACAGCACGTACATTGCATCTCCATCACGTTTAAAGAAAACCATAATGCCTTGGTGCTCTGAAAGCTTGGAAAGGGGCTTTTAAGGGAAGCCCATTTCTAATACCAGTTGAGCAGCATTTGAGAACCAATCATATATCCATTAACCAAGAAGAAAAGGCATTATCCAGAACTATGATGTTACAGGTGTACTTTAGAATCTCCTCATTCTTTCTGATTTAGCTTGTGTGCTAATGATGATCAATGGATGTCCTCAGGAATGTGAAACTATATCACAGCTTTTAATTTCTCATTCCACCATTTCCCAGAATTCTGCTATTTTAATTACTTTATATGCCATTTACTTCTAATAGCTCAGAACAAAAGGGTCATCACCAATATATCTATTATATATAATTTTAGGCATATTGGCCCATTTCTAATGTAACCCTAATATTAGGTTAGACAGGTTATATTTTTCATTCTTGGGAGTCTCTTTAACAATTTCAAAGACGTATTTCATTTATCCTAAAATACCTTGGGTTGTAAGGTAGGTTTGGGTCTATTTATAGAGCTGAGTTCTCAAAAATGCACATAATTTACACCCAAGCTCACCAAGAACCAAGCAGTTACGGAGCTAGAGCAGGTGCATTCCAGCCGTTTCTAGGGTCGCACCAACTCATTCTACCCCACGGGAAAACGGAAGGTCAAGGGAAGCCTGCCAAGGTCATCCAAGGACAAAGCATGTGTGTGATGTGTGTCCTGCTGCACAGACGTAGATTACAATGAGAAAAGCCTTCAGCAGGAAGGTAAGGACAATGGACATTCGATTGGACGATGAGTGGGTATCAAGCATACCAAATACATTTCCTTTTGAGATGGCCCAGAAAAGAACACATTGTGCTGGAGGAATCACGGAATTTAAGAGCACCAAGGGACTGCTGAAGCCATGTAAGAACTGGGGACACATGAGGAAGAGCTGAGATAAGAGGGGGTCTGGTACCTCCCAGTTCCAGCACAGACCTACCATTGCTAAGCTACCTCAGCTGCCTTCCTCCGAACTTGACTCGCCCCTTTCCCTGTTTTGCTGCTGGAGATAGTAACTGCTCTAAGTACATAACCCTTGGTCGAATTTGATCTCCTTAAAAAAACAACAGAATGGCTTGTGGCTCAGTTCCTGAGGACTGGACAACCAACACAATTTAAACATGTTTCCTTTTGGTTTGGGATCAACCCGATTAGTGAGACCAGCTAATAGATTTTAAGAGAAAAATGACTTCAATAAAGAAAAATACTGGAAGAGCCTAGTGATGAGCTGTAGTCTGTCATGTAAAGCTCCACATAAGCTCCGCAGACAGTTATCACAGAGGCTCCAGGCTCTTACACACCCGTTTGTTTTATTTTGACCTTAGGTTTGTATACAGAAAATCTCAAATGTTAAAAACTACTTGAATATTTATACATGAATATGTATAATTTGAAGAATTGAGCTCACTGTGAACTTTAGGGAAAAAGTGCCCTTCTTTCCCATGTTCAGTTGGCATTGTATGAAAATTAACAGCCATATTGACCTAGAAATGTTAGGGGCACTTTTTTTTACCGTTTGTGTAAGTATTAAATATGTAAGACATTACCTACATGGGTTTGGTTATAGGTATTAATAAAGTATTCTCTAATTACACATGTATACATAGATTTGCATGAATTTAACAAGATTACTTCTTCCTTTCCTTTCATGAAATAATTTAAACACACAGCAAAACATAGGGAAGATTACAGCTCTCTCTCCCCCAGTGTGAACATTCACACTCAGCCATATTTGTTACAGTTTTAAAATTTTTATTCCAAAGAAAATTACAGATGCCCTTCAAATTGCCTGTGTGCTCATACCCAAACATATTTCTTTCTTTTTTTTTTTTTTTTTTTTTTTTTTGCTTCCTCTGTAAAAACCAATACCTTGAATTTGTTGGGGGGTTTTTTTTTGAATATTTTTTCTCTCACTCCTAATCTAGCTATAAATAATCTAGAATATTATTTGTGTATTTGAAATATTTACATAAATGGTATATGCGCTATGCTGACTTTAACATGCCTTTTAAAAACCATCTTTAAGCCGGGCGGTGGTGGCGCACGCCTTTAATCCCAGCACTCGGGAGGCAGAGCCAGGCGGATCTCTGTGAGTTCGAGGCCAGCCTGGCTACCAAGTGAGTCCAGAAAGCGCAAAGCTACACAGAGAAACCCTGTCTCGAAAAACAAAAAAAAAAAAAAAAAAAAAAAAAAACAAAACAAAACAAAAAAAAACCATCTTTAAGTTTTGAAATTTAGTCATATGATCACCATAGCATTACCCCATTCTAGTGACAAGTATATCCATCATATTCTATAATCTGAACACACAGCAATTCTGCCATGCTCCATTGTTACATGCAGATTTTCGTAAGCATTTTCACGTACCTGTCTTTACCGGTTTCCAAGCAATTTTCTGTAGCACATTCTTAGCAATGGATGTTCGGGGTTGCTAGATGTGTGTTTTCAGATTTACTAAGTGGCATTAAATGACTCTATTAGTGATGCCCATTTTGAAACTTTGCGCTCACAGCATCTTCAGAATTCACAGAGTTCTGTGTCACTGCAATATCAGACTGCTGTATGTTTCGTCTGATGAGATAAACTTACCATCTACAGTTGCTTTAGTTTGCATTTTTCTAATTACTAAAGACATTGCGAATAATTCTTTTATTAAGCACGCAGAACTCGCCTGTTAGTGATTCACTCAATTGCTCCTTTTCCACCAGACCATGGTTAGTCTTAGTGATTTAGAGTAAATATACATACGGGGATTCAAAACCAAACCTGATGCATGCTATGGAAGCACTCTCTCACTGAGCCACATCCTCAGCCCAAATATTCTGGATAACGTTAGTAATGGTGACTGATACTTCAAGAGTTCTCACTAAGTACAGGATGTCATGCTTAGAGCTCCACATCTAGTAGCTGATGTAATCCTCACACAACCCCGAAGCACTGTGGACCTTGCCACTTTTACAAAAATGCAAAAACTGAGAATCCCGGAGGTTAAATAACTTGCCTAAGGTGACATAGAGCTACTAAGTGATGGAGTCATGATTCAGGGCCAGCAGTTCCAAACTGGAGTGCCAATCCTCTGCCATTCATCCTTTCAAAGGGCGCAAATTCCTACCAGCTTTGTGCATTAAAAATATCTTTTTCTAGTCTGGAGCTTTTTAATGTATTTCTTGTGTATATCATTATACATGAATGCATATTCATGTACATTTTTGTAATATGTGTATTACAAATACATTATATATTTATATATTATATTATATATGCAAATGTTTATATGTGTGTGTGTGTGTGTGTGTGTGTGTGTGTGTGTGTGTGTGTGTGTGTAATTTGTGCTTTGGGAGTCCAGTGTCACATTTCCAAATCTCAAAGCCAAAAAGATATTGTGAAATACTTTCTTTTCAATTTTTTAAATCTTTTCTTTTCATAATTTTTCTGATAGTAGAGTAGGATAGACCTCATTTTACTTCTTGCAATATGAAGAACCACCCACCTTCACATCAGGACCTGACTCTGTCCCTGGTGGTCTAAAACACCACATTTTCAAGTCAGGTGTATGTCTATTTGGGGCCTGTTCCTTGGGTTCCTGTGCTCATACAATGCCCTTAGTTATTCTTGAAATTAGATAGACCATGTCCCCTTTATTGATTCTTTTAAAATTCTCATTGCTAATTGTAGTTTTACTTTTCCTTAGACACTTTAAAATAACATTGTCAAGTTCCATTTTTTTTAAATCCTGGGACTTAGGAGATGGCTCAGCTGTTAAGAGCACTTTCTACTCTTGCAGAGGATCCAGGTTCAATTCCCAGCATCCACATGAGGGCTCACAATCATCAATAACTCCAATTCCAGGGCATCTGATACATTCTTCTGGCCTCCACGAGCACCAGGCACACACATGGTTCACAGACACACTTGCAAACAAATCATCCATACACATAAGAATTAAAAAATAATAGTCTAAGCTGGGGTCATCCTTGTACATTCCTGGGAACTTCCCTAGCACCAGGTTTCTCCCTATCCCCATGATGACTCCCTCTCTCAAGATATCTCTTTTATTGCTCTCCCACTCCGACCCTCCCCCAGCTCGACCATCCCATTCCCTTATGTTCTCATTCCCCATCCTTTCCCCTCTATTGCACCCCCACCCCCAGTTTACTCATGGAGATCTCATCCATCCTTCCCAGGGCAATCCATGTGTCCCTCTCAGGGTCCTCCTTGTTAGCTAGCTTCTCTGGAGCTGTGGGCTGTAGTCTGGTTATCCTTTGCTTTACATCTATTAACCACTTATGGGTGAGTACATACCATGTTTGTCCTTCTGAGTCTGGGTTACCTCACTATGATATTTTCTAGTTCCATCCATTTGCCAGTCAAAGAGAGAGAAAAGGGGCATCAGGTTCATGATGGGGAAACCTACAGAGACAACCAAACCAAACTAGTGGGAACTCATGAACTTTAGCCCAACAGCTGTGGAGCCTCTATGGGACTGGACTAGGCCCTCTGAATAAGCTAGACGTTGTATAGCTTAATCTGCTTAAGGGGCAGTGGGATCAGGACCCATCCCTGGTGCATGAGCTGGAGCCCACTACCTATGGTGGGACACCTTGCACAGCCTTGGTGCAGGAGAAGGGGCTTGGACCTGCCTCGACTGAATGTACCAGGCTCTGCTGACTCCCCAAGGGAGGCCTTACCTTGTCAGAGGAGGAAATGGGGTGGGAGGGGAAGACGGGGGCGGGGGGGGAGGGAAGAAAGGGGGTGTTTGGTATGTAAAATGAATAAAAACTTTCTTTAAAATATTAAAAAACAAATCTAACAGAAATTTTATTGCAATGGCATTGAATTTGTGGGTTAATTTGGAATAAATTAAGATCTTTATGAAAGACAGTCTGCCTGATGCCATGCAGCTCTGGCAGGCAAAAGATACTCACGGGGCAGCCTGGGTCCTCACAGATGGGCCTGCCTGAAGACACCCACAGGCAGCGCCAGGCAGGTGGGTGCCATTATGATGAACAAGTACATGGTGGAGAAATAGAAGAGAAAGAGGCAGAATGGTTCATGTGCTGTGGAAAGGGGCAGATCTGGAGAAGCAAGGGTGGTGAGGAGTGGGCTGATGTGGCTGGCCTGCTTGCCACCTGGGACCAGGGTGGGGACCAGGGTGACGTCCAGGACCTGGCTGCTGCCTAGGGCCATGTCTGGGTCTGCGGCCCCACCACAGCCAGGATCTGTGTTGAAGACCATGATCCATGTTGCCACCAAGGCCCCAAGGATGCTCCGTGTCTGGGCCGCCACCTGTGGCCATTTTGGTGCCCGAGGGCTACGCTGCCTCTAGGGCCATGCTGATCTGAGTGACCTGTGCTGCCACCAGGGGATATGACAACATCCGGGCCTGAGCTGCTGCCAGAGGCCATGTCAGGGTCCGTGGTCCTACCACTCCTGGAGTCTCTGTTGGTATCCATGGCCCGTGGTGCCACCAAAGGCCACACGGGTGCTGGGGGAGGGGGGTTTGGGCCACAACCTGTGGCCATGTTGGTGTCTGAGGGCCACGATGCCACCAGGTCCACACCAATCAGAGTGGCCTGCCCTGCCACCTGGAGCCATGGTGACATCTGGGCCCAGGCTGCCACCAAGGACCGTGCCTGGGTCCGGGTTCTACTACAGCCAGGTTCTATGT
Source organism: Peromyscus leucopus (assembly GCF_004664715.2). Taxonomy (NCBI): domain Eukaryota; kingdom Metazoa; phylum Chordata; class Mammalia; order Rodentia; family Cricetidae; genus Peromyscus; species Peromyscus leucopus. The sequence goes on along the minus strand of NC_051071.1, from coordinate 15,553,497 downwards.
TGATGTCTTTGGCCCATGGTACCACCAAGGGCCACACAGATGCCTGGGGTGTGTCCAAGGGCCCTGCTGCTGCCGGGGCCATACTGACCTGGGTGGCCTGTGCCGCCACCAGAGCCGTGGTCATGTTCTGGCCTGAGCTGCTGCCTTCAAGGGCTGTGACTGGGTCAGTGGTCCTGCTGAAGCTGGGGTCTGTGATGATGCCCATCGCCCATGTTATCACGGAGGGTCGTAGGAAGCATGTGTGTTGAAATCCAAGGGCCATGCTGAGCCGGCCTGTTCCTCACTGGCTCTGGGTAGCTGGCTCTGCCCTTCACTGGACACTGCAGCAGGAGAGCTGGCCCCATACCTCCATGGGAGAGCTGGCCCCCACGCTAGGGAGACATGGACCCACCCCCCACCGTGGGGTTGGGAGAGCTGACCCCAATGGCGTGGGCCTAGGGTAGAGCTGGCTCTGTCCCTCGCCTAAAAATAAAGTCCTAGTTGCTGTGGGATGTTCTGTATGTCCTGTGGGAGCCCTTCTTGGGTTCCTCGTGGCTTTACCCAGCAGGTCCGCATAGAGGATGATTAGGACCACGGGCCTGAGTGCAGGTGTTTGAGATGGTCTGCACTTGGCTGTGCTGGGGGATGGTCTGTATGTCAAGTTGTTCTGATTGATCAATAAATAAAACCTGATCGGCTGTGGCTAGGCAGGAAGGATAGGCGGGACTAACAGAGAGGAGAAATAAAAGGACAGGAAGGCAGAAGGACTTGCTGCCAGCTACCCGTCAGGACAAGAAGCATGTGAAGATGCTGGTAAGCCACCAGCCACGTGGCAAGATATAGATTATGGAAATGGATTAATTTAAGCTATAAGAGCAGTTAGCAAGAAGCCTGCCACGGCCATACAGTTTATATGCAATATAAGTCTCCGTGTTTACTTGGTTGGGTCTGAGCGGCTGTGGGACTGGCGGGTGACAGAGGTTTGTCCTGACTGTGGGCAAGGCAGGAAAACTCAAGCTACACCTAGTGGCCCCGACGACCAGCTCAGCTACCACCTGGACCCACATCCTAGGCCTTGGATTAGCCCACCCTGACATCTACCCCATCTGTGACCTGCTGGAGCGTGTGAAGGGACTGGTCCTTCAGAACGAATAATCGCAGGTTCTCCAAACTCAGAGCAACAGCAGGACATCCGAGAAGAGTTCCGGTTAGGGTCCAGTGATGATGGTGTAACAGAGGCCTTGAACGCGACCAATGACTCATTGCAAGGAACATTTTGTGGGTGGGGCTGATTAGACAGAGAGGGGGTATGCTGTATGACACACTGAAGCTCCCAATGCCACTAGGATGAATGAAGAGGCGTTGGAGAGACGCAAGAGTGAGGTGGGGTTTTGTTTGTTTTTTTGTTTGTTTGTTTGTTTGTTGCTCATTATGTTTTGTCTTAATTAATTTTGAAGGGTTCTTTTGAGGGGATGCTGCAAGGGTGAGGGTGGATATGAAGGACTAGGAGGTGAGCAGGATTGGGGTACGTGATGTAAAATTCCCAAAGAATCAATAAAGAGTTATGTTTTAAAGAAGGTCTTTATGATATTAAAGCTTGCCATCCAGGGGTATTGTGTAATTCTACATTTGTTCAAGACTTTTCTGTTCAAAAATTTTATACATAAAATTCTCCGGAAAAGCCAACTTGATTATGTTTAGTCCTCATGGACAGGCTTGTTTGTAACTGGAAGCGTTTCTCACTATATCTGGTGACTGGCACTGCCGTTCCATGGCTCCTGCAGTGGCTGGTCTCTGCTGCCAACTCTGTCACTCGTTACGCCACAGCTGTGACCTCCGTCTACGTCACCCGTGAGAGACTGTGAGACGTGAGCTCTGTGGGAGCCCAGGACAAGATGGACTCTAAGCACACTTGACTTGTGTATTAATTTTCAAAATTCTTTGCATATTGTCTTGAACTTTTTATGGAGATAATCATGTTCCCTGGAAGTAAGGCAGGTTTTTTTTTCTTCTTCCTTTTCAGATTTTGTGTCTTTTTTCCCTTTTCCTTATATTATTTCACTGTCTGCAAATCTAGACTAGCAAGGCTGACAGACGTGAGAGTGGACATCATTCTGTCCCTTCTGACAGTAATGGAGGGATTTCTGAAGTTGTACTGTTGTAAGTCTGTACTGTATTGTGGGTTTGTTATGAGGCTTTTCAAAGTTTATTATGTGCATTTATTTTACATGGCTCTGTCTCACGTAGGATGCTCCCACACATTATATATTGTATGTTAAACATATTGCCCACCCCATACCTTCCCTTTCCTCGCCCTTCCTGTTAGGCCCCTTTGTCCCCTGAGAAATTTTTGCTTTACCTTTCCTGCTATATGTACATACGTGATTATATCATCTCTATAAAATCTCCACAAGGGAAGGGAAGGAGGCTGGTCATTTCATTTAATATGGCTACGTGCATTTTCCTGCAAACGACATTTTCTTTTTTATTACATTTGATTGTTTATTTTATGTGTGCATGTGTGTGTGCGCACATGTGTGCACCCTGGCACACATGTGGGGGATGATAACTAGCGGGATTTAGCGCTCCCAAACTATCACGTAAGTACCAGAGGTCACATCACTCCTGGCAGCTGCTGGCACCTTTACCGATTGAGCCAACTCACCAGCCCAACTTTGTTCTTCTACATGGTTGAAAATGACTGTTGTGTGTGCAGACAAGAGTTTCTTTATGAGATCCCCTGCTGCTGGCAGCCGGGCTGGGTCCACAGCTTGGCTACTGTGAGCCATGCCGCAGTAAATGCAGGAAACACAGGTGCATTGCTCTGCGGTGTGCTGTGAGTCCTTGAAAGACGGTCTCCCTGAGGTGATGGACTGTCTCTCCTTAGAATTCTTACAGTGAGTGTTGATTAAGTGAGAAATTTTTCTATCCATGAATAGATGGCTTTTCCCTTCTCTCTGATAACAGTACATGTTGTTTAGTGTAGTTTTTGGTGGCTTCTTTTTCTGCTAAGACTACACCTGACCCAGGTGCGATATGTAACTTTAGAAAAATTCTATTTAGTTTAATTAGAGAGGGAAAAGGCTCTGTATCTGAGTAAAATTGGTGTGCAGTTCCACTATTGTTCATGTTGTGTCTGTGTTTGTGTTTGTTAACAAAAAGTCTAAAATGTGTTCAGTAGCATATTGTGCTCTCTGAAATATTTACATGAAGATCATGTAGTTCTTGAACACAGGTTAAAATCCCCCTCTGAAACTCTGTTAGAAAGAGATATTCATCATGGTTGTTAGTGTATTTGAATTTTTAAACTAATTTCCATTTACATCATTTCAGAAAATGTTTCATTTTCTAACCCTACACACTACTATAATTACTCACAGTATTTTTTTCACTTTTTAAATCCAAAGATAGAGTAAGAAGTCTTTTATGCATAACTCTTATTTTTCTTTCATTATCTGAGTCTTAAGTTTGTACATCACCACAGTACATACCACTGAATTTGTGTCCTCCTCAAATAAATCATTTAAATTTGTCGATTACATTTATTTCTAGTCTCATCAATTCATGTTTTCACCCTTATTTATATCACTTGACTTTCTTTATGTTTATTATGTTACTACTTACCTAGCTTCTGGAGGTCATCACTTATCTAACTTATTTTCATATTTCCTGATAGCTCACAGACATTTTTAAAGCTCTGGATTCACCTCTACATGCAAATATTACTAAGGTTTATGAATGTCACATATAGTGCTTTCCTCATGTGCATACTGTTTTCGCCATTATAACCGTCCTCTTGAAATATGAATTAAGAGTAAATTGTATTGTTGCTGTTACTATCTGTACAAACACGTTGTGCATCTATGTGTTATATATATTATAATTAATTTCATTGACATCAAAGAACATGTTCTCAATGATACTACTTTCTTTAATTTGAGTTCCATCCTTTCCTGTACACCCCTACCCTCCCCCTTCACCCCTCACCCCTCCCGTGTCCCACCTTCGTTCCCTCAGTGGTTTTGCTCCTGCTTTCAGGTCAAAAATACATACGTGTGTGTGTGTGTGTGTGTGTGTGTGTGTGTGTGTGTGTGTGTGTACCTGTGTGTATATGTGTATGCATGTGTGTATGTGTGTACACGTACATATGTGTGTATGTGTGTGCATGTGTGTACATGTATATATACGTGTACGTGTGTGTGTGTGTGTGTGTGTGTGTGTGTGTGTGTAATAGCTATAAATGAGAGAAAACATGCAATACTTATCTTTCTGGGACAGACTTAATTTACTTAATATGATTAATGAATTAATGAATTAAGGTTCATTTACTCTCCAGGTTCATTCATTTCCTGCAAATGACAAGACTTCATTCATTCTTCTTGAAAAAAGTTCCATCACGTATAAGCACCACATTCTCTTTGTCCGCCCGTCACCTAGATGAACTCTGTAACTTAGTGATTGGGAATGGTGCTGCCATGAACGCGGGCACTCAAGCGTCTCTGTGACATACTGATACTCTGGGGTAACACTCAGGAGAGGTAAAGTGGGGTCATACGGTTATGTGGTGAACAAGATTCCTTTAATCATTTCTTCTTCAGTATGTCTGCATTTTTGGTATATAGAAGAGCTGCAAGTTTCACGTGTTCATTTTGCACCCTGCCACTTTGCTGGCAGAATTTATTAGTTCTAGGAGTCTTCCAATGGACACTAGGACTTCTTTCTTCTATTCATATCCCTTTACTCCCTTCTTTTCTTATTGCTCTAGTTAAGACTTCAAGGACTATCTTGAATAGAGTGAGGAAAGCGGACTCTTGTTCCTGATTTTTCAGGGAACTGCTTTCAACTTTTCCCCATTTAGTACAGAACAGTCGATTTTTGTAAATCCTTCATGTGTACTTAAAATATATATATATATGTATATAAATACTTAAAGTATATTTTTCCTCTACTTGTTGAACATAGTTTTTTCCTTCAATTTTTCTATAGTCAGTCACTATTGTGCTCAGTGTATAAAAATATGATAAAATATGTGGATACCTTCCACAATAATTTCAGTCTAGTGCTCTCTCAACTAAACTATTTCAGCCACACTTATAATTTCAAATTCATAAAATTTCTTGCACAAAATTCTAAAGTTCTACTTACTCTGTACTAAGACTATATTGAGCTGGGTAGTGGTGGCACACACCTTTAATCCCAGCACTCGGAAGGCAAAGGCAAGTAGATCTCTGTGAGTTCAAGGCCAGCCTGGTCTACAGAGCAAGTTCCAGGACAGCCAAGTCTACACTGAAAAACCCTGTCTCACCAAAAAAAAAAAAAAAAAAAAAGACTGTATTTTCAGATAATATAAATACAAGATATTTTGCATCTTATTCTGATTTTTATTGTTATTGTGTAGCGTCCATGATTATAGTTATTAGTATTTTCTGAAGTCACGCCTTGTCTGATGTTCATATCTTTATGTAAGGTTTCTTTCGGCTTCTGTTTGTCTAGTACATACTTTCCTGTTTTCAACATTTCTGTGCAACTTTGCTTTCAGTGTACAATGTCTGAATATTGCTTTTTAGTGGGTGGGCATGGATTTTATTTTTATTTATTTATAAAATTTTCTAGCCGATTTCTGCCCCCTTCCCAAACCCAATCTTAGTTTGCTGAACCACCCACTGAAACAGCACATGGTTTATTTTGGTGGTAGTATAGTGTTCTACTTTGTCCTTTTTGGAACACAGGCAGGAAAAATATCAAATAACCAAAGCAATCTTGAGCAAAATGAATCACATAAGAGTCATCAGATTATATGATTTCAACATAGATTAAAAAGCTATGGTGATCAAAACAGCATGGTAGTGTCATCGAAATGCACATGTCTCCTTGGCCAGGGGACCCAGCTTTCTGTTTATAGCTCATACAATGTATCCAACATGAGGACATAGTTGAGTGACTTATTATGTCCCTCACAGTAGGTGCTCAGTGGAGACAGGAACATGTAAATAAATAATGAAGACAAGTCACTTTCCTAGAAAGACAGCGAGGCAACTAGTAACACATTTCAGTTTTCGCAGAGACTACAAGCTCTTGAGGCCAAATCTTAGGTCTGATCTATCATACCGCTGAGTTTATTACCTTGCATATGGTAAATGGGCCATAAATATTTTCAAGGGCCAATACGTTTCTCCTGTGGATTTTCCATATGGCAAAAAGAATGATGCCCTCGGTACAGGCCGTTCTGCTCCAAAGGATAAAGTCAGCACCGCCTGAGTTTTGTAGCATGTTGGTTCCTCCACAGAAAGTATTTTTAAAGAATGGATGGATAATGAAAAACATTTCATCCAAGCATAGAGGTGATCAGGCTGAAGGGGGACATTTCTCATAGAATAACATAAAAATATCTTATGGCTAACTTTCATTAATCAAAAAGGCAGACAGCAAACCTTTATTTCTATCTCCAGACAGTATCAGGGACCAGATGCAGGGGAATGCTAAGTGCTCACAATCCCTGTGGCTGAAATAACATCTTTCATACCACAGACCAAAGGACAAGGGGACAAAGACACTGTCCTTATTGACTGATGACTTTTGGAACCAAGCCCGGCACGAGGAAAGTATAGTCTGCAGATAAAATGATGGGCCCAAGCTGTCCTGCCTGTCTTCCCATGAAGCAGTCACAGGATTTCCAAGAGACAAAGGCATGTAGCTCTTTAAACTCAGAACTCACAAAGAGGAGGCATTTCCACATATTCCATACAGTCTCAAAATGAACCCACAGCCTCCACATCAACAGCTTTGTACATTGTGTATGTGTTGAGTATCTCCTTGTGGTGGCTTAAATGAGCAACATTCCCCGTAGGGCAGACATTTGAACTCTTAGATCACACTTAACACTGTTTGGGGACGTAGTTAAACTGTAAGCAAAACAAAGTCTTCTTTGCTGAAGTTGCTTTTGGTATTTTACCATAGCAACAAAAACTGTCTTCCAGGTACAGAATAAGCCTCCTTTTTTTTATTTTTTTTTATTTTACAATACTATTCAGTTCTACATAACAGCCACAGATTCCCTTGTTCTCCCCCTTCCCCCAGCCCACCCCCCATTTCCACCACCTCCAGATCAAGGCCACCCCCGAGGACTGAGATCAACCTGATAGACTCAGTCCAGGCAGGTCCAGTCCCCTCCTCCCAGATTGAGCCAAGCATCCCTGTATAAGTCCCAGATTTCAAACAATAAGTCTCCTTTTTAAAATTCCTTCAGGGAAATAAGTTGTACTCAGGTAAACTGTGGTGGTTAATCATGGCCATCTTGACTAGAGCAACAATCACCCAGGACACACCTCTCTGGACACATCTGTGAGAGGAAGTCTACACTAAATATAGGTGGTGCCATTCTCCACATCTCCCCACCCCCACTCCCTGAACTGCAATGCAACCAGCCAATCCACACTCACGCCTTCCCTACCTAAAAGACCAACCCTTGAGCTGTGAACCAACATAAGCCCTGGCCCTCTCTAAGTAACTCTCTTCAGATATGTTTGTCAGAATAAAGTGAAAAGTACCCAATATACAAACTCTGCCTCTGCCTTTGTCTCCATACACATTCTACCTTCACACCTGGCACAGGAAAGAGGCCCAGACATGCAGAATGGGCATAGGTGAGTTGGTTCATGAGGAGGCTAAAAAGTCACAAAGCCATGAAGGATGGTAGCATTCCTGTGACAGGGATTTCTGTTCAGTGAGGGGTGTGAGCTGGGTAATTTTCTGAAAGCTTTTTCCAGCTGAAACATTAACTGGCTCTCTGCTTCATTCTCTCTAACAGCTGATACCCCTCAGAGGGGCATTGTAACCTAGTAAACAACCACCACTGTCTGGCGGGAACTCCTTTAGAACAAACTGGGAAACTTCAGAAGCATTTGCCTACAGGCAAACGGAAAGTTCTCTCATCCTTCAAAAGACCTTCCTCCTAGAAGTGAAGGCTGAGAACACCCAGAGCTCCCGAAAGGACTGAAAATGGCATCCCAGGGGTTCGATGAGGAGAAATAAAAAGCCGCACACAGCGCACCTTCAAATGGGTTCATCACCACTCAGGCTCAGGACCCAGGCGCCGCCATGGAAAGCGAATCTGTAGGAAATGGCACTCAAGATTGACAACCGAGTGTGCAATATGCAAGCTTGATTATATGCAAATCATCACTTTCTGTTGACTTAATTGTGATCTAATGTAACATGTATAATTAACACGTGTATTTAAGATAAATGTATATTTAATTGATATGCATATTTCAAAAGTGAATATTTACATTTATATGTTGTCTTATGTTTTGTTATTTTTTTTTAAATGGAGGGTGAATTTCTTTCTGCAGAAGTAAAGGATTAGGAGCCACATGAACTAAGACAAAATGCAGGAACAAAGGAATGAGAACTTGCTTTGTCTGCGTGGAGTAGAGAAAGGGATGAACCTGCCTCTCGACCTCCCGTCCCACACTGGGAGACTGTCACACTCAGAACTCGGTTTTCATGGCTGTTAAAGAAAAGGAGAGCAGATTCTAAGTCCCTTTGAGGGCTACCGTTCCATTATAAACTCACAGATCACCCAATCTTCAGGTTCTTCAGACAACATTATTGGGCTCCAGTCACAGATGCCAGAGACTCTTAGAGAGCAATAATGTGCTTGAGAATTGTACTGGGTTGCCAAGTTTGTGGAGGCTCCCAAGCATCAGAGTGGGGGTCAGACTGTGTCCTGCTCTGCTGCTCCAAAATTTATAAAACAATGGGTTTTCTTCAAGCTGTACCTTGCCCTGAGAGACACCATTCTACAAATAGTTTTTGTCTCCCTTTAGAGGGTGGAAGATGATTGTGTGCCTGGGCAGAAGGTAAGCATCGGCTGTCCAGAACCACCCATGCAATGCAGACCAATAAATGAATCACTCCTGGGTGCAGAGAGTGGTGCCCCATGAATTTGCTGGGGATGAACTGAGACTGTAGGAGCATGTGAGTGTATTAAAATCTTATCAGGGAAACTAGGCCCAAGAAGTCATCAGATATGCTAGACCCAAGGAAAGAGACTTCATAAAGTAGTGGATACCCACCATTGCTTTGGCATGGCCCCACCAGCCGGTCATGTGACATCCAACATAAATCACAGAACACAGGCAGAGAACTTCCCACTGTCTCTGTGACTTTACCTCAACTCAGTGTCCTGCTGGCGGTGTGGCCTCCTCATCCACCTGCCCATTCGTGTGAAGCAGTATGTACCAGTTCTCCTGACTGCTTCTGCCTTTCAGTCTCTACAGCCGACTCTATCTTTACTCTCAACCCTGACTCCCTCTCAGTCTGAGAGCCACAGCAACAACTGTTCATTAGCTTATCCACACAGACTCTATTTGCATTTCCAGCTGCCCATTTCTGAAACCAGCTTGAGCTCTGCTATAGCCTCTTTCATGTGTCTCCATTCTGTAAACCCCATACACACACACATATGCATGGAGAGGGATTTCCTGTGTGTTGACTGATGTGTAATAGGAGAGTCATTAGTCATTAGATTAGAATAAAGGATGCTGCACTCTTTCTCTTCAGTCAGGTTACCAAAGTAGGTGGGATTATCTGTCCAGTTACCACCGTCGAATTACCCTCACTCCTGGACATTGTGAATTTATTGTTCCCAAATAAACTCTGACATTGTGAAAAAACACAGATATGTTGGTCTACGTTTCTGGCACAGTATACTCCTGCCGATCATCTGAACACTCAGAGAACAGCAGTCTTGGGCATAGATTCCATACATGAACAACTATGGACAAGAAGGCAGGAAAGTTTGTTACCAAAGGGTGGAGAGTGTGAGGGTGCCCAGAAATGGGCTGTTGTGAGGGAAAGAGGAAAGGGGAGTTAGACAAGGTGTAAGGATTCAGGGTAGACACTACCTATCAAGAGAGAGTCCTGGATCAAAGACTATGAAAATCACATGGAAAAGAACGCATAAAAATGAACAGGCTGTGCTGGCTAGTCCTATCAACAAGACACAAGCTAGAGTAGCTTGGGAAAAGGGAACCTCAGTTGGGAAAATGTCCCCATCAGATTGGCCTGTGGCATGCCTGTGGTCCGTTTTCACGATTAATGATTGGCGTGGGAAAAGCAGCCCACTGTGGGCAGTGACACCCCTAAGTAATGGCCCTGGGTTGTCTAAAGAAAGCAAGCTGAGCAAGCCATGGAGAGCAAGCCAGTCAGCAACATTCTTCCAGGGTCTCTGCTTCACTTCCAACCAGTTCCTCCAGGTTCCTGCTTTGAGTTCTTGTCCTGAGTTCCCTCAGGGATGGACTGCAAGTCAGAGATTGAAATAAAACCTTTTTCCTCAAAAAAAAAAAAAAGAGAAAGAAAATATAATGGGAAAATGACCGACCTATGTGCCATTTGGTAGCAACACACACAGAAAAAGTTTACTCCACTTTTATCATTAGAGTATTTCTCAATCTTCTGCAAGTAAAATGACTTATGGTCAAGTATTCTATGGGCCAACGGATTAGGAAAAACACTCCCTAAAGGCTTTCTGTGTGCTCTGATTTTTGATATATTTATGGTGGGAAAGAGCCAAGGACCTTGGCAGGGACTCTGTTCTGACTCTGGTTGGGCAATGAACAATCTTGACCATTCCTCTTCATCCCTGCCTGCCACCCTTCCTTCTGTTGCTTATATTTGGAAAACACAGCTCATCCCTCATAGAGCACATGTTTGAAGACTGCCCCAACTCAAAGCTGGAATTATAAATAGGAACAAGATGCAGTATGTGTCTTCATTACTTTTCTATTCCCGTGATAAAATACCATGACCAAGACAACTTACAAAAGAAAGCCTTTAAGTGGGTTTACGGTTCCAGAGGGTTAGAGTCCCCAACAGTGGAGTGAAGGTGTGGCAGCAGAAGCCATTTTAAACTATAAGCAGAATGCAGAAGGAACACTGGGCATGAAAACCTTAAAGCCTACCTGCAGTGACACACCTCCTCCAACAAAGCCAACCCTCTTAATTCTTCCCAAGCAGTTTTATCAACTAGGGACCAAATAGTCAAACATATCAACCTATAGGGGGCCGTTCAAGGCACCACACTCCACTCCCTCAGCCCCACAGGCTCATGGACAGATCATTAATGCAAAATGCATTCAGTCCAACTTCAACAGTCCCAATAGCCTTTCAGTCTCAACTCTATTTAAAAGTCCAGAGTCTCTTCTGAGATTCAAGGCAAACTCTTAATTGAGACTGCCTGTAAACTCAAAAGGCAAATTACGTACTTCCAACACACAATGGCACAGGATATACCATTCTAAAATGGGAGGACTCGGGCAAAGAGAGGAAATTCTGGACCAAAGCAAGACCAAAGGCCAGCAGAGCAAATTTCCAGTCTTACAGCTCCCTATGTGATGTCAAACGGCTGGGATTGCTCAGCCCTTCCAGCTTTTCAACCTGCAAGATAACATCTGTCTTTTAGACCGACTCCATTCCCTACCTACAGCTCTTCTGGGGAGCTGTCCATGGCTCCAACATCTCTAACATTTTGGGGTCTCCAATGCAATCTAGGCTTCACTTTTACAGTTTGGCACAATGACCTCTCACCCTCCCAGGCTCTTCATGCAGGGTCTGTCCTGATACACATTACCTGTCCTCAGCAGCTCCCTTAACTACAGAGGGGAACTCCACAAGCTCGTGCGCCCTTCACGACTCTAAGCCACATCCGTGTGGATGACGTGGCTGAGTTTAGCTGTTTGCTTGGAATGAGCTCTGCCCATCTTTGCTTGGAATGAGCTCTGCCCACCTTGAATCACATTTGTGGCAGCTTTTGTTAATTCCTTAGGCCTTTTCCTTTCACAGGGTGGGAGCTAGCTGGGTGGGGGACCTTGTCCTGAGGGCAACCTTCCTTTTATTCCAATACAGATTTGCCCTTTCCCTGGTCTCTCTATCTCTTTGAGCACAAGCCAGGACTCTGACATTAAATGTCCTGGTGCTTTTTCTCTTCAGACTGTACAGTTTGTATTTCCTTTTGCCCCACTTACTCTTTTTCATTATAGATCTTCATAAGAGGACTAAATAACCATGTGACTGGGTCAATATTGGGCTCTTGAAATCTCCTCTGCCAAAGAACGTAGTCCAGTGCTTTCAATTTAGCCTCGGGAAACTTCTTAGGACAAAGACAGAAAGCAGCCACATTCTTGACTGAAATATCAGCAGAACGGCCTCTAGCATTACCGCTGACATCCTTACTTCTCTCTGAAGCCTGTTGAGCTGGGCTTCCACGGTCCACATTGCTCTCAGCACTACCATCTTCCAGTCTCTGGTGGGACGTCTCCTTAAGCCCTGCCTACAGTATTCAACAGATTCTCTAGTTCAAAGCCCCAAAGTCTTCCATAGTCCTCCGAGAACCACATAGACAGGTCTGTGTCAGCAACTGGTACCAACTTCTGCATTAATTACTTTTCTATTTCTATGATGAAATGCCATGACCAATGCAATTTATAGAAGCAATCATTTCATTGGGCTTACAGTTCCATAGACTTAGACTCCACAAGAGTGGCAGAGGGGAGCCATGGCAGCGGGTACAGCTGAGGGCTCACATCTAGAACTGTAAGCAGGAAGCAGAGAGAACACTGGGCATGGCATGAAGTCCTTTAAACCTCAAAAAGCCTGCTGTCTTGGTTTGATTTCTATTGTTATGATAAAACACCATGACCAAAAGCAACGTGGACAAGAAAGGATTTGTTCACCTTATATGTCCAATCACAGCCATCATGAAGAAAAGTCGGGGCAGAAACTCAAGACAGGAACTGGAGACAAGAACTGATGCAGAAGCCATAGAAGAACAGAACACTGCTTACTGGCTTGCTCCTGATGGCTTGCCCAACTTGCTTCCTTATGCCATTCAGGACCACCCAGCCAAGTATGGCACTACCACCTGTGAGACGAGCCCACTCACTTCAATCATTAATCAAGAAAAAGCACCTCAGGCTAGCCCACAGACCAGTCTGGTGAGGTCATTTCTTCAATTGAGGTTCCCTCTTCCAAATGACTCTAACCTGCATCCAGTTGATATAAAAGCTAGCCAGCACACCCATTTCCAATAACATACCACCTCCAACAAGACCACACCCACTAATCCTTCCCAAACAATTCCATCAGCTGGAGACAGTATTCAAACATGGCCTCTGGGGGTCATTCTCATTCAAACCACCATAGTGTGTAAGGAGACTATAATCCCTTGGGGAGTCAGGAAGCCATGTTGTAAGGAGGAAGCAGCTACCTTATTGTGTGGATGGTTGAGACAAAGAGGAAGAGCACAATGAACCCCGCCCCTAGGAGGGCTACCTAGACATTTGAGTCTTAAAAGCAAGCAGTTGCAATGTGAGTGAGTGTGTCAATATGGTGTGCCAACGTTGTGGTTATTACAGTGGTCTTCACTGTTCTGCCTATAGTCCTCCTGCATGCAGACAACTTCCCTTTGCTCCTGGCGCATCCATGAACAGACTATGATGTGGTCACTAAACGCCTTCTGTATACACAGGTAGCTGGACATTTATCCTTAGCCCAGGCCTTTCCTTGCTACTGCAATGTATCAGCCTACACAATGAAGGTTAGTCACTAAACAGGCCACCCACAGACCAGTATTTATATTCCAATCGAAACTGGCTCATAAATCAAAAGAACCTTTATAACACATCTTGTTGATCTGTTGAAATCTATGAGCTACTAATTAGCATGCTCACTAGACAAAAAAGCACACACGTGTGCAGCGTGCACTCTCTCCTCCTTTCCTCCCCCCCCCCCCCCCCCGTCAAATACACAGGCACACACATTTTTACTGTCTGTTTCAATGTATGCATATCATATCAACTGAGTAATGGCGCCTTTTGCAAGCAGACAGAAATAATGGGATTTTAAAAGATGGATTTTTATTGTTCTAGCAAACATCTTAAAACTGGTCGAAGCCTCAGAGGAGAGAAAAACAAAGCCACTCTCGGAGGCTTTCCGTCTACTCCTTCAGAAAATTGTAGGCGTCGCAGGCAACACTTAGGAAAGTATTAAAATCTGAGCAACACTGGTTTGCTTGTTCATATGCGTCCCCATAGACTTTCCCACCACATCCACAGAAGCTTCAAAGGCTCCGCAGTAAGCTCCACCAGGATGGAGGGAGAGCAGAGAAAGACACCACTCCAGTGTTTGGAGACCCAGCGCTGGCGCGAGGGCTCTCAGGCATCTGGTTATGCCAGCCTGACAGTGTCTGCAATTTCAGACCTGTTTAATGAATTCTGATAACACCGCATCGCAGGTGCTGCAGGAAGTATGTTAATTTAAGATCACATCTTCCCAATCCCCACAGGTTTCATTCCAACCTAATAAATGAAATAATCTCACTGCAAGCGCCCTGCTTACCTAATTAGGCATAGGACCGAGCAGGGGCATTTGGAGTGCCTCGATGCCACTGGTCACCTTCGGAAGCAGAACTGTGACCTGGCTGTGGGCTCCTGCCCCGGGCTCCATCATGTACAGATCAAAGGCGAACAAAACAGGGAACCACAGGACCCTTTCCCTGCCCACAACACTAGCTACCCCTCTGTCCCAGTTTCTAGTCTTGCCTTTCTTTATAAATGCATCTGCAACGCTGGAGCCTATGAAATCCTCCTCTTAATTAAACTAAAGCTTAGGTCTAATTTCCTGTTAATTCACTAAATAATCATAAGATTACAGTTATTTTTAAGCAAATGGGGGTTTTCCCCACTGAAGAGGCACTAACCAGAATGCTACATTCTGTCTGAGGCAGAGGAGTAGACCAAGACAGAGGTCATTATGCCTGCCCTTCCCTTCAGAAACTAGCCTCGCGTTACTGTCCCAGTGCTCTTCACCCCCCCCCATTCTCCCTCACTCCTTCATGCCTGGGCCCCCTCAGAAAGCCATCTCCTGACCACCCAGGTTATAAAGTCACTCCACCTGGGCACTGGCACCCAGACCACCCTGCACAAAATGACAACACGTGACTGCCCTTCCCAACTTACAGGAAGAGTGTGTAGACTGAAGCACATTATCCAGAGCCGACCTTTGGATCTACCTGGGTGGATCTGAAGTCGACATCTGAGCCTGACCCTCTGACATCCTAATTCATTCACTTTGGAATGAGCTCTAGCTCTCAACGGAGACCTCTGGTGCTGAGTCGAGCGGACTTGGTGAATGGACAACCGTCTGACAGGGTGGCCTGTTTGCAACATCTACACAATCAAAGGGATCAGTTAATTCCCTCTTCACGGCTAGATTGAAGAAATTTATTTTTTATTTTGTTATTAGTTTTATGTATTTTGGTTTGTGTGTGTTTTTGTGTGTGTGTGTGTGTGTGTGTGTGTGTTAATGTTCCACCTGTATGTGTGTATGTGCCCCACACTTGGTGACCTCGGAGGTCAGAAGAAGGCATCAGATCCCCTGGAACTGGAGTTATGGATGACTGTGAACCATCTACCACATGGGTGATAGGAATCAAACCCAGGTCCTTGGAAGAACAAGTAATCCTAATACTGAGTCATCCTTCTGGCCCCCCAGGAGTTATTTTTTATTTCACTCTGTGATGTACAGACCTGAGAACCACAATCCCTGAAAGGCTGCATTGATATGGATTCTGCACTCCTAACCCGGGTCCCTGCTGCCAGGTAGCAGCCCTGTATCCTTTGCCCCAGTGGAAAGCCACCGGGTTGGAGGAACTAAGGCAATGTTCAGAAAGCCAACCTCCAGCCCTCAGAAGCTTGGGAGGGAGGTGAAATGGAGAGAATAAAATGCTTAAGCTAGAGACTTCTGGGTCACTCTGGGCTTAGAAGTACCAGCTTCTGTCAACTGCTTAGTCCTCATTCTATTCCCATTGGGCCCAAACTGAATCAAGAGGACTCATAGAGAAAGTCACCTCTGCTAGGCAGGGCTCCAAAGTGGCTGCCTTCTGAGAAGAGGTTTCAGAACAACTCTACCCAGTTTGAACTGTCCCTGACCTAGCCTCAGATAAACTCTGTGTCTGTAGCTAGCATTTACAGGACCACTGCTGGGAAGGGTCTAGCCTCAAGCCTTAGCAGTTACAGGACTGTTGCTGGGACAGGTCTAGCCTCTAGCTTCTGAACTCAGTTGGCTTCTCTCATTTTCCATTTTCTGAGCTGAGCTTTGAACAAACCCCCCCAGTGGAAACCCAGACAACTCTGCCAGGTTTCTGCAGTCCCTGCTTGAAGTAATCAAGCCCCCAGCGTATGCCCCAACTCAGCCAATGCTGGCGTAGCCGCCAGCCCCCGCCTTGCTGAAAAATTCATAAACCACAGAACAGCTGGGCCACATTCTGCTTTCAGAGCAAAGCGTCCACTATCAGGTTTTCATCTGGCACTACTGAGAACTAAGTGTTTATTCTTGACAAAGACTTGAAAGAGGAAACCTCACTGGCTGCCTACTCGGAGTCACAAGAGGACAGGTTTGATGGGAATCCCATACATATTCCAATGAGATGAAAGATATTATTCATTCCTAAAATGTCTTCAGAGACTCCATTAATGGAGAAATTCCAAGTGACAGAACCAAACACAGGTCCCCTAATATCTACATATAGTCGTATTAGAAGTGGGGATGGAGTGCTTAATAACAGACCTCCCCAAAACCAGGTTTCTTTCCTTCTCAGCACAAAAGATAAGAGACGGCTGTGAGGAGTAGGGGACTGGGGGACAAAGGGGTCCCCAGGAAAACATATGGGGCCAGTTAAGAGCTCCTTTCCCAAGCAGGAGGGATTTCACCAGGAAGTTTCTGTATCTGAACAATTGCTATGGAGACATGCCCTCTCAAGAATTTCCACAATCATGACGAGTTTGGGAAATGAAACCTTGTTATTATGCCATCAATATTCTGGGCCTGGATAAGCTATAATTAAATAAGCATTTTTAAAACCTCTGTACTTTCTCCAAAGACTATATCCTAAGGGAAAAGATAGAGAAGCCACAACTCTGAAAGCTTGAGTCCAGTCTGATAGGGAGAGTAAATCAAGATATTCAGAGTCGGGGAACCTGGTTTTGTCATATAAGGGTCTGTTACGGCGGTACTGGTGGGAGGTGGTACGTGTGTGCATGTGTGTACCATAAACCATAATCTCCTGGCCCGCCAATCACAACTCACAACTAGCCTATCTGTCCCTCCATAGTGCACTAAGAATTGCCGCTCATGAGTGTGATGGCCACGTGTAGTGATGAGCAGCTGTCCTGCAGGACCCTTCAGAGCCGTCACAGTGTTCTGCCCTTGTGTTCTCAGCTTTCACAGCAAATTATCCAGCCACAATAAAAGGTGACTCTAAGTTCCCTTTAACTCCATTTTCCTTGTGTACTAACTGAGGTGTCCAACGCAACAAGTACGAGATGAGGATACGGGATTGAGAGCCAGGAAGGGAGGAAGAGGGGAGGGGCTTAGTGCCGTCTAGAAACAGTATACACTTCCTGCCTTAGATGAACTGGCTTGGGGTAGACTTAGTTAAGTATAGATCAGACATTCAGGTCACTATCTCACAGTTCTAGTAAGCCACAAAAACTCATTATTTATTTTCATGACCGGCGGAATAGCTCTAATAGAAACGTATGTTGAAACAGAAAAGGCACAAGCTTGAAAACAAACCAAAACTGGTCTGAGTGCCATAGATAACAATGCTTTACACCACTAAGTGGACCTTCATTCTTGAAAACAGCTTCACAAATATGCCTGGGCTCTGAAAACACCCTTGGGAGACAGATTGCCGATCTCAGAAGACAGAAGCCAAGGAAAAGCAGCACTTCCCTCAGACTACGTAGCTGGTTTGAGGTAGAAGTAGACCCGAGAATGCTTCCGTCACAGTGGACTTCTCATTCTGAGCAGGTTCTCGTATTAGCTGAATTGCTTGCCCTGTGGACAGAGATAAAAAGCAGCTGAGCACCAGCCGAAGAGCCAAACCTGGACACATCCCAGAAGCCGCCGCCGCCGCCGCCGCCGCCGCGCCCCGCCGCCGCCGCCGCCGCCACTCCCCAGCTTACCCTCCCCAAACCACAGTTTTCACGAGTTCCTTTCTGCTTCTCCCCATTAGCGAATCTATTCATCAAGTGTCCCCAGTTCTCCTAACCCAGTCGCCTCCTCCTCCTAACTCTTAGTTTTACCTTCCGTGACACTTGTCGCATCTCACATAGCCCTCTGGAAGTTTAATTTGTATCCATAGCTCCCATTTGACTTTACTGTGAGTGTTCCACATGTGGACTGAGCGGCGACCAGGGCAGGGGGAGGTAAAAACAGGCATCAGCTCCCGGCATCGGGTCCCTTATTCTGACCTTTACTCCAGTCTCCATGGAGACTCTATGGCTTGGGAGCTATCAAAGTCGTCCTGTGGGAAGGTGTGTGATCTCACCAACCCTCGAGACTTAAGTCTGAGGTCTGATGGGGGTGGAAAGGGGAAGGCCATTTTCTGATGAGACTACTGTCGGAGGTGGCGGTTCAAGGCCGGAGAGGCAGAGGATCGTATGTAGGGCCCAAGGCTGAGTCTAGAAAGCACAACCACGGCATGAACAAGTCCGGGGCCTGATGAGAAGCCACACTAAACCCTGGACTTTCAGTGGGGCCAGACGCCATGCACTTTCTTTCTTCTCTAGTCAGTTAAATTGGGTTCAGTTAGAGTAATTCTTTTCTTTATAGTTCAGTCTTTGCTGGGTAACTAAGAGAAAGACTATGGCACTTTCTTCAAACTGAGTCTACATTAAAAGCTTGCTTCTGCAGGTCAGTTAGAAAGAAAAACAGGAAAATTCCTGAAATGTTTCCATCCACTCATTTCGAAAGGTTGAGAAAGCCACCCTCACCCCACCCCATTCTTAGCAGTGCAAAAGAAGAGCAATTACATCAAATTACGTTAACATGTTGGTCATGAAATTGGTGCTGTCCATCATCAGTTCTGAGGCGCTCTGTTCTCAGTTTCATAGTCCCTAAAACCGGGTTTGCATGAGCAAGGATGTCTTCTCACTGCTGGGTTTGAACATGAATTCTTCCAGGGGGCATTTGAGTTCGTCCCTGGCTCTCCGAGTAACCTGAGACCACTAGAAATCAATCTCTCTGCTGGGGGATTATCAGACCAAAGATGTGAATTCAGCCCTGGGGCCTAAGCAAGTCTCTACCAGCCTGGGCTGGTACACACGATTCACAGATTTTTGTGCTTTCTTGCCTTTAGAAACCCACACTTGAGGCACATATGTTACTTTTCTGGTCCTTCTGGAGTTCCCCTGGGCCCTTTCATCAGTGTGTAAGCTGCTGATATCCTTGCTTTCCATGGGCCTCCTGTTGGACACTCATCGTGGATATATTTTTCTTCAGGCAAATGGTAAGTAAAATAACAGTGTCTTCATAGCATGGCCACTTGACTTGGATAAAACATATTGTCACTGATACTTACCCAGCCCAGAAAAGCAAAGAGACGTTCCCTGAACCATGTCACTGGTGTTGCTGTCTTCCTCTCACCGGAACCAGCAGCCTAGACTAACACAGACCTTTATAGACATCCTCCGGAGCCCCACCCAGCCGAGAGCGGATAGTGCTCTATCACGGATTCTTTCTGCATTAGCTACATTAGCTTAAAACCTGGTGAACTATAAGGCAACTGAAGAGACAGGAAAAACGCAACAAGGAGGCTCTGGGGCTGACTGCCTTCTAAATGTGCCCCCAAGACAAGGGTCCCTATGGAAAGGGGCTCCCCTTGCAGAAAAGGCGAATTAAATACCGCCTGTATTATGAGATAGAGACTCACTCATGGGTGAGGCACCAGGCGCCATCATTAAAATATTTGTCAGCAGGCGTGGTGGAGCACACCTTTAATCCAACACTCTGGAGGCAGAGGCAGGAGCATCTCTGTGAGTTTGAGGCCAGCCTGGTTCCAGAGTATTCGGGGCTACACAGAGAGGCCCTGTCTCAAAAAAAAAAATTGTCCTTTCATGTGAACTTTCCTGAGTGCTTAAGTAGTCTTCCAGCTGCCCATCTTGCTATCAGTAGATCAAATTACAATAAGTATTTTTTGTCATTCATTTGTGCTTCCATAAATGCCATAAAAGTATTCTCCAGTTCTTTAAGAAATGATTCCAGAGAAGGCTGAACAAGCTGCAACCTTTGACCCTCTAACTCTGTTACTGCTGAGGTGAGACCTTGCTTAAATCCCAACTCATATCCCTCCTCTGTTCACATTGCCTGCTGCGCCTTCCAGTACTGCCCCTCATTTGCTGCTGGAGAGAAAACATTTGCTCAGTGCTGCTCCTGGTCGCTATCTCCTTTCTCTTGAGGATTGCTAGAAAATAGAGCATTGACTCCAGGGCTTGCTCTTCCTCTTTTCCCCTCAGAGCCTCTTGCCGTATAACAAGATTGTTAAAGACAAATTGCTAACCATCCCTCTCACACACATACCTCATTAAACAGCTTGCACAATTTTCTCTCCTTCTTTCTCCAGGGCTGCTGTAGGAATAGAGGCATTTATAATCGGTGCCACTGTCCTGTGGAACTGCCGGGCTCACATGAAAGAAGGGACATGGTCTTTGTTTTGCAAAAGGCTTTATTTCAGGTATATGTGATTTCTTTCTGTTTCCTTAATGACTGGCATGATAGGAGACCTTAGGTCACCTGAGGTTGGTGTTGGTTGTTAATGGATTCCGTTGAAATGGTAGAAACTACATAAGACTGCCGAAAGGTAGTAGCTTTTTTAAAGGGGATCTGTTGCCATTGTCCTCGTTTTCAACATTACCGAGAAACTCGAGTGAGTGGGTAGGAGTCAGCCTCTCTCAGCACCTTGGCTCACCCAATGAAAATCCAAGTTTCCAAAATACCAATGAAAAGCAAGGGAGAAATGGGTTCCTTTGAACAGGACACCTGCTCTGAGTTGGGAAGCCTAGAGTAGGACTCTTTTCCTGCTCTCCCAGGCAAGGCCAATAAGCCTGTTTCCCCCATTATGAAAGGGAAATAAAAACGTCCTTCCACCAATATAACATGAGTAAAGCTCTATATATCTAAGATTCTGAAAATGATGCAACTTTTTAATTTAAAAAAATTTCTCTTTTAATTTTTCTTTTAGATTTATTTATTTCTATTTTATATGTGGGGATGTTTTGTCTGCATTTACCACATGCATGCCTGGTGCCCAGTGGAGTCAGAAGAGGGCATTGGATCTCCTAGAACTGGAGTTACAGATGGCTGTAAGCCTCTGTGTAGATGCTGGGAATCGAACTTGTATCCTTTGCAAGAACAAGTGTTCTGAAGTATTGAGCCATCCCTCCAGGTCCTCCTTCTTTTAGTCAATTAGTTTGTTGAGAAAGTGTCTCACTTTGTAACCCAGACCAACATGGAACTTATAACGTGGCCTTGAATAAGCCTCCTGCTTTAGTTTCCCAGGAGCTGGGATTTCAGGAGTGTGCCACCACATCCTCCTCAATAAGCAACTTCCTTTTTGTGGCAGCTGTCCTTCTCCTACAGCCCCACAACACACATAGTCACTTCCACGGTGACTACCTCCTCACAGTCCCTTGGCTAATCTAAGGACCGGGTGGTCCACCACAATAAAGACCACTAGGGTGGTAAGTTATCAGTCATAAACCAGCCAGAGTAACAGAGACGGACTTTGATGGAAAATAAAGGCAGCTGAGAAAGCAGCCAGAAGAGGAATGTCAAGTCACCAGACTGCAACCACGCTGGACGAGGAGGCAACCAGAAGCATCAGAGCTGAGGAAGTACTAGATGGGAGGTGACAGAGAAGGGACAGGTGAAGTCCAGAACGGGCTGAGGCAGAGTATAGGACACCAGTCTCCCAAGCCACCATGTAAGACCAAATGGCAGCAGGCAGTTTCTGTTTTCCTGCCTCTGAAGGCTCCCCTGCCACCTTTCCTGGGGGCTGAGGGCTTTGCCATGCTGGGGAGGGGGGCGGGGGCGAGGGGGGGGCAGTGAACACCCCTTCCTCCAGCAGCCTCTGTTCCACAACCTGACCTGGACCAACGCAGCTCATGCTTTGCTCTTCGTGTGCCACAGCTTCCAGCCCACCGCACACTCCCCTTAGTTTGTGCTTCCTACTTCCATGGCTGACCGGGAACGATCTACTGACCTCTTTCCATCCTGCTGGTCTCTGCTCAAGGCATTTGTTCCCCAAATCCTTGGACTCCTTCCTGCATTTTTTACAGCATTGTTCCCATCTAGAAAGCCATTTCTCTTCTCTCCTTCCTCCAGAGTTTTATCTCCTTTCCATACTATCCAAGATAAAATGGGGAGAAGAAAACAAAACACAACAACAACAACAAAAACACCATATCACTCGGGACTATTACAAAAGGCAAATGACGTCTCCGTGTCTCAGTGGAGAATAGGGATCAATTCAGAAGACACCATGGGCAGATGGATGATGAACCCAGGAAGCAGGGGGCAGGAGGTGGTCCACAGGAGATGATTAAGAGGAATCCTGGGGGCGGGGGGGTCCTGGCTCAACTTTCCTGACAGGATTCTTGTGAAGACAAGGCCACCTGTGAAGTAATGGAAGCTATAGTTACCTGTCATGTCACAGTGGTCACATATGGCACATGGGGGCTCTGGCTGGGCCAGATTAGCAGGGCTCTTACTAAAACTGGGTTTAGTAAGGAAGTACACAGATGAACCAGAACAAGGTCAGGTGAAGCTGAGAATGTTTGTGAGACCCACTGCAAACTCCTCCTTTCCGTGAAGTACTCCAGGATTGCTGGCCCACCAGTTGCTGAGTATGCTCTGAGTCCTGGGTCCCCAGCCATCTATTATGCATTTGGAATTAATGTGTTGTGTAGGATGGTGTTGCACCATTATCTTTTATCATTTCGGTTATTCCGTTTTCTTTGTTTACATCTAGTTCATTTTTTAAAAAAAATCTCCTGCCACATTCTTTTATGTATTTCACAAGTGCCCAAGAAGATGCCTGGATTGCATCAACCCTTAATGAACATTTATTAACTGCTTTGGTGAGGTGGCTGGCTTTGTACTTCTTTCTGTCTGTCCTTAGAAAGATCTCTCCAAAGCAGGGCATAGCTGTGGTGCTGGGGTCAGAGCACTGGACCTCCAACCTGGTGATGCCACCACCAGCAAGGTTTCGGGAGATCACTTGCTCAGTCTAAGCCTCCCCATTAACACTGGTGCTGTGCATAAGGAAGATTCTAGAACACTTACCGGGAGGCAACTACCACTAAAAGGGAAGAATCTGAAACACCTAATAAATAGGAGACGGCTACTATTAAAAGAGAAGTCAAAATGCATTGGATGTTTGCAAGTTTCATAACCTCTATTTGTTCTAGAACTATGCACTGAGAGGACCTAGAAATGGGAATAATTAAATTTATTATGCTTCTTTGAATGCCTGAAATAACTCAAATGTTTCCCTGGCCTATGGACTGGTGTATAAGGGTTATTAAATGTATTTTGGTTGGCTCCTTGGGGTTCAGAGGGAACCTTGTAGACTTGGAATCTACAAAAGAATTAAAGCCCTTTGGTTTAACAAAAGGAGACATGGAAAGGGAGAGGCGAATCTGCCTCCCCACTATCCACCAATCACTCGCACTCCCCAAAATGAGGCCTGATTAGTTTTAATAGTGAAAATGTTGCTTTAGACCAATTCAAAATCGATTTATTAAAATTGACAGATTATTCAGTCCTTTACCATAAAAGGATGCTCTCACGTGCTCTGTGTTTCTCCAAGAAACCTAGGGTTGTAAATGCCTTCCTAGAATGCTATCAATTTAAATGATTGGAAAAAAAAAAAAAAAACACATAATAAGTGACAGATTTTTCAAATCAGATAAAGATGGGAACCAGATTATCTGTCTGGGGTGATAGATTGCAGCAATAATAAATTCACTTCAAGACACTGGATCAATTTTTAATCAAGCCAAGAATTATTATTGCAGAAAGATAAAATGACCCATGAGAAGATGCCTTAATTTTCCACCAATCAAATTATAGCCTTTCTAAATAAGATGTAATGAGATCCACAGAATATCCAGGTTACACATCCCACCTAATTACCCCTGTTCCCTGCCATGCCGTGATATAGTGGCGCTAACTGACCTCTGCATTTGCCCAGATGAAGAGGTCATTAGTTTTTTCCACCAAGCTGTGGTGAGAATAACAGCAGTGACACATGTCATCTCCTTCCACCGAGTCACAGTCTCTGAGGTGTTTGTTCTTAAAATATACAGGATATGACCTACTGGGTAATAAACTACACAGTCATTAAGTGAAGCTTATGTCTGACAGAAAAACAGCCGCCACCTCTAAGTTGGTGAGGGGAGCCTGGAGGTAAAGAAATCACTCTGCACTTGACATTAAACTTTATCAGCAGGGAAAGACTCCCCTCCCCACCCTCCCCCAGGAACCACCAATCAGGAAATGGAGCTTGAATTACTGACCATTGTGAAGGCTATAGAGAGGCCAGATCCTTAGGCTCCAGCTGACCCACCTGTTCCCATCCGTCTTTCAGGCTAACATGCCTCCATTTGGGATCCTAAAGCTTCCTTCTCTCCTCCAATGCTGCTGGGAGAAAGAGCATCAGTATTCTCCTGAGCAAATCTACACGGGACACTCCAACAAGCGTACATTCACTCAACAACACTCACTATTGCAAGGAGACATATCCCCTGCCCTTTCTCTGGTTCTTAAAACAGCCCATCCAGCCTGGAGTAAACCAATCAAATCACTTTGTTCTTGGTCAGAATTGTGCTGGCTGCTTTTACGTCAACTTGACAGAAGCTAGAGTCATTTCCGAAGAGGGAACCTCAATTGAGAAAATGATCGGCTGACCCGTGGGCAAGCTTGAGGTGCCTTTTCTTGACTGAGACTGATGTGAGAGAGGCCAGGCCAGCAGAGGCTGTGCCAGCCCTGGGCAGGTGGTCCTGAGCTGTAAAAGAAAGCAAACCGAGCAAACCAAGCAAGCCAGGAGGAGCAAGCCAGTCAGCAGTGTTCCTCCACGGCTTCTGCTTCAGTTCCCATCTCCAAGTTCCTGCCCTGACTTCCTTCAGTGATGGGCTATGATTTGGGAGAATAAGCGAAATAAACCCTTTCCTCCCCAAGTTGCCCTTTTGATTGTGGTGTTTTAACACAGCAATCAATAGAAACCCTAATTAGGGAAAGAGTCGCAGGACACAAACTGAGCTGTCTTAGTATTGGAATTTCTTCTATTCCTAGAATGCTCATTCTGAGTCCCTCTTTCAGCCTGTGATTAATCTCTAGCTGAAGCGAGTCGGTTCCTGTACAGAGACTGAGTAACCCGGTGGCCTCAGGGTCATGATCAGACTTCCGTTTTATGATGGAATTGGCAGCCAACTTGAAGTGACATCTCTTTGGGATATTCTTATTATTAAAACCTTGGAAGGGCAATTGGCACTTCACCAAGAGTGTACAAACTGCAAAGATCTTGAGTTTTCAAAGGCAGTGCAAGGCCACTCAAAGTGCCCATCAGATAGCTCTCAGATGAACAGCAAACTGACTGACGTGCTAGCCATGGGGTGGGGGGGTCAATGACTCTAAAGTTATACTAGATGTTAATTCATTCAGTTGCAGGTCTCAACACATATAGTCCCCAAATGTATTCACTGATAATAATTACCGTGTATTACTCTTATTATTTAATATGTTATTTATGTTGTGGAATGTTTATGTCTCCTCCAAATTCATGTACTGAAGTCTCAATGCCCAATATGAAAATATTAGAAAGTGAGGGGGTTTTTTTGTTTGTTTGTTTGGTTGGTTGGTTGGTTTTTCGAGACAAGGTTTCTCTGCGTAGCTTTGCGCCTTTCCTGGAACTCACTCTGTAGATCAGGCTGGCCTTGAACTCACAGAGATCTGCTTGGCTCTGCCTCCCAAGTGCTGGGATTAAAGGCGTGCGCCACCACTGCCCGGCAAGTGAGGATTTTGGGAAGTATTGAGTTTTCTCAGATGGGGCTGGAGTTCCATACTAGGACTGGTGCCTTCCCTTCCCGCCCCCCACCCCACCCCACCCCCCCCCCCACCCCCCCCCCCACCCCCCCCCCCCCCACCCCCCCCCCCCCACCCCCACCCCCCGCTTGCTGGGACTGGTAACACCATGCTGGACTGGTGAGCCCCCCCATGCTGGGACTGGTGCCCCTCCTCCCTGTGCTGGGACTGGTGCCCCCTCCCTGTGCTGGGACTGGTAACACCCCCCACTTCCTATGCTGGGACTGGTAACCCCTGTGCTGGGACTCCCCTCCCCCATGCTGGAACTGGTACCCCCCCCACCTCGTGCTGGGACTGGTGCCTCTATAAGAAAAGGAAGAGACGCCTTCTCCCTACTGTGAGGACATAGCAAACAGACAGCCATCTGAAAATTACATTATTTTTTAAAATAATGGCAGCCTTTTGAGAGCTGGAAAGGGGCCTCACCATGAACCAAATATGCTCATACCTTGTTTGGGGCTTCTCATCCTCCAAAACTGGAAGAAATAAATACTGTTTAAGCCACAGAACCCATGTTATTTTCATAGCAACCCAAGATGGTTAATATATAAATATATAAGTAATAATTGTTGTATTGATTATGTTCCAGTTGATATACAGTAATATGTAATACATAAAATGATATAAACACTTTTGGGAGCACATTGTCGACAACTTAATATTGACTAAGTCAACCCCACCGCACAAGACCTAACTCCTTCATTCCAACTACAGAGGGAAAAATCAAGGCTTATACAAGATACTAATTTACACAAAGTCCCACAAGCAATAATAGCCCAGGCCCAGTCTCCACTTAGCTTCAAAGACAAAGTGGCCGTTCTGAGAAATGGGTCAAGTTCACTCTCAGTTTTCAACAAGGATTCTAATCCCTGGACCACAGCCACGGACAGCCATGATGTCCCACTGGCAGTTCCCCCACTTCCCTACCTTGGCTTTGGATGCTCCTGTGTCCTCCAAGCACTCCACCTTCAAAATAATTGGCACAAGTACAGAGAACGTCATCTTGAATGTAATGAATTCCAGCAATCCATCGTTTGGCTCCCCCCTCCTTGCTAATTTATTAATAACACTTACAATGAAATTGGCAGGCTGTATAAATTCTTACATTTTCTCTTTTCCTTAAAATATCATTCCAGCTGATCTGAATGGTGCTATGCTAAGATTTACAGTTTATTACCAGTAACACAGCTACAGCCAATTGACCATAAAAGCCAGCTACTCTTAAGTAACCCAAACTGTCCATTGCAGTGAATAGAACATTTGCTCAGCTGTATCCTGGGAATACTAACATCTTCAAATACCCCTTTGCATCTTGCATTTGAACAAGCCAATACCCTTGAAGACATCCATTAAGTGTATACTTCTGTCTTCATAGTGTATTCTTAAAAAAAAAAAAAATTTAAAAAAATTAAAAAAAAAGGCAGACCATTGGTAGTTGATTTACAGTACTTGTCTATGTTAATTTT